>NC_141596.1:70611784-73011784 GCF_047967505.1 Dipteris shenzhenensis
AAAAATAGCCGCCAACTCCGCATCAAGAAACTCGTCTTCCACTCCCGTTGGCAGCTCCCCAGACTCCAGTCGAGATAAGTAATATGCTACCGCATGCTGTGAGCCTGATTGGTAAATAACATCAAAATCATATTCCTACAGTAACAACACCCATTGTGCTAATCGACCCGTAAGACTTTGTTGCTTTACTGAGTACAACAATGTGGAATGATCAACATGGAATACAAATGGTCGGCCCAACAAATAATGCCGAAATTTTTTGACTGAATAAATCATGCCCAATCCTTCTCTTTCCATGACAGAGTAATTATTTTTGGCAGTTGAAAGCCATTGGCTTGCATAGTAGACCGGACGATACCATTTGTCTGCATCTTCCTGCATCAAGACACTACCAATAGCTCTATCCGAAGCATCAACAAATACATGAAAATTCTTCTCCCAATTCGGAGACATCAGCACCGGTGCTCTAGAAAGCTAGATTCTGAGTTGCCAGTAAGCTTAGTCACACTCCGCGGTCCACATTAATGCCTTTGGTTCCACATGAGCAAGTGCATTCAAGGGAATCGCCATATGAGCTAGGAATCGCATATGTCTGCCATGCCATCAAATTTGACCTAGAAAGCACAAGCACTCTTTAAGCATTGTTGGAGTAGGCGCTTGCATAATCACTGCCACTTTGTCCGAATCCTAGGGCGCCAACTCCCTTTAGTAAGAAAACCTATCAAAATCTTGAGTATGAGATGAATTTAATAATATGCCATGAGTAGAAATCATTCAAATTAACATGGTTGTGTTCTACACTAAAAGAGCTTCAAATATGTCTTTACACCTTAAAATTTGGGTAATATATGAAAAAGTTACATCAATTTGAACAATTTTCCCTTGCATATTTGAAAATTTTTAAAGGAAATCCATGCATATTATATATGGACCATGTCCCCCCGTACCCAAGATTTTGGACGAGGGTAGTGACATATTACATATTGAGTTGGCGCCCCAAGGTTCGGATCCACTGAAATTACGTGACTTAGGAGTCGGCTACTACGTATTGCAAATGCACGTTTCATAGGATTCAAGCTAAAGGATACCTCCCTGCATCACTGGAAACATTTTCGCAAATGCTCCAGGTGCTCAGTGAATGTTCCGAACACACTGTGATCATCAGGAAGATCCACATGAAGTTTGTTAAGTACGAGCCGAAAACCTCCTACATTGCTCGCTAAAAAGTAAAGGGAGCATTCCGCAATCCAAACCACATGACTGTACAGACATAGACTCCCCATGATGTGATAAATGTTGTCTTGGGATGTTCTTCTGGAGCCATCCTGATTTGATTGTATCCACTATACCCATCCATGAACGAGTATACCTCATGCCCCGCCACTTCATCCAACATAGAATCCATGTGTGGTAGAGGAAAGGGATATGGTACTGTGGCCGCATTCAGCTTGCGGTAATCTACACAAATCTACAATTTCTTATTCTTCTTCGGCACAATGATAATAGGAGAAATCCATTCCGGGTTCTTGATTGGTGCAATGAATCCCACCCATAGCAAGCGCTTCAACTCCTCTTGTACTTGCTTGGCCATATGCGGATTCATGCGATAGCATTGGATCTTTGTCGGAGTCACATCCGGCTTGACGTTAACCTGATGCTGGTAAAATTTTGGATCCAATCCTTTCATGTCAGCATAATCCCATGCGAACACATCAGAGAAATCCTTTAGTAGGACTATCAGTTCGCTCTACAAAAATCGGCTGTAATAAAGTGCTAATTTTGAATGGCTTAGATGCACCACCATCCCCTAAATATACCATATCAAGAGCATCTTCATGGACCTATGTGATGCGGCTCATGCGTTCCTTGAACTCTCTCTCCTGTTGCAAGAGATCCTGCAGATCCATATCCGCTGCTACTTGCTAAGGCTCGATCATCTCCTCTAGAACTATGCTGATTGGACATGCCAAAAGATTCTTATGCATGTATCTCTCTGTAATGCCTTCCACATCGATGCTGAATATCGGAACCAACTCCGGATTTGCTTTGAGAAAAGCTTCCTCCTCGTCATCCTCCAATCCGTCGGCCATGTTCACCGTCTCAGCCAACACAGATCATACCGAATCTGCCAAAGGTGCCACCATTCCCATTGTGACCCGCACTTTCTTCTTGCCTCTCCACACAAAAATGATGTTCTGGCTCCCAGTTTTGCTTGACCTTTTCTTGCTGCAACCAGGGCCTTCCCAAGAGTACACTATACTCCAGTGTCAGGGCTTCCATATTGAGTACCACAAATGAGACCATGAACGAGATGCCCGCCACATCCAAGACCATTGACCGTAAAATTTTGAGTGGTCAAACTCGACGTTGATCAGCCATGCGGACTAAGAATGGCGCCTCCCAGGACATCCATCCCATTTCTTAGCAAGTCTTCAAAGTGACTATATTGACCCCCGAACCTCCATCTACCAGAACCTGTGCGAAAGTCTGCCCTTGTGCTTTTGTTGATATCACCAGAATTTGCATGTTCGTCTCGTCAGAGGGACCATCAGTTTTGGAGAGGAATTCGCTTGGCACAAATCCACCTCTTCTGGCTTCGACTTTGTGTGAAGGGAGTGCAACAATTGCCGGTGGAATTCAAGAACCAAGTTGAGTAATCTCCCCAGTGAAATCTGGATCGGTGCTTCAAGAATGTATTCCAACCCCGACTCCCTTTACGGAGAATTTGCTCGCTTCTTGGCCTGGTTAGCCACCAACAAGGGAGCTGCTTCAATCGCCTTCAGGCCATTCCCCTTGGTAAGTGAAGTTTGAACTTGCCTTGTGCCATCTCCGACTCTGGTTGACAACCGGTTCCGTGAACTACACCCTGCATGCCCCACTGGGCGCCTTTGCGGACTCCGCTAGTTGCATCAATGGTGGCTTCTTTGTCACCAACTCATGGACTTGTCATCGTACTTGCTCATGTGCTGGCCAATCCAGCGGCTTGTCACCTTTCTTGAGGGTCAGCCCCTGCAGCTTTATACCCGCACGGGTGATTATGCTAATCTTTAGGCACACCAACAGGTCATCCTCAACAATGTGCACCATAGAAGTGCTGGGCATTTTCCCAATCAAATTTTCCTGCTCCACGCGTTGCCAATCCCATTCTTGAGCATCCAGGCATTTGTTCTGCCAATAGCCTTCGCCCAAGTAGAACATGCAGGTTTTCGGTTGGTTTTGACCATGACCTCCACCTCTGCGTCCGAGGCGGCCACCGCCACCCCCGCCTCATTGGAATGACTGTTGTGGTTGGAACAACTACTACGGTTGCTCTTCTTGCACAAAAGACGCACCCGGATCCTGCTCTACTAACCAATTGCTCTTTAGCCACACCCATTATAGTGGCATCCCACTATGTTGTGGGCATTTGTCAAGCAAATCATGCACCAATTCACATTAAGGGCACACTTGACTGCACTCCTCTGCTCGCACTGTTTGTGCCATGATCACCGTGAGCATCGTCTGTGTCTGATCCACTATGGCCAATGCTGTGCACAGATCTCGTGACAACCCCAAAATGAAGTAGTCGTTGAGCACCTCCTAAGCAAGCCGCCTCTCTTGTGGCACACATTGCATGAGTAAGTTGAATTTGGACACATAATCCTCCACATCCTCATCCCCCTGATTCAAGTGGCACAATCTATCCAGAGTTTGTGGAATCGTTTTTTCCTGACGAAACTATCTCAAGAATGCATTGCGGATGAGATCATATGTGGTGAAGTGAGCCACTGCATACTCTGCAAGCCACCTTGAAGCCTTGCCTACTAAAGTTGACTCGAAAATTGCCTCTTGTCGGAGTGGTACCATGGGTGGCGGATTGTTGACTGCATACACCTTCTCAAGGTGTCGCACATGAGCATCCGGGTCATCATATTTTTTTCCCAAAAACTTGGCATACTTGACTTGGCCCGCCATCGCGGTGCCTCTAATGTTTGGTGTTCCTCCTCTTGATGGTGCTCCTTGCCTGAAGAGGTTGCAAGAAGCCACTGACACCGTTGTGGGAGATGAGGATGCACTCAGCACCCAATGTCCATCCAATGAGACTTGCACCCATTGCCCTGACCATAGCCATGGTGGTGAAAGTGAATGAGAAGGCGTACTTTGACGCTGTTCAACTCCTTCAGGAGAGCCTTCCGACATGACGTCTCCATGCTCGGGATCATTGCTCCATCGCCATAGCCACGTCGTTGGTGTCAAAGGGTTAGGAGGGCCTTGCAAGCATGTGTGCATGTATGCCTACTGGGAAGATAGCAACCGCAGAATGCGCTACTAAGACCATCGGATGAGGTTCTTCATTGGGATTTTCGCACTCGCTCGATTGTAAGCAGGGTGCTAGGGATTGGATCGTATCCGCTGGAGTTCATCTTGAAATTTACGAATGTGCCTCCTCACCGCAACAATCTCCTTTTGAATCATTGTTGAAGTGTGTGCCACTGCGTGCAAACCTCCATGTGAAGTGCCTCCGTAATGATGACAAGGAACGATCGACATGAGTGCGCCCAAAACACCTTGTCGGAAGCAAATTAATCATGCTAGATCATGAATCCCTTTCATGATGGTAAGAATGCACATCGTGATTGCCAATGTGTAGCGTCATGACTCCACGTAAACGCTACGAGAAATAGAGATAAAACGATACGCGCAACATCAACAGAAAGAATATAGAGAATGCAAATAGAGACACAACACTGAAGAACTTCTGTATTCCGGAGCAAGAGCTCTATCAACAACTGTGTAAAGAATAGAGTCAAAATGCTAGTAATAGCATGCGTACAAGAATTGTCTGTCGGTTAGAGACTGTTGAAGACTCAACCACTTGGAGGACTGAACCGCCAATTGTTGTGGTTAACCTACCCTCGCACACCCCTCAGAGTCACTGCTACTAGCCGACATGGTTATGCAATAACATATATCTATATGTGTGTGTAGAAATATAAATATATTGCGGTATGTTAAATATAAATATGTACCTATACATATATGTTAGACACATACATTTTTTTTGCGTAAAAATATATGTTATGTACACACACTTTTTTTTTGTTGAAAATATGTTATGTACACACACACACACACAAATCTATAGATACATGTATATGTATATGTACATGTATATGTATACATATGCATGTACATATTTATTTACTTATTTCTTTATACACACATACACACGTGTTTTTAGCACTGCCTTGCAAGGCAACGCTATACTTATGTGAAAAATGTGTCCTTCCAATTGTTCTTTGCCATGGTTATGCCACGTCCTATGCCATTATGTGCATGGAATGTTCTTCTCTTTTCCATGCTAATTTTGATGCAACATTGTCGCTCCATACATTGCTATTTTTTGTTGCAGTTGAATCGACATATGTCTCTTCAAAGCTTCTCTGTAAACAACTCTTGAACCTTAGTTCATTCGTACATGCCACCAGACCGAAGTAGTTTTTGTATGCAATTGAAGAAGTGGAGGACTTCTATCTAAGAAGAGGTCATAACCCATCGCTCTATCAAAGACTTCTACGTGGTGATTGACAATGCATTAGCACTGACTTGTTCTTTTTAGATATCATGCTTTTTTTATGTGTTTTGGTTTCGGATGTACGTTTTGAATTTGGCCAAAACAATCTCTATCTCCCCATCCCTCCTTTGGTGACACCCGCTCTCTAGCAATATGCAATGTGAAACCTCTATGAATTGTATCGCAAGGTGCTCTTCTTGGGCATTTTGTACAACGTGTGAGATTGGCTATCCTTTTCTCAATGTCTCTATGGAACAAGAGTCCATAGATAATCCCCTTGGAGTAGACTCATATTGATTTCAATTGCTAGGCAATTGGGCTCTATTCGTGCTCTACTTCCATCGAATAGATGCATTTTATTTGTGTAGTTATGCAATAGCTCTCTTTGTCCTCATGTTTGTGATTCGCTGCTCTACTTGCTCAATCTATTTGTGTATGAGGCAGTTGGACACATGGTTAAAAGTTTTGGGCAAGATTGATGGGCTTTAGCTACCCGCATGACATCTCAAGGTAAATGGGCATGTGCATGGTTTCGACCACGGTTCTTGTGAAAAGTACAAAGAAGTCTGTGTAAACTCAGAGCCATCAGCAGGGTGCTTGTGGCATGTTGTTTCAAGCTTCATTTTTTAGATCTGTAATGTCTACCACTTCTCTTTCCTTATGATAAAGTAAGTCTCAATGGGCATTACTAGCATAGCTTCTGATTACTTTGCAAGTAGTCGAACTTCACGGACTTGCTAGTCTTGTATTCAGGTCAGGTTTTTTTACACTGCAAGCATTATCAGGTACTTGGCTCTCATGGTGGCTTAATTTTTCATGTCTCGTGTGTATTATAATCGACCATGTTCTCTTCCATTTGCCTGTTCTTGAGGACGTGTCTCCACTTTTGCTACTTGCGAGTGCTTGCTCTTGGCGTGTTGAACATGCTAAGACCTTAGCCTATCTACTTCTTCCTTTAAATGATGCTCTCGCATTACCTGCATGAGGTCTATCCTCATCTGAATGGTTATCCCTTGTAAGTCTATGGACATTTGATGGTCGCTGCATTTGATTTTATTCAATCACCATTGGGTGCTCGACTGTGTTGTCGCTAGTTACTTTCTTGGCTACTTGCTTTAGTAATCTACATGCCATGCTATAGTAATGCATGGCTATGTACTCAAATATTTTGAAATGCATTTTTTGGATAGATAGTGAATTTAGATTATGAATTTTAGATATGAAGCTATATAAAGAAAGAGAGGACTATTGGAGCTATGAAGGGTGAACTTAGAATGATTAAATAACTTTCATTGAAATATTATTTGAGGGCACATAGGGATTGGTAATAAAAGGATTCTGAAAATTGTTCGGTTATAAGTGGTTGGGAATGATTTGAATGGTAGTAGCAATATAGGTTGAACACACATTTTAATATTTTACACACACTTTCACGCTCTATTTTTCACACAAGCATACACACACACACACACACACACACACACACACACATACAATTATAAGTTTTATATACAAGACATTATTTATTATTTTTGGATTTGTACTCAACATGCTATAGTAATGCATGACTATGTACTTAACATGCATTAATATGTACTTATCATTTTTTGAGCTTTGCGTTTTGCTACATAGTTCCCTTGATGTGTATTTACGTTAGCTTTTTGCTCTCTTGGCTTTTTTGTGTGGTTGTCATTGAGCTTAGTTCCTTGTTACATCCCGTTGGAGTCTTGGCTTTAGCTTGTGCTACGTATGTATCCTCTTGGTTGTTTCGTTTATGCTTAGCCAGACTGTAGTGCTTTAGTAATTAGTTCACTTGCACTTTTCATTGCTTTTCTCATGCTGTGTTAAACGTTGTTGGCTGACCTTACCTGTGCTGTTGCATGGGTCCCTTCCCCTTGCATTGTTGGCTTCTCTTATACTTTTTTCTTGTTGGTAATTAGTATTCTAGTGTGTGGGTGGTTGCTGACTGCATGGTATTCTTGCTTTGCTTTGAGAAGACTATGGGTCATACACTTTGCTTGGTGCCTGTAGCTCATTGCCCTTACCTTACTATCTCTCTACTCCCAGCTTTATTTGGATGTGCGAAGGGTCTCTTTGTACCTCTTACTTGCTCATAAACACTTACTACCCCTACCCTTTCTATACTTTCAGTGGTACTAACTAGACACACTAACCCATATACTAACCCTTTTCCCTTATTAGGTAACCCTACAAGTTTAACTAACTATATGCGTGATTAACCCCCCCTATTGTTATCTAGTTAGAGCCCCTTTGTATATATATATATTAATGATGGTATGCATATATTAATGATAGTTTAATTTCTTAATATATGCCCTCCTTGTAATAATAGTCGTGGAGATCTTTTGTATTTAATTCAAGAAGATGTTTAAGTTCCTTTAGCTTGATAAAAGTAAATTTGTTTTTACTTCATTTAATTTTGAAATTCTTTGTGCCCATGTTACAAAAGATTAGTTTTCTTGTAACTTTCAAAACTTTATTGTGCCTCCCTAATGAAAGGCTAATGTAGCAATTTATCTAAATTTTTTCTAACATTTATTGTGCCTCCTATATGGAAGGCTTGGCAATTGCATTATTTCTCTTAATTATTAATGCCTCCTTTGGGAAACTATCTCACTAACCCTTATTTTATTGTGCCTCCTATATGGAAGGCTTAGCAATTGCATTATTTCTCTTAATCTTTAATGCCTCTTTTATGGTAGGCTAGGAAACTTTTTCACTAACCCTTATTTTACTGCACCTCCTATATGGTAGGCTTTTGGTTAAAATCCTTTTTTTTTCATACTTGTATCTTGCCTCCTTTATGGAAGGCTAGGAAATGAATCTCCAAATAAATTTACATCTATGATTGCACCTAATGTATTCTTTTATTCCTTTTTCTAACTAGTTCCTAGTATATGACATATACTAGCCTTGGTTCTTGCGTGTTTGATAATCATTATTCGTGACAGCAATAACAAGCGTGGAAAGAATGCTTGGATACCTGGCACCCATTTAATAACAAGCGTGGAAAGAATGCTTGGATACCTGGCACCCATTTAATAACCAATAAAGTTCTAACTTTCGTTATTGTGTGGTTGTTTGGCAGGTATAGTTCTTCCTTCCTCGAATAATTGCTATCATTGACACGACTACCTTGGCTACCCCTTGAAGATACATTGTTATCTCTTTTGGATTTCATCAAGTATTAATAGAAATTTCTTTTTCCTTCAACTTCAACAATGGATTGATATAATGTGTGAATTATGTGTATCTTTTTTTCATTTATAAAAAATATTTTTTATTATTGGTAATATTACTTAGAATTAAATATATGGTTCATTTATATAATGGGATACTGACAAGAGAAATGAGCTCATTTATATGATGGAATTTCATGAAACTAACAAGAGAAATGAGCTCATTTAATGTGTTCCAATCATTTTGATACTAAACATGACTGAATTCTGATATTTCTAGCACAAGTTGTGAATTTTTTAAAAGCCCAAAGTGGCATCCAGAGGAGGGTGCTAGCGCCCTCATCTGGATGCCAATTTGGGCTTTGAAAATTTTCATTAAGTTCTTTTTTTAGTCTTCCATCTCCGTGAAGTCTTCTAAGACAAAGGCACTGTAATCCTTGTTAAGGAAGAAATATTGTTACAGAGGCCGCTTGTCCAGATTTTCAAGTGGAAATGCTACTTTGCAAATGAAACGTGCAAGGAAGTAATCAACTACTGTAGTTGATGCCCTCTTCTACTATTGATGTTGCTCTTGTGTCCTCCTACTTCTTGATTGTTTTTGCTTCAGCCCAATAATTGGCAACAATGTCTTGTTGTGCATCTTGCTCTAGCTACAAGAGCGAGGATAGAGCTTCATTTGAGTCTCCATTCGGACTAATGCTTGAATTCATGGTAGGTGAAGGTGTTGGGCTTTTGGGCTCAACGAACTTACAGCCATTGTTAGCCATATTCAATTAATCCTTATCCTTTATCAGCGATCTTAGTCAAGGGCACATGGTGGCTTACTTTAGGCAGTTGGATTTACATCGCCTTAGCTGATGTGCAAAGAGAGAGAGAGAGAGAGAGAGAGAGAGAGAGAGAGAGAGAGAGAGAGAGAGAGAGAGATCTATATTTATGTTTGTGTTATTTATGTTTGCACTTGCCATTTGGTTATGCTGGTCATAATCACCTTGCTCTGAGTGACATGCACACTTTAGTAATAGAGAATCATAGCTAGGTGATGGCTTGCTTTTGCCAGTCGATGTGCCATTCTTCAATGATGCATGCCTCTACTGATTTATTAGTCTTTGATAATGCATGTAGATCTGTATCTGCTATACTCTCATTCTCTTGGGTTTAATTATTTTCATATGTTGAAAGAATTTGATTAGTGGCTGGGATGTGCTAGATATCTTCATGTTGAGGAACAGTTGTAAATGGTGAATGTCACTATAATCTAGTATTTTACACACACGCGTGCACGTGCACACACACACACAAATGTACATAGGTCCAAGTAGAGCTAGTTGTCATCCAGGTGATGGCTCGCTTCTGCTGGTTGGTTCATGTCAATGACAACCTTCCCAACCAAATGTGGGATCATAAATGATGATCTAGCTCATCTTGGCTACGTGATATTGTTACATGTTCCTAGTTCCAACTGGTACCATCTTGATGACATGTTGTTAACCAGACATGTTTGAGAGTTTTACATTTTAAATGTAGATAACCATTACATTGGTTACATATGGTTCATACTATGTTACATATGTGAGTATTGCTTACTATCCTATAATTTTGAATGTAGATAGCTTTTATCAATTTGCTATTTGATGTTGTGGATGCTCAATTTATATATTACCTTTTGATACTGTAATGTTTTACCAGTCTCTTGTTCAATGGTGTGGATGTTGAATTTACATATTTTTCATTATGGCATTTGGTGTTGTGAGTAATTTGTCAAACATTGTTGCAATCTCTAAATCTTCCTTTGAGTCTCTAGAAAGATTAATGCCTGAATTCATGGTGCGACTGAAGGAGTTGGGCTTCTAGGTTCAACGGACTTGCAACCATAGTTAGCCATATAAATTCTTCCTTATCCTTTCTCAGTGATCTTAGTCAAGGGCATGTGGTGGCTTACTTTTGCTAGTTGCATTTGCATCACCTTAGCTAATGTGCAGAGAGAGAGAGAGAGAGAGAGAGAGAGAGAGAGAGAGGTCTACATTTATGTTTGCATTTGTCATTTGGTTATGTTGGTCAGAATCACCTTGCTCTGAGTGACATGTACACTTCAATAATAAAGAATCATAGCCAAGAGATGGCTCGCTTTTACATGTCGCAATCACATCGCTATGATCTAGTATTTCATATATATATGTGAGTGTGTGTGTAAGGGTGTGTGTGTGTTTTCTTGTGTTTTTGATGTGCATGATATTCTACTCTTTCGAGAATCTCTTTCTAAAATATTGAAACTATAATATTATGACTGTGGAATTACCCCCCCAAAAAAAAATTGTTCATGTGTGTGTGTGTATGTATGTATGTACATATGTACGCATGTTTCATCCAGGTGATGGCTCGCTTCCATAGGTCACTTCATCTCAATGACAACCTTCTCAACCAGATGTGTGATCATAAATGATGGTCTAGATCATTTTGGTTACATGATGCTATTACATGTTCCTTGTTCCGGCTCATATCATACTAATGACATGCTATTGACCAGTTACTAGTGATTAATACAAGTTTTTATAGTTTTATAATGTTTAGCATAGATAGCCATTACGTTGGTTACATACGGTTTGTACCATGTGACATCCGTGAGTACTCTATCTTATAGCTTTTACTAATTTATAACATTTTGATATTGTAACATTGTACTAATATGATGTTGGTGTGGATGTTGAATTTACATATTTTTCATTATGGCATTTGTGTTGTGCGTATTTTGCATGACATTATTGCAGCATTGCTATGTTACATTATTGGGACTTCATGGTGAACTTACATAATGATTAATGCATGGTTCAGATCATCATGCAATCATCCATCATGGCAACTTAATAGGGAGATAGAGAGGAGATGAAGTCTAAGATTCAAATGCTCATCCATCAATTCTCAATTGAAGGTATTGTAAGATTGAGGAACGAGGATATTAGGGCTATTACACAACTACCAAACATTTTAATTGGTGAAATGCAAGGACAAGTACTTGAAAATTTTAATATTACTTGGCAAGAGCATGGACAAATGTTAAAGCCCAAGGTCTGTCAGATAGTGAACCTATTTCTTCCTCAAGTATTTAGGTAAACAATAATCCTGCAAATCTTCAAGGGAGGGCATATGTTGAACTATGTGGTCAATTTGCTTCCATTGTGCACTTTCCACTAGCAGCACTATTACCTCATGAACATTTGGGTGGGGAAATGGAAGGAAGGGTGTATTAAGTGCAAGTTCAGGGTGTTCCAAGTTTTTAGGCTCTATCCTACGCTGGCAAGAGACTCAAAAAGGAAAATGCATGAGCGCATTTGTCACTAAAGATAGAGTTAGCAATGATTATGATGAATAGAGTTGTGTGTCGAGCAATAGGCTACACACATGACAAGGAGCTTTGGTTAATTGGGCCATTCTTCAACAGAGGTACTATCCATGATGTTCATGTCTCTCCATCCTTTGATTGTATCATACACTAATTGGGAAAGAAAACAAAATCTTGTAGAAGAATTCTACTTCTCATAGCATTCTCACCAAGTTATGAGCAAGATTGTTTTGCCAAAACACTTTAAAAATTGTAGCTGCTATTGTAAGTGAGTTGAGTTCAATGCACGAGCAAAATTTCACACACACCAACTTGAACGCTTCCAACTACATTCTAGATTTCATGGGCGATGACAAATCGGTGCAAATGGGAATCATTGATTAGGGAAAGAGTCTACATTGCACTAAGAATAAGCTTGAGTTAGATTTGGTTTGCTCCCCCAAACATATATCCTTGGTTTGCACCAAAGTTATATGCAAGTTGTAAGAGTAGACCAAAACATAAGTGCAAATCGTCACGAACGTCAGATTCCTTTATTGTGGGCTGGTTGTTTGGCCAAGTGTCCACCTTTATCATAGACTATGTAGATGCATTACATGACGATTCACACATGGGAGGAATTATGATCAAGGTTCTGATGGATTGTCATAGTGGTACATGCAAGAAACATAGTGATGAAAGAGCTACAATGAAGAATATCATGACAAGATTGCATACCCATCATGTAGATGAAAACATCACAAAGTGACCTATGGATGAGATGAAGCCATGCTTATTTATATTGTTCATTTTTAGCATCATGTATCTATAGTTTTAATTGACTTTGAAAACTCTTTAATATGTATATTACTTAAATAGTGCAAATTGTATAAATGCATCTAGGAGTTTTAAACAGTGATAAGCATTTGAATTTATTTCATATTTTCATATTATATTTTTGAATTTTTAGTACAACATAACCATTAAAAAAAAAATTTCAAAGATAAAAAAGCACTCATTAACCAATTGCAAGAGAGTACATGACAATGTGCTTGTACCTATGATGATGAAACTCATTGATGTAGTAATATTATTTGTTAATACTTACATGTAAACATATTGTTGTAATATGAAATTCAAAAACACATGCGTAAAAGATTTAGAGCTCAAGATATTTGTGATTAATTCTTTAATATATTAATTTTCACAAATAATCTCTTTATTGGGTATACAAAGTAATATGATTTGAGTCTTGAGAAAGGAAATTTTTATCATTAAATAGTTAAAAGAGAAGGTACAATATAGTAGCTTCTTATTTGGTGCTACAAATTGTATTATAAGAAGCAACGTTGTCAATATAGAAAAACACATGTGGTTCATTCTACTCCAACACATACCTATCCACACATATGTAGTAACTCTACAAAGGCCATTCTTGTAACACAAGACTATGCTCATACTCATAGGCTGATCACCACCGATGTTCAAGATCCAAACCAAGTAATAATGAGCATGCGTGCATCCTCTTTAGCAACTACTAGTAATCTTTATCAACAACAACAAGTATATGTCTTGCAAGACTTGCTTGTGTAGTCTAATGACATACGCATCTTTAGGAACACATTGAGACCGTATGAACACTTTTTAAACTAAAATCTAGTGAATTTGTAACAAGCTTTAAATTTAGTACATGCATATCATGCTTTATGATGATAAGAACATAATAAAATGTTTGTTATAACATACAATAACACGATGGCAGTAATGTGAATACTAAAACAAAATCATAATGAGTGAACATTCTAAGAATATCTTATATATACATATTTATATATATGATATGTATAATTAGAGCTTTATTATATTTTTAAACTATACTTTGACTTTGTAGCATTGTTCCTCTTTGAATATTAATGTAGCTTAGTGTATACCTTTTGTTCAAAAATGGAATAGCGTAGACATTCTAAGATTGGTTCGTCTATGTATACATACATTACTACAATCTGTTGTGTGAACTATGCCTTTTCCAAAAGACTATCTATAATTTAAGCTTCATTGTTCTTTCATTGCATATACTAATACAACGGATAGCAATGTACCTTGATGGATAATGCACACATACATACATGTGTACATATACATATAAGAAAACAATTTGAAATTACAACTAGCTTCTTAAGATACGGAAGATTAAATGTCATCACTAAAAGATCAAATGAGATCATGTGATGATGTCGTTATGCATGTTACCAAAAACCTTGATGTAACTAAAAATGTTGCTCCCAATGTAGAGAAACATACCAAAGTACCTGTTAGTGCCTCCACAAAAATAATCTCAAACCTAGAAATTGTACACATAAAAGACTTTGAGATGAACATACGAGATGTTGCATTTGAAAGATTGATTTTGAATAGATATGCCACATATGTCAGGAAGAGGGATTCCAGATACTCAAATGTCCACGCAGATTTGATGGATAGGCTAGATTGAATAACAATCGCATTACAAATTGATGGTAACCTAACCTCATGAAAAACTAATTAAGCATTCAAATTGAGAACTTCCAAGTAGTAAAGAGAAAAGGGAGTGCATGTGAAAAGGGTGAGTCAGCATTTGTCATCAAAATGACTAGTGGAACATGAGTGATTTTGATTCCAAAGTTTGGTTTCAACAAGAGAATGAGAGGTTCACATGAGGGACTATCCAATTCACCATACTTGCGTAGATGCAAGGTATGTCAAAGGTCAATATAGTAAACAACATTTACTTAAAGGTTGTTGATGGAACAACTTTTGAGGATGTTGCAATAGGAAGTAATACTTCTTATATTTTAATTACCAGAAGCCTAACAAAGACATATGATTAAAAGACAATGGCATATTTATTATTCATGATGAATCCATTTAGATGACTTATTTAGCTATGTTATAGCTTGCCTTTTAGGATGAGTTTGAGGGCATTAAAAAGAAAATGCTACAAGAATTGCTTGATGTCCATGCAGCAGTGTAGAATGTAGGAATCACACACTTTGGTGGAACAACAAGGAAGCTACTGTTATACTACAGTATAAATCTCTATGTTCACATCTTTACATATTGTTTCAGAGAGCTCAGTTTCAAAAATACTGGGGCACCATACTTCAACACTTGTACACAGTGCAAAAATGCAATATCGTTGATCAAAATAGCACGTCAATCATTCTTTTGTGAAAATGATGCAAGGGGAAAGTCAATCCCATACACATTGCACAGATGCATGGACAAATATTAGATCTAGATGGAGAAACTATTACTGTGACTGTGTGTGACCCATGGCTTCTAGCTTTGATGTAAATCAACAAAGAAGTGGTTTCTTTTTTCATGCAAGACAAAGTTGCATTGTAATGAAAAATTTATAGCATAAGAAAGTTTGGCTTATTTCACTTGAACTTATCCATGTGCATTGCCGATTTCAATGAAATGAATCAAGTTTAGAACTAAGGTTCTTGCAAAAGTTTATGCTACTCTTACAACCTTCTTTCTGTTAACAATCAAAGTACTTTAATTGTAAGAGTTTTTGTTAAGAGAGTGAACCATGGTATTGCTCATGTATAGTTTCCAATTGTAGTAGAGTTTGTGCTTGAACTATTGATGAATCTTGTACTTGCACAAAGAAGAAACAAGACATGATGTCAATCTACAAGATACAAACATAGATCTAAGTTTCTAATTCCTTAATAATGTGAAAAACCTTGAGCCATAAAAAGGCCAAGAAAAAACTAGTCTCGGTGATTAATACTATGTGCAAGATTCAAATTTCACAAACAAAACAACAAGAAACCCAATGCAAGTATGTTCTTTGTGTCACATAGGCATAGCACAATAGAATAATGGCAAATGAAAAAAAGAAACTAGATAGCAATTAGTTCAAAGTGACACAGTCCTGTACAATGAACACTGCATTCGAATTTCACATACAAAGTTGGTGACTACCTATTTCAGTCAATTTAATATTGCACAAGAAAGAGTATTATATCCATGAACTTACGACATCTGATGGTAAAACCATATCATGCAAGATCTTCGACAACAAATAATATTGTACTATTTTGTTATAACCTCAAACAGATATTTACCAACTTATCAAACAAGTTTGAGGTCTGTGAACGATTAGCGCTATTCATCATTGCTACAAGTAGCCACCGGAAGGATGGAAGGGTGCTCAATATTAGTTGCTAGATAACCTCTCATAGGGCAATTTCCAACCCCTCCATGTATGCTGTCCCGAGGGCATATTCAATGTTTGCTATTTGAGATCAAAGGTCACTCTGGATGCAAAGCGTGGGCTCCCACAAATGCTCGAGGGTGGTAGTTGGTGGGCTCTTTGGTTGAGGGCCATATAAATATAAAAAGGCCTATCTAAAACAACTAACTTGAACTAAACTCTACCCTAAACATGAATAACCACACAAAGCTATCAAACAAATGACACATCTACAAGACATTCACAAGGAACTAGCTCATGGTAAAATATCCTTTATGCTCTAGAAAAAAACATTGGTCGATATATTCTTAACTAAAACCTCACTAAAACTAATTGGGGGGAACAATCTTCACACTATAAGACATCCACAGGGAACTGACTCATGGCAAAATACCCTTTGTGCTCAAGAAACAAACATTGGTTAACATATGCCAAGATAAACCACATACATCTGAATGCACCAAATCAAGCCTTTCAAGCCCTTTCTTTCCTCTAATTTTATGGGTTGATTTTTTTTGCTTCCCATAAAGACAGTGCTCACAAAATTCAAAGTAAAAAAAACTCAAATGCGGTACATAAAACCAAACGACATAAGAGTTTCATTCCATTCTGGCTATGTGCCCCCACTTGCAATGCCACAAAGAAGTACTTGGCTTCTCGATTATTGCAACAACATGATCAAACACCCCTGATACATGTAAGGGATACCATGTCCCACACTTGGCACCCCTTGCCAAAACCATAGAGCCCTTTTGAATTTTCCCACTCTGAAAACCAAAAGTGGTTTGAAAACAAATGTAGACCTAATTACAAAAGAAAACTTTATGTCACCTGCTCGCACTATGTCACTTGCATAGTTATTTCCAAGATGCACACAACCTGTCTTTCCACTATCATAAGTGGAGAACCATTCCCTATGGGGAGTAACATGGAATGAAGCACCAAAGTCCAAAATCCAATCCTGGGAATATGCATCATTTGAAGTGGTAAGAAAGTCTATACGTAGACTAGACATGAAGAGAATGTCATTGTCACTATTATCAGTGACTGCATTACTCCTTGATCTTTATCTTTCCTTTGTTCTCCCTTGGACTCTCTTCCTTCTTATTTGCACCCCAATTTGCATTCTTTTTCTTATCCTTTTGCTCTCTTTTCATCTTGTATCAATCCTTTTTCATGTGGCCCTTCTTTCCACAATGGCAACACTCAATGTTCTGTGCTCTGGATTTGCTATGAGACTGCCCCATTAACTGTGATCTGCCCCTTTGCACATTTAAGGATGCATCCTGATTCCGTCTAATCTCCTTAGCCAACAAGCTACCCATAACATCATCAATCTTTAATACTCCACTAGGTATAGAGTTAGTGACAGCTGTACAAAAGGTATCCCTTGAGGATGGCAATAAACACAAGAGAAATATTGCCTTAGTCTCTGCATCAAAATTCATCTTCCGAGCTTGAAGGCTGAAAATGATATTGAATTTATTCAAGTGAGAAGAAGTGGATACCCCTTCCTTCATCCGTAGCTCAAACAACCTCTTCATGAGGTAAACTTTATTAGAGGCAATTTCCTTCTCATAAGTGGCACATAATTTCTTCCACAAATCTTTCGTAGTCTGCTCAATTACTACTGAGAAGTAAACTAACTTTGCAAGATGAAGTCTAACAGTAGACTTTGATAATGCATCTAACTCATTCCAATCATCCTGAGACATATTTGTAGGCTTAGCTCCAATCCCTGCCAAGGGTTTAATCTGCTTCTTTTGAATAAGGACACCCCTTATCTGTTCTTTCCACAAAGAAAAATTTGTCCCATCATACTTTTTAATACTGGAAAAACTCATTTTCGGACATGGAAGAGGATGCCATGATGCAAGTGAAACAAAATCCCAAATGCTAGTACCTGCAAGAGGGAAATCGCACCAAATACCATGTGCACCCAAATGTGTATGCCAAAATGGAAGGTAATAACATCACCAAACATCATGCCAAAATGGAAGGTAATAACATCACCAAACCTCATGTGCATATACTATGCATCCATATGAGCAAATTTGGCTCAAAAGAAAATGCCAACAGCAATGGCAAAACAATGGCAATCCCAATGCCAATAAGTGCCAAAATGCCTCAAGCATAAATGTTGTCAATGAGCATATGCATCAACAAAATCTCATCCAAGAGATCATAGCACAACTTGTGCATCCACTGCAATATATCAAAGCTATCCCTCAGCATAAAATAGCATCTATGTGCTAAATGATTATCATAAAGCATTCCATAAGGCAATCTGGGCCTATTAATGCATCCAAATAGCTTGTATATCCATTGCAACCCAGTGCAAACCATGAATGAGTGCACATGGCTTGGACTACAACCAGAGTGATCTACATAAGGTATATCCAAAAAATCACGATCCCACGACAATGAATGCTAATAAAAATAGAACCTTAGATGCCTCAAAACATGGCGTCACTGCATAATCGGACTCAACAAGACAATCCGCAAATACCTCTCTTCTGCTGGAATTCCAAAATCCCTGTCGATGAATGGGAAACAGGGAGTCCACCCTTACAATTGACCTATAATTCAAAAATCAAAGGTTTGAACCTTTGAATGGATTTTTGATAGAGAAACAGATGATTCGGCACCTCAAAGAGGCAAAAATTCTCCAAATCTTCACGAAATCATACAAGAGCTGGTAGGTAGGGGTTATGATTTTTAAAACGGTGGTCCCGATCACTGGGTCCAATACATGATATCAAAAAACTTTTTTGCAAATAGAACTATTTGTAAACACCACCGGAGTGCGAATGATGAGCAATACAGAAGTTTTAGGACTCTTGAGTCCATCAAAATTAACAAATTTGGAAATGGTTGCTTCAAACTCGAGTTCCAACACACTGGGAAAAATGTTGAAGCAGAGAGAGTGAGTCTAAAGGCCAAATTCAAGAATGTGACAAAATATGAAGAGGGGAGAGGAGAAGAGTGGAGATGAGGAGAGAGGGCACAGCTAGAGAGCACACCACAAATGACTAACTGTACACTAGAATTAGTTGAAAAAATAGAATATATACAACACCCCTTTAATGGGAATGTCCTTCCTCTGCATCAAACCAAGAGCTAGTCGGTGTTTCTCGAATAGCTCTTTACCGAGTGGTTTGGTAAAGATGTCTGCAACATTTTCTTTGCTATCACAATGCTGCAGTGTGATGTCACCAAGTAACACTCTTTCTCTGATGAAGTGCTCTCTGACATCAATGTGCTTTGTTCTGGAGTGATATACTGGATTTTTGGCCAATGCTTGAGCCGATTGATTATCACAGTATATTGTTGTTGGCTTTGACTCATCAAAGTAATCTGTTTCTGACAATAGTCTTCTGAGCCATATAGCCTCACATGCACCTGTAGTGAGTGCCCTATATTCTGCTTCAGTCGAAGACAAAGAAACAGTTGGCTGTTTGTTTGACAACCATGATATAGCACCTTGACCAAGGAAAAATGCATATCCCTGTGTCGATCTCCTGGTCTCATGATCTCCAGCATAGTCACTGTCACAGTATCCATGCAACCGTGGATGACTTCCTCTGTATTCTATCCCAAATTGTCTTGTACCTCTGATGTATCTCAAGACTCTTTTGGCTGCATTCCAGTGAGACTGTTTTGGATTTGCCATAAATTGTGCTAGTGAGCTTACTGCATAACAAATATCTGGCCGTGTGATTGTCAAATATATAAGAGATCCAATGAGTTGCCTGTAGTATCTGTCATTGACTGTAGGCTTTTCTGAATCTTTAGTAAGTTTCAAACTCTGTTCCATGGGAGTGGCTGCAATCTTGCAATCTGCCATATGAAACTTCTTCAGGAGACTGTCAACATATTTGAGCTGACTCATGAATGTGCTATTTGAATCTCTCCAGAACTCAATTCCAAGACAATAGTGCATAAGTCCAAGATCTTTCATGTCGAACTCTGCAGATAAGTCTTGTTTTAGTTTTCTGATGAAGCTATCCTTGCTTCCTGTCAGAATCAGATCATCTATGTACAAAAGTGCAATAGTAATATCCTCCCCTTGAACTTTGTAGTAGAGAGTATGATCTGCATTAGACTTCATGTATCCCAGATCAGCAAAATACTTGTCAATTCTGCTGTACCAACTTCTGGGTGCTTGCTTTAAGCCGTAGAGACTTTTCTTGAGATGGCAAACCTTGTTCTCTTTTCCTGGTTCAACATAACCGGCTGGTTGTTGCATGTAGACTTCCTCGTCTAGATAACCATTGAGAAATGCATTCTTGACATCGAGCTGATACACATTCCATTTATTGAGTGTCGCTAGTGATATCAAGAACCGTATGGAATCCATCTTTGCTACTGGAGCATAAGTCTCATCATAATCTTGGCCATATTGTTGTGCAAATCCTTTTGCAACTAATCTGGCTTTGTATCTTTGAATACTGCCATCTGGATTGTACTTCACTTTGTATACCCATTTGTTGGCTATGGCCTTCTTTCCTGGTGGAAGGTCACATAATACCCAAGTGTTATTTTTATACAAAGCATCCATTTCTTCATTCATTGCAGTTTGCCATTCTGGCTTATCTACTGCGTCTTCGAAGTACACTGGCTCTTCTGTAGCCATGATGGTAGTCATAAGAGCATAGTTGGTGGTTTCCACCTGAATTGCTTTGCCTTTCTGAGCATATGTCAATCTGGCTGGTGGTCTGCTTTCCCTAGTAGACCGTCTGAGCTGCTGTGACGCTGATTGGGGTGTTGCTGGCAATTCTTGCTCTTCTTCATCAACCTGTTCTGTAGATGACTGTGAAGTCGATGCTTCTATCTCCTGTGTAGGTGAGGTTTTCCATTCTGATTCCTCATCGAAGATTACATCTCTGGAGATAATGACTTTGCGGTTGATGGGATCATACAATTTGTATGCTTTACTTTCTTCACTGTAGCCAACCATGATGCATTTGCGTGACTTCGCATCCAATTTCCTGCGATGATCATCATGTATGTGGGCATATGCTATGCAACCAAATATGCGGAGATGCCCAATGCGTGGCTTGTGTCCAGTGAATGCTTCATAAGGAGTCATACCTTGTATCGGTTCAGTAGGGAGCCGATTAAGCAAGTAGTTAGCTGTAGCTATTGCTTCTGCCCAATACTGATTTGGAAGATGCTTTTCACTAAGCATTGCTCTAGCACTGTCTGCTAAAGTCCCATTCTTCCTTTCAGCTATTGCATTTTGCTGAGGAGTATCTGCACATGTGAATTGTCTTCGAATGCCGTGAGTTTTGCAAAAGTTCATGAAGGCTGAAGACATGTATTCACCTCCTCTGTCTGATCTCATGACCTTGATCTTTCTGCCTGTTTGGTTCTCTACCATGGCTTTAAATTCTTGAAATCTGGCAAACACTTCAGATTTCTCTTTCAGAAAGTAGACCCAACAATATCTGCTGTAGTCGTCGATGAAGGTCAAGTAATAAAGTGAACCATTGATGCTGCGGGTCTGGGCATAACCCCATACATCTGTATGAATTAAATCAAGAATACCTCGTGCACGAGAGGTACTTCTGACAAAGTTGGTTCGCTTTTGTTTGCCGAAGCAGCATGCTTCACAAACTTTTCCAAGAAACTGTAGCTTCGGAATCCCAATTGCCATATTTTGATTCCTTAGATCTAACAAGTACTTGAAGTTGACATGACCATATCTCTTGTGCCATTTTGCAGATAGTGGCATCTGTTGCATTTGAGCTGACATGGCATGTTTATCTGGTACTGTAGCTAGCATCCTGTATAAGCGTCCTTCCTTGACACCTTTTGCTACTAGCTGACCTCTTTTGGATTTGTCTCTGATAGTGCATTCATCACCGTCGAAGATGACTTTGTAGTTGTGTTCCGTCATTTGACCTACTGACAAAAGGTTCTTGCTGAGCTTCGGAACATAGAGCACATCTTTGACTAATCCTTTTGTACCAGTGAAATTGTTCATAGGGATAACTCCTGTCCCTTGAACCGGATTCGGTGTATTGTCTGCTGTATAGATGACATTCTTTTGACCTTCTAATGGCTTCATTTCTGTGAACCATTCCTGATGATTTGTCATATGAGATGATGCACCGCTGTCGATGTACCAAGGATCCTGTTCCACTTGGTCGACTTGATAGCTGAAATCCTCTTTGGGATTGAAATCAGTGTCTTGGTGCATTGTATCAGTCTGATGCAATTCCTCACTTGCAAGAAACATATTGCCATGTTCATTTGCAAAATGACTGTGACTAGAATGTCCACCACGATGATTTCCTCTTCCTCGGGAATTCCCTCGATTACTGCTAGATTGACCGCCTTGGTCATACTGCTTCTTGCGGCAATCTCTTTCATAGTGTCCAAACTTGTGACAATAGTTGCATTGAATGTTTGACACATTGGTGGATGCATTCCCTCGTCCTTGGAATCTTCCTCTGTTGGAATGATTTCCTCTTTGCTGATTTTGATGTTGCTGAGGATGCTGCTGATGCTGATGCTGATTCTGACTTTGATTTTGACCACTTTTCTGATATGATCTACCTCTGTTTCTGCCTTTGCCTCTGCTTCTGTCTGAAGCGGTGAATGCCTGATCATTAGAATGACCTTTACGTGCTTGAATGGCTTGAGTCCTGAGTTCTTCACCAAGTAGAACTGACTGAAGTTCTTCCAGTGTTGGAATTTGCCGTTGGATGGCAATACTCTGGACTAGATTCTCATATCCTTCTCCTAGTCCATTCAGGATTACTTGAACCATTTCTGCGGGATTCATAGTCTCTCCTGCTGCTGCAAGTTGATTGTTGTAGTCTTTGATGCGGAGTACATAAGCATGACCGGTTTCACTGCTGTTGCGGAAACTCTGGTTGATCTGGTTTCTCAAGGTGAGAATCCTGGATGTGTTCTTGGACTCGTAGAGAGCTGCGAACATATCCCATGCTTCTTTTGATGTCTTGACTGTGTTGAGCTGTGCTAGCATGACATCTTGCACATTCTGCTTGATCAGGTGATAGGCATACTTGTCTTTCTTATCCCATTCTGCTTGAGCTCGGGCAATGGCAGGATCTGCTACTGGTGCGGAAACTGTTTGTGTAGATGTAGATCCCGATGTAGATCCCGTTGCTGGTGCTGTGACAACAGATGGAGTAGAGCTACTGGTGGCTGGATCGACCAATGGTCTAGGTATGGATCCATCAACATACTCCCATTTGTCCTGAAGCACAAGAATGGTCTCCATTCGGTATTTCCATGTACCGTAATTGGAGTTGTCTAACTTAGCAGATGCCTCCAAATTGAGGTTGCTAGTCGACATGGTGCAAACAATGTACTCAAAAAGTGTCCTGGAAAACTCTGTATGAATCAACTGCAAATACACTGAAGATGCCAAGTGAAATCTCTGTACCGTCGGTGAAGATAGAACTGCAGTAAATAAGATCTGACCTGTGTTACAAGGCTTGTGGCAATGATGCCGGGAATAGCCAAGAGGCTTTACAAGGCTAAAAAATGATGTGCACGATGCCGTGAGATAGCCAAATAGGCTTTACAATGGTGGCATGTGTGTGAAATCAAGTGCTATCTGCCCACTGAATCAATCTGCAATGCCTCTGAACTCTGAAGTCTGCTCACTGAACTGATGAACGTAAGGTTTCAGGTAATGTAATGATGTGAAATCGGATGTGAGCGTATGGACTGACTCCGAGTAGGTACTAGTCGGGAATTTCGGGCATGGCTTAGATTGGCAACTTGGGGAATTCAAAGCGTCCCCTCTATGGCGATCTAGTCTACTCTGATCTAGATCTAAACCAACGGTCGATCGATGAAAGAACAGCAAATAATTCCTTTTCCTTTGTTCTTTTTAAGTGCTGGGTCAGATGCGTCGATGTAGAGGCAAATGTGCGTGAAGGAAGTGGTTTTGTCGGCGAAGCTCAAATGTGAGTGTAACTTGCGCTGAAATGTGCGCGTGATGTAACGAGCGCGTAGAGCACGAAAAATCGAGCGACTTTCCTTTTTGGAGCACCCTCAAATTCTTCCTGGATCAAGAGATATGACTTGATCTAGGTGGAGGGGCAAAAGGAGTGCAAATGGTGCTCAATGATGATGTGTCACTGTGAGTCACATGCAGTGATGATGTGGCACTGTGCTTAGCAAGAGGTGTGCCAGTGAAGCTCTGTGCTGAGGTGGCAGTGCTGAGGTGTCACTGATGACGTGGCACTGATGACGTGGCCAGATGACGTGTCACTGATGACGTGGCAGGTGACGTGGCCTGATGACGTGTCACTGATGACGTGGCCAGATGACGTGGCACAAGTGACGTGGCAAATGACGTGGCCTGATGACGTGTCACTGATGACGTGGCAGGTGACGTGGCCTGATGACGTGGCCAGATGACATGGCACAAGTGACGTGGCAAATGACGTGGCCTGATGACGTGTCACTGATGACGTGGCAGGTGACATGGCCTGATGACGTGTCACTGATGATGTGGCAAGTGACGTGGCAGTCGGTGATGATGTGGCAGTCGGTGCTGACGTGGCAGTCGGTGCTGACGTGGCAGATAGGATTGGCTGATGACGTGGCAGATGGATAAGGGCCACGTGTCACAAGGAGGACGATCGGAATCTTTGGAGATGCCGACGGAATCTCGGGATTCCGTCGTCTTCTACGATCGTTTGTTGAGAAAACTGGTCGTTGGAGAAGCCGCCGCTGGGATGCCTTCTCCCAACCTGTGACCTCCTCTTACGAAAGGCTTTCTGTGGATTTTCCAAATGGGAGTTTGGATCTTCCCAGGATTGTCAAACTCGGCTCCTCCGCGGCCGAATCGCCTCTGCATCGACTAGAGTCTTCCGTATCTGTCCGCTCTCATGAGGAATCTTCAGCTACAGCTGGTAGTTCCAGGTTCATGGGCTCTCCAGCGGTTCTCTCTTCCAAGCTCAAGGGAACCTACACACGCACTCTCTGCACTTCATCGCGGCATCCAGCAGGCCGCTTGAGGGTCTCATATCCGTGTTTTTTTTTTTTTTTTACGCCAGACACTGGAGCTGCTGTCACGTACATCAAGAACTGGTTGCGCTGTTGGAGTCGCCAGGGAAGGTGTTGCGCTGTTGGAGTCGCCAGTTGGAGTCGCCACTGCTGCTGCTCATTCGTCGGTCGGTTGGTGCTCTATTGAGAGCTGGAACCGCTAAAGTGCCGGCCATCTGAGGCATTGAAGAGGCTACCAGACTGTGTGTGAAGCCAGTGAGCCTTGGGCTGCCTTGATGTTGAGGAAGGAGCTCGGTTGATGCTGCTTCTTCTAGTCCACTTGCTCGCGTTGGAGCTGAGGTGCTTGTTGAAGAAGCATCCGCTTGTGGATAGCAAATCAACTCTCTTTCCTCTCAAAACCAGTAGAGCTTCGGCTCTTTCTCTCAAAACAATAGGATGTCTATTTTCTCCTTATCTATCTCTCATAAGGATACACTCGAAGAACTCTCTCACATTATTCTCTTGGAGAGATCACTCACAATCTCTCTTTCTTTCAATCAAGGAATTCTCTCAAGAACAATGACGGAAATTTCTTTCAATGGACGGAAATTCTCTCAACGGAAGAGAATGGAACACTCAATCTCTCTCAATCTCTCAATCTCTCAATCACTCTCACAAGAAGGATGGCGCCTCAACGGAAGGCAGAACCATGCTCTGATACCATGACAAAATATGAAGAGGGGAGAGGAGAAGAGTGGAGATGAGGAGAGAGGGCACAGCTAGAGAGCACACCACAAATGACTAACTGTACACTAGAATTAGTTGAAAAAATAGAATATATACAAACCCTTTTAGGGTTAGGGTTAGGGAAGCTAACCCTTTCCTTTATAGCACTCTATAAGGTTAGTGCTATGCACATATGATCACGTGATGGTGCTATGCACACATGATCACATGATGTTGAGCATGAACTCTCAACAGAATGAAGGTGTTTTCAAACACCCAAAGTGTAGTGGACACTAAAAGCAAGCAATGGTTGCCTCTATAAGTCATTCCAAACTCTCAGTTGCGTCATCGTTGAAAGGAACAAGGGAATCATCAAAAAATGTCTTTTTTGCTCCAAAAGCACTAAGAGAACTTTCCAAAGGCCTCTGCAAGGTCTTTGCACACCAGGATGCAAGTAAAGTCACCCAATAGAGCTTCTCTTTCCTCTCACAGAGCTGCAACAGTAGACTTCAGGCTTTAGACTCATACTCGGGCTCAGCTAGAACACTCGCGCTCAGCTAGAACACTCGCGCTCTAATACTAGTTGAGAGATCTCAACAACAGAAGTGAGATGGAAGAAGGTGAGAGAAAGGGCGAGATAGAAGAGAGAGTCATACAAGTTTTGGTGGGTGCAAGACACCATAATCTTCTATGTCATCCATATATATGTGTGTTTGAGTATTGTACATAAGCGGGAGTAAGGTACAGTGGCCTTTAACCCCCATAGCATTACCTTGCATGCAATAAGCTCTCCAATGAAATGACCACTTGCAATGTTCGAATGGGCTTTGTCTATTACCTCCACAAATTCATCCTCATGGATGCAATGATGCATTATGCCATTTGTCCCCATTCGATAGAGTTGGTTGGCTATCAATTGGCATGGAGCCGCATCCTTAATGAGTTTTCAGGCCCTATCCTTATTGAGGACCTTGTCTAAAGGGAACCCATTGGCTAAAAATTATCCAATTTCCTGAGCCCATTTTGGAATTAGATCCACAAGGAATAGGAGGGCATCCAAAAGATAATCTTCCACTCCAGTCATTAGTTCCCCATTGGGAATATGGGACATGTGGTTAGCCAAAGTGGGTACGTCCCTTTTATACAACTACTGCTATGAAATCAAACTCTAGAAGAATAATCATAGACCGCGTGATGCATCCCATCATGCATGGTTTATTGACCAGAAGAGAAGGGCTTGGTGATCTACAAAGAAGACAAAATTGTTTGCAAACAAGTTATGCCTAAATTTTTTTACAACATATACCATGTCAAGGCCTTCCTACTCAGTCATGGTATAGTTCATTTCTGCATCATCAAGTTGGTGGCTTGCAAATATATCGAGTGATATAGACTATACTCACCTGGTTGTGCCAAGACGTACCCTATTGCAAACTTAGAGGCATTGATGTGGACATGAAATATCAAGTCCCATGCATTAACCTTCACTGGTCCATCATAACCATGTTGATCTCCTTGCTTTGCCATTCATTTGGATTGCTCAAGAAGTATTCTATAGTCTTGGACTGTATAAGGTTTAAAGTGCTTGGGGACTTGGCGTAAGTTAGCCTTCTCTTCTCTATTGTTCTCTAAAGCTTTTGAGGTAGGTTGCTTCTCTTTAGGAGAAGTCTTGATGTCCTTGGCTTTTGAGGCCTTTCTTTTCTATGGTGGTTTAGCATTTGAAGATGCCTTAGCCATCCGTAGAGGGGTTTCCTCTACTTTAAGGGATCCTAGGGGGGCCTTGATTCTATCCAACAATTAGACAAGAACTCATGGTATTCGGTAATGGCACCCATATATCTCAACTAGTGGAGATCCATCTTCACGTTTTGTACCCCTTGGCCCTCCTTTGGTGCCTTCAAGATATTGATAATGTGTAAGGGGATTATGGTTCCTGGCATCTCAGAATCATAAGCCATCATTTTCATTCATGTCTTCTCGATCGCATCTATGGTTGTGACAACATGCATTCAGTTCTGTGAGAACTCATGTTCTAGTAGAAACGGAGTGTACCAGTGTTTATCCCAGTCCTTTCCCATGTCCTTCTCATTACATGCTTGGAACACATTTAGGGAGGTAGTCCTTTGTGTAGTATCAGACTCACCTGTGAGTAAATTAATGATCATTGGGTGGGCTTTCCATGTCTAGAGGTTGACCCTCATGATTTGTGGTTCCTTGCACAAATAGATTCTATTAGAGGACTAGTAATGGACCTACTACATGCATGAAGGGTCTCCCTAGAATAACATCATAGCCATCTGGCTATCCATGCAAATCCATTACAATAAATTGAAGGACAAATTGATGTAATGGAGTGTACCAAAGGGTACAAGGTTTGTGTGAGTTTGTCTATCACCACATGGTGGTTAGCATGACCAGGTTAGGTGGTAGAAGGTTCTATTAGGTGTAATTGAGAGATTCATGTGCTTGATTGAGAGATCAGTGGAGTGATTTATGGATCTAGAGATGCCCTCCTTTGGGGCACATGTGTTGTATCAGTTGCCCTTATAAGGGCCTCTCCTCTCTTGAATAAACCACTCTCTTTGCTTCATTTGTTGATCCCTTGCTGTTGTTCCATCATGTGGTATCATAGCTTGGTTCACCCTCCTTGAGTGCCATGTCATCATCTTCCCCAAATGAAGCCTTTCTTCATTCTCTTCCCATAAATTTTGCTTAGGCTTGTTCTCCTCCATCTCTAAGCTATTTCCCATGCCCTCTGAGCCCAAGCTTCCTTGTGTTGGGGCAATAAGAGGAATTGACAAATGCTTCTGTCATTTGCGAGTGTTGACACGAATACAGTGCACCGATTTGTCATGTAATTCTACTTGCTAGAGCTATATCTCAACAAATGCTCTAAGTTAAAGCTAGGCAACTATTAGAGGAGTCTTGTGTTTGAATCTGAGCTCATTTGGTCTAGTGGTTGCTGAGCATTTAGCAAAAAACCAGTCGAAATTGGCAACACTCCCACAGATCATGCCATGTGAAAATATGCCTCTACTTCATGCTAGACACTCTCCACAATAAGGGCTTGCATTCCACTAGAAAGCCCTTTGTTTGCTACTCTTGAAGTCTTCAATTGAAGCCTCCAACTTCAAACTATTCAATTTGGGAATAACAGTGATCTTTGCTTCTATTGTGAATAATTGAACATAGTTAAGTGCTAGAAAGTTTCATTATTATGTCAGTAATCTTTGGGATTTTGGATGCTTGCTCATTTGAAGTGATTTAAAGCATTTTTCAGCTTCACCTTTGGAGCACTGTCCTGAATTTGATAGTTTTTGGAAAGCTCATGATGCATTTATGATATATTTTGAATTGAATGCTATCTTTGTAAGGGACTAGACACTGCAACATCAGTCGTAAGACATTCCTTATGGCCTCCAAAACCAAGATAGATAAGTTTGAAGGAGAGGGTTTTCATATTTGGCAGATTTATTCTCATGAAAAAGGGGATCTGGAATGTGGCTAATGGAAAAGAAAAGAAACCAACCACTAGGGAAGGAGAAGCTTTATGGCTCCTAAGGATGAAAAGGCACTAGCCATAATTGCTCTTGGATTGAGTGATTCTTTTATCCACCACATTGATGGCTGTGAGACTGCTCATCTTGAGCTTGTCTAGAATACAGGGGAAGTGTTCCAAGTTTAGCTTGCTCATCAAATTCTTTGAGCTGAAATTGGATAGAGGAGAATCCATCTCTTCACATTTAAACTACATGAAGAGCATATACTGACTCAGTTAGCTAGCATCAAGTTTAATCTTGATGATGACATTGTAATTGCTATCTTACTCAAAAGCCTAACTGAGGAATATGGCACTATTGTCACTACTCACCAATATACCAGAGATTAGTTTGGTGGAAATTGAGGCATCCCTCTTGGAAGAGGAAAGGAAATTCAAATAGAGGAATGACTACAAAGAACATGGGGCATATTTGGCCAAAAGAAACTTCAAGGGATCCACCAGCAAGAGCAAGATGAAGTGCAACTTTTGTGGAAAACTTGGACATTTTGAGAAAGAGTGCTATGCAAAGAAGAAATGTTCAGCAAACCTTGTGGAAGAAGTAGAGACAAAAGAAGAAGAAGAACCAAAGGATGTTAAAGCTCTCACTGCTTTCACCACCCAAGTCAATCTTGACAAGGGTGATGACCGATATGCTTTCTAATTTGTTTGTGTGTGTAGTCAATAATGGTTCTCTACCATGGATAGTCCATCCTTAAATGATTGTCAATTCTTTGTTTGAGATTTTATCTTGTTGGACCCATGGGTATTTCCATACATAGTCATTGTCCAATCCTCCAGTTGTAAACCAAGAGTCCTAGGAGTGAGTCACATGTTGGGGCCATGTTTGTTACCACATGATGGTGAGCAAGCCATGGAGCATTCCATGTATTATTGCTGAGGGATGAGGTCATCAATTTGTGGGCGAGAATGAAGGACAAATTGATGTAATGGGGTGTACCAAAGGGTACAAGGTCTATGTGTCACCACATGGTGGTTAGTGTGACGAGGTTAGGTGGTAGAAGGTTCTATTAGTTGTGACGGAGAGATTCATGGGCTTGATTGAGAGATTAGTGGAGTGATTTGTGGATTTGGAGATGCCCTCCTTTGGGACACATGCATTGTTTCACTTGCCCTTATAAGGGCAAGTACTCTCTTGAATAAACCACTCTCTTTGCTTCAATTGTTGATCCCTTGCTGTTGTTCCATCACAAACCAAACATAGTAGGTGACACCAAAGGTTTTGATCTTTATGTCTCTCAGAAGTCCTACCAGCTAGTTTGTCGTTCCAATGGCCTACTTGACCACTAGGTTGGTGCTTTCAATCTCAGACCTTCCCCACTTGGCCTAGCACTATTCAGTGACAATGCTAACTCCCACCCTTCCATCTAATATTTCTATAGCACTCTTGTTTTGGTAGGTAATCAGGAGAACATCATTTGCATTATCACTCTCAAAGTACTGGCCTAGCTTATTGACTACTATCCTTTGTAAATTTGGTCCTTTTGTGCGGGTGGCTTCAACTACCTCAATGGCCACTTCCTTAGAGGTGACCATTTGTTGATTCATCGAGTCAGAGCGATCTCTCAAAAAGATGGGGTTCCCCCTTAGTAAGGCTGCTATGTGCACTTTCACCTCTGTGGACAAGAACGCGACAAGCCCTATCACATCTCGAGTTTGGTTGATCAGTTCTCAGCCTCTAACTATGGCTCTTCAAAACCATAAAAGGACAGGGATCCTTATTTGTAGCCTAGTGCCAGGTAGGATCCTCTTCAAACATTTTATGTTGTAAAAGAGATCGTCCCACTAATGTGCTATTTGAGACTTTCTCATCTACCTTTTCCATGGTGGGCAAAAGTTTGCGGGACTCTTTTTAGGGCTTGGTGGCTTGGATGAGTGGTATCCATCCCTTGTTGATTGTGAGCCCTTGGTCAAATCTCTCGACACTCATGGATGAGTTGTTGTGCCTCTACAAGGCATTGCTTCTCAATAGCAAGGCCAAGGTATTCATTATGGCTAACTAGGACTTAAGTCTCGTTTGTGTGAGTATACCTCCCTTACATTACTTTTTTCCTCAAACCAAGGATTGGTAGGATCTAGGGTCATTTGGGTGGGTCTTGAAGATATGGAGGTGGATACAGTAGCTATGTCCTCATCAAAATTGCTCTGAATGATGACTTTATCTGATCTCTTTCCTACTTTGATCGCACCAGTGTGGCCCTTGCCTCTAGATTGAGATGTGGCCACTTTTTCTTTCTTGGCCTAATTATGGATGCCCTTACTCATAGCCCTACCCTAGGCCCTTGTGATCACATTCAATGATACTAAAGACACTCGGTCTTGCTCAATACTCAACAAATTGATGTTGGTCTAGGGATCAGGAACCATTCTATGTGCACTTCTCATGGGACAGCCCTTGTATAGATGGTCCACCCCATAGCCTAAACATAACGGATCATTCGGGTTAGTAGCAACTATTCTAGGCAAGGGGTTGGTTATCCTTATAGGGATACTCCTTAAGGAGATAAGGCCCTTGGCACTTATAACAAGCTATGGGTTGGTTGGTTGTTTCCTTGTAAGGATACTCGCTTTCTTGGAGTGGGCCTTGATATGTATAACATAGGATGGTTTGCCTATGGTTCACAGTGTTCATATCCCTAGCTCATTGCATGGTGGGGGCGAGTTTGATACATCAGAACATATTGTTTGTCCTGCATAATATAGTGGCTTATTTGGCTAGATTGATAAGAACCCTCAAATGGTGAGGAATCAAGTGATGGGATAGAATAGTCAGGATCTTCCCACTCACCAGATGGCTCCTCAATAATCACCTAAATTATAGGTGTAATCTGTGGTCATGGGAGTTGAGGACCCAAGATGGCGGGTGGTGGAAATGGTAGGTTTTGAGCTCTAGGTGGCCCTTGATTGGCTGAGCGGGTTGATTATACTAGTTTGGTGGTGCAAGCAAGGCCAATGATTGCCTCTATTGATATATGGACTAGAGAATAGATTTAGGGTACTGACATTGCAAAGTCTCATGATTTTTCCATCTTGCACAGTGGGCACAGTAAAGTGCCAGCCTAACCCTAAGGCAAGGGCACTCATTTGTAGGGTGGTTTCCCATACAGAGGCCACATCACACATTATCTCATCTTGCAAACAAGTGAGGATTATAGGACCTTCTCGTATCGATTCTCCTTTAAGTTGGGCCACTCAGTTCAATAAATTGGTGGCCACTTCATCTATTTTCGTGCCTTTGGCAAGTGGGGCTGCCTCCTTGGCTTCACTCATACTAATGGTTTAGCCTATACAAGACACCTCAGATGGAGCTCTAGGTAGCTTCTCTGGTTGCACCTTATCTTCATATCATCATCCAAGAGTACAACCATCTTGCTGCATAACTCAAACAACGTGGGCTCAGGGCCTGGGGTACCAACTCCCTTTGGTAAGAAAACCTATTAAAATCTTAAGTATGAGATTAATTTAACAATATGCCATGAGTAGAAATTATTCAAATTAACTACACTAAAAGAGCTTCAAATATGTCTTTACACTTTGAAATTTGTGTAACACATGAAAAAGTTACATTAATTTGAATGGAGATGGGTTTTCATATTTTAATGTATTTTTTGTTTTACCCAAAAGACCCTCCCCCCCTTGGGCCTCACATATTATGAAAATTATGTACAAATCTTAAAATCTTACATATTTTTCAAGGTATATACCTTATATTTTGTGGGAGAGGGGATATGAAATTTTCATACTTTTCCCTTGCATATTTGAAAATTTTATGGACCTTGTCCCCCCATACTTTGGATTTTACATGAGGGTACTAACATATTACATATTGAGTTAGTGCCCCAAGATTCAAGGTAAACAAATGATCATGCAACTTTCATCCCTTAACCCAATGAGAAATCATGGCAATAGTTGCTCATCAGTCTCCTCTTGTGAGGATCACAACATGAATTCAAGTGTTTAATCCTTGCAATATATTCTCATTTTGTCTCATGTTCCTTTTGCTTGACCTCGTACAACTAGTTGATACGGCTCCATCTGAGGCCACTGGGAGCGAACCCACTATGAATGCTTTTCTAAGCGTCTCCCAGTTTGTTTTCTCTTTTGTGCCTAGGGCCCTATACCATTGGCCTGCCTTACCATCTAAGCTCAACCCAAATGCATTAAGTTTTTATAAGTCACCAATGTCTCTGAAGGTCTCACAAATCTCTCGAACCTTTCAACATGTGATATTAGGTCTCCTTCTCCTAAGAATTTGGTTATGAGCTTAGAGATGGTGACTAGATGGCTCCTTGATGCATTAGTCTCCCCACAAAAGCCATCAATGTGGCCCCCCCTCCTATGCTTGCACTAGGATCCTCATAGCCCATCTATCATTATAGTTTGTGGTGTAGGTAGAGGTACTTGAGGGGCTCACATGGTGCCATAATTGGGTGGCCTTTGGGGTGGATTTTAAAAAGTTGTGGACTGTGTAGGTATTGCGTTAGCTACTAATAGGACCTAGAATTTGGCATTCATGGCAAGCTTGGCTATATTGGCCACACTGGCATGGGTCTTGGCATAGGTACGTTCACATTGGGCATCAGCCTATAGGGTGCAACCATAGGAAAAGGTATGTCTTTTAGGGCTCCTACCCAAGTTGAGTACATATTGGGAGGAGGGGCCATCGTGTAAGAAAGGATTTTCCCCATCCATCTACTCATTTCCTTGCCCTTCAGGACTCGGTGGCTAAAAATAGGGCTCCCAAGACTTAGAGGTTCTGGTAAAGGGTGGCTCGCCTTCATAGAATTAAACATGAGGCCCCATAGGAAGTCCAATCAAGATAGGCATTTAGTTACTTGTAGCACTATCTATTGTAGATGTTGGTAGAGGGTTCTACCACTTCTCTCACACTCTAGTTTTCCTGGTAGAGGAGTTGATCAAATTTGGGTCGGACAAGCTGGACATCCATGAAATTGGAGAATGATTCTCTCAATCGTGGGACTGTGGTTGGAGGTGTGGGGGATTGGGGGGCCTGATCGAGCTAGAATTAGGAGCCATGTTGGCCCTAGGATTCAAGTTTTCCCCCATTATGGCATCAAATCTCATTGCATCCTTTGAGCTTAAGGACTTTATGTGTACAAGAATGTGCAATGAATTAGGGCTTAAATTCAAGATCCCGAATGGAATTGACAATGCAATGTATGATGGGCTAGCTATAGAATGTTATTTGAAGCATTGTGTTCTGGCTCTGGGTCAATTCCTATCACCCTTTCAAACCTTAGATGCATGTGTTGCTCACTCAGCCTTGCTACTCCAGTCATCATCGTGTCTCTTTGGCCTTAAAGCAATAGTCATTGCATTAGCCTTAAAGCAATGACTTCTTGAGTCACTACATTATCAGGTCATTACATTAGCCTTAAAGTAGCCTCCTTGACATGACGTTTCTAAAATCAGTGACTCTTAGTGTAGTGGGTTCAATAACGCAATGACTAGTAAAGCTCCAACCTCTTAATGCAATAGATTCTAACACAATGGTTGAATATGGCAATGACTCCTTATCGCAGCAACCTCAAAGTCGTTGCATTAGCCTTAAAGCAATGGTTGACTTTTGATGTGATAGTTATGAGTTCATTTAATACCACATGCCATTTAGGTGAGGTTGGTGGGGGTGGTTGACTAGCTATGAAATAACATGGTCAATTAGACTGCGTTATAACGTAGTGACTCATGTGGTCACTACATTATAATGCAGTGACTCATGCAGTCACTACGTTAAGCTTAACATAGTGACACACAGTTTGGCAATGTCACCCACTAGTTTTTGGTGATCCTTATGAATTTTGTTGTTTTAATGCAGGGTTTGTGAGCATTGAGGGGTGCTATCCTACCTAATCTACCTACTCAAATAAAAAAATCACAAAAAATAATAACTTAAAAGTGACAAATGAGAAATTTTCCAAGGGGGTGGTTGGAAACTCACTCATACCTCATCCAAATCTAATTCAAAGTCCATTTTTCAACGTTTTAGTGAGATTTGACACTACACACACCTTAGCAATCACTCAAACTTACTACTCCTATGACAACAAAAGATATTGCAAAACAAGCTCAAATGCATCAAAATCACTCTATGGACAGAAATGATAGTTTCCAGTTTTTCCACTCCAAACACATTGTTTTTCCTCTCAAACCAATCCAATTCTCCACTAACAACACTCTTGGTTAAGCTATGAAGCATTGTGCAATGGGTGGTTCTTGGTGATAGGAGGCTTATGCATAGCAAAGGCATACCTCAAACTCCCTGGCAAATTGGCACAAAAAATGTGTAGCTCGGTGGTGACTCCATGCATTGTAGGGATCTTGGAGGAATGCTGATAGAGACTCCACTCTCAAGAAACTCCTTGTGAGAGCTTTGCAAGCACGAGCCCAACACTTGTGTCACTCAAGTGTCTAGCAGATTGTGTCAATGTGATTCCATGAGAGTGAAGGGGGAAGAGAGGGAAGAAGGGAAGGTAGGAGGGGAGAGGGGATAGGGAAGGGAAGGGAAGGGGAAAGAGTGAAGGGAAGGGAGTGGAAATCATAAGGCAAGCATATGCAGAATGGGGTAAATCAAGTCTCGAAGAAGGGGGGAATCAAGGTATGCCATCCACGTGCGGTGCCACACATGAAGAACCTCTAAGACAAGAAGGAGATAGGAATGCCACCCTAGTGATTACAAGACACACTTATACTCTAACTCATAAGACACACTTATACTCTAGCTCACACACAAGAATGTATTGCATCAAGAGAGGATCCTCACCCAAGGCTTGATGCATGTAAGCAACCTCACGTCTCTCACATTCAAAGAAACTCACATACACAAGACTCATAAAAGAAGGAGACAAGCACTCAAGGAGAACAAACATTAGTGGATTCCAAACTAGGGCTAGCGGAATGAGGACTCCCCCCACCATGCCCTTAATTTATAGATAAAAGAGGATAACCCCTATGTCATATGTCATAGAAGGGAGGCTGAATGGATTGCAATCAATAGGATGTGGAGGTGGATCTAATCATATTACCCTATGGTCCTAACCATATGACATGTGCACTACAATCTGAATGTAATACAAATATAGTGCAAAATGTGTACATATTCCTAACTAGAATGTGACATGGATGGACAACAAGGTACCCCTGAAAATGGGTTAACATGCCCTCACCTCTAAAGTACATGCCATCCTCAAATTGTGAATGTGAAAAGTACATCAATGCAAGTGCAAAATATAGGGAGTAGAAAATAATGGCTCAAGGAGGAAATGATGGCTGATGAGGATATGTCAATGAAGTGCACGATCCATGTGGATGATGACTGGGATGAGGGAGGCTCCCCCACCTCTGAAGTACACACTACTCCACCTGGGTCCCAAATGAAAATAGGGAAGTCAAATGGCTCCCCAAGTGAAGGTGCATAACTCCCAGTGGTCACTAAAGATGATGTCAATGAAGCACTAATCGATGTAGATGGTGTTGATGAAGCACAAGTAGAGCCTCTAGGGTACATGCCAGAATCCCACAAATAGATGCTAAGAGTAGGTGCTCTAGCAACTGTCGACGTGGCTATAAGTATGAATAAAAAAGTACAAGGCTCAAAAGTGGGGATGATGGAGCTAGCACCTCTAGATCTATCAATGAAGTGCTCATGGATGAAGGAATCTATATGATGTGGCGAAATGAGAGGGACAGAAGTCTCTACTACCTTAGGGATCGACAAAGAGTTGTCTAGATGTGTCGATGAAGTGCCCATTGATGAAGAAAGAGAAACCCCCTCAAATGATGTGGCAATAAGAAGGGTGAATGGAATTCAACCACATTCAAATGGATGGTACAAAGCCCTCTAGCTTTTCATACTTCGAAGAACCTTCAGCTATTAGGGAAACCAATCTTAAACCACCGAAACCATCGAATGGAACATGCCCCAATTCCTTGAGATGAGATTCTTCACTTATAACCTTGCCGTTCAATATTACTCGAAAATAAATAGGAGAAGCATCATGCAATGGAGTGGTGCTTGTAGATGAACATGGGGTTTTGATCAATGAAGCATCATAATAGCAAGATATCCCAATCCTGGTGTGCCAACTCCCTTTAGTAAGAAAACTCATTAAATTTTGAGTACGAGATGAATTTAGCAATATGCCATGAGTAGAAATTATTCAAATTAACATGGTTGTGTTCTACACAAAGAGCTTCAAATACGTCCTCACACATTGAAATTTGGGTAACACATGAAAAAGTTACATTAATTTGAAAGGAGATGGGTTTTCATATTCTAGTGTATTTTTTGTTTTACCCCCCCTCATCCAAAAGACCCCCCCCTTGGGCCTCACATATTATGAAAAATATGTACAAATCTTAAAATCTTGCATATTTTTCAAGGTATATACCTTATATTTTGAGGTGGGGGGACATGAAATTTTCATATTTTTTCCTTACATATTTGAAAATTTTAAAGGAAATTCATGCATATTATATATGGACCCCCAGACCCTAGATTTTAGATGAGGGTAGTAACATATTAAATATTGAGTTGGCGCCCCAGGATCCCAATGAAGTTCTGGGTGAAAGAAGTTGAGATGATCCTATAATAGTGGCAAGAATTGTGGCCAACCTTGGAGTTCCATCATGAGTAAGGATTATCAAAACATGGCATCATGATATGCAGTCCATGGATCCTAAAGTGTGTCACAAAGCACATCACATGCGCACTTAAGAAATGGTATTGACCCCCACAAATCATTGTAGCTACGAAGGAACAATGATATGTAGCTATGAAGGAATAGTGATATGTAGGTACAAAGGAACAATGATATGTAGCTATGAAGGAACAATGATATGTAGCTAATAAGGGGAGTGTCATGCGATAGATGTAGCATGTGAGGCATACATCAATGATGGGAGGTGGAACATAAAGAATATCATGAGCAAGGTGGTGCATCTCCATGTGTAAGAATATACATGATCTAGGAGTACAAGCTCCTATGAAAAAGATTGTGAATGAAAAAAGGTGGATAAAGGAGAAAGAGCGAAATTATAAAAGGGAAGGGCGTAATGGGTGAGAAAGAAAGAAAAAAAGAGGGGAGTTTAAAATTTTAAAGGGGTGGATGGGGAAAAGAGGGGGGATGATTAAGATTGTAAGGGGTGGATGAATGAGTGGAGGGAGTGTAAGGTGGGCAAATAAGAAAGGGGGCTATGTGGAATGAGGAGTATATGGTAGGGGTTAGATGAGCTTAGAGTGGATAAGTGGATTGTGTGGAGGGTGGGGCAAGATGATTTGGTAGGTGGGTGAGGTGGAGGATAGGAATGAGAGTTGGGAGGGTGAGGTCATGGCTTGGTTATGGCACATGGAGAGAGAGTAGGGTTAGATCTTGCTTTCTCTCAGTATCGTCCATCCACTACTGCAGCTCGCTGGTGATCTCATCTATATGCTCATCAATCTGTCAAGCTCACTACAAAAATTTGCCCATTTTTTGCACATCTCTTCTTGTGAAAGTGCTTTTGCTTTGTGCTCCCTCAGACCACCTCATGGGCTGATGGTAGAAGCAATTGGCTACAAGGTAATGGAAATAGGCAAACAGTTGGAACTCAAGCTACAACAGACAGAGGAGATCCTTGCAACTGAGCACTCCCAGAATGATATTCTCCAAGCCCTTACTATGATGCTCTACAGAGACAGGCAACTCTGGATCAACAGCAGCAGTACACATGAGTGCAGGAGAAGAAGGTGGCACTAGAAGCAAGAGTGGCACAATAGGCCCAACAAATCAAGTGGCTCCACATGCTCATCTAACAAAGGTAATAATATATTATATGCCTCCAAGAGGATCTCAAGATGGCTCGCACATCTACGCCTCCTCAGCAAGACCTTGACAACCTCCATGAGTGACTGTTGAATGCTTCCACATGTGCCTCTTCACTAAGTTTCACTCACCTCATAGTTGAAGACACCTTCAACTCATTCCTCCATACCATCTCTGTCACCTCCATCTAGCAAGATAATAATTTTGAGCACCCACTTATTGCACACAACCTAGATACACTCCTCTTTCATGGACACTTGAATGAGACAAGTGTTAGGCTCGTTCTTGCAAGGCTCTCACAAGGGGTTGATCATGAGTGGAATCTCCATTAGCATTCCTCCAAGATCCCTACAACACATGGATTCACCGCCATCGAGCTACACAAGAACAAGTAGGTAGTTATAGAAGCATAGGGAGGTTTGGAAGTCATACAAGGTATAAGCCATTATATAGCAAGGGGAACGTCCAATGAAATCCTCGAAGGGTGCAAAATATGATAATGTGAGTGCTAGGAATTGATGAGTTGTGGTAGTCAAAGAAACCCTTTAGCTAGTAAGGTTATCCACCACTAAAAGGGGCTGGCCTTGACTACACCAAAGGATATTAGTAGCAGCCATACTTGGGATCTTTAGTGTCAAGTTGATATTTTATTCTCGTCAAATTTTTTTTGCTCATTAGTCAAGCTACATGTAAAGTACTCAACTTGCATCAAAACTACTCTTTCAAAGGTCAAAGACCTAGATTTGGATTTTACTCTAGAGGTGATATATTTTTTTGATTTGGGGTTAGTTAAAGTAACATTTTTTTTAAAGCATGGTATAAAGTATAGGAATATCAAGCATACATATGAGAACCTCAATAAAACTAAGGAGGTAAAGTGCCAAAAAAGTTAGTCACATTGTCTTATAAAAGAATTTATCATCTTATCAATATGGGGTTGTGGTTTTAACCTACACGTGGCGTCTACCCTATCCTATGGGTCATCAAGCTTGGCCTCAAATCATACACGTGGCAAAAAATTTACCCTAGGGTCACCATCTAAGGCTTGGTTAAAAAGATACCACGTGGCACCTTATCCCTATCTGACACGTAGGCCTCCCTGCCATGTCAGCACCTCGAGTGCCACATCATCATGCCACTTAGGCATGCCCAATCAGCATGTGCACATCAGTTGTCATGTCAGCAGCCCTATCCACGGTGATGCATCATCAAATCAAAGTCAAAGTGACACCTCATCTACTACATGGCACTCAAGCACAATTGCCCCTTCACTAGCACCCTGTGCGTCTTGCATGTGACCACACCTACCGTCTTAGCACAGGGCTTCACAGACATACCCCTTGCTAGGCACAATCTTTGCATGTGACACTGATTGCCACATCATCGCTGAGAACTTTCGCCCTTTTTTGTCCCTCCACCTAGATCAAGCCTTATCTCTTAATCCAGGAAGAATTTGAGGGCGCTCCAAAAAGGACAAACACTCAACTTTTTGTGCACTACATGCTTGTCACATCATGTGCAAATTGTGACATAAGTATCACACACTTTTGAGCCTCGCCGGACAAATCCGCTTCTTGCATGTACATCAGCCTCTACATCGACGCATTTGACCCAACACCCAAATGAACAAAGAAAATGAATTATTTGCTGCTTTTTCATCGCTCGACGGTTGGTCTAGATCTAGATCAGAGTAGATTAGATCATGCATAGCAGAGAGAACTCCAAAGCAGCCAATCGAAGCCATGCTGAAAAATTCCTGAATAGTTCCTACTCAGAGTCAGTCCCTTGACTCACATGTGGTTTCACATCATCACATTACCTAAAACCTAACGTCTCATAGTTCAGTGAGCAGAATTCAGAGTGTTCAGAGGCATTGACCAATTGTTCAGTGTGGACAGATAGTGTGGACAGATAGCACATGATTTGATTTCACACACACATGTCATGATACCGTCAATGTTTTGCACTTGATTCAAACAGTGATTTCACAAACACTTTAACATTTCTTGCACCTTGTCTATGACTAGCAACCTCAATTTGGAGGCATTTGCTAAGCTAGAAAACTCCAATTAGGGCACATGGAAATATCGAATGGAGACCATTCTTGTACTTAAAGACATGGGAGTATGTCGATGGGTTTACACCTAGACCATGGACGATCCAGCCAGTAGTAGCTCTACTCCACTTGTTGGCACACCACCAGCAACAGTAGGATTTACAATGGAATCAACAGCTACACCAATAGTGATTGCATCAGTAGTAGATCCTACCATTGCCTAAGCACACATAGAATGGGACAAGAAAGACAAGTATGCATATCATTTGATCAAGCAGAATGTGCAAGATGTCATGCTAAGACACCTCAACACCTCAAGACATTAAAAGAAGCATGGGATATGTTCGTAGCTCTTCATGAGTCCAAGAACACTTCCAGGATTCTCACACTAAGAAACCAAATAAACTAGAGTTTTTGCAATAGGAGTGAAGCCAATTATGCTTATGTACTCAAGATCAAGGATTACAACAATCAACTCATAGTAACAGGAGAGACCATGAATCCTATAGAAATGGTTCACATCATCTTGAATGGACTGGGAGAGGGATACGAGAATCTAGTCCAGAGGCAAATTTTAACACTTGAAGAGCTCCAATCAGTTTTACTTAGTGAAGAACTCCGGATGCAATCCATTCATGCATGCAAAGGTCCTCCCAATGATCAAGCATTCACAATCTCAAATAGAAGCAGAGGCAGAGGTAGATCATTCCAACAAATTGGTCATCATCAAACAATAAAATCAGCATCAGCATCATCCTCAGCAACATCAGCATTAACAAAGAGAAAATCATTCCAATAGAGGAAGATTCCAAGGATGAGGGAATGTATCCACCAATGTGTCAAACATTCAGTGCAACTACTATAATAAGTTTGGACACTGAAAGAGATTTTCGCAAGAAGCAGTACGACCAAGGTGGTCAATCCAATAGCAATTGAGGGAATTTTTGAGAAAGAGGAAATCATCATGGTAGACATTCTAGTCACAGTCATTATGCCAATGAACTTGTAAATATGTTCCTTATTGCAATTCAAAATGAGAATTCGGTTATCAAGTCGACCAAGTAGATCAAGATCCATGGTACATCGATAGCAGTGCATCATCTCGTATGACAAAGCATCAAGAATGGTTCTTAGAAATGAAACCATTAGAAGGACAAAAGAATGTAATCTACACATCAGATAATACACCGAATCTAGTTCAAGGGAAAGGCATTGTCCCTATGAACAATTTCATTGGTACGAAAGGATTGGTGAAAGATGTACTCTATGTTTCGAAACTCAGCAAGAACCTCTTATCAGTTGGTCAAATGACGGAACACAACTACTGAGTCATCTTTGATGGACATGAATACATTATAAGAGACAAATCCAGAGGATATCAGCTAGTAGGAAAATCAATCAAGGAAGGACGCTTGTTCAGAATGCTAGCTTCAGTACCAGATTTGCATGCCATGTCAGTCAACTGCAACAGATGCCACTTTCCACAAAATGGCACAAGAGATATGGACATATCAATTTCAAAACCTTGATAGAGCTCAAAAATCCAAATATGGCAATTGGAATTCCTAAGCTTCAATTTCTTGGAAAAGTTTGCGAAGCATGCTACTTCGGTAAACAAAGTGAACCAACTTTGGCAGAAGTAACTCTCGAGTAAGAGGTATTCTTGATTTGATTCATACAGATGTATGGGGTTATGCCCAAACCCGTAGCATCAATGGTTCACTTTACTACTTGACTTTCATCGACGACTGCAGTAGATATTGTTGCATCTACTTTCTGAAAGAGAAATCTGAAGTGTTTTTTAGATTTCAAGAATTCAAAGCCATGGTAGAAAACCAGACAGGCAGAAAGATCAAAGTCATGAGATCAGATAGAGGAGGTGAATACATGTCTTCAGCATTCATGAACTTTTGTAGAAGTCACAGCATTTGAAGGCAATTTACATGTGCAGATACTCCTCAGCAGAATGCAAGAGCTAAAAGGAAGAATGATACTTTAGCAGACAGTGCTAAAGCAATGCTTATCTTCTAAATTAGTATTGGAAAGAGGCAATAGCCACTACAAGCTACTTGCTTAATTGGCTTCCGCTCGAATCAATACAAGGTATGACACCTAATGGTATTTTAGCAGACAGTATTGGAAAGAGGCAATAGCCACGACAAGCTACTTGCTTAATTGGCTTCCACTCAAATCGATACAAGGTATGACACCTAATGGTACTTTAGCAGACAGTGCCAGAGTAATGCTTAGTGATAAGAAGCATCTTCCGAATCAGTATTGGGAAGAGGCGATAGCCACTTGCTTAATTAGCTTCCACTCGAATCGATACAAGGTATAACACCTAATGAGGCATTCATTGGACACAAGCCATGTATTGGGCATCTTCACATATTTGGTTGCATAGCATATGCCCACAAACATGACGATCATCGGAGGAAATTGGATGTGAAGTCACGTAAATGCATCATGGTTGACTATAATAAAAAGAGCAAAGCATACAAGTTGTATGATCCCATCAACCGAAAGGTCATTATCTCTAGGGATGTAATATTTGATGAGGAATCAGAATGGAAAACCTCAAATACATAGGAGATAGACCCATCGATTACTCAGTCACTTACAGAAAAGGTTGATAAAGAAGAGCAAGAATTGCCAGAAGCACCCCAAGAAGAGCCACAGCAACTCAGACGGTCTACTAGGGAAAGCAAACCTCCAGCCAGATTGATAGATTGACTAGCAAAAGCAAACCTTCAGCCAGACGTGTACTGCTAACATGGTAGTATGCTAATTGGGCAAATGACATGGCAACTGACACTGCTAATGACATGGCATAAGCGTGGTGACATGGCAATAGGCTAGTTGGGATTGCTGATGTGTTGATGATGACATATGCAATGATGTGGCACTATGAATAAGCTATTGATGTGGTAGAGATAAGGTAGGGTGCCACATGGCAAGGCCCTGATCAAGCCTATGTGTGGGTTACTAACTAGCCACGTGTCACTACCTCGGCTATCACCGGAATCAAAATATCCAACAAATTTTAGAAAGAGTCCATCATAGGCTAAAAAAACATTGCTGTTGGAGCTGATTGTGCATGGAGGCCGTGGGTCACAGAGTTGATGTTGTGGCACGCTGATCTGCTTGTGTGTTTGCTGGGAGGCTGGAGCTTGTGTGGCACTCAGTTGGCGTTTCTTGTAGTTGCCTTCACAGGTCGTTGTGTTGGAACGAAACTCATGGCTAGAGATGCTAGGTGCTAGTCAGTTGAGGGCATCGTTGGAAGCATTACTGAGGTGCTAGTCTAAGTTTGAGCCACCAAACCCAAGCCTTCATGATGCGCTGAGGAGTAGAGGTACATTGGCTTCGTTGATGTTGCTGGCATCGTGTGCTGCTAGTCTCCCTAAAGCTAGCCTTTGCTGGTGGAGTAGACCTTTGGTGTTGGTGGCCTGGTAAGCTTTTGTGGGCTGAGGTCGACACTTCGTGGAGGCATTTCAAAGTTGAGCCGTGGGCTAGAGCTTGGCGTGTGGACTTTGCGGTGAAGGCATTGAAGCCTTGTTGCTTGGCACTGCTGAGCTGGAGTGCTGGACTAGTCCATAGGAGAATTGGTCGATGGCGTCTTTGCTTGCATTTGCGTAGGTCTTGTTGTAGAAGCCGGCTGGAGTTAGGAGCTCATTGGAGCAATCGGTTGTGAGTCTGCTGCCAGGGTGATTTATAGGTTGTTACTTGCAGGGTGTTGTGAGGCGCTTGAGTCGTGGGTTATTGCGTTGTGAAGGCCTTAGAGCAGTCGTGTAGGTCGCGAGTGTAGATTGTTGTAGATGTTTTGCAATGTGCCTCACTGTACGTCGAGTATTTGATGCTTCCTTGCTTGACTGTGCTGTAGTAGAGCTTAGAGATAGCCTTAGAAGTCGAGTGTAGTCTGTTGCCGCTGCGTTAGTGGACTTTGAGAGTGGGGGTGAAGGCCAAGCTCTGGGCTGTTCTTATAACAAGTAGGTGTGCACGAATGTAAATGTGGGTGGGTAGTACCCTATCAAAAGGCCATGTATATAAGAGAGTAGATGTGATTTTAAGGGTCGTCTTGCTTTTTTCCTCCACTTGCACTACGTCCCCCCATGCGATGCATCCTTACCTCTCCTCCCCCTCCCTGCTCTCTCTGCCTACTATGCCCCTTCTCTTCCTCTCCCTGCGCCCCCCCTCTTCCCCTCCCGTCTTCTCTCAACGCTCCCTCTCTCCCCTCCCTCCACTCGGCCCTCACCTCCACTCAGCCCTCCCTTTGTTCCCTCCCTTCTCCCTCCGTGTCCCTCTCCCTCTCCCTCCCCCTCTCCCTCTCTCTAAGTTCCCCCCCCCCTCCCCTTCATATACTCGCTAAGGGCAGTTAAGAACCTTCTGGATCTTCGAACCTTCTCGAGTTCATTGGGGGACCTTTTCACAATTCATTTACGTCAATCGCGCCTCCTTAATTTCTTTACTTGCCTTACCTTAATTCTATGTGCGCGCCTCCCCTTCAGCTTTTTCTCGCTCATTGCCCTATTTGGGTGCGTAGAGTATCATTCATATATGCAACCTATAGCAACAAGAAAGTTGCCCTTTTGGGAATCCTAAGCGGACTTGCTAAGGTGGATTTTTACATTGAAAAGCAGAATTTCCAACAAAAAGAAGAGAGAGAGAGAGACGATGATGGGGCCATAAATGGGAATTTGGCTGCTTAGCAGGGGCAAGCCAAAAGGTTATCAGGATCACGCTCTCTGCTCCCTCTCTTCCTCTCTTGCTTCCTCTCCGCTGGCTCTACAAGATCCATTTGACATCTCGTCTCCGCTGGCTCTGTTCCTTAATTCTCACCCTCGCTCCAAATCTTTCTTCATTCTCCCAATCACAGGCTTTCTTTTGGTAATCATTGTCGTCGTCATCCGCCTCCCACAGCTTGTTCATCGTAGTCTCTCCCGATGATGATCCCCCGATGAGCACCACCATGCCTCTCGAAAAAATCAAAATGTGATGCTCTTGTTGATAGACCCATCAGAATCGCAAGCTTACTCTCAATGGGGGAGCCGGATGACAAAGAGCTCTAGAAAGCTTTTCACATGAGCTTGTAGCATGTGACTGAAGCGAAGATAAGCAAGCCTCGAGATAAACCCCTCCTCTGTCGAGTCCAGTCTCCCCTCTGGTGCAGAAGCCCAAGCTAGGAGGATGCAACGTGAATTTCGAGCGGCTACTGCAGAGCAAAGGATGTTAGCAGCTCACAAGGATCCATCCTTCTCGAGCCCCATTCGGCAGCAAACCTCCTCACCTAACAAAATGTTGAGAACCTCACTTTTTTTGACATCACAAGCTCTACGATTAGGCTCATGTGATGCTACGAGAAGGCTATCGAGGCTTCACAATGGGTCCATGGCACCAGAATTGGCAGAGCCAAAAGGAGATTAGGGGATGTTGCTCACAGCAATGACATATATAAATGTCGCACTCCACAAGTATCATGACCATTTCCCTCCACCCTCCAAAGCTCCACTACATTAAAAATAAAAAATGATTCCACAATCTTAGTGACATATGTGTGTCTTATTGATTACCAAACTCGTCCGTGGGTAGAACTTATGACTTCATGAGCGTAACTTCTCACAACAAGAAACCATTCCAATAGATTCTTCTTGAAGAACGAAGATAAAGTCTACCATTTGGACTGAGAGGTCACCCAGGCTCGAAAGGGCTTCTTGGTATTTACAATGAAGCCTGAGGTTTTATATGTGGGGATGATTGCTTGCAAGTCTTGGTCATTAGGATAAATGGTTGCAAGCTAGTTTGAGGCATCCCTTGTGGAGGGTGCATTAGGATAGGAGGTTGGTAGCTAGGTTGAGGCCTCCCTTTTGGAGGGTGCAGTTGTCTTCATGGATGTCAGTGTCTATTAGACTTGGTCCATGCCAAAGACCTTACTTGTGGCTTCTATGGTTCCTTTGCAATCTTAGTATTTTGGTGGTAGGTCCAAGTCAAGGTTGAGGGTTATCCAATTTATATTCAAGCAAGTTTTATTGTAACAATTTTACAATTATTACATTACTTAAGTTTAGCCTCATCTTATTAGATCCCTAAGCCTAGTTGTCCTCTACCTTAAAGTATCTCCATCCTAATGGCTCAAAGTACAAACCAAGCTTCTAAGACCTGAAACTCAATATTGCTTCTTACACATCTACCTCAACCCCAAAAAAAAAAGCACTAATGATGGTTAAAAAAATGAGGCACAAATACTTGCTATAGGTTGCTTCTGAGGTCCATTACTTTTTTAAGTTTTCCATATTCATCCACTTCATCTATGAAGGGTTTGTATATTATGATTTCAATGGTCTCCCATGAGCCAGGGGTTTGCAATGCACCTATATGCATTTCCCCAATCATGTGCATAGCCCCCTCCGAATTGGGCAACTTGAACTTTGTCTGAATCATCATTCGTAACAATTAATCATATGATGTTGCACATGTTAATTCTGTCCCCAATCGTGTGCATAGCCCCTTTGCACATATTGATTCCAATGTTGCATGAGAATTGGGAGAGTCCAAATAGTTAAAGGGAATTGGGAGGGGCCAACGAAATGGTCTTGGATGCAGTCTTATATTGGCCACACGTTGCAACCTCTCATTGTGGGTATACCAACCCTTCAAAACTTGTTTCAAAAGTCAAACACACTTGTGGATGTCCAAGAACGTAGGAAGGATGTATTCAAAACAAGATTGGTCTGAATCATCATTCGTAACGATTAATCATATGATGTTGCACATGTTAATCCTGTCCCCAATCATGTGCATAGCCCCTCTGCACATATTGATTCCAATGTTGCATGAGAATTGGGAGGGTCCAAATAGTTCAAGGGAATTGGGAGGGGCCGATGAAATGGGCTTAGATGCGATCTTATATTGGCCACACGTTGCAACCTCTCATTGTGGGTATGCCAACCCTTCAAAACTTGTTTCAAAAGTCAAACACACTTGTGGATGTCCAAGAACGTAGGAAGGACATTAGGAGAAAAGGGAGCTCATTTTGGGGCCTTTTACGGTTTGGAAAAATAAGCTCTCAACCAATCAATAGAAGGCCAACGTAACGTTGAAAATTCACGAAAATAAGAGAAAATAGAAAAAAGAAACAATACTTTATGTAAGTACAAGGGTGCTACATTAATGTGGAGATTGGTTTTTTATTCTCAGAAGATCTTTGGACAAGAAGATAGAATCTAAACTGACATTTTATCTGACAAGATCCTTCCCGCTTCCACCTTCCTTTGAACTTTCAAATGTTGTGCCGCCTTTCGTAGAAGAGAGAGCTCAATAAAATGCAAAGACATCGAAAATTTAAAAATTGAGATAACACAAACTCCATAAACAAAGGTTTTGTATTCAATCAAGTAAGATTTTGTACAGAACTGTTTAGCTAAATATGTAGAACATATTTCTGACATCCATTTTCTATTTATGTACAGCTTGATCTAGAGGCTGCTCTACATTTTCTGGAGGATCTTTTCTCTGCTGCTCCATCCTGTCCGTGCTCCATCCTGTCTCCTCCACTGCCCCAGGAGCCTCTCTTTGCTGCTTCTCCACCTTCTCCTCAACATCAGCAGTAGGTCTTTGCTCCTGTGTTTGCTCCTCCTCAGCACTATGTGATTGCTCCTGTGGCTTCTGGTTCTCAGCATTAGGTGCTTCATTTGTGGGATCAAGGTGTATGACACCTTCTTGTACTTTAGAGCTTTCACCCAGCTCCACAGTAGCTGGTACAATAGGTTTGGGGGAGGCATAGCTCAAAAACCTCCAAATTGTATGAGCTCTAAAATTATGTACATAGTTGGAGCTGAAGCTATCCTCTTTCATCTGCAATGGCAGAGGATAATTTAGAACACTTTGTATCATTATGAATTATCTTCAAGCTAAATGAAAAGTATTTTTCCTTACCAGGTCTGGCTGTTCCTTCTCAAAGTAGCTTGAAATTATATATTTTGCATTGATCAGCACTCTCCATCCACAGCTACTTGAATCATTTTGTTGTGGTGTCTGTACAGTTAGAAAGATATGTTAGAAACTGTTAGCATCAGCACAAAACAAAATTATTCAATAAGTTCAAAGACATAGCATTTAATAGACTTTTTACCTCTAGACTTATTGGCTCTATTGAATCCAAAAGAGAGACATTTGGAGGACAGTGATCCAATGCATCTAAAAGCCTTCTAATACAACTGCAATATGTATAATTTAGTTAGTATGATATCAAAATAATGAAGTTTTAAGTTCAAAAAGCACACACAGCACTTACAATTTCAGCTCTCTGTGTGTGCTTTTAGAGAGTTGAATAGAAAGCATTGCTTCTGCTGGATGTCAATAGAAACAAAACTTCAGTGGTCACTGCATAAGGAAAAAAGCATAAGAAAATCAAAGGCTACAAGAGTTCCCAATCTTAAAGAAGAATCTTAAAAGAAGTAGTCACCCACATACCTGCTATGGTATGGAAGTAGCAAAACATCAATTACTTCAAAATTGCAATGTTTGAACCAGCTGGAAATACTCATGGGAGTCTCCTTTGCATCTCTTAATTTAGAAGAAATGGTTGGATCAACAATATGGACTGTATGCTGTACAGAGGGGTGAAGCCAACTTCTCATCATGCTGCATAGGATCAGAAAATAATTAGGGTAGGTTATAAAGGAGGTACAAGGAGGATTGATTTGCAAAAAATGTAAAATTTATAGACACTTACTAGAGCATTGCAAGAATGATAGTATCTGAGCAATACTCATTCTTATGAGCCAATGCTGCTAAGCATTGTTTTGTCAAGTCAAAATCATTCACTGAAACTTCATCCTCAATATGAACAACTACATCAGGGCCCAGCTCCTTCAACCTTCTATGTATCTGTAGCTCCTTCTTTCCAGTCTCCACATCTATAATAGATTTTGTTTCTTTTATTTGCTGCTTCAGTGAGTCCTCATAAGCAGCCTTCCCTCTGGTGTTCTTTGAGTGTGTTACCTCAACAACCTTTACCTCATCAACCTTCAACTTCCTTGTAGGTGGAATTAGCAATATGTCTCTCATTTTGATGTCCTGTCATTCCACAGGATGAACAAGCTTGTCATACCTCCATCTCACTCTGGACAAAGTGTTGAAGTCTTTGGCCATCAAAGTCACCCTGTGAGCATGGGTTGCTACAAGCATTGCATCTTCAAAATATTTCTCCAAGTAATCCTCTGCCATTTCCTGTAAGGAAAGAATGGCAGTTCTATTCCACCTGAACCCAAGGTTCCAACTGTCACAAATTTCTCTCACCAGTCTTTGAAAGGGTGCTTTGGGTATTGCAAAGCCTATAGCTTTCTGTTGCCTCCTGATCTCCCTTAGCACACCTGCACCATGATTCAATCTTTTGGCCTTTTGCTTGAGCAAGCTCATTGGCTTACCCTTCCTGCCATGTGCAGCTCTTCCCTTTGGAGGCACACTAAATTTCTTGGTACCTGCCCCAGCTGCTGTTGCTACAAGCCCTGGCCCTTTGCCAACTTTCCTTGCAGTTGACTTAGTTCTTGCCATCACTCTGAAAAACTACATACAAAGCATTGGAAAGAGATCACAGACATGGAGAACATGTTCTAACAAAGAAAAGGCAATCACAGGGGTGGATGAAGCCATATAGAGAAATTTGCAGTAATATGCGATATGAGCAGTTTGGAATTTCAAACAGGTCCACATCACATTTTGCTGCAAATTTTTGAAATGACATGCTGGTGCACTCCTACAGTGATTTCTATGTCTCTCCAACTAAATACAGTATGAATGGAGTTTATGCAAGAAGATTACAGCTATGGAAGTCACAAAACCAGAATGACAGGGGTTGATGAAGCAATATTTCAATATTTGCAACAAAACGCGATTTCAACTGTTTGAAATTCCTAAGGCCTTCTCCTTGCATTTTGCTGCAAATTCATGAGGCAGCATGCTGGAATATGCCTTCAGTCATTTGAAGGTGTTTGCATAACCATACAGGATGGATTGAGTCTATGGAAGGCAAGAAGTGTGCACAGACTGAAGGGAGAACCATAAGTACAGTTTTACCCTCACATGCAAATATCACACTTGAAGATCTGCATTCCTACAGTGATTTCTCTGTCTTGACTTGAGTCTATGCATTTCCATGCAGGATGGATTTTTTCTATTGTAGGCAAGAAGATTGCAGAGACTAAGGGGAGAACCCATTGTTACTGACCTGGAATCTATCTGTGGATGTGTTGTGCTGCTGATGAGTAACCTGTGCTGAGGATGAGAACCTGTGCTGCTGGACAGGATGCTGATGTTGCAGAGTATGGAGGTAGGGAGGCAAGAGAGCAGAGACTGGAGGGCAAGAGGTCTAAAACAGGATACCACAAATAAGTGCAAATAGAAATAAAGAATCTCTAAATCCCACACGTGTGGAATGTAGTCGTTTTTCACATGTGTGGATGGGACCCAGATCTCTTGGAGTTTGAAATTTGGCACGTGTGAAAGTACACTTTATGCCTTGGAACTTGTGCCATTCATGATTTCATCATCAATACCACAACCACTTTTCCCTCCCCTGTCTCCCAATCTTTCATCCCTGCCACGACCCTTGCATCTTCCATTTCCTTCTCTCTGATCCTTTCCTACCTAGCACACTCCATCCAGACTGCAACCTGCCTGAACTACTACTACTGCCAGATCTCCAGGTTACCTAGAGTGCAAAGTTCAAGCTAGAGAAAGAGCAGGAGATTTACCAATGCAACTCCATCAGCATGGAAAAGGAAAAAAAAGGTCAGAATTCTAGATTGGTTTCAATGTTTTTTAACATTTATTTCTTCCATCCATTGGATTTTTGATGTCCCAATGTCTTCACTCAGCTCCATCCTTCTTGTTACATTTTCAATTTATACTGTTCAAGAATGTGGTAAATCACCCAGAAATTAGATTGGAGTTGGATATGAATAGAAACTAGAAATTTGCAACAAAATGCGAGGAGAGTGGTTTATAATTCTCTAAACGGCCCATATCGCATTTTGCTGCAAATTCCTGTTGTTGACACATTCCTCATGAAAAGTTTCACTCATTCCATTATTTCTCTTGCATATGAGATCATAGTGTCCAGGAATCACTGAGATGAACCAAGTGCTTGATTTGACATGCACATGAACAGAACTTGAGAATTTGCAACAAAATGCGAGGAGAGTGGTTTATAATTCTCTAAACAGTCCATATCGCATTTTGCTGCAAATTCCTGTTGTTGACACATTCCTCATGAATAGTTTCACTCATTCCATTATTTCTCTTGCATATGAGATCATAGTGTCTAGGAATGTCTAGGAATCACTGAGATGAACCAAGTGCTTGATTTGACATGCACATGAACAGAACTTGAGAATTTGCAACAAAATGCGAGGAGAGTGGTTTATAATTCTCTAAATAGCCCATATCGCATTTTGCTGCAAATTCCTGTTGTTGACACATTCCTCATGAAAAGTTTCACTCATTCCATTATTTCTCTTGCATATGAGATCATAGTGTCCAGGAATCACTGAGATGAACCAAGTGCTTGATTTGACATGCACATGAACAGAACTTGAGAATTTGCAACAAAATGCGAGGAGAGTGGTTTATAATTCTCTAAACAGCCCATATCGCATTTTGCTGCAAATTCCTGTGTCTGATTTGGTTCTCACTTCTACCTCATTAATTTGCTATCTTTAGCCCTGTGGAAATCTTCCTTGATGATGAGAAATGTTTTTGTTTTGGAACAGCTGGCTCCCAGGCCCCACCTTTCAAGAGGAAGCTGGACTTTTCTGCTGCTATTATTAGACCATAGCAATCACCAGGTGAGTCATGAGATGTCATGAAGGAATTATCTAGTGATATACAATGCATTCACTGATTGCATATGTCAGCATATAGAATTCATAGTATATAAGTTTTTGAACAGGCAAAAAGAAGAGACTGGAGCAGAGTGTTGATTCTTCCATCAAAAAACAAATGGAACCAGAAGAGGACAATTCTCCAGATTTGCTCCTATTTGAGTTTCTTCACAAATGCAAGGCTCAGAGTAACTTCCATATATACCACAGTATTTTCAACATGGAGTTCACAATGAGCTCTGTACTGGAGCAGCACAAAGATTTTCTTTCAGACTATTGGGATACCTTCAAAGAACTGACAGAGGCAGGAAGAATTGTGGAAGGAGAAAAGGTTTTTGTGCACATAAATCATATTGCCTCCAATGACAGGCTGAGGTACCATGTGAACAGAAGATTTGACAGCTTGCCTGATCACTATAAATTCAATTGTACTTTGCACACCAGAAAGTGCAGGGTGCTGGAGGAGAGCATGGCATTTCTTATGTACATTGTCTTCAGTCAGGAGTCTTTGGATGAACAAGGGCAGGAAATAGAAGAAAAAGACACATTTGAAGCAGAGGAAAAGGAGGATGTTTCTTTGGTCACAGAAATGGCAGAGCAAGAAGAAGATATCAACCTTCAGGATGAGGGGCTGCAAGTGGCTGCTCTTGACCTTGTTCAACTGAGGACAAAAACTCTGAGGGGAGCCGAGCCAGTTGAAGATTTTGATGTTCAGAGTAGCAACTATGCAGTGCCCATGCTTCCAGGTGTGTTGATTGGTGGAAAGGATTATGTTTTCCTCCATGATATAGAGTGTATGTTCGATTTGAGGGAGGACTATGCCATTTCCCTTATTGCCCAGGCTTCAAGGCTTGACAAGGAGGTTGGCATAGAGGATGACCATTCACTACTGGCTTTGGAAACAATGTTTGATCCTGTAGAGGCCCTTTCATTTTGTTTCAAAGAGGCTGAAAAGTTCCAAGAGCCAGATGAAGCTGCCTTCCAGCTCACACAGGAAGCTATGAATCTCTCAGCACTATACACAGAAAAGCCTAAAGAAGAGGCTGGACAAGAGGGGAGAGGGATAAATCTTTGGAAAGATGAACTACTTGTTGCTGATGAAAATGAGAAGGTACTTCAAATCAAATACTTTGACTTCTGCTTAACTTTGTTTTTGTAGGTTGTGTATTGTCTCACTCCAATCCTTTGATATGTGGCAGCTACAAATTGAGGATGACATATTCCTCCAGAGATCAAGTGGAAGCAGGCAGGTTGGGTTTTGCAAAATGTCAGGCCTAACTCATTATATTCATGATCTAGGCAGTGCCAAGATCTTGATTTACCATAGGCAGTTGAGCAACAATGGAGAAGCCATTGTTTACTTCCTAAAATGTTTGTCCAGGGCTTCAGGTGGACATGTTCTTTCATGGCAAAAAGGAAAAGATCATTTTGATAGAGAGGTTGTCTGCCATAGATATATTTGGAGATTATGTGAATAAGCAGGCCTCTAGGGCCGCTTACTTTTTGTCTTACACTTCTTATGCATTAGCATGTGGTGTTAAGGAGCCCAAATATCTGGAGGGCTATGGAAAACACCAACTCGTAAGGTTTCGAGAGCCACCCATGATTGCATCAAGCCACACAGTCCAAGAAGAGGAACAGGTGGAGAGAGCTGAAGAAAAGATAAAGAGACAGTCGACATCAAGCCAATAAAGAAGAAAAAGACTCCAATCAAGATAAAAAAGAGAGTTCCGATCGGCAGGCCCTGGGAGGAATAGGATTTAGTTATCCGAATATAGCACAAACATTATATTAAATTTGAACTGATTTGTATAAAGTCTTTGATATCTGGTATGATCTTGTATAAATGATTAATAAGTTGATGATGAAATGATTTGTACATTTACATAGAGTGGTGTCGTTAAATATTAAATGAACAATATATTGAAATTGTAAACAAATTGTATTAAGTTTAGATCATATATTTCACAAAAGAAATACTTTTCATGCATAACACCAAGAGTCACTTGTTCCACTAAAAAAATTTCTATTGAATGAGTTTGAAAACATGTGGACATAACACCAATAAGTTACAAATGAGTCCTATTCATGTTTACTTGTCCATTTATGGTTTCTAAATATCTTCGATTCCCTCCATTGTCTATGTCTCTCTGCTCTGCAATTGAATTGTCTAGAGCTTGTCTTTGTCTTTGCTTTTGGGCTAGAAGAAAAGCAAGCTTGATTTTGGAGCTAGCAACTTTTCTTTTAGCATGCAGCCTCTGTAGTATGCCTCGGTAAAACCATTGGAAGACTTCCTTTAGACTATTTGCCTTCTGACTCCCTCCAAAATGTGTTGTGTGTGTCTAAAAAATGCATTACATGCCATGTAGTGAGACTTCTCCATGCCTTGGGTAGACCAAATAGCTGGGCATCCATACTTTTTGACAAAATAGGGAAGGTGGTTGTATATGATATGCTGTAAAACATAAGAATGCATAGTAAGTAATTAAAAAAAAGAGGATCACACTTAAGTAAAAGAAAAAGACATAACCTTACCATGTAGTGAGTTATATTGCAGGCTGTCCACGCGTCTTTCATTGACTTTCCGAAATGTTTAATTGCCTCCTTAAAGTTCTTGTAATCACTCTTTGTCCATGTTACTTTGTCACAGAACATGAAGAGTTGATCAAGAGACCTCCACACCTCTGCCTTCCTATTTCGTGCTTCCCCATCTGCCTCATGATCTTTCACAGCATTATGGACTTGCTTCCACAATCCATAATTAATCTTTGAAACTGTTCTACCTTGCCTTACTTGCTTACTGTGTTTGGGTCGAGACAAGAATCTTCTTGCCTTAACACCACCAATAGAGGGCTTGATTGGTACCTCCTTGCCATTGGTAGACTTTTTAAAATCCTTTGTGATATGAACATCTCCTCCATGCAGACCTATATCGGATAACACTTTTTCCAATGCTTGAAGAGCATCCTTTCTATTTTTTTCGGGACGGAGTTTCCAAGAAAATCCAATATATAAAAATACCAATTTCTCAATAATTCGACATAGACCATGCAATGTGCAGATGTGAACATTACATAGTGGAATGTCCAGAATGGCCTTGAAGTCAGGGTCGACTTTATCTCTATTAGGTGCTCTCTTCCACCATTTTGAATCCATTACTTGAGCTGATTCTTTGCAGTAAAGACAAGGAGACTTTGAGTTGCCTCCTTTACTAATGTTATACATGCACTTAAGTGTTTTAAGATCCCCGGCCATGTGCCACTCTACTTGAAAATCACCTTTTCCTGCAACATGGAGATTCTCGCCTTGCACTTGTCTTTTGATTATTCTTGGTATTTCCGTGTGGTGAAACACCCAATCTAGTGTTTCATGGTCTTCGGTCTTCACCTGCGAGATTATAGAAAACAAAAGTATTACTATATCAGATTTGAAAACAATGACCAAAATCAAGTATAAAACAAAAAATGATCATACCTGGAACGAGCCTAACCACCATATGTGTTTCTCTGACTGCACACTAAAATACTTCGAACTCACTTCAGTCAATGATGTATCAATTGCTCCATTCATCAATGTAATAGTAACTCTTTCCATTTTCTTTTCCTTTACAACCTCACACTCATCCAGTTTGATAACAAATTTCAAAATGCCTTTGCACTCCTCAAATGTTATTCCATAAAACTCGACCATTCTTTTTTGAAGTTGTTGCAGATCTAAAAATATATTGTTCCAAGGATCATACACAGTGGTTCCTTTAACACCATGAAATATTTCTTCAATATGGATATATTGCCCAATAAATTCATCTATACTTTCATTCAAATGACCTCTTATCCTCCACACGGTTGCTGGATTTGGCAGTAAAACTCGTTTAATCCTTTGATCTTTCAAAGTTGAGGATATCGCATGGAAAATCGAACTATATCCCTTCCTGCTAACTCCACTAACATCAAGAGCCTCTTGGATTATAGTGCCATCAACTTGATTATTGGATACAAAGTCCTCTACAACATTGCGTTTGACTGTTTTGTATTTTTTTTCCTCAATCAAACCTTTTGCTACACCGCAAGAAAGCAATCCTTTCATTTGTTTAACAGGAAGAAGGTTCGGGTCCATATTTTCTTTTGCAGGCTCCAATAATTTCCTGTAGTAACAACACAATATGACTATATCATTCAGCACCTCCATTCTTATTTTGCGACAATCGACGAAATAGATATAGTCTGGAAGAGAGCCTTTTTGAGTATACAAAATGATAAATTTCAATCTAACCTTGCTTTCTGAATTCGTCGCTTGCATCCACCAGTCCCAGCCTTCAAATTTGCAATGTTTTTAATCTTCCTGCTACGTAGTCTGTCTCCAAGCACGGTTCTCTTCTTTCTTGCTCTTGTCAACTCTTTTTTACTCTTTGAATGCTCCTCAATTTCATTCTGCAACTGTTGCTCCAATTTTGCACGAATGGCTATCTCCTGCATCTTGGCCTCCTTTTCTTGTAGGTACATCATTTTATACGTTTTCGCAAATGCAGACTGCGCTGAAATATAACCAAGAAGTCCATTTTGTCCATCGCCGGCAAACCTCAGTAATGTGGTGGGATTGACAAATGGAGGTGTAGAGTTTTTTAATTGACATTTTGGATATATGCTTCCATCGCACATAAGTCAATATGTTGAAGCCCTTCTCTTCTCATATTTTCCCGCTGTTGAGCATTCAGCACCGTATCCTTTCGTCTTTTTTGTGCTGGAGCATATTGTTCTTCTAAGTCGATGTGAAGATGGTGTAATCGCTTCTTCTGAGATAGTGACTCACTAGTATCGGCCATTTTTTGTGCTTCTCAGGTTGCGAGGTTTGTTTTTCAATCTCATAGTCGTTTTGTAACATGAATCGTGGAAGTGTGGCGGTATCCATGTGAATATTTTGAAAACTTGCAATCACTAAGTTCAGTGATGGACTCTTTATGAAAGGCCTGCACACGTCGGCCAAAGAGATGCAGAATCTTTGGTAAACAAAAAAAAATCTAAGAGGATATTTAATGCAAAATCGTGTTAGTCAGACAAAAGATTATCTTATTCCTTTTTGAATTGACAGTTCTGTAGTCCTTACTGACAGTTCTGAGCCACGTTTCCGTATTTTACTATTTTTGAGGTCTTTTAGGAGAGAAATAAATAAAAAAATAGTGAATTTCTTACAGGGCCCCAAAATGAGTTCCCTTTTTCCCTAATGTGTATTCAAAACAAGATTGGCCAGCATAGTTTATCAAAGTCTTTAATTTAAAAAGGATAAGATAAAGGTTTGTTTTGGAAGTACCAACATTTCCCCCCTACAAATGATGTGCATCGTTGAAACATATCTTCATTCAAATTAATGATGATAGACAAGTTGCAAATGGTATTCACCAATCAATGGTAAGCACAAGTAGAAGCACAACAACGTGTGGTAGATGGTAGCCTTGGAAATGCAATTGAACACCATAGCAAATGCAAGGATGCCAATTACATGGAAGTCTTGGCAATCTCAATGTTTTTTGCATATGCCCATGCAAAGTATCAAAAGAAAATGGGAGATGAGCTCACAACTAAATCGACTTCATGGAGGCATCCTCAAGCAAGATGGCTTTGTACTATTTACAACTACATGCAAAGGGAAAGGAGGCAGTAGATAAGGAAAAGGTCGTGTAGAGGGCTAAGGTAGAAAGGCAACATGAAAAGCAAGGGGCCACAACAAAAAAGGAAAAGTAAGAGACCAAAGCACCAATGTTGCAAAAGAAAGCATGATCTTTAGTGCCTCCAAATTCATTAGACCCTATGGTTCAGAAGTTTAGATTCGTCCCCAAGCCATGACAAATGGCGCAACTGTTATGAGTAACTACGAGACTCCACTAGATTCTAGCTAAAGATACCACTACCCTTTTCCTCTTCTTTGATGCCAACCAACTCCAACTTGTACATCTATGAAAACAAATAAACTCTCATAGATGATACTCAAGAAAAGAACTTGTACAAAAATAAAAGAGCACACAGAGCTAAAGATACTATGCCATCCCTTCATTGTTCTCATCCATGGACTTTTATTGCCTTTTATTCTTCATGGGCTCCCATAGTAAAACAAATAAACTATATATGAACCCAAAGAAACTCTCACAAACATTACTCAAGAAAAAAGCACTAAAAAAACACCACTAGTATATTGAAAAAAGTGAAGCCACAAAGCCATAACATCTTGTGCCTAGAGCAAAAGCAAAGGTCTAATTCTACATTCATTCACGCGTCCATTTGGGAGAATTAAACGAGGCAAGATTACTATCACAGTTGCAAGGTTGCAACACTACAAATCCAACATCGTTAGAAAATGTGTGTTCGAAGTTGAATATGTGCCATAGACATGCTTTTTACAATAAACCCTCAATGGGCTAGAGGTCACCACCTACCGATTTGAAGATCTAGCCAAGCTTATACGAAACCCTGCAAAAGGAGAGAATCCGTATCTTGAAAACACTCAATGAAGAATGTAGCTCGTCCTCTCTTTTCAAGCCATCCAACCAAATCTATTTCTTCATAGCCTTTCTTTCAACTTGTCTCCACGAGGGCTTCAATTGGTTGGATATCACATAAATAGTGTTGCATACATACTACATTATAGCTTGCTTTCCCATCACCTTTGATTGTACTCAAGTCCGATGCACTTGTCCTAGCTCCAACTTACAAATCTTACACTGCTTGTGTATGTCTAGCTTTAAGTACCAACGTTCCACTTGTGTGATGGTGCCATCACCTTTCTATGAGTTGCTTTTCATGATGATCCTAGTATGTCCACAATCATCATCTATTCTCCCTACAGCTCCTCTATAATTGTTAGTCAACAACGAAGCCATGCGACCCTCTTCTCTCTCATCAACCCACTTTTGACTTCTATATTTCCCAATCATCCATTTTCTAGCTCTACACAATACATGTACAAAGATTTTTAGTTCTTCATAAATCATGTATCAAGAGTTTCTAATCTCATGATTGTTAACCCACTTTTGACTTCTATATTTCCCAATCATCCATTTTCTAGCTCTACACAATACATGTACAAAGATTTTTAGTTCTTCACAAATCATGTATCAAGAGTTTCTAATCTCATGATTGTTAACCCTTGGCAGGCTTAGGAACTTAATCCATATTGATAAAGGATTGCTGTAATTAGAGCTGCTCTAATTGTAAGTTTCAAGGTCCATGTTGTAATTACAATAATCTAATCTAATTAGAGCTACTAAACTTTCAAGGTCCATGTTGTAATTACAATAATCTTTTACTATTGAATGTAGCTGCTAAACTTTCAAGGTCCATGTTGGAATGATCGTTTACAACACCACAAATAAGATTAAAGACATCAACCTTGTCAAAAGTCTTCTGAAAATGGTTGTCCAAGAGACCCTCGTATACAATCCAAATATATATCACTTTTTCATGACACTTGTTTCCATGCCAAGAACGTGAAGGGACTTGCCCATTGAGCATAATTCAAGCTGGAAGATCCAGTGATTGCCCTGTCACCTTCGCACTATCAATAGAGAATGAGCAATTGCTTGTGTGTGCTTTCAGACAAAGGAATCAAAGGCTCTTGCTCTTATAGCATAATCTAAGCTACTAGGCCCGATCATTGTCATGCCAGGGTTTAAACTCCAGAAGCAAGCTCAAGACTTGCAAGCAGCAATTTTTTATACTCAAATCATCTCATCCAAAACTATCACTAATAGAGACCTGTGAATTCCCCTCGAGCAATACTGTTTATTACAGGCATCAATATCACACTTGCTTGCTATGTGAGACAAAAAATTTAATATACCAGCATTCTTTTCCTTACAGGAACAACAGGTGAGGCCAATGAAAGATCCTTTGGGATACCTCCCCACGGAGAATCTCATGGACTATAAATTGAAACTGAGTCACTGCACAACGGCCCAAATAAAATATTGGCATGATATACCCAAGTCATACCTCACAATTAAAATTGTCCATAAAAACTTTCATCCATCATCTCTGTGTACCAGCGTTGTAAACTCACTTACTTGCAGTGTGCATAGGTTAAGCACTTACTAAATGCTTTCAAGCAGTAACATGGAATATGCTTAACACAATGTCTTTTTAGAAATTAAAAACGAAGAAAATGGCAAGGTGGCATTGTGGTTACTGAGATCCGAGAATACATCTAATGTGGAACTGGACAACGTAGATATATACATAGATTTGCACTGTAAGGTTCAACCTCTCCACTTCAATAAGGACCTGGAACAATGTCACATACATAGCTTACCAATGCCATGCTCTATATTTCCCTTCATTCCGTAGGATCCAATTGCTTTGAACAATGTCACCTACATAGCTTACAATGAAATACTCCATATTTCTATATTTTCCATCATTTCAAAGGATCCATGAGCTTCAAACTAAAACCTGTCCATCTCGTGGACCATCAGTAGACTGAGCTTTCCTCATATTCCAGTGTAAGCCTTCTCTTACGCTGCGCAAAAAATCATGTGTAGACTCTACTTCACATGACGTAGGAACAGGCCATAGAGACATATTGCATAATAGTGCATCCCCTGCCTGCAGCTGTTGTCGATCTTTGCCATCAAACGATGCCCATGCTTGTCCCCTGCTATTAAAGGGTACTTGGACTCTTATTGTGACGTATTCTGGCAAGATGAGAGGTCTGAAGGAAAGAGAATGGGGACAAATAGGAGTGAAAAGAATTCCAGGTACCTGCAACAAAACAGGGCACAAATCTCATTTGTAACAGGTCAACATGTGAAATCTACAACCTCAAGAAGTGACTAAAATAAATGCAATTCATTTGTGCAAGAAAGAGAGAACTTCAAACGTTTTCTTTTCTAGGTAATAAATATTTGCATAAAGTGACAAACATTTCACAACATAAATGCAATTCTATGACTATAGAGGGAACGCAGTTTCATTCATGCACAACTGACAGACCGGCATCTCAAGCTGCTTGTAGTCTAGGTGCAAGCAGTTCAAACCTATCTTTCAAACAAGTAGGTAGTTGCACAACAAACACAATATGAATGGCTCCTTCACATTCATTGAAGTAAGTGCTGGACTGAATTCATCACTAAAATTTTCCCCAGGTAGCAAATACTTGCGCGTGTGAGACACATAGTTCACCAATAAATTCGCAAACCATAACTATGAAGAGGTCCACAGCCAGCCTGAGCCAGCGTCATTCATGAACAACTGAGGAACAGACACCTCTTGTGGCTTGTAGCATAATTACAAGCAACCCAAACCTGTCTACGAACCAGAAAAGTAATTGCACTATAGAGATAATATGAATGCCCTGGCTTCAGATCAATTCAAGGCCAGTGTTTAAGTGAAGATACGCCACACCAACTCATCATGGGAACAAGGATACATGAATGGCAATGTCAAGCGTCTTAACAACTGAAGAGGTTTAATTACTGTAGTATTGGAAATGATGTGGCACCAAATCAAGCATATCCCTTAAGGACCGAGTTGTACTGTACTATTGTTAACCAACTTCCAAGCAAGCAAGAACTCTTTTGAGAAAGTTTTCTCCCAATTTGTGTTTGAATTTGAAAAAGTCCCACAGGACAGTGACAAAATAATTCTCTATCCCTCTGACAGAATAAAAGCAAGCGAGGAGAAGCATCAAATTTTAGGGTAAGCCTAAACAGCAGGTCTGTCCTGTAACACCGCACCTGAGGATGGACCATAGAGCCTCCTGCTGCCAAAGAATATGCAGTACTGCCTGACGTTGTTGAAATAATCAAGCCATCCCCTTGAACACAGGTAACAAAAGAATTATCACAGTAACACTCCAAAAAAGTGAGAAACGATGACATGCCACGATCTATCGACACCTCATTCAGGACTAAGTGGGATTCCTCTGACGTCTTTCTCTGAGCATCCCCAGGTCCCTCAGTGTCTGCAGCTCGGACTATTTTACAGTTTAACCGATGGCGCAGTGTAATATGCAGGGGGCCCTTCATTACTGTTTGTAAGCAATCTTTATATCGCTCACTTTCTGGAAAGTTTTAAGGTTTACAGAACATCATAAAACTACACTGTAAGAAATCAGAAAACATCTAACACTTGAGGAACCAAAAGAAAAGCAAAATTTCCTAGACAAAAAGTGATAAAAAGAAGATGACACATTTCAAAGATACGGAATGGTGTCATGAAACCCAAGGATCCCATGGCGAATGAAACCACTGGAGGGACTGGCCCCTTGAACATCGATGCAGCCTGATATCATCACAAAATGTTAAGGAAAGTCAGATCCTCAAGTACAAAGAAAACAGTACTTTGAGAGACCACACAGATCACAGTAGGGTTCACACAAATCACTGTTTAAAGACTTGAAGCAAGCACTACCATAAATATATTCTTTCTTCCCTGTCTCCTACTTGTCATCTCACGTGTTCTGAACCCTCACTCATAAAAGCTATTCCTTAACACAAAGCTGGAATGTCCCTTGATACTTGCTTCCACTTGTTCCTGATATATCTTTTGGAACAACTGTTAGAGTTTATATTTTGCTTGGACTTACTCAAGGCGTCATCTTTCTTACAAGTCAGGTACTACCATACTACGAGCCTAGGAAATAGGGTGGACCCATGTAGATAGGCTTAACAGGCCTGTGGTGCCTCCAAAAATTCTAAGTTGGAAATGAACTCCAAAAAGAAACAAGGTGAACTTGAAACCAATCATCTTCTAAAGAACATTAGTTGCATACAAATTCAATTGCCATGGGAATACACGTCATTGACATTAGTGAAGGGGCCACTTGTTCCAATACAGAGACCCTTGACCTCTCTTAAGAATACAAACTCTAGCCAGGTATAGAAAACAGAGGTGGAAAAGATGAGGATTATGTAGCATCCTCAAGCATGGACACAAGACTCTCAAATCCTACAAGTCTGGGCAGCGAAGTGTCCGACAACATTGGTACTGGTATGAGGCAAATCCAGTTTACAAGCAAAAGCTCCAAAGTTTTACCTTTTCTTTTGATGTTCAAGATAAGGCATGGCGTTAGAAAAGACAAAGTGGGAGAGGTCGTTTGCTTAGGCAAACGCTCCCGCATGCAGCGGAAGCTTAAAACACAGAGAGACAGCACAGTAATTCACACTGGTATATTCAAATCCAACTTCAATTCCTCAGTGTGTACTAGATGGGCAGACAGTCAATAGACAATGCACAAGAGAAAGATGTAGAACCAGCAAAATATATGTGTCCAGTGTGGGCCAAAGCATATACAAAAGAGGTGTTCAGTGTGCCACCCTCTATCAGCCGAGTGCTGACTACATGTGTACCCCTGCACACTCAAAAGACTGTTCTCCTACCTTCTTTGCACCTCCAAAACACTTGGCCTGCATCGCTCTCCTAGATCTTACTGGTGCCCCACAATCACGCCTCCGTGCTGCTCCTCTCGACAGCCAATCCTAAGGCAGTGCTTGCTTTGGATCCTTGACCTCCCTGCTGCTATGCAGGCAGCCCCAACTGAGGCACAAGTCTCCCCTTGGTTCCGTCTTCCTTTGCTGCTGTGAAGGCAACCCCTTGCTGTGGACTTCTGAGATATCTCATTGCTGCAAACAGCCACCTCCCTTGCTGCACCAAATGGTCCTTGCTTGGCACCTTGGGGCAGGCTGGTCTGCCCACAATCTGACTCCAGGATGAACTAGAGAATGAACCCTGGAGGGGCTCCTTTTATAGGCTAAATTCTCAACCCTGAACTGGCCAACTTTTCCAGACCTACCTACCTGGCAGTATGTAAATCCCAACCAGCTCTGCAGCCTTTTACTGTCCCACCTGGCCCTGTGGCAGCCACCCACTGACCCAGACCTGTCTGGCCCAGTTCCAGGCTGCATCTAGGGGCCCATCCTCAGCACCTATCTGTTGTGGGTATGCTCCTGCTGTTCCACCTGTATGCTGAACCTGATCCAGCCCATTTGCACCTGGTTCAGTCCTACCACAGGCCGTACACCTGCACAGTCTACATGTACATCTGCGCCACATGTACCTGCAGTTCCCTGGCCTGTTCTGAGCATAATACTCGACTCCTGCCACACCAATGCAATGCCATGCCCACAGACGGACTTGATGCCCCAAGACCAGTATCTGCTCCAGTCGACCCTTTTCTGGACTGCCCCGCCATGCCAAATGACCACGGCCTCTCCCAGACTGCTGCACAATCCACACCTTTCCAAACAGCCAGGTATGATGCTTCCCACATGGCAGCTCAGTGTGGCAGCCTTTCTTTCCCTGTCAGACCTGGCCATGTGGCAGGGTCACTTCCAGGCCACATGGACCTAACCTATACTGGTCCACCTCCCCCATGCTCTCTCTATATATATATTGGGAGGCGACCACCTAAACTAACGCATGTATATTCCAAGTGCTTAAGTTGAGATCCTCCCATTAAATCACAAAAATTCTATGCACCTAACAATCAAGCATAGATACAAATGCATCTTAATTAACAAGCATTCTTCGGCCTTCGATATTCGTGCAAATTCACTAAGTGAACTACAGCTACGTCTTAAACTATGGAGACCTAAACAAAGACAATGTCAAACCATGTATGCCCAAAGTTACTACAGGTTACTTGCATAGCAAAAGTACACCGTGGTGAGTATGTACATCCTATGATATCTTGATGTACAAGGGGACAGAAAAATAAATTTGCTTGGAAATGATGGGTTTGGGCTGATGCCCCTTGAGCCTTCTCCAAGATGTGCAAGCATCCTTGCACCTAAGATGCCACCTCCATGGAGGCTAGATTGGGAGTAGATTTCATCGTTCAAATATATCATAGTGATTCAATGGCTTGTCTCGATATCAAAGGAACGTTGGCTTGCTTCTTCTAAGATGATAATATTTCCACACAATCTCTCTTTGTGATTTTGAGGCAAGCACTCCTCGTAGCATCATGGTTGGCAATCCAAAGCATTGCATATCTTGTCAACAAAATGATGCAAACATGCAACTCTATATTTCCTTTCGTGAGGTTTAACAAGAGGACTAGGCCAAAGGAAACATGGGGGTGAACCTACATTCAAGACAGGTTACCAAAGGTTCTCGATGGGGCACAAAATTGCCGTGCATCTCAGTGGTAATATCTCTTGGAGGTTGTGGGTGCATGCAATGGAGGCCAAGATGAGTCCTTCAATAGCCTTCCAAATTGTGATGCTTGTTGCATAAGGTATCATAGCTGAGGCAATAGGAAAAACAAGGGACTAAAAAGACGTCATAGGTGATTTCAATCGAGTTGTTCTATGATTATACCTACAAGCTTCGATGTGAAGGTCAAACACAATTTGATTATAGGTTGTGAGGTCTAAGGGGAACCACGAGTGGTACAAGACTCTGAATATCATTTGTGGGGTCCATCTAGAGCCCCAGTAGCGCACATCAGCACTTTGCAATACCTAGATATGGCAATCACATGTGAGCAAAGCTAGCGAGTGTTCACAAGACAAACTAGCAATCAAAACAAAATTTCAAAATTAGCCTAAGCTAAAAATGCAAGCTTTAAGCAAAGAGTGGCTATGAGCAGTCGATAGCAAAGTGCAAGCCATCAGCTTCTTAGACTACCAGCAATAATAAACAGCCAAAAGTAATGGGAATGACCCCCTAAAACCACAACAATAAAACGATTTTATGTCTAGGGATGTGACACGCAGAATATATATTCACTGGCATGTGAACCTTATTTGGGCTGTGCACTTATATAGGAGTGCTCGCTTGGCGCCATGGCAACAATAGTGCTTATTTGTGTATGTTTGGGTTGTTGAATAGTTTCACGTGGATACTAGATAAGTGATTTTACATTGCAGAGGGTTGAAAATATTTAAAAAAAGAGTTAAGTACAACCAGCATTACAGTTGGTGAAAATCTAGAAGTGGAGCAGGGCTGATAAGACACAGGGAAAGCAGTTTTGAAGTAGTCATGTATGATGTACATGACTTTTGTTGCACTTCTTTATTTGTCATAACATTGCTGGTAACCCATTCAGAAGCAACAGGTGATCGCCAAAGGTGTTTCACAGGTTCTCAAGGTTCTACAACAACAAGATGGGCATACGATAGGCTCAATCAAGTTGGCAGAATATGCAGTTACAAAGCATTAGTTGTGGTTGTTCGAGCTGAGCTAAAGGCAGACACTCTTTCATGTAAACTAAACGTAAGGTAGAACTCTCAGGGATACTCGTGGTCACAACTTCTCCCTATTATGTCAATGTCTGGCGGTTACCTTTAGAGACATACACAAGGAAGAAGCTTAGTATGTTGCAACCCACAGTGTTTAATCCATTGATATGCTCATATATCAAAGGAAAAGAGCCAAAACAGGACGATAAGGCCAGCAAATGCATTTTAATCGTATACAGTGAGGCAAACAAAGCATACAAGCTATATCACTTTCAGTCAAAGACAATCACATTGAGCCTCCAGAGAGTAACTGCCTACAAAGCCATTTCCAGATCTTTTTATTGAATCATATTCTGGATTTCTCTCCATGTATCTCCATGTATGCTTGAGAGAGAGAGAGAGAGAGAGAGAGAGAGAGAGAGAGAGAGAGAGAGAGAGACCATGCAGAATCCCCATACAAGGCAAGATTGGTTGCCAACAAATACCCCCATTAAGTGGAAGTAGATTTCACAAACACTTTTGCACCAATTGCAGAGTCCAATACCATCAAAAAAATGTTTTCTATGGAAGCACACTTCTCATGGCCTCCATAGCAAATGGATATCAAGACTGTCAAATCTGCACTTTGAATCTGGACTTGGATGAGGACGAATTTTTTAAGTAGCTAGATAGATTTGTACAAAATGGAGGTCAAATCTGCATTCTTGAACTGAAACTTAGATGAGGAGCCATTTATAAAGTAGCTAGCCAGCTTTGTGTAAAAGGGACTAAAGGACCATGTATGCAGACTCAAAAAGTCACTCTATGATCTCAAGCAATCCCCAAAATCATGGTATATCACAGTATACAAGGCACTTGACATGCAACAAGCCATATTGAACCCCAATTGTTTTGTATTGGAAATTAAAATGCAAGAATCACCTTTGTCATTTTGCATTGGGTGACACAGAATCTGTCATTACAGCAAGCTTACATTACGAGGGATGCTTGGATAATGCCCTTTTCATCATGGCTTTGTGTCTAATAGTATCACTTTTAAAAACTTGCAAAATGTGCTGTTTATATTATTGGGGGATGCTTGAATAATACCTTTTCATATGGCTGTGTGTAATACTAGCGCTTTTAAAGACTTGCAAAACCTGCTTACCAATACTGTTTGAGTGCCGTAATCAAGTAAAATCAATGCTAGAGCAAAGTTCATGATACATACCCAGAGCACAGTTCCATCTCCACCAAGGGTGATCACAAGATCAACCTTTTTATGCAGTGTTTGAACCTCCTCATCTGCATCATAAATTTACATTAGTAATTTCATACAGGAAGCCTTAAACTCAAATATAAAATACATGTTTCTTCCCTCTTGAAACGCCTTCATTGCAATTTTGAGTTAGTCCCCTTCTCCACCTAGGTCCAAGATGTAAAGTTCAAAAAGACGTTACACAATGGTGAACCAACTGCTTAATGACTCCAGGACCTCATTATATGTGCAAAAGGATGTGGTCCAGTTAAGGATGCATCGTACATAGGCACAGAAATAAAGGAAGTAGAAACCAATGTAAGACACAGGAAAGTTGTTCAATGCAACTTAAATTACTGCCAAAGGTTCCTTACACACAACTGCATTCAACTAGAAACCAAATGACATCATAACACTTCATGAAAATGTGACTCACAGATAGCTGAAATTTTTGAAACTGGCCAAAATTGTATGGTTTCAAAAAGTTATCATCAGACAACCACCATATTTATGGGGGCATATTTCTTGTTTGCGTGTTGAGTGAATGTATCCCAGATCAGTACACAGGAACAATATGGTAAAAAAAGAAAGGCTTCTGGGCATATGCATTACCACAACAGATTCATGATAAAGGAATCTAATGCATCCTTTCTCTGCAAAATCATATATCTAGATATCTCTGTGAATATCTAGATGAATACATAAACATGCCCAAACTCATCCTCTAAAAACAGAATACATAGGAGCACAGCTGTTGACAGAATCAGAGCGAAGGCATGTAAACATGAATTGAAATAGAGAAACAATAGCTACCACGATAGCTTGTTACATATAATTATCTCCCCCCCCCCCAAAAAAAAATAATAATAATAATCAAATCAAATAAATACATAAAAAACTTCTCAAAAAACTACTTCACGACTTCGCAACAGTTTCATTTCAAAAGCACCCAAAATATCACATAAATTCCAAACTTCAAAGGCTTGCGTTCGCACCTAAAATCCAGAGAGAACCATCCCCTGCTCATAAGATGGACCTCAGAATACCCATCCAACGAACAGATAGCTATTATAAGCACATCCACGTCAAGTTCCACATTGAAATAAATATTAATGCAAGATGTTGGCAGTTCTTCTCTGTTGCTGACGTATAAAGGTGTCAAATCTCACAGCAAGAGCTGGCACATGACCAAACTAGGCCACAATCTTGTAATGAGATAATAAGCTTTATTTCTCATACTTTTATCATAAGCAGTCTACAAAGGTCCATATTTTGGTTGTAAGCATCACTGTTGCACAATTTTTTTAAATCATGCTTGCATGCTTAACGCTTGGAGCAGGCAATGTTAGCTAAAGATCCTGAAAAATGGAGTCCTGTAAATGTGCTTCAGACAGTCGTGCACACAAGTCTGCTTCTCTCAACTTAATACAACATAAAACGGGTAAAAAGGAAAGCTTTAAGCAATGAGGGGGGGACCAGGATTCAAGTCAAAGGCAGCAAGGTGTAGTGCTCAAGGATTTCCACCCACAAGCCCTTCCACCTCTCACACAAAAGGCTTGCCCCTTGTTTTAGATTTTAGGTTTCAATTCCCTTGGATTGGAAGATGCAAACCCTAGTAGGTGAAATATCACGAGTATGCCAAGCTTATTACCACAGGGATTCCTAATCTTAAGCAGTTCTATAATCCCAAGGGTACATAGAGGCCATAGCAAACATGACTCCACCAAACTCATCATAGATGGTGCACAAATTATGGCACAGTTGTGCACAGCAACCTAGTGGAGAATATGATTAAGTGTAGTATCATGCTTTACCAATTTTACCATGTGAAACTGCTACAGCCGATATAGGTAGCATAACTCAAGTTGCCAACCTAAAACTTTCCTATGCTTCTTCCATTCATTATAAATACAGAGGATGAATGACCTGCAGGCAGTTCCATTCAAAGATAATGCCCAAAATGGTAGAAATTTGATGCATGCCTTGCATGTACTCTGGTCTCCATGCTAGAAATAGCATTAGGTGACAAGACCATAGCAATGAGAATGCATCACTAGTGCATATAACTAAAGAAAAGGAAAATGTCCACTAATATCCAAATAATAATGGGGGCTCTACCCAAAACTCATGTATGCACTCTTCATGCATTTGTAGAGTGTCATCTTGCATTCAAGGCCTTCCAGCGCTGACCTCTGCTGGCATGTCTTATGCCAAATTCTTGACGCCTCTCTTTATATGCTGGGTCTTAAAAGAGTTCTCAAAAATCTCTGCCACCTAAACTGAAGCAAAGCCCATTCTTCATACTCCAGGAAATCCCAGCAAGGGCTTCTTGGGCACAATTCAAAAACTCTTAAAAGTATGATTTTCTTCATTATCCATGGAAAGCAAAGTAAAAGCTAACTTCCTTCCCATTCGGAATACAGAAATCAATAAAGATCAGAAGAATGGAGGCAGGACGAGAATGGCTGGGTACAGGGAACCCACAGCCACCCCATAGCCATGGACAAACCAAAGCATCCAAAAGTCCCCGGACCCCTATAGGCCAAACCATGTGACATTCCAGTCAACTCATCAAGAGAGTACACCACTGCCATGATCACAACGCACAGAATCTGTCAGCAGGAGGTATAGTCACCACTAGTATCTACCACCACAGAATGAGCCAGATCGCCATCAAAGACCGTCAGTCGTCAGCGTCAACCACGGGTGCCGCCATAAGGCATGCGTCCACAGCCTGCTCAAAGCAGAACACCTACCACACATCTACAGCGGGCAGGCGGAGAGCAGCAACACAATGCACCAAGACTGTGCTCAGACTGAACAGCTGCCATGTGTCAACGAGACAAGTGTAGCCCACAGAACAACCAACTCTGATACCATGTTGGAGAAGCAGTGTACATGTGTCAATAACGCACACATGTACCACAATGAATGCAGTGGGTACAAGGGTTCCACATCTTGCCCCATACATGCACAAGCTAGAGCATCTCAAAGTTCCCAGGGCTCAGTGGCCCTCACAGTTGCACATGTTATACTAATCCATATGGGACTATTCAAGCCCCCATTTGCCAAATGTCATTGCTCATTTACGTCCACTTTGAATACCCACAACGGAGAGGGCTATTTCACAAACAAAAAAGGCCTAGGCAAGGACCCACAATGGCTCCACGAAAATATATCATGGACAATTCATCAGTACAGACAAGCATCGTGGGGTCCTGAAAGAATTTACTATTGATCCTCGAACTTTTTAAAGTCCCTAAAGATCGTCCAGAAGCTAAGATCACCATAGGTGACCACAAGACAAAGCAACTCTGACATATCTTACCATGCCCAGTCATGACGAACCTATGGATCAAGGCAACACATAAGGCTGCCACTTTGATCATTCCAAGAGACAAAAATTAGTCAATCAACCATCTAGAAATCTGATGGGTTGTAACATTGAAAAACGACTTGTGCCATAGATCTGCATCCACACCGGCGTGCTTCAAGTACTGAGTCATAACCTGTTTCCCAGGATTGGACAAAATTATAGAAGGCACTCTCTGCAACAAGCTCCTTCTTCACACGAGGCTCTACAAAGATAGCCATACCTTTCTCCTCCTTCAGCCATCTGTCAAAACAAAAAATGACTTATTTATGCATACCATAACTAAAATAGTTTCCATATTAGAATAAGTAGGCCCAAACATTGTACAAATATAGAAGGCAACAACAAAAGGAATCAATATATCCTGGTTGTATTATCACTTGCAGCATCAGGATAAACATAGTTTGAGTATAGCAATTTCCCAAAAGTACAACAGACCCAAAGTTAGAATTTTACTTATTCAAAAAAGTAGAGTGTCATACTTGATCATCTCCTTACAAAGAACTTGCACAGGAGCCGAGTTAGGCTTGGTAAGAATTACAACAGATTGAGGTGGTGAATCCCATTCTAACACTATCTGAGAATGCCAGACACCAAAAAGATAACGAATAAAGCACATTAGCCTGTTGAAAATAATGCAACTCAAACCAAAGCAACGCTCTCAGTTGTTTTACTTACAAGCAGAACAAATGTCATCCTCCCAGCCTGGACTGAGAATCATTATGGTATCTATCCCTAGTCTTACAAAACTTTCATTCTCTAGAAGCTACAGAAACCTCAGATGCAACAAGCCATAGCTTGCAGGAAATTCTTCGCATCACACATGTAAGGGATCCCAGACAAGCGCATCAACTTATCAAGCTCAATAGGTTTCAGGATAAAATTTTGGGGGAAAATCACGACACATCCATCCAGTACCTGCTTGCTGCTTCGTACAGCAGTTTTGATATTTCCACTTTCAAATAAGACAACATCATGCTTGTGGCGTCGACTCTTGACACCATCGCATCCCCATGCAAGGGTAAATGGTGCCTGGAAACAGTAATAACAAAGAGATTTCTCATTAACTGCAGCAGATGTGCAGAAGTGCCTTGACCAACCAAACTCATTTCTATTTCTATCTGTTGGGAAACACCATCCACATGCAAGGGTAAATGGTGCCTGGAAACAGTGATAACAAAGAGACTTCTCGTTAACTGCAGCAGCCGTGCAGAAGTGCCATGACCAACCAAACTCATTTCTATTTCTATCTGTTGGGAAACACCATCCACATTCAAAGCGCGAATTACTGTCACCTTTTCATTCACAATACAGCAAAAAGCAAGTCATCTATACAGAATAGATTCCAATAGGCCAAGGTACCAACAGCTACAGACATAAGATTAAGAACCTGTAAACTTGTTTCCCAAAGCACGCAGACTGCAATTGAAGTGAAAAGAGGAAATACAAATAAATTATAGCATAGACAGGTACAGAGCATGTGCAAGCAAACGATACCATTTCCAGGCTTGCTGTATAAACATGCCCTGACGATAAGCTTTAGCTTCAAGTCAAGCTAGCAAATGAAGTTGATCCCTTTGAAAATGCCTCTAATTTAAGCCAAGCATTCATTCAATTTTAGCAGCCTGAATTCTGGGCACTGCAAGAAAAAGTATTTGTTCCTTCCAGAGTACCTGATGAGTCTTTTAAAATCTCTGGTGTACTTTCTTGCACTGTGTTTCATCTGCTAAGGTTCTATTAAGGTCCTCATATGCAAGGAGCTTCAACCTTTTAAGCTTCATACATATCCAGTGGGTAGTCAGATGTGGGCTGATGTCCTCATATGATGCAATAGCTTCCTTCAGAAGCTTGAAACCTTTTGAGTGTATCTATGATTGCATTGTGTATAATGCATTGGCCAGTTGAGCCTACCTAGTAAGCTTTGGCCTTGGTTGGTTGCATCGACTGAAGAGCTCACTGAAGTGATTTTCGGGCAGCAAGGTGCTGAGATCATCATCTTCTGGAGCAGCCATTCACAAGCAGGTTGGAGCAGTGGAACAGTTAACTTGGAGCCTACATTCAGGAGGAACAAGGGGACCTGTGTGCTGCAGACAAAGCTTGGCAGGGGCTGCCCACCTAGGCTGATTCACAGGCAGTAAGGTGGAGAAGAACACATTGGACGGAAAGTCTACAAACGCTCGAGGTGGAGCACGCGGGCTCGAGTCTAGAGATAGCCAGCAGATAGGAGAAGGACCTTGTGGTTAGATCAGAGGACCACACCATTGGTGGGACTCTGGATCTATCTCTTTTGTATTGTGTCCATACTTTTGGATGGAAATATATTATTTTGGTGGTTTCTCTATCTGGCTGGTTCATTGTCTATTGATGAGTCTGCACACCTATTTTATGCACATAAGTTCAGAAGTTTGTGATTCCACACCCCACACCACACTGATTGAGCTCCTGGGCATTACTATAAGTCTTCCGCTGTGTGTACCCTCTGTTGGGTATTTTCTAACGCAAAGTACATCTCATGTTTGCTGCTTACTCATGAGCTGAGTTGTCGTCAACCATCTGTAAACTGGTTTGGGTGCTAGCTGGTGGTAGTGATAAGCTGGGCTCGTTGACTATGTAAGGCGTTCATCTTTGCAGCTAGAGTCGAGCCACAACATGCTTGTCTGGTTGCTGGAAAGATGAGTTACTAGAGCCATGCGCATCAGTGAAAGTGCTCAGAGCACTTGTGGGATCAAACCATAGAAAGAACTAACTCGCAAAAGTGCATTTCATGTGTAAAGAGAGTCACACACACATAAGCAGAAGCACATGCAAACACCTTAAGTGTTGTGACATGTAAGTTATCATGAAAGTGCAAGACTATCATGAAGGCCCACCAATTGTATGCCCCCAATGGTGAGGTCAAATCTATTAGCAATGTACATATGTGCCCAATCTTGCAAAAGATCTTATTTCTATAAGATCTGAAGGTGTAGTTCAACCAAGACAAATGATGTGTGATAGACTTAAAAAATGAAGCTAAGCTTGTTGCGGATGGTAACTAGGTTCCAGGTGATAGGCTCTAAAAGTTGAATGATGTTGCATGCGATAAAGCGCTAGCATCATCAATAATGGATGATGGATGGATTTGGTTTTAGATATTTGGTCATATAAGCTTAAATAGCACAGATGTTTCAAAGATCGCAACCTGATTAAAGGTCTTACTGATACGTATGATCTACGAAGGGTGTATGAAGGTAAGGAGCAAGATGAAAAGCTCCCTCAAGGCACTGCAAGAAGAGCAACAGAATTGCTTGAGTTTGTGCATAGCGATGTGGGTGTTAGATTGAACAGAGGAAGCTTATTACTTACTTATATTCAAGTATGACTCACAAAGAAAAACATCTTAGTGAAGAAATATCAAGTGTTTGCCAGGATGAAAGAATGATGGCAGTAGTTGAAAAAAAGACTGGCAAACAAATGAAAACTCTGAAAAATCAGCTAGCAGTGGAGAGTTTTATCACAAAATTTTGAATACTAGTGCAAACAGGGAGCTATCTAAGAATGAAAAACTGCTCGCTAGACATCTCAGCCAAATCGGATTAGTGAGAGCAAGACCCATTCTACACTTAAAGAGGCACAGTTTATGCTTGAAGCAAAGCAGATATTCAAATATATGGTCGGAAGAGGCAGCAACTATGTTGAATAGGTGTTCCACAAAGGCATTAGATGGTCCAAGATGTCATCCTGCTTCAACATGTATCCACTTGCTTGGTACTATTTCTTTTCGTTTTTCAATAGTATGCTTATTAAGAAATGAAATGTTTTCCTACTGTTTAGTTACGGACAATGGGGACTAGGTCTAGCATTTGAGGGTGGACCCCCTTGTTGGGGGTTATGGGCATTAGTGACCCACAAGAGTGATGGCCTCTCTTTCAGAGGAACATCTAGGAACCACACCCCACCTGAGTACCCAAACATGGGACCAATCAAATGCACAGAGTGCATACCGACCTAGGAATCATTCAAGAGAACGTTCCCTGAGCTTTGGGTGTGGGCCTGGCAGCATGCCAAGAGTAATGGAGATACAAGATAAGACGACAAACAAATGAGCTCAGTATGGCTCAGTTATGACTTTAGAGTGCGTCAATAGATAGTCTAAGCTGTTAGGAACCCGTGGGTGCGATCAGAATTAAATTCTGACAACTTTGAAATTTTAGGATTTTTGGGAGTGACGTGGCAGCTGACACGTGGCAGACTGCCACATGGAATCTGAGCTGGCAGGTCAGTCCACTTGTCCCACACATGTGGCAGCATGCATGGCAAGTGGCAGGGCATGCAGGCCAAGTGTTTGGCCCCAAATCTGGTAGATTTGGGGCAGGTTGTGGGCTGTCCTCTTTGGGACTGCAGCCCACCAAAAATCTGGGACAAGTGTCCACCTTCCACTCTAGGGCTAGGGGGGGGCCTGAGCCTATAAAAGAAGGCCTCTCCCCTTCATTCCACACATGAAAATTTCGTCACTTTTCTTCTCCCTCCTTTTGGATGATGCAGCAGAACCTCTCCAGCTCCTTGGGTGCAGCCAGCTTCTCCCCAGGCCATTCTCTCACCTCAGCAGCACTTTCTCTCTCTACAACAGCACATTCTCTCTCTACAGTTCCAGCCCCTCCTCTCCAGAAATCTGCCCCCTCTCAGCTCTTCTGGAACAGCAGCAGCATCCTCTCTCCTTCACCTAGCCTGGAGCAGCCACAGCCCCTTTCTCTCTCCTGCTGCAGTCTTTCTCTCTCTACTGCAGAATTTCTCTCTCTACTGTTCCAGCCCATTTCCCTTGCAGAAATCTGCTTTTCTGTGCACCTTTGGAACAGCAGCAGCTCCTCTCTTACATCTCCTCCCTTGGGATCAGCATTGGCACTCTCTCTCTACAGCTATCACTCCATAAAAGCTTTCTCTCTCTAGCCTACAGGCTGTTTTTCTAAGCTGTTCTCATTCCAGCCCCATTTTCCACACTCTCCTCACCCAAGGTAGCTTCAGAGGCATCAAGGACTTCATCTACAAAAGGGTCAAGTCACGAAGGGAGCCTGTATTGTCAAGTTTATCTCATTTACAGCACTATTTCATGTTGTTTCTACTATCTTTCTAGAAACTAGTGCTTGTCTCTAATGTTGGATGTAAGTGGTGATTGTTGCAGGCTTCTTCCTTGTGGATTGGGCAAGCCAACAGTTGAAACCTGAGCTTGGAGTCTTTTTTTTTGTTGTCTACCTTGTACATATGCTCTTGAGTCTTGTATCTAGGTCCTAGGTTTTCACTGAGTTCATCAGTTTGGAAGGTGCATTGCACCTTGGTCTTGTATCTCCATTTTCAAGAATAAAGTGAGCCTGGATAAGGGGGGGGGGGGCCGTCTTGGCCCCTCAATCATATTGCATTTTCCAATGATGTCACTTTGTGTTTAAGCTGTAAAGTCTGAATTCCAGCTTAATTGCAAACTCTTAAGTTCAAGTATATGTGCCTCTGCAAAATCCGTTGTCTGAATTGATAGAAAGCACCGAGTAGTTTACAATGGTATCAGAGCTTAGGCAGTGGTCCTGTACTCTGTGCTTTCTCTTGTTGAGTCTCTCCTTCATTGAGTTATCTTGTCATCATGGCAGCCAATGGACCTGACCCTTCTCCTAACCTGCATGAGTTGAGTGCTCTCTTGGCAAACATTGCTCAACAGGTTCAAGTGCTGGAAAGCAGCCAAGCAGAAACTCATGACATAGGGCCCCAATCCCAAGGAAGAGGCCGTGCGGACAACACCAACTCCAACAAGGAGGGAAGATCATCCTCTTCTTCCCCTCCTCGAGGTAGACGGCGTCATCGGAGTCCATCTCCTTCGAGACATCCACGGAGACGAAGGTATGCAAAGCATAAGGTACCTCTTGGAGATAAGCTCTTCAAGTTTACCAAGTACAAGGGAGAGGACAAGCCCGAGGTCTTGCTGGCCTGGATCCGAGACCTCGAGTATTTCTTTGAGGGGGACGAGTACGAAGACAAGGCGAAGATCCGGTTTGCTGTCCTGCACATGCAAGACCGTGCTTCACTCTGGTGGGCAGCTATGGTCAACACTGGACAGCAAGCCCACACCTGGAAGCGCTTCAAGAAGAATTTGATGAGGCACTTCCTGCCTAAGGAGTTTAAGAGAGATACAATGGTGCAGTGGGACATCCTCCGCCAACGCCAAGAAGAGAAAGTCAGTGAGTACGTTGATCGCTTTTGGGATACTTTGTTAAAAGTTCAAGCATTCAGTAGGAAGGATAAAAAAGAGCAGCAAAGGAAGTTCTTTGCTGGCCTACGGTATATCGTTCAGCATGATGTGGACATTGCCACTCTACTTCTCTCGAAGACACCATCAACATCGCCTTGAAGGTGGAGAAGAAACAATCTTTCTCCAACAAGCGGAATGTCAGCAACAACAAGCGGAAGTCCCAGGGAACCTCTTCCAAGGAACAAAAGGGTAAGGAGACAGCAAAGGACGCACCAAAAGAGCAAAAGTCAGCCAGCCAGCCTCATTTGAAGAAAGCAGCCCGCACTTTCAGCTCATTGTCTCCACAACAGAAGCAAAAGTATTACTCCGAAGGGCGGTGTTTCAAGTGTGGCGATCGAGGCCACAACTTCTACGAATGCCCTCAAGCTGCCAAAAACAGCAGCAACAAAGAAGCAGCCCTCAAAAAGTCAGTTTTGGTAGTCAAAAAGGTGGAAGCACCTCCAAAAAAGGGAGCTGTAAACGACACCCATAGTTTGTTGAAAACATGGGGTCAGGTAAAGGATCAATCCGCTTTGTTTTTGTTCGATAGTGGAGCTCACAACTTTATTTCTCATGAGATGGCACAGAACCTCGGGATAGCCCCAGAGGATAAAGGAGAAGCCTTGGAAGCAACTGCAGCCTTCAAGAACCAAGAAGAGAAGGTGTACCCCATCATCGGCAAGCTTCGGGTACACATCCAGAGGTACTTGGATCATCTACCCTTCATGGTGGCACCACTTCAAGGATCAGATGTAATTCTCGGCATGCCCTGGCATAAGCAAGTCAACCCTCGAATCGATTATGTGAAGAATATTCTAACCCTCCAACATAAGAGTAGAGATGTGAGCATTACAGCGGGAGTTTCAGGAAACACCATTCCTATGGTAAGTCATGCACGATCTCCCAATTTGCTTAAGAAAGGAGTATGTTCTTTTCTAGTGTTTGTACGCGATGAGCAACCAAGTGAAGAAAAGTCAGATCCTCTCACAAAAGAAAGATTAGATTTCCTTCAGGAATTCTCTAGTTGCTTCTCTCAGGAACTTCCTAGTCACCTCCCTCCTGAGAGACCAGAGGATCACAAAATTGACATAGTTCCAGGGTCTTCACCTCCAAATAGACCCCCATATAGAGTTAGTCAATCTCAACAAGATGAAATCTTCAAGCAAGTCCAAGAACTCTTGGACAAGGGATTGATCCAACCCAGTAGTTCTTCTTTTTGCTCTCCTGTCTTACTAGTCCAAAAGAAGGATAAAACCTTCAGGATGTGCATAGACTATAGAGCCTTAAACAAACAGACGGTTAAGAATCGTTTCCCAATTCCTCGTATAGACGATATCTTTGATCGTTTAGGAGGATTTGAAATTTTCAGCCGTATAGATCTTAAGAGTGGCTACCATCAGGTACGAGTTGTACCTGAGGACATTCATAAAATAGCCTTCCGAACCACATTTGGGCTGTATGAATATATGGTAATGCCATTTGGCCTTACTAATGCCCCAGCCACGTTCAATCGACTGATGGAACGGTTGTTCAGGGACTATAGACAGTTCACTGCCGTCTTCTTTGATGACATCCTCATTTTCAGCAAGAATGAGGAAGAGCATAAGGAACATCTAAAGATTGTATTTCAAATCTTAGCTGAAAATGCTCTTCACATCAATGAGAAGAAAAGTGAGTTCTTTCTTCCTGAGATTCACTATCTTGGTCACATTATCTCACGAGAAGGTGTCCGTATGGACCCAGCCAAGATGCAGACAATTGTAGAGTGGCCTGACTTGAAGAATGCCCATGAGGTAAGGTCTTTTCTAGGCCTATGCTCATATTACCGAAGGTTTATTTGGCATTTTGCTGAACTTGCAGCCCCTCTACATGATCTCACTAAGAAAAATCTGAAGTTCAAATGGACCCAAAAAGAAAAGGACTCTTTTAATGCTCTAAAGCATGCCCTGACTACAGCTCCTGTACTTATCATTCCTGACTTAAGGAAACCATTCCTAGTAGCAGCTGATGCCAGTGGCGATTGCCTTGGGGCTTCTCTTACCCAGGATGGTCATGCTGTGGCCTTTGAAAGCCGACGACTAAGAGATGCTGAACTTCATTATGATATCTATGAAAAAGAACTCTTAGCTGTAATTCATGCTCTCAAACTTTGGAAACATTATCTTTTAGGGATAGATTTTCTTGTAAAAACTGATCATGAAAGTCTTAAATATTTTCTAACTCAACCTCTGATTAGAGAGAGACATATGAAATGGTCTACCTTTCTGCAATCATTTCATTTTCAAATACAATATACTCCTAGAAAAGAGAATGTAGTGGCTGATGCCCTTTCTCGTAGACCACGGCTTCACCATATTTCAATTCCCTATCATGATGAGCTAACAGCCCTCAAAGAATTCTATGAGGGAGTTGCTGATTTTGCTCAGCCATGGGGACATTTAAAAGATGGAGGCACCCATCATACCTACCACATCAGGGATGGCTATTTATTCATGGAGAACAAACTATGTATCACAAAGCAGCTTAGATCTAAAGTGATGGAGGAAAGCCATAACCCACCCTATGCTGGTCATAGGGGTATTGTGGCCACTTTTTCAGCCATGGATAAATTTTTGTACTGGCCTAATATGAAAAAGGACACTGCTGCCTACATTTTAGCTTGTCTCGCATGTCAAAAAGCTAAGTATGAGAGAGGAAAACCCAAGGGTTTACTTCAGCCCCTACCCATTCCTGAGAAACCATGGGAACACATCACCATGGACTTCATTACAGGAATTCCCAGGACCAATCAAAATCATGACATGATTTGGGTGATAGTAGATCGATTCAGCAAGCAAGCCCACTTCATTCCTTGCAGAAAGAATCTCAAGGCACCTGAAGTTGCCCATTTATTTATTAGACACATCTTTAGACACCACGGCATGCCCAAGTCTATAGTATCAGATAGAGACTCAAAGTTCACTAGTAACTTCTAGCAGGCTTTGTTTGAGAACCTTGGAACTCTTTTAAGTTTCTCCTCAGCTTTTCATCCTCAAACGGATGGCCAAACTGAAGTTACGAATAGTACACTCTTGGATTTGCTGAAATTTTATGTGCATGACCAACAAACCTTTTGGGAGAAATTCCTTCCTCTTGTGGAGTTTGCTTATAACAACACAATTCATTCCTCCACTGGAAAAGCTCCTTTCGAAATTGTATATGGTAGATCTTTACCAACTCCACTCATGCAAACAAAAGAGAAAATCTTTGCCGCTGATCAATTCGTGGAGGATTATGACTCTGCTTATGCCACAGTTCGAGCAACCATTCAAAAGGCACAGGAGAAACAAAGAGCAGCTGCAAATAAAAGACGGAGGGCGTTTGCAATGAAAGAAGGCCAATGGGTCTTATTGAAATTTGAGAAAGCCCGGTTAAAAACCAAAGTGGGCAAAAAGCGCATCTACTTCAAGCTATCCTTTCGATATTATGGTCCTTTTCAAGTGTTGCAGGTAATAAATGATGTCTCAGTCCGATTGAGACTTCCAGAGCATTGGAAGATCCACAATGTCTTCCACGTAAGCTTGATGAAACCCTTCATTGGGGAACCACCTCAAGAGCCCACACTAGACGATGCACCTGAAGTAGAGGACACTGAGATCTTGTTGATCCCAGAGCAAATTATTTTGCATAACTTCACTACGGGACGTCGAGGCATGACTCGCAAAATGTACCTTTTGAAGTTCAGAGGGCTCCCATCCACCGATGCCCAATGGGTGGACAGAGCTACATTTCAGGAGTGTCCTGAAATCCTGGATGCTTATGAGGAAGCATTTCAGTTGCGGACAACCGAATGAAAGACAGAGGGAATGTCATCCTGCTTCAACATGTATCCACTTGCTTGGTACTATTTCTTTTCGTTTTTCAATAGTATGCTTATTAAGAAATGAAATGTTTTCCTACTGTTTAGTTACGGACAATGGGGACTAGTTCTAGCATTTGAGGGTGGACCCCCTTGCTTGAGGTTATGGGCATTAGTGACCCACAAGAGTGATGGCCTCTCTTTGAGAGGAACATCTAGGAACCATACCCCACCTGAGTACCCAAACATGGGACCAATCAAATGCACAGATTGCATACCGACTTAGGAATCATTCAAGAGAATGTTCCCTGAGCTTTGGGTGTGGGCCTGGCTCAGTATGGCTCAGTTATGACTTTAGAGTGCGTCAATAGATAGTCTAAGCTGTTAGGAACCCGTGGGTGCGATCAGAATTAAATTCTGACAACTTTGAAATTTTAGGATTTTTGGGAGTGACGTGGCAGCTGACACGTGGCAGACTGCCACATGGAATCTGAGCTGGCAGGTCAGTCCACCTGTCCCACACATGTGGCAGCATGCATGGCAAGTGGCAGGGCATGCAGGCCAAGTGTTTGGTCCCAAATCTGGTAGATTTGGGGCAGGTTGTAGGCTGTCCTCTTTGGGACTGCAGCCCACCAAAAATCTGGGACAAGTGTCCACCTTCCACTCTAGGCCTAGGGGGGGGGCTGAGCCTATAAAAGAAGGCCTCTCCCCTTCATTCCACACATGAAAATTTCGTCACTTTTCTTCTCCCTCCTTTTGGATGATGCAGCAGAACCTCTCCAGCTCCTTGGGTGCAGCCAGCTTCTCCCCAGGCCATTCTCTCACCTCAGCAGCACTTTCTCTCTCTACAACAGCACATTCTCTCTCTACAGTTCCAGCCCCTCCTCTCCAGAAATCTGCCCCCTCTCAGCTCTTCTGGAACAGCAGCAGCATCCTCTCTCCTTCACCTAGCCTGGAGCAGCCACAGCCCCTTTCTCTCTCCTGCTGCAGTCTTTCTCTCTCTACTGCAGAATTTCTCTCTCTACTGTTCCAGCCCATTTCCCTTGCAGAAATCTGCTTTTCTGTGCACCTCTGGAACAGCAGCAGCTCCTCTCTTACATCTCCTCCCTTGGGATCAGCATTGGCACTCTCTCTCTACAGCTATCACTCCATAAAAGCTTTCTCTCTCTAGCCTACAGGCTGTTTTTCTAAGCTGTTCTCATTCCAGCCCCATTTTCCACACTCTCCTCACCCAAGGTAGCTTCAGAGGCATCAAGGACTTCATCTACAAAAGGGTCAAGTCACGAAGGGAGCCTGTATTGTCAAGTTTATCTCATTTACAGCACTATTTCATGTTGTTTCTACTATCTTTCTAGAAACTAGTGCTTGTCTCTAATGTTGGATGTAAGTGGTGATTGTTGCAGGCTTCTTCCTTGTGGATTGGGCAAGCCAACAGTTGACTGAGCTTGGAGTCTTTTTTTTTGTTGTCTACCTTGTACATATGCTCTTGAGTCTTGTATCTAGGTCCTAGGTTTTCACTGAGTTCATCAGTTTGGAAGGTGCATTGCACCTTGGTCTTGTATCTCCATTTTCAAGAATAAAGTGAGCCTGGATAAGGGGGGGGGGGGCCGTCTTGGCCCCTCAATCATATTGCATTTTCCATTTTGTGTTTAAGCTGTAAAGTCTTAATTCCAGCTTAATTGCAAACTCTTAAGTTCAAGTATATGTGCCTCTGCAAAATCCGTTGTCTAAATTGATAGAAAGCACCGAGTAGTTTACACAAGACCTGAAGAAGCAACCTATTGTTTCGCGCCTAACAAATTTTTATCACAATGCATATGCTCATATTCCTAATGAGAAGGGAAAGAAATGGAATGCGAAGTCAAAAAGTGTCTGCTTACTATATATACCTGGATAAATCCTGTTTATTGGCGATGACGAACATGAACCTAATTGAATGCCTCACACTAAGAATAATCATCATGACATTGAGCCTAAAGGGGAGAAGAGGGACAAAGAGAAATTACTAAAAACTCTAAACATTTGATACACAAACCTAAAGAGACCTACATGACTTTTGAAAACATTGAAAGACCTTAATGCAAATCTACTGCCACAAGACCAAGAAAATCACAAGAAAACCTTGCTTTCATGTATGCAGAGGGACTCGAGAGTACTTCATATCAAGAAGAAGAATCCAAGGGATGTGGTAAAATTACCACAAGGGGAAAAAAAATCCTTAACTGGTAGATAAAGCTAGGTTGGTTGTGAGAGGGTATTAAAAACAAGGTGGTGTTGAATATGAAGAGACATTTGTTTATGTTGTCAAATGGATGACCATAAGAACATAGTTGCATCGGCTGCCATTATGGATGAAACTACATCAAATGTATGTCAAACTGGCTTTCCAAATGGTGTACTACCAAAGAAAGTCAACCAGAAGGTTTTAAGTAGAAAGGAAAAGAGCATCTTGTGTGCAAACTAAAAAGGCACTCTATGGTCAGACAGCGAAAAGTTCTTGTCAAAAGTGATGTGGAATTAAACTTATATCTAATTAAACATCAAAAAAGACTTGTGTGTGTTATCCTATATTCAATGCCTTCATAATAATAAACCCTGAACAAACGTTGGTGGATGACATCAAGTATGATTCAACACAGTCGTTTGGTATGTCAGGTCTAACATGCAGGGCTGATGCATTGTTGCTTGGACATAGAGCTGTGGCAAAGACCTAAGAGCATTTTTTAATCTTAGAGTAGACATGCAATAGAGCTTCTGAAAGTTGCAAAACAGCAAACCCACGGAGCTCCTAAGGAAAACAGCTCAGGATTAAGCAAGTTTGACATTTCCATGGATGCATGACTATGTAGGCACTAGTAGAAACTCTGATATACTTAACACATAGACATCTTGATATTGCATATGTAGTTGGAATAATCAGTGAGTTTATGCAGAAACGAAGGGAATCTCTCTTTCAGCTGCTAAGAGAACTTGTGGTACATCAAAGCTACAATTCCATAAGGAGTGGAAACCACGGATGGTGGCACCTTATTACAAACATATTTTGATGCAGATCGGTGCTGGTAACATGGATGACCAAAATCAGGAACGAATTATTGTTTTTATTTCAAGCGCAGCAGTCATTGCTTGGTGCCGTAAAAAACAACCTACTGTAGCTTTGTCATCCATGGAACTGCACTTTGCTATATGGCGGAAAGCAGTTTATCTAGTTACAATGGATGTCAGAAAATCTATGTCTATCTCAATGAGCACCTCCAATCTAACGAGAGTCGTATTAAACACAGATATCGTCCCAAAGCTCTAGGCAGGGATAAATTTCAATACTTCAGATCTACACTAGGGCTGGTTCCATTCCAATTAACATTGAGATGGAGTGTTAGAAATGCAATCATTTATTGGTTATGGATCCTAAGGACTTTGTATATAAAGTCCACACAGTGTGGATAAAATAATGTCAACTGTATAAAACGAAGCACTCACTGTGCCTCTCCATCTTACACTCTTCCTCATGCATTCACACGCTCTTGTTGATCCATTTCTGCTTGTTCAACATAACATATGAAACAGTGATCTCTCTTCAAGAGATTAGATCTCCAAGAAGTAAAGATAACTTCCAACAATCACAGGCTGACTTGACTCAGATAACATAAGAATAGCAATCCTTTCTACATAAGAAGATAGATCACAAAACATCATGAATGGACTACAAGGAAAGAGAGCTGCTTGTGAAATCAAAAAATCGCGACCTTACTGCAAGATGGCTTTAACTCTTCCATTGAATTTGAATCCAAGAAAACCCCATGTCTTCCTAGCACCTCCTGGCTGCACAGGCCATCTTTTCCACAACAGTTCCCATTCTCTTCATGCAGTGAATGTTTCTGGCTGGCCTTATCCATACGATCCCTCTTAATCACTGTCGATTCTTCAGACTTTACTGCCACTGCCAATTCATACAAGCCTGCTATATTAAATAAATTTAAAGGTTCCTCTCCACTTCCCGCCCCAAAACAAGGCAAATTTAAGAAAACGGAAAGAAACTAGGACACAAATGGATCCCAAGGCACCATCATACACATTAGAAAAGCAAGTAAAAACAAATTGAAAAGTTCTCATGATGATATCACTGTTGAATACTTCCTCCTCCAATGGAACTGCATTGATACCTGGAATTTTGCTTGGTTGCCCATGAGCATGTGCATCCTCTTGGGTTTCCTGCAAACTTAACTAAACTTTTCCTTTCATTTTTTAAGTGGAAACTACAGAGTACAAACCATTAAGTGCATAAATACTCCTTGTGATTCTCTCCACATATTTATTCGTAAACAGATTGATAAACAAACTTTCTGTCATAGAGAATGGCAGGTGTCCCTCCCCCTCCAGTGCAAGGTCAAACAGCAAGTTCAAAATAGGCATGCGAAAAGCCATTGCATTTCTTCAAAATAACCTGACAATCTTTTATCTGAGTATAACACTCAAACAGAAACTGAAACTACAGGACCTCCCTGAATCAGAGTCTCCTGCTTCCTACAGGGACGCCTTCCTTCAGTATGTTGGAGCAGACCACAGGCTAAATAGGCTGACTCTGTTCTGCTCCTGTGTACCTTCTACGAAGGGCTTCTGTGGGATTACAACTAAGCCAACTAAGGCTAGTCTGTTAGACTCCACCAAAATCCAGGCCCAACAACCTGTATATACCTGACCTATTCCCAGGACATGCCAGGCCTATAACTAGACCTGCTCCTGTACTACAAATCTGCTGCTGGAGTACTGCTGACCTGCACAATGGCAGATAATCCAGGTAAGTCTCTACCATAACCAGGTCAACTGAACCCCCCTTCTCATATTGGAGCTCACATAAGGATCAGTAACCTTTTCTAACACATCCTCCATCAATGTACTTGTGCATGGCTTGCAGATCCTCTCTTCTTAGCTGATACTCCTCAACCAACCAATCCACTTCTAGATCATGAAAACTTACCAGGTCCCTAGCATATCATCTGCTTTTTGTGCCTCAAGATTCCATTTTGGTTAGTTTTGTTCTCCATAAACAATCATGGGGTTAAAATCCTTTCTATAGGCCTTTTTCTCTTTCAGTTCAGCTCATATTTTATCCATCCTGTTCTATTGCATCCACTCCTTTGTTGCTAGTAATACTTTCAGTATGTCTTGTACATGCACTCCCCATTTCTCCACCCATTTGGATCCCTCCTTGTACCACCCTTTCCCGACGCTGCTTCAAGAGCCTTTCGTGGCAGCCTACAAGTGCTGCTCCTTCTAGAGGGAGCATTCCTATTTCCTGCCAAAAAGGTCAGGTGAAGAGTGTGTGCTTTGGTTCCCAGTTCCTCAACTATGAACCTCTTTGGAAGGATTGGATTCACTTCCATGCTTCTAATGCTAGACAAGGCCCCCATACTTGGCAGCTGCACAAAACATATAAGAACTTCTCATTCTCCATTGCATATTCAGGCATTTGTTTTGCATATTCAGAGTTCCTTTGCACTATCTCCGTACACAAACATTCCATTTGTAGTTGTCAATGAGTTCCATATGATATATATCTTCTCTAGACAAAATTGAAAGTGAGTAAAAAAAGTATTCAAGGTCTCGAGTCAAAAAGTAGACCAAGTGACAACTATTAGCATTCATTGCCATGAGCAAAAAAGAATACTAAAAGAAGATAAGATCTAATCCATAGCACATTATCATACCTAGGGCTGCTCAAAAACAAAAATAACTTCCAAAAGATTTTACTTTTCTTTTAATTTTTTTAAGAGAGAGGTTTCTAAAAGTGTCTAAATCACACTCTCATTCTCCTCCATTAAACTTGCGTATCTGGTGCACTGATTTAAATAAGTAATGGGATGGTTTACTACACTTTTCCGTTGTGTAATTTTTACATGTATTTTATCCATTTTCGGAAAATAGTTGCTCCATTTGTAGGGGAACAGTCGGCCAGCTGCCTGGAGGGACCAAATCTACACGCCAACTGTGGATAGAAGAGATGATCTCAGTGACATGTTGAAGATCATAACCTTGGTTTTTTTCCCAAGACTAACCTTTAGATCATGTGTCTCACAAAAAGTCTGAACTGGGTCCAAACATCACTAGAGACCCTCAGCGAAGAAGGAGAGTAAGGCCACATCATATGCCTATAGGAGAATCAAGACGAGGGATCTAAATAAGGGTGAGCCTGCCCGCCTAGTGCCACGATGATTGACTCAAGATCATCAATGTACAGACCAAACAAGATCGATGATAAAGAGCACCCCTGTTTGACCTCTATCATGCTTATGATCTCCTCTGTCCATCCAGTTGCCATCCGGATTCTACCTGATTTACCCCCTTATGGGAGGGCTGGTTGTAGCCAGCGTAAATGCCCAAAAAATACCATCGCAGCTGCTTAACCCATTTCCCAGCTTTAAGATATGCATAACAGTCTCCCATCTCAAGCGAAACCTACAACAATCCCTGTTCCAAGTTGACGTCTTCTCATCTCAACAAGCTTCAATCAAATCAAATATAAAGTCCGACATTAAACAAATCATAGCATTGGTAAAGTCTCTTCTTGGCAAATTTTATTAATTTGATTATATGCCGTGTGCCGTATAGGTTGGAAGGCACAAATGTTACAACTAAAGCAGAACTGTACATGATAACTCCAGTACTTAGCCAAAACATCATCAGACCACGTGCTTGGCCATTGATTTTGATGTGAGACCCATAGAATAGACTCAGAACAAAAACAAAAATGAAACCTGCATCTTATTTCACTGCAACCCATCCCCAAGAGTGACCACCATCTTGGAAAAGGTACATAGCAATCTAATTTATGTTTAATCAAAGCATAAAGGACATTTCAACCATGAAAAAACTTTTTCAGCAAAGAGAATACTTGTTTGAACTAGAAAGCCAGATCCAGCCCGACTTGGGTTATTACAACAAATTCTGTCTCATGAAGACAATACCTTCCGGAGCATTGTGGAGCACTCTATTTTGCTGCATATTACGTAAGCATTCAAGCTCATACTTTCGTTTCCACTCGGCCGCCTCTTCCAATGCACGAGCTTTGCCTTCAGCAACAAGCCTTAATGCCTTTGCAACAGCTGTCAGAAAAACCATGCACAACCAAATAAGTGTCACTGGTGCTTTAACAGTTGAGAATTAAAAAAGACTTTGATGGTGGAAAGCAGCATATACAAAGCACATTCACAAACACCCACCATTCTACTCAGGAATAGATTCAAAACAAGGCGATTGATCTATATCTGTGGATCAAAAGATCAAACTACCCATATCTTCAAAGTGATAATAAGCAGAGACAAGTTTCTCTACTTTAGATCTATGCTAGGGCAGGTTCCACATCGGCTACAGCATAAAGAGGGAGTGTTAGAAATCAATACATGTTGGTATGTTGTATGCATACATATAGCATTTGCTTAGTGTGTGCATATGGATTGATACAAATTAGTGGCTAATGCTAGATCAATCATGGCAGCCCTAATAGGGGTTGTATATTCAATACCTATTCTTTTTGTCAATAATGTAGAAGAGAGAATTGTACACACACGTTTGTGTGGTCTCTCTCTCAGTCACTCTTTGCTCCTCTCATCTTTGCTTTTTATGTTTTCTCAATTTGTGTTCCATTCAATTCCGCATTGCATTTTGACACCCAAGATGCCTTACGCTCCAAAGATATATTATATAGATTTTCTATCTAAACTTAGATACAGAGCTATGGGACGCTAGACATTAGTCTAGGTCCTCCTGACCAAAGTAAGCAAGTGTTGACACAACTAACAATAGAGAAATCATTGAGAGCATTATTCCAACACATACAACGTGTAAATGGACTAGGTGAGCTAATACCGTAGTATCAAATCTCAAGGGTTTCACCCACATATGGAAGAGGTCTTCCTTGGCACATAACAACAGAATTTTTAAAATTTTGAGAAAACCTTATTGTGGCGTAGCTAGATTAGTCGGATGACAATCTCTACATGTGCATAGTCCAAAACAAAATAATATGCAGTTTTTCTACGAGCCCTTTTTTTTGTGTCACTCCGGATAGAGAAGGGCACGTGATTGACACAACGTATAACCACATTTTTTTATACAAAAAGATCTTGTCTAGGACAATCTGTGAAGGAAAGCTGTGACACAGCAAAAAGCTATGAATCAAATACCAATAAAAGCTTGGGTAATCAAATGCAGTCCCAATGATTCCATCGTGAAACCACCATTGATAAAACACACATTATCAACATTTTGGCAAGCCCACTGTGAAAAAATCGAGTTTAGTACCATGAGCTGCAGCTTTGAAGAAAGATCTTGCAAGTGCACTAATAAGGCAAAAAAGCAACACTTGCAAAAAGCTACCTCCCGATGCTTCCAAAAATGGTAAGAATGCATGAAACATGGCAAGAATAATTTTTTAAATGGAAAAAGAAGTAACTGCGGTTCATGTTCCAAAACTGTATATCGAGTAATGACTTTATACTTGAACTTGGAATTGAAATTTAACAAGGTTCTCACAAAACTTACTTCTTAATGCTTCTGAGAATTCAACTAAATGATCATCCGTTGATCCAGGTGCAGATTCCTGAAGATACTCTTGTAAAGCCCTTTCAGATTGAATAGATGCTCGTACGTCTTGTCTAGCTGTCCTGTCGATTCTTTCAGAAACAGACGAGTGACCAGGAACGTCTTCCCTTCCTCCGGATGACTAATCAAACGAAAAGCACGTGGAATCAAAATAATATTCCCGAAAGCACTGCTCCAAAAGGGAATTGAATAGTACAACAGCCTAAATCACTCCTTTGCGCACTGAAAAATCCGTGGTAACATCCACTGGTCGGTCTTCCATGACAAAAACAAGATACCACTATGCCCGCGGCAGGTAGGTCTGAGAGAGGAAACAACAACCTTAAAACTCTAGCTGGCAAATAAGCATGCTGACCTATGAACTACGGCCTTTCCAAACAATTTCGCACCAGAATTACTACGTGAGAATGCCATGTCCTGCACAAAGGTAAGGCCAAGCAAAAGACGCTCGTCTGCTGATACGAAAGAAATTAAAGTAATGGTAACAATTGCAGATAAATTCTATACACCCTGAATCAAGGCGTGGATAGGCATCTGTAGTTTCACTAGCAATCCCCTTGTAATACCTACTGAAACTTTATTTTCATGGAATCCTGTGCTAACCATGGAAACACTCCACGTAATGACCTCATCAAATACAGGTTATACAGGTCAAAAGGCCCAATTTTCAATGGCGAATACATCTGAGGATGAAAAGATGTAAACCTGCGCACTCAACAGTTGAGACGGCGTCGCGGAGTTCATTTCGAACGAGCTGCCGCGAGCTACTGCCTTGAATCAGCAGTAACCGGGCGACCACAGAGCTACGAAGGTGTACGACGACACACCCACTTCATGTGCTCCGTAGATCACGCCGTTCCCCGTCTTGGAATGAAATGTTGCAAATTCGTTGCCACTGCAGGTGCTTAAACAGTTGTTTGTGGAACGATTCCCCCTTGGGACACTAGCAATGGCACATTCTATCACAATCGTGCACTCTGCAATCTTGGAAGTCACGATCTGAAGAGAATCGAGATTGAGCTGTGTCCAACCATACGATGCGGCGAGTCAATGTCCGGACGGAGCAATGATTTGAGGAGGGCGGGGCCGTTTGGTGAAATTGTTATACACAGCAATTGTGCGCTTCCACCTCCTACGACCGAGAAATGGTAAAAAGTGAATGGGGCGCCTGCCACGTCATCCCTCGCATGGGTTGGCTGGCAATCAACCACGTGAATTATATAAATCATTCAAGAGGCCTGCCCTCATGCCTCATCCAAAGGAGTTGGACTCACACAAGTTTTGAACCCCTAAGAGATATTCCCATGCTCGAGCAAAGAAATAGGCTAAATGTTATGATGAGAGTAGTTCTAGAAACTACTCAAATGTATTAACTTTCCTCATTTGTAGGAGCGTTGCAAGAAGACGAAGGTAGGAGAGTGGTTTAAATCTCCCCGAAATCCACTCCCTACTACTTTCACGCATAACGTTGCCATTTTTCCCGATGTTAACGGGTGCTCCTTCCCAACCGATGACTAAGGCAAAAATTTCTCGATTAGTCTATTTTTTGTCTATCCGCAAAGCTAGGGCATACAATTCCCTTGCATGGGAATGCCCTCCAAAAAAGAGAGTGACCAACTTAAACTACTATAGACGGAGTAAGCCGTCAAGGCCTAAGATGACATACAAGTAAAAACTCAAGAAGGCGGAACATGATTACATCCAATACCTTGAGGGCCTCTCGAACGACATAGTCGAGTAGACCAAAGTTTTGGAGTTGAGGCACAAAGGGGAGATCGATCGGAATCGAACCACACATGCTCTGGGAGCAATTCGACTCTCAACTCTTATTCGCTCAATTCGCAGTAGATTTGCGCCAAGCATCGAACAATACACCAGCAAAGATAAAGCATGAAATTGAATGAAGCGCTAGAGAATCATGTGAAGAGTAGCCTTGCAATCCAAAAGAGCAATCTTGCAATCCAAAAGTAGTATGGTTGTAGAAGACGCGGAGAGTGCGCAATAAAATTCTCTACACAAACAGAGAATAATGAGCTAATGGCCACCAATCAAAAAATATGAATTCTTTTCCAAATTTGATGTTGCATGCAAGATTCTTGCTCCCTCCACTAAAAAGGGCATAGTGACATGGTGCTCCAATCAACGCCTACCAAAAAAAAAGTGAATATAACAAATAAGAAAATATGTGATTTTTCTCTTTGGAGGCCAAATGATTACTAAGGCCTACCCATTGGGGGCAGGCCAAAAACCACCAGTTGTTAGCAATGCCTTCCAGGAAGCCCTATACTAACACTTTTGTAAAACAAAGTGTCCCAGGTGGCCCCTTTCTATTTTGATTAAATCTCTCTCTCTCTCTCTCTCTCTCTCTCTCTCTCTCTCTCACACACACACACACACACAGAGTTTGCGAATGGCTTTGCAATTGCAAGAGGTTGCATTATAGCATTCAAACTTTGCAATGGTTCTACTCACAAACTTCTAGCATAGGTGTTGCAAATTAATCATCCATTCATCTTGACAATTGTTTGCATCTCGCACAACCTAAAGCAATGCTCATGAGTACTTGTACAGGGAGACGTCCCAGGCTATGCACAATTAGGTAGGGAGGGAGGTTCTATGTGTGAGTACATGGACTATGAGGCAGTTAGGTGTGGAGGGGAGGGTGCTGATATGGGGGGTGTTTTTTTTATGAGCTTTTTTTTTGTTTTTCTTGTTTGAAGGAGAGATGTTTGATGCTTATTGGGGAGATGCTTGGGGGCATACAAGCATGCTCAATGGTAGATGGCTTTGATCTCTGCTTCTTAGTCCATAGAGCTCCAATTCACAAAGTCCATGAAGCAAAAAGTGGTTGCGCTCCTTTTGGAAATGACTTGCAGTCGACGAAGAGGATGGAGTGGAGAGGCTAGGTTTCATTGTATTAACCAAAAGCAACAAGGTGAAAAACTTCACTAGGCCTGGCAAAATTCAATATGAACAATTTTTGTTGCCCAAAAGAACACACAATGGAGAGAAGATAAGACATTTGGATGAATGAAGCAAAATATTAAATGATATTCGTAGCCAAGGACTGATGCCTATATTAAAATCAAAATCAAGCATCAAAGACCAAAATAACAAAATCAAGCATAGACAACCAATCGGAGAAGAAAGAGCACTTGCATAAGGCAGCAATAATTCAAAAGTTGTTAATGTCCTATCTTCCTATGTTCTACGTCGTCATCAACTAAACCACACATGCACTTTCAAAGGAACTACTCAGTTTTGCCACATATAGTTTTGCAAAGATTTCCCAAAGTTTGACAATTCCATGCTTGTCAACATCCAAATTCAAGTAGATGCTCCGAAACAATGCTGCATACACCAGCATGTGAACAGCCACCAAAAGAATCATGCCAAGCATAATACAGAGGCATCAAGTCAAGCATCAAAGTCAGAGTAAGCAGTCATGATGCATAGAAGATGCACAAAGACTAAGTGGATTGCATACCAACTCCAATGCAGCAGTATCAAAAGATTGCTGCTGTACTCTACATCATGATCGACACTATCATCCACACATGTGTACAACAACTCTTAAACTTTACTACACATAGTTTTACAAAATGAGAGTTGTGGAAGCTTAATACTTTCCTAGTTTTGGATGTCCAAAGTGAAGCAAAGCCTTTGAAGCTGTTAACCCTATGGCAACAAGGGCAAAAAGTGCAGTCTAGAGCAACGAAGATGAGATTATTGTGTGTGTAGAGTAGCGGTAAAGCTCCACTTGTAATATCTCGAACTTGAAAGTTGGTATGATAAATCTAAAAAGGATGAGGATAGCCAAATTTTTGTCCAAAAAAGATCCAATCATACTTGCAAAATGAGGATCTAGAGAGAGAAAATACTAAAACTAGAGAGATGAAGACTAAAGGCATACACTTTTTGAGGACCCCCCAAAAAGTGTAGGGACCCAAGAGGTTTCCCCACTTTATAGGGGAACCTCTTAAGTCCCTCCACAAAGTTCGTTGTTAACCCTATGGCAACATGGCCAAAAGTGTAGTCTGGAGCAATGAAAATGAGATCATTGTGTGTGTAGAGTAGCGGCAAAGCTCTACTTGTAATATCTTGAGCCTGAAAGATGGTATGAGGAGTCTACAAGAATGAGGATAACCAAAATCTTCTCTAGAAAAGATCCAATCATACTTGCAAAATCAAAATCTGTAGAGAGAGACTAAAACTAGAGAGAGAAATACTAAAAGCCTACACTTTTTGAGGTCCATTCAAAAAGTGTAGGGACTCAAGAGGTTCCCCCACTTTGTGGAGGGATTCAGGGCATTTCCCCACTTTTTGGAGGGACTCAAGAGGTTCCCCCACTTTGTGTAAAGACCCAAGAGGTCACCCCAATAAGTGGAGGGACTCTTGTCCAAGAGGTCCCCTACAAAAGAGGTTCCACCTTAGAGGTACCTACGAATTGTATAGAGACCAACATGTATAAGTCTCTCAATGGAATGAAGCTCCCACTTTTGGGGTTTGGTGTTCATGTGATTGATCTCATCGCGTCCATGCATCATTACACTATTGTGTTCTTACCCTTGCATTTCATATCCTTATACTCCTTGCTCCCATCCCCTTCTTCTTCCTCCTCCTCCTCCTCCTCCTTCCTCCTCCCCTCCCCCTTCTGCTTCCCCCTCCCTTGTCCCTCCTCCTCAACCCTTTACCCCTTGAAGTCGCAAAGGAGACTAGCTCTCCACTCCTCAACCCTGAACTCCTCTTAAGCCCTGCAACCCACTTTGAACTCTGGAACTCCTAGTTAGCTCTCTCAACCTTATCCCCCTTTTGAACCCTGCAACCCCCTTCTAAACCCTTGAACTCCCATGGATGCGAGAGCCTCCATCAATCGTTGCAATCAAGCCCTCTTTCTCACCTATGCATGTATGATATCTATTTTCCATGCTTTAGCCTACACCTCTCATTGGAATATGACCCGAGGACCTATGCTATTTTTGTGAGAACACCTATGCTGCAACGAGCAATGACATGACTAAAGGTGACCAACACCCTCTGAACTTGGACTTAGGAGAGAAAGTGACAACATTTTGGTGCCGTCGCCAAGGAGGTTAGCACCTCTAGTGAAAGTGGAGTACACATTTGCATGTGTGGAAAAGAACCCCCTTAGAAAAACCATCCAAGACACTTTCCTCAAGTCAAAGGATTGCAACAAAGCTTCCAATTGGTGCAAAAGGACGAGATTTACATCCTAAACAAAGTTGACTTACATAATCAAATCAGTCCACTAATAACAAAAATTAACCTTTAAACCCCCCACATCCTAGAAAAGCAACACTACTCCCCCCCCCCCCCCTCATTTCTTTCCCCTCACTTTTGCAAGCCACTTCCATCTCTCCTTCATCTCCAAGTTCTGTCAAGCCTCCATACTTTCCGTCCACCTCCACTTTCCATCCTCCATCTTTCGTCCACCTTCTTCATCCCCTCCACCAAGATTTTAAAAATCAAACTCCTCCCCTCCATCCTCCATCTTTCGTCCACCTTCTTCATCCCCTCCACCAAGATTTTAAAAATCAAACTCCTCCCCTCCATCCTCCACCTTTTGCCCGCCTTGATCATCCCCCCATTACCACTTTTTTCCATCAAGCTCCTCCCCTCCATCCTCCACCTTCTGTCCATCTTGTCCATCCCCCCACCACCACTTTTTCCGTCCATATTCCCCCACCACTCCACCTTCTGTCCATCTTGTCCATCCCCCCACCACCACTTTTTCTGTCCATATTCCCCCTCCGCTCCACCTTCTGTCCGCCATTTTCATCCTCTCCACCAACAATTTTTAAGTCCATCTTCCTCCTTCCACCCTCCACCTTCTGTCTACCTTTTCCATCCCCTCCATCATCATTTTTTTCGTTAAAACTCCAACCCCCCCATCTCCACCACCCACTTCCCAACCCCCATCTCCACCATTCAAGCTATAAACTCTCTCCCTCCATTTGCACCTCTTTTCCTCTCTCTCTCTCTCCCCCCCCACCTTACTCACCCCTCATCCATTCCCCCCCCCCCCTCCATCCTCTCTCCACCACCCTCTTCCATTTCCCCTCCTCCTCCATTCTCTCCCCACCTCCCCATGTCCCCTCACTCCTCACACACTCTCTCTATCACCTCATTCTCTCTCTAAAATACTCCCATACCCTCTCTCCACACCCCCTCACACTACTCACCCACCCTCTCTCTATGCCCTCATATCTTCCTCTCCTTAAAACTCCCTCACCCTCTCTCTCTCTATTCTCTCCCTTCACACCACTCTCTCTTTAAACCCTCCCCTCCCCCCACTCAACCCCCTCTCACCTCAACCTGCCCTCGTCGGCTTGTGTTGGCCATCCACGATGATAGTGCCTAAGGTGCAACATGCCCGCACGTGCGATCTAGTGCGCACTTGCACAATGCCCTAGGCTCAATGTGCACGAGGCACGATTGTGCGGTGGTGCAATGCCCAAGGCGTGCCTACCCACAGGTAGTGCCTAAGGGTGCCTTAGTCGCTAATGCCCTCTCTGCATCGAGATCCGACAACCCCCCACTTTTGCCTCGATCGGTTGCCTACTAGATGTATTCTGGTTTTCACATCGTGCTTTCGCTCTTTGTTGTGAATTTTGACTCCACTGTGCACCTCAAGACCCCCCATGCGATCGGTAAAGAGAGAGGAGAGAGAAGATAGAGAAGAGAGAGAGAGGAGAGAGAATGAGAGTAGCAAGAGTAGAGAGAGGGGATAAAAACTGACCATAGTTAGTTAGGGACCATAGGTTAGGCTAGCTTGAATAAATCACACCTTTAAAAAAAAAGGGCAGCCCATAAGTTATCCTAACTAACGATAGTTAGGGACGTTAGGTTAGGTTAGATTAGCCAACCCTCTCAATTTATTTATTTATTTATTTTTAAAGGGAGAAGGCACCTTTATTGAGAAATAGCTGATTTTGCCCCTTCTTCGAGGGCCTATATATTGATTGTTTAGAGGCCAAATCACACCCATTTGAACCCAAATTTCACGCATGTAAAGATTTATATTAGAAGAACTTTGTTGGATCTTTTTGCCATCATTTTGGGCCCAGTAGTCACCACCACGTAGGCACTAATTTCTACCCATCGATCGCATATTTTCACCATTTTCAAGCTACAAAGGTCGAATCAATTGCGGACTTTGCAGTCAGATGCACTCGCTAGAAATCCACAATTAAACATTGTGTATACACCTGAGATCATGATGAAGGCTAGCACCTGCCTACTTTTGAGAACTTTCTTCTACCCTTGCCACTCCCCAAGAATTCAACCTCTCCCTATCAACAAGCATCATGGAGGACCGAGGGCCTAATGAAGAAGTACTAAATGAGGATATGCATCCCAAAGATTTCTTCAATCAACGACACAACAACATGGAGCACCGTGGAGGATCAAGGGTTTGATTATGGAGTACAAAATGATGATCGACATCTTAAATATTTATTCAATCAACGACACAACAATAACAACGATGTCGAAAATGGAAGAAGACACTTTGCTAAATTGGAAATGCCAAAGTACAATGGACGAGGGGATCCTCTGAGATTCCTTTAACTCTTTGATGTAGCATGTTGTGCTGGCAATGACCAATCAAATGAAACTAAAGGTGCCTTGCTTCCCATGGCCTTAATCGACGAGGCTGCAGAATGGTACCTAGACCTTCTCATAGAGGAAAGAGCCACATGGGCACTACTATCCAAGCAATTCAGAAGGACGTTCCAAACCAAAAGGCTATAGGATGACCCCACCCTCCAACTAGGAAATATGGAAATGCACAAAAAAGAGAAAGTTAGAACATACTTCAGAAGAATGAGGAGATCGGTAGTTAAGTGTGGTCCTTGCCCTAATGACAAGTACTTCATTGCATGGTTCATCTCTAGACTCAAAAATTCCATTCACAAAGATATGAAAAAAGTCAGCAACTATGTGCATTTTAGTGACGCTAATGAAGCTGCAATTGACATCAAGGATGGCATGACTAACTATGGCAATGATAGTGATGACTATATATCAAGTCATCACAACAAGAAATCTTACAAGAAGGGAAGCACTTTCACAAAGGATCGCACCACTGAGGATTGAGTGGAAGCCATGGCCTTAAGGGTGAAGGAGGAAATGATGCAAGCCATTGAGCAAAAGTTGTGCACCTCTCAGTCACCCCAACGCCCAAGAAGAAAGAATGTATGGTGCCCATAAAGTATGACCAACCACACGGCCAATGAGTGCCAGTAGAAGTGGCCCAAACCCCAAGGTTATGGTGTGCCATTTGCAAAGTTGTAGGCCATGAAGTCAACACATGCTTCTACAATATGAGGGTTGCATGATCTCGGTGGGTTGCATGACCTCAGTTGCAACCGTAACAATATGCACCAATTTTAGTTTACAAGTAGCGAGCATGTGCAACCAATGTACAAGTGCCACGTCTGAATCCCATCCCTGTGAGGACACAAGTTCCTCAACCACTGAGAAATCCCAATCCTTCACAGTATCCTAGAGCCCTTAATCTTGCTTTAACAGTCCCAATGCAACAACTCATATTGAGGAATTGCAACCGCAACATGAGTTTGAACGTACGTACCTCATGTACTACATGGATGGTGCCAAAGGACTCATTCTGGTGTATGCCAATCAAGTAAGACCAACCACATATCAAGAACCCATCAAGTGTTTCGAATGTGGATAAAACCATTGGATTGTTGAATGCCCACACGAAGGTATCCCAAGTACTTTCCAACTTGTGTGTTAAGATTGTGGAGTTGGGCATGCATGCATGGATTGCCAACTTAGAGCAAAGCCTCAACCGCCCCATGAAGCAAAGCCGGATGTATCCCTTGGAATCATTGGCATCAAGAGTCACAATGTGGCAACACAAGCTATAGCATCCCATCCAGTACTAGTAATAACAAGGAAGCAGAAGGAAGTTGCATGTCAAAAACTAATTTTTGCTTAGAAAGCAAAATGCTCAAAAGCCACACAAGCCTTGCTAGTCCCGAAACAAAGTGCGGCGATGTTAAATACATCTCCCCCCAATGTTCTTCAAGAAGCAAAGGAAGTCTACCCCAATCTTGAAGTGGAGAAAGCTTGGTATTAAGCCTTGAAGGGATGGGTTAGAGATAAACTATAAAAACTCGAGGTAGACCAAAGGGTAGTGAACCAACACCGCACATTATCAACATGGTGATTGAAGCCACCACAAGGGTAAGGGATGTACATGCAATTGGATGGAGCTACCCTAGCCACCTTAATCACCTGCCCCACCATGATGTCAATTGGAACCTTATTGAGAATACGATGTGGGAAAATTTCAAGCGTTGAATAGAATTGGCACAATGTTTCCCACCACCTGAAGACGAAGGTGAAATTTGGTGCTAGGGATGACATAAAAAATGTCACCATCCTATTAGAGCATATAACTCTTTGGCCAATACCTTGCAATATTGGGCGGAGGGGAAAGTGTCAATATTCTTGCAAAGGATCTCTATGAAGAAGGGGGCCTCCCACCAATGAGGAATGCCACATTCACATACGCCTCACCAACCACACCATAATGAATCTCTAGTGCTTAAATTTATTGTTTACAATCTTTGAGGCTTTTCTGCAACTCATTGTTTATGTCTGATGTGGCATGGATCTGCTCATCTTTAAGCAACATGCTTTCGTTTAAGAGCACCGTTTCTTTTTTTAGATAATCACAAGAGAATTGCATTTGGGAGAGGGATAGCTCAACCTCTTCCTTTCTACTCAAGGCATCAGATAGCTGAAGGTCTTTTTCTTATAGGAGAATTGTAGGCCATGCTTTCCTTGAGCTTATGAATCTCATTCTCTACCCTCTGTAACTTGGTTTAGAGTGATCAGATCGTTTGTCTTTCCATTTCTCATTGTTGCTCATTTGATGCCATGCTAGCAAACAATTTTGACCATTGTTGCAATTGCTGACTATGATGCTATATGATTTGGAATGTGGTATTTCCTTGCTTGTATTGAGTATATAGTTTTATCCCATACCCTGACCTTTATCATGAATGGCAACTTATTGTAGAGTGTCACTAGAGATGATTTGTGGTTGTGGCAATGGAGCTGTAGAGTCATCAACATTGTTGACTTGTGATTCTTGAAGAGATACACTATTTGGCCCACTTGTAAAGTCATTGTGAAGCATGGATACCTCTTGGATTTCTTCCCTCAAGTTAAACTATTGTGGCATCAGTTCTAAACTGAGTTGCAAAATTCTTTAGTGGAGTTCCACATTGTCAACCTCAGGAATTTGCTTGGATTGTTGTCCATCCATGTCATCCATACTGAGAGTGGTGGATATGTAATTTGTTAGTAGCAAGAATGTGTATTGATCCCAATCCTATACTTTTTCCTTGCCAAGGAATGTAAGATTTTTTATAGACATGTAAATTTTCCTTACTCCAGTATGATTGAAAATTTCAGCCACAAACTTGGCTGCTTCTCTGCATAATGATCTAGAATCATATCATGGCATATTCCCCCACCTTCTAACTTTGTGATTGGAGCCTTAAGATCATAGAGGCTAAATTTGGAACATTATAGAAGGAAAATGTAAGTAAAAAAGGGGGAAATTGATGGAAAAAATATGGAAAGAGGTTTAAGATCATAGAATCTAAGGAGGGTAAAGCTTAAATTAAATCTACAAAAGTAAAACTAAATAGGAATGTGTTAAAGGGAAGGGTGAATCTGGGGGTGTGTAGGGAGGAAGTGTTAGTGCATTTGGGAAACCAATGAGAGCTTTGAGGATTGAGAAACTTTTGGGGGAGAAAAAAAAGGATAGAGAAGGAAAAATAATAGGAGTCTAGGATAGGAAAAAGGTACCAAAGCATAGTATAAAAGTAATGAGAGTAATAAGGAATAGCAAGTAAAAAATCTAATCAAGAATTTTAATTAGAATAAACCTTTAAGGGGAATTATAAATATAAAAGGGGGAAAGTATAAATTATAAATATAGAAGGAGGAGTGAATGGAGCTCCCACACTTGCGAAGTGGTCAAATGTCATTGGAGACATCCTCATGTCAGATGCAACTACCTCATTGTAATAAGTCTGCCCACAGCCCTTGTGAGCCACACAGATAGAGATGAAGAAGCCAAGAAGAGATGGAGAAAAAAGAGGGTGATGAATTGGTATAGTGGAAAGAGAAGGATGAGGAATTGAGGGAGGAGGGATGGAAGAAAGTAGAGGGATAGTAGAGGATGACAAGGAGAAGAGCATGAGATAAGAGAGGGTCGAGTTGTGAAGAGAGTTTGGGAGGTTGATAACAAAGCTAAACAAAGTGGAGAAGTTGGAAAACAGAGAGAGCACTATACCAAAAACACAATGTTTAGAGAGAGAGAGAGAGAGAGGGGGGGGGAGGGAGGGAGGGAGCAAGAGAGAGCATGCGAGAGAGAGAGAGAGAGAGGCCTCGTGGGCCTATGGGACAAAAAAGTACACTAAAAATAAAACTCATACAAGCCTCAGTGGGTTGAAGCAAAGGGCATTCTAGGGCCCTTGCTGAGTACTAATCTCAGCTAACAAAATCATAATTATGAATAATAATAATCAACTGCAACTGCATAGTGGACTAGATCAATCTATCCAATATAGGTACAAACTGAAAAACAAGTCAATCTTGGTGCTTAGACTCAAAAACAGAATTAGAAACTAAAGCCTGGTATAACGATGGCTCTTTGATGGGCTACGAAGATGTCTCATATCTATGTCTGTCGAGTTGCCTCACGTTGCGGTGGGGGGCATGGTCTCCTCACTCTCTCAACTCTCTGAGCTATGTCCAAAGTGACCCCTCGTCTCTATTGGTCACCCCCGAGGAAAGCTATGATAGGTTGGACCTCAATAGAGTGGACTCTGGGGACTCTCTGTCATGCATGTGGTCTCTGCATCCCTCTCTCGATGCTACTATGTCAGTTGCAAATCCAGATTGCTCTCATGTTGGCTCCTCCTCCACTCCATTGTGCCATGGGGCTGACTCAAATACATAGAAGTATGTAACATGTCACTGTGGCTAGTCATCCTCTATGTCATGTGGTGGTCTGGCCATCCCTGCTACACTCTAATTTGTCACAGTACTGTCTCCCTGTGTCGAAGGATCTCCATCAGATAAAGCCCGATACAGACCTGGTCATGGAACTAGATCAGCCGTCGTGATAAAGGGTTGAAGCCACTCTCCTCTAAGTAGAGACAGTGGTGGCACCCCCGAATCTCATAGTAGGCTGGGTGAACACAAAAGAAATGCTCCTATGTCTTAACTAACCCCAGTGTACATAGTGTGCAGACCCATCGCTCTCTAGGTATACCTGCTACTCTCCTTGCCTCGATCCTCATGGGACAAAACCCACATCTGACCAATGAGCACCCTCGAGATACTGGGGTATGATGATGAATCTCTCTCTAGTACCGATCCATAGATCTTGGCCAATGTGTGGCCAATCATGAGGGTGCGATATTTTCTAGTGTCCATGAGGTCTCCTGCTTTGTCTATCAGAGGTAGAGAGAGAGAGAGAGAGAGAGACTCCACAACTGTGGGATGATAATAGCTTTGTGTGATAAAAAAACAAAGAGACTAGGAAGGACAGTTTGAAATAACGGCCCCTACTAAATGAACTTTTCATGATAATTGTTTGGCCATAACTCTACCTATTCCTTTATAATATTCTTTCTTACTAGCTCCACTACGTGTTAGCACTTGACAAAGAAATGTCAATGGCACCACTTTTTGAACCGCCTAACCATGCTTTGACCCACTTGTAATTACACATTAAGGGCTCAAAGGGAGTTACATGTTAATAAATTGGTAGTGTATGTAGCCAACCAAGCAGGGTCTAAGGCCAAGGATTCTAAAAAATCTAGATACCCTAAAAAATCTAAGGCTAGGGAAATTGGTTGGGAAAAGGGAAATCCATTAATGTGGTAGCTAGGGATATTCCTAATAGAGCCCCTAACAAGGTTAATCAAGATGGCTTAAAGCAAGAACAAAAATGGCCAAAGCAGGGGCCAGTTGACTCGCTCATTTGACATAACCATGAGGAGCAAGTTTTGGAAGAAAAGTTGTCTACCAAAGAACTCATTCCTAGGTTTAGATGTCTCCAACGAGTCAATTTCAACAAGAGAACCTCTTATGTTCCATCGAGAAATTCAAGGACACACAACATGTTTTAAAGAGTACTAAATAATCATTTGGGTTTTCAGCCCACAAAAAATAGGCAATTCATCATTTTTTGTCTACAACAAGGATAATGCAACAAGAAGAAGAAAGATCACAATACCTAAGGAAATTTTTTAACTATTGGGGATTTTGCTCTCAGTGGTACATCAAGTTGTTGATGAGAGCAAAGAAGACTACCAATACCAAAGTAAGGAGGTACAATGCTTGAGTGTCTCCCTCCTCAACCTCCTTAACCTCTTCTAGTCTCTAAAAGGTTTCCTCCTGTCATGTTCACTTGGCATTAGCTTGCCTTAGATAGCAATCTCCATGAGGACCTCATAGTAGCACCAAGATCCAAACTCCCAAGTCTCTTAGTAAATCAAGAATGGGAAAAATCAAAGGATGAAGTGAAGCCAGAATTTCTACCAGCCGCATGGCTCTAAATAGTCTAGCGATATGTTTTTGGTGACCAATTTTCCTTCCAAATATAATAATGACATGTAGATCATAATGTGGTACAAATGGTTGATATGGAGGAAATGGAAGCCATGGATGAAACATAGAGCATTGAAGACATTCCTATTAGAAGTTATTTATGATGTAGTGGAAATTTTGATCTCTATTGGTAGAAATATTTTATAGCAACTTCATCTGATACTCTAGTGAAAAGTTATGGATTTTTTAGGTTTAGACATACCATCATAAAGTACTGTTGAGAAGGTGCACTCAAAATATGCCAATTCTACAAACTAAATTCTAGCTATATGATGTTGAAGATTTTTCCAAAAATGTTAGCCTTTTCATTGCTACTATTAAAGAATTAGGCCAAAAGTTAAGACCTCTTGAACAATTTCCATAGAACTTCAAATTTGTGAAGTGTGGGCCTTCATCAAAAGCATGTGTTAGGGCCATATGCCGATTGATGGTGTAACCCAAGGACTACCACATGCTAGTTATAGGGCTACCATGTGTCCACAATATGAGTTGCCATGTGGCTTCAAAGTGGACTACCCTATGGCTTCAATGTGAGGGATGCCATGTGGGGTCAAATCTTACAAGCTGAGGCTGAAAACATTATTTTATGTTTTCTCTTCATCATCATCACTACAGAGGTGGGTGTCTACATGTGCTCTATAGGGTCATGGGAGATGGGAGGTGGGTACACACACACACACACACAGAGGTAGGGACATGAGGGGAATTGGAGAGTGCAAAGAGGGGGTTCGAGGAGGGTGAGTGTAGCAAAGAGAGGAGTTGAGGGAGAATGAGTCATGGTGGTGAAGGGGAATAACAAGTCGTGGGGTTGTGCAAAACTCCCAACGAGGTGATGTAGGTGAGTGTGAGAGGGAGTGTTGGGTTGGGGTTAACAAACAAGTTGTGATGGGTGCATAAGGAGAGATAAGTCAGGGGTAGCACGAGGATATGGAGGCAGTTTGGGCATTGGCAGAGGTGGAGGTGGAAGCTGCCATTGTGTTTAAGGGACTTGGTGAACTTTATGGATTGAAATTGGCACATTGCTGGTCTTATGGATCACACGAATCACTAGGTCCAAGGTCCTTGTACCAATTAAAATGACTGAGGTGTGCCATCATTTGTTAATGTTGCGGGGCATTCCCACCAATTGATTTGTAAGTTAACTGTCCAGCACCAAGTTCTTCCATGGATTACCTATTCATACAAAGCACCTGCAACCATAACATAACATGTACTAGCCATCCTATGATTATTCACCACCACTATGGGCAATTCCACAAAACCTATTGCAGGCACGATCTATCCATTCATTGCGTGTACCATGTCAGGACTAGGTTTACGTATTACCTTAGACGTCAGGAGATGGGTGCACACCTCATAGGATATGAGGTTATGATTTGCCCCTGGATCCACAAAAGCTTTTGTAGAGAAAATAGTCTAATTGCATTGTTGAAAGTCCACCTGTACCCTAGCCGGGAGCAATAATGAGATCATCCATGGGGTTTAACCCTTCCATAGAGCCTTGCAAATTGTCACTAGCCCTAAGTTTTTTGCCTTGGCTTGCTAGGCTCTAGCTTCTTCTATCACTTGCCACTTCACAGGTGCAACCTCTTTCTTCATTTCTCTTTCTTGATAAATGGCTTGCAACATTTGAAGTGTTAGGGGACCATAGTAGCATTTGATCTTACTACCATTGATGTAACCATACATCTCAACTCCATTAAGGATCACAATTTAGCATGACCCTTGTGGTGTGATTTCCACAACTATATGGACCCATACCACTATATTTCATCTTAAATTTTGTATTTCTTATGCTATAGAATAATGCAAGGTTGCTTTCCCATAGGTCCTTATTGAGTTAGTGGTCAAACTACTTCTTGAGGCAGAATTTCTCGACCATAATGCCATACGCCGCTCTTAACCTTGTCTCCTCGAGCTTTTCCAGCTCTAAACTTTTTGGAATTACCTCATCTAATAATCTATCTCTAATCACAACTCTAATGCTGGAAACCATGAATTCCATTGGCATGACTTCTTTGACCCAAACCGCTAGGTTACAAGGCATGCAATTGGTAGTGCACTACCTTATATGCCATTCAATATGCCCAAAGTGCCACGGTGAGTTTATGTCCCCACTCATTACGACTAGCCTCCGCCATACATGTTAAAATCTTATTTAAGCTCTCAGCTTATCCATTTGCTGACGGGTAGCAAGGTGTGGATTTCCTATTAGATGATGAGGAACTTGCTCTCATCAGTATGAAAATTGTATCATTAACAAAGTGTGTCCCTCGATCAATCACAATTTCAAGTGGGAGGCCGAGGTGTGATATGATGTTCTCATACAAGAACTTAGCGGTCGTTCTCGCATCAGCTTTCTAGTGACCTTGGCTTCTACCCACATTGTAAAATAATATCTGGCCATAATGATATAGCAGGTCTGAGTTCCTTTAGCTGTTGAACTAATTGACCCCACAAAATCAAAACCCCATTTTCCAATAGTTCTATAAGAACTCTTGTTAGAGGCATATAGTCTTGGCTGTAAGGTATGGAGACTCATTGGCAAGTATCGCAGCACTTTAAACTAAGCAGCATTTGCAAAGAGCATGGGCCACCATAATCCTACTTGCATTTGAGAGATCTCAACAACAGAAGTGGAATAGAAGAAGGTGAGAGAAAGGGAGAGCCAGAAGAGAGAGCCACACATGTTTTGGTGGGTGCAAGACACCATAATCTTCTATGTCATCCATATATAATTGTGTTTGGGTATTGTACATAATCGGGATTAAGGTACAGTGGCCGGATTCTGTGCTAGCTGAATAGCACTCATGGAATCACTATGCAATGTCAGTACACCTGTATGAATCCCCAAATCTCCCACTAGCCAATCAAGCCATATCGCCTCCTTGCAACTCTTTATGGCTGCAACATACTCAGCCTCTGTGGTAGATAAAGCAATGCACTTTTGTGCATGATACATCCACGAAAATGCACCATCTGCAAAGGTGAACTCATAACCAGAAGTGGATCTCCTGCTATCCACATGCCCTACATAGTCTGAATCTATGTACCCAAGTACACGCATCTCTCCTCTGCCAAAGCATATGCACATCTCCTTGGTACCCTTCATGTGTCTCATGATACACTTAAGTGCCTCCCAATGCCTCTTTCCTGGATTATCCATGTACCGGCTAACAACTCCCACTGCAAATGCAATGTCTAGTTTAGTAGCATACATAGAACTCCCAACTGCTGATGCATAAGGAACCTTGACCATCATGGCCCTCTCCTCATCTGATTTGGGACTATTATCCTGACTCAGTTTCACATATAGAGGCAATAGAGTACTTATTTCCTTCCCCTCCTCCATATTGAAACGTTGCAACAATTTTGTAACATACTCCTTCTATGAAAGCCAAAGGACTTTCCTACTCCGATCATGCGTAATGCGCATACCAAGTATATGACCTACAGGACCTAAATCCTTCATGCCAAAGGCCTCATGCAACTTGGCCTTCAATGCATCTAGCTCATAAGTGTTCTTGCTAGCCGATAGCATATCATCCACATAAAGTGCCAGGAGTATGAGGCTATTATCCTTAGGCCTTTTAATGTAGGGGCAGTGATCAATCTCACTTCTTCTGAAACCTTGGGACTGAATGAAAGCATCAAACTTCTAATACCATTCTCTAGGCACTTGCTTAAGTCCATAGAGACTCTTTTTCAGCTTGCAAACCAAACATTCTTTGCCCTTTTCTTCAAAGCCTTCTGGCTATACCATGTAACTTTCCTCATATGCAGATCTCCATGAACTAGAGTCCATGGTCATTTGCCATCAATGATCAATTCTTTCAATGAAAAAGTAATTCCCATAGGCCCATATACTAACATATACATGTGCTTATAATAAAGCTGAAAGACAAAATGTAAATGATCATAGATGCAAGTTAAAAGGCAAAATGTAAATAGAGAGATGCATGAATAAACAATTTAACTTTTATGCCAATCACATCCCAATGAAATCTCTTGCTCCTCCCGAGTCACATGGGATCCATAAGAGTGTGCCTTGCTTATAGCATCTTGGCACCAATCTCTTAAAATGTCCTTGTTAATTAATTTACTTGTTGGCCATTTATTGAATGCTAAAGAAAACACCTTATATGTTTTCAAAAGGCCAACAAAGAGTGTAATTTGAAGATGTTATCGATGAAGAATCTCCAACAATTACAATCTTTGTTGAATATTTGAGAACAAACACAAATTTTATTCAAAGATGAAAATGAAGATGAGCTCACTTGCATGTATAAGCTTGTGTTATGTTGTTAAGTCACCAAAACACAATGCATTTGATTCAAAGTCCATGAATCAATGCTACTTTGGACTATCTTGATGAAGAGGGCTTTGTTGAAAAGAAGCTTCATCTACATCAACAAACGTCTTATACAAGAGGAGCAAAGAAGAAAAGGGCACAAGATCGTAGCAGAGGCCAACATAAAAATGTAAATGGGTAGACTATAAAGATAAGAAATTCTTTATCTAGAGCCGAATGCTCCCTAACCTCACTAAAATTTGCTATGTAGCATGTGGGACAATCATTTCTTTGTGCCTTGCTTTATGGGATTACAATAAGAATTATGATTATCACTAAACAATTTCTTGAAGAGCTTTAAAGGAAGCAAGTTGTATTTTACTCATGGATTCATTGAACCCATGAAAGAGCCTACACATATTATATGGGTACCTATGGTTGTCCATAGTTAGACCAAAGACAAACACATACAGAAGAGTACAAGGATTGAGGGGATTGATAGTATAATTGCACCCATTTTTACAACCATACATCACTACAAATAAAGATAGATGAGCACGTTCATTGTAAATGCATTTGCGGTTTTGACTATAATTGTCTACATTATAGCATCCAATTGTACATTACAGTTGCAGCTTTGACTGCAATTGTCTACATTATAGCATGTTTTTTCCCTTATCAAAATATGATTATGCTAGAGCATCCATAGGGAAGGTTGAGAATATCATGTTTTCTAGCACTATGCAATGATATCTATAAATATCCATAGCAAGGAGATGAGATGAGGTAGATGTAGGCATAAATTCTCAACTTTTCAGAAGGATGCCATCCTTCTTTTGGACGTGTCTACTACATGTGAGATGTGTCTGTACAATGGATAATAGAGATGGCCAAGATGGATACACATGTTGCTTGCATGGTGGTGGCCATAGCATGGAAGACTATGTCATGCACCAACCTTTTTGTTTTTTACAATAGGAATCATAGATATAGAATAATATGGCTGGCAACTAGAAGGGACCTTGACAATAGAGGAGCATTTACTTATTCATCATGGGACAACCCACACAAAGTGTGCATCACAATATGTGGAGGCCAAGTAATTCTTCAAAGAGTTAAAGCTTGAAAAGGGGTGGACATAAGATCATTAACCTCTCATCTATTTATTCACCTTCATAGTAGCATAACAATTCTAGGCCACCTGATGAAGCCCCTAATAGGATTTTACTAAGGTTAATAACTCTGTCTGTCTGTCTCTCTCTCTCTCTCTCTCTCTTTGTGCTTGTGATTACACCCCTTTAGTTATAGCCTTAGGGCCCTTTCTATTTTTCCCACGTACCACAAGGCTAACTAGGACATTTGGGAGGATCCCTTTATAGCTACACACATTCAGGACTTGGCTAGCCCCCAGTGAGCTTCCTATGAACTTCAACTTCTATAGAGATCACTCCTTATGGAGGGATTCATAGACCCTCCAAGCTAATTCTTCGAGGATATTAATTGGGTAGTTCCATGTTTCATTATCATGGCATTGCCCTTTGACTCACTTCAATGGTCGCAAAGCAATTTTCTCATTCTTTTGGTTTTTCCATCTTTCTAAGAAGTTTTCCACCCTAAATAAATCACAGATTAGACCACTCCATCCCTGTTATGGCTATCATATAAGCTCTTTTTTCCCCTTATTACTTGCAAAACCAACAACTCCCATTGCTCCAAAATTGCCTGTCTTACTCAAGCACTTCTCTTACTCTTTTTCCACTGCTTATTTGACAATTCTAAAACATTACTAGTCCTTTTCGAGTAAACAGTAGGTCATCACACTAGGTGATGACCTATTGTCTTACCTAGTGTGTTGTATCCTAGTGGGGCAAAGGTGGATACACACACACACACACACACACACACACACACACACACACACTTACTATTCTCATTTTTCTTTTGCATCCATTTAATTTCTAATTTTCCCTTTTCCTATTTTTTATAATTCCTTTTCCTTCTATCTCACAAACACTCCCTAATTTTTCATGATTCCTCCTAAATTTTTTTGAATTTCTTTCTTAAAGCTCTCTCTCTCTCTCTCTCTCTCTCTCTCTCTCTCTCTGTGTGCATCTTTAACCAATTTTCTCCTATTTTTTCCTCTTCCTTCCCCATAATTTTCCCTGATTTCACTTGATTTCACCCCAATTGTTTTTATCATATTTTTAAAACTAACTTCTTTTCCAAATTGTCTTTAGGCCCCTCTTTTAACATCTTTGAAGTCCACATTGAGTTGTTTAAGTCTGTGTTTAAGCTACTATTTTATTGTGACCGTGATAACAAGGGAGGGGTGTTTATGACACCTATCTTCCCAATTAAAGTTAAGTTGGTTCTTACCATGTTTTCTTGTTGGATGGTAGTAGGTTTTAGACTCTCCTCTTCAATAAAAGAGATGCTTATCAAGACTTCACCAAGCTCCTTTTTTTTTGGGCAAAAATGTTTCTTGCAAAAATACTGTTGTCATTTCGAGGTCATTTCTTATCAATGTTCTTACATACTTTATTCCGTAGGTGCTTTACCTACATATTCAAACTCTTCCTTAATTCTATAAAGTTCTCTTTCTATCCTTTATCGTGACTCTTTTGTCTTTTCACTATGCAAAAGGGGTTGTTTTCTTGTCCTCACACACGCACATTGACACACAAAATCAACACAAAGAGTGATCTTGCCTTGCCACTAGCCATCTTTGCGATTGCCTTAGAGCTATTTCTCCTCCCATTTCAACAGTTTTGCCTTTCCCAAGCTGCCTCTTCCATTGATATTCCCTTAGATGCCATGGAATTGACATGTCTTGAATGCAAACCATCTTTTGCATGGCCTTCCTACATGACGAGGTTTGATGCAAACCATCTCTTGTAAGGAAATTCTTGGAATATAAGGCACTGTGTATGGTGTGCTCATGAGTGGCAAAGCACTTCAATAGATTGAGATGACATCTTGGGGGGGCCCTCCTATCAATCCTTGTGTTTACATTGGCAGATTGTCCTTTTGATCGTATTTAGTCATGCTAGTTAGTTTTAGCTACTTAGGCCCCTTCTCCCTTGAATCCCTTGTTTAAACTCTATTAATACACGTATAATGGATGCCTTGAATCCCTTGTTTAGACTTAGTTCATACACATATAATGGATCCAATGTTAGGGGTAAGTAGATTGCATATGTGTAGTATAACCTGTCAAGAGTTTTAGCTACTCTGGCAAATAGATACTAGTTTGTTGTTGCTTTCTTGGATTCCTTTCAATTATGTAAGTACTATGGACCTCTTGTTGTCTCTTGTAGAGCTATTTCAGAAGCTGTAGGTGAGGGCCATAAGCATAATAAATAATCATGTACATGTCCCTCTTGCCCCCGACACACACACAAACAAGATTGAAAATGTATCATAGTACTTTTGACAAAATGCTATCAATGATGCCAATTCAATAGTTAAACCTAGAACCCAATGCTCAAAACTCTAAATAACTAGACTCATGATCCTAAACCTATAATTAGTGAATGTAGAATCCCTGCACTTAGAACCCAAGCCAAGTGAGCTTGGAAAGTATTGATAAGGAGTGGAGCAAAACTCGAAATAACCCAAAACTTGGAACTTCTTATCTCAGAATTTACTCCTTTGATTGCCTTTGCCCCTGCTAGAAAGGGTGAGGGGGTAATGATCTAAGGGCTCTTCCAATCCAAGAGGAACCTAGAACCTAAAACGAGTGAAACTGAAATCTAGAGTAGGTGAATCTAAATTTTGAAAAATATAGGATCCAAAAACTAGATCTTGAAGCGCATGAAATTCAAACTTCCAAAACTTGAACTTGGGATAAATAAGTAGGCAACCTTCTTCTCTTTAGTGCAAATCAAAGTTTATATACTTGTGTGTTTGTGTGTGCATGCATGTGCATGAGAGCATGCACACAAGTGTATGTGTGTGTGTATGTACGCATGTGCGCACACATGTGTGTGTGTATGTGTGTTCATTTTTTGACACTAGGGACTCTATGGAAGGACAATATTTGGAGACCCTGCCCTGTCTAAGTATCATTTCTTCCATGCTTCTCTGCAGCAATCATTCTTTGATTGCCTACATGTACGGGATTTGGATTATCCTACTTTTTTTGTCCTATAATGAGATATTTTGATGTTGTAACTACTTGTCCCCTCTTTTTTAGGGGGACAATCCTACAGTTTCTTGTACGATAATACAAATGGTTTTCACCCCCAAAAAAAAAGGTTGTGAGAGTGTGTGTGCATGTGTGCATGTGTACGTGCACCCACCTATTCACATTCACATACAACAATGCACCTCCATTCTTTAGCAAGGAGACAATCCTACAATCATCATAGATCTATTTTCCTAAACTCCTTAAGGTGAATAAAACTTACAAAGACAATGCTCTATCCTACAATCTCAATCCTTACTACATGGAATTAACTTTAGCAAGGAAACAATCCCACCATCATCACATATCTATTGAATAAATCAGTGAAGAAAACTTACAAAGATAATGCTCTATCCTACAAGGAATTCTCTTTATGGATTGTGAAGTTAAGCCTTCTCTTGTATTCCCATTGGAATCCCCTCCCCTCAAACTTCTTTATAAGTGAACTTACACATCAAATGTTTTGCTACAAATGTATAAAACATGCATGATAGTATGACCTATTGGAATAAGCATGAATATAGTAGCAAACTATATATACAAGTGTGCCAAACCTATCAAATCTAGTAATCATGAAGAAACCATTGGTTGAGTTTGTAATAGTGAACATTATGCCAGAAAAGGAGGCTTTAGTGCTTCCATTGAAAATTTGGTAAATTCAAGGAATTGTATATGTAGATGTATGTATATGTATATACCATCTATCTTCAACCTCTCTCTCTCTCTCTACACACACACACACACACACACACAATAATTTTGACTAGTAAATGTATCTCACATACAGACACTTATTTCTTTACACACACACACACACACATGTATACTTCCCTAATGATGAATTATTCTTCTATGTACACCCAGTGAAATCTCCCCTTTACACTCTTTTTTAAATCACCCCACACACCAAGGCCACTAATCCTCCCATACCTCCACCAATCCCTTCTCAACCCATGCTCTCATTCGCTCCTTATTGCACTTGTGATTTAAACGTTTTCTAAATTATCTAAGAATCCATAAGGTTGTCCATATTCCTAGGTAAAGCGATAACAAGCCGGGGAAAATAGGCATTACCTGTCTACCCAAACATAACTATGTTAGTCTAACACCTAGTTTGTTTGGATGGTGGTGGCTCGTTAGTGGACCATGACCTTGGAACCTGGATAGATTTGACATCATTTTTCAATATTGTGTTTGTCAAACTCAATATTAATAAAAATTCGTAATTTTGGTGGAAATTTTTGTCAAACTCTAGTTGTTGCATTTTTTAACTTAAATGTCTCAAAGATTTTTTTCTTATATGTTTCTCCTTTTTTAAAATTTTTATCCAATTGATGGAATTAATTGTATGGCTCAATTATCGATGACTTTTTAATCTACACAACACACACACACACATGCGCGCGTGTGTGTGTGTGCATGTGTGTATAAACGCACATGCACACACACAATCTCTCTCTCTCTCTCTCTCTCTCTCTCTCTCTCTCTCTCTCCCTCTCTCTCTCTCTATCTATATGTACTTATGTCTGTATGTACTTACCATGAAGCCAACCAAATCATATGGGAGGACCTCTTACAAGCTACAACTCCATGCATTCATGACTTGGTTGGTCTTAGTGAGCTTCCTATGAAGTTGAGCTTCTACAAAGATCGCGGCTTACGGATCTTAAAGGAGGGCTTCATTCGAACTACTCGGCTATACTCAGATCCACCTTCCCTATTCTTTGAGGATATCGATTGGGCAATTCCACGTATCATCGCACTGACTATGCACAGAGAATGGACAGGCCGAGCGAATTTAGAAAAGGTCGCATCTACACTCTATGTGATCTATAGAAGATTGAGTCAGAGGAGCACTTTGCTTTCAGATGCCCTTTGTACTACGAGATTCGAGGTCATTACCACAGTCTCTTTGGGATGGATTCAGACCCCTTTTCAACCTCTTGTCTTACCTAGTTTAGAGATGTTTGACAACTTTCATCTGTGATGCCATATGACATAGAGATCATCTGCTCAAGGTCCAAGATGAGATCATGGTGCTCAGCTAGATTCCTCTTAGAGTGTGATCATTGAGTTTTTCCAACTAGATAGCACGGACCAACATGCCCCAAGGACACGGCTTATTTGAGGCTTAAAGCGAGAGAACGACAGATCCATCATTGTTTTGAGGCATAGACTAGGCTCGGGGATCTTCCCTACCCGATAAGTGCACTTGTCCAATGTAGGGCCACACATGTTAACCATTGCCAATGTCTCATGGGTTTTATGCTATGTAGCTCGATACATGAAAGAGACCTCCTATGGGCTTGACCCGTCCTCCTACATCTAGAGGACCACCGCCGTCTCATAGATCCTTCGGTCTTCGAAGAATTTTAATAAACTCTCTCTCTCTCTCTCTCTCACTTACTCACTCACGCACTCTCTATTTCTCTCTCTTGTAGACAATGACTAATGAGGTGGTGCCCTCTAGCACTCACACACACTTATCTTTCTATGTGTTCGGTTGTTGTTTATAAATTTTAAGTATGTTCTCCTTTTCTTCTAGTTGGGACACAGGAAAGTTGTAAATCACCTTGAGATATTTTAAGTTGTGCCTATACCGCTACTATGTATAAGGAATTGAGACCTTATTTGGCATATCTTGAGACATGAATTGAATCTGAAAAACGTAGCATGGAAAAGCTAGTCTCGATAAATTATGCAAATGTAATTTATCAATCCACATCCAAGTAAAGCCTAACCAAACCCGAAGTACTGAGGTTTAGGAGAGAGTGTAGGTTAAAGAAGGAAGAATATGTGACTGAATGTGCTTTGAGCAGGAAGCTTATATAAGCACGGTTTTAGCCAGCATCGTTCTTTCTCTCTCTCTCTCACACACACACACACACTCACACACAACACAAGACATACAGTGTGAGTGAGCCTACCTGCCTTGCCCTCTGGCCGTCTTCGCGATCGCCTCAAAGCTACTGCTATTCCCATTTCGACAGCTTCGCCTGGAATCGAGCTGCCTCCATCGATTTTCTCTTGGATGCCGTGCAACCTACACGCCTTGAACGACAACCATCTCTTGTATGGCAAGTACGGTGGGCCTTGTGCCCATCACTCGTGCTTACCTTGCCAGATTTTATGACAATTACCCCTACTCGGCGCTTTGCGAAGACATCGGCTTGCTTAGCAGCTCTTTGAAAGATCACTACACGCGAATGGAGGCTGAGATCGTTTCAAAGTCAGGTGACGATTCTCGTACTGGAAATTGTTCAGAATTGTAGGATGCACGGCTTAGGGGATCGTAAGCGACTTCTGAAGGTTGCCTAGAAAATTGGCGGATCTCCCTGCTTCTTAATTGGATACAGTCTCTCTTTTGCGTCCTCTCGGGTCAGATGAGATGAGAAGCGAACGTGGATTCCAAGCTCATTGGTTTGGAGTACGTTTTGAAACCGTGAGATAGAATGCAAGGGTGCATGCATACTATTCAAACCGCGACTGAATAATTAGCCTTCTGCTCCTAATGACGTCCGCGATGGGCATATCGTAATGCAACCCATATATTTTTCCAAAGAAGTAAAGCAACCCATATTCCGCAGCTCTGACTTCGCAGATCCATACAAACAATGGGCTGGACTTATATTGTTTGATCAGCATCTAATTACCTGAAGCTATGCCCGGCCTCTGTATGAGTTAAAACTCTGCGCCTGCCTTGTGATGCTTAAATGCGGGCGGCCTTAAAACGTTCTTTGGTTGCTGTTCATTAGATTTTATAATTACTAGGTGTGTAATTGTCGAAATGTTTTCTCGTTTGTGCACATCTTCTATTTTCATACCGATCTCGATGTCTTTATGCAGGGAATGATCAGGTAGTGTCTGAATTGGAGTTTCTTCCACCTCACAAAATCGACGAGAACCTATGGAAAAATCGCGAGCAGGTTGAAGAGATACTGGGCATACTTGATGAGGCAAACTTGCCCTCCCCCGTAAGGCTTTGAATCCTCAAGCCATGCAGCTTAAATTTATCAGGATATGTCAGCTCTGTGAACGTGGTTCGTCTACTAACAGATACTTGGATATGTCAGCTCTGTGAACGTGGTTCTTCAGCAATGAAAACTGGTCTTTCGGAGATTATTAGAGAATTGACGTCGTTATTGAAGGAAATCGAGGAGTACCAAACCAAAAGCTCTGAAAAAGTTTTCAACATGGGTGAGTCATCGACATGTACCAGAGATCAAGTGCGGTCAACTACAGTTTTAAACCTGAAATCAATTAGAGCTCAAGCAAATGGAATTACTAGGATAATATGTAAGACTTATTCCTGTAATCGTGTTTCCTAGCCACAAGCCGGTCCCAATTGCTGGAATCACGTGATTTGTTTACCTGTAGAATGAGGTCGAGTCGTGTACATTCCACGTGATATGACAGGTTAATTTATGTTTCAAGGTTGCATGTGCCTTGCGTCCTGTTTAATTTAGAGTCTAAAGAGGATGGGCCTAGGATGCCAATTGCTCTAAGAACCCTGTGTAAAGGCAATGGCTGGCTTTGCTTGTATTATGCTGGGCAGGGATTTGCAAATGTTCCTTCTTGTGGAATTGCTTTGTTTCATGACCGTACAGTTTGAGGACTGTGCAGGCATAAATCACTGTCAGGAGGGGGCCTGTATTGAAATTTGCATCTTTTTCTTTATGCAGTTGTAACGCTAGAATTTTTATTACTCCCTTTTACCTTGCTCCCCTCTCTGCACCTCCTTCCCTGTCCTCTTCACTCAGCAAATGGATCATGGCATGTGATCTGTGAATTGATCTATCATTCGCATGTTTGGAATTGTAGACAAAGAGAGAGTAGCTGGAAGATATGAGTTCCAGCGGTGAATGAGACTGCTATACAATAGATGGATGTATGGGCAAGGAATGGAGGACAAACTCTTGTATTCCAAAGTAGCAAGGTTACAGAACGAGTGGAAGTACTACCAATATTAGTAGCATAGACCAGCAACACTAAGAATGGTGGAGGATCCACTAAGCGGGGAAGCGGTGCGCACGTGTCTTCTGTAAAGGGGATGCAGCCACAAGGCAGAGGTAAAATAACCTCAACTAGAAACATATGATTGCTCAGAAACCCCACTTGTTCTAGGTGCTCGTCTGCTGATGAGTCGATTCATCATTGTCTTCGGGACTGCAGGCATGCGAGAGCCATTTGGATGGGAATTGCCAGGGTCCTCAGTCCTTTTGCTCCTTCTCGTTTCTTCATGATGTGGGGATCAGTGGCTTGGTTCTCCCTTTCAGGGCCTCAGATCTTCTTTGAGTGGCAGGATGCTTCTTGGGCCATATCGATTCAACGTCACCTAGTTAAGACTTGCTCTCTGGAAGATTTGCCTATCTCCCTCTATAGACCGGTACATACTGATGTCTATAGACCGTACATACTGATGGGGATACCGCTTGGGAGATACTGGAGCATCACTGCTTGGCAGATTTGGAGGGCTAGGTGTACAGAGGCCTTAGACGGATCTCAGGTCCATCCCTCGCACACCTTGGCCAGTATTTGGGTTGACACCGTTCACACATTGATTGCTAGTTGGGCAAGCATGTAGGGTTCTTCCCGGGCAGCCTCAGCTAGGAGGGTATATTCCTTAGGAAATGGAGGGGTGCCCCTTTTTCTTAGCGACTACAACAGGGTTGAGGTGGCACTTTCAGCCTCAACCTTGCTTTCTTTCCAGCTCATTTTGAGTTTTCTGTTCCCTATTTTAGGGGGGTTTCCTCATGTACAGCATGATGTATTTCTGCTTTGAGCTGGCTCACGTGGGTATTTTTCATACTTAATAGAAGTGGAAAAAAAATGATCATCTCCTCCCTAGGAAAAGCTGCAGCAGCTTGAAAGCAGCAAAAATACCTGCAGAAAAGACGAATTCATCTGCAACAACCTCAAAATGACTGCAGCAGCTGGTAGCTGCACAAGACAAGTCCGCACAGATCCGTACAGGTTCTGGACTGGTGCTGTACAGTAATCACGATGACTGGAAACGGCTCCAGGAGATGTGTAAACACGTGCGCAGCAGCAGAAACAGGCTGCAACAGGTTGATCCGCAGTTAACACCTCAAAATCTGCAAATCTGTAGGTGTTTTTTGCAAAAACAGGGACAGAGCAGCTCCAAGAGCTCTCCCAATGCCAAAACTAAAAGTGGCTAACTGTAAACGAGTTCTCCAACAGGGTTTCTCACGATGAAACTGACAGTTTTCATGACAGAAGTACTTCTCGAGGGTGGGGACGGCATGGGGGAGCAAGAGACAGCCTGTCCTGATACGAATTGATGAGAAATTGAAGAGGTGCACAGCCATCTTCATGCCTGCCACCAAGCACTGTGATGCAATCCAAGCAGTAGAGCTGTTCTTCAAGCATGATAGGGATTCCAGATTCCTATTTACTTTTTGATCAAGCATTCTACAGCCTGGCATCCGCCCACTCATGGACAAACAGAGGTGGTTAATAGTCTTGGTTCAGCTTATCAGAATTTATTGCCAGCATAGAGTTAAAACTTATCTTGGCTAGATGTCCATTGGCAAAAGCCCCTTTGAGGTATGTCATGGTTTTCAGCTTACTTTGCCTATAGATTTGGCGTTGCAAGCCTCTCAGTTCAAAGCTGCTTCTTCCAATACAGCCATTGGCATTGCCAAAGCAGAAGCATTTTCCAAGCATATCAGCTTGTGCATCATACTTTGGAGTAGACTCAGAGAGCATAGGCAGCCTGTTAGTTTTGAAAGCGACATGATGTACTTGTATTGGCCTAAGGAAAGATTGAAGGATAATTCACATGTGAAGGTCCAACCATGCAGATTTGTACTTTTGAACAATTTTTAGCAAGTTCATACCAATTCCTACCTTCTTGATTTGCCCCCTAGCCTCTGCCTCCATCCAATCTTCAATGTAAAATTTCCGAAGCCCTACTATTTCCCACTTCTCTGATTATTTAGTTTCAATTCAGTCTTCTCTTCCCTCACATCTGATTTGTTTGGATTATTAGTTGGGTCATTGGACCAACCATAATAAACTAGTTAGATAGCATGTTTATCTAGTTAAGGTTCTTCGATGGACCACCTTGTAATGTAATGGCCTTGCCATGTGGCCATCATGATGATGCAGGTCACACCAACGTTATGGTAGGTACTCAAGGTTGAGCTTAACTACCTCACATTATAGACTTTCCCCTTTCTAGGAGAATATCCCCTTGATCGTAGGAGGCTCTACCCAACTTGGAGGCTACCTACTTCAGAACTCTAATATCTAGATCCACCTATTTCTTCAGATGTATATGTTGCTCTACGTCCACACCAAAGGGATTTCACAGATGTGGGATGGATCTTCAGCTATTGACCTGACCCTCATTGCTAGATTTCAGGGGTTGGATGGTGGCAACCTCTAGAGGAGGTTTCTGCCCACCTAGGAGAGCCTATATCAATGATCGCTCACTCAAGCACGAGGGTTTAGAAGAAATTCAAGATCCTATCTTAGTAGATGAATCATTTTGATGCATACACTCTTCTGCATTCAACTCGTGCGCTACCAATGGTCTTGAAGCTTTGTATTGAGGGTTTCTTCTCTTGTTGCATCCCCTCTAGGATGTAACCTTAAACACAGTTCCAACCCAATCAATGAAACATAATAAAGATTAATAGGTGACTCACTTCCAAGCCACTCCTGAGCACGTAGGCTAGAGTCCAACTCCTACAAGCCTATGCGCATAGCTCGGGCGTTTCATACCACCAGAACTAGTTCACAAGGAACCTTCAGCATAGTATCTCAAGATCCGCCTTGTAGAAGACATGAGTCTAGGCTCAAGATCCAAACTAGACCATCCAGTGGTGTCTGCACCCTGAATATCAACACAATTGACTTGGCCACTCTTATATAGAAGAATGTCTTGCTTTCTGGAAAGTGTCCTGGTTAAACATAGCCAACTAGCCCTTTGCTAATGTTCAAGTTCTTTAGTCCCGTGTTAGCGTGCTTCCCTTAATCCTAGGGCCCCCTAAGCCTGTTGGATTAAGTCCACTAATCTGAGGATTAGCATCTAGGTACATACGATTCTTCCCCTCTTTTAAGCGTTTACTTTTAAACAAAATTGGGAAAGTTCTTGTGCAAACTAGCAATCGGCTCCCAAGTTGAGTCCTCCTCACATGTATCCCTCCACTTAACTTTGAACTCTGAAATTAACTTATTCCTAAGTTTCCTTTTCTTGAAATCACTCTTTCAGGCTCATGTGGAACATAAGTAAGATCCTCCACCTCCACAAGTGATTGGGACGAAAGGACGCTATCTCCAGTCCCTAGTTTATATGCAACCTCATTAATCTTTTTTAAGATTAAGAACGATCAAGAGCTCCTAGGGGATAACTTTTCTGCCAACTTGGTCTGTTGTGTCTTTGAATCCTTTGGTATTCACAGCTATACTCACATTCCCTAAAAAACCTTGCTGGGCGAAGGCCGTCTATCAGCATAAAACCGTGCTCTATCTTGAGCACTCTTGATAGATTCTCATGTAGTCACTAACATCTCTTACATATTTTGCAAGAAATCTTTAGGTGCATCCAGTTGAACACCCTTCAATCCAACCGTCATTGGGGACTTGGGTTGATATCCATACGTAGGCATAAACCGACTAAAAACCAATAGCTGTACGCTTAGCACTATTGTAGGTAAATTCCACCATTGGGATGTACTTCTCCCAATCAGATGGCCGCTTGGAGACGTATGCTCGAAGAATATCTTCCAAGGTTCTGTTTGCCCATTAGACTTAGCTTGATCATCAAAACTTATACTAAAACTGGTTCCTAACTTTTGAAACACTTCCTGCTAGAAGTATCCAGAGAGCTTCGGATCTCTATCAATGACTATATCACAAGGCAATCCATACAACTTGAACAATTGCTCAACAAACTGATGAGCTAGTTTAGTAGCCCTTTGTGGGTAAAATCTAGCCATCTTCGCCAATCTATCCATCACAACCCAAATAGCATCATGCCATCGTTGGGTTTGTGGTAATCCCACGGTGAAGTCTTTGGAAATACACTCCGATAGGATGTCTAGACGATGCAAAAATCCTCGAGTCCTAGGGCGCTCAGTCTTATTCACTTGGTATTGTTGGCACTTTACCACGTAGTTAGTAATCTTGGGCTTCATCTTAGGCTAGTAAAACGCCCATTTTCCTAAGTCGTAGGTCCGCTGACTTTTTGATGACTTGTGGTTGGAGTGTCATGACATTCAAATTTCATATATAATTTCCTCCTAACCTCAGCATCATTAAGAACATAAACCTTTGTGGCCATGTATAAGGAGTAGTGTTGACACGTTGTGGCCTCTTTTCATCGTGTTCTGGATCTTAGATATGGAGGGCTGTACCTGGGTTCTTCTTCATCAATTTATGATGAAGATAGACATAGTTTTACAGAGTTGTACATCTCTTGAGGCCAACAGGTATCTTTTTCGAACTCTCTTCACTATCAAGATTTACGTGTTCTGAATTTCAAAATTATGAGGTTAAAATCACAATGGTTTGTTTTCTTTCGACAATAAGATTTTGCGCATGTTTCGAGATGCATCTACACAGACAAATGTATCAATTTCTAGAGTTTTACAATTGCTAGAAATTGATTGGAAACTTGAAACGATTCACATGTTATAATTTTTCTAGCAACTATGCTTAGCTCTTTTCTTCAACCTTGAGATAGCTTCCAAAGTTGAACTTTCAAGAGTCATAGTAGCTAGTCCCTGCTATGCGTGATGGAGTCTATGGTTTTCAACCTTCAGAGTGACTATCATAGATTGAACTGCACTCTGTTGTGTTTTTAGAGGATGAGTTTGGGAATGTTCTTGGATTCATCTAGGTATATGCTTCTGCCGTATTAGCGGACATGCAAATTTCACCTTGTGAAGTTTTCGTCCATATTGCAGCCTGCTGGAATTGCGATAATTCTTTCGATCTTAAATGGTGCGTTACCTTATCAGCTAGATTTAGATGCTCGTTTGGGAGAGATTAAAGTAAAATCGTTTAGATTTCACAAGTAGTTGTAGCTTGAATGAAGCGATTTTGGACTACTTTTTGATTAGCCTTCTCATTTAGTGCTAGCCTTCGTCATGGTTGAGTCTGCCCTTCACCTCCGGAGTGCTAACAGAAACTCAATACGAAAACTTTGTATAAATGGATGCTCAAGTATGCGTGGTCGTGTGGATTTGTATGTGTGAGAGCACTTTTTTATCTTATGGTCCACACCCACTGTTGGGCGCTGATGACATCAGTGGGGATGTCATAGTAGCTAGTCCCTGCCATGTGTGATGGAGTTTATGGTTTTCAACCTCATGAGTGGCTATCATGAGATTGAAACTGCAATATGTTGTGTTTTTAGCGGATGAGTTTGGGAATATTCTTGGATTCATCTAGGTATAGGCATTGATAGTATGTAGGAGTAGAAATCACACTAAGCTAGGAAAATAAGGGAATGAATGCACCAAACCTTTCCAAGTATGAAGTACCTATGAGAGAGAAGCTAGGAATGCACTGATCTATCGATTAAAGAATGGGAATACTATTCTTGAAATGGAGGTAGTGTTAAGCTTCACCAAATCTAGAAGCTATCAACAATGTGCATGCACAATGAAGTGTCCTTTTTTATAGTCCTTTGGTGCTAGGTTCAATGGCCCAATGTGTGGTAAAGGCCTACTAGTGCTAGTTCATCTAGACTATGTTGCTTCAGTTTGGATATGCCTTAATAGTCAGCATAGAGTTATTAAAGGTGTTAAGATAACATCAGAAATATATTTCATGCAGTTATGACATACATGCCTCAAGACTTCCGGGGATCGCTTATCAAACAACAGCGTGAGCGATCGGAAAGGAAGCGGCAGGTAGAGCTTGATTCCCTATTGAGCAATGGAGGAAGCATTCGTGACAAGTATGCTCTCTTATGGAAGCAACAAATGGACAGGTAGGTGGCGAAAATACTATACCAGTACTGGATTTTCTTGGAGTGGCAGTCATATATCCTGGAATTATATGTTTTGTGATCCTGCTTGTGATCAAACTTGTAGGCGTAGGCAACTCGCACAACTTGGTTCTGCTACTGGAGTTTACAAGACTATAGTCAAGTACTTAGTAGGAGTACCACAGGTACCTTTCTTCAATGAAGTATTAACTTCTGTCATGTCTTCATGGAATCTCAGGAATTTTAAAAGGTTTTTTATGCATGTGTTTTAAAAAACATTATTGCCAATTTCCAGGTTCTGCTTGATTTTGTTCGGCAAATCAATGATCATCAAGGGTGGGTTCCTCAAAAATTTTTAATGGTTTTCTGGCATTGAATTGTTTCTTCAAGGGGGAGCCTCAGAGCATTTGTAGTAAGAACAGTGGGCATCTTGTTGATTTCTTTATCCACAGGCCTATGGAGGAGCAGCGTGTAAGATATGGACCCCCTCTTCATCAATTGACAACTCTTTCTGTCTCTATTCGAATTTTTCTAGTGCTGTGGTGGAAATCCTTTGATCATTACATTATGTAAGTTTCTTGCTTTCTTCATCAGGCTTATAGCTTTCTCTTATAGTGAGGTTCTGCATATTTTGACACATTATATTTATGACTTGTTTTTGTAGTAAGAGTCGTGCCATGTTGATTAGCTGTTGTGAAATCAAGTTGAAGCGATTGGGTTGTTCTTGTCGTTCAAGTATGCTTTACCATCCTGTCAATGATTGTGCTTCCACCAAAATTACTTCCTCCATGCAGAAGCATGAGAATTATTTCGAAACACAGTTGCAGTAGTTACCAAGGTTAGATCTACAGAACGTCTTTGAGTTTCTCAAGATCCTTTCATCCAATAGAGTTTCCTGGGTGGAACACCAAGGTTAGATTGCTGGGAAAGAATGTATGGTTGGTCCTGCTGCATCCCTGTTTGAAATCTGCCTATTGGGCACATTCACTTACATTCGGCTTATATATCTGGCTGATTGCTGCTCTTCCTACTTTGCAGCATTGAAATGCATCCTTCAGTTGCCGCTGCTGCATATCATCTATGCAATTGATTCATGCTTTAGACAAGCCACTCTGAAGCTATCAATCAAAGCTACCTTACTGGATCTGAATGATTTTTGTGCTTCTCACGCTGCCTATAGCAGGCTATGGCAGGACATAAGTCTGGGCAATTCTAAGCATGAAGGTCAGATGCCATCTTGTATATCTTGTATCCGAGGCGTGTTGAGATCTGTCAGACATAACAGAAAGGCAACTAAATTTGAATAGTTGTCAGCTTTCTCTGTTCTTGTGGTACTCTTTATAGACTAGGACAACACACATAATGAACTATTTTTTAATCAAGAATTGTGTCAAACTAACTTTAAGGCAAGACTCATACGTAAACAATGCAGTGATGGAGCTGTAATGAAGGTAGAAAGGAGTGAAGTTAGTGGCATCAGCACAAGGGTTATTTTAGCAAGAGGGGGATGAAACAAGAGGACTCACCCCCACTCATTTGTACCTGTCAAATCTTCCCCTAATTTATCATGTGTGTGTGTGTGTGTGTCTCTCTCTCTCTCCCCCCTCCCCCTGGAAACCGGCCTTCAGTTTCCGAAAGGGCAGTAAACCATAACAAACTTGCATACATTTCAATTAGAGCCACTTCAATCTTATTACAGCTACTTAGAAATAGGTCCAGCAAAGCCGAGCGCATACTGAAACAATATTCAGGAGCTAGATTGCCCCTGAGTGCAACACCAGATTGGCCCCAAAATCGTTGGCGCCCCTTTCAGTATTTCTTTAATTTATTAGAAGGCAAACAATACAACAAGGTCACTACCTTGCACTTATCCAGAACCTGCCAACTGAATCTTATCGTGGCAGGCATTCAACAAGCTGCAACACAAGCCAATCCCTGGTTTACAAAGGCATCCAGCCTCAATGCATAATTCCATAGCACAAGGCATCCAAAATCCAGCACATATCTAAGTGCATAATCCATGGCCAAACTGGCAACCATAAGAAAAACAAATTCTCAAGCAAGCTGCTCTAGGAATCCACATAAACTGACTAGGCACTGACTAACATCAATCCCTCTGGCACACAAAGTTTACACACAACCTGTTTCCAACAACTAGCCTGAGCCACTCAGCTCTACCCAGGCTATTACCCGTGCCAAACCTTCGCTGTCCAGCTGTGGATATTATAGCTGACCGGAATACAGAAGGAGATCCTCCATGTACAAGCTGGCAGTGCATTCCATACATTGAAACCTTGCTGTCCAAGCTGACACACAGCCCTAGACCTAGCAACCAACTTGCAGGTTCAGAGAAAAACATGAGAGAAAGAATCGATCCCACAAGGGCTCACCCTTGTACTTTGCTTCACCGGCAACTCCACTTTCCAAGCCAATCATTGGCCACAACCTGCAGTCCGTACATCAGCAGCATTAAAGTCATCCGTACAGCAGCAGCATTAAAGTCATCCATACAGCAGCATTAAAGTCGTCCATACAACTTTAATTGATCCATATGAATTGTACGGATTTTGTACAGCAACCTTTCAATCTGTACAGCTTGTATGGACGCCTTGGAAGGTGTGTAGACAGCAAAACCAAGGCAAAGGGGCAGCTTTGGAATGCGTGCCAGCCAGCAAATCAGCCGTACCATCACAAAAAAGACTTTTGCAACCTTAGAGAGAAGGGGGAGAACCACATTTCTGAGTGGGGTGGTGAGAGAGGGGTGCATGCAAGACCATGCACCTTGGGGGATGCCACATGGCTCATTAAAGCCCCTAATCCTCCTTACCAATGACACTATTGGTTTGCCCCCACATTAAAGCTCTAACCCTCTTTTACCAATGAAACATTGGTTTTCCTTGGGCCCAACAATTAGACCCCTCTAAGCCTTGCCTTGACCTAGCATTTGGGCCTAGTGGGTGCACTTCGAACTAGACTAGGGACTTCTAGGAAGTTGGCGCTTCCTCTAGGTTAGTCCCTTGCGGCCAAAATGTCCACGAGTGTAGTTGCACAAAGAAGTTCACGCCCCCGTGACATATCCTCCTCTTGAAACATTGCAAACATCCTTGTTTGCATCCAAATTTTTGCTCGGTTCTACCAAAACTTGTAGCAAAAGTTCCAAGGGCAAAAGCAAGCATTCAATGCATGCAAGCAAGCACTACTCAAGATGCACTATCCCAAGGGACCCACAACTAGTGGTACATCATGAGTACACAATGCATGGAGACATGTATGTTCCTCTCGATGCTTTACCCACTTATGACAATCCCAAAGGACCCATAATTTGTCGTATGTCAGGAACATACCACATACGTTCACAATCCAAACCCCACACATATCCACAAGAATAGCACAGAAAGTGAATTGATACCTTTGCATGCAAGCTTACAATAAATATCATCACAAGCATGCACTATGTGGCAGTGACCGCAGTTTACTACTTCCTGTTTTAATTCTTAGCAGGTAGGGCATCCTACTCCTCGATAGCAGTGACCGCAGTATGCTATCCTTACTAGTGTTGCATATACATGATTTGCAGAGCCCGAAATAGCAAACCATAGATGAACCACAAAAACCTTCCATATGCTATCCTTATTAGTGTTGCATATACATGATTTGCAGAGCCCGAAATAGTAAATCATAGATGAACCACAAAAACCATCCATAGATCACTGCAACATTTGTGTGGAGTGACTAGTGCACTCATGGTAGAGGTCTCGTGGCAGAAATATTGTCAGCAAGTAGTACCTCGGGTGAGACTAGTAGTGTCACCAAGCAACCTCTGGATATCCTGTGAGCTATCTGTATCATGAGGGAGAGGAGGTGCTACCCCCTTCTTGACCATCAGGCAATGCTCCAGACCTACGCTCTGCTGAGCTTGAAGGAGCCACAACCGCAGTTGGCTCAAGCTGAAAACCTCTAGGTAGAGCTGCAACAACTGAGTGAAAGTTGCCAGCTCACCCTCCTCCATCCACATCGCATCTAATATCTTCACATATTGACGAGGGGGGGGGGGAGGGTTGGGGCATGGAGGGGGGGGTCACCCTTCTTCTTAATAGCCCTGAGTTGGGTTGAGCGGGGTACTTCAAAAGGGCTTAGATGGAGCTGATGGATGTCCTGAAACAAAGGGCTTTGTTGCTCCAACCCTGACAAGCAAGTATACATACTCAACCATTGCTTCAGCTTGTACACCATTCCCAATTGAGAAGATGTGTTGGAAATACTATAATAGGCCTACAAAATTTTGGGATTGGAGGAGTAGATCTTTCAGCTACAATAGGAGATGAGAGAACTCAAGCTTTGACTAGCAGCAATGGAGGAGAAAGTCCAAGAAATGGACAGTACTGGTAAGCAAGAAATAGTGTAAGAGGTAATACAAAAATACAATACATCCCCTCTTGCACCATAGGTTGTTTCTATTGCTCAAGAAATGATTACACTAAAGAAGCGTGAAATCGTGGAATATAAAGCAAGATCCAACAATGCTTTGGTTCTAGGAATTGTGAAACTGTTGGATGGATGCCATATTGAAGAGGGTTACGTAGAAGATAAGTTCAACATCCTCATAGAAAAAATACCCAATGTTGGACGGGGTTATGTACATATATGCGAGAAACTACTAGTTTAGTACTATTAGTAAGTGCTAATATTAATAAGTGCTAGATAGTACTATTAGTAAGTGCTAATATTACGGCAACAAAGATAAAGATTCTAAGGTGTACTCATGAACTAAAGGCACAAAAGTTTGGATTATAGAAGAGCTCACTACGAACCAGCTTTTTTGTAATAATGCTAGAGATGCTTCATACACTCCCATCTTAGGGCTTTGATATACAAGCTACTTAATGGGCCCATATAATATACAAGCTACTTAATGGGCCCATATATTTTTTTGGCCTTCTACAGACATTAATCTCTCTCTCTCTCTCTCTCTCTCTCTTTGAGATCTCCTCTCTTGAAGACTTTAATGAACTCTCTCTCTCTCTCTCTGACATATACTCTCTCTAGGATTTTAATAAAATTTCTTTCTTTCTTCTCTTTTCAACATGGGAGAGAGACCATTGGTGGTGAGCTACCTCACGGCATAGAGAAGGAGGGGGACCTGGATAGGTTGAACATTAGCAGTGATCCATCACTTATTTTCTTCCTTGACGCCAGTTCTCTCCAGACCCAAAGCCTCTTTCGAACTCATCTTGTTTGTCCTCAATCGTTCATCGGATTTGGTCCCATTTCTCTTGCTCGCATAGCGATAGTGCGATGTATTCTTTATTCTCATCATAGACCTTGACTTTAGACCTTAGCTTGATAAATAGTGCAATGTGACCTTATTAGGATAGACCAGAGGGGACACTTAGACCTTAGCTTTCATTGCCCAGGAGACTTCGCGGGTCTTTAGAAACCCAGTATAGCTGCTTATGCTTGGGCGCCGATGACGACATAAGTGTTGCTTTGCTTGCTAAATATGTCTTCCTTTTGTTTTTCATAAAAGTTTTTGTTTACCTCTTTTTTCTTCTCTTCATTTTCTCTTTTATTTTTTGTGTAGATTTTTTATCTTTAGAACAACAAAAACTCTAAATTTGTATGATTGGACTTATTCTAGTCTTACAAAGGTATATATTCATTATATCTATTCCCCCCCCCCACTCTTATAGGCCCTTCAGTCTCCATAGATGTTAATATACTCTCTCTCTCTACATTGACGAGCTCGAGACAGTGATGCAGGCATAAGGTGGGGTAAGCTGCTCTCTCGCAGGCACGTTGATCCAGATATTACTTTATGCAGATGACGCGGCTCTCTTGTCTTCCTCAGCAGAGGGGCTCCAGAGACACCCGGATGCACTATAGTCCTTTTGTGAGTCTCATGATTTGAAGGTCAACTTGGGTAAAAGCAAGGTTATAATCTTCAATACATCTCGAGTCGTCATGCGTGATGAGCATTTCACATTTGATGGGTCCCCTGTTGAGGTAGTTTCATCATACATTTATCTGGGGGTAGTCTTTTCCGGACCCACCTTCACCATGAGACCCGCGATGCAGGCACGCCTGAGCAGAGGATATGCTTCATTGGCTAAACTAGAGAGACAGTGCTTCCGCTCTCATTTTCAGGATCCACGGATCAAAGGGTTGCTTTTTGACTCCTTGGTCTGCCCTGCAGGGATGTATGGCATCCCATGCTGGGGGCCAAATTTGTCGAATACAGAGTGGGCCAGGGTGGAGCGGCTATAGGTTCTCATGTTATCACGGATGATCCACGGTAAGCCATCTGTTCCTCACCAGATCATTCGGACAGAGTTTGGATCACCCCCATTACAGCTAGATGCTGCATTTCAGGTCATTACATATGTGTACCGAGTCAGGGAGTATGGGGATTACACATCCGGATGTAGCAGGATACCGTGGCTAGCACTGTCTTCTTCTATGGCACTTGCAGCAGGGGGAGATCAGAGGTGTTGGTATGCACGCCTAGAGAGATGGTTTGCAGGACTAGGGCTCCACATGGACAGACTACCTCATTTCCAGTATAGCATGGATGCTTCTTTCTCTCCCCTCCTATCACACGAGGTCAACCAGGTTATCTGTGAGGATCTACTACAGCTACACACATTCCGGACTTGGTTGGGCCCGAGTGATCTTCCAGTCAAGCTGGGCTTCTACAGAGATCACTTCCTACATATCACAGCGGAGGGTTTCATTAGTCCACCAAGATACACGCAGATTCACCTATCCTGCTTGTTGAGGATCTTCCTTGGACAGTTCCGGGTCTCTTCACACAGACTTCGTATTGAGAGCGGCCGAGCATAGCGGTTACCCATGAAGAGGTGCATATGCACACTGTGTGACATGCATGAGGTTGAGATAGAGGAGCATTTCATCTTTAGGTGTCCTGTTTACTATGAGATCTGAGGGCGTTTCTACTGCCTCTTCAGAGATAGTTATGGGATGTTGGCCCATGTCCTCTCCTACCCAGACCAGCGATACTTGGCTGGTTTCATTCATGAGATGCTCAGACACCGCGATAGGATACTCCGAGCACGGAGACATGAGCAGACTTCTCCCTCGACTGATACCTCTCAGAGCTCTATCACGGAGTTCTTTCAGCCAGATCACATAGACCCCCACGAGGCGAGACCTCGACATGATTGTGACTCGGAGCTTGTGACCCGACAGCTCAGATAGAGGGTTGACTCACATATCACACTTGGGGACATCCCCTCCTTGTTTAGGGTCGGAGCCCGACTGACGGGGTCACAGTGGCCTTGGTTAGACGCAGAGCCTCGACCAGGAGACGTACCAGGACTGCACCTTTGAGGGGGCGACATCGTTCTATTGCTGACCTCATGCCTCCACTTATACTGATGTGCTGTTGATGACGATGGTTATGATGATGTCGACGATGATGCTGAGATTGATATATATAGTCGGGATATGACTATGTTGTACTTAGGACTTAGTATTGCCATTTTGCATTTTTTGCATTTTGCATTGGTGTGGATGCTCGTTTAGTAGCTCCACTATCATAGCTCATTGTATCAGGTTTTTCACAGTCTCATAGACCCATCGGTCTTTCGAAGACTTTAATAAACTTTCTTTCTTTCTTTCTTTCTTTCTTTCTCTATCCCCCCCCCTCTTTTTCCCTTGGAGCCTCAACGTCACTTTATGCACTCCTTGGGAGCTGCCTTGTGCCCTCCCTGAATGGATGTATTATCGGTCTCCCGTGGACATTAATAGATTTCCTTTCTTTCTGTAATATGTTAACATTAGAAAATAGTTATGCTTTATAAGAATTTTGGAAAATCTTCATGCACTCCCAAGTGATGTGTAAGCTAGTCATTGGTCCCATATATCGTTTTGGTCCTCTATGGATGTTAATAAAGCTCTCTCTCTCTCTCTCTCTCTCTCTCTCTCTCTCTCTCTCTCCCTCCCCACCCTCTCTCTCTCTCTCGGCCCATTTGCTCGTCCTTGCTCAACCATTTTGTCTCTTTTCCCACTCAGCATGTCTGTTTGTTGCTGCTTAGCTTGTTGTTTTGGTCTAGTTGATTGTCTTTAGAATCATTTCTCAGTTGTATTTGTTGTGGTAGTGTGAGTCATAGGTCTAACTGTCCCCTCCACTCAATCCCTTCTAGCCTCTCCTAGCCAAGCCTCATTATCCTTCTTCGACTACATCTTACCCCTTACGTAAGCTTCTTCGTTTCTCTTCTTTCTAAAACACAACAGTAGAAGGCTTGAAGAAACAACCCCTCCTCCCCCGCCCCCCCCTCACCTTGGCTTGCTGGCCTCCTACCTAGCTTAGGGGTTAAAATCCAGCCAAGGGGCAGCAAAAAGCAATGTTATAGATATGGATCACTCAAAGCTGGGTGTCTTTAGTGTTTCTACACTAACACTTGCCTAAATGTACCAAGGGTGATAATGGCCTAACTGTCCTGTGTTATCTAACTTCCATAGCACTAGCCATGTTATCTCCATGTATGTCCATATGTGGACGTAACGTTCTCTCCCCCCCCCTTTATTTAGAGAAAATATTGGAGATGAAATTTGGGAATTTGCTTCAAAGAGAATCAAGACTTTCCCAAGGACTATTCTCTTTAGAGTGATTGTTCCACTTAACCTTGAGCTTTTAAACAAATTTGTCTATTGATCCTTATTATCCAAAAATACATAAGTGGACAAATCCTCAAGTCTAATAAGCTCTTCCTCAGGGAATACACTATCTCTAGAACCCACTAGTTACTCTTCGAGTTTGCTATTGTTGTGCTGGTTATATAGCCTATGGATCCTTCAACTGCATACCCCAATCTCCAATGGAAAAGGAATTCAATCAATCTTGTCTACACTGACTAAAGGATTTAGATGCGAAGTGCTTAGTCTGTAGGCCTCATGGTCTTGGGCTCTCCGATTGTGGAGCCAACGTAATGCAGCTCTCACGTTCTGTGGTGGGAATAGGATGCGGGTGGTGGGCCCGAGAAGAGCGGACATGTCGGCCAATGTTTGAGTCAGCCAGTGTCTGAGTTGAGACATTCTAGAGGGATGCCGCATAGGTGTGCCACACCTATGGATCTTTAGTGGGTATAGGTGGCTTCCCCTCAGATAAGAGGTCCCATGCAAAAGTGGGGTCACCTCCATGAAACAATCGGATCACCTCATCCATCCAATGTGAGAGGAAAGCTCGCCTCTTACGCCGCAATCTGCTGTGCCTTCCCAAGGCCTACTATTTGTACGAGATAGGATTTCATCTCCCAGCACTCATCACCATACCAAGGATTCTATGGCATCTTCCCAGCTGGGGAGTGAGTTGTAGATCTAGCCGTGGGGAATGATTTGGTGGCAGCATCATGGATCACTGATACTAGTGTATCTGAGGCAAGAGCGAGGTCTACATTATCTCTCAAGGGAGTCGCTAGCCCGCGAGATAGGTGGTTCATATAAACGAAATACACTCAAACCTGGGTGGGAGTAGGTGGATCTTGTACTATATTTGGCAATGTAGTCAAGATGCTAAATGACATGTATGAGTGATCAGTGCCAAGGGGGGGGAGAGGGATTGGGAAATTGTACTCGTGTCACAAAGGTTGGGGAGCCTATCAAGTAGTCCACAGAGCTGCTGCCCCCTTCGTGCGGGAAACTCCTCCATACCTCGGCCATTGCTGGAGACCATTATATATGATTAGGCTCCTATATCCAATAAACGTCTCCCATACCTTGTCATATATGATGCATCCTATGAGTGATTCTCTATACTGAGCGCTGCTGGGTCTACCTCTGGCACTCCAAGGGGATGTGACTCAAAATGAAGCAGCTTGATCTGTCTATTCCTTGTACGCGCATCAAAATCACCAAGGAGGAGTGCGTCTTCATAGATCGTCTCATATCCCCTCACCCCTTGGCTGCACCGTCATGCACTATTGCCACTTGTATCCTCTCCTTTATCCTTCCTCTCTTGGATTATGACTTAAACCATCTCTATAGACAGCCCATTTTCCTTCCAGAATTAAACTATTGTACGTGTGTGTGTGAGAGAGAGAGAGAGAGAGAGAGTGTGTGTGTGTGCCTCATCTCTTTTGGCATTGTCCTTCCTCTTGTGCTTTCTTGGACTTCCTTGGGCAACTTTTGAGTGCTCGGTTTCCTCAGATTTCCTTTGGCAAGTTCTTCTGGCTTTTTGGTGTACATCCACTCAGACAGGAGTTTGATTTCTTTTTTGTTTGGGTTCGGTATTGGGCACTTTGGACTCTATGGAAGGATCACAATCATAGGGTCTTTGGTGATCCTATTTTTTCTACTTTCTCTTTCTTCAGACACTCTTTGCAGCAATCGCTTTTTGATTGCTTGCAATCTCATGTCTTTAATCATGATGTATATTTGTCCCACAATGAGATTTTCTCTTGATGTATTAAAGCTCTCCCTTTTTGGGATAGCTTCTTTGTAATATAATGACTCAAAGATTCCACAAAAAAAAAAAAAAAGTGTGTGTGTGTGTGAGAGAGAGAGAGAGAGAGAGAGAGAGAGAGAGAGAGGTGTGTGTGCACGCGCTCGTGCGCTCTCATTCCTTTGGGGCCAATTCCTCCGACAGTTCCTTAGGCCCAGTTTTTAGTTTTTAGTTATTGGTTTTAGTTATGAGCAGTAGCTGTCCCACTTTGGGGCTCCCCTTTAAGCTCATTATATGTGAATGGTAACTCCAATGAGTTTGCCTCCTTAGAAGAAAGGATCGGATGGACATGACGAAGAAAACATCTTGAAAAACATCTGTAGTCCTGCCTGCTTTTTGGTGCACTGCGGTAGTAAAATGTTGAATCTGAAACTTTGCATCAGCCACTTTACTCCGTAAATTACCCAGATAACACTTACCATACTCTTTAGTCAAAATCTGCATTCCTGAAGCAAACTGATTCCATGCCTACCAAAGAGTGCAGGGTGAGTTTGGTAATGAGGCCCTCAAACATGACTAAGAAGGGGTGGTGCTGTAAATAGGAATTATTCACAAATGTAGTCCTGCCTGCTTTTTGGTGCACTGCAGTAGTAAAATGTTGAATCTGAACCTTTGCATCAGCCTCTTTACTCCGTAAATTACCCAGATAACACTTACCATACTCTTTAGTCAAAATCTGCATCCTGAAGCAAATTGATTCCATGCATACCAAAGAGTGCAGGGTGAGTCTAGTAATGAGGCCCTCAAACATGACTAAGAAGGGGTGGTGCTGTAAATAGGAATTGCCCTTCCTACCCATCACTTGTGTAGGGCCTATAGCGTTGGGGGAGTTTTGGGACTGAAAGGTGGCCTTTCTTGGGGCAGAATGGCCAAAGGGGAGGCTGGGAATGTAGGTTGGGAATACAGACATAGAATGGCAAATCGGGGAATGGGGACAAAATGGTGAGGAGAGAGAGAGAGAGAGAGAGAGAGAGAGAGAGAGACTATTAACGTCCACGGGAGAACAAGAGGTCTGTGGGACAACATGAAAACCAACTAGTACATGCTCCCAGGGAGTGCATAAAGCAACTCCAATTATTTAGAGTACCTACGTTATGACTTGGGGAAAAACATAGTTGGCCATACATCAGTTTAAGACTGAGAGTCTTTTGGCTTGGATTTAAACTCTCTAATCAGTGGTATGCCCTCACGGTACAGTGCCTATTTTCCATCATTCCTAGCAGCTAATTCCATTGCCTTATTTTTCAATTGAGCTCGTGTAAGTTCTTCATCTATCCATATCTTAGTTCCTTTCAACTTGTAGGATTGTCAGAGAAGCTTGATCGGTAGATCTTGTGAGTTTAGCGTAATGATAGAATGACCTTTAGACTGTAAGGTACGAGTTGCTCTGGGTTCATCACTATCAAGAGCATCATTGTTATCAACCATCCTATCTATATGAGGCATGCTGCTTTGACATGTGCTAAGGTGTCACTGAAAGAGTCCCCCTCTTTGTACCATCCTTTGGGGAGTCCCCCTATTCTAATCTTCAAAGCATTATCATGCCTAGCTGCATGTTCTTTAATCTCTTCTTGAATGTCAGCCTTATTAATCTTTGCATCAAACTCCACTATTACGTTCTTCTTTACGGTCTGTACTTCAATGTGAACTAGATCTTTGACTGTGGAGACTAGGTGGGGAGTAGGGGGGGAAGCCTTGCAAGATTTTACAACCTCATCGATGACTACCTGCCTGCTTGCTAGGTCCTTCTAGAACCTGAATTCTAGCTACTGCATCTGCTAGTTGCATCTTTAACTCTACTTACCTGCTCTTGTAGATAAAAAATCTGTTCATGGTGCCCAATGATGGGTCGGTCTAGACCTCCTTGTAGGTTTGTATGTGCATATGGAGAGGGTGTCATAGCTGCAACGGTGGCGTATCGGGCCCTGCTGTCCGAGGTGGTTGGGGTTGAGAGGGGGGACTTCAAGGAGAGGCTTGGCCATCCCTTGTTGCTGGCCGTGTCTGCTGCTACCCCCTGGGTGAGCTAACCCCTTGGCTGGGCTAAAGATTAACTGCTGGGTTGGGTTAATCTTGGAAGACCTCGTGGGCCTATGGGACAAAGTACATCAAAATAAGAAACTCATACAAGCCTCTGTGGGCTGAAGCAAAGGGCACGCTAGGGTCCTTGTTGACTACTATGCTAAGCTAACTCAGAACTCGAAACTGAAAATTGAGAGCTTAGAAACCAAAACTTGTTTTCGTCACCCGTGGTGGCTCTCCAGTGGGCTGCAAAGATATCTCAGATTTGCGTTTGTCGAGTTGTCTCACTCTGGTGGAGGACGTGGTCTCCTCAATCTCTATATCCGATGGGCTATGTCAAGAGTGACACCTCATCACCTCTGAGGAGAGTTGAGATGGGATGGACCTCGATCATGCATGTTCTAGTCACTTCTCGTGTGTCGTCTCCGCGTCCCTCACTCGGCAGCATTGTGACGTCTCTCCCGATGATTCAAACCGCTCTCATGTCAGTTAGCATCCTCCTCCACCCTGCTATGCCTTGGAGTTGACTCAAATGCATAGAAGTCTATGATGTGCCACTTTGCTTGGTGTACGTCAGGATTTTACGGCGTGGTCCCCTCCTGCTGCTCTCTGATCTTTTGCAATAGTGTCTCTCTATGTCGTCACATCTCAATGAGATAGAGCCCAATGCAGACCTGGTCATGGAATTGGATCAATCGTGAGAGTGGACTGAAGCCGGGCCACTCCTGAAAGAGGCAGTGGTATCGTTCGCGGGTCTCGTAGTAGGCTAGGCAGACACACAAGGAATGCTCCTCTGGCTCGACCTCCACCAGCATGCATAACCTATAGATCTGGTGCTCTTTGGGTATGCCTGCCTCTATCGTCAGCTGATGTGACAAGACCCACACCTGACAAATGGCAATCCTTAGTGCGTGTGAGACTCCTTTGTCCTCAAGGTAGTGGGGTTCGATGATGAGTCCATCCTCCGATACTCTCAAGTGGTAGTGATAGAACTGGAGAGAGAGAGAGAGAGAGAGAGAGAGAGAGAGAGAGAGAGAGAGGTGCAGGAGGCCTTGCGGGCCTATGAGACAAAGGATAAATCCAAAAGTAACTCATACAAGCCACTATGGGCTGAAGCAAAGGGCTCACTAAGGCCCTTGCTGAGAGCTAAAGTGCTAAACTAGTGAGCAACATAGCAAAGTTGCAAATAGCAAATAACAAAATAGTATCAGGTGCTCAAAGCTAATGCTTCGAGAGCATGCACAGGCTCCACATATCCAGGTGCCATGGTGGCTCTTTGATGGGATGTGCGGAGCTCTCGTATTTGTGTTTGTCGAGATGTCTCTCGAGGTGGTGGAGGGCGTGGTCTCTTCGGCCTCTGTATCCGATAGGCCACGTTGAGGGTGACGCCTCGTCTCTGGTGGTCTCCTTTGAGGAGGTCTGAAATAGACCGGACCTCGATTGTGCGTGCTCTGGTCACTCTCCGTGCCGTATGTGGAGTGCGTGCCTCTCGTCTGGTAGCATCGTGGTGGTGACTCTCATTGCTAATCCATGATGCTCTCATCTCATCAAACTCCTCTCCCTCAGCCTTCCCAAGAGTTGACTTAGATGCATAGAAGTTGGTGACACGTGTCTGTGCTCGGTCGATCTCAGTGACCTCTAGCCTCGTCTCCTGCTGCTCTTTGGTTGTATGTGGTCAACATGTAAGGTTGTACCCATGTTTCTTTGTGTGCTTGTGTGAGCTTGTTTTAAATATTTACATTGTTCGCATGAGAGAAAGAGAGAGAGAGAGGGAGAGAGAGAGAGAGAGAGAGAGAGAGAGAGAGAGAGAGAGAGTTAATTCCAGTTTTTTGGAAGATTTTGTTTCTTGACTTGCTTGTTTATTTTTACTTAGTCACCTTCTTCCTTTCTTCTTTATTTCTTGTTTTCTTTCTCTTTTGTTTATTTGATGTGTTTTATAAGCACTGGGTTTGCCCAAGAGACTCCGCGGGTCTTTAGAAACCTAGTATAGCTGCTTATGCTTGGGCTCTGATGACGACATAAGCGTTGCTTTGCCTGCTAAGTATATCTTCCTTTGGTTTTTCATAAAAGTTTTCGTTTACCTCTTTTTTCTTCTCTTTCATTTTCTCTTTTATTTTCTGCGTAGATTTTTGGTCTTTAGAACAACAAAAATTCTAAATTTGTATGATTAGACTTATTCTAGTCTTACAAAGGTATATAATATTTGCTAGGCTTTTGTCTCAGGTCTGAAGACGAATATGTCACGCTTCTTCAAAGATCAGTGAAGGCCTATGTGCTAGAATTCAAACACTTTCTAAAATTTCTAGGGTGAGATGTCTTTTTTCAAAACTTGACATTATTATGATTCTAAGAATGCCAAGTCCTTGGAATCTTGTATTTTTAGTGCAAATTCCTTATTATGATAATAATTTTGATGTAGTTGGGGGATATCTGTTTTAGGGATGTGTTTGAAAGGTCACCTTTTCTGATATCGGCAGAGGAAGCGAGAAATGCTGAAGAATTGTGAGTAATATGTTCCATCACACATGTTTATTGTCGATATTTTCAGCTAGAAAGTTTTAGTGTGGTATGGTTAATTGCACATTTATGCTAAAAACATCCAAAGCCATTTTGTTTTTTCTAAGTGTGAAGCGCCAAGTTGACGTGATGCCACACTTTATATTTGTCAAGTTATGAAGTGACTTGGAATAATATTGTTTTGTTAGTAATGACGGAGCTATGTTCTAGGCAGTTTTTCGTAGTGACTTGAAATCGTTGTCCTAATATATTAGGAATATTTTATGCCAAAAGGATGGTCTTAGTGAAAGCGTGAAGGTCTTGTGTGGAAGGTATATGCCTATCTAATGTTTTACTTCATACTAAATGAATGCTGTTTAATACGTTTCTCATTTGAGACTGATTTTGCATACAATGAATGCTTCTAATCGCAAAATGTTTTGTGTGGCTGTTACATCAGTTTGTGAATGTTTCCAAAGGAATATAGTGCAAGCCTAGTACATCAGGAAGATTCTAAGTTTTTTGGAGGATTCAGTAACTTGAATTTAATTTTAAAAAAGGCGAGTCTGTGAAAAACCACTCATGTATGCTGAATGCATAGACGTTAGAATAAAGTTTGGATGAAAGGGGTTAAGTTGAATTCAGCATACCTAGATTTGCAATTGAATGAGAAATCATAAATTATATGGAAATAGGGTCACCTAAGTTTCCGAGGGGAACAACATATGCATAGAATGGAAAAAGAAGATTGGTTAGTCCCTGAGAGTTCTCTTTGGAGACGTCATCAGCCCACCTAATCTGCCACCCAAGCAGCCATGGTCTATGATGATGAAACATGGAGGGAATGTAGCTTATGAAGGCATGCATGAATTAGCAGACATTTTGGGCTGTCCGATGGCATAGCAATGGTGGACCGTGTGGGCACTTCATCTCAGAGCTGGAAAGCTGCCAACGTGAAGGACGGTGTCTGCAGTAGAATTTGTTAATGATGAATTGCAGCCTCGTTCTGTCCCTTTCAGCTGTCATTGCCATTTGCTAGAGAGATCTGCACTCTTCCTTTAGATTTCGCACCTCTGCCCGTCAATCTCCTCTCCAGTGTGCTCTTTTATTCACAAGTCCGATCCATTACTTTTGAGGATATGGTTGCTTTGCTGTTAGAGACAACAAGAGCTATGCTCACACTGATACTGCATTTGAGACTTCTTCCAAGTGGAACGCTGGAAACCGACCAGCTGAGTCGTTTCTGAATCTGTCTCTCTTTGCTTCCTGCACTCATGGCACTGTCATCTCTATCCTCTCCTGTAACCTTGGTGGGAAAGTTTTCTGGAAGTGGTTTCCCTTCATGGCAGAAGAAGATGCAGCTACTTCTCACGCGGAAAGGCATTTGGGATGTTGTATTTGGAGAAGAAGATGAAGCTTCTAGCTCAGATTGCACAAAGCGCAATGAGAAGGCCATAACCATTATTGGGCTGGATGCTAGGACTTGCTGAGTCTCTTGTACACATTGACTTCAAGTCTACAGCCAAGCAGATTTGGGAAAAAATTGAACGTATTTTTGAGATCACCAATTCTACAGCATTTTTGAAACTTGTTTTATGATCTCAAGATGGATGATGGTCAAGAACTGAGTGATCATCTGGCTAAGTTTGGCAGCAATTGTCTAGTCTCAAATGTGAGCCCGATGACAAAGACAAAGTAGCTGTTTTAATTAAAAGTATGGGTGGTATTTTCAGTTTTGAGCATACTTTAGAAATACTGTGTGGCGGTCACCACTTATGATGATCTTGTTGCATTGCTCCTTAAACAAGGATGATCTAAGTGCCAACAACTTAGACTCAATATTACAGCTTTTGTAAGCCAAAATAAATGGAAGAAAGGTAGAAGAATCCAATAAAAAGGTGGGGCACATTGAGGCCAACTGCTTCAAGAAGATGGATAAAGAGCAAGAGAAGCATCATGCTAATCTTGCAGCTGAAGACGAAGTGGAGGAGATCCTCGAAATATAAGAAATTCAGGCTACTACCGTCCAAGTCAAACTTAATGAGGACGATGATCCTTACAATGATGAATGGGCTTTCTGATTTGTTTTTGAGTGACTGTTTCAATAAGGGTACTCTGCCCTTGGTAGTCCCCCAAAAATGATTGTATTTGCTGAGCGCCTTAGTTCTAGGCTTCAGATTTATGCCTTCTACCCAGTTCAGACCAAAGGGGGTTGACTGAAGGGGGGTTTGTTGGGGAAAGTCGTAACCAAGGTGTGGGAACACTAGGCTTAAAGAGTATCCCTTAAGTGTGTTGTGTCAATGAGTCTGAGTCATATGGGCCACATGTGTGTGGGTCTGGCCCTTGAGAGTGTGAGGGGTTTGGTTAGATTTGTTTCTTGTGTGACCCCATCTGCGAGGTGGTTGAGCGTTGAAGATAAGGCTTGCCTAGCCCATAAAATGGGAACATGTGTTCTCCTTTCAATTCAAGCAATCCATTCCGTGTCTTGTGCCTCCGCATCTCCATGTGCATGCTCTCTCTCTCACCCTCTCCCTGACTCTGATCTCGATCAGGAGTGACCTTATTCAAATCGAATCATGTATTCTTCTGCTGTATTATCTTAACCCGACATGCTTGATGTTGACATGGACAAGAGTCCAAGATGCTATCAAAGACTATGCCACGATCTTGTTGTTAAACCAAACAATTTTGCAAAGGTGGGATTGGCTGGTTGATTTTGGCTCCCATCCTTCCTAGTACTCATGGGTCTCAGAGGATTGCCCTTGGGCATTGGTTCAATGCAATGGTGGTGAGTAAATGTGACCTTGTTCATCTCTTTCCTCAGATTTGGTCAGTCACATGACATGCATTGGCCATTCAGCTGCATGCTCAGGTGGTTGTTTTTTATGTTGGTCACTTATTTCAGTATGCTTTCGCATGGTGGGCTTCGAGTAGGGCCCTGCTTCTAGAAGATCCCTTTAAAAAAGATTGAAGTAGAGGCTGGTACTCCTTTTCTCTGATGTCATCACAGAGGACAGCACATACCCTTGAGTGGATTCCCAGAATCATGTATCGTCTCGCGAAGACAGGTTGCTTAGTTTGGGGCAGAGACAGCCATGAATGGGGATTGGATGATGAGGGACAGCTGAAGCAATGCAGAAAGATGGTTCTGCAGATGGGGGGTAGTAAGGAGAGGAGTAGCAGGAGGTTGCTGGCTGGCGACTTTTCCTGGAGGGAGGAATGGGCATAGAAGAAGTCCTCAAGGAGGGAAAAGGGATGAAGAAAGTGGACAATGGCCAGAGGGGAAGGAAGAGCTGGTGAGGGAGGGGGTGGAGAAGGTGAGAGAGATGTAGGAAGGTGGAGAGCAGAAAACGCGAACGAAGGTTGCTGAAGAAGAGCCCAATATCAGAATTATATAGGCAGAGGAAGTGAGGTTGAAGTGGATGGGCCACCATGTGGCCCCATGTTCATGATGCATGAATGTGGACCGAGTATCTTCTTTCCATGTTGTGCCTACATAGACCAAGTAATCTCTGTGCCCTTCAGTTGCACAAGTGCATTTAGTGTTTTCTAAGGGCCCTAGGCACTTACAATTTTGATTTCAAAGAAACACCCTTTGCAAGTTCCACCTTTTTTCCCGCTTTTGGAATAAGTAGTTCAACTCTTTGAGATCTTCGACATGGTTGCCCTAAGAAACAAAAAACCTCAATTCCCTTCTTTACCCTTTTTTTTGGGGGGGGAGTCATGGAACTGCAAAGATCCAATTATTAGGCATTTTGAAAAGCCAGTACGTAGCTACATCCAAGTATTGTAGGAGTGCCCATCTGTAGTCAACCCATGGAAACCCAATCTCTTTAAAGAGGGGTCTAAAAATAGTAAGTGAGCATTTGTCAGGTTCTTTGGCCAAACTAATTTCTTTCTTCATCAGGTGATATGGCAAACTTCTTGGCACTCCTCAGTCATTTTTGCCAAAATGCTTTACCATTCATGTCTTTACTACTCTGGTAGAGTCAATTGCAAATTTCATCAAATTTTTTTAAATAAAAATTCTTAAAAGTATTTGCAAGGACCTAGGGATGCAAAATTATCAAAATTGGCAAGGTAAAGATATTTTGTACCCTCTTATTCAAGCATGACCTAACCTTCACACAAAAGGAGCACGAAATGCATTGTCCATGTGCACAATTATTGGGTGCGTAATCTTGGCAATTGCCTCTAGGAGGACCTATAACCTTGAGTCTTGCTAGCTTATGGATTGTGTTGCATCTTTTCGTCAATTCCAAGGGATGGATATACATCCCAAAGTCCAATGCTCATCTCGAGTGCATGTGTTGGGCATTTAAATGATCACTCACTTTCTTGCTTTTGGAGAGTGATGTGGGTGGATGTGTGATTTAGATGGCACACTTAAGTGGTTGGGGTTGGGCCTTGCTGATCAACTCCTTAGTGACACCCTAGTATTTAGTTGAGGTGGACAACAAATTTCCAACACTACAAACATGCGTATCTGAGGTAGTAAGGCAAACATATAAAATCAATTTTAAGGAAACTTGGTCTATTCCGTGACAACATGTCGGCTCTATCTTTGTAAGAAATCCTAGATTTACTATATTTAGAAATGTGCTAAGGAATCCTAGATTTAGAAAGGAGACTGAAATAGCAGAGAACAAGGAATATTTGTATTGCTTGGGTGTTTGTAGTGCGTCATCCATACAATTGGGCCTCTCTTATATAGAGAGTGAAGAGTCACACATGAAAAGGTGTGTACTCCAAAGTGTATGTGCATGAAGAGGTCTGTACCCCTTGTGAAGGGTGTGACCCTTGATGAGAGGGTACATTACAATAGGAGTGTCTCTTTCATAGAATGTCTCTTGTGAAGGGTTGTGCCTCATAGGAAGTGTCCCGTCGAAAGGGCATACCCTTCCACAAGTGTCCATTCATCAAACCATCCATAAGTCTAGATATAGAGAAAGGAATATGTCACATATCGTGACATATTCCCTCCCACTCAAAATAAGACCCTGGTGGAGATAATGAATTGATGTAGAAAATATCACGGTAAATTCTGAAAATACTGCTGTAAAATGTCAAGGTACTGCTGTAAGTCTTCATCAGATTGCCAAGTAGCGTCGGAGTCGTCCAGATCTTGCCAAAGAACAAGGAATTCCGTGATAAGTGTCGATGTTGAGTCTCTTGCTGTCGATGGTCCAGAATACGCTCAGGAATAAGGAGAACATAATCGTCTTCGATTTCTGGGACATAATCACCTGCAGGAGGAACTGCTTCATCACCTGGAATGTACGTCTTTAGCCAAGAAATATGAAATGTCGGATGGATTTTACCCCATGATGGTGGTAATTCCAATTTGTAACTTAAAGGTGAATTTTTCTTGACGATCCGGAAAGGTCCATAGTATCTTGGTCGCAACTTAGGAAACACAGACTTAACCGTTTTATAGCGATGTGGGGCTACAAATAATAGCACCATGTCATCGGTGTCAAATTCTAGGTGACGTCTATGTTTGTTGGCAGACCGTTGATACCGCTCTTGCGCTTTTCGCATATGATCCCTGACTTGGAGTAGAATGTCTTGCATTTCTTGAACTAGTTGATCAGCTAGGGCCACTCGATGTTGAAGTACAAAATTCGTTGGTACAATCGGAGTGTGTCCATAAGCAGCTTGAAATGGAGTCATGCTGATGGCACTATGGAAAGAGTTATTATAAGCAAACTCAAGGAGTGGTAGATACTCTTCCCAAGCTGCTAGGTGTGACTGAATATAATGTCGAAGCATTTCTTCCAGAACTTGGTTGACTCTTTCAGTCTGGCCATCTGATTCTGGGTGGTAGGCTGAATTGAACAGTAGAGTTGTACCCAAAGATTCGAACAGTGAAATCCAAAAGTGACTGGTAAACTTAGGATCTTTGTTGGATATGATATTCTTGGGCAATCCATGGTGTAGGAAGATGTGTTGTATAAAGAGTTTGGCTATGTTCGGAGCCTGTGCACTGCTTTTGCAAGCAACAAAGTGTGCCATTTTGGACAATCGATCAACAATTACCATAATCTGAGTGTTACCTCTGGAGTATTGTGGTAGTGTTGTAATGAAATCCATGGAAATACTTTCCCACCTTTCAGTTGGAATTGGAAGAGGCTGAAGAAGTCCTGCTGGAAGTCGTCGGCCAGTAGTATGTTGCACTGAGTAACCTATAAGTCTTGTTGATGCCTGGATGGGAAGCATAAGGAACTACATGATGCTCATTTAACAAAAGACGTTGAACATCCTTGTCATGTGGTACACAGCCGCGATCTTGATAATACAGAAGGTCGTCCGTATAAGAATTGGATGAGAAAATCTTCTGTTCGGAAGTCGAAGGTTGATCTTTTGAAAGAACTTGTAGTGCTATGCCGAAGTCTTTATCATTGAAATACTTCCCTTTGAATGAATTCGGACATCCACAGATAATGTAGAGATTACCATAGCTGATGCTAGAGTTAACCTGCTAAGAGCATTTGCAACTACATTGCGTAGTCCTAGAATGTACTCAATGGTCATGTGAAAGTTGGCCAGAAACTCAACCCAGCGTGCTTGTTGAGCATTCATGACTGGTTAAGTAAAGATATACTTTAGAGAGTGATGGTCTGTCTTGACCACCGAGTCGGCTCCCATGAGATAATGTTTCGAAGAGCGATAAGCATGTACAACAGCAAGAAACTCCTTATGATAAACCGGGTATTGGGTTTGGATATCGAAATGTTTATGGCGGTCAAAAGCAATAACTCTGCCTTCGTGCATCAAGACTGCTTCTGTAGCGATGCCAGAAGCGTCGGTCATGACCTCAAATGGAAGGTTTGGGTCAGCAATAGCTATAATTGGTGTGGTAGTGAGTGCTTGCTTGAGTTGTTGGAAACTATACTCTGTTTCGGGAAGCCACTGAAAAACTACTGTGCTTTTCAATAATTCGGACATAGGAACTGTGATTTCGGAAAACGGATAGACCTTTGTATGGTAGAAGTTTGCCAATCCGAGAAAAGAGCGGACATCATGAACATTCTTAGGAGTAGGCCAGTTTCGGATTACCTCGACCTTCTTGGGATCCACAGAGATGCCTTGAGCTGAAATAACATGTCCCAAATATTCGAGTTGGGTCTTGAAGAACTCACTCTTCTCAATGTTGATGGAGAGAGAATTTGCATGGAGAACTTCAAAAACTTGCTGAAGATGTTGTTTGTGCTCACGTAGAGATTTGCTGAAAACGAGGATGTCATCGAGGTAAACGATGACGAACATATCGAGGAAAGGCCGGAAGATGTCGTTCATTAGTGTCATGAATGTGGCCGGGGCATTGTTTAACCCAAAAGGCATGACCAAACATTCATAGTGTCCATACTTTGTTCGAAAAGCTGTCTTGTACTCATTGCCTTCTCGTATGCGAATTTGATGATAACCTGAACGAAGATCAATCTTTGAGAATTGTGTTGCGTGTAGAAGTTGATCAAAGAGGTCATCAATGCGAGGCAATGGATACTTGTTTTTGATAGTGAGCTTGTTGAGGGCTCGGTAGTCGATGCAGGCAATGCTTTAGACCTCTGCTTTGCTGAGCTTGAATAAGCTTGCACCGCAGTGGGCTCAAGCTGAAATGCTTCTAGGTAGAGCTGCAATACCCTAGGTGAATCTGCTAGCTCACCTTCCTCCATCCACTTGGCATCCAGTGCTGAGTAATTTTGAAACATAACTAGATACCTTCTGGAAACTCAACCTCTGACTTTCCTTTCACGGTGTGCCAGGATCTGTTCTGGAATCAAGATCTCATCCAGTTCCTCCACTTCAGGCTGTTTCTCATCAAGCATCTCTTCAGGCACATCTCCTTGGAAAGGTTTCAACAAACTCATATGAAAGGCGTCATGAATTGTCCGACGCTGTGGTAGCTTCAGCTTGTAAGCTACATCATTGATCTTGTGCAAAACTTGGAAGGGTTCAAAGTACCTCATTTTCAGTTTGGTGTACACTTTATCCATGCATTTCATCTGCCTAAGTCTTGCTTTCTGAAAACGCAGTAACACCCAATCATTGTCTTTCAAGACTAAGTCACGTCGGTGCTATGCTTCTCCTGACTTTTCTGGAGGGCTATTTTTACATTTTGATAGGTTGCATCTAAGCTTTCTACAAATCTGTCTGCTTTTTCTCTTTGGTGTGAGGTACCTTTCTTCCGCCTTCTACAATTTCAAAGGGTGCTTTCCCTGTGGAAGAATGCATTGTATTGTTGTAGGCAAACTCAACCAGTGGCAAAAGTTGCTCCCATTTAGAAGATCCAGGGCAGTAGAATTTGCCTGTTCGGAGTGTCCATCTGACTATGGGTGGAAAGAAGATGAAAAACTCAGCGTAGTGCCCATGTTCTCAAAAAGAACTCTCCAGAAAAGGCTAAACTCTCCAGAAAAGGCTGGTCATACGGGGGTCTCTCATACGGGGGTCTCTATCACTGACAATGGATGAGCCATCCCGTGGTGTTTGAAGATATGAGATGTTGGGGTAAAGGCACTATGGCCACCCCAGTATAGTTAGTACACTTAAGTACAGTTAGTACTTTTATTGCTAAGTACACTAAGTACGGTGTACTTAGTGTTGTAACCTTATCCATTGATATAAAAGGTTGACTGTGTGCTTGGGGAGGTACACACATACTTCATTATCCCCACACTCTTGTGTCTACTGTGTGTGTCGGTGTGCTCTCTCTCTCTCACTCCCACCTCACAACTGGTATCAGAGCCTGAGCTTGCACATCTCCCTCCCATTCGTCCAGCAGCAGCATCATTGTGCTGTGGAGCTCGCCAGCATCAGCGCCTTCAAGCAGTAGCAGCAGTAGCCTAAGCTGCTGCATTTCGCCGCCAGCAGCAGCGATCTGCTACTTCAGCAGGGCCGGCAGCATCCAGCGCTGCCAGCGCCACCAGCGACGCCAGCAGCGGCGGCGCCAGCAAACGCGGCCAGCGTCGCCCAGCCAGGCAACGCCAGCTAGCGGGCCGCCAAGTCGCCACACAGGCGACGCCTTCAGCGGGCCGCCAAGTCGCCACACTGGCGACGCCTTCAGCAGCGCCGCCAAGTCGCCTCACAGGCGACGCCTTCAGCAGTCCGCCATCAGCTCGCCACGCAGGCGAGCAACCCGCTAGCAGCCCGCCAGGCCTACGAGCTCCCGCCAGGAGTTCGCCAACTGCTCCGGCAGCATTACAGGTACAGGTGCAGCCTTCGAGCTCATTGTGAGCATTACTGGTCAAATGCAAGTACAGTGAGCAGATAACAGTCTATGCCTACTGTGTGAGGAAATCCTCAACATTGAATTGCAGAATCAAGGGGCTTTTGTAGCCAGTGCCAAGTATTGGCTTGTATACGCACGCATTGCGTTTATCCTCCTATTTGGAGTTGATTCTTGCAGGATTCGTATGCATTTGTTGACCTACGGGACAGTGGAAGATGCATTGAGCACTACATTGTAGACTTGAGCACTGAATGTGCCAGTCAAATTGGGGGTTTTGCAATTGGATGCATATCAGTGCTGGGGGAAGCAATTAAATGCCTTACAGTGGTCAGTGAAGCGGTAAATGCACTCAAATTCTGAGAATTTTTCTTCCAGTCAAGGGGCTTTTGCCTAAATCCTACTCTAAACTGTGTTATACAGTTTTAGTTGTATCTTGAAGCTTGAAGTTGACAGGTTTGAACAGTCAAACAGTCATTTACTGATTCTGTACTTTCTGGTACAGTCAGGTACTGTTCTGTGTCAACTGTGGGGCTGATTACAGTCACTGTACAGAAGTACAGAGTGTAAAATACACTGCTATTTTTCACTGTAATTGCAGGGCAGATGCTGCTTTAATATCAGAGTACTGCTGATTGTACAACAGTGCATTTAATGATGCAAACACAGTTGCTGTTCGGATACTGCAGCAAGCAGTAAACAGTTATAATTCTCTGTTTGATTGGGAGAAACAGTTGCAGGTGCAGTTCCTGTTGTTCCGCTGCAGGAATTAAATTTTTGAGCACAGTTCAAGTGCCTGTGTGCACTTGGTTTGCAGGGAGTCAGGCACCCAAGTGTGGGTTATATTTCCTGCTGATTGTAATGGCTTCATCCTCGGAGTCCTCTCTTCTTAATATTAAGAAGTTGCAGGGTGCTGCTAACTACCCGATGTGGAAAAAGATGGTCCTGAATGTGCTAATCCTCAGGCAGTTTCATGCTCCTATTATACACAAAGGTGTGAAGCCCACTGGCACATCTGATGATGCTTGGGCACTGGCCGATCTGTCAGCAAAGTCCATAATTGAATTGTCACTCCATGAGAGTGTTGTTTGGAATGTGGACGGTGAAAAAACAGCCTGGGGTGTGTGGAAAAAGCTACAGGACACATATGAGCAGCAAAGTGTAGCCACAAAGATATATTGGTTGCGCAAGTTCTTCAATCTGAAGATGAAGGAAGGGACCTCCATGGATGCACATCTCAATGAGTTTAATTCAATTGTTACTCAACTTGCGAATCAGAAGTATGTGGTGGATGAGGAAACCAAGGGTATGGCACTCTTGATCTCTCTTCCTGAAAGTTGGGATACGTTCACCACAGCTGTAACAAATGCAAACACTTTCATAAGTTTTTCAGACATCACAAGGCTGATTTTGCAAGAAGAGCAGAAGCTGAAAGCTCAAGATGCAGTAAAGCCTAACAATGCCTTGAATGCAAGGGGGAGAAGTCAGCAAAGAGGCAAATCCCAGGAAAGGGGAAAAGGCAGGAGCAAGTCCCGCTCCAACAAAGATGTTGAGTGCTACTACTGTGGCAAAAAGGGACATACCAAAAAGCAGTGCTTTAAACTGAAAAATGATAAGAGAGACAAAGCCAAGGACACTGATGCGTCAGATGCAAAGGCAATTGTACCAGTAAGCAAGGGCAAGAGCAGTGTGAAGATTGAAGAGCTTCATTCTACACACGGTTATGACAGTGAGGGAGAGGTTCTATTTCTCTCTACTTTGGATGCTCATTCTCTCCATGCAGGAGATTTTGCAGACATGCACTGTTGGATCATTGACTCAGGTGCCTCATTCCATGTTACACCTTACAGAGAGTTGTTTGTCAGGTATGCAGCAGGCAGCAATGGAGTCGTGTTTCTAGGGGATAATCATGCATGCAGTATTGTCGGTGTTGGAGATGTCAGGCTTGTATTTGCTGATGGTACTCAGCTTATGCTTCACAATGTCAGGCATGTACCCGAAGTCAAGAAAAATTTGATTTCTACTGGCATGTTGGATGACGAAGGTTTTGTGACCAGCTTTGGTCATGGTTTCTGGAAGGTCACCAAATGTGCCCTGGTTGTTGCCAGAGGTTCTAAGGTTGACACGATGTATACCCTTCATGCTAAAGTATGTAATCATACTGATATTCATGCCACCGAGCTGCCGAATATTTCTATGTGGCATAGCCGGATGGGACATATGAGCATAAGTGGAATGGAGCAATTGGCTCGCCTTGGCTACTTACCGTCTCTGAAATTTTCTGATTTAAAGTTTTGTGAGCACTGCATATATGGTAGACAATTACAGTGTCCTCATAAGAGGAGATTAGGACATAAAGATGCTCAACTTGAGCTTGTGCATACAGATGTGTGTGAGATGCCTAGTCCTTCACTTGGAGGTGCACGGTACTTTGTCACATTTATAGATGATTCCACACGGAAGGTGTGGGTGTATCCTCTTCGATTGAAGAGTGATGTCTTTCCAGTGTTCCAGAAATGGCTTGCTTTGGTTGAGAACCAAACAGGCAAAACACTGAAGGTTTTGCTGTCAGATAACGGTGGGGAGTATATATCTAATGCATTCAATGCATTTTGTGATGCTAGAGGTATTAAAAGGGAACTCCCTGCTCCTTACAGTCCAGCGCAGATGGGCACGGCAGAGCGTATGAATAGAACCATACAGGAAAAGTCCCGCTCTATGATGTCACATGCTGCTTTACCTCATGGATTTTGGGTTGAGGCTGTAAAAACAGCAGTACACCTCATCAATAGGTCACCAAATAAAAGACTGGATGGCAGAGTGCGAGAGGAGCTTTGGACAGGAAAACTTCCTTCCTATAAGCACTTGAGGGTCTTTGGCTGCACTGCGTACGTGCATATACGCAGAGAAGATCGCAGCAAGCTTGATCCTAAGTCTCTTAAATGCATTTTTCTTGGATATGGTGACAGTGGTGAGATGGGTTACCGCCTATGGGATCCTGTGAATAAGAAGCTAATACGCAGCAATGATGTCTTATTTGATGAGTCATGTATGTTTAAGGCAGAAGATAAGCCTTCTGATGCTTTAGAGGTTGACATTGATGACTCGGGACATCCTGTACAATTCAGGCAGGATGTCACCACAATGTAAATATCCTAAGTCAAAGTATAGTTGACCATTTATTTGATCATAACTAAAGAGTCTTAAATGTGTTAATTACGGTATTTTAATGGTCAAAGGATTGACTACGGTCAAAGATACTTGACTCTAGTCAAGTAAACCTGACTGTGGTCAGAGAGTGTTGACTTCGGTCAACAAGACTTGGCATGCGCCAAGAGGGTTAACCCCGGTTAACCAAGATGTGCCAACTTCGGTTGGAGAGACTTGGCTATAATTAAGGCGCCTTGACCTTTGGTCAAAGCTCTTTAATTATAATCAAGAGTGTTGACTCCGGTCAACCAGAGAATATATATATTTATTTGTATATATATTTGTTTAGATGTGCACATGTGTTCGGTGGGGACGCCCACCGTGACTAGGATTAGTCCACAGTGTGTTATTTGCATGCAAAGCGTTAACAATTAATGGGTACCATGGTGGTGCACTTTAATTAATTGTTGCAGGTACTAGGAAGGATTATTTTTCCTAAGCGTAATGGGAGCCTGACAAGCATCTAGGAGGCGGTTCGTGTGACCGAGAGCTTTGAAGACTCCAGAATAGCCCTTAGTGGCATGTAATAGGACTTAGTTTAGATTCTAGACAAGTGGCATGTTGCCAATTTGAATTGAGCTTGAAGCTCTTGTAATAAAGTGGATTATTCACGTTTTGTAATGTGGAGATTTACCAGATAGCTCTACGCTGAACTTAAGTAACAGATTTTCTCTGATGAATAAAGACCTTCGGGGGGGTCCAGCCCGACGATTTGTCCTGGGCCCTAGTGCATCTTTAGAGAGAGGGAGTGAGGGAGAGCTTTTGAGAGCATAAATTCCGTCGTTTATGAGTGGTAATAGCTGTCCTACACCCACGATCCGGTTTCATTGGTATCAGAGCGTAGGCTCTTTGTCTTTCTAGGCAGAGACGATCTGAGCAAGAGAGATTGTTGCAGAAGAGTAACGTATGAAATATGAGCAATACATCTCCTTCCAAGGCGGGAGCGATTAAGGAACGGTGTTACTGTTGAGCGTGCAGGCGAATCTCCAAGAGCAAAGGAAGACCCTGCGATGGAGCGGTGAAGGAAAATCGAGGGCTTATACAAAAATAAATACAGACGCAGTCAATCGGATTGACAGAGCCAGATAACGCCATGAGGCGATGGTCGGCGACGGGGAGCTCCAGCGTTGGGTGATCTTCACGCACAAGTTCTGCGCCATATGACGAGCTAGCGATGAAAACTATCTTGCTGTGAACATATCATTATTGTGGCGGAAGGTTCTTCGGAGATCATCACGCATTGGCGTCTCGTATAACCTTTAGCTATTTGCACGAGCCAGCGACGCACGACGACGACCAGTGCATAGCCAAGGTTTGGAACCTTAGGCTCTTGCTGAGGTGGCAGGCTTGACCGACGCTGATGTGGCAGCCAGCAGGTCCAGCTGACGTGGCATGCACGTGCTGACGCTGACGTGGCAGATGAGTAGTAGGCCTGATGACGTGGCAGTCCATGCTGGCAGACAGCTCAGCAGATGACGTGGCAATGACACGTGGCAGACAGCGCAGTTGCTGACGTGGCTTCGACACGTGGTAGGTGCTGATGTGGCAGGGCTGACAGAAAGCTGATGTGGCACTGACATGTGGCAAACCAGTGGTTAAATTAATTCTGGTTAGTTAACTCTGGTCAGAGGTCTAGTTAACTTGACCCCACCAGACCAGTCTGGTTACTGCAACCAGACTGTGACCAGTCTAGTTAGTCCAGTTGCAGACTGACCAGACCAGAACCAGTCAGTCTGGTTAGAGTAACTAGCCAGTTACTCCATCTGGTTACTGTTCTTTTCCACAAAAAAAAAGAAAAAAAAAAAGAACAGTTGCAGAGACTGTTTCTGCTAGAAATTTTCACTTATTTGTCAGACTTTTACTGTCAGAAAAGTAGCAGAAAAACAGAGAAAACAGAGAAATCAGAGATTTGCAGAAAAAGAGTATGCATGCCTTTGAGGAGTAAAAAGAGGGAAAAAAAAACAGATGCCTTTTGAAGCCATCTGCAGCAGCCAGAAAAGGGCAATATAGTTGTTGATGCTTTGGCAACTGTGTGGGTATATGCCTTGAGCTGACAGCCAGTACTGGCATAGATTGTGAATGCAAAAAACCTCTTGTTGAGGTACTTTTTCTGTTGGAAAAGCAAAGGTAGTGTGCATCAGTTACCTACACGGTGTGAGAAATCTGCAGATCTCAGAATATGGATCAATCACCTATCTAGTGGGATTCACAAGATAGGGATGTATATCCAAGACAGAGAAATGTGCCGCAAACTCAACAAGAATTTGAACAGATGGTACGCACTCGTATACAAGAGCTGGAAAATCTCAAAAGGGATCCCAGGGCTCAGCATTTGTTTCAAGTAGAAGCTATGCCTAATCCAGTATATGACGTGCCAATGCCAGAGGCACACTCTCGTGTACAGCCTGAGAGAGAGAGATCTCATAGATCTCATAGGAGACGGTCCCATAGTAAAAAGAGATCGAGGCATCATCACCGATCTCCTAGTCCATCACCGTCTATCTCGAGTTCGACTTCTGTATCTTCTTCTTCCTTATCAGATAAACCATCCAGGAAAAGAAGAAAACACAAGAAGTCTAGGAAGAGAAAGTCTTCCAAAGAGACCAAGGAATTTAAAGAGGGAGGAAAATCTGTCAAGTTTATGACCTACAATGGACAGTATGGTCATATAGACAAAGCATTGCAGTTTATCAGACAGTTTGATGCTGCATTCGGTACAGAAAAATTTTCAGAATCCTCCAAGTTAAGAATGGTCAGTTTACACTTGACAGCAACGGCTAGTGCATGGTGGAGTGCACAGACCACAGATGGGTCAGCCCCAAGGAAGTGGAAGGACTTCAAGAAAGCCTTCTACCAGCAGTTTATGCCTAAACAGTTTAGAGACCATGTTCTTCAAGACTGGGACAGCTTGCACATGGATGCAGGAGATACAGTGGATGGGTACAACCAAAAGTTTTGGGATGCTTATTTGCAGGTTGCACCTTTCAAAAAGATCTCCAAAGGCACCCAAATGAGAAAGTACAGAGCAGGTCTCACTCCAAGAATTCAGGCAGTAGTGAATGCTTTGGGGGCAAAGAATATTCAAGACCTTATGCATTCAGCTTCAGTAGCGAGTCTTGTGCCGCTACAAGATCCATCTACAGTGCCATCCTTGCATGCAGGACGTGCTGATAAAAAGAAAAATGATTTTCCAAAATCAGAAAAGAAAGAGTATCCCAAGGCTGAAAAGAAAGGATTTCAGCCTCAGAAGCCGAGGGGTACTCAGTTTTCAAAGACTTATAAGGGCAAATCTCTATTTACCCCTGAATAGATAGCGGAATTCCGTAGAGATGGATAATGCTTCAGGTGCGGTAAAGAGGGGCATGTGGCTGCCCAGTGCCCAGAAAAGCCTTCAACTTCAAAGGGAAAAGAGGCAGAGAAGCCACGAGGACCACAAAAGCCAATGGCGGGGGGAATTCCTGATATACTGGGTCATGCTTTGAACCCAGAAGAACGAGAATTGCTGCTATCATGGGGCAAAGTTAGAGACCAGCAAGCGCTAATTTTATTTGATCCAGGGGCTACTGATAATTTCATATCAGAGGATCTAGCCCTGAGGCTGGGAATAAAGACGGAAGAGTTAGGCAGGGCTTTGGATGCCGATCAAATGTTTTGTGGGAATCCTGTGCCAGTTACTCCCTTGATAGGGAAGCTCTGTTTTCATGTTCAGAGTTATGTGGATCAGGAAGACTTCTTCATTTCTCCACTGAAACATTATGATGTAGTTTTGGGGATGCCTTGGTTTCACCGCAAGGCAGTGAAGTTGACTCTTCCTGAAAGAGTGCTGGAGTTTGTGCATAGAGGAAAAAATCAGCGTTTAATTGCCAGGAATAAAGGGGACACTATCCCCATTGTATCTGATGTTTCATGCGGTAAAGCAATAAAGTCTGCAATTTCTGCGTACATGGTTTTTGTAAAAGAAAAAGAGAATGATATGCATGCTGAAATGAATGATGCAGACAAAGATAAGTTTCAGTTTCTTGTAAACTTTAAAGATTGCTTTTCTGATGTTTTGCCAGGGGAGTTACCCCCAGAGAGACCAGAAGATCATCAGATAGAGTTAATGCCTGGTAGTAAGCCACCAAACAGACCACCTTATAGAGTCAGTGCGACTCAGAGAGAGGAGATTATGGCTCAGGTACAGGACTTGCTATCCAAAGGGTTGATTCAGCCCAGCTCGTCTCCTTTTTGTTCCCCTGTACTATTAGTACAGAAGAAAGATGGTTCATTCCGTATGTGCGTCGATTATCACGCACTGAACAAAATGACCATCAAGAATAGATTCCCTATTCCGTGCATTGATGATGTCCTGGATCAGTTAAATGGAGCTTCAGTTTTCAGCAGGATAGACTTAAAGAGTGGCTACCACCAAGTGAGGATACAGCCTCAGGATGTGCACAAGACAGCATTCCGCACTACATTCGGGTTATATGAATACTTAGTGATGCCTTTTGGGTTGACAAATGCTCCAGCCACATTCAATAGAATGATGGATCGCATCTTCCGGAAGTACAGACATTTTACGGGTACTGTCTTTGATGATATCTTAGTTTTTTCTAAGACAGAAGAAGAGCATAGAGAACATCTTGCTATAGTGTTTCAAGAGCTGAGAAATCATCAGCTCTACGCAAACAGCAAGAAAAGTGAATTCTTCTTGGAAGAAATCCACTATCTGGGGCATATAATATCCAAGAATGGGATACAAATGGATCCAGCGAAGATCCGTGCCATTCAGGAATGGCCAGAGCTGAAAACTGTGCATGAAGTTCGAAGCTTCTTAGGCCTGTGTTCTTACTACAGAAGGTTTATCAGACATTTTGCTGATATCGCAGCTCCATTACATAACCTTACTAAGAAAAATGCAGCCTTCACATGGGGATTATCACAGAAGAAAGCATTCAATACACGCAAGGAGAAGTTGACTACAGAGCCTATTCTGGTAGTCCCGGATCTTTATCAGTCTTTTGATGTTGATTGCGATGCTTGTGGAGAATGTGTTGGGGCTGCATTGCATCAGAATGGTCATGTAGTAGCCTATGAAAGCAGGCGACTTCGGGATGCAGAAAGATATCTAGGAATCTATGAGAAAGAGTTATTGGCTGTAATTCATGCCATTCATACATGGAAACACTATCTTTTGGGTGCAGATTTTAGTGTCAAAACAGATCACCAAAGTCTGAGATACTTTTTGACTCAGACCAAGCTTTCCGAGAAGCATATGAAATGGGCAAACATGCTGTCAATGTATCATTTTCAGATTGTCCATACTCCAGGAATTCGGAACAGAGTGGCAGATGCCTTGTCCCGAAGACCCCAGGTCAATAATGTGACTATTGCTTATCATCAAGACCTGGAAGGCATGAGGGAGCAATATGCCCATGATTCTGATTTTGGTGAAATTTTACAGCAAATGCAAGAGGGGCAATCCACCAGTCACTATTCCCTGAAAGATGATTGCCTATGCATCACCCAGGAGATGAGGAAAAAGATTTTGGGGGAATGCCATGCACCTCCCTATGCTGGACATAGAGGAATTACAGCAACAACTCTAGCACTAGAGAGGTATTTCTTTTGGCCAGGAATGCGGAAAGATATACATCAGTTTGTTACTGAATGCCTTACGTGTCAGAAAATGAAGTATGATAGACGGAAGGCACCTGGCCTACTTATGCCTCTTCCTGTGCCTCAGGCACCATGGGAAAGTATTACAATGGACTTTATTTTTGATTTGCCGAGATCAAAGTCAGGGAATGATGGGATTTGGACTATCATTGATAGATTCAGCAAACAAGCTCATTTCATTCGGGTTCGCAAAACCATAAAGGCAGATCATATGGCTAAGCTTTTCATGGCACAAATTTTTAAACATCACGGTATGCCTAAGTCCATTGTTAGTGATCGAGATCCCAGAATGACCAGTCTATTCTGGAGAGCTTTATTTGATAACATGGGGACGAATCTGAATTTTTCTTCTTCTTTCCCAGACAGATGGTCAAAGTGAAGTAGCAAATTCTACAATTTTGGATATGCTGAAATGCTACGTGGGTGACCAAAGTTCAGACTGGGAAAAGTACCTACCGTTAGTAGAGTTTGCTTACAATAATACAGTACATAGCTCTACAGGGAAAGCCCCTTTTGAAGTCATATATGGGAAGGTGATTTTGCCACCTATATTGAGGACCAAAGATGAAATATTTGCAGCTGATCAGTTTGTGAGAGACCTCCAGACAGCTTACAGCCAACTCCAGACAGCTTAAAGGAGCTGCAGATAAGCATAGGAGACAATTAGATCTCAAGGAAGGGGATTGGGTACTTTTGAGGTTTGAAAAAGTTAGGCTCCGCAAGTTTAAAGGCAAACAGAAAGTGTATGCAAAGTTATTTCTGAGATACTATGGCCCTTTCAGGGTTACAGACAGAATAAATGAAGTTGCATACAGATTAGCATTGCCAGAGCATTGGAGGATTCACAATGCATTCCATGTGAGTCTTCTAAAGAAATTTCAGGGACCAGAGCCTACAGAACCAGTATCAGAAAATCCACCAGAAGTGGATGAGCTGGAGGAAGTCCTTCAGCCAGAGCAAATTGTGTACCATACTGTACGTAAAGGCCCTCAGGGTAAGGAGTTTTACAGGTATCTTGTAGAATTCAAGAATTATACGGCATTAGATGCCAAGTGGATCGACGAAGACATGTTATCCGATTATCCACAGCTTTTGGATGTTTACAAGGAAGCTTTTCAGTTGAGGTCAACTGAATAGAAGGCAAGGGGATGTCACCACAATGTAAATATCCGAAGTCAAAGTATAGTTGACCATTTATTTGATCATAATTAAAGAGTCTTAAATGTGTTAATTACAGTCAAAGAGTTATTTTAATGGTCAAAGGATTGACTACGGTCAAAGATACTTGACTCTAGTCAAGTAAACCTGACTGCGATTAGAGAGTGTTGACTTCGGTCAACAAGACTTGGCATGCGCCAAGAGGGTTAACCCCGGTTAACCAAGATGTGCCAACTTCGGTTGGAGAGACTTGGCTATACTTAAGGCGCCTTGACCTTTGGTCAAAGCTCTTTAATTATAATCAAGAGTGTTGACTCCGGTCAACCAGAGAATATATATATTTATTTGTATATATATTTGTTTAGATGTGCACATGTGTTCAGTGGGGACGCCCACCGTGACTAGGATTAGTCCACAATGTGTTATTTGCATGTAAAGCGCTAACAATTAATGGGTACCATGGTGGTGCGCTTTAATTAATTGTTGCAGGTACTAGGAAGGATTATTTTTCCTAAGCGTAATGGGAGCCTGACAAGCATCTAGGAGGCGGTTCGTGTGACCGAGAGCTTTGAAGACTCCAGAATAGCCCTTAGTGGCATGTAATAGGACTTAGTTTAGATTCTAGACAAGTGGCATGTTGCCAATTTGAATTGAGCTTGAAGCTCTTGTAATAAAGTGGATTATTCACGTTTTGTAATGTGGAGATTTACCAGATAGCTCTACGCTGAACTTCTGTAACAGATTTTCTCTGATGAATAAAGACCTTCGGGGGGGTCCAGCCTGACGATTTGTCCTGGGCCCTAGTGCATCTTCAGAGAGAGGGAGTGAGGGAGAGCTTTTGAGAGCATAAATTCCGTCGTTTATGAGTGGTAATAGCTGTCCTACACCCACGATCCGGTTTCACAGGCTGCAAATCAGCCACAACAGCAGCGTAATCAGCCAATGCATGATGCAGGTCCAAATGGACAGCCCGCAGTGGCGGAAGATGTCCTACAGGATATACCACCTTTGGAAGATCTCCCAGGCATAATTCTGCAGCCTGCTCTACTGGAGCAGCCACCTGTTTTAGGTGAGCAGCAGGCTGGACAGCAAGACCAATGGGTCCGAAGGTCCACTCGACAAATGAGGCAGCCAGACAGATTTGTTCCAGGGGCAGATTTTATTATGCTTATAGACTGTGGAGAACCTTCCTGTTACAAGGAAGCCGTGCAAATGCATGATAAAAGGCTATGGGAACTAGCCATGAAGTCTGAAATGGACAGTCTCCATAAAAATGGTACTTGGGAATTGGTGCAGTTGCCTAAGGGCATGAAAGTACTGCCATGCAAGTGGGTGCATAGATTGAAAGTCACACTTGGAGCTAAGCCAAGGTATAAAGCTAGGTTGGTTGCCAAGGGCTTTAAGCAGGAGTATGGTGTCGATTTTGATGAGATCTTTTCTCTAGTGGTTAAGATGACCACACTCAGGATTGTACTTGCTTTGGTTGCATGTGAGAATTTGGAATTATGCCAAATGGATGTGAAGACAGCCTTTCTTCACGGTGATCTTCATGAGGAGATCTACATGCAGCAGCCAGAGGGATTTGCAGTCAAGGGCAAGGAGTCACTTGTATGCAAGCTTAAGAAGAGCCTTTATGGGCTGAAATAGGCACCAAGGGAATGGTATAAGAAATTTGATACCTTCATGAAGTCCCAAGGTTTCAGGAGAAGTGATGTCGATCACTGCTTATATACCAAAAGGGCTGCAAATGGCAGCTTAATCATTCTCATTTTATATGTGGATGACATGCTTATTGCTGGTAAAGCTCGTAAGGAGCTTGATGACCTTAAGAAAAGATTGCATGAGGCCTTTGATATGAAGGACCTTGGTGATGCAAATCACATACTGGGAATGCGGATACGGAGAGACAGGGGACAGCGTTTGTTGTATTTGTCTCAGACCGAGTATATTGGCAAAGTATTGCACAGGTTTCATATGGAAGGGGGGAAGACCCTTAGTTCTCCATTGCCTCCATATGTGAAACTCAGTGCAATGGATAGCCCACAGTCAGATGCTGATAGGGCTGAAATGGCCAAGATTCCGTATGCTTTAGCTTGTGGCAGTCTCATGTATGCCATGGTTGCTACCAGACCTGATATTGCGTTTGCAGTGGGAGTGGTTAGCAGGTATATGGCAAATCCAGGCAAGAAGCATTGGAATGCAGTGAAAGGTATCATGAGATACCTGAAAGGCACACAGGAGTTGTGCATATGCTTTGGCAAGCAGGATGCAAAGGTGCATGGTTATGTGGATTCAGATTATGCTGGTCATCCAGATAACCGGAAGTCTACTACCGGTTATGTTTATACATTCACTGGAGGTGCAGTGTCATGGATGTCAAGGATGCAGCAGTGCATAGCCTTGTCTACCACGGAAGCTGAAAATATTGCAGCCACAGAGGCATGCAAGGAGGCCTTATGGCTATCTCGGCTAGTGGGAGACTTGGGCATTACAGGTGATATTCCATTGTTGCATTGTGACAGTCAGAGTGCTATTCAGTTGGCACACAATCCTGTCTTTCATGCAAAGACGAAGCACATTGATGTGAAGTATCACTTCATTAGAGAGGTAATAGATGATAAGCTGATTCAGCTTGTCAAGATTCACACGGATGACAATCCAGCAGATTTGTTGACAAAAGGCTTGCCTGCAGAGCGGTTTGCACACTGTCGACAGTTGATGGGTATAGGTTGAGCCTCATTTGGCCATGTACTCCATTGTGTATATGCTGTATTTTTCTCATTTATTTTTACTTGAGGGCATATTGCCTTTAAGTGGGAGGTTGTTGGGTAAAGGCACTATGGCCACCCGAGTACAGTTAGTACACTTAAGTACAGTTAGTACTTTTATTGCTAAGTACACTAAGTACGGTGTACTTAGTGTTGTAACCTTATCCATTGATATAAAAGGTTGACTGTGTGCTTGGGGAGGTACACACATACTTCATTATCCCCACACTCTTGTGTCTACTGTGTGTGTCGGTGTGCTCTCTCTTTCTCTCACTCCCACCTCACAATGAGACATGATTAATCTCATCATCTGATGTGCTGTAATTTTTTTCCACACTGGAATAAAGTGGGCATGTCTGCTAAATCTGCAAATTATGGTCCAAATTTCATCATGTCCTGATGGTGTACGAGGCAGATCGAAGATGAAATCCATGGCAATGCTTTGCCAGGGTCTATCCGGAATAGGCAATGGCTGTAGCAAACCAGCTACAAGTGATGTATGTCTTCACATAAGCCTCAATATCTTTCCTTAAAGTCGGCCAGTAGAAGTGGTGCTCCACACCTTTGATTGTGGCTTCCCTTGATGTCCTACATATGGTGGGGCAAGACTCTCCACCAAAACCTTTGGCCTCAACTGCTTTGTGACACAAAGTCTGCCATGCATCATCAGGAATCCATCCTTAAGCATATAGCGCTCATGCTGATGGCCCTCAACCAGCTGATCCTAAATCCTTGCAAAATCATCATCATTGGCATACTGATCCTTCATGGAATCAAGTTCACTGTGGTATGCAATAGTGACAGCTGAAACTTGTGGTTTCTTTGATACTACATCGGGGCATGACTTCCTGGAAAGTGCATCTGCGACAACATTCTTCTTGCCAGGAACATGCACAGTTTGAAAATGAAACATTGAAAGGAAGTTTGCCCCACCGCATGTGTTTTTCTGACAACGTTCTCTGAGTGAGAAAGTATCTCAAGGATTGGTGATTTGTCTGGACATAAAAATCAGCACCTAAGAGGTAATGTTTCCAATTAGAAAGAGCATGTATGACTTTCTCATATATCCCGAAATTCATTTCAGCATCAGTGAGTACCTTGCTCTCGTATGCAACCACTCTATCGTCCTGCATAAGCACTCCTTCTATGCTATTCCCACAGGCATCACACAGGACAACAAAAGGCTTACGTAGATCTGGGAAGATAATAACAGGATCGGAACATAGCTTCTCCTGAAGCTCTTCGAAAGCTGCTATTTCCTTAGTACCCCATCTGAAAGAAACTCCTTTCTTCTGTAGGGCAATGCTATTTCAGCAAAATAGCGGATGAACCGCCTGTAGTACGAACATAAGCCAAGAAAGCTCCGTACTTTGTGGATGTTTTTCAACGGTGGCCAATTCCTTATGGCTTCCACTTTTCCATCCTGACTCCATCCTTAGATACTATGTGCCCCAAAAGTGGACCTCGTGCATGAAAATTTCATTCTTCTTAGCATTAACCAGCAACTTATGCTTCTGGAGCTTTTCAAAAAGAGTTGCCAAGTGCTCTTTGTGCTCAGCCTCATTCTTAGAGAACACTATGATGTCATCAAAGAATGTTCCACTGTGAAGATTCTGTCCATCATCCGATTGAAGGTGGCAAGTGTATTTGTCAATCCTTATGGCATCTCGAGAAATTCATACACGCCAAATGTGGTCGTGAAAGCTGTCTTATGCACATCCTCTGATATGATGGTAGCCACTCTTCAAATCTATCCGGCTGAACATTGCAGACCCCTCTAACCTATCCAAGATATCATCAATCCTGGGTGTTGGAAATATGTTCTTAATGGTTATCTTATTTAGAGCCCTATAATCTATCCACATTCTCCACGAGTCATCCTTCTTTTGCACGAGCAAGACCGGTGAGCAATAGGGAGAGGAGCTGGGCTCAATCAGCCCCTTCTCCAAGAGATCCTTTACCTGGTTCATGATCTCCTCTTGCTCAGCTGTACTAACCTTGTAAGGAGGCTTGTTTGGCGGGCTGCTACCTGGAATTACATCTATGGCGTGCTCCTTAGGGCGTTCTGGAGGGATTTCTTGTGGTAGGGAGTCAGAAAAACATTCATGAAAGTGAAAATGGAAATCTGTCCTTTCTTTATCCGGCTTATAAAAATTAGAGTTTTCTTTTGCTGGTTGTTTTTCAGTTGCAAAAACCAAGTACGCAGAAAGATGCTTTTTCATGACATTTGAAATGGCCGAAGCCAATACAATTGGAATAGATTCTCCCTTGAGTTTAGCATTCAAAACCTAAGTTTTCACCAGGTGAGTCAAAGTAAAAGTTATATTTTTGGCATCCAAAGGTGCTCCCTTCCTGTGGTACCAAGGTATACCCAGCAAATCATCACCCATTCAACGGCATAATATAGAACTCCTTAGTGTCCACGTAGCTTTGAATGTGCATATGGAGCTTCCCAATAACCTGTGTAACTGACTCACTGTGCCTTGGGCAAGCCATATCTGTGTCATAGTGGCCCCATCTCTTTTGCCTTTATGCCCAATTTTCCAGCCAGCTCTGGTGATATGAAATTGGCCCTTGCACCTGGATCAAAGAAGAACAAAGCGGTCTGGTCATGGATTTTGCCCCACACTCGGCATAACTTTGTGGCATCCACATCCTGTATGGCTCCAGTGACATCGGGCATAAGACCAGTAGTGGGTTTGGGCTTCTTACCCTTGTGGTCATCCTTCTTTTCTCCCTTGTTCTCACTCTAATCCGACGAGGGAAACTTCCTCTTTCTGTTTGGGCATTCATGTGCTCGGTGGCCCTCTTCCTCGCATATAAAACATTTGTTGGCGTCATAGAGGGCCTTCTTCTCTTCCTTTGACAACTTCTGTTGAGGCGATCCTCGTTTCTGTCCTGCAACAAATCTAGACTTGATGGGCTGCTCAAATTTTCTGAAATGTTTATGGCCTCCCTACTGGCTTGCCCCTAAACTTTAGTGCTTCTTGGTTGCTTCCCTTGAAGCCCGAAGCCTTCCCTTGCAAGAGGGCATATATTGTAGTGGCATTTTCTATCAACTGAGACATATTGGAGACTTAGGTTTTGGTGCAGTAGTCCCAGATTTCCTTTGGCAGCCGACAATAATACTTCTTGATCTGTTTGGACAGCTTCACACGCCTGTAAGAACTCACGGACAGCAAGGCTTTCCAAAAAATTTTATTGTACTCTTCCAGTTTCTTACAGCTAGCGGCATCCAGCTTGTGCCATGCTGTCATTATATCCACTTCAAAAGTGGTGGTGAGCCAAGCATATGAAAAGACTTGCTTGAACTCAACCCAAGTGGTAGGGGCTCTACCTTGCAAGAGCAAATTAGTCCACCATTGGCGTGCATTGCCCTTGAGAAATGTGGCTGCCTTTCTGACCTTTGATGACTCCGTGAAGTTCCCACCAGCATAGGTGGCATCAAATTGTTGCACAAAAGTCGATGCTTCCAACTTGTCTTGTGTCCCGTCGAATGTCCCAAATATACATCCTGAACTATTTGGCGAGTCTGCAAGCAATCAAAGAAAGATTGCTGCAGAGAACGCTTAAAGAAAGCAAACAAAGAAAAATTGGGATCACTAAAGATTGTAGAAATGAAATGGAAATCAAAAGAGGCCAGAACAACCGTATCTGTTGTCCTTGGAAGAGGGGCTAGCTCCACCCTCACACCTATCCCTCGTCCAGGACAAGATGTTTGGTAGTTGGAACCAGATTTTGAAACATAGCAAAGTTCATCCAGCACGAGTTTCTAGAAACGTATTTTACACACACACTTTTTTTTTTTTTTTTTTGGTGAAAGCAGATGACTATATTAACATAAAATCAATGTACATGACATTAGACTCCAAAGGAGAGCCCAATGAAAGAACTCAAAAACAGTGAGAAAACACTTCAAGGCTAGTAGCATCCAAGTCTCTTGCAACAAAACTATCATATAAGGATTGCTTGAGAGACATTCTGAAGAAATATATGTCTGAGAAAACTGTTGACCCATCCTGGAATGCAGTCTCTGTGTCCAAATGGTCCATAGTACCCAAAAGCGGGTCCAGTGAAAGAAGAGGAGGAATGGAGACATCTGAGATGAGAAGCATCCAAACATCCAGAAGAGTTTCCCAAATCGGATAGAGGGAAACCGAAGCCGCAGCAAATGGGAAACATGAGTGATCAATATGCGAGAGTGTGGGCAAGACCATAAGAGGTGAGGAACTGTCTCGCGGTGATGAGAGCAACGGGGGCAGGAAGAGGGAGCAATGCGACGTGCTGCCAATTTCACCGCAATGGAAAAAGCTCCCACTATACATCTCCAAAAGAAAAGCCTTTGTTTTAATGGCAATTTGGCTTTCCAGATTTTCATGAGTCGTGATTGCTACCAAGATAAAGGCCTATCCAAGTTCCAAAGAGTGTTGGCATGCTTGTCAATCCATGGCGGTGGAAGAAGAAATCTGTAGACCTTCGAGGAGGTCAGATTATGCATTGAAAGCGTATGCGTAGCAGGAGGTAAGGAAGTCAAATTCCAGTCCAGTAATCTGTCCTGTACAAACAGTGGAGGAACCAGAATAAATGGCTGCAACATAGTTGAAAGTGTTTTCCAAATGGACCTATGATGCAGTCCCAAGGAGAATGTCCTGCAAGCTTGTGGAAATGAAAGCATACATCCTTGTTGATCCACAACATCGCCAACAAGTCTTATGCCCAATTTCATGAGATTGTATGCTTTAATAGGTGCCTGTAGAGCGAGAGGCGATTCAAACACCTTGCTCCAATGGATGCTTTCCAAGCGAAAAGAATTACCATGATGAGAAGAAGCACCTATCCATTTAGCATATGAAAGAATTCTCTTCCAATCATGAATAAAAGCAGTAGAAACAGGGCAACCAGGAATTTTCCCGTGAAATGTGGTCATGACTGCTTCCCAGTGATCTGTAATCCAATGCCCATATGCATGGGAGGTCATGTTTCCACACATAGCTGCTAACATAATAGCCCATGGCTGTTTTTGCTGAAAGAAATCAGCAATCATAGTGCTCTTTCTTGCCAACATATGAACCTGGAGATTGATAATATTCAGCCCCCCATGAGTCTTGGGTGAACAAATAGACTGCATTGGGAGTAGCTGCAAAGCCTTTTTGTGAGATTTGCTTTTCCAAAATATCTCCATAGCCTGTGACATATAGGAAGCCAACTGCTTAATAGACCAGGGAAGAAGAGGCAAATAGAATTGCACATATGCCATAATGATGGAGTGTACTATCCGAAGTCGAACATGTAGAGGCCATGTGGACAAATGCCAGTATTCCAGCTTCTTGTTGATCTTTTGAAGCACCCATTTGAGCTGGTGTTGCGGAGTGATATTCCAACCAATGGGGTAGCCTAGATGCCTCACAATAGTATGGGAAGAGATAATGTGGCCTGGCCAGAGAAGTACATGCCAATCAGCTTCTTTCTTAGCTAGAAGTTTTGATATCTGAAAATTGATATGCAGTCCAGCAGCTATACCAAAGTCATTCAGTGCATGCATCAAATGAGAAAGGTCACTTTGAGAATTCCTGGGCATAAAGTATGAATCATCAGCATATGCCTGTGCAAGAAATGATTGTGCCCCTGGAATTTGCAAGCCATGAAGCTGTCCTGTGTCTGCAAGATAGTCCATGTGCAACAGTAACGGATGGGTAGCAATGGCATACAGTAAGGAACTAAGAGGGCATCCCTGTCTCACTGAGCGGGTCATAGTCCAAGTTCTTGACAATCCACCACCAAGCAGGCACTGCGCCGTGGCCTGAGAATAGAGCCAGTAGATAATATGGACGAGCCGAGGGCCAAATCCCAATTTATGCATAGTCAGAGAAATAAAATCCCAATGGACAGTATCAAATGCTTTCGCAATGTCTACTTGCAGAATGAGAACATCTTGTTTAGAATATTTGGCATACTCAATCGCAAGCAAAGCATTGGAGATATTGTCAGTGATCTGCCTTCTGGGGACAAACCCATACTGCCTAGGATGAAGTCCTGCTTGCAAAAGGAAGCGAACCCTGAGGACAATCATTTTAGCGATGAGTTTGTAAATAACAGGCATGAGAGATATAGGCCGCCAATCAGCCATCGTCTCACACAACCTTTTTTTGGGAATCAATTTGACCAGGCCATGTTTCCAGGATGGAGGAAGAGATTGTTCTGCCCAAGCATGATTGATCATTAGAAGAAGAGTGTTCTTGAGATCACCCCAAAATGCACGGAAAAATTCGACAGTCAAACCATCCCAACCAGGAGAGCTGCTTTTACGTAGATGACTCAAAGCATTATCCAGTTCACTAAGCATAAAAGGCTGCTCCAATGCATGAGCCTGTTCCCGAGACAATATGGGCTGGACATGCATAAGAAATTGAGACCTAGCTGCATTCACTTGTATTAAATGATCAGGTTGAAGAGAAAAGAGATGCTGGAAATGACTAGAACATTGCAATTCCAATTCTGATTTGGAAGTGGTCCAGGTGCCATCATCTTTCTTGATCCTGTAAATATCCTCCTTTCGCCTATCCGCGTGGAGACCTTTAAAAAAGGCCTTGGAGGAACAGCCCTTATCCAAAAGGGGTTTCATGCGAGCTCGGATTTGCCACTTCTTTAATTTGCGAAGATCATTTTGGTGAATGATATGAACCGCATAAGCACAAGAATCTTGTTCAGAAGAGGTAAGCTGTCTATGAGAACTGATTGCATCCATTTGCTGCTTGTGAGATTGAGCCCATTTCAGCTTGAGCCTAAGGTTACCCATGTAGCTGTGTCCATAATCTTGAATAACAGCCTGCAAGCGATGAGCAAGACTGACCCAAGCAAAATCCATATCCTCCTGAGCATGTGAGAGGAGGGGACGGACAGCCACTCTCACCATGTTCTGAAATTGCTGATGCAGCAAATAAGCACTGTTAACATGGAGCAGTCGATGACCCAAAAAAGGCATATCATCTGTCAGGCTTGCTATAGATAGTGTCAAGCATACTGGAAAGTGATCAGATAGCAAGAGGGAATGATCAACCCATAGTGTACATGTAAAATCAGCATACTGCTGAGCATGCAGCAAATACCATCTGTCAAGTCGATCCCAGTAATGAGTAAATGCATTGTGATGATATGTATAACCCATATCTTTGTCCCTTGTTGAGAGCCATAGATCTTCTGCATGTAGGGATGAGAGCATATCTTCCCAATGTCGAAGCTCAGTGGGGATCATGTGAGAACGATGAGTGGTATTGTCTTGAGTGGCAGGTGAGTGTGTGTCCCCCCCCCTCACACACACACACACATATTGTCTAATGTAAATACATTTGTAGAGATACAACTTATGTTCATAGTACATACTATAGTGCTATAATGCTAAGATGGTTGGTGGCTGGAACCAGATTCTAAAAACATAGCACATTGCATCCACCACGAGTTTCTAGAAATGTAAATGTCCATGCTCTTTTGCATGAGAGAGCAAACCAGAGAAATTCCGTACGTAATCATGTTGAAACTCCAAGGTGCAATCAAAGTCCAAGGGCTAGTGAGAGAAAAACTAGCTAGAGAGAGAAAGTCAACAAGTGGAACCACATGCTCTTTTGGGACTGCCACGTGGCTCATTAAAGCCTCTAACCCTCCTACCAATGACACACTTTGGGTTCTTTTGGGCCCAACTTTATGACCCCTTTAAACCTTGCCTTGCCCCTCGCATTTGGGTCTAGTGGGTGCACCTAGGAATTAGTGAGTGCGCCTTGGGGGTTTTTAAGTGTCCATGGGTTTATTTGCACAACAAAAATCACATCCCTGTGACACATTGGACAGTATATACATATATACTGTCCAATGTAAATACATTGGATAATAGAGATACAACTTAGATGCATAGTACATACCATAGTGCTATAATAATAAGATTTTGGTAGCTGGAACCAGATTCTGAAAACATAGCACACTTCATCCAGCACGAGTTTCTAGAAAGGTAGCAAGCATGCGCGCGTGCACACACACACACACACACACACATCTACTGTCTAATGTAAATACATTGGTAGAGATACAACTTATGTGCATAGTACATACTATAGTGCTATAATGATAAGATGGTTGGTAGCTGGAACCAGATTCTAAAAACATAGCACATTGCATCCAACACGAGTTTCTAGAAATGTAGATGTCCACGCTCTTTTGTAGCCTGCATTCCGCATTCCATCTCTTTTCTACATTCCCTCTTCTCTTCCGCATCCCACATTCGATCAGTTTTTCGCATTCCACATTCCATCTCTTTTTCGGATTAAGCATTCCATCTCTTTTCGGTGGTCCGATTCTTTCTCTTTTTCACATTTCGCATTTTGCATTTTGCATTCCCTCTCTTTTTTGTATTTCCTCTTCTCTTCTCTTTCCTCATCCTGCATTCCACATTTCGCATTCCATCTCTCTTCCACAACTTTGTTAATCTATTTGTTTATTCAGGTTTGTTAATTTAGTTTTGTTTATTTGCTTGTTTGTCTCTTTCCAGTTGCCCAAAGTCCACAACCACCAAGCCAAAAGTGGCCAACAATTGATCGAGCTTGAAATCGTAAATATTGGATCGGAAAACTATGTCTGAAAGTTAAAAAACATCAGCCAAAAAGGGAAAGCACTCCATTCGAAGTTGTAAATGATGCCAGAATTCATTCAGAACCCTGTTGCAGCCTTCTCACATATAACCTAATGCTGCATCCTGCTTGCCTTATACAGCCTTGCACTATTAATGTTTGCTTTGCAAGGCTGTAAGGACTTGCCCAAGGCCTTGCCCAAGGCCCAAAAGGGGCTTTGTGGGTTCAGGTTAGCCAAGGCTAAAGTAGAGTTGGTAGACAAAGCCTGCCAATAAAAGCGAACAGGGTACGAAGGAGGATAGGAGCAGGCAGTGAGAACGGGAGTAGATTCACACAAAATAGGCACTGTATTACAATTTTACACATCTCCCCCCCCCCCCCCCCCCCCCCCGGGGGGAAAAAACAAAAACAAGCAAACCCATCAAACAAAAAACCAATGTACCTAAAACCTAACATACCTAAAGCGTATATGACACACTTAGAGACTCTAATCTTTAGGTATCCGACCTAAACCAACCATGCCTTAGCATAATCTATGGAGAGACTCAAGAATTCATATGCTTATGTGCAATGTGAGCAAAAAGGATTACTTCATTGTGTCTGTTTCCAGAATTGATTGTCACGTTGTGCCTCTTTCCATCCCATTCTCTGTCCCCTCTTGTATCTCTTCCGTCATTTCTGTTTGCTATTTGCTTGGATTCTCTCTTTGGTGTTTTTTTCTTCCTTTCCCTATGTTTAATGTTTGATGTATACGAGTCTCTTGAAATATTCAAAAGTGTGTAGTTTATTGTAATAAGTTTCTAGTTTTTGAGTGGACGTTGGTAAAATCAAAGCCCGTTGCGCCCGCATTAAAAGTGACAAAAGTAAGCTAAGAATAACCATAAATTTGTTTGTTAGCTTTGCACTGGTTGCTGAGTGGATTATAGAGTTGCATTGGTTGTTGAGTGGATTATAGAATTGATGATCGGGTTACCAAGTGTAGTCAAGAAAATGGGTTTTATAAATTTTAACATGTTTTGAACGCTTAATTACATCTTTTTTACCCAAAGAAAAGAACTTTCTGCTAGATAACTTGAACTATGGATTTCATCTTATAAGATCAAAACTCTATTTTGCAGTCAACAAGATGATGACTTTAAAGAGACCATCATTGCAACAGGAAAAACCCATGAAGTAACTCTCTCTCTCTCTCTCTCTCTCTCTCTCTCTCTCTCTTTCCTTTTAAACAGAGTTGGTGGCAGAGATGCTAAAAAATGGATTCCTATAATGGTATATATGTGATGATGTCCCTAGAAAGCTAAATGAGTAGTAGTCAGGTTTTGAAAGGTAAATTAGCTGTTGATAGCATTCTGCTTGATTGAAGGACCGAGTTTATCACATGATCTCACCTTATAAGGAGTCACCTCCCAGATCTTGGGGCTTGGCAGCTTTAAGCTCCCCTACTGCACATCCTGGTCATTTGTGGCTAATGATGTTGAGTTGTAGTCTTCCTTGTGTTAGCTTTGTGGTGGGACTCCTTGTTTTTAAGATTTGTGCATGTCTCTCTTGCCAAGCTCCTTAACACTTGTAAGAGAGAACTTCCTGGCTTAAGCATAACAGCATCAAAGTTTGATAACTTCATTAAAATATCCTTGGTGCGGTCACAAATATAAGCTAAGTGGTACTTTTGTGCAGGTCATTGTGATAGTGGATTGTGAAGGATCTCTAGTTGCATGGGACTTTCAATTGACTTCAGGAAAGGTGGGAGTTCTTTGTATTGATGATAGTCTTAGGTTTGTTTTTAGATGCTATGTTTCAAATGCATATTTCAATCATTATGCAATTAATGTGTGCAAGGAGTTTTATTACCCATATATGTGTAGATGCGAGCTAAATTTCAAATTACAATATTTGTAAAGCTAAGTAGGCAATCATAGCATTATATCAATTTTGGCTATGCTAGGCAACCTATCGACCAAGTACAAAATAGTTTTTTGAACAACTATACATACATATTTTTGTTGTCCTTAGGTGCACTAGATGTGCAAGGTCCCACAAATTAATGAAGTGAACCTGCAAGTGTACCCACGTAACATTGCATTGATGTTATGAAGGAAACGGCATTCACTAGTAACATCATGGACTTACTGAATTTTCTTACTCAATAATTTTGGTGGGTAACACACCCACATGCATGACATCATAAGAGTGCCATTATTGACACAAACAATTCTTTCCATGGACTAGCTGTGCATGCTTACAAACCATATTTTCGCTAGTTTGTATGCTTGCAAACCATTATTCCCGAGTGCTTGTACTGGTTTGCATGCTTGCAAACCATATTTTTCCCAAGTGTCCCAATGCCAAACATCCAAGACCCTTTTTTGGACATCAGCTATTCCTCCTCTCCATAAGTTAATCGTCACACTCATCAACGACTATGCCCGTGTTGGCCGTCTTGGCTTCTGCTACTTACCTAGGTCGTGGAGTATACACTACCTATAGATCTCCGCTACAACCTAAATTCTTTGTTGCCTGTAGATTGTACTCTAGCTATTCAATGCAGCCCATCAAATCTCACTAGGCTAGGGCCTTAGTGACTCATGCAACTTGCAAATAGCTCGTTAGTTTCATTGCAAGTCATCATTAACGCAAGGAGTGTCTTTGATAAGTGGTTATTGATTGGAACGGAGGATTGATTTCAAGATTGTCTTTTCATGTTGTTTCAATTTATAGGACATTTACTTGCTTCTATTTGCATAGGTTATAGGCATATTATCGAAACGCATGACTAATTAAAATTTTAAATAAAATATATTTATTTTTAAATAAAGTAAGGAGGACATAGCCAACCCAAGGTGAAAGCGAAGCATGTCCATGACCCAAATCAAAGGTTAGTCATTGGGAGCATATTTTTGACTTATTGATCTTGCTAGGAGACATCTCTTAAGTAGCTAAGAGTAAAGTCATAGCTGAAAATGGGAGAGAAAGAGGCTTTTAAATGTTGAAATAGATCTTTCTAATGGCTAAACCAACTAAGCGAAACTAATAAGATTTCATCTAATCCAAGAATGGCAGTCTACAAATGATTTTGGGGTTTTTTAATATCATGATGTTTGTCTTTTATACAAATTATTTCCTTCGAAGATTTTTGAAAGCCATGACACACAATTCGATGTGAAGGCATACAATGTCCATATTGGTCCAAGCAAGCATAATTTAGCAAATGTTGCTCCTTAAAGATTCTCTCAATATCTTTGCTTAAATCACAATGATTTATAAAATATAACTTTCTTATTTTCTCATTCTAAATAGCTTCCAAAAGCCTACATTGTAGGGTTCTTGGATGCCTTTTGTGTCTTTAAAAAATCCTATGGTTTGTTGCCTTTCTTTCTCCGTTCCACCCTCTCCACAAGTTTCTTGTTTTTCTTTTTTTTGGGGGAGGAGGGGGGGCATCTGTTGGAGAATTGAAGGAAACATATTGGATGCTTTTCGTGCTACCAAAAGGCATCTTACCCTTCCTTGTCTTTTTTATAGTTGTTTCTTCTTGAGGGGCATAGGATCCAAATGCTCATGCCAATGTATGACTGAAAATATTGCAAGACATATGTAAATGTGATAAAAGTGATAAGGATATTAACAACTAGGCACATGTGGTAGCGCTAGGTGCATGCTACCACATGGTGGTGGGGACTCTAAGATCTTACAGATGTTCCTATTTTTGCCATGTTGGAACCCTAACTGTAGTATTATGGCATGTACTATGATTCATCTTCCCTCTTTCCAATGTTATTATGTTAAGGTAATTGCATTGGCTTTTCTACTGTAACGCTTTTTGTTTTGGTATTCATGGTAAATGTTATAAAAGTGATAAGGATATTAACAACTAGTTACTAGGCACATGTGGTAGTGCTAGGTGCATGCTACCACATGGTGGTGGGGACTCCTCTACTTGGAGGGGACCGTAGAGCCAAGGTGGTCATGGAAGTTGAACAGCTAGGAGAGTGGCCCGAACCTGTCCCCTCCTCAAAGAGATAGTGGTACCGTCCTCGGATCTCATAGTAGATGGGGCAAGTGCATAGGAAGTACTCCTCTGTCTTCACCTCTATTAGTATGCATAGCTTGCATATCCGCTGCTCTTTAGGTGTGCCTATGGCTCTTCCTGCCTTGATCCTCAAGTGATGGGACGACACCTGAATGACAATCCTCAGTGCATGTGAGACCTGTCTATCCTCTACATACTGGGGCATGATAAGTCTACAAAGCATCCATAGACTTTTTGGGATCTCGATTTCGCCTCCTCGATGATGGCTGTAGGGTGACTATATGATCAAGAGTGGAATGCTACCTCAGGAAACCAGAATGTCGCAATGCTCGCTGCCCATGCCCCTTAGTGTAAGAGCTGATTTCTCTCTCTAATACCGATCCATAGATCTTGGCCAATGTGTGTGGCCAATCATGAGGGTGCAGTAGTGGTCCCGTGGCATTTCACAAAATCACACTTGTCCCTGTTTGTTTGCAGAAATGTACTGATGAAAAAATAGATACATTATCCACATGTTTACTGCTTGGAGTGGTCTTCAAGCATGCTGGTTGTCCTTTTCTGTCCCCCCCCTGTCTTCTCAATGTTGCATATTGAAAATTGAAAATTCGCTGGTGGTGAAGCCTCCCTCTCCACACTTTCTTGCTATAGATATTAACTTTCTTGATCTTCTTGTTTTCCTTACAGGTCTGGAGCTGTTAGGAACCCGATCGTGAAATCAAAATTGAATTCTGACCACTTTGTATTTTTAGGGTTTTTGCTGCGTGGCATGATGACGTGGCAGCCTTGACATGTGGCATGGCCACATGTCAACACATGGGACACATGGCAGCCTGTGGGACAAGTGGAGAGCCATGCATGGACCATGGCACCACTTGTCACTGCAGCCCCATGCAAGCTGCCAAGTGTCCCTCCTCCTATCCTTGGCTGAAGGGGGGGCTCAGTCTATAAAACAGGGCCTTCCCCCTCCCATTCTTGCATACAAAAACTCGTTTTTGGCCTCTCTCCCTCTCTCCCTTGATGCAGCAGCCACTTCTCCACCCTTTGGGACCAGCCAACTCCTCTCCAGGTCCTCCTCTCTCTTGTTGCAGGATTTCTCTCTCCTCTGCCAGTCTTTCTCTCTCTACTGTGCAGAAATTCTCTCTCTACAGTTTAGGTTCTTTCCCTCTGCAGAAATCAGCCTCTTCTCTGCACTTTTGAGACAGCAGCAACATTTCTTTCCCATCTGCTAGCCTGGGAGCAGCCGTGACACTCTCTTTCTAAAAGCATCACTCCTTTCAGATTTTCTCTCTCTAGCCTACAGGCTTCTTTTCTGAGCTGTTTGTTCTCACTCCAGCCTCTTGTTCTCACTCTTCCCATCCAAGGGGGGCTCCAAAAGCATTAAAGACTCCATCTCCAAAGCCTCTTCTCTGCACTTTTGAGATAGCATCAACATCTCTTTCCCATCTGCTAGCTGGGAGCAGCCGTGACACTCTCTTTCTAAAAGCATCACTCCTTTCAGATTTTCTCTCTCTAGCCTACAGGCCTCTTTTCTGAGCTGTTTGTTCTCATTCCAGCCTCTTGTTCTCACTCTTCCCATCCAAGGGGGGCTCCAAAAGCATCAAAGACTCCATCTTCAAAGGAGTCAAGTCATGAGGGGAGTCTGTAATTACAAGTTTGTCTCATTTGCAACACTTTTTCATGTTGTTATTGCCCTCTTTCTAGATAACTAGTCTTGCAACTAATGTTGGATGGAAGTGGTGATTGTTGCAGGCTTCTTCCTTGAGGATTGGGATGTCTAGGAGCTGAAGCCGTTCTAGTCATTCTCTCTATTGTTTATCTCTTTCTACAGTGTTCCTAAGTCTTCCGTCTAGGTCATAGAGTTCAAAGTTTGGGAGGTGCATTGCACCTTGGTCTTGTATCTCGAAATAAAGTGAGCTTGGATAAGGGGGGGGGGGGCGTCTTAGCCCCTCAACTTGTGTACTGTTAGCAAGTTTTGCAAATTTCAAATTGTGTATATCTCTTTATTGCCATACATATTCAGCAAATTGTCAAGCTTTTCCAGATCTCACATTCTCATGCAATCTCTTACAGAATGCATCCATGAGCACATTATAAAATTCTAAAGTTTGTAACTCCCTATCTCCAAGTTGTCAGAAAGCACTGAGTAGTTTACACCCATGAGGACTCCTACATTGGGTGGTTATCTATATTATGTCACATTTATTGATGACTACTCAAACTACACTTGGGTCTATGGTTTAAAGAAAAAATCAGATGTGTTTAGGCATTTTTGACACTTTGTGGCAAAGGTTGAGAATGAAACAGGACTCAAGGTGTAGACACTACACACGTATAGAGGGGGGGAGTATATGTCTCATTTGAGGCTTATTTGAATGAGAAAGGCATCACACATCAACTTACAGTGAGGTTGACCCCTCAGCAAAATGGCAAAGCTGAGTGGAAGAATAGAACTCTTATGGGAGATGGATAGATGCATGCTCACGAGCAAAAAGTTGCCTCACGGGTTTTGGCTTCTTGAGGGTCTCATGTCTGCCAACTATGTTTTGGAGCGGGCTCCGACTAAGGCTTTGAAGACAAAGACTTCCTATGAAGTTTGGCATGGGAGAAAGCCTTCCGTGGAACATTTCTGTGTCTTTGGATGTGTTGCATATGCCCATGTGCTTGTTGAGTTTTGACATAAGCTATCAAACAAGGCACTTAAATGCATATTTGTTGGGTATAGTGCAGAGAGCAAAGGTTACCGTCTCTACAATTTTGCAACACGTAAGATTTTTGTCAACAGAGATGTAATCTTTTCAAAAAATTCGTATACATGCTGAATTTAATATGCCAGCTTCTTCCACATCAGATGATGTTTTTGAGGGATTACGTCCCATTGCTTTGGGTTCCGCATCTGAAATCCATACTAAAAATCAGCATTTACAGCAAGCTCCTCTTGTTCCACATGCCCCGATTCAGCCACCGGCTGATTTAGTTCCTCCATAGGCAGTGGAAGATGCTGTCAGGCAAGAGATTACAGAAATACACACAGCCAAAACTGTTTCGAATTGGCTGCTCCAAACTCTCAGGGAGAGTAGGCTTGATGCTCCTTTACTTGGCAGAACTTGTAGAGTGCAGCAAGACACGAAGGGGGGGCTCCTTCTGTTGAATCAGGTTTTGCAGGTACTCTTCGTGATGAGGAAGAGCGTGATACTTTTGAAGAGGCCAAGGACAATGTGCATTGGATGAATGCCATGCAAGATGAGTTGCAGTCTATTGATAAAAATTAGACCTGGAATCTTTTGGATTTGCCACCAGGAAAGAATGCCATAGGTACCAAATGGGTTTTCAAAGTCAAAAGAAGGTCAGATGGGTCCATTTGACAGGGTACAAGGCACGGTTGGTTGCAAAAGGCTATGCTTAGAAGAAGGGCATGGCTTCCAGGATGACCACTATCAGATCGGTTATTGGTATGGCTGCACATTTTGATTGGAATGTACATCAGTTGGACATAAAAACAACCTTTCTCAATGGAGACTTGTTGGAAGAGGTTTATGTCAAGCAACCTCCTGGCTTTGAAATTTCGGATAATGCACATAAAGTTTGCAAGTTGAATAATGCTTTGTACGGGCTGAAACAAGCCCCATGTACATGGTGCTCCAAAATTGATGCTTTTCTGACTAGCAAGGGGCTTCATAACAATCCAATTGAAAGTACCTTTTACATCAAGAAGGATGAGGGGGATATTTTAGTCATCATTCTTTATGTAGATGACATGCTGCTCACAGGGTCAAACGAAGAAAAAATTGCAGATTTCAAAGCGGAATTGAAAGCTACATTTGACATGTTAGATTTGGGCATGTTACCTTTTTATTTGGGGATCTAGTTCATACAAGAGAGACGTGGCATCATTATGTCTCAATCCAAGTATGTGCAAAAGCTCTTGGATCAGTTCAACGTGCAAGATTGCAAGCCTACTACCACTCCCATGGAGCCAGGGTTGAAGCTTAATATTTATGATGCAGGTGAATCAGTAGATGCCACATTTTACAGCCAGGTTGTAGGATGCCTCATTTAATTGTGAAATACACAGCTCGATATTGAGTTTGCAGTATCACAAGTGAGCAGATATATGCACAGCCCAAAGACAGCACACTGGCAGGCTGTAAAACGAATCTTCTCTTACTTTGCAAGGCACAAAGTCTTATGGCTTGATGTTTCCCCACGGGGCGGGGGGGGGGGGGGTGACTTGTAGATGCATGCTTACAGTGACTCAGATTGTATTATACTAGGCAGTCCACAAGTGGCAATTGTTTCTTTTTGAGACATGCTTGCATTTCTTGGTTGAGCAAGAAACAAGCTAAGGTGGCTACCTCCTCGTGTGAAGCTAGTTACAGGGCAGCTTTCACCGCAACAGTTGAGTGTGTTTGGCTGCTCTGTTTATTTGCTGTGGCCAAGAATCCTGTGTTTCATGGTCGCTTGAAGCACATTGAGGTTCACTATCACTATGTTAGAGAGAAGTTGCATGCAGGGGAGATCATTCTGATCTATGTGTCAACACATGACAATGTTGCAGACATCTTCACCAAAGCACTTCCACGTGAGAAGTTTGAGGCATTTCGCAGTGCTCTGAACTTATCTCCTTTTGGTGATTGATCATTTCCTTGTACATCATCACATTGGCACTGCAGGGGGATGTTAGAATTATTGCCATATTCTAGGTAGTGACCAATGTAATGTCAAGAAGTGGGTTAGGGAGACTTTTCCCTCATTAGAGGTTTCCCCTCCTAACCACAGTTAGGATCCCTAACTATCGTTAGTGGTTAGGATAAGGTTTTGTCACTTAGACAAAACCTCATCTTTGTATGTTGTTTCTATCTCATTTTATCACACGTTTTGCATTGCTCTCACTCTATTCATCTCTCTTGCTTCCTTCACTATTATGAAGTGAAGGGCACACTACATGTTTTACTTAGGGTTACAGCATTAAATTTAGGAATCCATGTTTGCTATTATCACTGATTCGTATTATTTCAGTTTAGAAAGCCAAAGCACAACTGTAAATGAACCCTGGATGTATGAAGATATATCGGCGGTTTTGTGCTTTCTTTGTTGGCTGTTGTGTTTGGGTTTTTGGGGGTTTGTCGTATTGTCTTAATCAGTCAGAAGAGCACAAGTGTAAATGTACCCTGAATGTATGAAGAAATATGGGTTTTGTAGATACTTTGTTGGCTGTGGTGGTTGGGTTTTTTTGGGCTTTGTTATTGACTTTACATTAATCAGAAGTACAATCATATTGCTGCAGGATGTTGGATTTACTGTTGAGTACATTGATGAATCAGGAACAAAAATGGTATTTTTCAAGCATTATCGTTTTTAACAGTTATTTCTATACGAGAGCATACTTAGTCATATCAAGAAGGATGTTAAGCATGTGGAATGGTTAAGAGTAACTAAAAAGAGCTAAGTCATACCTTGTGCTTTTGGTTTCTTCTTGGAAGTCATACTTAAATGTCCAAGCTATAGTACTGTTATCAAAAAATCTAAATTTGTATGATTGGACTTATTCTAGACTTACAAAGGTATATATAGTACTGTTATTAAGCCGTGATAAGTTGGCCCGCTTACCCTTTGGATCTTTTTCCAAAATGCTCATAATTCTTTTTCAAAACTATTCTATGGGTGAGATGGTCTGTGCATTGTTGCATGAAAAACCAATATGGGCTCTCTCTTGATACTCTTGTCAGCCACATGTGTTTTAAATTGGTTTATGGAGTTGAAGCTGTGACAGAAAGGATGTGTGATATCATTCTCTTTGGCAAATAGTGAGAAAAGAAAAGAACACCTTGTTTTTCTGACTTTCAGAGCACTGTGGCTTAGCAGTTAGTGATTGGTTAAGAAGGTAGACAAATCCCAAATTTGCCAGTGCTGTTGTTTTCCCAAGCTGAAGCATCATTCATGGGTTGCACTCAGCCTAGATGTATGTTATGGGGATTTGCTATTTGATTTGAGTTTGCTTGTGTCATTCTTTCACTCTTATTAGGGGTGGAGCATTATGGGGAGCCTCAGCAGGCATCTTTACTTTCCAAGGGTGGCCGGACTTCCTCCATGCTAGGTTCTTATCAACCTTTAACTGTGACCTCTTAATGCTTCAATGACATCATGCATGCTGATCCCTGTCTGTGACTTCTCAGTATCCCCAGCAGATGATATCATTTGGGAGATTGTTTCCAACCTTGTGTGGACGATGTAGGTAGGTCATCAGAGGTGATCTTGTAGATGAGAGATTTAATCACAGATTTGGTCTGAGATAAATCATGGTTCGAGGAGCCTGTGAGACAGATGTTCTGTGGATTCTCAGGCTGCTAGATGCAGCGTTTTCTTCAGAGTGTGGGATTATGGCATTCATGTTGATTGACGGAATATGGCACGAGCTGCATTATGCCTGGCCTCATCAGATGGTTGCTCAAGGTTGAAACCTACCAACACTGTTGCATGCTTTAAGTACAGGCTTTCACTTCCCCTCATGTTGTAATTTGTGGCTTAGGGACTAGCTTTACTCTTCATTCCTTCTTTCACTTGTTGAGATATGACACACTTTCCTTTTTTACTACATTCAATGCTGCAAGTTCAAGCAGTTTCACTTGCTTATCAAGCAAGAGATCATTGCTCATTTTCTCTCACTTGCAATTAATCTATACAAGGAAACAGACAAAGTCAACGAAGATAGAGAGAATGTGGAGCATGCTTGTGAACTTTTTCCATTTCCCTGGTGCTGAAGAAACCGCTAATCTGCAGAAAGTTAAGAAATAAGCTACAAAGGCAAATGGTACACAGACACAGACATGAACCCCATTGGTGGAAGAATATAGTGAAGATGCTCGTGGATGAATTGCTTCCGAAATGGTGCTCTTAACGGGGTGATCCAATGAAGAATTTGTGATCGGAACAAGAGGGAAAGCTGCTGCTTTTATAGGAGGGCTGACTTTACAGTTGACCATTAATAGGATGGCCACCCTGTTTTGTGGTTTGCTTCTCACATACTCATTGCATGTTCGGGCGCTGTATGGATGTCATCCATTTGTTTGTATTCTAGGCTCTGACCTAGTAAGATGTTGTGAACGCTCTCTTGAGGGATGTGAGAGTATGCGAGATATTGGAGCACAAAAGACGATGAGGACACTATGCTCAACTGTTGTGCACACCAGCACTTATTGAAATGCAAAAAATATACAAGCTCTAACACCTGACTTCCATAGCCTCCTCAAAATGCCAGCCAAACAAGTGGGCTCTTACGAGTCAAATAAGTCCTGAAGTACAAGGCAAAATCTTGGGACAAAAAATTCATACTGGCATGTGCTACACTCAACTTGTAACCAATGTTGCTACTTCTGCTGTCCCATAGATCCTGTTGGGTCCCTATGGATATAAAAGATATCATATCATATAGTATTTGATTACTGCAAAGGACAGCTACCCGCTTGAATGTCTCAAGTCAATTTCTCTGCAGTGTATATTGCTAATAATATTATGATTGTTGGGAAAGAGAGAGACCGATCCAAATGTGGAAAGTTGCATTGTGGTTTGGATGATAAGAAAAGAGTTGTACAGCACACAGTCATGTTTTTCACTTCATTAGGGGGACACCCCTACTGGGCACATAAGCAGCTAATACGACTACTTCCCAAATATGTTTGGCATTCCCTTGTCTTTGAGCATAGACCTGGCTGCCTCAACAAGCTGCGTATTCTTTCTCTTAGTGTACGCAGTAGTTACCTTTTGCTTTATGCCTTGTTTGTTGCAAAACCTCTGAATTCATCATTTCTTTACTCACCCCTCTTTCTCTTCTTAAAATTCTGATTTCCTGCCATTTTCTTTTTTTCCAAGGGCCTTGAATTCAAGAGTGTGAGAAATTTCTGATTCCTTACTCAAGAAATACACCCACAGCTTTGTAAAGCATTCATGTATGAAAGTCGAGATATATTTCTCTCCATTGAACGACTCCATGTTCATAGGCTCTACCGAATCTAAGTGCACAAGATCAAGAAAGGGCTTGTGCCTTTTTGCTCGTGCTTTGGGGAAGGCAACTTGTGCACACACGGTGTCACGGGGACGTGAATTTTATAACCGTGACTACCTTTGGCTTGGGGGACTAGCCTAGGGGAAGTGATTATTCTCAGAAATCCCTAGCAATGCATCCAATGCCTAGGTGCAATCACTAGGCCCAAGTGCTAGGCCAAGAACAAGAGGGTCTAATTGTTGGGCCCAAGGGAAACCAATGTGCCATTGGTAAGGAGGGTTAGAGTTTTTAAGTATCTCATTGGTTGTAGTGGGTTAGGACTTTAATGAAGGGGGGCAAATGTGCCACGTGGCACAACCCCATGCACTCTTCTCTCCTCTTCCCTACATCCAACGTTGGATTCATTCATTCTTGTACGGCTGATTGCGCTGCCTTCTCTCTCTCCCTCACACATCCCGATGTCTCTCTCTCTCTCTCTCTCTCTCTCTCTCTCTCTCTCTTCGCACCCCTATGGCAATACATAAGCGAAGAGCTTTGGCCTCACTTCACACCTGATCACACCAGCTGCAGATTGAAATAGGAGGATGGAAAGATATGCCAAAAGAGAGCAGAATATGCCAATTATGTGACCAGGGAATGGCAGAAACTGAAGAACACATGGTAATGATATGCCCTTACTATACTCACATCCGGAAAGCATTTAGCTCTCTTCTCGAGGGACATAACAAACTGGCTGATATGCTACATAGTGGGTCACCCCCAGCTTTAGGAACGTTTGTCTATAAGCTTTTCAAGCACAAGAACTCACCTAAGACATAAAGGTAGTTTCTCTTAATACCCTCCCCTCCAAGGGAGGAGTCTTTGTGTATGAGGATTTTGTATTGCTCAGGTCCCATAGGCCGATTTTTTGGTCTTCAGAGGACGATAATATATTCTTCTTCTTCTTCTTCTTCTCTCTCTAGTGCACGCTTCCCAAGGCGCCTTCGATTACTGCTGTGCGCATTCCATAGCTGGCTGTACAGGGATGCATTTATTGCTGTACGGACCCTTTTTCTGCTGTACAGACTTCATGAGCTGCTGGTTTGGCTGTTTTCACATTTCCCAAGGCCTCCCTTGCTGCTGTACGGAGCATTCCTTTGCTGTATGGGGCTGGTTGGCACGCACTTCGAAGTCTTTTGGCTGGTGAAATAGCCTCTTTCTCCTGTTTCTAGCCTTTGCTCCCATGAGCCTTGCTGTTCTTTCTCCTCTCAGCTCCCAAAATCTTTCTCTCTCATATTCCCTCCCTTTTTCCTCGAGTGGAAGCCATTTCTGGTCTGGATAGGGGATAGGTGCAATGATAGAGCTTGCCCCTCTTCCAAGGGTGAGCGCTTGATGTAATTGCACAATTGCCATTGCCTGACGAATGACATAAATACCGGAAGGGGTGCTAAAGTGTCTGGGGCCAATCGGTGTCCTTGGTGTTTGGTTTCTGAGCAGGGGCACTCTAGCCTCTCCACAATTGTGTTTAATATTTGTCTTTTAGTGGAATTTAACTACTGGAAGTGGCTGGAAATGTTGCAATGGGGCTGTGAATGAATTGTATGCTAAGTCAGTTAAGGTTTACTACCCTTTAGATCTCTAAAGGCCGCTTTTGGTGCTTCCATTGCCAGGATAATCACTATCTTCCCTTTGAGGTGAGCCCTAGTAGTGCTAGGCAAAGGAAGTCTTTGCTGCACTTTTATTACAGCCACACAATTCAGCCACCATGGTTGACTCAGCCAGTGATCGGGAGTCCTACGAATTCTATGACTTAGAATATAGAGACTTGGAACACTTAGAACGGGAGGAACAATGGGAGGCATAGCAGAATGAAGCACATCACCTGCAATTTAATGCGCAACATCATGTTCCCTTTGAGGACACCACTATCGACCACCATGAGGAGGCAGATGAGACAGAAGAACTTGATCCAGAAGCCCACTTCAAGGTGCAATTGGCAAGTGCGGTGGGCACTTTGACACAATTGACCCAGAATCTTGTTGTAATTTTGAATGCCCCTCCCAAGAGCAAAAAGACAGCCAAGAAGAAGCAGAGGAAGTTAAGGCCTACACATAATGAATGCCACAGATGCAAGGAATGGGACCTGGAATGGTCAACCCCACAATGGGGATTGGCAATAATGCACATAGTATAGGCCAGATGATGCCACCTCCCTATTTGCAGCCACCTGTGTATGACAATCTTGCACCCAAGGCAAATTGAAAGAGGGTGGGGCTGCTGTAAAGAGACATTCACTGGGACACAGGACAGGCTGAAAGCCTTAACCTTTTTGCAACAAATTTGATGCTGCCTATGCTCGTGGGAACTTCATGGAGTCATCAACGGTCTGGAAGGCAACCACGTTTCTCAAGGGCAATGCATTTCCATTTTTGACTGATTTGCTCTTGCAAGGTAGAGCCCCTACCAGTTGGGTCGAGTTCAAGCAAGTCTTTTCATCTGCTTGGCTCACCACCACTTTTGAGGTGGACATAATGACAGCTTGGCACAAGCTTGATTTAGCAAATCGTAAGAACTTGGAAGAGTACAACCAAAAGTTTTGGGAAGCCTTGCTGCCTGTGAGTTCTTATAGGCATGTGGAGCTGTCCAAGGAGATTGAGAAGTATTGTTGTGGGCTACCAAAGGAGATCCGGGACTATTGCACCAAAATCAAAGTCTCCAATTTGTCTCAGCTGATAGCAAATGCCACTACAGCATATGCCCTCTTGCAAGGAAAGACTTTGGGCTTCAAGGGCAGCAACTAGGAAGCACAAAAGTTCAAGGGTAGCAAGCAAGAAGTCCCTAAAAATTTTAGAAAGTTTGAACAGCCCATCAAGGCTCGGTTTATTGCAGGACAGAGGCGAGGACTGCCTCGACCGAAGATGTCAGAGGAAGAGAAGAAAGCCCTCTATGATGCCAATAAATGTTACATATGCAGGGAAGAGGGACACGGATCATATGATTTCTTGAACAGAAAGAGGAAGTTTCCCTCGTCGGAGCAGGGTGAGAATAAGGTAGAAAAGAAAGATGATCAGAGGGGTAAGAAGCCCAAGCCCACTGGTGGTCTTATGCTAGATGTGACTGGAGCCATATAGGATGTGGATGCCACGGAGCTATGCAGAGCATGGGGCAAAATCCATGACTAGTTAGCTTTGTTCTTCTTTGATCCAGGGGCCCGTGCCAATTTTATTTCTCAAGAGCTGGCTGGAAAATTGGGCATAAAGGCAGAAGAGATGGGGCCACTTTGTGATGCAGATAGGGCTTGCCCAAGGCACAGTGAGTCAGTCACCCCGATAATTTGGAAGCTACGCATGCACATTCAGAGTTACGTGGACAATGAAGAGTTCTATATTATGCTACTGAATGGATGCAATGTTTTGTTGGGTATACCTTGGCACCACAGAAGGGAGCTCTTTTGGATGCTAGAAATAAAACACTGACTTTGACTCACTGAGGGAAAACTCATGTATTAAATGTGAAACTCAAAGGGGAGTCTATCCCGGTTGTATCAGTCTCGACCATTTCTAATGTAATGAAAAGCATTTTTCAGCGTTATGTAGTTTTTGCACAGGAAAAACACCACGTGAAGAAAGTTCCGACTTTTCTAAGTTGAAGAAAGGGCAGACAGATTTTCTCTTTCAGTTTAAAGATTGCTTTTCTGACTCCCTACCCCAGGAATTACCTCCGGAACGCCCTGCCATAGATGTAATTCCTGGACGCAGCCCACCAAATAAGCCTCCTTACAGGGTTAGTGCAGCCCAGCAGGAGGAGATCATGAACGAGGTAAAGGATCTCTTGGAGAAGGGGCTGATTGAGCCCAGCTCTTCCCCTTATTGTTCACCTGTCTTGTTGGTGCAAGAGAAATATGGATCCTGGAGGATGTGCATAGATTATAGAGCTCTGAATAAGATTAGAATTAACAATTAAGAATAGATTTCCTATACCCATGACATCTTACATAGGTTAGAGGGGTCTGCAATGTCCAACCGGTTAGATTTGAAGAGTGGCTACCATCAGATAAGGAGACGGCCTGAAGATGTGCATAAGACAGCTTTCAATACCACTTTTGGCTTGTATGAATTTCTTGTGATGCCATTTGGGTTGACAAATGCACTTGCCACTTTCAATATAATGATATACAGAATCTTTAGAGAGCACCGAGCTTTTGTGGACATCTTCTTTGATGGTATCATAGTGTTCTCTAAGAGTGAGGCTGAGCATAACGAGCATCTGGCAATTGTCTTTGCAGAGCTCAGGAAGCATAAGTTGTTGATTAATACCAATGCATGAGATCCACTTTTTGGGCACATAATATCCAAGGATGGAGACGGGATGGATCCTTCCAAAGTGGAAGCCATAAGGAATTGGCCCAAATGCATTTTTATTGGGTATAGCTCAGAAAGCAAGGGCTACAAGCTCTACCAGCCCCGCATGGGCAAGGTTTTTGTTAGTAGGGATGTTGTTTTTGATGAGTCTTCATCTACGCCTTTGCTGGACTGTCAAAAACAGCCCACGGTCGATGCCACATATATCTTTGACAGCTTGATGCCTTTGTTTCCGTGAGACTCCCATGATGAGCCACATCTGAGGTTACTCTTCCCCCTTCTAATGGTCATTTACAGCCACATGTGTAGTCTGAAACTCAGCATGATTGACAGCGTGATATGCCTCAGATTGATCAGGATATTGTGCATAGGGCCATTGACCAAGAGAGAGCTGAAATTTAGGGGCCCAAAAGGCTTACCCATTGGCTCCTTGACACTCTAAAAGACAGCAAACAAGGTGCTCCTTTGCCACATGCTAATTTGGTTGCTACAGCATGCAATGAAGAGCCATTATGCCATAAGGATGCCTTTGAAAATGAATGCTAGTTGCGGGCATTCTATGGGCTATTCATAGGTTCCACTCATACCTTGGTATGTGCCTTGTAGGCCTAGTTATAGGCAGTTAGGACACTTGGTACAGTTAGTCTATGTAGGGTTTCATCATAAGGGGGGTTGTACTTTGTACTCATTTCATAATTGCTCGTTTTTGTCTCCATTGCTTCATTTCTTATGCTTCCATTGCTTGCCCTAGTCTACACATATTAGAGGTGGACTAAGCTCGAGTGGAGAAGCTCCAAGTTCTCTTGTTGGTACGGATTATCTCAAGTAAGCCGTCTGTTCCACACCAAATTATTTTAGTTGTCCCCTCATATCAAGTGATTACTTATCTCCATTGAGTCAGGGACTCTGGGTCCTCGACCATAGACCGATGCATGTTACCATGGTTAGCCTTATTTGCATCCATGGTGTTAGCAGTTGAGCTTGATTAGAGGTGCATGTATGCTTGTACTGAGACCACGGCGTACACCCCCCACTATAGCAAGAGATGACTCGTCAGACACAGATACTTGCATTCCATTGGAGAGCCACCATGGCACTTGGATATGTATTTTGAGAACTAGTTTTGAGCATAGTAGTCAAGGAGCTTCGAAACGGCAAGTTTCAAAACGGGTTTCGGGGTTTCAGAAATGTTTTAGGGCCATCCTGAAATGTCTGTTAAAAACGTTTCGTGCATAATAGGGTATTTAAATATATATTTTTTACCAAAATTTTTAAAATTAGATTATTGCCACAAGAACTCCAATACTCGACAAAAACTCGTGAAATATAGTGCACAGACATTTGATTTGTCAATTAGAACTTGAAGTTTGGAACATATTACTAATTTCTAAATCATAAAATACACAACATATCATTGAAGATTCAAGAGCCAATATTTATATTTAAGAAATGGAAAAGATACATGAGTCATGATTCATGTCGCATGACAAGAGGTTCAATCTTCAAGCTGAAATGATGCTAGGTACTCCGATTTGGGGGTTTTTTAGGTGCTCCGAAACCTGAGTTTTGGATTCCAAACGTTTTGGGGGGTTTTTGACGATTTTGGGGTTTCCAAAATGCTAGTTTTGGTTTGAAACGTTTTTGTAACGTTTCGGGGCTTCCCGAAGTGTGTTTCGGGCCAAGTGTGGAACTTTTGAGTATTTGAGTTTTTGAGATTTTTAGCATAGCACTCAGCAAGGGCCTCAGCTCAGAGTGGCTTGTATGAGCTACCTTCTGATTGTACTTTGTCTCATAGGCCCGCGAGGTCTCACAAAGATGGTAATACATCTCTCTCTCTCTCTCTCTCTCTCTCTCTCTCTCTCTCTCTCTCTCTCTCTCTCTGAGATCACTTCTTACATATCACAACGGAGGGTTTCATTGATCCACCAGGATACACGCAGATTCACCTACCCCCCTCGATGAGGATCTCTCTTGGGCAGTTCCGGGTCTCTTCACACAGACTTCGTATTGAGAGCGGCAGAGCAGAGCGGTTACCCAGGGAGAGGCACATATGCACACTGTGTGACATGCAAGAGGTTGAGACAGAGGAGCATTTCATCTTTAGATGTCGTGTTTACTAGAGATGCGAGGGCGTTTCTACTGCCTCTTCAGAGATAGTTATGACCCAGACTAGCGGTGTTTTGGTGGTTTCATTCATGAGATGCTTAGACACCGCGAGAGAATACTCCGAGCACGGAGATAGGAGCAGACGTCTTCCTCGGCTGATATCTCTCAGAGCTCTATCACGGAGTTCTTTCAGCCAGATCACATAGACCCCCACGAGACGAGACCTCGGCATGACCGTGACCCGGAGCCTGTGACCCAACAGCTCAGACAGAGGGTTGACACATAGATCATACTTGGGGACATCCCCTCCTTGTTTAGGGTCGGGCTCTGATCGACGGGGGTCACAGTGGCCCTGGTTAGACACAGAGCTACGACCAGGAGACGTACCAGGATTGTGTCCTTGATGGGCCGACATCGCTCTATTGTTGACCTCATGCCCCCATTGCCTCATCCATTCTGATTTTTCGCTGCTGATGATGAGGATGATGATGATTATGATGATGTTGATGATGACGATGATGCTGAGATTGATATATAGTCGACTATCGACATGACTATGTTGTACCTTAGTGCTACCATTATGCGTTTTTTGCATTCTGCATTGGTGTGGATGCTCGTTTAGTAGCTCCACTACCACAGCTCATTGTATCAGGTTTTTCACAGTCTCATAGACCCATCGTGTCTGCGCTCTGGTCCTTCGACGACCGCTCGTGTCACTCTGCGCTCCACGCCTGCACTGCGTCACCAGAACCCGTCGCAACTCCCCGGGTGTCCGTCGTCACGGCACCCCCGTTCTGGTCTTGCTGTAGTCGCCCTATACTATTCGTTAAATGCACGCATGAACCTTCCGTTGAGGTAGTCCATCGCCTCGCCGGTTCGTAGGCGCGTCAATACGTTACGGGAACCCCACGTCATCTCGCAGGCCCTTCAACGTCGACAGTCAGGGACTTCAATCCAGGCGCTGTCAGCAGCTCCGTCACGTCGCCTCCTTACCCCCTATCTAGCTTGCGTAAGCCACCGTTGAACCACTCGCCACCAAGCCCATGAACTCGACCTTCCTTCAGTACGTCACCCGTCCCTTGCTCTCTCCACAAGGCTCTGATACCAATTGTCACCAACTCTCTCTATTTGTTCTCACATTCGATCACGGGAGTAGCACCATTCAATGCGAGGTGGTTTGTGGGTTTAACGGAGAGTTTTGATCGACGCTCATGTAGAGTTTCCAAACATACGTGAGGCTTTCGATGCGATATGTGGTCTGGACGCAGAACAGCGTGATGGCTAGACGGTCGACGGGAAAAAAAGATTGTTAGTGTTGCGTGATTAGTCCGTAGGTTGGCGAGGACAGTGTAATCTGAAGGATACGCGATACCAAGAGAAGTCTTATTATTCATGAGCAGGCAGTACGCGGAGGCTGCAGGATTCGGAGACACCGATTGGGCGCAGAGGCGCAGGACTTGACCAGGGAGCTTTCTTTGATCTCCCTTAGCTTTGTGTTGTTTTTTTTCTTCTTTAATTAGCTGGGTGACGCGCTACTTCCATAGACAGGACATCATGCATGAGGTTTTAGTGTGGTAGTAGGGACGGGTTATGCCTGTGTGGTTCAGTCGGAGTTAGTTTGCGGGAATTTCCCTAGTATAGGGAAAAGCGCTATTTGGATATATGCCTGTGTCAAATGCGTAGTTAGTGCAAATTTGAGATTGCAGGTATTCCCTAGTATAGGGAATTGTGTCAGAGTGTCAGTACACTGAATTGTGTCAGCTTGTGATTACAGTGTTCTAGAGGTGTTAAAAAAAAAAAAAAAAAACCCCCAAAACAAAACACCTATTGAACTGAATGGAAGCAGAAGAAGGGGCTTCCAGGAGGGACCCTGGTGAATCAGGAGTCTGGCCGACCCAATAGGGATCGCGCCCAGTAGCTCATACTTTATATGGCAGGATTGCATTGCTGGAGGATGCCTTGCAACAGTTGTTAGCGCAGCAATTACAAGCCAACGCAGGGCAATCTGAACTTAGGAGAGCGTTACAGAGTATGTCTGCCAGACCTTCTCGAGAAGAGAAGGGAAAGGCTCCAATGGAACTGGAGTCTAGTGTCCATACGGTCGAGCCTAGGAAGGCTAAAGTGCCAAATATTGCAAATTACAGACCGGAAAAGTATTCTGGCCGGATGAACGACCGTAGCTCCGATGTCATTGAGACCTGGTTACACAAATGGGACGAAGCGTTCGCCATTTGTGAAATCAGAAATGACATCAAAAAGATCCGCGAGGCCACCCACATGTTCAGTGAGGCAGCGGATCGGTGGTGGATTAAACAACAAAAAGATGGCATAGCATCCACTACCTGGGAGGGGTTTAAAAGAGAGTTCAGGAAACACTTCTTACCTCCTGACGAAGCATCCCGAGCTTGGGATCAATATAGGAACCTTCGTCAGAGAAATTTATCAGTGGCAGAATACACTGATAAGTTTCGAGAGAGTGTAATGAAGGTTGATGAACCCCTGCCTCAATCAATCCAAGTGAAAGATTTCATATTTGGATTGAATGATCGAATAAAAATGGAAGTTCGGGCTAAGTACGCGAACACTCTAGATGATGCAATAGCTATAGCCCTGAACTATGAGGATGCCAAGGGCAGCAAGCCAAGTGGGTTTGCACAGGTCGGAACCCAGTATGGGTATCCGAAGAAATCTGGGTTTAAGAAGAAGTGGGCTAGTAGAGGGAGTGGTTCGCAGCCGAGTGGTCAAGCCAAGCAGGCGAGACCGGCTGAAACTCCTAAACCAAGTACCACCATTGGAGTGAAGAGGAAAGTAACCCCAATGGCAGCTCGGGCTTGGTCTAAGTCTCCCTTGAACCCAGAACAAAGGGAAAAAGCGAGGAGAGAAGGCTTGTGCTTTGGTTGCCTTCAACCTTATCAGTGGAGAGATTGTCCACGTAATAAAGATCGTCGGATGGCTAAGATGGTGATCTCAGAGTGCGACGTGGAGATGCAGGGAAGTCCCAGAGCGGAAGAGATGCAGATTCAGCTAGCGGGATCTTTTCAGAGGTTAGTACCTTGTTTGTTCTGTGTGTCTGTTGCTAAGTTAGTGACGAGTGCACCTGATAACATCCTATCTAAGCCCGCAGCAACGGGGTATACAGCCTTCAATGATACGGAGTTAATTAAAATGAAAGGGCAAGTGGCCAGTCATGATGTCATTGTGTTGTTTGACTCGGCGTCAACTCACAATGTGATTAACTCCAAGCTCGTGAAGAGGCTGAAACTAAAGACAAGTCCATCTGACTATGCGTATACAGTCAGGATGGCCGATGGAAGTTCAACTGAAGTATGGGACCAAAGGGTTACCCAGTTGGAGCTTCGGATTCAGGACTATGCTGAGAAGCTTGATTTTGAAATGACCAAGCTTGCTCATGCGGATATAGCCCTGGGAATGGCGTGGCATTCTAGGAAGAATCCAGCCATTGATTGGAAAAAGCACGTATATCAATTCAAGATGAATGATGTGCTTTATGTCTTGCGAGGTGAAAGAGATATACCTCAGGGACCGTTGGTTTCCGTGATGGAAATCAGAAAGGCTCAAGTAGAGTTTTTGTACCTTTGCACAGCATCGGTAGAGTCGGTGGATGATTCTTCGACTAGCACTGATGTTACGCAAAGTGGTGAGATGGCCAAGCTGGCTAATCTTATAACAGAGGAGTTCTCTGAATGTTTTAGGGATGAACTACCTTATGGGTTACCTCAAGAGTGGAAAGTTCAACATAAAATTGAACTGATCCCGGGGGCAGAACCTATAAATAGACCTCCCTATAGAATGAGTTTTACTGAAGAGGCAGAGGTGCGTAGACAATTGGAAGAATACCTCAAGTTGGGGCAGATTCAACCAAGTTTCTCACCTTTTGCTTCGCCAGTGATATTAAAGAGGAAAAAGGATGATACGTTTCGCCTCTGTATAGATTACAGAGCATTGAATAATATCACTGTTAAGCACAGGTATCCGATGGCTCGGATTGATGATTTGCTAGATGCATTACATGGAGCCGTGATTTTCAGTAAGATAGATCTTAAGTGCGGCTATCATCAAATCCGGATTAGAGCCGAGGATGTGCATAAAACCGCTTTCAGGAGCAGGTTTGGTCATTATGAGTTTTTGGTAATGCCTTTCGGACTTACCAATGCTCCAGCGACCTTCGTCATGCTTATGAACGATTTACTACATCCGTATATCGGAAAGTTCGTAGTACATTTCATAGACGATATCTTGATATTCAGTAAGAGCGTTACTGAACATCGTGAACACTTAAGGATGGTGTTCAGTACTTTGAGGAAAGCCAGTCTTTATGTGAATAAAAAGAAAACTATACTGTGTATGGTTAGGCTTGAGTATTTAGGGTTCATAATTACTCCACAGGGGGTAGAAATGGATCCGAAGAAAGTGGCTGCGATACTGACTTGGCCAATCCCTCAGAGTCTGATCGCGTTGCGATCATTCTTGGGATTTGTCCAGTTTTATAGAAGACATATCAAAGGATATTCCGGAATAGTATCGCCATTGACTGATCTGACCTCAGATAAAGTACCTTTTTGTTTGGGGACAAAATCAACAGGAAAGTTTTAACACCATAAAACAAGCTGTGGTCATAGGACCGGTGTTAAAAATAGTTGATCCCCAGAAACCGTTGTTCCTAGAAACCGATGCAAGTGGCATTGCGGTAGGAGCAGTCCTCCTTCAAGAGGGAAGGCCAGTAGCCTTTGAAAGCAAGAAGCTTCTCCCTCTCAAAGGAATTGGCCAACTCATGAATTGGAGTTGTATGCAGTTATCCATGCTTTGAAAACATGGAGACATTATTTGTATGGTTCAGAGTTTTATGTGGATGTGGATCATGATACTCTGAAACATTTTTTGTAAATAGCGTGACTTGAGGGGCCGCCAAGCTAGGTGGGCAGAGCTCATGCAGGAGTTTAATTTAACGATTCGGTACCGAAGAGGAAAAGACAATAAGGTTGCTGATGCGTTGTCTCGCATTATACACAACCTGAGTTTCACGGTATTAGAGAGTGCTCTAATGACCGAGATCAGAGAAACTCAAAAGGTGGACGAGTTTGTCCAGAGCTTATGACCTAAGGGTCATGTGTTAAAACCCGGGGAAAATGAAAAGGATGACCTGGCATCCAGAAAAGACCAAACTTATGCAAGATATACCATAAGGGATGGTATGCTAGTTAGAAATGGCAAGGTTGTAGTACCTGGTCAGAATGATCTCAGGCAGAGAGTCATTCGACAATGCCATGATAGCCCGTGTGCGGGACATCCAGGAGTCGAGAAGACATATGATCTCGTGAAGCGAGATTTCTTTTGGCCAAGGATGAAAAAGCATATTCATGAGTATGTGACACGGTGTTTCTCGTGTCAGGTAAGTAAGGCCGAGCGGGTGAAGCCACCCGGACTTTTACAGCCCTTGGAAATACCACTAAGTAAGTGGGAGAGCATTTCCATGGACTTTATTGTAGGGCTACCTGCAACACAAGGAGGATATAATTCTATCCTTGTGGTGGTTGATCGTCTAACCAAGATGGCTCACTTCATTCCGACTAGAGAGTCTGTTAGTGCCCCGCAAGTGGCGGATTTGTTCATTAGACATATATTTCGTCTGCATGGATTACCTAGATCCATAGTGTCAGACCGAGATGTCAGATTTACCGGTCATTTCTGGACAGCGGTATTCGAGACACTGAGGACTGAGTTAGGAATGAGTAGTGGGGATCATCCTGAGACGGATGGTCAGACGGAGAGAGTCAACCAAACTTTAGAGGATATGCTGAGGGCATATGTGTCATTGAGGCGAAATACATGGGACAAGTGGTTGCCATTGTTGGAGTTTGCCTACAATGATAGGAAGCATTCATCTACTGGGTTCAGTCTGTTTGAGCTGAACTATGGTTATAGGCCAGCCAATGCAATTATAGTTGGAGTACCTCAGAAAGTGCCTAGTGCCGCGAACTTTGTAGTTCAGATGCGGGAGATGCTAGCACTTGCGAGAGCTAATATCCGCCAGGCTATGGATAGAGCCAAGGTGTATGCGGATGAAAATCGGTCTATAAGAGTATTTGAAGAAGGAGAAAAAGTTTTTCTCAGAATTCCGTCGCACTCGAAGTCGTTGACTTCAGGAGAGTGTGCTAAGTTATCACCTCGATACTGTGGGCCGTGGTTAATTCTAAAGAGAATAGGCAGTGTAGCCTATAAATTAGAATTGCCACAGGGGTGTAAGGTGCACCCGGTTTTTCATGTTTCACGCTTAAAGAAATTTTTACATACAGGTGACTCACTAATCGAAGGTGTGGTTTTGTTTCAGGAGATAGAGGATATTGCAAGGCACAAACCAACAAGAATCCTGGACCGAGGAACAATGCAAATACGAAATCGAAAGATACCCACGGTGTTGGTTGCATGGCATGGTCAGCCTCTATCCGAAGCTACCTGGGAATCCGTATATCAGTTGCGGAGAGTGTTCCCAGACTTTATCATCGAGGAGGCTGATGTCTGAAGAGGGAAGGAATGTTACGCTCTAGCCGAGGTAGCATGACCTCGGAAGAATCAGTCGACATTTCCCTTAAAGGATCTATCTCTGTAATATATGTGTTTGCGCTTCATGTAAATGATCGAGAGGGATTTAATGTCAAGGTCCTAGGTGAGGGCTGATAGCACCAGACTAGATAGATCTAAGACCAAGGGCCTAGTGCTAAGATTGTGCCTAGGGGCAAGGAATTAAATGCATCCCAAGAGAGGGGTGAAATGTTGCATTAGGAAGGCCCTATATAGATGACATGTGGCATCTAGATCTATCTAGGGAATTGGGGTTTGCTGAGGCTAGAGAGAGAAGAGAAGAGAATGATTCAGGTGATTTTGTAACGTAGATCTCTGTCTGGCTCATGAGTCTTAGCGAAATATGGCTGGGAGGAAATGAATGGTGCTACTCCCGTGATCGAATGTGAGAACAAATAGAGAGAGTTGGTGACACAGAGCACAATTGGCAAAGAAGATCCAGCTGGAGGGAAGAAGAAGGGCCATTAGAAACGTCCAGCTTCGCCGATTTGATGAAAGGGGAGGCAGATAAACCACCAGGCTTCCGTCGATGAAAAACACGGGTAGGAGGTACAGTGGCAGAAGGAGGCGTCGAGGCGGAGAAAACAAAGGAAGAAGACTGTGTAGGGGGCAGTACAGGCTGTACGGTCGTCCGTACAGGCTGTACGGAAAACCATACAGCAGGTATGAGAGGCTATACGGGTAGGTCGACAGGGCACGGGAATTGTAGGGAAGATGCAACTGGAAGCGGTACGGGCGGCTGTACGGAAGGCCATACATCTGGTGGCAGCTGTACGGAAGGCCGTATAGCTGACGACAGCTGCACGGAGGACGAAGGAGTCAGCAGGGACGTGCAGGGGAACGATACTGACGGAAGCAGAGAGGAGGACGAAGAGGTCTCCATCGCTACACCTCACACACACACACACACACACACACACACACACACACACACTCACTCTCACATATGTATACACATTCTCTCTCACACACACTTTTTCTTTTTTTGTGAAACCAATATATTATGAAACATTCATTTACATCAGGGCAGTGCTCAAGAAAAGAGCCAAAGCCCTATCCATCAGAAATGCAGAATACTCTCAAGAATATGATGACATCTTGGACAAAGAGGTGAAGCAATCCTTCTTTCAGCCAATTTCACTCCCACTAGAAGAATACCAACAATGCATCTCCATAGAAAGAGTCTCTGCTTCAATGGCATTTTCAACTTCCATATCAATTGCAATTTACCTTTCCACCAGGCTAATGACTTATTCAAATGCCATAGAGAATTAGCATGATAAGCAATCCAAGGAGGAGGTAATATCAATCGATAAGCCTGTATAGAAGTCAATAAATGCAAAGGCCGAGAGGATATTCTTGGACTTGAAGACTGAAGGTGCCAATCTTGAATCCTGTCTCTTACATTCAATGTTGGAATCGGGACCAAAGGGAGTAAGAGATCAGCAACAGCTTTCCAAATAGGTCTGTGATGCATCCCAAGATTGTATTGTCGACATGCTGCTGGAAAAGAGAGAATATGTCCTTGCGTATCCACCACGTCATCAATGAAACGGATGCCCAATTTCATAAGATTGTAAGCTCTGATTGGTTATTGTACAGCAAGGGGAGAGGAAAACACAGCACTCCAATGAATGCTTTCCATTCTGAGTGAGGAGGCTATAGAAGCAGGATGGGGAGATCATTTGATGTGAGAGAGTACTTGCTTCCAATCCTGAATCAAGGAAGTAGAAAATGGACAACCAGGGATTTTACCTTGAAATTTGCCAAGTACTACTTCCGATGGATCAACTAGCCAATATCCATAAGCATTTGTGCGCATCTGACCACACAAAATTGCCAACATGATAGACCAAGGCTGCTCTTGTTGAAAAAATATCTTGAGCATAGTGATCTTTCTTGCCAACACATGAAATTTAATGTTTATTATATTCAAACCACCATGCATTCTTGGTGAGCAAAGCAATTCCATTTTGAGCAACCTTAAAGCTTTTTTATGAAGCTTAGTTTTCCAAAAAATCTCCATGGCTTGAGACATAAAGGAAGTGAGGTCTCGAGATGACCAATGTAATAGAGGAAGGTAGAACTGGACATAAGCTAGAACAATGGACTGGACAATTTGAAGCCGTACATGCAGAGGCCAAGTGGAGATCTTCCAATATTCTAATTTGTCCTGAATTTTGTTGGACACCCATGATATTTGATGCTTATTTCTGATTTTCCAGCCAATGGGATAGCCCAAATGTCTTACTATGTTTTCCAGAGAAATAATCTGGCCGGGCCACAGGATAGCATGTCATTCACAATGCTTGAGAGGCAAGAGTTTTGATTTCTGAAAATTAATTTAAAGACCAGCTGCGAACCCAAAATCTGAAAGGGTATACATCAAGAGGCGAAGCTCCAAAGGACTGTTCTTTGGCATGAAGAATGAATCATTTGCATAAGCCTGTGCAATGAGGGTCGTGAACCAGAAATCTGAAGCCCCACTAACTGTCTAGTATCAACCAGATGATCCATATAAAGAAGCAAAGGATGTGAAGCAATGGCATAGAGCAAAGCACTGAGAGGGCATCCCTGTCGAACTGATCGTTCCAGAGTCCAAGACTCAGACAAATGATTCCCTATAAAGCATTGTGCAGTGGAATCTGAGTAAAGCCAATATATGACATTAACTAGCTTTGGCCCAAAACCAAGTTTAAACATGATTTGAGAGACATAATCCCAGTGTACCGTATCAAATGCCTTCGCCACATCCCCCTGCATGACCAAAACATCTTGAGCTGAATATTTCGCATATTCCATTGCGATGAGAGTATTAGAGATATTGTCATGAATATGCCGTCTTGGAACAAAACCATATTCCCTGGGATGAAGTCCATCATGAAGGATATCCTTTATCCGATGTACCAATGTGATAATTCTTTCTATCTTAAATGGTGCGTTGCCCTATCAGCTAGATTTAGATTTAGATGCTCGTTGGGGAGAGACTAAAATGAAAATGTTTAGACTTCATAAGCAATTGTAGCTTGAATGAAGAGATTTTGGACTACCTTTTGATTAGCCTTCTCCTTTAGTGCTAGCCTTCATCATGGTTGAGTCTGCCCTTCACCTTCGGAGTGCCGATAGAAACTCAGTACAAAGACTTTGTATAGATGGATGCTCAAGTATGTGTGGGTGTGTGGATTTGTATGTGTGAGAGCATATTTTTATACTATGGTCTACACCCACTGTTGGGCGCTGATGACGTCAGTGGGGATGTCATAGTAGCTAGTCCCTGCTATGCATGATGGAGTTTATGGTTTTCAACCTTGTGAGTGACTATCATGAAATTGAAACTGCACTATGTTGTGTTTTTAGAGGATGAGTTTGGGAATGTTCCTGGATTCATCTAGGTATATTGCCTGGGATGAAGTCCATCATGAAGGATATCCTTTATCCGATGTACCAACATTTTGGCAATAAGTTTGTATATAACCGGCATCAAAGTGATGGGCCTCGAGTCATCCATTGTCTCACATAGAGGTTTTTTGGGCACAAGCTTAACCAGACCATGCTTCCAAGCTGAGGGAAGATGTTGATGCTGCCAGGCTACATTAATGAACTTCAAAATTGGACCCTTCAATTCAGCCTAGAAGGCTACAAAAAATTCAACCGTCAAACCATCCCAGCCAGGGGATTTATGTTTACCCAAATGCTTTGAGAAAGACATTTCCAGCATTGTAGCTTTTTGCAAAGAAACAATAGGAGAAACAAGCTGTGTAATCTGTTCTGAGCCAATGCAACCTGAGGTGTAGAAGAAGAGGGCAGAGAAATAAGAAGCTGAAAATGATCCAGACATTGTTTTTGTAGCTGAGATAAAGTCTGGGTCCGAAGACCATCTGGTTTCCTGACCCTCGTGATAGATTGACTTTGTCTATGTGCATGTAAATTCCGAAAGAAAGATTTCGAGGAACAACCCTTATCTAGCATAGGTTTAACTCTAGCCCTGGTCTGCCATTTAGAAAGCTTTCGTTTATCATTGGCATCAATTATGGAGGAAGCACAGGACAATAAATGCTGCTCAGAAGCAGATAGAGACCTTTGACGGCTAATCTGTACCAAATACTGCTTGTATGATTTTGCCCATTGGATATGCTGTCTGGTTTCTGCCATGTACCATCTTCCATATCCCTTAATGACATTTTGAGTACAATGTACAAAAGAGTTCCAAGCAAAGTCCAGATCCTCCTGAGCATGGGATAACAATGGCCTGCAAGCCAGTCTGATCATTTGCTGGAATTTTTCATGAGAAAGATACAATTGATTGACGTGTAAATGTCTGACTGGAGAGAGCGAGCATGAATAAGATAACATCTATCAAGCCTGGCCCAATATTCTGTAAAAGCATTATGATGATATGTAAATCCCATAACTGAAGGGTGAGTTGCTGTCCCTAAATCTGCAAATTGAAGCGATGAAGTCAAATGTTCCCATTGCTGGATTTCAGAGGGCAGTATATGGGATTTGTGCGTGGTATTGTCCTTCCAGTGAGGAGAATTATTGAAGTCGCCACAAAGTAGAGCATTTGAGGACCAAGGATATTCCTTTATGGAGTCCCACATTTGAGCTCTAGAAGCTGAATTTTGAGAGGCATACAAGGAGTCGATTTCAAAAATCTCTCCATTGATCATACATTGGATAATCATCCATCGACCACCAAGATCATTATATGCTATCCAGGGTTGCAGATCATGTCTGGCTAAAATGCACAGCTCAGAGAATTGTTCAGATCTTGCATAAAATATATCATATCCTGAAAAGAACCCATGCTGGCCAGCAAAAGAATGCTGATTATGCTCTTGCAGACACACTACATCTGGATGAGTTTTATTTATATAATGCCATAGGAGCCTCCATTTATTATGGTTGCAGAGGCCCTGTATATTATAAGAAATACATTTAAGAGAAGCACGCATGAGAATATGTACAAGAGATGAACAGTCCTCAAAAAGAAAGGGAGGCATCAAGCCTCTGCCATTGCCACAGGGTCTTGCTGACCCTCAGCTCCAATTCTCTGACTAAATCATCTTCTTCACAAAGTGGAAGACCCTCCTTGACTGCATTAACCCATGTCTTTGAGATGGGGTTGCCCGAAGAGGTAGAAGGTTGTCCTGGAGAAGGAGCAGAAGCATCCCAATTACGAGATTGGAGAGGTCTTTGTTTGAGAGGCACCGTCTTCTTTGCAGTCTGCCAACCCTCGTGAGAAGATGAATTATTTTCCACTAACTTACTTTTTACTTTATCCTTATTTTGAGCTGAATTGGCCTGGCTCCCTGTATGAACTGAAGGCTTTACTCCTTTAGCTTCAGTCTTTTCCACATATGTCTTCTGGCCTCCTTTATGAGATGGCAGAGGAATGGCTGCTGGGGGAGGCGGATGAAGGATAGAGGGACACTCCGAAGCTAGGTGCCCAAACTTGTGACAAGAGAAACAAGCTCCAGCAAAAATGCCCCATTTTAAAGTGAAATATTTCTTTCCCAAATTAACACCCTCAATCTCAACCGCAATAGCAGAGGGGGTTGGTCGATCAGTATCCCATAAGATTTTTATTACCTGTGGGACGAGGGGGACTAATCACTTGTCCCAATGTCATGGCTAAGCCTGGAAGCTCTGTTCTCATGTCATTTGGAAAATCAACCACTTCAACCCATACAGGGCAATGATGCTTGATGAGAGTCTGATAGTCCTTATTAGGGGACCAGGGCATGATGTGCACCATTTGACGACCAAAAAATAAAGGGGACATTTCTAGCATCTTTTGTTTTGTCAAGGCATCCAAAAGATGAACTTCATAAAATCCTCGGGAAAATAGACTCCTACATAGCATCCACCTAGGAGAGAATTCACCCATTGTCCCACATCATTAGCCAAGGGTATTTTGCCTGGGAAAAAGATGATAACTGCAGTTTGAGAGAGCTTCTTCAAAGGATGCACAAGAGAAGGCAACTTCATCTTGTAAGTGAGTTCCGGAGCAGGTAGAATCCATTCTCTTCTACTTTGTTGAAAATCATCATTCAACATGTCAAACACATAGGAAGCATCTTCAGATGAAGGAGCTATGGGGGGCGAAGTTTCCCTTAATTGTCTTTTAGGTTCAGGAGAGAGTGCTCTCTTGACATAATACTTGCTTGTTTCTGCCATGGAGGCTAAGGGATTCAGCAGGTACCAAACGGAGAGAGGCAGATGGGTCACGACGATGACTGACAGGCTGTACGGACTTATGGACTGACAGGCTGTATGGACGTACGGAGAAGCTGACAGATTGTACGGAAGGGCTCACAGGTTGTAACGGGACTGACAGGCTATACGGAACAAAAGGCAGGTTGTACGGAAAAAGTGACGGGCGTACATGAAGACTGACGGTGACGGTTGCACAGAATATTTGAAGGGCTGTACGGACGCAGGGAAGGTAGTCTAGTAGGGCTATGCAGGCATGTACGAAGCTCAGTTCAAAGACCCAAAGAGATAAGCCAAACGGGTGTACGGGAAGATCTGACGTGCCGTACGGGAATCTTATGACGGCCGTACAGATGTACAAATGGGGAGACAGCGCCATGCGATCCCTTACAAGGATGAACAGCAGGGGCAACGATCTCTCACACCTGCGCAGCTCTCACACACACACCATCAGACATGATGCGCGCGCACACACTTTTTTTTTGTGGGAAGAAATCTTTTATTGCTGTAGAATAATTACATTCATAGTTACTTCAAAAACGAAGTAGCTACTACTCAACTGAAGATCTCAGTTTAAGCTGTATACACATCCTGATCAATCAAACGAGTCTGAAAGTAATCATAGAATGATTGTTGCAGAGATCGTTTGAAAAAAAGAAAAGATGAAAAAAGTGGATCACCAAAGACTCTATGATTTCTGTCCATCCATAAAGTCCATAGGGTCCAATAACGCATCCATACAAAAAATAAATCAAAACCCTGTCTTTGTGGATGAAAGCCAAACAACCAGAAAAATTTGCCAAAAGTAACAGTAGGAAATCGCTGTCGAAGCCTCTGTCTGATGAGAGCAATGAGATCAGAAGTATTTGGACAGGACCAAAAGATATGAAACACTGATTCAGTAGAGTGATGGCATCTGTGACAAACAGCTGAAACAATATGTCTGTGTGCGAGTAACTGTCCAGATGGAAAAATGCCAAGGAGAACTCGCCATAGGAAAAGCTATTGTCGAAGAGGGACTTTGTAATGCCAAAGGAGGCGCAGCCTTTTTCGCCACCACTTCATTGGGCGATCCATATGCCAAACAATATTTGCTCTGTGATGACACTGTGATATGTGAGAGCTTCAAAGGGCGGACGTATAAGGAAGGAGAGCGTAAAATCCAATCCTCAAGCCGATTCTGATGCTCCAAATGAGGTATCGGCAAGTACGGTTGGAGCATTGTTGAAATTTTATGCCATAAAGGACGATAGTGAGCTCCCAAACCATACTTGCGAGCAGCCATAGAAAAAGATAAAATTGTGCCATCATCCTGAAGTACATCACCACAGATGAAATGCCTTTGAAGGAGAGAAAATAAGAACGTCTGGGTTCTTGTATGGCCAACGGAGGGTGGAATACTTTAGATCAAAAAATATTCTCTACCCTCAAAGAGTTGCCCGATAGAGAGTCCCTGCCATGCCATTCCAAGTGGGATAAGATGTGTTTCCAATCAAGAAGCAGACGAGAGACAAAAGGGCAGCCTCTGATCTTGCTTTGGATAGAGCCAAATAAAAAATCCCACTGAGTAGGGTGCCAATTCCCAAAGGCAGATGTTTGAAGATGTAATAAGAGAGAACGTATCATGAAAGCCCAGGGCTGATCTCCTTGCATAAACTTTATCATCATTTTCCCTCTGTGAGCAAGTAAATGCATTTGAATATTGAGAATGTTTAGACCCCCGTGCATCTTTGGAGAACAAAGACGATGCATAGAGAGTAATCTGAGACTTTTCTTGCCATGTTTTGAACGCCAGAAAATTTCCATGATAGCTGACATAAATGAAACCAGATCTGCCTTAGTGAACATAGTGAGAGGCAGATAAAATTGTATGTATGCTATCAAAATGGATTGTGTGATTCACAGACGAACATGTAATGGCCAAGTTGCAAGCTTCCAATATTCAAGTTTTGCCCTTAACTTTACCAGCAGTTTGTTGTGAACGAGTAAGTCCCCAGCCTAGAGGATAACCAAGATGTCGAACGAATTGAGAAGCGGGGACAATTTCTCCAGGCCCCAGAAGGTTGTGCCATTCCTGTGCATGTAACGGCAGCAATTTTGATTTCTGAAAATTTACCCGAAGGCCAGCAGCCAAACCATATGTGGAAAGAGCGTGCATAATCATGGATAGATCAGGCCGAGTATTTTTTGGAGTAAAGAGTGAGTCATCAGCATATGCCTGAGCAATCATGCTGCGACTGCCAAGAATCTCCAAACCGTGCAACTGGTCAGTGTCCAAGAGGTGATCCAGATATTGAAGCAGTGGATGAGTGGCTATGGCAAAAAGTAAAGCACTCAGGGGACATCCTTGCCTGACAGAGCAAGCAAGAGTCCAGGATGGAGAAATATCGCCTGAGAGTATGCAGTCAGCTTCACTATCTTGATATAACCAAGCAATGAGTTGCTGCATTTTTGTGCCAAAACCCAATGCTTGCATAGTCGATGAAATAAAATCCCACCGAACAGTATCAAAGGCTTTGGCAATATCAACTTGCAATAACAAAACGTCCTGCTGTGTGTATTTGGCATATTCAATTCCAATGTAGGCATTAGCAATGTTATCGGTGATATGCCTGCGCGGGACAAAGCCATATTGAGCAGGATGCAACCCATCATGTAAAATCCCCTTTAGCCGATCGACAATCATTTTGGTGGTGACTTTGTAAATTACTGGCATAAGAGTGATAGGTCTCCAATCTGCCAAAGACTCACAAATTTGTTTTTTGGGAAGGAGTTTAACAAGACCTCTCTTCCATGTGTCCGGCATTTTCTGATTTTGCCACGCAGCATTCACCATACATAGCAATGAATGCTTCAAAATAGGCCAGTATGCTAGAAAAAATTTGACTGTTAAACCATCCCATCCAGGGGATTTCCATCTGCCACATGATTTGATCGTATCTGACAGTTACCTCTCAGTAAAGGGTTCCTCCAATTCCAAAGCTTGAGTGGAGGAAATGATAGGAGAAACATGTTGCAACAGTAAATTTCGTGCAAGCAAAATCTGTTGCGAGGGAGGAACTGCAGAGCCAAATTGCTGAGAGAAATGATGCACACAAATAGAAGCAAGCTGTGACCGTGAAGTAGTCCATGATCCATCTGGCATAAGCACTCTGCAAATTTCTGTTTTGATTCTCCTCTGATGTAAACTTTTAAAAAATTCTTTGGAAGAGCAGCCTTTATCTGTAAAGGCTCTTTGTCTTGCTCTAGTCTCCCATTTTGCCAGTTTCCTGTGATCATTTAGTTTAAGACAATGTATGGCCTGGCATAGTGTTGTGTGCTCATGCATGGACAATGACCGATGATGACTGAGTTTAGTGAGGTCTTGACAAGTAGATTTGGCCTGAGCAATGGTTTCCCTCAGGGTCTTCATGTAAGACTTGCCATAAGCTCTGATCATCGCTTGCATTTTAGAAATAAAAGAATCCCAGGCACCATCAACATGAAGATGGCTGCTAGAGGAGAGACAATGAGCTGCTTCAATAACCATTGCCTTGAAATCAGCATGTTGCAAATAACTGTTGTTTATAATTAGATGTCTCCTGTGTGGCAATCTATCATCTGGCATATTATGAAAAGCTAACCGCAACCATAGTGGTGGATGGTCTGAATGGACAAAGGCATAGTCAATCCACATTTTGCATGTGAAATCCCCATTTTGTTGGGGAGCAATACTATACCAACGATCCAGACGTGCCTGATAGGCGGAAAGAGCATTATGTTGAAAAGTGTAGCCCGGTGACAAAGGCTATAATTCCTTCCAAAGGTCAACCAGATCCAGATGCAGAAGTAGTTGAGACCATGCATGCCTTTCAGGAGATAACATATGGTCATGTTTGGAGGTGTTGTCTCCCTGTTGTGGAGCATTATTGAAATCCCCACATATGTAGGCATGAAATCTCTACGGATATTGTTGCATGGCTTCCCAAATTGCTGTTCTTTCTCTAGAGGACTGAGGTGCATAAACTGAAGCAAATTCAAACACCTCTCCTCTAATAATGCATTGGAGAACAAGCCATTTGCCTTTGTTGTCATTTAATGCAATGACTGGTTGAAGCTCATGTTTGATCAGAAGGACAACCCCTGAGAAAGAGTGCTCCCCAGCATAGAAAATATCATATCCACAGTAGTGTCCTGTCTTGCCTGCATAAATATGTTGGTTGTGTTCTTGTAATGCCTCTATGTCAGGCTGAAATCCGTTGATGTATAGCCACACAGATTTCCATTTCCTACTGTCACAGATGCCCTGAACATTGAGTGTAAAACATTTGATGTGAGCAGTCATATGTACAGGTATTTATAGTAATGTAACAACTATTTACAGCAGCAAAATTTATGAGGTCAGCCTTGCATTTCTATCTCAGGGTCGAGGTCTCGCCCCTGAGAAGAAGTAGCTGCCTGAGAAGTATACAGCAAAGCAGTAACCTCTTCTTCAGGGAAGAGTGTTCTGCTGGCTGTTATTGCAGCCCATGTAATCCCAATTCCTGTATTTATCTCTGGGGTATTTCCGCTAGAAGATGCACCATTCCAAGTGCAGGGGGGTGGAATTCTTCGAGCAGAAATAACTTTTCTTGGACTTTGCCAGCCATCAATTGAAGGTTGCTGTCCTTTGGTCGAGGATTGAATAACAGGAGGTGAATGTGAAGTGAGATTCCCATTGGGAGCCACTGGAGCTTTGCCTTTATCCTGACTCCCAGCAGGCTGTCTACTGCTTTTATTTTTGTTGGCCACTGGAGTGGGAACAGCTTTAGTAGGCATGGAAACTGGCAAAGTGGCACGAGGCATTTTATGTTGATTCATTGGACACTGTGAAGCCATGTGTCCAAACTTTTTGCATTCAAAACAGGCCCCTGCAAATAAATCCCATTTGAGTTTATAAAAAGCACTTCCCATGTTCACATTATTCACCGTGACTGAATAAGAGTCCGGTGTGGGATTGTCAGTATCCCAGAGAATGCAAAATCTCTTTGAGTTGCCATTTGGCCGTGGTGGGCAAACCACTTTACCTAAAGATGCTGCAATTTTAGGCAAAAGCGAGGCCATACATTGGGGGAAATCAACAACTTCAACCCAAACCGGGCATTTGTGTCGGATTAAAGCCTGAAAATCCCTTGTGGGAGACCATGGCAAGACATGCACCATTTGCTGCCCAAAAAAAAGAGGTGAATGTTCCAAAAGCATTTGTCTATGGATCTCATCCACCGTGATGACCTCAAAAAAGCCCCTGGCTGCATAGTGTACTTTACGAACAAAAGAGCCAGCCAATGTGCGTGTCAGCCAGTTGCCTATCTCTGCAGCAGGGGGCATCCGGCTTGGAAAAAATAATATGACTGCATTCTTGGCATATTTCGTCACTGGATCGACAATTTCATCGACCTCAACCATGAGGCCAACTGAAGGAACCGAGTCTTTCCACTCTTTTCTCGTATCTGCAAATCCTTCATGCATTACATCATATACCAATTGAGCCTCAAGAGTCTCATGCATCGGGTCATTCTGACCCTCAACCTGCTTTTGCTTCTTGCAGGGAGCCGAACGCTCCTTTTGAAACGTTTTTTCATATGAATACTCTGCCATGACTTTGAAAGAAAGGGAGCTTGAGAATGAAGTATCTGTAAAAGAGTAGTGAAAGCCAAAAAAACCAGTCCCAAAGAAGTATTCACAGGAAGTCCACCAGAGAGGATAAAGAAGAGTATAGTTGGGGAGGAGATAGCAGAGGGAATTGTAAAAGTTAGGCTGGAACACTAGACTAGTAGAGAAGACAGCGGGGCCCAAAAGACTTTAAGGATTTGTACGGCAAGAAGTACAGGAACTGTACGGAGGGGACCAGCGTATGGAAAAAAAATGTAAGAAAAAGGTACCAGGATGTGTACGTGAAATTGCAGAGGAGAACCAGGAGTGACGCAGATGTACGGGAAACGTACAAGCGTACGGACGCTGTACGGCTACCGTACAGCTGTACGGACGGGGCTGCACAGGGTAATCGAGGAGGATGAAAGAGACAAGCGGCGTAGACCTCACTTGGATCAGACGAAACACCTAGGGAAACGTGAAAAAGTTACGGGCCTGTAGGAAAGCGCTGCGAGCAGAGTAAGAGCCTGTATGGAAACGGCCGTACGGTCTGTATGGGTAGCCGTACAGGTGGTACGGGATGCCGCAGAAGGCACGACGGGCACTGGATCCTGGTAAGTTCCTCAGCTCTCCTCGACGCTCCTCAGCACCTCACGCCACACCACACACCACACACACACCAGATCTGACACACACACACACGCGCGCACGCGTGCACACACACACACACATACACAGGTCCTCCAGCTCTCCCGCTTAGCTTTCGCCACCTCCATGGCCTAGGCTATATATTGGCATGAGGGATTGGGCCATGGGCATTCATTGATCAGTACTTGCAAGCGTAGATTGGCAGGGCCTTTTGGGCCGCTGATGAGTTTCATCAATCATAAGAAAGATTAGAGACATGAATAGACAGTTAATCCATCAGGAATAAAGAAAATGTGACAAAAGAAGCACTCCATGAGTGGGAACATATCAAAGAGTTTCCAGGTTGGATGGGGTTGCCTTTTTCAAAGACATCAATAATCACAGTAGCTAGAAATAGGCATTTGTAAGAAAACATGTACTGACTGCTGTCAATGAATGGTTGTGTGCAGCCTATGCTCCCCTACCAACGCTATGGGTCCAATCAGGTAACTGTTCCTGCTTTTTATTTTTTTGGGTAAAGCAGGGGTTCGCTAACAGATGATAGTGAGAACTAATCAGGACGAGTAATATATGTCTCTGTCCATGGCAGCTACACAAGTGAAGATGCTGGTATCTTATTGTGATTTTATGTAGTGTTCTAAATATTTATTTCGTAACAGGGAAACTTCTATTCGCCTTATGTGGGTTCTTACAAGCTTATTTGGGATAACACATACTCTACATTTTATCGTAAGGTATGATCAGTTCTCTATACTGTACTCTAGAGTTGGTGTATCAAATGGTCCTTTTTTGTTGCACAGGAAAAATATGCAGAACACTGCACACTGATTGGTGGTGGTTCTCGCCCTCGAGGAATGGAATTTCTTGTGTAGTATTTGTGATGACCTAATGAAATCCTTTAATTGATTTGAATGCTTATCATTGGTGAATTCTTTGGCAGTCCTTACGCTACAAGGTGGATGCTATCCCTCCTGTGGTTGAAGCAGTACCACAAGAAATTGCAGTGACAAAAGAGGCCTAATTTATTGGCTATCTGTTTTCTATTATATTTTGCTTGGATCGTGGGTATCAGGCCGAATAGTTACTTCTCAATGTACATTGGGATTCTTTGAATTAAAATTTCTTGGGTGTTTTAGACAATTCTTTATCAGAGGCATAAGGACTGTCCACCTTCTTTAGGAGCCATATCATAATGGACAATTCTGAATGTAACATAGAGAGACGATAAGAGTATCAGGCAGGGACCACAGCTACCCCTCCTTGCATCCGAGATTGCCTCTGCAGTTTCATTCTGTTAAGGGAGTTCAAGAAGCTTACATTGTGAGAACTACAATTTTTTCTTGAATTTTGATGGAATATTCCAGCTGGACTTTGGAAAGTATTATTTTAAATGAGACTCTCAAGTAAGTGAATTTTTCCAAAGGCAAATGGCATTTACAAGGCTGAATATATTTCTGCAGTCTTCTACAACTCTTAATTACAATTATAGATTACATGAACTGCGTAGTCTTCTTCTTAGGGAGTATCCCTTATCCAATGTTTCATTCGAGTTAAGTCCATTTGCAGTGGTTGCGGTGCCTTCAGGGGCCTGCCTAGCTAGCGGTCGAACTGATGCACGCTCGAAGACACCCACCCGCCTCAACCACCAGTCTAGAACCCTACTTGCATGGTTAAGTTGATGGTTAAATTTGTGTGGGATGGATGAAACCTTGACTGTACTTGTACCGCTTTTTTTTTCCTGTGTTGTGCAAGAATTGAATCGCTGCCTGAGTGCAAGTGGATTGCCATTTCAATCCACTTTGTGTTGACAATGTGGGGGATATTTCAGTGGTCGCGAGGGGGATTGTTGCCTCTTATTTATTGTGCTCTTTTTTATTTGGGGGGGAGGGCATACTCACAAATTAAAAGTAGCAACACACTCACCCACACTACTTTTGAAATGAAAGTTGATCTGTTGATTTGAGAGCTTTGCTTTAGTAGGTAAAAAGGCAAAGCTCGAGGTGAAGCACATAGGCTATAAATTCCATAGCCACTCATGTTTGATCATTTGACCCAATGCAAATTCGTATTCTATTAATTTTCATGGACAAATTATTGCCTCATTTTATGAAGCCATTTTGTATTTAACATGGAACCTTCCAAGACAATATTATATATATGATCGATTCTTGTGTGCATCTTTAGTTTGAGATGCTTTCGAGAAATCATATTGTTGCCACCTTTTTCAAAGCGTGGAAGTGATGTCACATCCATCCATCCATCGGAGTGTACAATAGGCAAGGGATAATTGAAGCAACAAAGAAGATGCACCATTGATTTAGTTGAGGTATCCAAAATTAAGCAACTTGTTTTGGAACTTTAGTTGCACCATTAGCTAATCGTGGTCTACTTGCCCATGTATTGCACGAGCATGAACCAAAGGTTGCTGCTCATCTGAACAAGCAGCGGTTCAGGAGAGTCTTTTGCAAGGATGGAGAAAGAAGTGGCTACAGGTGAAGTAGGAGGTAATCAATGTTTTTGTACCACTTAATGCTTCATTAAATAAAATAGATTAACTATGCTCAATTTCTTATGGATTGAGCTTTGCTTAGCTCACAAAGAGCTTGTGGTTCAAAGAAAGTCTCAAAGTATTGGGCATGGAAAGTTGTGATACAATGGAGTTTTTGTGGATGAAGTTTGGTTGAATTTGTATTTTTGAGGATTTAGATGCTTGTAAGAAGCTCATTATTCATAGCTTTGTCAAACCAAATCCTTGGAGTCCACCCTATTGCCATACAATAGATTTTAAAAGATTTGTATAATCCTCTTTGACTCCATCTTTTAGATTAGGTAACATGGTCCTAATCATGTGCATTTATACGTAATCATTAGAGGATGATTAAAAATCAATGCACGTCACAACAATGCTTAGTAGGCATGTTTAATGCACCTTTCATAATACTCTTACAATCTTTTCACAATGATAATTTATTCACGTGTTAGGCTTGGCGAGTGAGTACTTTTGCAATTGTTGGTATATATCTAGACTACATATAGATAGTATTTCTTAAGGTGAAAGAAAAGCAAGGTGTGGCAGTTGTAAATTATAAAGGAGGCGCAAAAACATCCATGGTGCCCTCTCAATGAAAATACTAATAAAATTTCATTTTATAATATATATATAAGATAGTAATCACTTGTTAAATCTTGTTAAAATACAAAGTACATTATAATTAACATGGGGCAAACTATTTATCTCTACTCGTACAAGTGGGTAAACACTACTTTTCAGATAGTTTTTTTCCATGCATATATATAAGATAGTAATCACTAGGCAATATAGGATTCTAGTTAATCTTAAATAGTTCAAATAGTTGTTATATGCTAAAGCTTTTCTATACTTAAAAAAAGCACAGGTTATTTATAAATGCAAAGAAGGATGACACTCTTAAGTATTTTCTACATTCATTTAATAACTTGTAGGTGCTAAAAGAAGTTTAAAAAAATTGTGTTGTTGGAGAGATGAATTTTTAACCTTGTCTAAGCCTTCATTTTGGTTAAAAGTTATCATGCTTTGTTGGACTAGTCCTTGTGTTTGCCACGAGGCCCATGCCCATCCTGTGCTCGTGCTTGTCGACCCATCCCTGGCTTTGATATGTTTCTCCCTAGGTCCCCTCACCATCGTTACTGCTATGCATGCGAGCTCATTAGTTGTTCGTGATGAAGGTGAGATTAGTAACTTTCCCAACACTGTTGCATGACCTCAAGAACGCCCATCCTACACCATTGCGACCATTCTCGATTAAGTAGGAAGACTCTTTGTACTCCTTCGAGTCACCCTGTTGATTCCCAATGACACACCATCATTGAATGCCACATTCTGCAAAGGAATTTGGCTTTTAGTTAGCTTTCGATTCTTCCTGTGGGGTTGCTTGGCTTCCTATTGCTTTGCCTTTGTATGGCGTGCAGGTCACCAACAGTAGTCCTACCACCAACTACTTGCTAAGAATGCCAAGATTGTGCATGGGATGTGTGTTGGTAAGCTCTCGTGCCAAGAAATCAACAAGGTCCTCCAGCCCTCTTAAATTTAGTTTGCAGCCCAAAAATCCACCTCCCTTCGGAAGTTGCATCCTCTTCTACCCCAATTGGAGCACCCTCACCACCTCCCCAACTTTTTATCCTCCCTCAAAGGGTCCACCAACCCTCCATCCAAGGCGTCCAAGGCAAATGCATCCTCTCCATACATGCTTCCATAAATCGTCATCTTCACCTTGTAGCCTCCTTTGCTAAAAGTACTACTCATTCGAATATAGCAAAGCGAAGCTTATCGATTCTTGTATTAGGAGAGACTTTTCGCCTTCACGCATATTATGTATGCCAAATTCTACAACTTAACGTGGTCGCTTTTACATCGAGTGAATCTTTGTTAGAGAGGACATCTCTTTCTTGTCTAGATGCTGCAGACAAAAAAATATTATTAACAAATTATTAACTTCTTTATGCACATTAAACAAGTAGACATTAGTGCGCAAAGGCATACCACCCAATGAAGACCATCTAGGGAATTGGAAAGTAAGAAGTCATCCATGAAGCAATACAAAAATGTAATGCATCTCCAGTGACATCGCTTTGGTTTCTAAAGTGCAAAACATGGTCAGCACTCAAGTGAAATCTATGAAGAACACATATTTCATTAATTTTGGACTCATATGTCTACATTTGGACTAATCCTAAAACTCCTTCTCAAATGGAAAGTTACTTCATGAAAATGTCATTTAAGAATCAAAAGTCTACTTTTTGGCACTGTCATTTCCACATAATAAATTTCACAATCTCCCTTTATAACGTTGCACTAAATAACAATTTAAATTAATAATTTAATTACATTTAAATTAACAAAACTAATTTAAATGTATGAATAAATTATATGTATGCATGTATGTATGTATGTATGGGCCATGCATGACATTAATTTACCATAAGAGTCTTCTAAAATCTTCAAGATATCATAATGGTATTAATAAACACCTTTTGTGAGTTTAAAGGCTCTAAAATTTGGTAGATATTATGTCACATAAGCCGTTGCACATGCACGGATGGCATGTACATGCCCTTGGTTCATCAATGGAAGGCCATTGGTACATATGGTAGGACCGGTATGTTGTACTTACCAAAAGTGGCATGGGCATGCCCTCAGGGATTTTAATTGATATGTATCAGTGTGGCATTCATGCTGCGGCTGTTGATGGAGTGGAGGGAGGCATAAAGAGAAAGAAAGGGAGGGAGGTAAGAGAGAGAGGAAAAGGAAAGGGAAAGGAAAGGAAAGGGGAGGGGGAAGGGAAGGGAAGGGAAGGGAAGGGGAAGGGAAAGGGAAGAGGAGGGAGACAGAGAGAAGAAAAGAGGAAGGGGAGGGAAGGGGAAGGGGAAGGGGAAGGGAAGGGAACGAAGGTAGGGTGAGAAAGGTGGAAGGGGAGAGGAGGGGAGGGGAGAGGAGGGGAGGGGAGGGGAAGGGGGATGGGGAGGGGAGGGGAAGGGGAGGGAAAGGTAGGGAGGGGGGCTCCCTAATGCATACTCTGGCGGCCGCGGCCATTGAGCATCTAAAACAACAACAAAGGAAAGTAAAATTTGAGAGGAGGGAAGGGGGAAGGGGAGGGGAGGGGTGAGGAAGGGAAAGAGAGGGGAGGGGGCTCACTAATACATGCTTTGGTGGTCATGGCCATCAAGCCCCGACGGGAAAAAAATTCATAAGGGGGAGGGGTAAAGGGAAGAGAAGAAGAGGGAGAGGGGAGGGAGAAGATAGAGGGAGAGGGGGGGAAGAGAATAGAGGGAGAGGAGAGAGGAAGAAGAGGGAGAGGGGAGGGAGGAGGGAGGGAGAGGGGAGAGCAAGGGAAGAGAGCGAGAAGAGAGAGGAGATAAAGAAGAGGGAAAAGAGGGATGAGAGGGGACGGGACGGAAGAAGAGAGAGGGAGAGGGGAGGAGAGAAGGAGAGGGGAGAGGAAGGGGAAAGCAAAGGGAGGGGAATGTGAGAGTCGATATATAGGCCACGAAACCCTAAAGTTTTGAATTTTCCTCTCTTTTTTCTCTCTCCCTCTCCCTCTCCCTCCCTAGAGTTCAAGCGTCCCATTGTCTCTCCTTGCCATTCTCTCCCTTCCCTCTCCTAGAATTCAAACTTCTCACTCCCTCCCCTCTAAATTAGGGGAGTGGGAAGTTTGAATTCTAGGAGAGGGAAGGGAGAGAATGGTGAGTAGAGACAATGGGACATTTAAATTCTAGGGAGTGAGGAGAAGAGGGAGAGGGAGAGGGAGAGGGAGAGAGAAAGAGAGGAAAATTCAAAATTTTTAGGGTTTTGTGGCTTATATATCACATTCCCCTCCCGCCGTCTCCCACCCCTCTAATATTCCCCTCCCCTTTCCCTCCCTTCGATTTCTCCATCCTCTTCCCTCTCCCTCTCTCCTCCCCTCTGCCTCTCTCTTCTCCCCTCTCGTCCCCTCTTCTCTCTCTCTTCCCTTTTCTTCCTGCCCCCTCTCCCTCTCTCTTCCCCCTCTCCCTCTCTCTTCCCCCTCCCTCTCTTTTCTCCCTTCCCTCTCCCCTCTCCCTCTTCTTCCTCTCCCCTCTCCCTCTCTTCTCTTCCCGTCCCCTCTCTCTTCTCCCTCCCCTCCCCTCTCCCTCTTCTTCTCTTCCCTTTACCCCTCCCCCTTCCAATCCAAAACACAAATCAGGCGGCCGCCGTTGTGGTTGCCAAATGCACACACAAAAAAAAACTTTTTTTTGGGTGTGCCCCTAGGGGCTTGGCAGTCACGGCTGCCAGAGCATGTATTAGTGAGCCCCCTCCCCTCTCATTCCCTTCCTCACCCCTCTCCTCCCCTTCCCCCTTCCCTCCTCTCCAATTTTTCCTTCCTTCTATTATTTTTTTAGGCGCTCGGTGGCCGCGGCCGCCAGAGCATGCATTAGGGAGGCCCCCTCCCCTCCCCTTCCATTCCTCACCTCTCCCCCTTCCCCTCCCCTCCCCCTCCCCCTTCCCCTCCCCTCCTCTCCCCTCCCCTCCCCTCCCCTCTTCCCTCCTCTCTTCATTGTGTTGGCCACAATGTGCATTAAGGAGGCCCCCTCCCCACCTTCCCATTCCCTTCCCTTCCTCACCCCTCTCCCTTTCCCTCCCCTCCCCATCCCCAATCCTATCCGTCCCTCCCCCTCCTCTCCCCTTCCTCACCCTGCCCTTCCCTTCCCTTCCCCTTCCCTCCCCCCCCCTTCCCCCTTCCCCCCCCCCTTCCCCCCTTCTCTCTCTCTCTCTCTCTCTCTCTCTCTCTCTCTCTCCCTCTCTCTCTCTCCTCTTCCCTTCCCCTTCCCCTTCCCTTCCCCCTCCCCTTCCCTTTCCCCTCCCTTTTCCTCTCTTTCTTACCTTCCTCCCTTTCTCTCTTTCCCCCTCCGTCAACAATCACAGCGTGAATACCACACCAACACTGATCAACTAAAAGCCTTGCGGGCATACCCATGCCATGTGGACAAGTGTAGCGCATTGGTCCCACCATATGTATGAATGGCCTTCCACTGATGAACCAAGGACATGACCATGCATGCATGTGCAGCATCGTGTGTGATGCCATATCTACCAGATTTTAGAGTTTTTAAACACTCAAAAGGTGTTTATTCATACCGTTATGATATCTTGGAGATTTTAGAGGATTGTTATGGTAAATTAATGTTATGCATGGGCCATACATACATACATACATTAGAGGACTCTCATGGTAAATTAATGTCATGCATGGGCCATACATACATACATACATGCATGTGTGCCCACGTGCACACACACATCCTCTTATTTGATTGCTACTTGACACACATGGTCAATGGAAGGGAGTGTGTGCCTTACCCTCACGATCTCCAAATTATCTTGAGTGAAACACACATGTACACACACATATTATCTTACCTGTGTGAAATTGACACATGCTTGGTCAAAGGTGATATGTATTCTATTTTGCATTCTTTATATATGGCTTTTCCCTTAGATGCATTTTAACATAGTAATCCTTCTTGCCAATGTGCCAAACCCCTCACTTGACGCTCTCACATTCGCATGCCTCCCTAGGAAGTTGACTTCCTCTTTGTACCTCTATATAGGTAGTAATGGTTGGTGTCCCTTAAAAGATTTCATGGTCTATCCTGAAGATTCTACAACATTGAGGTTGCCCTTCCTAACTATTCCAATGGACGTGATATGGCTAAGTAACATATCGTGACAATCAATTGGTCGAGTCGTGGAGATAAGGCTCATTCACATCGATTGTTCACAAAGTGCATGGCTAGGTGGTGCGTACTATTCCATTTCTTGATGAAGATGGCTGTAAAACTGTTGTAGCTTTTGGGCTTGATGATAAAAGAGAAAAGACTCAGATGCTAGGAGCAGTTTGCTCTGGCCTTTCTTTTCTCTTGTAGTCTTGCTCCCGCATTGTCTTTCTTCTCTATGTTCATCAGTAGTATCTGCACCTTAACATTAGCCTTGATGCTAGTAGTATTGTCTTTCTTCTCTTGCATTGTCTTCTACTATGTGTTCATCAGTAGTATTTGCATCTTGTGTTCATTAGTACTATCTACATCTTGATGATAGCCTTGACCAGCTCATTACATACAACGTTGGTTGTTATGTAAAGTGGTGATGCTGCAACTCGATATGGATTTCAAAAATACAGATCAAGGGTCTCCCTCGCATCAGGTCATGCCTCAATTGTTTGCCACACTGCTCTCCGAATAAGTCAAGTCTAACATGCACACTACTAATCTAAGTGCTCACTTGTCATCCCACTAAGCTTCTCATCTAGATCACAATTCTTACATGCATCCAAAACCATATTTTGGGACACCTGATAAAGATATATATCTATGTCTTGATCACTTTTCTAACCATCACTGGTTTGATGCACAAAAAGTGGAAGAAAGGTCCATCTTGGAGACAATCATCCACCTCTATTAAATGGAAACCTTGGTGGTGTATCCATACATTTGGATTCCAAGCTATGAGATTAAGTCCATTTTTGATTGCTTTATGTTCCAATACTTGCCACAAATCTAAAGCTAGTTATATAATCATGCTCATTAGAAGATTCAAGTCCTTTTTTATGGCAAGCAGATGATCTTGTTCACTCAAGAAGGGACCATTGTACATGGATTCATTTACAAGTTGTTAGTTATACCCCTTGCGGTAGGAATGATTATACATATTGAGTTCAATAGTTACTACACTATCAAATGTATGGACATGCACTTTAGATTCTGTAGTCGCTGGAACAAAGAAACATGGTCAATGGACTCCCATTTATCAAGTAAGGGAACTTTTGTAAAGGATGATGTTATGGAAAACATCATAGAGATTATTTTTCCAAGAATCATGACATTAGAGCCAAGGGAATGGTATTCAAATTGGTGAGCATTGACATAGCAAGCTTGGTATACGACTCATGTGTCATTACTCAATGGTAGTGTACAAGAGAAAGATGCACACTAAGGACATGCTTGATAAGTATTGGGAGAAACTAGGTTGCACAATGATCTATTTTTTTGAATCAATCCCCTAGAGTAAAAGCATCCAACATCTCAAGATCTTTGGCTCAACTATCTATACTCAGAAGAAACTATCCAACTAGCTTACTTCTTTTCTAAACTCTAAGTAACTGATTTATTCATAATATTTTCCTTGTGAGATTGTAATTTGTGTATCCTTATATGACACAAAGACCATGCTTGGGGACCATTGAAGTATAGTTCATTAGATTATCATCACCCATGGACATATGGTGGGATATATGTGTATATGTTGTATGCATGGGATAGATGATGAGAATATGGAGGACTCTAGAAGGGGCATAAGTCATAGTGTGAATAGTCCTTATATATTTAAGGAAAGGCACATTTGGATTTAGTGTGTATTGTACCATGTTATTTTTGTTAGTAATAAGAAAGAGTATGTACATTTGTATAAGCAATAGGTTGGTGTCTCTTCCTTCCTCTTCATTGTGTGTGTAGAGCATGTGAGCTATGTGCTCACTCAACATTGTATTAGAGCATGTTTCTGGAAGGATATTACCTAAATAAGTATTGGAACAATTGAAGAATTATCCAAATGCATGCTATATGAGCAAAATATACCAAGACCCTATTGGGCATAGGCATATACAATACATAAGCATATCTTGTGCATCTATTGTGTAGAGCATAATTGACTAAGGGGGTTCATAGTTCTAAGCCAACAATATTCAACCAATGTTTAGTCACTTGAGAGAGTTTGGATCACTAATGTAGGCTCATTTTCTAGATGAATTCAGGCATATTGCCTATAAAACCTAGCCAAAGGAAATCTACAACCATCTCCAATAACATTGAAATTTTTTTACATTTGCACTATCAAATTAACCATAAGGTGTAAAACTGATAATGACAATGCAAAACACAACCAAGCATCAAATGCAAGAAGTTGAAGTTGATGTTGCTGCACCAATAATCAAACAACCAAAAAGCTCAACTTATCAAGTCAAAAGGTCACAAAATAAATTGGGAGATGGACAAGCATGAATAGTGGCAAAAGCTATGGAAATTGATACCTTAACATTACTCAAAGCGACACTTATAAAAAAATGGCAAAAAGTGTTGGATGAAGGCTACGATGCACTCACGAAGACCTTACTAAAAAAAGAAGCACATTAGATGCAAGTAATGCATGTAAAGGAAAATTGAGATTAGATGGATCAATTAATAAGTATGCACCTATATTAGTGGCCAAAGGTCATGCATAAAAATATATAGCAAACTAGTTGGAAAACTCATAGAACTCTTGTCTTGGAAACACACTTTTATAGGCTAATAATACAACTCTCTCCCATCATTTCGTATGGCCTTGGACACTTATGGGCTTCTTAGACCATATTGGCCCATTGTTTGAGACCTACTTTCCATAGTGCAAAAACTGCTAAAATAACATTGTCATGGTCTCCTTAAATCTATGTTCTTTCTCAATTATTTAGATTAGACCATACGAGAATTTAGATGATTTTATACCATCTTCAAATATTCACCAATGGGTAATATTCATTTGTTTCCTTTCCATGGCCTAAAACTAGCTATAGGCTGGTTCATGCACACTTGTACATGACCGATTGTGACTAGTCAAATGTGTATGTGTGTGTACTTTTTATGTTTAGGGTGTAAAAACTTATATTTCCCTACACCCCTCCCTCTTCCACCCCATAGATGTCAAGGCCCCCCTAACTTAAATGTAAGATTGGGAAAAACTAACAAAGGGCTCCCACTCCTAATGTATAAGCTTATGCCTCATCTCAAGAAACCCCCCTATTGTACACTCACTTGATATCATAAGTTTCCCCTAGTGAATCCGGCCTTGTAAGAATTTCACTTAAGAATATTCTCTCAAAAAAGGGGGGGCATAGATTTTTTTTTGCAAATTAGCTCAAACTTATCAAACTTGGCATATTTAGAACCTATTCTTTGAGAGGTTTCCGATGATATATACCATGATGGGGTTTGGACATGGGAATGGAAAGATACAAAGAATGTTCCTTTCTTGTACAAGAAAGGAACATTCTTTGTATCTTTCCATTCCCATGTCCAAACCAATGTACAATAAACAAGATGTACGAAATAAAATACCACTACCCATAAGAAGAAGAAATATTCATATCTTTTCTCATAGGATTGAAAAAATTCTAAAGATTTTAATTATGTTCGTCACAAGATATAATGTATAAGCAAGATAGCTCAAAATTAGGAGGTATTAGGAATATTCACATAGAGTTTAGCCTATGTCTTAACAACATTGGAAAATATATTTTTTAAGGAATGGAAAATTTCTCGTGTATCGGTTGAGTGGTAAAGGTAACATTGGTAAATCTACAACTTTGGTGCAATATTTGTAAGAATTTGTCTATGCCCACAAATGTATAGTGACACAGTTTTTCACCCGGGCATGATTCAAAATAGGTTTCATAGTAAGTCTCGCTTTAATAGTTTTGAAGTATCCATAAGTATTCTACATATAAATATTTTTTTGTTAGTATTGCTCATTCATGACTAGAGCCACTCTATAAGTATAATTTAGGCCTTTGAAGGTTCCTCTAATATCACTTGATTCTTGTATCCTGAAATTAGCATAAATTATAGCATAACTAACAATCAAAATAAGGTTTGTATTTGTTGTTCTACATGATAGTATGTCCCCTAAAAATTCATGATATCACTTAATCCTTGTATCTTGAAATCAACATAAATTGCAATATAATCGATAATCAAAATAGGGTTTGAATTTAGGTCTCCTAAGATATCACATATAAAAAGTATGGTTGAGTAAATTGGAACTTTTTAGACATGTCAAACAATGTGCAAAGGATCCATTTTGCCTAAGAATTAGCATTCACAAAATTTAATTTTGAGTCCATAAATCCTAGTAAGTATGATTATCTAACTCCAAAAGCAATTTAAACATATGTATTATAGTTATTGTTAGACTATGGAACTTTAGAAATATGAAAAAACTCATTCTAATCTAGAAGTATGGCCATTTTATCTAAAATATGAGAAAACAACTTGAAATTTTGACCTTAAAATTGTCAAAGTCATAGGAGTGAGTTCCTACCATAAATAATTCCAGTACCGTTAAGTAGATAAATCAAACCCCAAAATACTTTATATTAGACTCCTTACAATAATCTAGAAAGCGGCCAAGACAAAGAATTAGTTAAGCCAAATAATCTACCATAATGACTTAATAAGTGATCATCACTAGAAAAAGTGAAACTATGTGAGGGGACGACTGAGGAAACAAAGAGCTTGGAGAAGATTCGAAGGATATGACACCGCCTGCTTCCTCGCCCTCGCCCATTTTGCACTACTTAGAAGAGCTCTATTCTTTGCATTCCGAGTCCATATCAGCCCTGGCGATATGGCACAGCTAGGCGTATTATTAATGGCTTCCGATTTGTTCCATTCCGGCAAATGTAGACTCGTAGGCTGTTCTTGCTTGTACCAGCTTCCGTTTGTGTCTATCCTATTGCTAGCTTTCACATTAATTGTAATTCTTCTGTTTCCTCGAGAAAGAAAGAAAGAAAAGCTCCCTCCGGGTCCTGGTCCTCTGGGCTCATTTATATGCAGCTTCGTACGTTTCCGTTCCTTATCCAATACACGACTTAAGGATTTGCGGAAAAAATATGGGCCGATCCTGACTTGGTCATGGGCACTGAAACGCCCAGTTGTGGTTATCAGTTCAAGTAAAATCTCTCACGAAGCACTCGTCAAGCACCACTACGTGATGGCTTCGCGCCCTGCGGCTGCTTTAGATTGTCGTCAGGATGATACACGTTGTTGTTGCAAGAGTATGCTTAGGAATGCCCCTTACGGTTCTTACTGGAAAGAAGTGAGAAGCACCATGGAGAATGCCTTTTCTGGTCCATACGGAATGATTGGTGACGGCCTGACTGGTGCCCATACAGCTGAGCATCTGATAGAGACTCTTCGCATGCAGGCCGTTCAGAACGAAGGGATTGCCGTGTTGAGGTCTGAATGTCGATTACTGGTATTTGGGCGCATCGCAGAAATGTGCTTTGGCAAAATGATTGATGAGAAAATCCTCTTACAGCTCATGCATCTGAAGCTTCACGAAAGTGTTGTGCCTCAAATGGCCTATAACAACCTGTGTGCTTTTTCCTCAAGTGGACTTGCACCTTCTTGTGGAACTTATTTCGCAGAGACAACGTTAGATGCATGCATGACGATCCTAGAGCGGCTGCTTGAGGAGACTAGAGTAGCTACGATCAGTGGCCAGTTGAAGGGGCCAACGTATGCGGGAGGCCTTCTTGAGCTGCAGGAAAGTCAGAAGCCACTCGCGAGGCGAGATGTCTTATGTCTTATCTTGGAGTTCCTGACGGTCGGATGTGACGCTATTGTGAGCAGCGTGGAATGGGCGATGCTGCACTTGATTTCGGTACCTCGACTGCAAGACAAGCTGGTCAAAGAAATCGAGTCTGTGACGATGTCAGGCAAGTTTCCCAAAGCGCTTGAGATCGAAAGGCTGCCTTACTTGCAGGCAGTGGTGAAGGAGACCCTTCGGATGCATCCGCCTTTCCCCTTCTCGTTCCCGCATGCACCCTTACAAAGATGCACACTGAACGGATACGATATTCCAACCAGTGCGATAGTCTTGTTTCACCTGGACGCAATCGCCCACGACCCGGATGTATGGAACACGCCAGATGAATGGATACCTGAGAGATTTATGGAGGCAGACGAGGGGGACGAGAAGAATTCGATTCCATTCGGGGCTGGCAGGCGCGTTTGCCCAGCAAGAGATGTGTCACTCAGCTTCATCAGTGTGCTGGTCGCTCATCTTGTACACGCATTCCAGTGGAAGCCAGCGCCATCTTCTTCTCAGTCTTATTTTGCAAATCATAAGGCTGCATCCGGCTTGACGGCGTCTCTCTCCCTGCGCAACTACTGATTAACTAACCAACTAGTAACTGAGGATGCTAGAATATTTTTGGAGTTGTTTTCTTCTTTCCATCCATGCCTTCCTTCAAATTAGTAGGTTTGGATGGATGGTCATTCCAGAAGTCATTGTGCAAATTCTTTCTTAGTCACTCTTTTTATGCTTCTCTTATGTGTTTGGAATTTGCATAGTTAAATAAAGAAGCTCACATTTACCAAACTTCACTTTTTGTAATTGGTTCTTGTTTAGCTTCAATAAGAAACGTGGAGTGTTCAAATACACTTCTTTATTCATGGCCCAAAAAGAGATCATTTCATAAAGTTTCCATCTTGTGACATCAGCCATGTTTTTGAAGCTCATACAATTTGATTCATTATTTAAGATTATAGTGCTACCTAATTGTCGTTTATCGAGAGTTTAAGAATTAACTTGTTGTATCATTTCTCGAATATATACTTGATTTGATTTGGAACCACAAGGCATGCCATCTATGCAATATTAAAAACATTACTTTTCTATGTTTTTTACTACTCATTTAAAAAACATATTTTAGGAGCACGGATAAAAGAAAAGAAACGTTAAGGCATGGTAACTTGTCTTTCCTCCATTTAGTATGCATTTCAAAGTCCCCAATAATGGGTCTAATAAGTGTGATAGAAGTGTTTAGATAAGTGGCAAACTAAGTGTCATAAGTGGTCCGTGTGATGGTAATCATATCCAAAGAATATATACTCCATGGATTAGAAGGATCAATGGCTTGTTATGGAAAAGACAAATCATGATACAATTATTTTTAATAAATGCTAAATCATCCATAAAATGAGTAGACAAATAGAAGGATTTAAGCATTTCTACATGCTTATGTTTAGATTATTTTTGAATAAGTTATATTTCAAACCAAGCCAAGTACAAGTTACATCGAAGGGGTGAACAAGAACATCCGATTGGGATACTCTTAGTGAATAAAAATAGGATCTCCCAATTTGGTACAGAAATTATCCAAAATAAAGAGGTTAAGGCCTCTTTATTCAAAGCTATTCACTTCAAAATCCCACAACTTTTGTTCTAGTCTAATAGAGTCTAGAGTCAAGTTGATAAGGAGGGAGGAGTGGAGCTACACAAGAAAAGGCAGGAGAACTAACCTTCTGGGGGGAGTAAAATGAGAATAACCAAGTTGTGCTAGTTTCTTTATGAATTTGAATTCAAACGAGGTAAGGTAAAGGTAAAACCAAAGAGGTGAACAAGAGAACCCATAGGGATACCTTTAGTCTAGGTCCAACAACATGGGCTAACCTAAATGATACAAGAGTCAAGCAGGAGGTGGTTGTAACTGGGAAGGTGTCAAAGCGATAAAGTTTTTAACCTTTTCTATTTTAGTGAGGTAGAGACAACCATTTTTTAGGAAGAATCCCTTGAAATCTAGTTTAGTAACAACTTTGCAAAAGTAAGAGAGAGAATCCATGAGACTTAAGGTGCCATGGTGGGTAATGGCTTCATAACATTTTGCTATGTTAGCAAAATAAAGGGAGTGGATCTCTTGGGTAGGCTAACAAGGAACTATAAATTTGAATCGATGCCCCACAACATATTGGTGTAAATTTTTATAGGTGGCATGGAGTTTATCTCCTTGAATGGAGATCATGTTTTGTAGTTCTTTGAGGCCTTAAGCAATGACGTCATTAAGAGAGGAGAAGGTACAGTTTGTGCATTGGTAAGCCAACAAAGACTGTGTTTGGGTGCCTTATAAGTACACATGAGATAGGGAAGGTTACTAGAACTATGAGGAAGACTAAGGGAATCAAGACTGTTTGTAAGGGATTTTAGTATGATAGATGGGAGGTCAGTTAGAGGTGAAAATTCGAGTGAGTTTATTCTAACCACGGTGAGTTTTTGTAAGTCTAGATATTTGCAAAGGACAATGGGAGTTTGGGATGCTTTATATGAGGATCAAGCCAATGATAAACACATGGTTTGAAAGCCATTTTACTTCATCAAGAAAAGTTTTGTTTTCTAGAATGGATTGTAAGGTTGGGAAAATGAAAGAAATAATTTCCAAAACAATTGCCAATGGGATAGTTGTGATTCATAAGTGGTATGATCCAAGTTGAGAGTAAGATAAACATCTTGGAAAGTAAGAGTAATTGATTAAAGTGCAGCATGAGGATCTAAGGGGTTAATAGGAATGTGATCGAGGATGAAATAAGTTGGGGTCCGAAGTGCAAACATGTAAGTGACCATCAAAAGTTTTAAGAAAGGGTTTAAACCTTTTAAGTGAAATACATTGACAGGTGGAGCTAAAGGATTTTGCTAGGAAGGTGAGTTTTGGTTTGTAAAGTAGAGATCTAAGGGGTGGAGTATATCTCCAGCTAAAAGTAAAGGAGTTAGAAGTATGGAGAGTGTCAGAATCAGTGTTAAAGTGTAGCAATAGTGTATCTCTAAAAAGAGACTTAGGGGGGATTCTAGTTAAAATTTTGTTAGCATAAAGAAAATGAAAGTAAATAGAACTTTTTTTATTTTGGAATAGATTGAAAATGAAATAAACCATTATTGAGTAGTATTAAGGAACATGCCTCGTGGCCCTCAAATGGAGTGCTCTATAAAAGAAAATAGGTGGGAGATGATCAGTGTTTATCCCAGTCGATGAAGTAGTGTGACATATCATTATCATCCGGTACTTTTCTTTTAGGAGTAGAAGTTGCGGAAGACTCCGTTTGGGAATCTTTGACATGCGAGGCGAGAGAGGGTTTCATAAGAGGGTAGATGGGGTAAGTTTGTGAATCTTGGGGGTGCATTTTGGGGGGGAACTATGCCTTCTTTTGGGTACAGGGGGAGTGAGTTTGGCAGTAGAGGAAAGGGAAATAATGTTGAGGGCGAGGGAGGGACCTGGGAGACCGTTGAGAAAAGAAGAGGGGAGGGAGAAGTTGACAAAGGGAGAAAGGGATTTTGTAGTTTCAAGGAGTAAAATCCTAAAGTGGTAAAACGGACAAGGGAGAAAATCACCTCTTTGGGTAGTTGTGACATCCAGTTTAAGAAGGCAAAGAATTTTGCTTGTAGGGAATCAATAGGAAACAAGAGATCCAAATGGTTGAGTATATGCCAAGCCACATGGTCAAACCATAGGATAGAAGATTTGCATGACAAGTTTGTTTTCTTTATGAGACAGGTGCACTTTATGCAGGGCGTGAAGACATTCCAACATTTTTTGACATAATAGTTATCATCTTTGGTAGAAGAGTCGGCATCACTTCGAATGGCACCTTTTGAACAAAAGAAGACTTCCTTGGTGGAACCACATTTAGAATGGTCGATAGCATTTAGGAAGAAGTGGGAATTAAAAAAGTAATTTGAATTTAGATGCTGACATCCCTAGTAGGCATCTTGCTTGCATTGATCCACCTCTTTTGAAGAGAGGTTATAGATGAAGGCAAGCGAGGGTGTGGAAAAGGGTGCGAGAGAGCTAAGGTTATCCAAGCACAAAATTTTGTGATTCACCACTGGAACCTTCATTTCTATTTGTCTATGAGGAAGAAGGGGAACATATGAAGCAAATTTTTAAGCTCTCTACTATCGAGGGGTTTTGGTGGTTGAGAGAGGGACTCAGAGAATGTTTCGAAGGAGGCTTTGTCTTCAAGGGAAAGAAGGTCAAGATTAATGAAGTTGTGAAAACTGGAATTAGTAGGAGCTATCTCGGCAAGGATGGGGAGTGGAAAGGCACCGTTGAGGATGACGATGTCATTGGCGAGGCCAAGGAGGATGGTATGATAATCATTGAGAGCTTTGTGTCTTTGAGATTGATAACGGCTAGGTTTAGAGCAACTTTTTCAAGTCTAGTGAGGGCGCCATTGCTTTCACTTTGTGAGAATTTGAGAAGCTTGATCCAATCATTAAGGGAAAGCGTTCTAATGAGCAAAGGAGTGTTCTTTGCAAGAGCCTCGAGATCATGCGTTCTAATGAAAGAAAAGAACTCGGACTTTTGGAAACATGAGAGTACTGCTTGAGTCGCCGAAGAGGGAGAGGGGAGAGGAGTGTTGAATGACTTGGACTAGAGTGTAGTATCCCTAGAGTATTTCTGCAAAAAAAAAGTGAATTAGTAACAAAGTTTACGAAAAAAACCAATTTTAAGAAAGGAGTCAAGAGGCTAAGAAGCCTTGATGACCTAAGTGTAGACCTAAGTGTACTATGTGCAATCATCCAGAGGTGCAGGGGCAATAGATATGTGTGTGGTAGACAAGAAAGGAGTCAAGAGGCTAAGAAGCCTTGATGGCCTAAGTGTACTATGTGCAACCGTCCAAAGGTGTAGGGGAAAGAGATATGTGTGTGGTACATGGATGTTTTTATCGAAGGTATAGAAATATTTTATTATAATATACTGGCGAAATTTTTCATAAATTATTTTTAAAAGTTTCAAAGAATTGGCGAATTATATCTTTTGTTATAATTTTTGTTTCAAAACTTGGCTAAATATTCTAGAGCATTTCAAAAACTTTCGATTTTCACAAATATACTAAAAACTAGTTATATTGAAAACTCTATCTTTGCTGTTATGCAAAACATAAAATTGTTTAAGGATAATGAATATCCTTCAAATCCAATGGGGGAAGAAAATTCTCAAAGTCTAGTTTAAATAGTCCAAAAAAGCTAATTATAGCTTTTTCTTTTACAGCTTGACTTTCAGAGTGCTAATGCTCTATCATACAGAAAGCTACTAACATCATAAGAACAAGAGTATAATCTCAAGCTAAGATCTAAGTTATCATCTAGTTTATTACGAAGCTTATTCTTCAAGTAACTGAGAGTACTAAAACACCTTTCATCCTCAATTGAGCCAAGAATAAAGGTTTGACATAAATTTGCAAGCTTGAAGTACTCAGAAATGTTATCTTGTAGGGATGTACTATGAGAGAGCTCATTCCAAAGCCGAACCATTGAACCTTGCATTTGAACATTTTCCATTAAACTACTTTGCTGGTGCATGACTTCTCCAAAAAGGGAAGCTTTCCAAAATCCAACAAACCATTGTACTGTATATTGTCCATGTCAATGTCCCATCCAAAGTGTTTTTTGAGAGCATCCAAATGATTCTTTAGACCTGCTTTGATACTTTCATAAGATCCATTGACCCAAAAATGTGGAAATATGATGGTAAATGCTTCCATTAGGTCATTTCGTGGAAACCTACTTTGATCTCATCTACCACTGCACTTGCAACTTCACTAAGGGCATTTTTCACTGTTTGTACTTTCTTTAAAAAAGCCTCTTTTTTAATGTATTGTAGTCTTTTATGTCGTTTATTTTCTCTTGTCATCCTGAAAACCTAATTGTTTGCATGAAGGCAAACATATCCTTCCTGGTCACATGTTAAAAGAGACGAATCCCCATCTAGGTCTATTAAACTTTTCCAATCTTTAAACAATTTCTCATCTTGAAAACTGGAGCTTGACTTCTTATTGTATGCTGTTGTTATACTCAAATTAGTGAGCTTTATTGCCTTGACATATTCATTGATATAAATATCCTTCGATTGAGACATTTTACTCAACATATTCATTTTGTCTAAAAGTGGAATAATTTCACACAATCCCAATATCGAATCTATGTTGGTCAGTTTATGATACAAAATATCTGCCTTTTCAACCTCTTCTTTTGCCTCCATATGCATTAAATAGACCAAAGTCTTGTTTTCATCCCATAATCTTTTCACTGGCTGAACGAAAGATATCCATCTAGTATCCACATTCTTCAAAATCTTCCTCCCTTTTGTACCCACCGCTTTTGTAATAACTCTAAATTGATTGTATCTTTTGACTCTTGCAAAAGTAAGAGTAGCTTTTTTTAATCAAAGTCCCAATTCGTTGTACTGATGGAAATGTGGACATAACTTTGTAAGCTAGATTTGTGTGATGAGCCATACAATGTATCCCAACATAGTAAGGAGAATATTTTGTTTCTATTTGTACAGAGACACGATTTCGACAACCTTGCAAGACTGAAGCACATCACATGCAAAACAAACAAGTCTCTTAACCACCTCAGACTCTGTCACGCCTCCATACTCTTTTAAAGCTTGGATCAAAACTTGCACTAAGTTATTAGCATTGGATTCTGAATCAAGTTTGTGTACATGTAAAAAATATGGTTTTCTCTTATTGTTTTCTACCATGTACAAATGCATTCCCAACCACGATGTAGTATCCACAGCTGTGTACTCATCCAATGACACAACACTACTCCTTGACCAATGCATACTTGCTAAATTAGGAACATCAAAAAATTAAAGATATGATTGGTAACCCAAGAAGTCTATTAGTGAGTGGCCTTGCTTCAATATTTGCATGAAAGTTGAGAATTGCACTATCTTTTCTCTATCAACCTGATCATTGATACATTCCCAATGCTTTTTCAATGATCCTTCACTTTTATTTTTGCTAGACTCTTGTGCAAGCAAGAACTTATTGTACTCAATCTCATTTTTGAAGTGGCGGTTATTTTCCTTGTCCCATTCTTTGATCACTTTCTTTTCATTACTTGTACCTTCTACAGTCTTGTAAACCTTCCCACAATGCTTCTCAATCGTATCAATCTTCAATTGTAATCGTGCCTCCTTTTTCCTTGCCCATGTGCATATTTTACAAATGGCCCACTTTGGTGCATCCCCGTGTCCACTTGTTCTACGTCTAACCAATGATATTTGGCTACCCAAACTTCTTGAAAGTAATTGCTAACTTTTTCTCCCAACTTGCAGCTATTATGGTTTTCATTTCCAACCTTATAACCTTTGTGTTATTTTTAGCCCAGAAGGAATTCCATAAATGCATCTTTGCCTCATTAACATCATTTGCAAAAGTTGGGTTCCTTGCCCATGCTTCATGAAACCGAGCCAAGACATTCCCAATGTTGCTCTCTACCCATAGCATAACATCAGTGTCCCATTTTGTGATCCCTATAAGGTGTTTCCTATTAGGATCCAGTTCTACTTGATGCCTTGTATTTAAAACAACTTTGCTCTTTAGAGTATGCAATCTAAAAGAGCTTTCTATGGTCATCTCCATCTCCTTTGTACTCATGTTATTTATCTCTGCAAGAAGCTCATCTCAAAGGACCTGATTGACATACTTTTGTTGTGCTTTAGATAACTCAAAATTAATAGCCTTACACTTAGATCCTTCCATCCCTAAACCATATGCAAGATCAAAACAAAAGAGCATTCAAAAATAGTTTTAAATTTAAGAAATTGAACAAATTTATCATAGCCTAACATACATGAAACTGGTATCAACTTATTAAAAAAAGAAGGGTCACATCACATCATGCATACCAAACAATAATGCATATGCATATTCACAACATAAACTTTTAAAAAATAAATAAGCATATATTTCTTTAGGTTGTTAGCTACATCTAAGGAACTTGGTCCTAGGTGGTGGTACCTCTTAGCCCCCTGCCTTATGAGCGCAGGAACCAGACACCACTTCCTGAACCAAGCCCTTCTTTCATGTTTGAAATCATAATACTACACTACATAAAGCATGCCAAACCAATTTCAACTTACTATTTTCAACTTACTATGTACAAAGCACCAATAAATACATTAAAAAAGAAAGAGCACATCACAAACAATGATGCATATGCATATTCACAACATAAACTTTTCAAAAATAAATAAGCATACATTTCTTCAGGTTGTCAGCTAGATCTAAGGAACTTGGTCCTAGGTCGTGGTGCCTCTTAGCCCCTTGCCTTGTGAGCGCAGGAACCAAACACCACTTCCTGAACCAAGCCCTTCTTTCATGTTTGAAATCATAATACTACACTATAAAAAGCATGCCAAACCAATTTCAACTTACTCTATACAAAGCACCAATATATACATTAAAAAAGAAAGAGCACATCACAGACAATGATGCATATGCATATTCACAACAAACTTTGAAAAAATAAATAAGCATACATTTCTTTAGCTTGTCAACTAGATCTAAGAAACTTGGTCCTAGGTCGTGGTGCCTCTTAGCCCCCTGCCTTATGAGCGCAGGAACCAGACACCACTTCCTGAACCAAGCCCTTCTTTCATTTTTGAAATCATAATACTACACTACATAAAGCATCCCAAACCAATTTCAACTTACATTATACAAAGGACCAATAAATACATTAAAAAAGAAAGAGAACATCACAGACAATGATGCATATGTATATTCACAACAAAAACTTTTAAAAAATAAATAAGCATACATCTAAGAAACTTGGTCCTAGGTCGTGGTGCCTATCAAATTTACCACTGCAAGTGCACAAACCTGAGCAACGAGAAGTTTTAAATGTATGTAGCTTATAGAGGACCCATGTATATACACATATCACTCCAATAAATATCTCACAAGAACTACCAAGGATAAAGTACTGCTCTTAACCATGATGAAAAATTTGGGAATACGCCAAAAAGTATTAAACATACCTCTTCAGCCATGGCAGTGTCAATGGCTCTCAAAGTCCAATTGCCATTATGTAATGAAGAAGAAGGTATATTTATCATTCTTCTCAATGGAAGGCAACAAGCCACCACCGAGCTTATTTTATCAAAGCACTCGACACCACACACCATCATAGCTCTCCATTTCAGATTGATCCAAAACATCATAAATGAGCACCCAAAAACTTCCTCAATATCCTGCCTCGCCAGTCCCAGAACCACTATTCAGCTTCCCAACTTGGTAACGAAATCAACAATAATGCACAAACATGTAGGAAAACCGTGAAACCCTGCTCGTTTGCACGAAGTTTGAACCAAAAGGAGCAATAACGTCCTTGATTCCCACCTTATCTTCAGTCGTGTCAGCTCTGTCATCCCTGATCTTCATTTCATGCATCTCTTTAGGCAGCTGTTCTATGCTACTAGTTCCTGCCTTTAGCGCACTCGCCAAACTGGTACCGCCCAATTTTGGTGCAGATACAGGCCCCAGACTCACAGGGGCCATGTGCCGCTCTGAGTTTTGCCCAACCCCTGAACTGCTCGAAGCCTCTCCAAAGGACTCTCCTACCTGTCTTTCCAGCTCCTCCTGTTCTAGTTTAACCCTCTTCTTGCCACTGTCTCCAAGCTACAATCAAAACCAATCATTTATCATGCAATAGAACAAAGCATCGTAAGCATCCAAACTGTAGCACAGGGCACCACAATTTAGAAACACTCTGCAGAAAGCCTCAAACCCAAAACGCAAAAAAGGCAGAAGGGCTAGATACATCCACTGCCCATGTGAAGCTATAGAAGGGCTCTTGGGGAGGGAAGGCATTGACTTAAGGAACACAAAGCAAACGTGTAGGGAGCTATGGAAGGAAGATTGGGTCGAAGATCTCCCAATCAGGGAAGGGGGGGGAGGCACTGTGATGAAAGCTGAGCAAGGAAGAGTTGTCCAGATGGGGACCATTCGATCGGAAACAGGGAGTTGAAAAGATGTGGGCTTGGGAGTTGAACTGCATACTAAAATTGTTTATCTTCTTCAAGCATTGTCCTTGGCATTGAACCTGCATCAAACGGTGGTCTCAGTACATTGTAGCCCAAACACAGATTCTCAATCTTCAATCTTGGGGTGCCGTAAAATGTGGGTATGATCTAAATCTCATTTACATCACATTTGCGATCACAAAGGGTCATTGATTTGGCAAAACAAAGTTTTGTGATAAAACCAAAAGCACATGGCTACCAGTAGCAAATGTCTCATATCACACACTCCCTTGGCATATCCTTATTTATATAATGTGAATTTCCAATCCATGTTCGTGATTGCTTGGGTTCACAAGATTGACAAGGGCATTGATGGTTCTTATTTGAGAAGCACTAACACATAGGATCTTGTAAGAGTTGACCTAGACAGATGCTATATCCATTAGCTTACATTGCTACAAGAGTGTGTATGTATATTATCCAAATATATATAAATAAAATTTCAAATCTCAAGCTCAACCTTCAAGAAGAAAAGCATCTATGCTTTTATCATCTGCCAATACTAAGAAAAGGAAGTCAACCTAGAAAACTAGGCCTATTCATATTCTGCTTACAAAAGAGATTGATATATAGAAAAGGTTGCTTGCTCAAAAATCCACATGAGGACATACCATCAAACCAATTCCCATCTTAGTAGTTGTGCTGGAATCATGATCTGGATGCATATGCAGTTTACTCTTTTAGTATACAAGGTAAAGTACATTATGGAATGGTCACAACCAATAAAATGTTACTCAGTTGAGGGGGTTCCTTGGCCTTACCTCCTTTTATAGGAGATTCATTAGGCACTTTGATAAGATAGCTGCTCCTCTTACTGACTTGCTATAGAAGGATTCTTTTGGATGGACATCAGAGCTAGAAAAGAGCTTTTAACTCAAGGTTGCTATGCCCCTATACTAGACACATTGGATTGTTCAAGACCTATGAGAGGGTGAGGCAAAGCTTTATATGGAAGGGACTATGGAAGGACATATGCAATTATGTACAAAGCTGCAGGCCCTGTCAACAACATAGGGAATTGAACCATAGGCTAGCAGGTCTTCTCAAGCCTTTGCCCATTCCTGAAGTGTTATAAAAAGAAGGCCAATTAGCCACCACTAGTCTAACTATCAAAAGCTAGCTCTCTCCCACATGTGCCAGATCACAGGGCCCACCAGGAAATGTACATCATACCTGAATTGTGCTGATAGGCATGAGACATAACTAAAATACCCAACCCAAGGTGAACTCTAAAAATACTTCATTGCACACTCTTACTTGAAAGCTGACACTTGTAGGGCCTTGGTGCAAAAGATAATCTCCATTGCATATGACAAACTTAGACAAATTTTCAATCCTCGGCATCATGAATGACAATGACTTTCTTGCTCCAATGGAACCCAAATGCAACACTTACCAAATGCTAATTCACAATCCACCCCACTGATTTCAGACATGGTTGTATCTCCACCAGCAACACTTGTAGAACCTACTGCCCCCTTGATGGACATATCCATGGTTGTATCTCTAGCAACAACACTTGTAGAGACTACTACTCCCTCGAGATGGACATATGGCATGGAGAGGGCTTGCTTTAGTAGAGACTTTCCATCATCATTCCATGACAACAAGAGAAAAAGCAATGGACAGCCTCAATTCAAACATGTCTCTCTCAAAAAGAGGACAAAATCTTCTCCCAAAACATCCCACAAATTTAGTGTTGTGTAGCTAAACTAAAGATCAACTTTAAAATACTTGCTAAGCGGAAGAGGGAGCTCTTGGAATTTGTGTAAACACAATACAAATTTGTAAAATGCACATCTTTCATGCAATACCAATCACACAAACCTCCATAAATACTATTAATTGACATGTAGGTGAGAAAGTACCAAAGCAACGACCCCTTTTCAACACCTCCATTGGTGCTAGTGCTTGTTGCCTTAGTCATTGTGACATCACTACTTGCTTTAGTCATTGTAACATCACTATTTGGGAAGTAGTTGGGTGCTTTTAAGTTATGGTAAGGAGTTGTATTGGGTGATCTAGGGATGGAGCAAGTCCAAGGAGATGGCGAGATGTTTGCATGCTCTACAAGCACCCATACTATTTCCCAATGAGGTCCTACCTATCCTAGTTAGATCATGGTCATGCCATGCTAGCATTTGAAGATCCATTCTGCTCTAGGGAGTCCATGGAGTTGCTAAAACACCTCTAGATGATGTTCAGATGATGCCACATGTCATTTTGATACTTCTTGGGAGTGTTCCAAGCTCTACAGTTGCTCCAACTTCTCTCCAAGGTCTTCCAAATAGCCAGGTACTGTTCCTAGCAACCCATGTAGCAGCCAAGAAAATGACTTATGCTCACCATTTGAGATAGCTAATACCATAGAGTTCCTTATACTTTGATGATTCCTTCAATTCCTATCAATTCATTCTTTGTTTCCTCCCTCCAAACTTGCAATTTGTGACATCTCCATCTCTCACATTCAACCTTCAATAGCTCCTTTCAATTCGCCAAACAGCTTCTAAAAATTGGTCAGTTTTTCCTCAAGATCCTTGACCTGCAGTTCTTGGAGTGGGTACCAATGTTGATTACCTTGGTGATTGTCTCTTTTGTTTTTAATGTGTAGTCCCTAGATGAACTCTTTCTGTAGGCCATAAAAGCCTTTCATCAAATGTTCGGGCGACCTCCTCCAAACTACTACTTGAATCCAATGGACGATGTTAGATGCTTAGGATTCCTTAAAGGTCCACAAGGCTCATGATTGATAGTTATGGGAAATCTAATACAAAAGTAAATATATTGCAGCTGGTTGAAGCACCAGGGTTATGTTTTGATGCTTAGGATTGAAGGCTGAATCAAAGAAGAGTCGGGTTGACATTCGAGTAAAACTACTATGCAAAGATGTACACACAAAGGTAACAGGAGGGGAGAACCAATTGAGGGATAGAGCTGTAGTCTTGACTCAGGGATCACGCAACCAGTTGTTTGAGATCATGGCAGCTAGCGTCCATTGAGATTGCATGAATTGGTTGGGTCTCAAACTCTCTCTCTCTCTCTCTCTCTCTCTCTCTCTCTCTCTCTCTCTCTCTCTCTCTCTCTGTCTCTCTCTCTGTCTCTCTCTCTCTCTCTCTTGTTTACCTTCCAACTCTTGGGTCTCAAAACTCACATGTTATGTTCCCCATCTCTGCCTGCACACTTTCTATTGCCTCTTCCTATGCTATCCATAGCACTATTTAAAGCATGTTTTGCAAGAAAAAAGAAATGTCAAGCTGGCTAAGATTCAATGGGAGCCTATCCTATAACTTCTAGAAGTAGACTACAACCCCATTACAATTTCAAAGGGGACCATGAAAGAGCAAAGTTTCGTACCTCTTACAGATGCAGATTGGAAGCCATTTTGTTTCCAAGCAGGTCCTTTAGCAGGAGCTGTCATCACAAAGAGAGGGCAGATGGGTGCACTTTGCACTTCTTGCTGCTGTAACACTTCTTCCACCTCGCTTTCTAATGCATGCATTGTGTTTTTTAGCACCCACCTTGCTTTGAGCATCAGCTTCAATTGGCGCATTATAACTTACAGAACGTTGTCAGAGAGTTCTAATAGAAAATGGCACCAACGTTTGCACTTTAAAGTAAGCAGAAGGGAAGAAAAGGAAGATGAGCAGAAATAACGCTTTGAGATATGAGGCAATGAAAAACAAAGAACTGTAGTGCAGCTCATACCTAGAACTGTCAAAAAGATAAGAGACAGTATCTGGCAATAGGTACAAGGTGCTTCAAAGAAAATTCAAGGGCACCATGCAGGCACTAGATGAGCATGGCTGGCTGATGTTGATAGATCAAAGTTTGTTCCTTATTCTGGAATGGCCATTGCTTACCCACTTCGGGAATGGCCATTGTCGTTGTGGTTCTATAGGCTCTTCTTCATCTTCTTTGTCTTGAATCCTCCCAAGCACCATTGGGGGAGTTCGGGGGGGAGTTCGGTCTGCTATTGGTGGCGGTACTAGATGGATATCTTGGTCCTGGTTGTCTAGGAAGGACGCATCCTCCTCCAATTAATGCGGCTATTCTAAGAAGACCACATCGTGACTTACAATTACCTTCTTGGTAATAGGGCTATAGAGATGGTAACCCTTCGCCTCTTCACTGTAGCCCAAGAAAATACACCTCCGGCTCGTCAGCTCCCATTTGGTCCTGGTAGCATCAGGGACATGCACAAAACAGTCACATCCAAAAACTCTGAAATGTGCAGCTGAAGGTTTCTTACCAGAAAAGGCCTGTAGTGGAGTCATCCCATTCACAGCCTTCATGTAGCTACGATTGAGAATGTAAACTATAGTGTTACATGCTTCAGCCTAGAAAGTCTTTGGCAAATCTTTCCCTTTCATCATAATCCGGCCCATTTCACAGATGATGTGCATCGCGTTTTGCTACTCCATTTTGCTGTGATGTATGTGGCGGGGGTTTTTGCCTCATGATTCCATGACTTTTGCAGTAACTTTCGAATTCAATTGATGTGAACTCTCCACCTCTGTCTGATCTCAGCTTCTTCACCTTCCTCCTCGATTCTTTCTCGACCATTACATGCCATTCCTTGAAGCTACTGAAAGCCTCGTCTTTCGTCTTCAGGAAGTATATCCATATCCTTCTACTGTAGTCGTCGATCAGTGTCATGAAGTAAAAGGAACCACCCAAAGCTTCTGTCTCCATCTTTTCGCAGAGGTCCATGTGAACGAGCTCTAGAGGAGCCTTTGCCTTACTGGGCTCTTTAGGAAAGGGATGCCGATGCTGCTTGCCCATCATGCTTGCTTCACATACATTGGGCAGATCTAAAATTTTTGGTAGCATCAGGGACATGCACAAAACAGTCACATCCAAAAACTCTGAAATGTGCAGCTGAAGGTTTCTTACCAGAAAAGGCCTGTAGTGGAGTCATCCCATTCACAGCCTTCATGTAGCTACGATTGAGAATGTAAACTGCAGTGTTACATGCTTCAACCTAGAAAGTCTTTGGCAAATCTTTCCCTTTCATCATAATCTGGCCCATTTCACAGATGATGTGCATCGCGTTTTGCTACTCCATTTTGCTGTGATGTATGTGGCGGGGGTTTTTGCCTCTTGATTCCATGACTTTTGCAGTAACTTTCGAATTCAATTGATGTGAACTCTCCACCTTTGTCTGATCTTAGCTTCTTCACCTTCCTCCCCAATTCTTTCTCGACCATTACATGCCATTCCTTGAAGCTACTGAAAGCCTCGTCTTTCGTCTTCAGGAAGTATATCCATATCCTTCTACTGTAGTCGTTGATCAGCATCATGAAGTAAAAGGAACTACCCAAAGCTTCTGTCTCCATCTTTCCGCAGAGGTCCATGTGAACGAGCTCTAGAGGAGCCTTTGCCTTACTGGCCTCTTTAGGAAAGGGATGTCGATGCTGCTTGCCCATCATGCTTGCTTCACATACATTGGGCATATCTAAAATTTTTGGTAGCATCAAGGACATGCACAAAACAGTCACATCCAAAAACTCAGAAATGTGCAGTTGAAGGTTTCTTACCAGAAAAGGCCTGTAGTGGAGTCATCCCATTCACAGCCTTCATGTAGCTACGATTGAGAATGTAAACTGCAGTGTTACATGCTTCAACCTAGAAAGTCTTTGGCAAATCTTTCCCTTTCATCATAATCCGGCCCATTTCACAGATGATGTGCATCGTGTTTTGCTACTCCATTTTGTTGTAATGTATGTGGCGGGGGTTTTCGCCTCTTGATTCCATGACTTTTGCAGTAACTTTCGAATTCAGTTGATGTGAACTCTCCACCTCTGTCTGATCTCAGCTTCTTCACCTTCCTCCCCGATTCTTTCTCGACCATTACATGCCATTCCTTGAACCTACTTAAAGCCTCGTCTTTTGTCTTCAGGAAGTATATCCATATCCTTCTACTGTAGTCGTCGATCAGCGTCATGAAGTAAAAGGAACTACCCAAAGGTTCTGTCTCCATCTTTCCATAGAGGTCCATGTGAACGAGCTCTAGAGGAGCCTTTGCCTTACTGGCCTCTTTAGGAAAGGGATGCCGATGCTGCTTGCCCATCATGCTTGCTTCACATACATTAGGCAAATCTAAAATTTTGGTAGGTCTGCAATCATTCCACTTTTATGCATCTCCTTCAAAGAACTAAGGTTTAGATGACCAAACCTCTCATGCCATAGCTTAGTGTTCTTCACATCCACTCGAGCACTGAAAGCTGAGAGTTCGTAAATGTTGTTGCATCGTGTACCTTTACCAATGACCTTTCCTTGAAGATCGTGGATTTGTGCACCATTCTTATCGAATTGAACTTTGAGGTCCCGATCCGTGGTCGCAGAAATAGACAACAAGTTCCTCTTGATATCTGGCACATAAAAAACATCGGACAACTGTTTTACAACTCCATCTGACTTGAGAGCAATCGTACCTTTTCCTTTTGCTAGACATTTTGCATCATTGCCGACTGCTACCATGATGTCATTTCCTACCGGTTGTAGAGAGGTATACCAATCCTTCCGACTGGTCATGTGGCACGATGCATCACTGTCAATGATCCACGGTTCACCCGCAGGTACATGAATTGCCTCTGTGCAAATCTCCTCAATTGCGATGAATAGCTCTATTGGTACTGCCTGCGCACTATTGCTGGACTCTTTCTTTACTCCGTTCTTCTCATCTGCAATCTTCTTTCGGCACTAATTCTGCTTGTGCCCTGCCTTGTTGCAATAGAAGTACTTGATCTTCTTCTTTCTCTTTTTATCATCAGAAGAAGATGGGTTGACGCATCTCCTCCGCCAAAAGCATTGCGCTGAAATGCTCAAAGTTGAGGGGTAGATTCACGTTTTGCATATTCAGCACCGTAACAAGACCGTCGTAATTTGGTGGGAGAATCCGTATGCACCTTCATGCTAGATTCTCACTGGTGATGGTGATGCCAATCGCAATCATCTGATCACACAAATTCTTCACCCTGGTGATGAACTTCTCTGCCGCTTCAGACTCAGACAACTTCTCGTTCACGAGTTGAGTCTCCAGATTCTGAATTTGCGTCTGATTTGTGGTCTCGTACTGATTTTTCAAGACCGTCCATGCCTCCTCCGCTGTGGTGACATGTTGAATTAATGCCATGATGGAATCACTAACACTGCAGACAATAGAACACAACACATCTACATTTCTTCTTGTCCATGCAAGAATCTCATCCGCAGTTGGTACTATCTGTTGTCTTGCATTGGCTGGATCTGGTCTCGTAACCAGCCTCACATCCACCCCAGTAGTAGTGTCCCAAAGCTCATATGCGCTTAGGATGGTCTTCATCTTGAACTTCCAGAGTGGATAGTTAGAGCCGTCCAACTTTTTGCTTTTGCCGAACGGTGGGATTCACAGTCTTGCAGGCTGGGCCATCTCTCACAATTTGTTCGCAAACAGAAACACACTACCAAATCTTCTTACTAGAGTCCAGGCTCTGATACCATGTAAGAAAATAATAATATGTTTGTGCTCAACAGATAACAGGATCTCGTACGCAAGAGAGAAAACAAGATGGTATGGAGAATCAAAAATTTGATTACTATAGAATTGATACAATAGATGGCACTGCCTCCCAACCGTGCGCTCTTGTGAAAGAAGCTTCGATGGCATGCTAGAAACAGTAGAAGACGGAGGCTGAATGTTAAAGAATCAGGGTTCCTGTAGCCAGTGATGAAATGGGCTTCACGAGCTTGCTCTTATATAGCCACCAGTCATAGTCAGTTAGGCTCAATTGGGTGACCGACCCAGTCTGCCCAAAACGGTCGACTGGGGGTCAGTCCCAAAATAGGCCATCGACCATACTATAGAACCGGTGTGCAATACAAAGCAACTAACCTACGTACTCCGTTCGGCCCACAGCCATCCGGGATCATCTGAGGCTCCAAACGGGCCTCGCAACCCAACAGTGGGCTACCTTGGGAGATGCTTGGTCTACCCTCAATGCAGTCAATGTGGAGGTCCCTCTCTGTTGCTTTGATTTGGATGACATAATTACAATCCTTAGCTTCTCTGATTTTCTCTATGACAACGCATCTTTTTCCTTTGGCTTTCTTATTGAGGCAATCTACTCAGCCACCCTATCAATGTAATCTCTTTCTTCTCTAAGATATCTATCCCCCCACTCTTTAGAGGAACAGGTAGGGTGTCTTGTTCCAATTGAAGCTACATGACCCATGTGATGAGACATTTTGACTATTGGTCTCAAATCTCCATCATGTATGTTAACTTTTCTATTATTGTTTGTGTGTGTGTGTGTGTGTGTGTGTGTAAGACTTGACAACACCCCTTTGCATAGTGAAATGACCAAAGATTAAAGCTAGAGAATGGAAAAGAAAGAAAGCAAAACTTATTGCATTAAAGTAACTTAAGTTTTCAACAAATAGGTGAACCCCTAAAAGTTACCAATCGGTCGGCAATTTTGTAAAAATGATTTTGCACAAATTGCATAAAAGTAGAGTTTGTACTAGTCCTAGCAAGAATCACTTTAATTGAAGAGGGGAGTGTCATTAGGGGAGATTTGGGGTCTCAAAAGGGCCCCTAATTAGTGTTTCCTAATTTCAAGGGATTAGAGAGCAATTTGAGGTGTACCAATGAGAGTGCTCTGAGGTGTGGGACAATGCCATGTTGAAGTTGACAAAAGCATTTAATTGTGTGGAGACCTCTAACCTAGAGTTTGGACCTATGATCTTCACTCCTAGCCCTTGATCTAATCTTTAATCCAAGGGATACATTCAAATTTGAGGTAAAGCACTCCCAGCCATTAGATCAAGGGGTAGATCTAAGGGATACCATCAAAGGATAGAAGGATGAAATCTCTACCCTTGATCAAAACAAAGATCTAATGGACAAGATGAGAGGAAAATGCACTTCAATATGGGCCCTAGATTTGCTAGTAGATCCAAGGGAGGAGATGAGTGTAAATGGCGCTTCAATTTAGGCCCTAGATTTGGAAGTAGATCAAGGGATGAGATGAGGGGAGAAGGCACTTGAATCCAGGACCTTGATTTGCAAGTGAGAAATCCAAGCCATCCAAAATGCGCTTCAATCCTAGCCCTCCAAAATGCGCTTTAATCTCCACCCTCCATTAGGTTCCTCCATCTCATCCATTAATCTTGGACTTGAATCAAGGGCCCATATTGAATCCCACCTTTCCCCTCTTAATGAAGCCTCCCCAAAGTCAAAATTTGCCTTTTAGAGCCCACCAAAGTGCATCCACCATCCACTAAAGGCATCCTAGACCTTTGATCTATTCACCATCACCTCCATCCAAAGGCTAACGTTGCCCAATTTCAAAATAAAGGTACCCATGTCAGTTGAGTCAATGCTACGGGTCCCTTAGCCCATGGGTTACCATAGTAGGTTCATTTCTAATTAGCTTAATCCATTTCTCAATCCATTCCTTATGAGGCTCTTTTGAGACCCCAAATCTCCCATAATGGTATACATTCCACCATCCAACAAGAAAAATGTGGTGAGAACCCACTTAAACCTTAGTTGGGAAGACACGTGTCATAAACACCCCTCCCTTGTTACGGTGTCACAATAAAAATGAGAACTTAAGCATAGACTTTAACAAACTTGATGTAGATTTTGGAATGAGAGACTGCTTGGGGTAACAAAGGTAATGAATGTGGTAACTGTGAGTTTTAGGGGGAGAGTGTATGACAAAGATAATGAATTTGGGAACATTATGGAGAAAGAAAGAAGATGTATGCAAGGAAAAAAAGGGGGTTAATGAACTCACTAAGATGGTATGTGGAAAATTATGAGAAAAAAATTTTAGAGAAGGAAGGGGTAGAAAAAATTAAAAATTAAGCTTTACAAATCATATTAGGAATAAAAGGTCAAGAAACAAATCAAATTAGGAATAAAGGGCAAGAACAAGAAATGCATGTGAGGTGGAACTTTCAAGACTATGGATGGAGTGTGGTAACAAATAGATTAGTCATTAGAAAAGTTGGGGCCAACTAAAAATTAGAAGGGTTAGAAAGGTTAAGAGAATAGAGCATTAGTAAGGGGAGGGAAGAAAGTCAAAAAGTAATAATAATAAATAGACAAACAAGAAAGACTAATTTAGAGTTTCTAAATAAAGGGTTAGGGAGGTAGGAGTATTTATAAAGAAATAGTAATAGGGAATAAAGGGTAATAATAGTGTATGTAGTAGTGTAATGGATTAGTAGGTTAGTAGACTTTTAGAGCAATAAATGGGGTTAATATAATGAGAGTCATATACTAGATTAATAGGTAAAATTTTAGTTACTAAAAACATTAGAAAGTAAAGAAAAGCAAAAAAAGAGTTAAGGAAGGTTAGAATGGGGATAGAGATAAAATTCAAGGGGGAGAGAAATATAAGTCAAGAGGAGGAAGAAAAAGGATTAATATTAGAAAAAAACCGCAATCTTAGAAAGAGGGGGGGATTTAATAAATGAAGAAAGAGGGGGAGCGAGACCTCCGAGTCCATCTAAAGAAAGGAAGAACATGTCGATGGCAGCATTAGAATTGTGAGTGATCGTGAGTACTAGATAGTAGACTTGACATGGTAATGAGTGCAACCCTTGACCAGTGGAGCGGCACAAAATCTTGTGGCAGCTTTGTCAGAATCAGCCAAGCCAATATGGGTGGGAGGTGAGCACAGAGGTACGCGGGCAGTGGGACGGCTATTAGAACAGCTTTGTAACAATGCATTGAGGAGCTCCCGTGAGCATGGGGGGTAGAGTGGTACTAGGTGGGGAGATAGAAGTCAGTTCGCACAGGCGGGAGGGAAAACTAATAGCAGACTAAGGCATTAACATTGAGGCGATGGTAAAGAGGTGGGGAGCAAGGCCATTTAAATAGAAGGGAGTGTGGTCAGTCAAGGGGGTTGGGCCAACAAATAGCTAGGGAGGTTAGATATTGGGGCAGTGTGCAAGGTGTGTACAAGACGGGGGAGTAATCGAGTCATTAGAGTTGGGGAGGAAGGGAAGAGATTAGTTGGGGGGTTAGTTTGGGTGGTTTAGGGAAGAGTTAACGTTAAGTGGGGTAAAGTTAAGTTAGAAACTAGGGGGTTAAATAGATTAATACAGGTTTAGTAAATAATAGGGATAGAAATAGTAATTAAAAAAGGGGATTTATTAGAAAAAATTGTAAGCAAGGGGTAAGAAATTAGGAGTAAATTGAAAGGAAAATAATGTGAAAGCCCTTAATTAAATAGAGCCAATAAAAATTAGGAAAATAAGACATTAGAAGGTAAGAAATAAGAAAAAAGAGAGCAAAAGATTCATGGAAAAATAAGGAGAATTGGAAAAAATAAATAATAAAGGAAAAAAGGGAAGGGGGTAAAATAGGATAACTTATGGGGATGAGTAGGAAAATTAGAGTAAAAGGTAAAGGAAAGAAGGAAAAAAAAAGGAAATTTGGAGAGAGGGAGAGGGCAGAGGTAGTTTAAGGAAAAAACAACGTAGGAGAAAGAAACAATTGAAATTTTAAAAATATAAGAAAAAATTAAGGAAAAAACATGAAGAAATAGAAAAGATTAGGGAATATTTAGGTAAAAATTAGGAAAATAAAGGAAAAGAGGTAAAAAGGTTAGCAAAAGAAAATAGGCAAAATTTAGGAAATTTTTAATTCAAGAAAATTAGGCAAAAAATAGGGAGAAATAATTTGGCCAAAATTAGAGGGAGTGTGACTAAGCCAGGCAGTGAAGAAAAATTAGGAAAATTAAGAGAAAACTCTGAAAATTAAGAAATGTATAATGAGCTAGAGAGAGGGGATAAGTTGGGAAAAAGTTTTCAAGGGAAAAAAGTAATTAGTATGGTCAAAAGAAAAAAAGAGGATAGTATCTGTGTGTGTGTACCCACCCTTATCCCATGGTGGGCACAATACCATAATTGGAGTGATGGTAGACACCCCAATATGGGAAGTGCCTACCATTCTCCACAACCATATAAAGTTCTTTAAGGAGAATCATACCTTCAAGGAGTTCAACCATTTCTAGTACTTTGAGTAGCGCACCAAGAAACTCCGAGGACATTAGGAAATGTCGTATGACGTGTAATAATTTTTGCTTTTTAAAACCATTGTTGGTCATAAAATTGACCATTTCTAAAATAGCTGTAACGGCTTTGGCATTATTGTTGCATAAGTAGGGAATAGGAAAGATTTGGGAAAGGATCATTTTGTAGGCTCAGCCAATAGCTCTATTAGATTGAAAATGGATAAATCTAGATATAGGAAAAGGAAGTGCCTTTGTTTTATCAAACTTATCCATTGTAAAGCTACCATCTCCCATAATTTCAATAGGGAGATTCATAAAATTTGTGGATAGAGTTATTACTTTATCTAACACACAAATGGATTTGTGAATGGTTTCCTTAATCTCAATGATAGGTAGCGGATAAATCCAAAAAGGATTATTTGGATCTTGTGTGAAGAAAATCTTTTATACAATTGTTGTTGATACATAGAATATCATCAATGTACCTAAACATGTGTTTAAAGAGTGGTAACAAGTCAATTCTGCCAAGTCTAATGAGCCTTAAAATGAAAGAACACTCATACCAAATGAAATATAAATTGCGCCATAATGGGGAGCATGAAAATCCCATTGGAATCCCTTTAACCTATCACCACATTGTATAAAACAATGAGTGATAAGCCATGTTTGTAATAAGATTAATTTATCTTGGTCTAGGCAAATAGAACCTTGTGTATTTGCCATAGATTTAGACCACTTTGGTTTACCCCATGTCCCTTTTGACTCATTAAAATGTGTCAAGATAAAGGGATACATGGATTTTTGCTTAAAGGTTAGAGTAACTACTTTAGCAAGTATGGTAACTAATCCATCCTCCCCATATAGAGGTAAAGACTCATAGCATTTAGCTATGTATGCACAAAAGATAGAGTTGATTTTTGAGAGAAACCTCAAATATAGAGTTGACTATCCGTAATAATGATGTATCCACCTTTAAAAAGGTTTTAGCAACAATCAAGGTTCAATACAAGTGTATAAACTCTCATAAGAAGTTTGGTAAGGGAAGAATAGATGCAGCTATGAGCATTGGTAATCCATCTATGAGATCCCTTGTGTGGCTTAAATAATGAACACGAGAAAGGTAAATTATCATGAGATGGTGTCACTCTTAATAGAAGGTGAATTAAATCCTCAAAGAGATTAGAGGCAGCTTATTTTGGGATGGTCCATGTATTTCCATCCATGCTTGGATTGAAGTCCGGCCCATTAAGTCTAAGGCTAGCCATATCACATATCCTGTGAATGCATTAGAATACCATAGTATAAGAGCATTTGTTTGATCTTGAAATGTACAAATGTGATTTTATCCATTCGATTTCATCCAAAACATCCTTGTTGTCTAACCAAAATTCATATTTTTTGAGTTTTCTAGTATTGAAAGTTTTAAGTTGGTTAGCACAGTACTTTAAGAAAGATGACATAGCTTTTTGTTTATTGACCAAGTTGCATTCTTCCAATAAATCCATCCAAAAATTATTGAGGGACTTAAGGGCATGAGAAAAAAGACAAGGTTTACAAGGGATGTGATTTAATCCCTTGTAAAGTGTTTGTCGAATTACTTTGAAAGATTGTAATATCTAACATTTGAACATGTGATCCCATTCCCCCATCCACTTCCATAGTAAGCATTTTAAATCATTTAAAAGTAGAGCATTTACACTTATCTTCCTCCTTTTCCCATGAAAAAGTATCGAATATCTCTTTTGAGTGAAGAAGTATCCAACTTATTGGTTTATCATACTTCCATCCAAAAATGAGATTGGAAAGTATAATAGTTGAACTAGGATATAATTCTCAAAGCAAGATACTAGATTATCCCTAAGAGATGTCCTCTCCAAAACTTGTGAGGATTAATAAAGATGCATGATGCTAGCAGTTTCTTTATTAAGGAATTTTTTACCAAAACAAATCTTCCATAAGACTCCATTAAAGATCTAAAACCCATGTCACACCAAAGACCATTTGAGTTTTTTTTCCTAGGAGCATTATTGTTATCGCAGGTCATAGGCCTTTATTGGAGCTAGAGCTTGAAGCCGAAGTATTATCCCTAATTATTAGAACCGCATTGCTAGGGGTATTAGAGGGTGGTGTGGATACATCCACAATGTCTTGGCGAGGAAATGAAGATCCATGGCCACTATTATGATGTCCCCCTCTTGTGAAACTTCATCTAGATCTTGCCTAGCCCCAAAAAGGGACCTGATTGCCTCTTACATTGCCTCTACCACCATATTTTGGCTTCATAAGGTTGGCACTTTCCCTTGAAAAGGAAGGGGGTTTGATTAATTTTTCAATCATAGTGAGTCCCTGCTCATTATCCATTGAGGACAAAAGTCTGGCTTTTGGATATTCTACATATTCCATGACCCCGTGAATCATAAAGTCTCTCACAAAGATAAAAGTGATAAGAGTTTCAACTATGGGTTTTGTTGGTATATGAGGAATACAGTAAAGGATGCTGCTAAACTCATATCCAGGTAAAAGAAATCCAAGTGATTCATCATATACCATATAACATGGTCTGCCCAAATGAGAGAGCCACCACATTTGTCAACAACAAAGGCACACCTGAGGAATGGTGTAACCAGTTCCACCACAGGGATCTCCCCGAACAAGTAATAGTATTTTGGAGTTAGAACACTTCCTAGCATCCATTCTAAATAGTGCAGGTGCACAAGGAATACTTACCTTTTTGAAAGCTGTTAATGAGACTTCCTTGAGAGCAGCTTGTTTGCATTTGTCCACATCCACATTAGATAGTAAGTCCCAAAATTTTAAGATATCTATGCTCAAAGGTGCTAATAGATTCAAATTATTAAGAGTCCACATCTTGTTTTGATGAGTCTCTTGAGATACATCGAATTCTACCTCTCGAGCAGGTAATGTAGGAATGCATGATGATCCTTGTGGCATGGTGAGATTATCTTTTGCTTCCTATTCTATAGAAGTAGTAAGTAAGTTGGAGAAAGTAGCAAATTTTTTGAACCAAGGAAGTTTCGTAGTGACTTTTGGTATAGAAGATAGAGCCTTTTCAATTCTAGGAAGCATTTCTTCATCATGATGCACATTGCCATCATCGTTAGAAATGATTTCATCGATCATAGTTTCCATTTTAGCAAGTAGTGCATGGGCTTTTATTGTACTCTTTCGGCTTGTATCAAGGACCAACGACCATTCTTCAATGCCAAGAGTATGTAACAATGTGTTATTACCTACTTCCTTAGCCACCAGGTCATGCTCAATGATCTTTTTGTGTATCTCCTTATTATTGTGATAAGGGCCAGAGTAGCTTGTACCACTGGACTAGGAATAGGAAGATTATCGGAGTATCCTGGGTCCACAAGATCAGTATGCCACTGTAGAGCAATTTGAAGAATAACCATAAGATGTAGTGTTAGTCATATATTCAAGGAATCAAGGTGACCAAACCTTGATGGCAATATTTGTATGTGTGTTTAAGATTTAGATTAGAACTCCTTAAGAAGGTTCAAGAATATATGAGCAACATTTTAACATCAAATGATATATGAGAGAAGGTATTACAAGAGATAAAAATATTGTTGAATCCTAAAAGGAGAATATTTTTAGGATTATAAAGAAATTTTCCATGGCAGAAGCTTTGTACTATACTTAAACAAGCAACGCTGAAACCTACCACCATCCAACAAGCTTAAGTCAAGATAGCTTAAACCAGAAGGGAAGATAGATGTCATAGCATTACTGGACTTGTTATCAATGTCCGAAATATAAAGTAAGAGATTAGAGCATAGAAAATAAAAGGATTAGGGAAATTCCTCAATCCTCACACACATAAAATATCCCCACATAATTATCCCTTTATAAAGATATAGCCATATAAAAAAGCTAATGCCAATAGAAAAATATAGGCATATACTTTTTTATTTTTTTTAAAAAATCTTCAAACTTGGTAATGCCTTCCATAAAAGCGTTTATCCTTTATAAAGTATAATAGCCTTATAAAGAAAAGTAAACCATTGATTTAAAAAGCAAAGGCATATACTTATAGTTTTCACAAAAATGTGGTAAGGCATTACTTTTTCAAGAAACTTTTTTACAAAAAAAAGTTTCTTACATTGCCTAAATTATAGTGAAGAAAATTAATAAGGATTTTGGAAAAAAGCTTAATACATATAACATCCACAAAGCACAAAAAAGGACTAAGTTGACCAAGGTGTAAAGGTCCTAAGGTCCAATTAGAAGGGCCCAAGGTCTTAAAAGGTCATACTAGAAGGTCATGAGGTCCTAAGACCCAAAATAGAGGTCTAGTGGTTCCAAGGTCTTGAAGTCCAGTTAAGAAGGTCCTAAAGTCAAACAAGGACTAAAGGCTTTCAAATGGGAGGCTCAAGCACCCACGTGTAGCTTCAACTTGTTCCATAGGCTCAAGGTATGTGGTTGTGTGCTATGAAGGACCAATATGTATCCCTTGATCCAGTAAAGCCATCGCGTATGTTCTAGATACCCCATTAAAAGGCACAACTCTATAAGCACGTGCTTAGCATAAATAATAGGCGCTGAGGTGTGACACTACAGTCTATAAATAATGGGAGGCCTCCATGGACTGCACTATAATGACTCACTAAATATGAGACCGTATGTGTATGTGATTAATCAATCACGTGGCTCGATGCCAAAGGAAGCCAACTAAACCAAATAACAAGAACTCTATTGCATCACAAATTTTGGTGCAGCATCCACGTGTGGATGACCTTAGTCATTATGGTGCTGCCCTTGACATTATAGGTGCCAATGGTCACCTTGCATCGCCCTTGGCCGCCGTCGATTTGTGTATGATCTCGGTCACCGTAGCGTCGATATGCACCACCATGCATCCTAATAGCCTTGCATTAATTGGCAGCACTTTTTGTGAAGCCTTAGATAATCATTCGCATCTTCGTTCACGTGCCCACACAATCTACAACAGCACCGAGTACTGTGTTGCAAATGCCACCCCTTAGTTACTATTGTGTTAGTCTACTGTATTATTTTGGCCTATGGCCATATGGAATGGAGCGCCGACTTTAATGGTAGCACGTCATTGCATAAGGAGAGCTTGATATAAAGAAGGACGGTACATATGTCACTTACCTTACCATTTGGCATGCTTTCACTTAACTCCACTCTTGTGCACACACTTTTTTTGATGCACCACTTCTGAAGTACTGGTGGTATTTATAGAGGTGCATCCCTCATAAAATGAAGGGTCGCTATGGAACATGAAGAGTCGATCGGTCTTTTTGTTCCACCTTGTTTTTTGGAATTGAAGGGACATATGCCAATCCAATGCGTGAAAATTTTAAGGGTCATTTGATCTTTTGGTTGTCCATTCAAAAAATGAAGGAACACATGATAATCTTTACGCTTACAATCTTATTTCATGGTTATTTACATATTCTTTACCAAATAACTACATGCGCATTTTAAAAATCCATTTTTTTTCATTTTTTTCCTTTTTCTATGAGCCAGGGGTTAATGTTATGTATTTACCCCATTTTTTCTCAATTAATAATATAGGTCCATACCTATTAGATTCATTACCGCTATGTAAAGAATCCCTTTGATTGGAACTTGTTATAGAGTATAACCAATCATGTCCTTAATTTGTCCATTGACTATTGGCCTTCAAGTTGTTACATGTTAATGGCATGACTATTCATGCATATCAAGCGACACATTCTTTACCCAATAACCACGTGACCATAGTACATTTTTTCTTTTAGAAGCCCCTTTTAACTCCTTTACTTTATGATTTCATTTTTATTTATAACAAGGCAAGAATTGTCCATAATTCCACAATTCTCTTGAGCCAGTATAATGCAAATGATTTTTTTTTTCTTGAAGGGTTAATTTCATGTCATTACCAAGTTATGGTCGATTAGCTACCCTTTGGAGTTGTCAGACCTTTGAAATATTATAGGTCATATGTCATTCGACTTATTGTATTGAAGAAATTTCCTATTTATACATGGGAAACAAACCCATCCATTCCTGACCGTAATTGTCAGGAAGGTGTGTGTGTGTGTGTGCGTGCGCGTGCATGCGCATGTGAGTGCACGCCTGCGCATGAGACCTTAAAGATTCAAGTATATGTCCATGTCCTTATGATTCGTCATATAGGCCACTCTAAACCCTCACCTTATGGGAAAATTGATGGTTTAGGTGCAAGCCCTCCACAAGATCATAGCTTAAGTGTTAACATTGGGCAAAAATGCCAAAATTGTGACATGGCTTGGTAGGATGCTTGGTTCCATTACGGCACCAAGTCCAACTACCAACTACGGACCGTATAGGCCTGAAGGCTTACCCTATGGAAGAATTACAGCCTTAGGGTGCAAAATACCATACATGAGACCATAGGGTAAGGCCTTGAAGGAGGAAAATTGCTTCTATGACACATTAACCAAATCATAAGGACCTATGTTCATGAGAGCATAAAGATTAAAGTATAGGCCCTTATGATTGGTCTTGTAGGCACTTCGGTAGACCCTTATGACAGGTCCTACAGGCCCTTATGATTGGTCCTATGATAGGTCCTATAGGTCCTTATGATTGGTCTTATAGGCCACTATAAACCCTAACCTTATGGGAAGATTTATGGTCTATGTGCAAGCCCTATGCAACATCATAGGTTGAGTCTTAAAATTGGGTAAAAGGGCTACAATTGCAAAGTGGCTAGGATGCTTGCTTCCATCATGGCACCAAGTCCAAGTACCAACTAGGGAGGCCTCTCTAAAGCCTTACTTCAAGAAAAATTACAGTCTCAGAATGCAGAGGGTAAGGCCTTGAAGTGGTATAACTATGACACGGCCTCATAGGTCCTTGGTCACTATAGGTCTACCAAGCTCACTACCAAAAGGGCCCTTACCCTATAGAAAAATTATTGGTTAAATGTTCAAGACCATGGGATTACATTGGGAAAAAAGGGTTCGAATTGCATGGGGCCCTTGTAGGATGCTCGGCCTAAAGCCAACTACTAATTAGGACCCACTTGTGCGCGCCTCATACCCTACTCAAAACCATAGGGTAAGGGTTTAAATTGAAAAAAAGGATTCAATTGCAATATGGCCTTGTAAAATACTTTGGCCCATCTTTTGCTAGAGCCTGACCAAGCCCACTACCAACTATGGACCCTATAGGGCTGTCTAAACCCTTAGCCTAAGTAAAAAGAAATTTACAAGTGCATGATGCGAACCTATATAGAATCTTAGGGTAAGGTTTTAAAGTGGTCATCATGAGCTAGACCCCTAACACGCCTAGTGCAAAGTGGGAACCCTCTAGGCCTCTCTAAACTCTTGCCTATTGAAAAATTATTACTTCATAGCACGAGACTATAGGGTAAGGGTTTAAAGTAAGTAAAAGGGTTTCAGGGTTTCTTGGTCCCATCATGGCCTAGATTCCTACAAACCACAATGCTTGTGGGAAGCATACCATTGCCTTATGAAAACATTGTCAATCAAAGCCTATACTAGAACTAGATTTCCACCAAGCTCATAAGGTTAAAAGGTTCCAAGTATGATTATACCTTAGACGATGCTCTTTCCATCATGGCCTAGAGGCCCAATAAGCCCACTATCCAAGGGAATGTGATACCCTATGGGAAATTGGCTCAAGTTACAAACACTCCATAGGTAAGGGTTTGACATGGGTATATAAGGGCTTTAATGGAAATGAGATGCTTAGTCCCATTATGGGCTACATTTACACCATGCCACTTAGTTGATCAAGCCCATAAGGTAAATAAAGGTTGAAAGTGGTAAAAAGGTTTCCAATTGGTTCAGATTACAAACCCTATAAAGATTGAAAGTGGTAAAAATGTTTCCAATTGGTTGGACATTCTTCATTTGGGAGCCACATGTCAATTGACGCTACTAATCTTTGAGAGTGCCTATATATAGTTAATGTTTTTGGGTCGTTGGGGCATTCTCTACATGTATGCAAATATAGCTCCCCATTGCATTCCATGAAGGGGATAGGAGGAGAAGAGACCTACTAGGAGAGGCACAAGCCTAGCACAAAACACAAATGTTGGTTGCAAGCTGATAATGTAAAACTCATGGCCATTTTAAGACTATCATAACATACCTTGATCCAAATCATGGATAAATGGAACTTGCAACCATGTACATCTGCCACCGATGCCACCCTCAATGAGAGTTTTTCACCTATGCACCTTCAGGCCACCTTCCTAAATCCATCAATCTAGGTTTGTCTTGACACATGGAATTTTGCACTCCATGCAAGTGTGCCACTTTAGTCACTAAAAGCCAAGGCATTTATACATACTCAAATACTTAAATGGAGGTATTAATGCCACCTTCAAGACATTGATCAAGTGTTACCACTCGATACCTAAGGCTAGTTATATGGCCACTACTTTGTCTATGTTCCCTTAGCTTACAACCACCCAAACCACTAGGATCATTTGTTGCCAACTTTTCCACCAACTTGATGTTCATGCCAACTCCTTAAAGGCATCAAATATTGGAGCACAAGTTTAAATGAAAGTAGTAGGGTTTGAGGGCTCTTCCAATGCAGACAGAGCTTTCCTACGAACTCCCACTAGGCATCAAATGCAAGATTAAATGAATATAGGGTCTAGTTGTTGTCTTTCCGCTCCACAAACCATCATAATGATGATTGGACCCATCATGATCTATTTTCTCAAGAAGAGAGAGTGGTGGGGAGAGGGGGTAAAAAGGCACAAGAAGGGCCTTAGCTACATGGCAGTATCTACATAGTCGAGAGCAACTTTCATCATCTTAGAGAGACACTCTTTCTTTTGTACAAAAATAAATGAGTCAAAGAGAATAGGAGGGTGGTGGATCCCCCCAAAAAAAAGCTGGAGCGCACTTTTTTGGGGCAAAAGAAAAGGTGAATTATATTAAAAGAAACAATACAATAAAGAAAAGAACAATTTCACAAGCTAGGAACATGTTTACATGGCTTTGCTTTGAGACTTTGCTACCAAAGCCCCGTCCTTTTTAGCATAAAAGGAAATTAGATCTAGAACTTCTGTACTCATCAGAAGGAATGTGGACTACATGAAAAACTGAGCAATTCCTTGTTTTCCATATAAGTTGCAGTCAATGCCCACTCAGATTAATTGCCATCCTTAGGTTGAGAATCATTTGTCTCTAAGCATAAAAATAGCTGAAGTACATTCAATCATCTTTAACCTATTAACCACGAACTCCCAAAAAAAAAAGAGATGACACATGGCAACTTGGAGGAGAAGAGCCTACCACGTGTCACAAAGGAGCTCTTGGATGGAGGCTTGGAGGGGGGAGGAGGTGGAAAGACAAGAGGCAGCTTTACGGGCAAGGAGAAGATAGAAGGTCAATGGAATGGAGGAGATGGAAGGTCACCTTTGAGAGGTAGGAGATGGAAGATTGATCTCTCTATTCTTTAAGGAGAGGTTCTCAAATGGAGGAATTGTAGAGGTTCGGGAGTTGGAAAAGGGAGCTTCGGAGAAGTTCAGGGAAGGTAGATAGAGGTTCAGAGTGAGTGTTCCAAGCAGCATTGAATAGTGACGTGTGGTAGACATCTAGCCCAAACATACAATTAGAGTTGCATAGACCTACAATTATAGGCTTTACGTTGATGTGGTGCTACGTGCGAGATTGTGAGAGCGATGATCATAACCAAGACGACATCAAAACAAATGCACAAAGACCCAAAGGCCCACTAGAGACTGCACACACAAGAAACTACGCACTGCACAATCACAACAAAAGAGTAAAGACCCAGAGGCTGCTAGAGCCAAAAAGCAAACTAACGGAGGTTAGAGGCGCAAGTGTAGGGTCAGAGCTCCACGTGCAAGGGCAAAGGCAGCAAATGCAAGGATGACTACAACAAACACTGGCCGACCAAAACACATTATAAAATATATTGTATAGTATGCTATGTTATTTATTTATTTATTTATTTAGAGAGAGAGAGAGAGAGAGAGAGAGAGAGAGGCAACAAGGCAATAAAGCAAGGTTTTTTTAAATTTATTGATGTTTTTAAAATTTGAACTATCACAATTAAGTATGTTGCGCATTGTGAGGCCTCTAAAAGATGGCTAAAACTCATGTAATCAGAGGGGCTAAAACCGAAGGTTGATAATGCACAGATTGCAGAATGGTCGCATTGCCACATCAATGTGCCATGTGTCACCAAGTTTGAGAGAGAGAGAGAGAGAGAGAGAGAATATCCATTGGATTGTGATCAAAGAACATCAAAGCTTTACAACTACCAGAGAGAGATTCGAGCCAAAGTTTTGGAAGAATGTCATGCTCCTCCTTATGTATGCAGGGCATCGAGGTATTTTGTCTACTACACATGCCATTGAGAATATTTCTTTTGGCCAGGGACGCGGAAAGACATTCACAAGTTTGTAACTGAATGTCTAACGTGCCAAACGGTAAAGTATGACAAGCACAAGACCCTAGGACTTCTCATGCCACTGCCCATACCGCAGGGACCATGGGAAAGTATTACACCAGTCATAGCCGGAGCAGGCTACTCATCCTTTTCAAACAAAGACCTCTCATTGACTTAAAGCCTCGATATCCTGGACAAGTCTTACTGGATCCTGTCAAAATCAATAGATATCTAGGTAGAGCCATGGGACTAAACTGACGGCAATAATCCAAATTCAATCGAGTCCACAGGCTTTGAAAAAGCACCTCAATTTGCCAACAGGCCAGCTCACATACCTGCTCACATAAAGGTCACGTTTGCCTGAGTCCCAGACTCTCTCCCCCCCTCCTTATCAGACTATAAATACATTGAGCCCCCAGGATCCACATACCTTGACAAAACCAATCCATGCACTGTCCAAGAAATCTACAAAAGCAATGCTTTTGGTGTGCAGCCCTGTTAGCACAATCATTCATAGTCAAGTACCAGCTTTTACTGACATTCTTAACAATGCCCCACTCGTGTTCTCATCCAGGGCTTTGAAAGATTCCAAGAGAATGAAGATGATATACCATTCACTCCAAAATCTTCACAACCTTACCCATATCATGGTTCTAGATAAGCAGCCAGTGTTTTGACCGTCTAGAGGACACCAGACAGAGCCAAGATAGTTCTCAAATATGTAGATGTCATTACTCTATGGTGTAAGATTGTCACAAAGCATTTCTTTCGCAAATATAATCATAGACTACAAGATGCAGAAGTATCCACAGCCCCCTTTGCATGTCTGAATACAATTTCATAAAAAATAAAAGTCACCCAAGGTTGCAATTTATCCCACCGGCAAGGACTGGTTATGATGGCATTCCCACCAGTGCCAATTCCAGGAGTGGGTGTAAACAGCAGGCACTGAAACATGCCCAGCTACACACTCTCAAATATTGGAAAACTTAAACTCCGATAAAAAAGCTAGGGAAGCTTTTGAGGCAACCCCACATCATCGTACATATACGTGTACATACATCCCCATACAACATTCAGGATTATAAACTAGAGTTCACAGCAGCAGAGCCACTGACCTCATTGACTGCCTCCGGGTAAGGCATTCAGAGGCACCCTCATGAGTCCAGAAAAATGGAATATACATGTACCTTCATACTAGAATACATCCAAGCTCACAAATTAAAACATTTGTGAAAAAAGAGTAGTTTTACTTAACTCATTTCTTGTCTAACGCTCAAGTTCTCATCAGTACCCAACCACAAGCTTCCATCCAAATTTTGAAAGATTCCAAAACTAAGCTTTGAAACCACAACCAAACAACACACTTTGATAGCAAAAAGGAAGAAACAAAGCAGAAAATAAGAATTAAAACGGGAAGGGGGGAGAGAGAGAGAGAGAGAGAGAGAGAGAGAGAGAGAGAGAGTTTTCTCATTTACTCATAATTTTGACTAACGCTCAAGTTCTCATCAGTACCCAATCACAAGCTTCCATCCAGATTTTGAAAGATTCCAAAACTAAGCTTTGAAACCACAACCAAACAACACACTTTGATAGCAAAAAGGAAGAAACAAAGCAGAAAATAAGAATTAAAAAGGGAAGGGGAGGGGGGGGGGAGAGAGAGAGAGAGAGAGAGATTTGGTTAAATTTCATCAAGGAAAAAAAAGGGAAGAAGATAAAAAGAAACAACAGCTCATGTGCTAACACAAGGGAACGAAGGTCAAAATGAAACACCAACGCAAGCACAAGTATTATCATTGTTTTTTAACTAGTTCGTTTTTTATTTCAATTGGAATGCCGACTTAAGCACCCTGAACGAATAAGACATACAAAAGATGGCATGTCAAAGGTAGCACCTCGAGAAAACCGTCATCAGCGTCGGAATAAAAACGCGCATTAGTGCACGCTTTGAAATCTTACACAGAGACTCAGAATGCGTTGAAATATACAATTAAAAAAATATAGAAAATAAAAACCCTGAGACCAAGAAATGACATTTCGCATTAAAGATAACACAAACAGTGTCTCTCCGGAACAGACATGCTCAGAGATGCCCAATGTCTACAAGAAAACTGTTGCCACAAACTCAAAATCTTTAGAAACCAAATCTCTCCGACTCTCCGAGAGTACAGTTTAGTATCCTCCTTTAAGATCGTTAACCACATCGTAAGGAATAGGAGTCACAGTCTCCAGAGTAGCGCCTTCAACGATGAAACCAGGCTTGGGGCCTTCAGGCTGCCTCTTTGTGGATATCTTCTCGCCCTTGGCTTTGGCCTCAGCCTTCAATAAATCGTTTTTCTTAATCCTCGCAAGGAGATCTTCCCTACAGCGAGAAGGTTGCACATGTTCGATCCTCACATGAATCCTCTTCTTCACAATCCTATTGCTGACCTGCAGTACAAATAGTCATGCACAGAATTCTATGAGAAGGGCTCAGAAAACCTCACATGTAGAGCTCTGCTACGGTGAGAAACAATGTACCAAGGCACCTGTTTGTTCATCTCCACGCCTACAGCTCGTTTAGTAACATTCCAGATAACGCCAGTGCGGCCGTGATAGAACTTATGCGGCATACCCTTGTGGACAGCGCCATTGACCTTTATATCGACATAGTCACCGATTCGGTAGGTACGAAGGTAAGTGGACAAGGGGATGTAACCTTTACGACGGAAGGGGCGAGAGAAGAGGTCACGGGTGCGAGATCTGAGGCCATGGCCGGCAGGCATGGTGTCAAGCAAGCAACAAGCAGAGGAGAGCAGCAACAGCAGCCTCCAACCGGAACAGGCCTTCAAATGGAAGTGGAACCCCTAATGGTCTCTTCACAACACTTAGGGCATCGCGGACGCCAAGGATACATTCTATTTTTCTCGTTTTATTTTTATTTCTTCATTATTTATTTTTTACGACAACGCTAACCAAATACATTTAACAAGTCGTAGTTTTAACGTCTTTAACCAAATGTATATGAGTTTCGTGTGGTGGGCAAAATATTACTAGTAGGACGCTAATGTGACTATTGCATGAAATCATCCAATTCATACCTAGTCAAAGAAGCGGGTTAGCAAAAGCACTCATCAAGACGTTGAGAGATAGATCTCGAGGACCCCAATTTTGAACTACTAGTGGTATAGCAACTAGGCGAACTGATACTGTTGTACATCTTAGGTCATGTTTGCATGCTTATTTATTTGGAGACTAATATAAAGTGATTGTTGATTGTGGAACTAGCGGTAGATAGGCCAGTGGAGGCGGGGGTATTTTGAAGGCAGGTTTTATTTATCAGGCAGACAATGCTGGTTGGGGGAATTCAGTGGTAATAAGGCCAAAGAAGGATGGTAGATGGCGGATGATGCTTATTTATTTGGAGACTAGTATAAAGTGATTGTTGATTGTGGAACTAGTGGTAGATAGGCCAGTGGAGGCACGGCTATTTTGAAGGCAGGTTTTATTTATCAGGCAAACAATGCTGGTTGGGGGAATTCAATGGTAATAAGGCCAAAGAAGGATGGTAGATGGCAGATGTGCGTGGATTATAAGCCATTAAATGCATCCACTAAGAGGAGTCGCTATCCATTGCCCGCCCTTCATGAAATCTTGGATAAAGTTGTAGGCCGTGAGCAGTACAGCATATGTGATGGATATTCATGATATTTTGCTTTAGAGTCGTGCCATTTGGCATGACAAATGGTCCATCCGTTTACCAACAACTCTTGGATGAGCTACTTGCTCCTTTTCTCGATAACTTTGTTAAGGTTTTCTTAGATGATATTTGTGTTTTCACTTTAAGGAAGGAGCATTGCAGAAAGCTGGAGCAGGTATTCCAAAGGTTGGAGTTATTGCTGAGAGCCTAGAATTCAACTTCCTGGACATGTTGTATCAGAGAATGGGAGAGAGCCTAGTCCCAATATGGTGAAGCGCTGATTTCGATATCCTCTCCTACATATGATTCATTCAAAAGGTGAAGTATATGTCCAGGTTTATGCCTTTATTATCGGAATTGCTTTATCCACTTTAGTAGATAGTCAAGAAGATCCTCTTCAATAGGATGAAGAGTGTGAGGAGGTGTTTGGAAGAGTCAAAGAGACACTTGGAAAGATTTCAAGCTCCTGAATTTGACAAGACATTCTATGTTAATCCTTCCCTAGGGCTAGCTACAATGGGGCAATTCTCTTGCAACAAGGAAATGAATCTAGGTAGAGTACACACAATAGAGTAAAGACTGAGGCAAAAAGGAAGTACACACAAGCAGAGCTTGTTCTATCAAGCTTGGTTTACTCGTGCAGGAGATTTAGAGCTTATTTGCTGCCCACACCATTTGTTGTATGTATCCAAGTGGGTAGAAGTTGAGGCAGTGAAAGCAGTGAATGCAAACGAGGTATGCATGTTTGTATATCTATCAGTTTGGAGTACTATTGGAGCTCTTGTCAGATAGAGGACCCGGATTTCAGAGTGAGTTGATGGATCTTTTATGTGTAAAGTTGAAAAGCAAACACAGGTTTGCCACTTCTTACTATCCACAATGTATATTAGGAAGAATGAAAATTTCATGGTGAACTAACGATCATGTAAATGACTCAGACTCATGAGGAAAGATGGGACTTGGAGCTTCCTTGTGCACTATGGGCTTATAGGATTGCAGTGACAGGAAGCAATTAGTTCTCTCCTTTCCACCTTATCGATGGAGTTGAAGCTTTGTTGCCTATTGAGGTAGAGGTACCGGCATTGAGATTCTTGATGAAGATCAAATGAGGAGCCTCAGCATTACTACAGAAATCGCTTTTCGGAATTGCAAACAACGGAGTTGGATTGGATGCAAGCATTGGAACATTATCAAAAGCCATATGAGCAAAATCAACGAAGAGCTAATGAGAAGATCAAGGACAAGAAAATTGGTAAGGATGACCTTGTGCTCCGTTCTAACAATAAGCTGGATAACACTTTCAAAACTAAGTTTCAGACAAAAAGGGAAGGCCCCTTGTCAAGTGAAATTTCGATTCTCTAATGGATCATACTAGTTGTTGAACTTAGATGGCACCCTACACAAGAACAAAGTGAATGGATACCGGCTTAAGAAATACATTGTCCGACTAATGAAGATCACTACAAGACAGGTCGATAGAAAAGAGGATGAGGCATGGTCTACAAACACTACGGAGAAGGAGGACTACACTAACTCACTACATCATCTTTTTGAAGACTGTTGGACATGAACATCCGCTAGCTCAGGGGTGGGCAAAAATGATAGGCAGCTTTTGAGGACCCCAATTTTGAACTACTAGTGGTAGGAACTAGGTGGAACTGATACTATTGTACATATTAGGCCATGTTTGCATGCTAGGACTAGATGTTTGCTTACATGGTAGGGTAAAGAGCATGCAACCAAAAAAAGCAATTGCACCCCCAAAAAAATAGTAGTCACTATTTTTGTGATAACTTTTGATCTGTATCTCGGATTTGAGAGTTTTTGTTATCAATGCAAAGCTAAGATCGATATCTACATTTATCTAGAAGAATTTGGGGCCAAAATTGGTAGGAAAGAGAGTTGAAAATTCAAAACATGATAGGAAACTTGTTTCGGTCGTGAAAGGCATCAAAAAGCAGTTGGTTTTGAGGAGCAGAGGAAGCTTATGAGTGTCCTAGGTTTGGGAGAAGGGTGGTGGTCCTTCTTTACACCATACCAGAGTCTTACTTGTATATGATAGCCTCTTTGGATTGTTTTTCTTGTTTGCAAAGGTAGTTTGGGTTGTAGGAATAATGATCGCTACAAGGTGTGCTAATGAAACATATGAGTTGCCAGCCCTTTTCTAGTGTTCGGTGTATGTTTGTATGTTAGAGGCCTACCATAAAAGTCACACATGGCCCTCTAGTTTCCCTCATCAACTTTAAGGGATTTCGATGCATCATAGTCAACAATCATATAGATCAAGACACTCCCACAAGAGCCGGACAACCAATTTACAACTCAATTATTTCAACTACTATTACATAAATGGCATCTCTTTTCTTTTGGTTGAAACTATGGCTAGAACTAGTTTATCTGCACAACCTTGGACCAAATCCTTCTCTAAGAAATGCAAGTTGTGTTATGTATAGAGATGAATAATTTGTTGAAATCTCCTTCAATTATTATATATATGCATATTCCGTTCCTATGTATCTAACCATTTGCGAAATAAGCGATTTGTTTACTTAAAATCAAACATGATCCAATTCTTTATTTTGCTTCATTAAACGCTTTGTTTCTATTGGGTCTTATCTTGAATAGAAAAACTCTCACTATCTATGGCATGTTGGCAATGTTCCCCTTATGGATCAATACCTACATGTGATGTTCAATGAGTGCTAAAACAATCGTTAGTTTCCCATATAGTCTTTTATCTCCTTTATGCAGATTTACAATGCTTAGTGTCACATGGAGGGATAAGGGACTCATCCTACAAAGCCAAAGGATGTGGAACTCATCTAACTTTGTCCTAGAAACCTAAGGGACCTGGCCCTACAAAACCAACCAAGCTCAATCTGATAATATCAAAGGGGCTTGGCCCTACAAAACTAGCCTAGCTCAATCCTACGATATTGAAGGGGCTTGGCCTTACAAAACTATCCTATCTCAATCCTACAATATTGAAAGGGCCTAGAATTCAACACTTAGGGACACAAAATTCAACTTATCCAAGCCAATCCTATAGACTCAAGGTTTCACAAAACTCTAGATTTGATCTTATATGGACATTAGACCGTTTTTAGACCAGCCCTATAGAACTAGTCCAATCGTACAAAATTGGGGTATTGGACTTCATCCAATTTGAATTGGATTATCTAGCCTAGCTCAGCCTTGCCCAGCCCTAAACAATTGGGTCAGTCCTGCAGAAGATAAATTTATGCATAATATCATATCAGTCCATCATTTTGCAAGATGGAAAAAGCTTGTGAAACCTACAAATCCTCAAGAACACAATAAATACTATATGAAAATATGCACAAACTTTCAAAGCTCACAAACAAAAGAGACAAAACAAGCGTGCTGGGTGCAATCTCCCCCCATAGGAGTGATTCTCTCCTTCCATCTCCTATGTATTTGAAATATGATTGAATAACTTCCAAGAAAAAATCATACAAGCTTCATGTACATCTTGAATTGGGAAAAATCCCCACAAGTCACTTCCAAACCTGTTGGCATTGGTGCTTATCTTGTGTATAAATATAGGTTGCAGGTATGGATGTTTTCTGCATGATTATATATTGAAGAATATCAGTTTGATTAGCTTAAAATGTTACTTATACATCTGGGCTGATACTGGCTTTTCAGGCATACATGAACTCTGGAATCAGGGCTATTATGGCACAATACATGCCATTAGATAGCCAGAATCAGCTTCACTAGCATTTGCAAGATGAGGAATGGCAAAAGCTATGGCGCGTATGGGGCTTATTTGACTTGGCCACGCGATGCCTAACACATTTGCGGCAGAACACATTTGCCGAACACATTTTTGGGCTCCCTGCGCGATGTCGAACACATTTGCCTTCTGCCGCATAGTGAAAAAACATCATTTGACCACTCAAATTCACACTGAACTTGCATAAACTGATGGAAAGCATCATGTAACATGTATAATAACATGGGAACAGTAATAGAACATAAAAATATCTTTTATTCATTGGCCTCAAAGGGCAGAGATTTACAAAATGATTCAGGTTACACCAAATGAACCTAAACAACATCAAGGGCCTAAGGGAGGGATTGGAGCGAATGCGCTTGGCGAGTGCAAGGTCCTTGTCCATCACTATTACTCTTTTAGCATGGATAGCACATAAGTTCGCGTCTTCAAAAAGACCTACTGTCATATGCTCCGTTGCCTCCTGAATTGCTTCCATAGTGCCTGAAGTGAAACGCACATCACTCTTGTAATGCTGTGCTATTTCACGTACAACACGCTGGAAGGGTGCACGGGGAATGAGATTGTCCACAGTGGTTTGGAACTTGCGAATCTCCTGAAGTGTCTTCACTCCTGATTTTTTGCGCCTCTTAATCTTTGGGGGACCCTGCACTGGCCTTTGGACATGGCTCCATGGCCGCTTGTCCGCTTTGAACTTCTTTCGCCTCTCCTCCCTTGCAACCACCTCTTCAGACTCCTCTTCCTGTGTCTGCTGGGTCATTCGAGGTGGCCTCTCGCGCCTAGGGGTCTGCTTTGTCCTTGGTCTCTTTTCCTTTTCACGAGGCTATGAGACAGCAGGCTAAGGATCTTGCTCAGCTCGTACTAGAGGCTCCTCATATCTGATCATCTCGAGGCACAGAGGGTTGATGGTGCTCTTCCGTGCGGTCTGCTTGGCTGGAGGATTGGGGCCAAGGTTCATTATATCTGCGAGCCCGCCAAATACTTCCTCTTGTTGTGGCCCCTGTAATCTCTCCATCTCCTCTCTTTGCCTTTCTTGCTCCCCTTGTTGGTCTAGATGCTCCACACCAGGACCCCATGGAGGAGGGAGGGGCAGTTGATCAAGATTGACTGGACTATTTTCCCCCTCTCGGGAGACCTCTCTACTTCCACGATTAGTTGTGTGGAAGGACTGAGAGGACCCCTCATCGTGCTTGGATCCTTCATCGTGTTGGGATTCCTCATGGTGCTAAGATCCCTGGGATCCCCCATGAGAGTCAGATGGTGGGGACTCGTGTTGCTTGGACTCCTGATGATGAGAACCGCCTTCAGATCCTTGGTGATCATTGCCCTCTTGGCCACTGGGGCTTGCAGTGTGTTCGGAGGCCATGGCGTTGTAAGGAGGACAACGAGTAGCGTCTAAACGATGTCGAGTGGGTCTAGCAGTTTGTTTAACTCGTGCCATAGAAATGAGGGATTTTAGGGTTTTGAAGTGCTTTATATAGTCTTTTTTAAAGCATTTTAGGGTTTTTCTTTTAAATTAGGGTTTTTTGAGTGCACCTCCTCCCCCCTAAGTCTTTTGTCGCCAGTTCGGTAATACTTAATCTTCACCACCCTCCCTCCCAACCCACTCACCCCTCCGCCCTGCCATGTTGCACATGTAATTCTCTAATTTTCAAACAAATTTGTGAATTTTGGAATCTATAATTGACTTAAAATAGTGTTAACTTTATTCATCAAACATTTTACATTTGGGGCTCTCTTAGGACCCAACGCCTCCCCTGTCTGACTCTACGTTGCAACCAAAGCTTGCAACCAAAGCGCAACCCCTTGGCTCCCTGTTGAGGACTTCCAAGCAGCACATCTCCTTGTCTTCTTGACATATTGAACCGCTTTTGCGAGACTTGAGACCTCTACCTTATCGCGCTTGAGAGTCCTGGCCTCTAGACATCTATAAAACTAATCGAACATTTCATGCAGTGTATTGCTTCGTGCGATACCACCCCCATGCCTTGTATTCTTAAAGTATGTTGCCTTTGCTCTGTAGTGTATTTCTCCATTCCTTGAGTATTCCAAATGGACAGAGGGCCCCATTGCTCCACAAACCATGGTGCATGTGCATAAAGAATATGCTGTAAAGAAAAACATTGTATTAGAAACATAAATTGACTCAAGTTTAAAGCACAAAATTTCAACCTAAGGAGGATTACCATGTAATGTGTAATATGTGACTCCCCCCATGCCTCTACCATCAATGATATGAATTCTCCCAATGCTGTCCTGAATCTCTCATAATAAAGCTCATCTGTTTGACCTTATCTAAGCAACTTTATAAATGCATCAAGCTTTGTCCACAGTTTTGCTCTCAAAGTAGCAATTTGTACTCGTTTTATCGACTTCTCTATTCAGGAATGCATAACTCTTGGCCCAAGAGCTACCTGGCCCTCCCATTTCTTTATGGCTTGCCCTAAAAAGAGTACTCCTTTCTAGGAGACATGTTCCCGAAAGGATTGGAAGGCACATGGACTATACTGTTGATCATGGCATGTGACTATCGAGCATGGCAGAAAAGAGCACTACGAAGATATACATTAAGGTTCTTATACATTCTCTGCCTTTAGGATCTGTAGCATCGTGTTCTCCACAATCCCTTACACCTTGTGTCCTGCTGTTTGAAGCATATGCCTCAGACATTGGCTATGCAAGCAAGCGAGGTGCAGAAAGCCCAAGCAGAAGAACTTGCACATTTGGAAAATATTACTATTGTGGCAATGCATAATAGTATGCAGGACCTCCAATTGCAAAACAAAGAACTCAGTGACAAAGCACATGCATTGGACTTGGAGCGACATGAATCGGAACAATCAATCCAGAAGCTTGCTGAAAGCAAACAAGATTTGGAAAGGTCTATCTGTGGCCAAGTTCAACGTGCTGTGGAGAAGGAACGAGAGAATGGTTCAATCGATTGCAATAACCGAGCAATCCAGCATGTCCCTTGCCAACAAACCGAACATCATGCACTGTATGAAAAGGAGGACTCTTTTGGGTGGCAAGGTCTAAAGGATACAAGTTTCCATCCACCCAAAGGTCAAGATGCTTCTTCCCTTGCAATCGAAGACTGTGGAGCACACTTTGAGGAGTTCCACTATATCTCAAAGAACGTGTGCTTGCATATTCAGCCTCCAGTTGTAGGTTCACATGGTACTTGGATATGTCCTCGAATGGTGCCATGAGTACTTAAAGAGAGGTGTCAGTGATGCAGGCTAAAATGTAGGGGAGAGCTGGCAAAGATGTAGAGAGTAGCAAGGAAGAGGGAGGAGGAGAAGCAGATGAGGGCAAGAGGAAGAGGAGGAGAAGAGTAGGCAGGACCTCCAATTGCAAAACAAAGAACTCAGTGACAAAGCACATGCATTGGACTTGGAGCGACATGAATCGGAACAATCAATCCAGAAGCTTGCTGAAAGCAAACAAGATTTGGAAAGGTCTATCTATGGCCAAGTTCAACGTGCTGTGGAGAAGGAACGAGAGAATGGTTCAATCGATTGCAATAACCGAGCAATCCAGCATGTCCCTTGCCAACAAACCGAACATCATGCACTGTATGAAAAGGAGGACTCTTTTGGGTGGCAAGGTCTAAAGGATACAAGTTTCCATCCACCCAAAGGTCAAGATGCTTCTTCCCTTGCAATCGAAGACTGTGGAGCACACTTTGAGGAGTTCCACTATATCTCAAAGAACGTGTGCTTGCATATTCAGCCTCCAGTTGTAGGTTCACATGGTACTTGGATATGTCCTCGAATGGTGCCATGAGTACTTAAAGAGAGGTGTCAGTGATGCAGGCTAAAATGTAGGGGAGAGCTGGCAAAGATGTAGAGAGTAGCAAGGAAGAGGGAGGAGGAGAAGCAGATGAGGGCAAGAGGAAGAGGAGGAGAAGAGTAGGCAGGACCTCCAATTGCAAAACAAAGAACTCAGTGACAAAGCACATGCATTGGACTTGGAGCGACATGAATCGGAACAATCAATCCAGAAGCTTGCTGAAAGCAAACAAGATTTGGAAAGGTCTATCTATGGCCAAGTTCAACGTGCTGTGGAGAAGGAACGAGAGAATGGTTCAATCGATTGCAATAACCGAGCAATCCAGCATGTCCCTTGCCAACAAACCGAACATCATGCACTGTATGAAAAGGAGGACTCTTTTGGGTGGCAAGGTCTAAAGGATACAAGTTTCCATCCACCCAAAGGTCAAGATGCTTCTTCCCTTGCAATCGAAGACTGTGGAGCACACTTTGAGGAGTTCCACTATATCTCAAAGAACGTGTGCTTGCATATTCAGCCTCCAGTTGTAGGTTCACATGGTACTTGGATATGTCCTCGAATGGTGCCATGAGTACTTAAAGAGAGGTGTCAGTGATGCAGGCTAAAATGTAGGGGAGAGCTGGCAAAGATGTAGAGAGTAGCAAGGAAGAGGGAGGAGGAGAAGCAGATGAGGGCAAGAGGAAGAGGAGGAGAAGAGTAGGTCAACAGGTATAGAAGGGAGGGAAGGAGCTGCTATAGAAGGGAGGAGGGGAGAGACGCTACAAGAGGGAGGAGGAGGGGAGAGATTATGCAGGAGGGAGAAGCAGAGGAGAGGGATCCTGGGCGGCTGGAGAAGGAGGGGAGAGGAAGGAGGGAGGAGGAGCCAGGAGGAGGAGGAGCCAGAAGGAGGAGGAGGAGCCAGAAGGAGGAGGGAGGAGGAGGAGCAAGACGGAGGAGGGGAGAGGAGGAGGGAGGGGGAGGGAGGGAGAGGGAGAGGGAGAGGGAGGAGGAGGAGGGAGGGAGGCAGGGAGGGAGGGAGAGAGAGGGAGGGAGAGAGAGAGAGAGAGAGGGAGGGAGGGAGATTCGAAATTTGAAATTCAAATTTCAAAAAGTGGCCCCCTCCCCTCAGTGATGGGGGGAGAGGTGGGTTCAAATGTGGGCTTAACCCACCTACGTTGGGCTGGTTAGGCCTCTTTGGGACCCTCCAAGCCCCTTGCATTAGCCCACTAAGCATTCCCTAATCCATTCCTTATGAGGCCCTTTTGAGACCCCAATTCTCCCCTAATGTAAGCATCCTTTCATTCCGTTGATGAAAGAGAAAATTCCCGTTGATGAAAGAGAGAATTCCGTTCATGTGAGATTTTTTCGTCCAATTCATTTGAGAATTCCGCTTATTGCATTTCTTTCGTGTGAGAGATCTTTGAGTTCTTGAGAGATTTCAATTTAAGCTCTTGTGAGTCCACTCTGTTGAGAGAAATCTGTTGAGAGAGTATTCATTAAGAGAGTTCTTGCTTTGAAAGGTCCGACTGAGAGGTTCATTTACGTAGTAGCTAAGAGAGTTTCTTTCTCTCATGGTTCACAAAAGAGAGAGTTTCTTTGAACAACCTGCGTGCCTCTCCAACAGCATGCAAGACCAAGCTCCTTGCTCTTCAACACACCTCTTGTAAGCGGCTCCACCCAGTGACCATCTGCGTGACAAGCCTCTCCAATAACCTACTACAGCAAGCAACTCCACAAGCTTTCAAGCGCAGCGGCTCCTACAGCACCGAAGTAGCCGACCTACATGCAACGTCGAGCTTAAGGCTCTTCCAACAACAACGCACGGGCCTTATTCACCACCTACAACATAAGCAACTTGAGCTCCTGTCAACGAGCTTTCCATAATCTCCAACATCCCTGACGGAGGCACTATAATAGCAGGTAGCCTACAACGCACAATGCCATAGCCAAACGAGCCCAAAGCTCTGCCATAGCGACAGCTTCCATAGCTCTAGTGCAAGCACATGGGCTGCAGCCTCCAACTACTATCACTGACGACAAGCTCCATCTAACAGCCTTGCAACGAGCAACGCCTCTGACAAAATGGCCTCCTAAGCTGACTTTGCAACCAAACTCTACAGCGCCACTCCACGCTCAACAAACACAACTCCATCGACGAGCAGTCCAATGCGGACGACGGGCCCTGCTCAACGAGCTCCACCTCTATAGCCCACGACTCGACAAAATTTTTACACAGACAAAATCTTCAATAGATTCCGGTAGTGGCATAATTCGACACGTGGTAGATTTCAATCTCCATAAAGGAGACACGTGGAGGATAGCTTATCATCAGGTCAAGGCCACCACATCCTAAGGTTTGGTCCATAGATTGCCACGTGGTAACCTTATCGCCTTTTGCCACATCACCAGGTCCACATGGACTGCCACATCATCAATACAATCATCAATGCCACGTGGCAACCGCCTGCCACATTAGCAACAATAGCTAGTTCACTGGGGCCACATCAACATCCACTCACCTGCCACATCATCTGGCACTACCATCTCAATGCCATGTGTCTTGCCACATCAACAAGCACAGTCCTCTGCCACATCATCTGACAAGTCATCAACTGACCTTGGTCAACCTGACCTTGGGTTAGTAAACCGAAACCTGGGTTAGTCAGCTTGACCATGGTTGGGTTAGGATGACCCTGGGTCAAGTCAATCACTACTACCTCATCTCCCAAGTGGCACAGATCCTCTGTAAGCACATACATTGCTCCACAGGCACTTCATGTGCACCTACCTGCCACATCACCACAATGCTCCACTGGCACACCTCTTGCTAAGCACAGGGCCACATCATCACTACATGTGACTCAGTGCCACATCAGCACAATGCATTTTTCACTCTTTTTTGTCCCTCCACCTAGATCAAGCCATATCTCTTGATCCAAGAGGAATTCGAGGGTGCTACAAAAAGGTGAAACGATCAAATTTTCGTGCTCTATGCGCTTGTCACATCACGTGCACATTTCAGTGCAAGTTATAAGCTTCGTCAACAAATCCACCTACACGCACATCCCTCTCTACATCGACGCTTCTGACCCAGCACATAAAAAGAACCAAAGAAAAGAAATTATTTGCTGTTCTTTCATCGATCGACGGTTGGTATAGATCTAGATCATAGTAGAGTAGATCGCCATAGAGGGGACGCTTTGAATTTTCCCAAGTTGTCAATCTAAGCCATGTCCCAAATTCCCGACTAGTTCCTACTTGGAGTCAGTCCCTATGCTCACATACGGTTTCACATCATCACATTATCTGAAACCTGACGTTCATCAGTTCAGTGAGCAGACTTCGCAGTGTTCAAAGGCATTGCCGGATTGATCAGTGGGCAAATATCACATGAAATGATATTTGCAAAAAGGTAATTCTAGAAGAGAATCTACTAAGAAGAATTCGAAGTGAGGACTTTTGCATTGTTAAAAACAGCTAAAAGCTAAAAAAGAGCAAATAAAGCTCAACAAAGACCAACAACCAAGCCCCACGACACCATTAGCAAGCAAACGTGTGCTTGGCCAAAATGAGTTGCCAACTAAGTACTCTAACAAGCCCTGAAGAAGAGCTTGAGGTGTACCAATGAGAGTGCTTCTTTGTGTGGGACACTGGTATGTTGTGTTGTACAAAAGGACATGTTGAGCATTTATGATTGGGGAGACCTCTCACCCATGGTTTAGACCCATGGTTCTCACTCCTAGCCATTGATTTAATCTCCAATCCAAGGGTCACATTCAAATTTATGGTAGAGCACTCCCAGCCATTAGATCAATAGGTAGATCCAAGGGAAGGAATGAGGGAAAAATATGCTTCAATCTAGTCCACGGATCAAGGGGTGGATCTAAGGGAGGAGATGAGAGTAATATGTGCTCCAATTTGGGCCATAGATCAAGGTGTGGATCCAAGGGAGGGATGAGTGTAAAAGGCACTTCAATCTAGTCCATAGATCAAGGTTAGATCCAAGGGAGGAGATGAGAGTAAATGGCGCTTTCAATATGGGCCATCCAAATAAGCGCTTCAATCCGGGCCTTGATCTTGGTCTTCATCTCCACCATCCAAAATGTGCCTTCATCCTAGCCCTCCAAACACGCGCCTCCATCTTGGCCATTGATCTTGGATCTAGATCAAGGGTGCACATGAAAAGACGCCTTTCCCTCTTAATGAGGCTTCCACAAAGTCAAACCTTGCCCTCCCCTTGTCAGATCTTGCCACTTGGAGCCGACCAAAGCCATCCTAGGCCTTTGATCCATCCACTACCCATCTCCATCCAAAGGCTAAGGTTGATCAATTTCAAACCATGTCAACTGAGTAAATGCTAAGGGGCCCTTACCATAGTGGTTTACTTGTAATTAATAATGAATTCCTTATGAGACCCTTTTGAGACCCCAATTCTCTCCTAATGTGAGGTGAAAAGGACCATAACCTAGTGTCCTCTGCTTTCATGAATATCACATGCATTCCTTTGTGAAGATCCTTTTATGAACCCATGGAGGAAGCAATGAGGCACAAATGTAAATATTTATTCTAAGAGTGGTTACATATATAAGCAATTGCCTCCATGTAGGTAGATCCCAGATCCATAATCATCTCCCTGATTATCTCAATCAATCACCTCCTATCATCACTCACTCATCACACCAACCTCACACACCTAACTAGAACCTTCTAGCACACCTACACTCACACACTTCTTGCATAGGACTCCAAGCCCATAAGCACACACACACACACATCAATTTGCCCCTTCATTCCCCCCCACAAATTGATGACCTCATCCCTCAATAGTAGTATATGGGATGCTCCTCATCTTCTTCTTCCTGATTCTTCTTCTGATTCTTCTTATTCCTCAATTTTTGCTTCCTCAACAAGATTGGCTGAAGTGTCCAAGTTTGCCATAAAAGTTACATTTCATTTTGCTCTTTCTCTTGAAATTGCTTAAGTTGCTTCTGGCCAAATATGCCCCTTCTTTGTAATCACTTCTTTGTTTGATCTTTCTCTCCTCTTTCAAGAGTGATGCTTCAATTTCTACCAGACTTATCTTTGGAATATTGATGAGTGTGGTTACAATAGTACTATATTCTTCAGTGAGACCTTCTAAGTAAAATGGCAATTACAATATCTTTATAAGATTAAACTTAATGCCAGACAACTATGTCAAAATGCTCTTCATTGAATTTAGATGTGAAGAGATGGACTCCCCTCTATCCAATTTTAAGTAAAAAAACTCAATAAGCAAGCTAAACTTAGAGCATCTTCCCTGTGCTCCAAACACATGCTCAAGATGAGTCCATGCAGCATGAGCAGTCTCACATCCATCAAAGTGATGAATAAAGGAATCACTCAAACCAAGAGCAATTATAGCAAGTGCTTTTTCATCTTTTGGAAGCCATGAAGCTTCTCCTTCTCTAGTTATAGGTTTAGTTTCTTTTCCATTTGTTACCTTCCATATTTTCTTTTTCATGAGAATAAACTTCAGATTTGTTTGCCAAGAGTGGAACCCCTCTCCTTCAAACTTACCTATTTTCAGTTTGGAAGCCATTTTGGGAAGGTCTTACCAAATTAATGACAGCGTCTAATCCCTTTACAAAAGGTCAATCTTTCTGAACAAAAAAATCACCTTCACCATATAGATGCAAATTGCAAGATAAGAATTCTGAAAATCCTAATTGTTTGGCATATTCATAACCAGTTGGCTTCTCCCACAACCTCTTAACTGAGGTCTTCTTTACCTTGTACTTTGTCTTTGTTGTCTTCTTGGCACTTGAAGAAGAAGATTGATAGTTTGGTATTTTGTCAAGAAATCAACATCAACTAAACTTCAAAGAGCATTCTTTGATCTCAAAAAGAAATCTCTGAATCTCTAATTTGAATTTTAACTCCTCAAACATCAACTTAGCATTTAGCGTAGCATCTATTTTTTAAAAAATACTCAAGGACCTTGGAGGATTGCTACCTTACACCACAAGGCATCAACCATAGGGCATTTGCTATGCAATTAATGATCCTTGGGAGTAGAAGACTCAATGCAAGTCTTAGACCAAAAAGAGGTTCACACCTCCAGGGGTAGCAACATCTTCTCCACCTCCAAACACGTCTCCTTGAAAAATCCGACTAGTTTTTCTGTAGTTTCTCCTCATTCCTTTGTCCATTTGCTCTTAAAATTCACCACCAGGTAGTCCATAGGGTCGCCTAAGTGCACCTCAGACCATTTTTGAAAGGTGGCTCCAACAAGCTGTATCATCAAAAATGGCGCGGAATAGGGCAAGTGTAAGCACAGGCTGTAGAGTGGCTTGTAGGAGGAGAATGAGCTTAAGGAAATTCATGGAAGGAAGAAAGAAGAAGAAAACTCCATTTGGGGAAGAAGAGAGAACCTAGAGGGAATCTTCAAAGAATCTCTTCAAAGGCACTAGGATCTTCAGCAAGCTCTGATACCAAGAGTGGTTACATATATAGGCAATTGCCTCCATGTAGGTAGATCCCAGATCCACAATCATCTCCCTGATTATCTCAATCAGTCACCTCCTATCATCACTAACTCATCACACCAACCTCACACCTAACTAGAACCTTCTAGCACACCTACACTCACACACTTCTTGCATAGGACTCCAAGCCCATAGGCACACACACACACACACCAATTTGCCCCTTCACTTTTCTATACAATGATTTGGATCAATTGTCCAAACCCTTATCGAAATTACATACCAAAAGTGTATATACTAAAGCACGGTGCCTCTTTTGCTCAGGACACAATTTACTCTACAGGTAGGACCTTCAAGTATGTCTCTGACCTTCATTATTGGCATGTACTAGCGCATTAGGATCATGCAAGCAGCTATTCAATTGTGACAAGACAGAGAGACTGTTCTTAATCCGCCATCGGCTTCAATCACATTAATATATTTCTTGCTATTTAGTCCAATACATATGTTGACTAAATCAATCCAAGAATAATAAAAGTAAAATCATGACCAGACAATACTTGAGAACGTGCTTTGTTGACTTCAGGCAGGGCAGAGAAAATGTACTTTGATAAAACTAGACAATACTTGAAAATGTACTTCGTTGAAACTAGACAATACTTGAAAATTGATCCACACAACGACAAACATACAGGTCATTAAAAAGAAGAAAAGAAAACATAATGACACAAGATGTGGCACTAGGATGCAAAAATGGATCCTCATGGTTTCCCCCAAGGGAGGAGGGGGTGGAAATAATAAATAACCATTTTGATACTCTTCTTTTGTGCAAATTGCAGTAAATCACGACAGTTATCAAGGTTGGTACAGACCTCTGTACTGTCTCGAAAGTTCACAATAAACCTAAATGTGTGAAGATGATGCAGGCAAAGTAAGCCTGTTATAGGCCACCTACCTGATACAACCTACTGGAAGAAACAGTATATAAACCTGGCAGGAAACACATGGCGAAGGCTACACAGTTGTGAAGGCGCATACAAATTCGCTCACATCAATCTAGCAATAAGTGATACTTACATTGCATTGCAGGAGGGTTTTAGACCACTTACGAAATCCAAAACAATGACAGAAGTGTTATCCTTAGTCCGTAACAAGCGGGCCTTGTTTACAAGCAATTCAGCTATACCTTTTGCTGAAAGTGGTCCTACTTCTGTGCCCTCATTCATGTGATGTCCGTCTCTAGCCTGTACACACCGTAATGCAAAAGCAAGAATAGTTAGATGAAGCATAGAAGATCTATCCATCCCTCTGCCTGTTTCCAGAAACAAAAATATATTGAAGTCATTCAGTGTAATAGTGTAATTCAATGCAACCAACCCAAAAAACTCTAGGAAGGACTACAACAAACAAAAAAACAAAACAGAGCGTTGTGTATGTGTATGTATATGTGGCTGTATTTCCATGAAAATATGTATGTATACAATGCATAGAAATATCCATATGTCTTAACTTTATGTCGAGCTGATTTCTCATCACTTCCATTGTAGAGGATTGTTTGGCAACCTGCTATTTTATAAAGGCATCCAGAATGCCTAGTGCATTTTTAGCCTTAACTATGATTATATCTATCTACAATCTAGAAAATTGCCTCTTACATGCATGCAGTCTGTGGCTGATATGATATTGAATCAAAAGTTATGCATAGTCTTTAGATTGAGCTTCTGCTTTACCAACTTTACTTTTAATCCGCTTTGCAGTTGGCTATCAACTGTCTTATTTGTCACATTCATCAGTGAAGATCATAGTTTGTTTATCATTGACTCCCACTGCATAGTTTGCACAAACCCTTTAGCTTCTCCCACTGAATTACCAGTTTGAAGAAGATCCTTGAATACTACTGATGGATCGCCTCTGCCAGGATGTTCATCATCTGACAGCCCTATCACGTCATCAAAAGATACAGGTGCAACATGCAGTGTAATATTCAACGAGGTAACAAATGTGTGATAGCAGGGGGCAAGACTATTAAGTGTGACTGAAATCATTTTCTTATCCCCAATGCTCTCAGTAAATTGATCATGCAGATCCGTCAATTTCGTGATATGCTCAAGAATCGTCTGATTGTTCTGCATTTTAAACTCCTTGAGTTGAGTTTCCAAGAACAACAATCTGGCCTGATTCTTAACATTGTACATACTGGCAAGTTTATCCCAAGCATCCTTTGCAAATATAGATGATTTCACATCACCAATTTCTTAACTGAATTCACTATCACTGACATAGTGCACTTGCCAAAAAATTTCTGCTCCTTTGATGAAGTGACAGTTGTAGTAGTAGATGCAGATGACGTAGGAGTCGCAGGTGTCAAGAGGACGAGTCTGTTCTCCTGTCACTATAAGGCCTTTGCCAATTACAATATGCTGACCATGAATACCCATATGGCATAATTTGTCCCATCCAATAGTCAAATTCTGAAAAATTAAAGGAATTCTCTTGTGACACGATTGTGGGGAGACCTGCACACAGAAAATCCTATACCCAACTACTAGGTGGGAGAAATAAAGCTTGCAGAACAGTTGGAAAGCTAAACAACCCTTGTTCGTGCTACTGATGAGCGATTTTCTGTGAATTAAAAAATGCACTATAGGTTAACGGACTATGAAAAGCAAGCTTTGAATTCCACCTATGATTTCACGTACCCAAACTTTGTAATCTCAATGAGCTGCTGCCTGCCTGTGTGGAGAACTTACAAGCATATGGAGTTGTTGATCGACTAGCCTGAAGACCTTCTCGCTTGCATACGTTGAGTATCAACAACCAACACAAAGACTAGTCTGTGTTAATCCACAGGTGTACAAGCTACGGCAAATCCTGACCCTTCACGGGAATCTAAAATCGCTGCCAATCTCCACAATAAGAACCCGGCCAAGGTTAGCTAGCTAAAGACTACAAGAGCTCCTCGCTCTACCTTGCCTAATCATCAGGCACTGTGATTGAAGGCGTCCGGTTCTATCTATGTGCCAATAGGTGGTGAAGTTGTGTATGTCAACAGTAGGCTACCACCATGCTTCTGCTCCTATCTCGCTCCTCTCGTCTCTGCTACTAACATTTCTGGAAACAAGAACATGAACACCATCACTGTCCTTCCCCACAAATCTGCTGGAATGTTCCTTCCGATAACAGGTGCACCACTCGTTCAACACGATGAGCCAGAGTCAAGAAAGACCCGTCTGACTACCACGTCAAGAAAGACATGTCTGCCTCCCGCTGCTCAGGACCTTGACGAAGCTTCTACGTGCATCTAAAAATAAAAAAAGAAGCAAAGCTTGCACGATTTGAGAGTCACATTACTAACTTCGTCACTTCTCCCCTGCGTGCACATTTTCCTGTGCCACTTCTTTACGAGACTTCTCTTGTACTAACTCCTCAAGGATGCAGCAAACAAAATCTCCACGCTCACCGCACCAAATGGTGCTTCAGAGGCTGAGCCTCGCACTAGGAACACCAAGTACCTCCTCTCTTGCAATCTCAGCAAGTCCAACAATCGACACCCTCAGCAACCTTGCTTAGATACCATATGTAGGACCACGAAGCGAGGGAGAGAACTGGACAGTAGCATGAGCATACACAGCAAACACGAGAGAGAGAGAGAGAGAGAGAGAGAGAGAGAGAGAGAACCAACGTGAAATCTGGATAAGGAATGAACACAAAATGAGTGATTGTACATTTAGTGATCACTGGGTATATCTATGGACCCACAGTGTCACATAACAGGAGCAAGTCTAAAATAACTGAAATAAATCTAGACTAGCCTACATGTCCATACCAGTGACATAAATGTCCTACAACCTCCTCAAGACACATAGACGAGATCAGGGTACTCAGCCAAATTCTGCCAGATAGCACGAACCAACAGGGCACAGGGAGACATTGAAGGATAGGGCCATCCTCTATTGTCTTTCGAAGCTACTACATGAAGACTCGTTGTACAATCCTCATTGTCGAAGAGGCGAAGCACAAAGTGTAAGGACCCTATGGAAAACTGAATGCGGAGGGCTTCCTCCCAAAAATAAATGTCAAACACAATTCCCTCAACATCAACAATCTTGAGTCATTCCAATCAAATCAATCTGAAGTAGTCATCATGCGACGAAAGCTCGATATGGTTTAAGCCGAAATTGAGCCATTTGTAAGTCAATAAAACATAATTCAGACTATGGATTCTAAAGTAGTCTAGACTTTAATGCAAATTCCAATATACTAAACGACAAACGCTTAACAAGCTCACAAATCATAAATTATAATTCATGAATCATACTTGCTAAACACCAAGAGAACATAGCCAAACTATGTCTTCACGGCTCTCACAAGCTCCCACTCGCACTCCCTTCATAAATAGGACTAGCACATGTCTACTCGCTCAACCACACGAGACACCCACCATGGTAGCTTTCTAATGTTCTCCATCATCAAATCAACAGAGCGTGAAGCGCAAACGTTGCACACAATCTTCAAATACTTCTCCTTAAGGAGACTTCCATCCTCTTGTAATTGGAGTCATCGTTGGTTATGACTTGCATCACATTATCTTCACCAACCTCTCTAATGGCTGCCTCAATATGGTCCCATATCCACTCTCTTGTGATGTAAAGGCCAGCATATGAAGCATCAACCACTCTCAACAAGATACTTTCCACATAACAACTTACCAAGATATTAAATCATGTGCCTCCTCTTTGTGTCACTCCACCCATCAGAGACTCTGGTGCATTCCAAGCCTCATCAGCCACATGTGCTCTTCAGACATGTGCAGAGTGCCTTAGAACTAGCACGTGCAAGGGATGATGCTCTTGCTTTAGCAACAACTCAAAGTGCATCATAAAATTTCTTGTTGCCAGGAGTCCTTGCAACATGAAAGGAAATATTGCAAGACTGATCCTCTAAACTTTTAACCTCTTGCTCTAGGCGTGGTGTCCAATAGCATGTCTAGAAGTTACTCTCGGATTAGATGCTGCTACCCCATGTGCCCCCTTTGTAGGAGATGTGGAGAAACTGCCATGGTAGAGGAAAACCCAACAGATATGGATGGACTAAATACATGTAGAGGCTCAGTAGATGTACTCTCATGTCCCTGTGATGCCTATGGAGCTGTCACAATGTGAGTATAACACACCCAAACACTCCACATCGAGGTATCTGAATGGGATGATGTTTTGCCTCTATGCCCTCTTTTTGCTGCTCCATCAACACCATAGCTTGAATAATTGATCCGTGACTACAAGATGGAGAAGGAAATGATTCTTTGCACATCTAGATGGGGTAAATCCATGTGCCAAGATGATCACACGATACCTGAAGACTCAAAGTCACATGGTGACTGTGACTTAGAGGGGAACTACAACAAAGAACCACAGTTGGAGCTTGATGGTCCAGGTAAACTAGATTTGTGCCTGGGATATGATGTCTCGGGTATGGTGTTTGGTTGCACACCTAGCCAAATGGAGGACGGGCTACAACAGACTCTAAGAGCTTGGTGCATTGACGACTTCAAGCTGTTCACCCATCCCTGCAGAGCTCGAGTTCAAAGGAGGGCTTGTGACTGAAGGCGGTGGTGCCATCAGGTGTTGCTTAAAGATAGACCTGTGTATCAGACTAGTGTGCGAAAGCGGAACCTGACTTGGTGGAGCAAGAGCCACTAGCTGAAAAGCCAGATAAGGACTCTGATGACATCAAATGATTCCAGAGGGCTACAACATGAGAGCTACTAGAGTATCGTCATCGACGTGTTGAAGAGATGCTGAATGGAGCAGAAAAATGTGCCGAATAGATGCAGAAAAGAGGCATGCGGGAGTTTCTAGGCGCAGCAATCCCTAGGTGTTTTGCGAAACTCTGCACGTTTTGGCAAAACATTTCTATGCCTTCCGTGGGAGTGAAACAAGGTTTTTGGTCACACTGCACACACCCCGTGTAGGACCTTTGGCATCCTGCTTGCAAATGATTACATTCAGCTCTCGACAGGTGCTCCTTCCAACAATCTGCTCAGTGCTGCCATTCTGTCTACAGCTTAAAGAAATCGACTTCATGTTGTCTATTGGGAAAATACAAAAGTCACAAGGTGGATATGATTCTATCCTTGTGGTGGTTGATCGTCTTACCAAGAAGGCTCACTCATTTTAACTAGGGAGTCTGTTAGTGCCCCGCAAGTGGCGGATTGTTTATTAAACATATATTTTGTCTGCATGGATTACCCAGATCCATAGTGTCAAACAGGGATGTTAAATTTACCAGTCATTTTTGGATTGCAGTGTTTGAGGCACTAAGGACTGAGTTGGGAATGAGTAGTGGGCATCATCCAGAAATAGATGGTCAGACGGAAATAGTCAACCAGACTTTAGAGGATATGCTGAGAGCATATGTTTCATTGAGGCAACATACGTGGGACAAGTGGCTGCCACTATAGAAATTTGTCTACAATGATAGATACAGGAATGAGTCCGTTCGAGCTGAACTATGGTTATAGACAAGCAAATCCAACTACGGTTGGAATACCTCAGAAAGTGCCTAGTGCCGCGAACTATGTGGTTCAGATGCGGGAGATGCTAGCGCTTGATGCGAGAGCTAACATCCGCCAAGCTATGGATAGAGCTAAGGCATATGTGGATGAATATAGATCAAGGGAATTTAAGGAAGGAGAAAAACTTTTTCTCTTAATTCCTTCACACTTCAAGTCTTTGACTGCAGGAGAGTGTGCTAAGTTATCACCCCGGTATTGTGGGCCGTGGTTAATTCTTAAAAGAATAGACAAGGTGGCCTATAAGTTGGAATTACCACATGGTTGTAAGGTGCACCCAGCGTTTCATGTTTCTCGTTTAAAGTTGTTCTTGCACACAGATGACTCACTAATCGAGGGTGTTGTTTTGTTTCAGGAGATAGAGGATAATGCAAGACGCAAGCCAACAAGAATCCTCCACCGAGGAACAAAAAGTACGCAATCGGAAGATACCCACGGTGTTGGTTGCATGGCATGGTCTACCTCTATCTGAGGCTACTTGGGAATCCATGCACAGATGCGGAGAGCGTTCCCATATTTTATCATCGAGGATGCTGATGCCTAGAGAGGGAAGGAATGTTATGCTCAAGCTGAGATAACATGACCTCGGAAGGGTCGGTGGACATTTTCCTTTAGAGGACCAACTATCGTATTTTATTTAAAAGCGTTTCAAGTATATGGTTAAAGGAATTAATGTCAAGGTCCTTGGTGAGGGCGAACTAGCACTGACTAGATGGTTCTAAGGTCAAGGGCCTAGGTGCACCAAAATGTGTAATTGCCAAGGGGCAAATGGAATTAAGTGATACTCCAAGAGAGGGGTAAATCGTACACCTAAGGATGGCCCTAGGAATGTGACATGTGGCATGTAGAACCATCTAGGGAGTTGTGGGCTTTGTGTACGGCTTGCAGGAGAATTAACGTATGATTTAGAATTGAGCTTGCTGTCACGAAGATTGGCTGGGAAGATTGGCTGGGAGGATTATCTAAGTGCCATCGCCCGTGATTAAAAGGAGAAACTGTATTTCTGCGTTTCATTTTGGTGGCTAGTTATGTTGGTCATTTCAGGTAGCAATCAGTGATGGACCTGAGGAAGCCCAAGAAAACTAATAAAAAGAGAAGTAACCTTCTTGTGTTCCTCCACTAGGTCAAATCCCAAGGTGAAGGGATGAAAATCTTTTTAGAGCTGAGGGCTAGTCACCCTACTGTTGAGGCAGTCTCTGGGCAAACTGAATGTGGTACTTTCCGCTATAGCTTGCAAGGGGAGCTAAAGGGGAACCTAAAGGAAGAACAAGAGTTGAGTGTGAGGTAGGAGTGAGGCGTGGAGGGGACAAGATGGATGGGAGGAGCAAGGGGTAGTGTATAGCCTCTATGGAAGGCTGTATAAGTCCGTATGGTTTACAGAAGGGAAGAAAGAGGGCACTGGGGAGGGGGTGGGCTGATACGAGGGGAACTGGAGGAGGGTGGAAGGAGGCCGAAGGCGCATGACAATATGACCTGCTGTACAGGTCCATATGACAGAGATGGAGGGTGGGGGAGGCTGAGGATGACAAAGTGGAAATGATGGTGGCTAACGGAGGCTTGCAGAGTCTGAAACGGGGGCTGGCAGGCAGAAGGTCGTAGGGACCAAGCAGCGAGCTGTATTTCAGGAATCAGATTTATACTCCTGGCAGCATGGCAATACTGACCGCTTCCAAGGTCTTTCTGGACTGGGTCCTTAACTACACATCAACAAGTGCTCGCTCCTCTTGAAACTTAGTTTTGTATGGAACAGCCCATTTACTGATCCTGGAAGCAGAAAAGGGATCTGAAAGGGATATTTGCAGGCAACAGACAAGTAGGGAGGATGCAGGGGGGAGGGGAAGGTTTTTGTTTTAGTTGGGGTTGAGGTGGAGAATTCAGTACTGTCTGCATAGTTTAGTATGCATGGCTAAGACGATTCCTCTTCAACCATATGCCTTTGCATTTATTGCGAATGTTCCCAGACAAAAGAATGGTCTTAAATTTTGCAATTCACCACTACAAACTGGATTTTATGAAGCCCCAACTTTGAACAACACCATGTAGTCTACACCAAGTGTTCACAGAACAACATCCGTTCTACCATTATCCAGAAGCAAAACACAATGAATATTCTTGCCCAGAAGCAAAACACAATGAATGCAAGCAATGTCACCTCGAGGGCCAGTTGTAAAGCGCGTCTTTGGCTAAGCACATCCCAAAGACCATCACTGCATTACAAAGTTCAGAATTGAATCAAAGCCAGAATCTTCTCTACACCAATAAATTGGATTAATGTGAAATAATGGATTTGAACCTTGCTATGATTGCCAGAGCCTTGCTCTCTTTGGTTATCTGCAATACTTCACTGACAAACGGTTGAGATGAAAACCGAACATCTTGCTCTTTTAGGAATTTGTCACCGAGTACACGAGCAATATTCATGCCTGGCATGGAAGAATAGCATATTAGGCGCAAAAGATGGGGTAACTTGTTTTGTAAAGCAGACATGGTGCAAACAGGGATGAAGAGATTCAACACTCTAATATACCAGAGCTTGTGTGCCTAAGCAGATGCAAAAGGCAACCACGATAAGATTTTTTTACTTACCTAGGATTCCCTAGAATATCAGCAAACTTACCAACAAACGCCAAAATCAACATCAGTGTACAGATTTCAAGCTCCCCTTATAGACATTTGACATATTTTTACAAAATGAAAGGGGCATACCACAAAGACGAGTCTCTCCATCACGCAGCTGTTTACCCATCTCTAACATTCGAGACCTTTCAGAGATGCTAGTCAGCCTGTGATCTTCAGTCATGCTAACATGCTTCCCTCCAATACTGCAGTAACATCAGATTTCATAACGGTCATGAACGTCTTTAAAAAATTACCCTAAAGTCCTCAAAGGGACTACAATCATAGCAAAACAAACAATGCTCAGCTTAGCAAATCCTCTCTGTACACGACCCCTCCCCTCCCCCAAACCAACCAACCACAACCAAAAACAAAACAAAATGATGTGCAGGTTTTTTACTCTCTTTTTTTCCAGGAGGGTAAGGGGTGTGTCAACACAAGTCCAGGACATGTCCATGATCATGGCAACATTTTCTAAGAAAAAAGGCCGCATGACTTTTTCATTAATGGAATAAATGCAGTCTCAAAACTTACTGTTTCACCACTCAAGCACTCAAAGCTGACACTTGTAACGGCATAGAAGTTCTTGCACTGTTCTTGCACTTCCGAAAGCAAGCTAGAGCAAGATAGAGATTTAAAAATCACGCTTTTATGTATGCATGCACAGTGTGGTTGTATGCATGCACAGTGTGGTTAGATGAATTTTCCTCTCTTTTTCTCTTCATTTTCGATGCAGCCTGAAACTAGCCGTCTTTGCTGCCCATGCAGTCACAACTGCCCTCAAATTGCTTCCGGAACCTCCTTGCTTTAAACCTTCAAGAAGACGCAACATTGCAGCCCAGAGATTTGCCAGCCTAGTTCTCAAATTGTGGTTTTATGTTTGAACATGTTTTAAAGCTTCTATCTTTTCCTTTATGAAGTAGAACCAACTCCCCTTGGATAATTATCAATGAGTCAAGGTCATTCCTTAGGCAGAGTGTTCCCCTAAATGTCTATGAAGATCTGCAAAACATGTGTGCTTATAGGAATATAGGTTTGTCTTCTTTGGTTTCCCATATATACACACAAACACAATTTGGGTGAAAAAAGTAACTGCATTTGAGGCAATGAGACTCACGAAAATTGAGATGTGCATATCATACACAGCTAGAAAGGATCTGGCCACAGTGTCGTAAAGTATGTCATAGGTCACTTGCTTTTGCCTCACAGGTTTTAGATCTCACAGTCCACACGCTTATGCTAAGGGCTGACCACTCACATATATCCTTCTATCTAGCTTTGCCCCACCCATCCAACCCCCATGCACCAACGTACTATCATTATGACTTCAACCACCCGCTAGAACACTTATATGGGAGTTACTTGGCTACATTTCTGAAGGATATAGATATGCAACCATCCATTGATGCCCAAACCCAGCTTCTCACTCATTCCATGCACCTAGCCAAACAGCACTCATTTGCTTGCACAATAAGAGAAGATGCTAAACGACATTCTGACATTGTTTCTCGAAATGGTTGGTACTATGAAGAAACAAAGCGATTAGGCAATGTTTGGCACTGTAAAAACAGGGCCCAAACAAGGAAAAGACTGGGAGAGAGTCCTGATGCTTGGTGAGGCGCAAGAAATGACAACAAGGAACTCTGAACATCCTATACCACAATAACTCCAAGGAGTTATGAATGAAACTCTTGGAGAAGAGATCAACCTGCCTCATCCAAGTCCCACTCTTTAGAAGACTTATGCTAACATGCTGTGTTCCCAACCAGCCTGTGCCGATATCACAAACATTCCTTGCCCGACTAGCTCTACACTCTTCACCACTGTATGGTTTTAGGAAGCCACAAAGACACTTTACAATGTGAGTGCCAAGGATAACGGGGGCCTTAGAGTAGAGCTCTTGACCCATGGTTCGGAAAAGTTTCACCGATCCTCTCGAAGCTCTTCAGTGAGGCCTTTGGCAAGGGCTTCTTCACAGCATGGACCATTAACACTATCTTCCCAATCCACATAGCAATAGACCCTATGGATGTAGGGATACCAGACCCTTATGGTAGGCCACTTGATCGTCAAGGTATATGGATCAGCATTTGAGAAGCATATTAGTGAGCAGGCAGAGTGGGCAGATATCAGGGCTCTCAATCTACAAATGAAAGGCACTATTGTGCTTCGATTCATTGAAAGACTGTCATATTTTTGGCAACAGACTGTAATACCGTCTACCCTGTCATAAAAAAGGCGTCACTGAATCTCCAGGGAAGCCTCAACAGCAGCCTGCGACAGTTAGCATCCCCAAGACAAAAACCAACAAAATATGTCCTCTAGCTTGAACTAAACTGGCACCATTCATTCTGGTCAAGCTCCTGAAGCTTGAAGACGAAGTGACGTTTGTTGTGATTAATGAGCTGCATGGTAGGACAGTTCAAAATATGTCATACACAACAAACCACAAATCCATCTAACAAACCGTGCTCATGCTGCTTGGACTATACTAAAGAGTCAATACGAGCGCGACAATTCTACAAGGACCTTAAATCTCTAAAATCAACTCTATACACTAAAGCTGGCAGAGGGCGAGGACTCTGAGGAGTTACTCAACAAGATTAAGCTGTTTTAAGACCAATTAGCCTCGGTGGGGGAGAATCTACCTGGCAAGGCTTCTGTTGAGCAAGCTTACCAAGGGTTTTTGGCGGCACTATCTACAAGTCAAAGGAGCAGCCTGATCACATATGAGGAGCTTGAAGCCACAATCCTTGAAGAACTCCTCCAAATGAAGATGTATGATGGCACGAACACTGACAAAGCTCTAAATGCCCAAACTAAGGCGGAGGCAACCAACATCTCCAAGAAGGATGGGCAAGAGGGGACATCTGCTGACCAAAGAAGAAGAAGAAGACGATGATGATGAAGGTTCAGTGCTTCTACTATGGTTACATAGGGCACTGCGCCAAGGAATGCACGAAGAAAGCAACTGACAAAAAAGAGGGCAATGAGAAGCGACAAAGAGCACCCATAACGTCGTCATTGACGAGCTATTACTCCTCATCATTGAGAGATACCACTGATAGCCAACGTGGTAATAGAAATCAGAGAATATCTGGTATGTTGACAATGGTGCCATCTGACACGAGACCAATAAGTGGGAATGGTATACTATCTTTAGACCGATGGATCCTTTGTCAATCAGTTAGAGTTGGCAAAAACTCAAAATGCCCAATGGAGGGAATAAATAGTGTTCCCTTAAGGAGCTTATAGATGTATTTCTTGTTTCTAAGCTCTGCAAGGATCTTCTCTCTGTTCATGCCATAACGAAGAACAGAATGCATATAGAGTCATGAAGTTAAGATCCTTGATTTAAAAACGGAAAGGTGGTTGCACGAGGGGTATTAGATAATGGTCTCTATAGGCTCTAGCAAGCTATGGTACGAGAGATACAGGCATCTACACATGGATGTGCTCTTTGCCACATGCATTAAAATTGAACTAGTGGATGGTTTAAAAATGGATTAGTGGATGGTTTACCCGAAATCCATTCATCTATTGACATTTGGCCTCCTGGCATGATGGGCACACAAGCAATCAAGCCAGCCATTCCCCAAAGAATTCACACTCACGGCGAATGGTAGAAAAATCTAGGAATATTCCCTCAAGAAAAGTCTGAGGCATTTGACAAAATCAAAGACTGACTAGCAATGGTAGAGAATCAAACTAGAAAGAAACTAAAAGCTATGAGGACAGGTAGACGAGGAATTCTTGTCAACATAAATCAATTAGTTTTGCAGCTCAAAGGGATCAAGCATCAGCTTGCTACGTCACTTACTCCATCCTAGAATGGGGTAGCGAAATGCAAGAACAAAATCATAATGGAAATGGTGAGGTCAATGCTGGCTGGCAAAGGACCTCCCAAACATTTTAGGGCAGAAGCAGTACATAACTACACTGTATTAAATACGAGTTTGACAAAAGCAGTAAAAGAAAATACTCCACACGAAGCCTACTCAGGTAAAAAGCCACCGGTCAAACACTTAAAAGTTTTGGGTTCTAAATGAGAAAAAGGACGAAGGTTGATATGAAAAGTGAAGAATGTATCTCCATCATATACGGTGTCAGCTGAAGGGATCTGGCTCTACTATCTAACCACCAAGTACATTGTAATTAGCAGGGATGATGGGTTTCAACCCGTAGCCCCATTAGAAACACCTACAATCATGGATGTAGGTCACAAGGAGGAAGAACCACTGGAAGAATTGAGGTTCTGAGAGTTCCAAAGCAACCACAACCGACCACACACACAACGAAAAGAGAGACTCCCCAACTGGTACCTATAGACTCTCGAGGAGCTAGGCACTTCTATCGAAGATCCAAAACCCATTACAAATGCTCTACAAAGATCTCAAAGACTAAGGATATAAGACAATATTGCATTGATATCCAGGAGAGGCTGAGCAAGATAGATATGTCCACAGCCTCAGTCAGGAGGTGTTACACCTCTGAGGAGCTTGTTGACATGTCATTAAATGGCAACAGCCCCGAGCAGTGGACCAGCAATGGAGGTGTAGATAGCCACCATAAAGTCCGCCATCGAGGAACCTCCAAATGGGTAGACATTGCGAAAGGGGAGCCTGTGAAGGCCACCGTTTCAGCAACCATTTTAAACAGCAGCAAAGAGCCAGTAAGACTCTCAACATCAAAGTCAAGAGGATTCCTCGTACCTCCACCATTATCATGGATGATGTAACCAGCTTCGTGGCTTCCACCTTGGGAGTCTAGGAGCATGGGATTGATGACGCATGGTGCATGGGATGTGACCCCACCCAGAAGCAGCCTCTTGTCATCTAATTCAAAGACACTTAGGCTCACCTTGCAGCATTATGCTGTCAGACAATGCTACCGGACCACCCCTAGATTCGTATGGATATAGGAATAGAAGAGGCACACCCTCCTACAGCAGCGGGACATCAACCGCAAGAAGGGAAAGTGGGCAATTGTTCGAGACAATTTTTGATAGGCCCCTGATGAGCATCTGGTGATCCACTGCATAAGGGACGAGGTCTTTGAGACTCAGAGCACCAAGACCCTGACCTGCTAGCTTGGAACTATAATGGTACTCTATGGTCAGATCCAAGAAATTTCTCGAAGTCAGACGGCGAGTTTTCTACACAAAGACTCATCACAGCGTAGAGCGCCCATTGCCTAGAGTCTGTAGACACACATGCGAGAAGCATATTGAGATGACACTTTGGAAGACAAGTGGAGTTTGTGGATCAGGAGGAGTGGCAGTGCTATGTAGCTCATCTCTCATTGGGATAGTCTCTGTCGAGAGACGAATAGGACGTCCTCATCATTGTTTGCTATTTCCCTCCTGAGGCCTCGCACTTTGCTAGAGACCTCCATGACGATGCTGACACCTCACCATATGCCATCGTACTCCCAGACATCATAAATTTCTCAAGCCTGAGGAAGTTCTCCTAGTTGGAGACTTCAACATGGGGACAAGTTCGCAACAAGTATCGCTTCTTGATTTCCAAGATGATTCTATTTTACTGCTTGATATTGATCTCGATGAGGCAAAGATGTCTTCAGTATCCACAGACAAGCGAGCCGTGGTCTCCTCTTATGGGCACGCTTTCTTGGACATGGGCAAGATACAGGAGCCTAGCACTTACAATGGTCTGGATTGATGGCCCTCCTCGTGTGGATGTTGCTTCCATATTTGGAGTGCCCGGGGGGGGGGGGGCCTTAGCATAGTTAACTACCTCATGGGATCCCCTACCTCTACCCCACACATCACTGACTTCTCCGTATCCCCGCGACCACCAATAGCTGGCCACACTTTACTTTTCTTTATTATATCCATCCCCCACCACACGACACACACCACATATCATGACATCCACTTCGATCATAGCCTATACTCGGAGTACCTCACACATCTTTCCACCCTACTCACATATCTTAAGGATATTCCGCTCCAAGAAGATTGAGCCGCTCTAATCACCCGCCCCCTTCAGGAGGTGACCTTGCACAGTTTTGCACACACAACCCATTCCACCCGCCCACCACCTCTCAGATTAGTTTCCTACAATGGCTAATACGATGATGAGTGTAAGGCATTATGCTGCCAACTTAGATTTGAGACTAAGCTTCATCTTCCAAGTGAGATAGAGATGATACGTGAGTAGCATCGTCATGACCGTCATAAGAAGCAGGCTTTCATTTGCCAGGACAAGGATGAGCTACTAAATATCCTATTTAGTAACAACTCCAAGGACTTTGTGGAAGTTTCTCCAATGAGCAAGCCCCCTCTTACCATATGCACACTATACAACATTACCCAACAGCCATCGCCTCACCTCTCACAGCTAGCCCGCCCACTTCTTGCGCACTGTCCACCACTGATGCTGTCAGACACACAGCTCTGAATTACATAACTATCGAGCCCAAGATCATGAGGGACTACGTATTGAATACATTGCATATGAACCAAGTATTATGGCATCTTCGCAAAGCTTTTCAACAAAGAAATCTGCACCGGTATCACCCAGTAGACCTAGACCCTTAACACCATCATAGCCTCTCCATCCGTCATAGCCTCCCGTCCGTCCGTCTCTCTCAACGTCCGTCGTCTGTCCCGTCGTCCTTCGTCTGTCAACGTTCGTCGTCGTCTGTCTGCAGCCGTCGTCCGTGGTTTGTCTGTCTGCCTCTCCATCGTTCGCCATCACTCCGTCGTCCATCATCTCTCCATTGTCTGCCACCTCTCCATCGTCTGTTGTAGGTCCGTCCACCAAGTGTGAGCTGCTACTGTGTGGAGCTACTGTCGCTGCGTCACCTGTGGTTGCGCCATCGACACTCCCCCCCGTTGGGAACTGTTGCTGCTACGCTACGCCAACGTAACCCCTCTGGCATCGACGCCATCCCCCCCCCCCCACACACATAACCTGTCTTCCAGCCTCACGCTCAGCGTCGCTCGTCGCTCACCTACGCTAGCCTCTTCGCTAGCCTCGCTACCTATGCCAGCCTCTCCGCTCACCTATGCTGCCCTCTCCCTACCTTCACGTAACTTGTCCACCAGCTCACATAACCTCTCCGTCAGCCTCACGTAGCCTCTCCGTCAGCAACCCCCTCACGTCTCTCTCACTGCGCCGCTGCCTACTTTCATCCGTCGATGCTGCCTACGCTCCCCGTCATCATCCACGCCACAAGCCACGCCAGCGGCACGTGGCATAACGCATGCTTGCCACGTCACTGCTGACACGTGGCACAACACATGCCTGCCACGTCACTACTGACATGTGGTAGTGCCACATCAGCACATCGGGGCTCCCTTGCTGCGGTCACACGGGCTCCCACCAGATTGGCTCCAACTTGACAGAAAAGTGCAGAAGCAGAGAAAACATGTGAAGATTCTCTCTATTGCCGCATTCAGCAAAATAAACAAGGACAGATACTTACATTGCACAATGCCTACACGAGCATGTGTGGAGGACATTTGGGGGAAACAAGCACTTGAAAATGCCATGACAGCTTACACAACAGGGACCACTCCAAACATTACGTCCAATGTCCTCACCAGCCTCCAAAAGATATGCCTTGCATTGATTGAAAGAATCAATAGCTTGGAATCTACTAATGTGGCCCTCCTTGCGGACAAGGCACATGTACATAAAACACTAGCTGAAGTGAAAAAGCATGGAGGGAAAATGCAGGAGGAATGGAGGAAAGGGGCAAAGGAGGAATGGGAGAATGAAAAAGGTGAATGTATATGCGAGAAAAACAAGCTCCAGGACAGGGTACATGCTTTGGAGATTGAATTGCAGCAAATAAAGGACTTGAAAGCACCTCCGGAAGGAAATTGCAAAGCAATGGAGGAGCTGAAAACAGAAAATGCCACTCTCAGGAAGGACATTGCCACCATGCAGGAAACAATGCAAGGCACACATGCTGAGCTTAAACAACAAATCAGCAAAGGGGAAGCTAAGATGTTGGAATGGAAGGATGTGGTCAAAAAGGGCACAACAGCCCCCCCTCATGAGCACGAGGGCTACTTTGAAGGGAATAAGGATCTACCTGGATGACGACCTCACACTCTTACAACGGGAACATCGCAGGGAAGGTATGATAAAAGTAATGGCAGCAAGAAAAGCAGGGAAATGGGCTGTATATAGGGATGGTAGGGTGATTATTTGAGAAAGAGGAGATAAGGAGGATAAAGAAGAGAAGGAAGAGAAGGAAGAGGGAGAATTATGACGGTGTCAAGCTCATAGGATGTGTGCACATACCGGACTGAAAATACCAGTATGGAATTGTAATGGCACATTATGGTCTGACCCAAGGGGGCTTCCTGGAGACATATAATGATAGAGAGACGATTTTCTACACCGAAACACAAGAGTCTAGAGCGAGGGCTGCCCACAGTAACTGGATACACATGGGAATCAGCTCATAGAAGAGAGTTGAGAAGAGATAGTGGAGTTCGTGGCTCCGGTGTAGTGGCTGTCCTTTTCAGATCACAACTGAGACCACTCATATCGGTGGTTCAGAGAGAGGAGCATGCACGACACATGTGGATACGAGTTCAGCTCCCAGATGCTCGGCCTTATCTTCATTGCAGTATGCTACTTTCCTCCAGACACGTCATCCTATGCACGAGAGATCACTACAGATGGATACAGTCCATATGAGACGATCCATGATGACATCATGGAGTTTTCCGCACAAGGAGACACTCTCCTACTGGGGGACTTCAATGCACGGGCAGGAAATACATAGGTGGGCCTACATGACTTCTCAAATGATGACAGAGACCCACACATGGTCATGGAACTAGATGCAGCTGAGCTTGGGATAGTAAGGCATTCTGCAGATATCCCACAAGTGACAGGATATGGACGACATCTGCTTGAGCTGGGGGCAATCCACGACCTGATCATCTTTAATGGCCTTCACAGATGACCATCTTTTGGAAGACTCACTTGCTTCCCACATGGTGGTGGATCTAGTACAGTGGACTATCTACTAGGCCCACTAGACTTTATATAACGGATACACGACTTCGCCGTACCCCCCCCCCCCCACTCGGAGCTGATCACTCATACTTGACCTTCCATATCGCCACCACCAGGAGAGCTCCCCCCATGCCCCCACGCACTCAGATCCACTTTGACCGTGCTCTTGACCCAGTATACATGAGCCATCTAGCCAGGGAGATCCCGGCTATACTTGGGGATGACATAGACCTCACCAACACCTCCGACACCCTTGTCTCAATGGTACAAGATGCTGCTATCAGATCTTTTCCCACGACCCGATCCAGGCGGGCCAGAGATGGGAAGATGCCTCAGAACCCTTGGTTCGACGACGAGTGCAAAGAGGCGAGAGCCCACTTCACACAGCAGCAGACTTTGAATCATCTGACACCACCTAAAGCACAATGGATCTATCGACAACTGACATGTCATAAGAGATGGGCTTTCCTCACACACAGGATGGATGAGATTGTCAGATCGTTCCGAGGAGGAGACCCAACCACTGGATGGGGATTTCTATCAAAGGGGAAGCCACCTATCCCCATTTCTGACCCAGATGTGTGGCACACGTATGCATGCTCCCTCTATGATGCCCAGATGCAGACACCATCGGATATGTCCTCCACGCCTAGGCCCACCACTTGTCATCTGTTCACCACATAGAATGTACGGGCTGCACTTTGCCGTCTACACAATCGGGGAGCGCAAGAACACGAGGGCCTCCGAATTGAGCACTTTGCACATGGACACGAGGTCCTAGCACAGATGTTTAACCGGGTTGTTTGTCACGGATTTCCACCTTCGTGGAGTACCACCACTATTGTACCAATACACAAAGCCGGGGACCCTATGGAGACGGGGAACTATCGGACCCTTATGATTGGCCACTCTGGCCATGATTTATGGATCAGTTCTAGAGAGAGAACTCAACAGTCATACAGAGGCTCGAGGGGAGCGGGCACTAGGACAGGTAGGATTCCAAAGACAGCACTCTACCCTAGATCACATCTTCACTTTGAGGGCTATCATTGAGGAGGCGAGGTCTACACACCAGAAAGTCTACACATGCTTTGTAGACTTTCGGAAGGCTTTTGACACTGTCCCACGATCCCTCATGATCAGGAGGTTACAGGAGCTGCAGATTCCAGAGACACTGATATGGGGGGTGATGAGCCTATATGAGTCGGTCAGAGGCCGAGTTCATGCCCTAGGAGGCCTATCGGATTGGGTCGAGAGTACGATCAGAGTGAAGCAGGGATGTCCCCTCTCATCGACTATCTTCGGGCTGTACATTGATGAGATCACCTCTTTCATAGACCGCCCAGAGGGCGAAGGATCACCACTGGCCGATCTCATGATACAGATATTGCTATACGCTGATGACATAGTCCTCATCTCATCCTCAGCGAAGGGGTTGCAAAGACACTTGGAGGCCCTAGAGGTGTTCTGTAGAGAGAGAGACCTGATAGTCAACCTTGGGAAGACCAAGGTTATGGTCTTCAACACCTCATACGCAGTAATCCGACGACTCAATTTCACTTATCGAACCGAGCCAATGGAGATAGTGCAGTCATACACACATTTGGAAGCAATCTTCACAGGACCCCTTTTCATTATGACACATGCAGCCCAGGCACGCCTCACATAGGGACGGGGTGCTCTGGCCTGATTGGAGAGGCAGTGTTTCCAGGCACACTTCAAGGATCCACCGACGAAGTGCTGGCTTTTCGATACGCTAGTGCGACCGACTGCCATGTATGCAGCACCTTTCTGGCGATGTGATCTACCGATAGCAATGTGGAAGACATTTGAGCGGTAACAGCCATGGGATCTAGGATGATTCGGAGCAAGCCCTCAGTCCTGCATGAGATAATACAAGCAGAGTTCGCCATGAGACACCACTACAGATTGATGCCATCTTTCAGACAGTGACTTTCATCCATAGAGTCTGGGACGTACCCCATTGGAGACTACCGAGGCTGGCTCTAGAGTCATCCAAACGACTAGCTGAGGGTGGGGCGAACACATGGTATGCACGTATATCCACATGGTTTGCCAAACACGGGATTCAGATGGACAAGCTACCCCCCTTTCAACATAGTTTGGATGCACCCCCTGAGTCGATCCCGCGAGATGAGATTAACCGTATCATACGGTTAGATCTTCTCCAGCTCCATACGTCTCGAGCTTGGGGGGGAGATCAGGAGCTCCCCACCAAGACACAATTCTACCGTGACAATTTCCTGAATGTCTCACAAGATGGATTCATCATCAGACCCCTATATCTCAAGGACAGAAGAGTCTCACATGCGCTGAGGATCGCCATTGGGCAGATGCGGGTCTCATCCCATCAGCTGAGGATTGAGATAGGGAGAGCAACGCGTATACCTAGAGAGCAGCGGACCTGCACGCTATGCACACTGGGAGTGGTTGAGACAAAGAAACACTTTCTTTGCACCTACCTAGCCTACTACGAGATCCGAGGATGATACCACTCCCTCTATCAGGACGGGAGTGGCTTCGGCCCACTATCACGCTTGATCCATTTCCATGACCAGGTCTGCATTGGGCTCTACCTACTTGAGATGCACCGACACAAGGAGACCGTGCTATGACAGATCAGAGAGCAACAGGAGGCGATCACACCACACGATGTAGAGGCTGGCCACAAATAGCGGCACGTTACAGATTTTTATGCATTCGAGTCAGCTCTAGGACACAGTGGGGTGGAGGAGCAGCAGCTAGCTGCTATGCGGGCAGCCTGGATTACCGAGAGAGGACTGCAGAGGCCAGCCACGACACGGAGACTGCCCAAAGCACACTCGATTGAGGTTCGCCTATCACAGCTTTCCTCAGAGGGGACCGCACGAGACGAGGGGTCGCTCTGTACATAGCTCAGTCGGTTCAGAGATCGAGGAGACCACGCCCCCCTCTGATGCCACAGTATGAGACAGCCAGACAGACTCAGATTCGAGACATTTTCACCGCTCATAGACGAGCCACCACAATGCCCGGTTTCAGTTTCTGAGTTTCCATTTCTCAGCCTGCTCCCGATAGCAGATAGCACATGATATGATATGATATATTTATTTATTTTTGTACTTGTTTTTGTTGGAGCCAGTGAGCTCTTTTTTTTAAATTTCAGCACAGTACTCAGCAAAAGGTCTTCGCGCGCCCTTTGCCTCAGCCCCTTGTGGCTTGTATGAGTTTTTCTCTTTGGTGTCACTTTGTCCCATATGTCCGCGAGGCCTTCTGTGGACATTAATATATCTTTCTTTCTTTCTTTTTCTATGCCTCAATGCTCAATACACAGGTTAGCCAGTTTACACAGCTCTAAGAACTCAGAGCTACAGCTGACCACGCAAACTGACCGACATCAACGCTCTATCACGAGTCTCATGCTGCTGTAACACTAATCATCACCGGAGTCTCTCTCTACTAAGACCCTCATATCCATTCTCAGCCACTCGTGCGCTTGGTTCCTCAGACAGTATACAGAGGACCACCACAATGATACCATTCCCCATGGGCTCAGATACTTGGTACTAGTGTTTGTGTCTACATTTGCCTTGGGTGTGGATGCCCACTTATGGCTCCACCCATGCAATTCAATTGTATCTAGTTTTTTTAGTCTCATAGACCCTTCGGTATTTCAGAGACCTTAATAAACTTTCTTTCTTTCTTTTGTTCTCCATCAATTCAGTCTCGTCCCTCTTTGTCACTTGAAAAGAGCAAGGGCGTCCAACGCATAGTAGTGCATCCTTCCAATTAGTTTCTTCACCTCCTATCTCAAGAGTTGTGCAAGGAAAAGCTGCTGTCATTCAGTAGTGTTGTGCGCAGTTTCCAAGAATTTTACTTGTGGTGGAGATTCCTTTTCAGCTTGATTGGGTTGTGTTTATATCTCTATCACTTTGCATGAACTATGCTTGGTAAAAGATTGCTTCCGCTCCATGAGGCGGTCCCTCCTGATAGCTCGGTTCCTCATTCCCCTCCAGAGGATAGTGTGTGGGAGGTAGTAGCCAGTATCACATCATGGAACATTTGGGTTGCTCCTTGTAGTATGGTGATAGGTGAGCATCCCGTTCCACCCTCGGCTACCTTGGTTGCCATCTGGCAGGATATCATCTACACCCTGTGCTCCACCTGGGAGCGTGGGACCCCGGGCTCTAGGGCGACTGTCGCGAGGTGCGCACATTTCTGCAAGGCTTCACCTGCATGAGTTTTCTACATATTCACTCCACGAGGGATTCGCTGGTTGTATAGTCCCCCCACTTGGTTGTTAGCGCCTGTACCAGAGATTCCCGAGGCAGTGAGCTGGGTTTCTCTAGAACAGGCTGGTTTTCTTCTTTCAGCCTTTATCAGTTTTTTCCATACTCATCACTTCGGGGCTGCTGTTTTGTATGAAGTTTTTTCAAGCATTAACAAAAGGTTCCGTTCTTTGAAGGAAAAAAAAAGGTTGCTTCCGCTTGGTGCAACATATGCATGGTGAATATCTCTCATAAAGGCCACCTCTCCGTTTTAAGTTTTGTATTGCAATGGAAGTTCTCCTTTGAGAGTAGAAAGAGCCATACTCTCTCTATTGTATCATTTACTTGCCTCAAGAATATATTTCAACAGAAAAGTTTTATGTTATTTCCTCTTCTTTAAGTGAGATTTAGGTCATGCACTACAAATAAATCAAATGTGTAAAAAAAAGCATACACGGATCAAAATTTATTCACCTCTCATCCTTGCACAAATATTTCCAATTACTTCAATTGCATATGAAAGCCCTTTTCTAGCACTATTCAAACCATGTATGTCTTTAGGAGATTATACAAATGCGTATTTCTTGTCTGTAATGATGCCCAAAGTTTTTAACAGCAGGTGACGTTAGGTTCATTCTACAGCTGCTCATAAAAATTTACCTTTCGCGGATGCCTTAACAATATGAATGACTCTAGGAATAGACCTGACCTTCGGGGGAAAACCAGCAATGGTAGAAAAAATTGATAGTTTTGTAAATCAGTGGATGAACAGAAGTCTCCTGTGCATGTGATAATCGACATTATCTATCCTCAATATACTTTCACTAACCTGATGCTAGCAAAACAACAATCTTTAAGGCTACCTCAAGCTTCAAACAGGATCAAGTCCTTGTATTAAGCACTTGTCTCTTTTTCAAAGAAACTGAGACCTAGCCTTTATAAAAAGAGGATGTAGTAAAGAAATAGCCATCGAGGTTTTAAGGCCTGCAAAAAAGGGCTTCGCACAGTAATGGAACCACAACAGAGCTTGCTAGCTTAAGCTAGCAAGCAAACAACACAATGCCATGGACATGTAAAACTGTTCTGAAGCATAGATAACCAGCTTAAGCAGTGGATGAGCAAACCTCACCAGAAGGATACTTTTATTAAAATATCCTCCTTGAAACTGTATCCATTAGTTGATTTCCAAAGGTTAGGTATGAACCTGATAATACAAGCAGAGTCTCCAACATTTGCACACTGAGCATATGCAATATTGTTAGAGTCCGACCATACTAATAATACAGTAGCTGTGCAACCCTGCAATGAAAAGCAGAATATAAGAATTATCAGTAGAGCCTTATTGACCATGAATTATAGAAGTAGCAAGTACCAAATTTCCTCCATCTCAAAAGCTCAGTTTTAAATGTGCATCATACAACATCCAATTTAAAAGATGACAACAGCATCTTATACGTTGTTAAACCGTGTATTTGCATATATAAGCACAAGCCAACTTCCTAATTTAGAATCAGCTTAGGAATTCTAATGCTCCTCAAGAATTGAAGTATGTCTGATATTGTGATTTACGCCATAGCTTTCATTTTTCTTACACTGTATGTATTCATGTTGGAAAAACAGCACACGTTGTTATGCATCATAAAATGATTCCAAATCAAATACTTTATTAGGTAATACAACTATTGGGAACACTACACAGTCTCAAACTGTTACAGTTCCATAGTATCTCTAGGTTTGCATGTCTGTTGGTGATTTGTTGCATGTCATCTTCCTTTTTTTGGCTCCAACTTCATGGTTTCTGCAAGTTACACCTGCAATTTCTTCTTTTTGAATCACAGTTTCAGCCCCATTTCTGTCATTTGTGGCCAGGGGAGGGCCGAGTCAAGGAAGTTGTGTGCTATTCCTGGAGGCACCCTAATGAAAGATCGGCATGTTAGCTCTCAATCCTTGTTGCCCTATCCCCTGTCTCAATCCTCGTAGCCCTACCACCTGCTCTAATAAGAGTACAAATTGGAATGCATTTCCACACTCTAAAGCAAGACTTTTAAAGACTCAAGAATCCAAAGCACAATTTGAAGGATATAGACACAATATCAATGGGTACAACAAATCAAAATCCATTCAAGATTTACTACTAAATAACCAGTCGCAGATGTGGACAGCCAAGATATGTAGCCACAGTCTGAGCACCAACAAGAAAGATGGAAGTTTCTGGGAAAAGAGCTGCTAGAACTGCATCAGCCCTAAATAAAGTCACAGATGTCCTCAAGATCTTCCTCTTACCTTGGGTGACTATCCCACCTCAGCTTTTTCAGGATGATGGAGATGATCTGGACAGCCATAGACCACGCCATCCCCGAGTTGGCATGGGCAACTGTCTCTGAGGATCCTTTTCACGCAACGAGTCATCGGCACTTCCGCCCCCTGCACTTCAGAGTGGGGCCAAGAAGACCAGACTCAGCGGCAGCTTTGCTTGTGGGAGGGTAGTCCCCTAAAGAGGTAGAATGGAACCAGAGTGACTCGTTTTGTCCGCCTAGAGCAGGGCAGTCCGAGAGGATCACAGAAGGTGCCCTTCTTCTGATACACTACACGCATCGGCCGTGTCTACAGCTAGACATGGCTGCGTAGATCTGTAAAGCACTATTATCTAACTTCTACTGCAGATCACGGGAGCAGCACCATGAATAACCTCCCACAGCCAAATCTTGCTGAGACTAACTAGCAGACAGAGGTCTTCGTTACCAAAATCGACGTGAATAATCCTCTTCTCTTCTCTCACTAGCCTCAGCAAGCCCCAATTCCCTAGATAGATCTAGATGCCACATGTCATCCATATAGGGCCTTCCTGATGCAACATTTCACCCCTCTCTTGGGATGCATTAAATTCCTTGCCCCTAGGCACAATCTTTGCACTAGGCCCTTGGCCTTAGATCTACCTAGTCTGGTGCTATCAGCCCTCACCTAGGACCTTGACATTAAATCCCTCCCGATCATTTACATGAAGCGCAAACACATATATTACAGAGATAGATCCATGAAGGGAAATGTCGACTGATTCTTTTGAGGTAATGCTACCTCGGCTAGAGCGTAACATTCCTTCCCTCTTCAGACATCAGCGTCCTCGATGATAAAATCTGGGAACACTCTCCGCAACTGATATACGGATTCCCAAGTAGCTTCGGATAGAGGCTGACCATGCCATGCAACCAACACCGTGGGTATCTTCCGATTTCGTATTTGCATTGTTCCTCGGTCCAGGATTCTTGTTGGTTTGCGCCTTGCAATATCCTCTATCTCCTGAAACAAAACCACACCTTCGATTAGTGAGTCACCTGTATGTAAAAATTTCTTTAAGCGCGAAACATGAAAAACCGGGTGCACCTTACACCCCTTTGGCAATTCCAATTTATAGGCTACACTGCCTATTCTCTTTAGAATCAACCACGGCCCACAGTATCGAGGTGATAACTTAGCACACTCTCCTGAAGTCAACAACTTCGAGTGCGAAGGAACTCTGAGAAAAAATTTTTCTCCTTCCTTAAATACCCTTATAGACCGGTTTTCATCCGCATACACCTTGGCTCTATCCATAGCCTGGCGGATATTAGCTCTTGCAAGTGCTAGCATCTCCCGCATCTGAACCACAAAGTTCGCGGCACTAGGCACTTTCTGAGGTACTCCAACTATAGTTGGATTTGCTGGTCTATAACCATAGTTCAGTTCAAACGGACTGAACCTGGTAGAGGAATGTTTTCTATCATTGTAGGCAAACTCCAACAATGGCAACCACTTGTCCCACGTATGTTGCCTCAATGACACATATGCTCTCAGCATATCCTCTAAAGTCTGGTTGACTCTCTCCGTCTGACCATCCGTCTCGGGATGATCCCCACTACTCATTCCCAACTCAATCCTTAGTGTCTCAAATACCGCTGTCCAAAAATGACCGGTAAATCTGACATCTCTGTCTGACACTATGGATCTAGGCAATCCATGCAGACGAAATATATGTCTAATAAATAAATCCGCCACTTGCGGGACACTAACAGACTCTCTAGTCGGAATGAAATGAGCCATCTTGGTTAGACGATCAACCACCACAAGGATAGAATCATACCCTCCTTGCGTTGCAGGCAGCCCTACAATAAAGTCCATGGAAATGCTCTCCCACTTACTTAGTGGTATTTCCAAGGGCTGTAAAAGTACGGGTGGCTTCACCCGCTCGGCCTTACTTACCTGACACGAGAAACACCGTGTCACATATTCATGAATATGCTTTTTCATCTTTGGCCAAAAGAAATCTCGCTTCACGAGATCATATGTCTTCTCGACTCTTGGATGTCCCGCACACGGGCTATCATGGCATTGTCGAATGACTCTCTGCCTGAGATCATTCTGACTAGGTACTACAACCTTGCCATTTCTAACTAGCATACCATCCCTTATGGCATATCTTGCATAAGTTTGGCCTTTTCTGGATGCCAGGTCATCCTTTTCATTTTCCCCGGTTTTTAACACATGAGCCTTAGGCCATAAGCTCTGGACAAACTCGTCCACTTTTTGAGTTTCTCTTATCTCGGTCATTAGAGCACTCTCTAATACCGTGAAACTCAGGTTGTGCATAATGCGAGACAACGCATCAGCAACCTTATTGTCTTTTCCTCTTCGGTACCGAATCGTCAAATTAAACTCCTGCATGAGCTCTGCCCACCTAGCTTGGCCGCCCCTCAAGTCAGGCTGTTTACAAAAAATGTTTCAGAGTATCATGATCTACATCCACATAAAACTCTGAACCATACAGATAATGTCTCCATGTTTTCAAAGCATGGATAACAGCATACAACTCCAATTCATGAGTTGGCCAATTCCTTTGAGAGGGAGAAAGCTTCTTGCTTTTAAAGGCTACTAGCCTTCCCTCTTGAAGGAGAACTGCTCCTACCGCAATGCCACTTGCATCGGTTTCTAGGAACAACGGTTTCTGGGGATCAACTATTTTTAACACCGGTCCTGAGACCACAGCTTGTTTTATGGTGTTAAAACTTTCTTGTTGATTCTGTCCCCAAATAAAAGGTACTTTATCTGAGGTCAGATCAGTCAACGGCGATACTATTCCGGAATATCCTTTGATATGCCTTCTATAAAACTGGACAAATCCCAAGAATGATCGCAACGCGGTCAGACTCTGAGGGATTGGCCAAGTTAGTATCGCAGCCACTTTCTTCGGATCCATTTCTACCCCCTGTGGAGTAATTATGAACCCTAAATATTCAAGCCTAACCACACACAGTATAGTTTTCTTTTTATTTACATAAAGATTGGCTTTCCTCAGAGTACTGAACACTATTCTTAAGTGTTCACGATGCTCAGTAATACTTTTACTGAATATCAAGATATCGTCAATAAAATGTACTACGAACTTTCCGATATACGGACGTAGTAAATCGTTCATAAGCATGACGAAGGTCGCTGGAGCATTGGTAAGTCCGAAGGGCATTACCAAAAACTCATAATGACCAAACCTGCTTCTGAAAGCGGTTTTATGCACATCCTCGGCTCTAATCCGGATCTGATGGTAGCCACACTTAAGATCTATCTTGCTGAAAATCACGGCTCCATGTAATGCATCTAGCAAATCATCAATCCGAGCCATCGGATACCTGTGCTTAACAGTGATATTATTCAATGCTCTGTAATCTATACAGAGGCGAAACGTATCATCCTTTTTCTTCTTTAATATCACTGGCGAAGCAAAAGGTGAGAAACTTGGTTGAATCTGCCCCAACTTGAGGTATTCTTCCAGTTGTCTACGCACCTCCGCCTCTTCAGTAAAACTCATTCTATAGGGAGGTCTATTTACAGGTTCTGCCCCCGGGATCAGTTCAATCTTATGCTGAACTTTTCGCTCTGGAGGTAACCCATAAGGTAGTTCCTCCCTAAAACATTCAGAGAACTCCTCTGTTATACGATTAGCCAGCTTGGCCATCTCACCACTTTGCGTAACATCAGTGCTAGCCAAAGAATCATCAACCGGCTCTACCGATGCTGTGCAAAGGAATAAAAACTCTACTTGAGCTTTTTTGATTTCCATCACGGAAACCAACGGTCCCTGAGGTAGATCTTTCTCACCTCGCAAGACATAAAGCACATCATTCATCTTGAATTGATATACGTGCTTTTTCCAATCAATGGCTGGATTCTTCTTAGAATGCCACGCCATCCCCAGGGCTATATCTGCATGAGCAAGCTTGGTCATTTCAAAATCAGGCTTCTCAGCATAGTCCTGAATCCGAAGCTCCAACTGGGTAACCCTTTGGTCCCATACTTCAGTTGAACTTCCATCTGCCATCCTGACTGTATACGCATAGTTAGATGGACTTGTCTTTAATTGCAGCCTCTTCACGAGCTTGGAGTTAATCACATTGTGAGTTGACGCCGAGTCAAACAACACAATGACCTCATGATTGGCCACTTGTCCTTTCATTTTAATTAACTCCGTATCATTAAAGGCCGTATACCCCGTTGCTGCGGGCTTAGATAGGATGTTATCAGATGCACTCGTCACTAACTTAGCAACAGACACACATAACAAACAAGGTACTAACCTTTGAGAAGATCCCGCTAGCTGAATCTGCAACTCTTCCACTCTGGGACTTCCCTGCATCTCCACGTCGCACTCTGAGATCACCATCTCAGCCATCCGACGATCTTTGTTACGTGGACAATCCTTCCACTGGTGAGGTTGAAGGCAACCAAAACATAAGCCCTCTCTCCTCGCTTTTTCCCTTTGTTATGGGTTCAAGGGAGACTTAGACCAAGCCCGGGCTGCCATTGGGGTTACTTTCCTTTTCACTCCAATGGTGGTACTTGCTTTAGGAGTTTCAGCCGGTTTCGCCTGCTTGGCTTGACCACTCGGCTGAGAACCACTCCCTCTGCTAGTCCACTTCTTCTTAAACCCAGATTTCTTCGGATACCCATACTGGGTTCCGACCTATGCAAACCCACTTGGCTTGCTGCCCTTGGCATCCTCATAGTTCAGGGCTATAGCTATTGCATCATCCAGCGTGTTCGCGTACTTAGCCCGAACTTCCATTTTTATTCGATCATTCAATCCAAATATGAAATCTTTCACTTGGATTGATTGAGGCAGGGGTTCGTCAACCTTCATTACACCTCTTGAAACTTATCAGTGTATTCTGCCACTGATAAATTTCTCTGACGAAGGTTCCTATATTGATCCCAAGCTCGGGATGCTTCGTCAGGAGGTAAGAAGTGTTTCCTGAACTCTCTTTTAAACCCTTCCCAGGTAGTGGATGCTATACCATCTTTTTGTTGTTTAATCCACCACCGATCCGCTGCCTCAAAAAACATGTGAGTGGCCTCACGGATCTTCTTGATGTCATTTCTGATTTCACAAATGGCGAACGCCTCGTCCCATTTGTGTAACCAAGTCTCAATGACATCGGAGCTACGGTCGTTCATCCAACCAAAATACTTTTCCGGCCTGTAATTTGCAATATTTGGCACTTTAGCCTTCCTAGGCTCGACCGTATGGACACTAGACTCCAGTTCCACTCCAGTTCCATTGGAGCCTTTCCCTTCTCTTCTCGAGAAGGTCTCGTGTAATGGCGACGAAACGGGCATGCCTTTCTTCAATTCCTCTCAGCCGCAGACATACTCTGTATCGCTCTCCTAAGTTCGGATTGCCCTGCATTGGCCTATAATTGCTGCGCTAACAACTGTTGCAAGGCATCCTCCAGCAATGCAATCCTGCCAGATAGAGTGTGAGCTACTGGGCGTGATCCCTGCTGGGTCGGCCGGACTCCTGATTCACCAGGGTCCCTCCTGGAAGCCCCTTCTTCTGCTTCCATTCCGTTCTATGGGTGGTTTGTTTTGTTTTGATTTGGGGTTTTTTTTTTAAAATAAATAATACCACCACTAGCCAACTGTATTTACAAGTTGACACAATTCAGTGTACCAACCATCTGACACAATTCCCTATACTAGGGAATTCCTGCAATTCGACATGCACACTAACTGGGCATTTGACACAAGCATATAACCAAATACCACTTTCCCTATCCTAGGGAAATTTCTGCATAACTCAGACTGAAGTACACAGGCATCTGCACAGGCATAATCTGTCCCTATAGCATCGTAAACTGTAAGCTCTTATGCAAGCGGAGCATCAACAAACTAAATCAAGAAAAGAAAACACAGAATTGACAGAAGTCACAGAGAGCCCCCTGGTCTATGAACTCGCTCCCCAGTTTGACCCCCTGGATATTCACGAATACAGATGTCCACGAAGCCTGCTCTCTAATCAAAATCTGTCTGAGGGGATCAAGTGAAAACTGTCACGGGTCGAGGTAGCCAGATATCCCGAAGCCTGCAGGCCCTATGCCTTTGTGCTTCAACCACTTCGCTAGTCTGTCAACCAGCCTTTCCTGTGCTCTGCGACAACCTTGCGTAGGCCAATTTGTAAGCTAGCGCCGATCGAACCCACAACAGTCACTTCGTTTGTCGTGTGAAGGTCACGAAACCTTCGTCTGTTTCCCCGTTGGGCATCACGCGCAGCAAGTTGCACAGCAAGTTCGTTTCCTCGACTTCACTTTCGCGTTGCAGGCCTCCCCGTTCTTGAGTGACTGCCCGTGCGTCATTCAGCGGCTTACCTAAGATGAATGAAGCTGGTGGCCAAAGAGTCCGTAGTCGAACACTCTGTCGGTGCGTCGCCAATGCACAGAGCTCGCTGGTCTATTCCATGACCACGTCGTATATCACACCCACACATTTGCTGTCACACCTGCGCTCCAGCAACGGCTCGGATTGATTATGCAATACACGGATTAGATCATCCTTGCGGGAACCTTGCGCTCCATCGCTTCATCACTTCACGTTCCATCACCAGTAGCCTTCGTAGGTTTCGTCGTAGATCACGAATCCCCTTTCATCCTCAAGCCTGGCTCTGATACCAAATGTAAAGCACTATTATCTAACTTCTACTGCAGATCACGGGAGCAGCACCATGAATAACCTCCCAGCCAAATCTTGCTGAGACTAACTAGCAGACAGAGATCTTCGTTACCAAAATCGACGTGAATAATCCTCTTCTCTTCTCTCACTAGCCTCAGCAAGCCCCAATTCCCTACATAGATCTAGATGCCACATGTCATCCATACAGGGCCTTCCTGATGCAACATTTCACCCCTCTCTTGGGATGCATTAAATTCCTTGCCCCTAGGCACAATCTTTGCACTAGGCCCTTGGCCTTAGATCTACCTAGTCTGGTGCTATCAGCCCTCACCTAGGACCTTGACATTAAATCCCTCCCGATCATTTACATGAAGCGCAAACACATATATTACAGAGATAGATCCATGAAGGGAAATGTCGACTGATTCTTCCGAGGTCATGCTACCTCGGCTAGAGCATAACAAGATCCCTTTGAGAGCGGCAGAGCGGCATTGGGTAGAGGAGTACCAGGTGCTCCACGAAGTCATTACAAGATTCTGGCCCTGCCTGTGGACTACCTTTTGTCCACGGAAGATTACATATTTCATCTGAATGCTGCCCATGGGGGACTGCTCATTGGCCTGTGGTTGGACAGATGCCACTCGATGGGAGTGCCACCACTGTGCAAAGAGAGAGATATACCTTCATAACACTACAATATATCCAATCTTACAAAATAAAATTTTTATTAAACAAGCGAACGAACAAAGGAAAGAAGGGAGTTTGTAAGTGACTCTAAACAAAGTTAAGAGTAATTGAGAAAAAATAAAAATAAAAATAACTTAGTAAGCAAAGCTATAATTACGTTCTCATCAATACCCAAATATACGCTGCCATCTAAGTTTTGAAAGATTCTAGAATCTCTTGGGTAAACCCACTGCTTAGTAACCTTTGAAATCCCAACCCAAACAACCAAAACTTCGATAGCAAAAAGAAAGAGACAAAGCATAATATAGGAGAGAGAGAGAGAGAGAGAGAGAGAGAGAGAGAGAGAGAGAGGATGAGAATTAAATTAGGTTAAATTTCCACAACACACCCAAAGACAAAAAACAACAACTACCTAATGCTAACACAAGGGAACAAAGATCTAGATCTACACACACACACACACACACACATAAGGTTAAATTTCCACCACACCCAAAAACAAAAAACAACAAATCGTTGTTTTTAATTTATTAGCTTTTTATTTGTTTATTTAATTTAAAACAATAATACATAATAAATGAGTGAGTAGGTGGAGATTATAATAATAAATACACACAACCCCTATATAGCAAAACTAAACTAAACAATACCTAAGAGTAGATGACCTCCAAAAATAGAGCAAACCTATGAACTAAAAAGAAAATGGGCTTTGAAGCTCCCTACATGGGATTTTGATTCTAGTTTCAAGGATCCTAAACATACCCAAAACCAAAATTTCAAAGATATAATGACTACGTTCCAAAGTCGTGTAGTAGAGAGAGACCTCGAGACGAACCACATTTTTCTATAGAGCTGCCTTGAGCACAAATGATTTGGCAAGAGGCCCTCCAAATTGTGGCTCAGACACAGATGATGCAGCGAGACTTCACTAGGGGCATGGCAACTTGGTTGACAAGATTGTTGGACAAAGGGTCTTCAGGATCGAGGTGCAAGACGCGATCCCTCCATCCATCAGTAGCCTATACCCTCACCAAGGATAGTGTTTGGAAGAAAGTGTCCACCATTATTGCTTGGAACATCTCGATCGCCCGTTGCGGTTTGGTGATGGGAGGCCAACAAGTACGTCTGGCAGCCCCCTAGTTGCCATTTAGTTATACCTTACATGCCACATGGGAGTGAGGGACAATGGGTTCTCGAGTGACCGTCAAAATGTTGGAATGAAGATGCACAAGCACACGGCTAAACTAGGGAGGATGGAAGATATCCCTCGTGGTGTCTTGTGCATAGAATAGATGAAGGTTGAGCGAAGAGATCGATCCAAGCTCAAGAAGAGATATCGCACTAGATTCAAAGACAGGACAGAGGAAAATGATACTTACAATGATTGATTGTAGATTGAAAGATACAAGCACTTCCAAAGGTCACGTGAAAGGAACTCACAAGTAACAAATCCAAAACCCCTTTTACACTCACACGAAAACTAGAGGCCTAGTGCTCACACTTGGCTCCAAAATACCCAACAAACCCCCATACCGAGCCAAGGTGGTGAGACCCACACGCAAATAGATAAACCAATCTCCAACTCCACTGCAATACCACAAAGAGATGGCCTCCTTGTGTGCACATCCCATGCCACAATTAACTTGTGACCACCAGTTGAGACCACCACTCACTCCCTCCCTTTGGCTCCTAACTGGATACAAGCTATATCTCAAAAGCCTAGAACTAAGGACCTCACACAAAGACTCAAATACAATCATTTTTGGGGGACTACCAATACTCACACACCTTAAACACGTAAAATATGGGGCAGGTTACCCCCTCAATGCCCGTGATGTCGACCTTTTTGAAGTGATGCTTCCACGACACTATGGCTTGTGGCCTTTATGAAAAATGTCTCAACAACCGCTCTAGAAGTCAAAGAAGAATGAGTCTCGGATGCCCATGATAAAAAATCAGATGTGGAGGCTTGTGTTTCCAATGCCGGCATTATAGGAGCATATGATGATGCAGAATGAAAACATATAAAGCCATGTCCTTGCTTTCTTATGTTAACAACCTTTAAAGACCAAGTTTTAAACTTTTTCAACGAAAATCATGCTCTCAACTTGTGCTTTCCAGTACAGGCTGCCGATTCATTCTACGTAGGATCTCACCTCTCCTCTTCTTGATGATATGCGCCACCAACGCTTCTATTCTCCCTTGCTCCTTATAGGCTTCTTCGCGTTGGACTCTACAACAAGAGCAGCCTAAGGTTGCAGCGGTCAGTGAAGATAAGCACATATCAATCAGGTCCTTTGCTGACTACTCGATGGTGTTCACATTCACAGCAGGGCTTCACAGAATCACCAAGCGACGGCAACCGACAACTCACGACAAGGGCCACTGGGCACACACTCACCAGTAGTCAAACTTTGAGAGTAGCCGATGGATGTTGAAGGCTGTCGGCCAGGCCTGAAAGTGCACACGAAGTTGCCAGCTCAATAAGCGAGACATAAAAAGCAGCCAACATATGTGGGAACTCTTGGCAACCCACTCATCAAGTGAAGAAGAAGCGGAAGAGGCAGAGTTAGATGCATGAATATGGTGACAAAAAAATGGCAGCCATTTTTGCAAATAGGTGCCTATGATATAACTAATACTGGAGTAGTACTTGGTTGTGAGTCTGTTGAGAGCATCTCACAAATACATAGCTAGTCCTCTGAAGTTGCTGCTTGCTAGGGACGGGCTCTCTAAGGAGACTCCCTTCATCATTGAGGTTGTTCCTGCTCCTAAGGTGGTAGTGGGTGGCAATGGAAATTCGATAGATACGGCTACCAAGGTGTCAAAGACCAGCCTCCTTCCCCGTGCTTTACGTTCCATCAAACAGTGGGTTTTCTGGGTCTTGCAATCGTTTCATCCAGATGGTGAATGCCAATTACTGCTGACTAGTGAGCGCTCTCGACACCTTGAGAGCCTGGGAAGTATGCTTTGAAGCTCTTGGAGCACACTGGATGGTATCAGCGGCACAACTACAACTCGGTGGTATCGTTCGTCAAGGTGCAACACCCTGTTGCAGGCTCAAGAGTTTATCGCTTAATGGTTGCTCACTAAAGGGCTTCATCGCTCAATCCTAGGCTAGAGCCTCAGGAATTCATCAATTGTTGCTTGATTGTCGCTCGTTGAATGGGTTGGTTGCTTAGTCCTAGATTAGGCTCAAGAGGTTTTACTGCTCAGCTCAGCTCAAGCCCAGGGATTCGTCCCAGAACAACTCCAATAACCGTCCGCAAAAGAGCAGCTCCCTGAGGACCAAGTGTTGTTTGAGCTGGGGAGTTCTCTGCATCTTGAACTCCAAGCTGTAAGCTCTGATTGGCAGCTTGCTAGTCTAGAGCTTTCGAGGCCTGGTTTTTCAGTGAAGTCTCGCCAAGGGTCTCTTGAACTTTTGACCTCTTTTAGAGCTCTTCCATCTCCAATCAGCAGGCACTTCTTTGGTGGCTCGAGATTCAGTGGTGTTTTTATTGTTGTTCTTTTTAGAAGCAGCCCAATGGAGACCTTGGTGTAGCTTCTACTTCACAGCTCCAGCACTACTTCGAGCCTTTCTTCCTTTTCAGGCAGCTGTTTGTCTCTCGGGAGAACTCACCTTGGTCTGGCAAGAAGGGCTCACATGGCAGCACCTTCGACCCCCACTGTGGTGAAGATTATACTCTCTCCGGAAGACAAGCAGCAGGTCAAGTGTGAAGTAGAGGCTTTGCAGGTAAGGCCCTGGTGGGCCGCATTGTTGGGCTCACCCCGTCAAGGAAACAGGTCAGGGATTGGCTTCATGCGAGCTTAGCCCTAGGGGCTGACCACATCCAGGAGGTCACAATCTATGGGAGAGGAGTCTTCCTCGTGCAGCTGAACTCCCCCGACACCACGGCCTCCCTTGTTGAGCAGAGCCCTATCCTACTAGGCCCTCGTGTCGTCTACCTCCTTCCTTGGTACCATGGCTTCACAGTCGAGGACAAGGATTTGACTCATCACGTGCCACGATTCCCAATGATGCTCCGCTTCCCGAGGCTTCCGAAGGAGTACAAACCTATTCTTCCTTCCATAGGGAATTGTTTTGGCACAGTTCTAGCATCTCCGCCACAGATAGCGGCTTCAGTAGTGGCAGAGGACAAGGTCCCCCGCCTCCAGGTTATCGCAGAGCATCCAGAGTCCCTCCTAGAGGAGATCCTTCTGGAGACCTTAGATGGAGGCGAGTTTAGACAGCGTGTGGGGATCTCTGGCTTGCCCGGGCAGTGTCCTCGGTGCAGACGGATGGGTCACCTGGCACGGGACTATTTGGTGGGCAAGGCCCCTCACCAGAGATAGGAGCATAGGGAGGCTCAACGCCGTCCGTCGGCCAAGCGCCAGCAGTAGGCGAGGCAGCAGCAGACTCAGACACCTTGGATCGAGCCCTCCCAAGGGACTTGGACCAAGGTGGAGAAAAAGCCGCCCTCCAAATCAGCTCAAAAAAACAAAAGAAGAAGACCTAGACTTAAAGAGCGCAAGAAGGCGCAGACTTCTTCTTCCCATGACACAGGGAAGGGGAAGGGGAAGGTACCAGCGGAGTCCCCGGACCGGACACAGATGGAGGAGGAGACCTTTTTCGATCTTCCCTCAGACCCGCAGGTGACAGCAGAGCAGAGTACCCAGGTTCCTGTTAAACGGGAGTCTGAAGCCCCATCAGAGTCGGCCCTGGAGGTCCCTCGGCGGCCGCCCCCCACCACCCCCCTGATCCCGCCCCCCCTCCCCCCAGCTGCTGTTACTCTCACCTCCCACCCACCCCCCCTCCTCTCCTTCTCGCCCCCCCCCCTTACAACAGCCCAGCCTCCTCACAGTCAGGGTCATCGAGGCCCTTCTCTTAGCTTCCATGTCTTAAGTCCCGCCCTGGTCATCCTCTGCCCAGAGAGTTTTGGAGGCTAGGACCATGGAACTACCTAGAGATTCTGGACGAATACCCGCTTGCTCTGGAGGTGTCAGTCCTGATTTTATAGCCCAGAAAAGGGGGTTCCATAGGAGTGTACGGCTCTCGCACTCGTCCCTTCTGGGGATTTCACTTCTCAGCTAGTGGGGAGGAGCAGTGGACCCCCACGCTGTTTGATCTGATGATAGGGCAGCAGATGTTCAGCATGATGGAGGAGTGGCTAGGCCCGCAGGGGAGGGAACTGTGGGTCTCCCATGGGAAGACCGCCACTTTTTAGTTGGGTTTTTCTGCAGATAGACGGGACTTGGGAGTAGCTATTTGTGTGCTTCACCTAGGTCCTGAGGTTCAGCTTAAGCAGGCATCATACTTGGACGCTATAGTAGTGCGCGGATAGGCTTGGAGTCGAGGCCTCCTTGATGCATGGACCATCAAGGTAGGCATCGAGCCAGTTACACCACTAGTTCGACGCCAAGTGGATTTGGACTACTCCCCCTCCAAACCACCGGCGCACAGGAGAGCCTTGTTTCCCCCCCCCCATAAGTTGGACCATGGTGAGTTGGAACGTGCACGGACTCCACGATCAGGCACGTCAGCAACCCCAACACTTGTTACTTCGCCAGGAGTTACAAAGAGCAGCGGTTGGCAAGGCAGTGGATTTCCTTTTGGTACAGGAGCATATGTTTTTTGCCTCGGACATCAGACATAGACGCCACCTCCTTCCTGGGAGAGGCCCAGAGATCTGGTCTCCCGCAGTGGGAAGGAGTGGAGGGGTTTGCATTTCAGTCTCACAGGCAGTTGCATCAGAGGTGTATGACCAGGGGGAGCTCATTACAGGTAGAGTGGTCTGGATGGGATTACGGATGGGAGATTCTAGGATTGGGATCCTAAACGTGTATGTCCCAACTTGTAGAAAGCACCGACCGGCCTTCTTGAGGCACTTGACCGATTGTCTCCCGGATGTAGACTCGTGGATTGTTGGAGGGGATTTCAACAATCTTGAGTTCAGAGAAGACAAACAAGGGGGTGCTTCTTTCGCCGAGATGCCCGCGGCAGAGAAGAGTACTTGGGAGCAGTTTATCTTTTTGGTTTGCGGCAGGGACCCCTGGAGGGAGGCTGAGTTCTCCAGGACCCCTCGCAGTCTTAGTTTCTCCTTTGGCCAACGCCGGCATGATGGATTGCTTGGATAGGTTCTACGTTGGAGATTGGGCCATGCATAGAGGTGGTTCCACGGGCATTCTTGCAGAGACTACCCTCTCAAACTACTCGCCGATTGTGCTTCATTTGGAGCAGCCCCGTCGAGGGCTCCCACAGAGGGGGGTTCGCATCCCACATGTGTTGATGTAGGAGGAGGATGTGCAGCAGGTCATATCGGAGATTTGGTAGCAACCAGAGGACACTCTAGAGGGTGGCTGGGCATCTTGGACAGCCAAAGCGATTCAAAGGAGCGGTGAGGAGCTCCGCACCCCGCTCTTCGCCATCGATTTTCCCTTCAAGAGAGAGAGAGCTTTGATGCGTGACTTAGCCTCCATTGAGTGTCTGAGGGAGCAGGACACGAAGTCCCAGTGGCTTGCTGACAGATATGAGTGTGCACGTCTGGAGCTTCAGGACACGGAGTTGAGGAGGGCTAAGTATTCTTACCATTCCGCTCGTGCTCGTTGGGTACAGCAGGGGGATAGGATGAGCCGCTAGTTCTTTCAGGCCACAGGGCCTAGGCCGGCAGTTGCCCAGTTGCAGAGACTGAGAAACGCTAGCGGCAGGGTGGTTTCGGACCCTCATGAGATTTTGGAGTTGGCTTCGGATTTCTATCGATACCTTTTTCAGGCTAAGGAGAGTCCCCCCAGATGCGGGAGGCCCACGAGGCGGTATGGGAGCATGTCCCAGCCGTGGTCTCTCAAGGTGTGAGCAGCCAGTTGGATTCTCCCTTCATAGATGACGAGCTTCGTGAAGCTCTTAGGGCACTTCCGACTCAAAAGTGCCAAGGGAGGATGGGCTGTCCCCGGTCTTCTTCAGGAGCTTTTGGCCCTTTGTGCACACCCCACTTCGGCTAGCCTTTCAGGAGATCTTTGACTCAAGAGCACTCCCACCGTCCCTGAGCAGAGGCCCTGAGCAGAGGCTGGATTTGTTTGATCCCGAAGGGAGGGGACCGCTCGGATATTCGACAGTGGAGACCGATCACCCTGCTAGACACCGCATACAAGATCTTAGCCAATGTCTTGAGTTTGCGGCTACGACCCCATCTAGTCGACATCACTCACCACACGCATACAGGTTTTGTCCAGGAGCGCAGCATCCTCGACAACATCTTCACCTTGTGGGAGGCGCTGGATTGGGCCAGGGAGGAGGCGCGGCCCCTTGCGATCCTACTGCTGGATTTTGAGAAGGCCTACCATCGGGTAGAGTGGTCCTTGGAGGGCACGATGCAGAGATTAGGCTTCTCAGACAAGTGGATCAGAGGGGTCTCTGCCTTGTATGCAGGGAGTTCTAGTCAAATGTTGATTGGTGTGGGTTCATTGGGGAGGCCTTCCCGCTCACCCGCTCCGTGAGACAGGGCTGCCCCCTAGCTGCCTTCCTCTCATGGAGGCATTGGGCTATTTCTTGAGGTCGCAAGTTGGCCTCAGAGGGATGAGGCTACCGATTAGACAGGAGGAGAAGCTTCTGGACTCCGAGTTCACAGATGATAGGCCTTGTATGTGGAGGGTTCGGAGGAGAGCTTGGATGCGGTCAGGGGGGCTCTTGAGGTTTATTGCACCGCCTCAGGGGCAAGGATTAACTGGGGCAAATCAGTCGGTTTTCTTTCAATACTGAGGAGTCCCAAGAGATTCTTCGGTGGGGCGCATTGGTAGGCTTCAGGTGGATCCGAAGTGGCCAGTCGGCAAGGTACTTGGGATGCCGTGTGGGCATTGACATTTCCGCAGAGCAACAGATAGCCCCGATCCTTGAGAGCGTGAGGCGCAAGCTTCTTTACTAGAGCTCAGCCAAACTCTCTCTGGCAAGCCTTGGTGGCTAACCAGGTCCTGTTGGCCACAGCCTGGTATATAGCCTCTTGTTGGTGTTTTCACAAGGGTTGCATGGGACAGTTGAGATGCTTGGTGCGTAACTTCCTTTGGGCAGGATCAGATGGCACTCGCAACACCAGAGCTAGAGTAGCGTGGCAGACAGTGATACTACCACAGGCACAGGGAGGCCTGGGTATTATAGATCTAGAGATGCAGAGCAGAGCCCTGTTGGGCAAGTTGATAGTCAGGGGTCTCACTCCAGGCATGGAGCCCTAGAAACTTCTCCTACAGTGCGGTCTCTTGAGGAACACCCCCGCACAGGTGGTCAGTGGCAGCTGTCCCACAAGTGGATCTTTTCGGAGGCCCCTCTCACAGGGAAGGGCTCACCCCTAATGAGGAGTCTCTTGAGGGTCTGGTAGCGGATCTCAGGAGGTCTCATCCGAGTCAGCCCCCACTACGCAGAGAAGTTTGCACGCCAGTCGCTTATATGGCACTCGGAGGTCAAAGACCAGGATGGTTTGATGCTAGGGCAGCGGCTACACATTGGCTGAGCACAATGGGACAGCGTGCTCGCTCCTTGCGGAATGGTCTAGACTCCCAGCGGAGGCAAAGGCACGATTGGAGGTCCTTTCTCATCTGAGAGGGGCGGGCCAGAGGATGGTGGAGATAGAGGTAGCTATTCCGGACTCTTGAAGGGAGGGACTGCAAGTTTTCACTCCGGCACACTGGCTAGGACAATTCTCTAGGACGGGTGTACCTCTAAGGATTCAACTGTGCCCGCAGGTGCCAGCCCCCACGAGTGCACGGTCCTATGATGTGGGACCGGGCAGATTACTGCAGCCCTGGATCACAGGGGATCAGGAGATGGATGGGGTGTGAGGCCACGTGGGTTGGCAGAGGGTCAAAGTAGTGGGACGTTTGGGCAAGGAGTGGTCGATCGACCCTTCTTGCATCACAGACCTAGATGCGCCCCACTTGAGACTATGTTTATGGGAGGGACGCCCTCTCAGCGAGATACAGTGGGACCCCGGAGAGTGGTTATGGCCGGTCAGAGCAAGTCTCTCAGAGAGAGTGGAGGAGATGCCTTTCTTCTCATACACCACGCAGATAGGACGCCGCATCCAGATGGACGCAATGGCCTGGACCCCTTCGCGGGAGAGACACTGGAGTGCGCAGCAGGTGCCTGAGGAGGTTAGATCCAGATTTTGGGCCCGCCTATAGGCGTTCACGGAAGATATCCTATTTCTTTTGGACAGTCGCACATGGTGGTCTCCCAGTGGGCCCGTGGCTTGAGCAGATGCGGGTGGATGGAAGCTGCCACAAATGTACAGTTGGAGCTATGGAGACTATTCCTCACTAAAGGAGCTGCCCAGCAGCTCACAGGATCTGGCTTGGAGCGCTTCGGATTGTGACACAGCTTCAGAGAACGCAGAGAGATTTCACATGAGGTATGGTAGCTTTGCTTATAGGCGCCTTCTCCATAGACACGGTCTCGCCAGTTTACCAGATACAAGGTCGGAGCATTCACAGCATTGAGCTTCACTTGGCTACTCCCCCCCCTTCTCACCATCCCCCTCAGTCGAGAGAGGATAGTGTCTAAGAGACGGTGGCCAGCATCACGGCCTAGAACATCTGGGTGGCCCGTTGCAGCTGGGTCATGGGCCAATACCATGTTCCTCCGACGGGTACGCTAGTTGCGTTCCATATGGGAGCACGGCATTCCAAGTTCTTGAGCTACCGACGATAGGCGGGCACGTTTCTACAAGGATTGGCCTACAAGTGTATTTTATGATCTCACGCCGCGAGGGATTCGATGGCTGTATAGTCCACCACTGTGGTTGTCAGCCCCTGTTATAGAGAATCCCTAGGCAGTGAGTTGGGATCTTTGGCTACAGGTGGGTTTTCTTTTAGCCCGTTTTTGTTTTTGGTCAATCACGATTGGCACCTTTTCCGTTTTGCCAATTTGTATGGTTGGATTTTAAGCATTAATAGAAGTTCCTTTTCTCTGTAAAAAAAAAGAAAGAAAAATGGCGGCCCCAAATCTAGGGAGAAATCCCGAGCAGATCTTGTCATGAGGATGTGAATTTATGGAAATTTCGATTTGCAACTCCCGTAATTTAAGTGTAATTGTCGTGGGCCTCTAGGGCACAGAAGTCTAGCCACGTGTGCGGGACTTGGGGAAAAATAGTGGTGCAATTAAAAATTGCTATTTTTGGCACGGGACTCTAAATCAGCACAGTACACCTGTTTGGCATGCAGGAGGCCAAAAAGCAAGCTAAAAAGTAGAAATTTGCTTTAAGGCCTGTTTTTTGGACCACAGAAGAACAGGAAGAGGCAAGTCACAGGTGGGAAAGTGCTCCAAGGCTATTCTATCACATTGCCTTGCTACTTTTTGACTACCAAGGCACTCTGTGGGCTGTTGGTGGGCTGCCAGAAGCTCAAAAATGAAATTTGTTTTTGTGCCAACAGCCTCCAAATCACATTGCCTTGCTGATTTTTGACTATACCAGGGCCAAGGCAGGCTGTGGGCTGCCAGAAGCTTACGAAATTCGTTTTTGTGCGAAGAGCCTCTAGATCAGTTCATTTTTGCTGCTTTCCGGGACGATTTGATTTTTGGCTGATTTTTGTCAGCTGCTACTGATTTTGGGACTATTCCAAGTGGGGGGCGACCTGTTCTGTGTTGCTTTCGGGCTGTTCTAGGGTTGAATCATCCGTTCCTTGCTGGATTCAAGGTTTTCCAGATCAGATGGCTTGTTTTCTGAGGATTCCTGGCAGAGGAAGGCTGATTTTTGACTGCTTTTGCTGTTCTCAGACTGGTTGTGGGCTGGTTATTGTGTCTGGTATTCCAGGCAGGGAAAGGCTGATTTATGCTATTGGGCAGTGGCAGGGGTGTCTATAGATTGGGACGAACTGTTTGGGAAGGGTTTCCTTGGTTGGTTGTGCCAGAGTTTGGCTGTCCTCGTCTTAAGGATGCGTAATTGCCTAGTGATCAGATGCATATTCGCCATATAAAGTTGAGCAGGAATTGCAGGGTGTGCAGGATATTGGAAGTCTGTGGGCAGTGGTTTGCCTGTATGCAGCTTTTAGGAGATCTTGTAATCATCCTCTTGGCTTTATATGAATATTAAAGAATATCGCAAGGGGGGCTAGTGTTTGGGGCCAATCGGTGTCTTTGTTTCTGAGAAGGAGCGCTCTAGCTCCCTGTGATTTAATCTATGGTGATTGATAATTTGATTATTTACTGTGTATGCAGTGGTTAAAGTGGATTCTACCAGCCTTTGATTAGTGAAGGCTGGTTTCATGGTTCCATTGCCGGGATCCGCCTAACTTCTTCAAGAGGTGAGCCTGTGGTTAGCTTGGTGCAAGTCCAGCAAACTAGGCAAAGGATACAGCATACAACTTAGTAAATATGTTTCACAAGGAGAGATCTCTAGCTCTCACAGAAGAGGAAGATGAAGATAGGATGTCGTAGACCCTTATTGATGATCATGGCATGAGAGAGGGATCCCAGCACGTTGCTGAGCAGCAGAATGACAATACTAATGAGGAGGACATAAATTTATTCAAGGCACAATTGCAGAGCTTTAAGAGTGCTTTATGAGGACCCTCGTCTTCAGAAGATTCTGAATTCTGAAACGCAGCCAAAGAAAAGGAAGCCCGATTATGCGGATAAGGAGTTCAAAGTAAACAAGAGGCCGCATGTGAATTTCCAGGATCAACCCTCGCAAAACCCCTATGGTTTGCAGCAATCTAATGTTATTCCAGGATTAAATCGAGGTATTAATTTTCAGTCTATGGTTTCCGGACGGCAAGGAGTTATTGCACCCCCTGTGCAACAGGGTTATTTTGGTGGAGATTAGTTTTTCAGGCTATGGTCAGCCATCAAGCACAATTTGATGGCATGCTAGTAAGACAGATGGTGGGATTTCAGCCTATTATGCAGCCCATGGGACAGAATTTAATGTATGCCAATGTTGGTGCAGCCCCAGGGATGCAAACATGCAGTAGCAAGCAATATGGTTATGCCAAATATGCAAAATTCAGGAAATGGTCTGGATAATACAGCTTTGCCTCATGGTGTTGGTGCTGGAGATAGTGCGAGTGCTGCTGTTCCTTTTGCTCAGACACTTGCATATGATAATTTTGCACCGAAGGCGAAAGTGAAAGACTATAAAGAAGTTGGAGCTGCAGTCAAATTCGAGATATTTAGTGGTACTCAGGATAAGCTCAAAGCTTTGACCTTTCTCAAGCAATTTGATGCAGCGTATACTAGAGGAAATTTTTCTGAGGCATCTAAGATACATCGGGCTGCAAGCTTTCTGAAGGGTAATGCTCTCCAGTGGTGGACCACTATGCTTATGAAGAACACTGCACCTAATACTTGGGTAGGCTTCAAACAAGTGTTCTCAGCTGCGTGGCTTCAAACAATTGTTCTCAGCTACTTGGGTAGGCTTCAAACAAGTGTTCTCAACTACATGGCTTGCTATGACTTTTGAGATTGACGTTATGATTGCCTGGCATGAGCTGAATTCAAACAACTGCTAGATATCGAGGAGTACAATAGTAAATTTTGGGTAGGTTTGTTGCCTGTAAGCTCCTATCGACATGTCCCTTTCTCTGAGCAGGTGGAGAAGTATTGTTGTGGCTTACCAAAGGAGCTTAGAGACTACTGTACGAAAACGAAGGTTTCTAACATGTCTCAATTGATTGAGAATGCTAGCATAGCCTATGCATTGATGCAAGGAAAGAATTCTGGATTCAAGGGAGGTCAAAAGCGTGAAGTCAAGAAGGACAGAACGGAGAAGAAGTTTGGATCTCGTCCCTAGAGTGATCAAAATGGAAAGAAATCAAAGAGACCATGGCTGGTTTGATGCCAGATGTAATCAGTGAACAGCCCCAAGGTGAAGAAACAGAGTTATGTAGGGCTTGGGGCAAGATTCGGGATCAAACAGCCCTCATCTTCTTTCATCCTGGCGCAAAGGCCAATTTTCTCTCTCCAAATATGGCAGCCAGATGCAGATGAGATGTGGCCAACTTGTGAAGCCGGCATGGCAAATCCAAAGTTTAGCGTTCATGTCACTCTCATTATAGGGAAGCTTCGCTTGCATATTCAGTCTTTGGTGGACAGCGAAGACTTCTATATCATGCCTCTCTCTGGTTGTGATGTTTTGCTGGGAATTCCATGGATGCACCGCTTGAATGCAGTGATAGAAGCCAAGAAGAGAGAATTTACAGTTTGTCATAAAGGGAAGACCCATGTAATGGATACAAAATTGAAAGGAGAATCTATCCCAGTTGTAACGGCTTCTGCCATTAATTCCATAATGAAAAGTCATGTTTCAGCGTACATGGTTTTTGCTAGGGAGATTCCTCCACTGAATGAAGGGCATACTGTTTCTCGTTTGGATAGAGAAAGATCTATCTTTTTAAATCAGTTTTCATATTGTTTTTCAAATGAATTGCTAGTGAGCTTCCACCAGAACGGCCAGAGGACCATGGGATTGATATTGTGCCTGGCAGTAATCCACCTAATAAACCACCCTACAGGGTCAATGCGGCGCAGAAGTAGATCATGAGTCAAGTTAATGAACTTTTGGAGAAGGGGCTGATTCAGCCAAGTTCGTCACCTTATTGTTCTCTAGTTCTTGGCGTATGTGCATCAATTACTGCGCCTTGAACAAGATCACTATTTAGAATCGCTTCCCAATACCCAAAATAGATGATATTCTGGATAGGTTGAAGGGGGGAGCTGTATTTTCCCGCATTGATTTGAAGAGTGGGTATCACCAGGTTTGCATCTGCCCAGAAGATGTACATAAGATGGCGTTCACGACTTCTTTTGGGTTGTACAAGTTCTTGGTCATGCCTTTCGGACTCAATAATGCTCTTGCGACATTAAATCGCATGATGGACAGGATCTTTCGAAATCACAAAGCCTTTGTTGGTACGTTCTTTGATGGCATGATTGTGTTTTCGAAAGATGAAAAGGAGCATCGAGAGCATTGGGCAATTGTGTTTGTAGAGCTGAGCAGACAGAGGCTGTTCATTAACCCCAAGAAAAGTGAGTTTTTCATGGCTGAAATTCATTTTCTGGGGCATATTATTTCCAAGGATGGGGTCCGGATGGATCCGGCTAAGGTGGAGGCCATAAAGAGTTGGCCAAAACCGAAGAACTTGCATGAACTTCGCAGTTTCTTGGGCTTGTGTTCATACTACCACCGCTTTATCTGTCATTTTGCAGATATTGCAGCTCCTATAGATGCATTCTCAAAGAAAGAAAGGGGATTCCTGTAAACAGAGTAAGTAAATGACTCTTTTGAAACAGAAGCTTATAACAGATCCGGTGCTGATTTTGCTTGATTTGCAAAAATCTTTTCATGTGCACACGGATGCCTGTGGTAAGAATGCTATATGAGCTGTTCTAACACAGGATGGGCCTATGAGAGTCGCATGCCGAAGTCTATCATGAGTGATAGAGACCCTCACATGACCAGCTCGTTTTGGCCGAGACTTTTTGAGAATATGGGCACTAGTCTTCAGTTTTCTTCTGCTTTTCATTCGCAATCAGATGGGCAATCGGAAGAGGCTAATTCCACAGCATTGGATTTGCTTAAATGCTATGTTTCGGAGCACCAGTCACAGTGGGAGAAATTTATACCGTTGGTTGAGTATGCATATAATAACACGGTACATTCTTCTACACGTAAAGCTCCATTTGAGATAGCGGAAGGCAATCGTAAGATTCCACCCATCTTGCAGACAAAAGATACAATCTTTGAGGTTGATAAGTATGTGGAAAGCATGGATGTAGCTTATCAGAAGGTGAAGCAAGCACTTCAGCGGGCACGGGATAAGCAAAAGAGGGCAGCAGACAAACACCGCCATCAAGTTGATATTAAAGAAGGTGATTATGTCTTGCTGCGTTTTCAGAAGGCAAGGCTAAAAAGTACACGGGGTCGTACTTGGCTTGTTCCTAAGTTGAGTATGAGGTATTATGGGCCTTTTAAAGTAACTGAGAAGATCGATGATGTAGCATTCCGGTTACATTTGCTTGATCATTGGAGGATTCACAATGCTTTCCATGGAGTCTTCTCAAGCCTTTTCATGGTGATGTGCCTGAGGATCTACCTTGGGAGATGCAGCCAGAGGTGGAAGAATTAGAAGAAGTTCTTGCACCCGAGCACACAAGGAAAGGAAGGTAAGAGGTAAAGTTACCCGATGCTACTTGGTGAAATTTTTTAATTATTCATCATTGCATGCGAAGTGGTTGGAGGAGGAGGAATAGGCAAATACTCCTCAGGTGTTGCAGCTTTACCTTGAGGCCTTCCAAGTAGAGCCAACTTTAGTTGGCACTTCTTTAGGTTCAGCAGAGCGGCTGGTGTCTGGAGCATTGCATGATGCTCAAGGGGAAGGTCAGCACCTCCACTCTCTCTATACAGACACGCTCGAGTATGTAGAGGTCGCTTGGTGTTACACTATGTCTCACCCGAGGTACTGGATGCTGACAGTATTTCTACCGCAGGGCCCATGTGATTGGTGTACTAGTCACTTGGTTATGATGTATCGAATGTGCAGTGCTATACGTATTTGTTATCCATGGCTCTACAAATATGTATACATTGTTGGTTGATCTGTTGGTGGCATGGTTGGATGTCCTTTCAAATTTGGTTGGTCTGTTGGTTGGCTACCCTTTCAAACTTGGTTGATCTGTTGGCAGCATTGTTGGTTGTCCTTTCAGATTTGGTTTTTATCTTTGCTATTCTCCTTTTCTTTTGCTGTTGTTTTTGTTTGCAGAAAATCGTGGACTTTTGCATTCTTTCAAGAGGGGGATATGTCACAAGGACGTGAATTTATGGGAATTTTGATTTGCAACTCCCGTAATTTACGTGTGACTACCTTGGGCCTCTAGGGCGCGGAAGTTTGGCCATGTGTGCAGGACTTAGGGAATTAAAATTCCTTAGCATGCCTTTGGAAATTGTGAATGTGCAGGCCAATTACTAGTCAATTAATTCCTACGACAAGTGTGTGCAACATAGGGGAAAAACAGCAATGCAATTAAAAATTGCTATTTTTGGCACGAGACTCTAAAATCAGCACAGGACACATGTTTGCCATGAGGCCAAAAAGCAAGCAGAAAAGTCAAGATGGCTGTTTTTTGAACCATAGAAGAACAGGGAGAGGCAAGTCACAGGCTAGGAAAGTGCTCCAGGGCCATTCTATCACATTTCATTTTAGTCTCTCCCAAACAAGCATCTAAATCTAAATCTAGCTGATAGGGCAACGCACCATTTAAGATAGAAAGAATTATCGCAATACCAGCAGGCCGCAACTTGGACGAAAACTTCACATTGTGAAATTTGCATGTCCGCTAATACGGCAGAAGCATATACCTAGATGAATCCAGGAACATTCCCAAACTCATCCTCGAGGACAAAGAGAGAGTTTATTCCTTTGGGATCTATTGCACACTTGGTCAGAAGGAAGGATGCGTGATTGCCTAGTGATCGGATGCATATTCGCCATATAAGGTTGAGCAGGAATTGCAGGGTGTGCAGGATATTGGAAGTCTGTGGGCGGTGGTTTGCCTGTGTACAGCTTTCAAGAGACCTTGTAATCAGCCTCTTGGCTTTATATGAATATTAAAGAAATACCGCAAGGGCGCCGGTGTCTTTGTTTCTGAGTAGGAGCGCTCAAGCTCCCTGTGATTTAATCTGTGGTAATTAGTAATTTGATTATTTACTGTGTATGCTGTGGTTAAAGTGGATTCTACGGTCTACCACCCTTTGATTAGTGAAGGCTGGTTTCAGATCTCTCCAAAAATATGGGCACAAAATGGCGACAGTTCAAGAATATGACAGCAACTTGCAAGGTAAAATACCAACCAGTAGAAAAAAGAAGCACGAACAGATCAGATTCACAAGTTGCCGACCAGAGACAGGCGACGTGCTTCAGAAAAATGGCGCTCAAAAAATTGGCGATCCAGTTTCAAAATGCAACAGCAGCAACAGAACACCTCCAAATATGACGATGATATTCCCTCCAATATGGTGGTAGGGAGGTCTAAAGACTATGAGCACATGGCTATGCTAGCGAGGATGGAAGATATCCCTCGTGGTGTCTTGTGCATAGGATAGATAAGGTTAAGAGAGGAGATAGATCAAAGCTCAAGTAGGGATCTTGCACTAGATTTGAAGTCAGGACTGAGGCAAATGATACTAATAACAATTGATTGTAAATTGAAAGGTACAAGCCTCATTTTTTAGGTTGGGCTGGCCTTATCTTACACACACCACACACATCACTAATGATGTCACACAAAATCTAATCTAATCTACTTCCAAGGGTCACGTTACCTTTCAAACTCACAAGTAGCAAACCCGAACCCCCTTTTACACTTAACATGAAAACAAGAGGCCTAGTTCTCACACTTGCAAGGCATCGATTGGTTGGGTAGTCCACACCCTGGTTGTTGAACAATGTTTCTGAGATTCCCTAGGCAGTGACATGGGTTCCCTAGAAGTAGGCTGGACAACAGCCAGCACTTCAGCATCAAGGCCACAAGGATAGCTGGTTTGTATGGTTAGTTTTCTCTCAAGCTTGATAGAAGATTTTTTTCTTTGGAAGAAAACAATATGTCGAGAGAGCGAAAACGTTGCGAGTGCAAGTTAGTGAAAGTGGTCTCACGGTGTGAGTATATGAAGATGGCATCGATCCTGACCAGGTAGACAAGTATGTTACAATGTATGTGCAACCATTGCAATAAAATGATTGAGCAAAACAATTGAAAAGAGACTCCAAAAGAGGAGATGAGCACAATTTTACTCTGGTCCACAAAATAGAAGATCATATTGCCTTGAGCGAGAAGGAACCTTTGAACACCACAGCTCAATTCCCTCCTCCACTCAGCCCAATGGATGTCACCAATAGGACCTCGCTCCAGTTGCTCACTCTCGCTCAAATCCACCAAAGACTCCAATGCTTGCCATGTAATCTACCAAACCATATTCACTCCTGTGAGCACCAACTTCCCTTCTACCTGTCCTCCTATTCGTTGTTCGATCTTTGCTGTTCATTGCTAAATTAGGATGTGGGGAGTGGTGGTGGTGGTGTGCAGGTTTGGGGAAGGAGAGGGCGGGGGGGGGGGGGGGGAGGGTCTTACGCCCAATTTCATTTTCCCAAAAAATTTACTCTTACTCAAAATAACTCCCGAAATAGCAAAATACAATATGATATGAATAATGACATAAATTACTCCCAAAACTATCTACAAAGGCCTTGATTTTTAGATTTCAGCCAACCAAAATCAAAATGCAAGGCTGACTTTTCAACTCTTAAACTTTCTATTTTTTTCATATTTGTGATCAAAAACTTATGAACCAAGCTATCCTAGTTATGACTTCAAATCTTTCTTCTAAGTCTACTTCGTATCCAGCGATATTAGAGCTCACTTGTATTCTACACTCCGGGAGCAGTTAATATACATTAGGGCTGTTATAACTCCCATTGAATCATTCAAAATGTAACATAAATATATTTAAATATCAACCCTCTCTCAAATGGACCACTCGTAACATGGCCTTGAAACAATAACTCAACAACTTTGAGACATCTATTAGAGAAGTTTGACAAGCATATGTAGTGAATTTGGGTTTTTTAGAGTTTTTAGAGCTTGCCATTGCTTGCAACCAGAAGAACCTCAATATGGAAACTCAAAATGGAGAAACCATCTTCAGACATTGTGTCTAAAATCCATTCTTAATGACCTATTCTATGCAAGTACCAGGAAGAGGAAACTATGGCGAGGCCTGTTAGAATTATAGATATAATTCAGCAGTGACCAATGTAATATAATAAGCTAGTTAGGGGCACTTTTCCCTCTTTAAGAGGTTTTTTCCCCTAACCGCAGTTAGTTCACTAACTATGGTTAGTGACTACTAAGGTTTTGTCGCTAGGACAAAACCTTATCTTTCTTTCAGTGTGTTGTACTCTTACTCTCTTCTATTGCAACTAAGCTTTCAGCTTCCAAGCTTCCAGCTCTCACACTCTCTCTTGCTCTCTCTCACTCACTCTCTACTCACATTTGGTATCAGAGCAGGTTCAAGAGCTTCGGGCTCCCTGCTCCCTTCAAGTTCCAGCCCTTTGCCTCAAGCTTCAGCCTGCTCCAACTCGTCCGTACAGTCCGTACGACTGTACGGAATCCTGACGTACTGCATCCGTACAGCCTCCGTACAGCTCCCGTAAAGCCTCTGTACAGTTTTCGTGCAGCGCCGTACAGCGTCCGTACAATTTCCGTGCAGCGCCGTACAACGTACGTATAGTTTTCGTACAGATCGCCGTACCTGCATCGTTTCTCCCCGTACAGATTCACCGTACATTGCAATCACTTCCGTACCTGCACGTACATCTGTCGTCGTACCTGCTCGCCGTACCAGTCGTACAGTGCCGTACCAACTGTACGGCACTTCTGTACTGTTTTCAGTACAGTGATTCCGTACTTATTCTGCTTCCGTACAGCAGGTAGCTACTTGGTTTAGTACAAGAGATCTAGCAGGTGATCTTTGGCAACAAAATTTTGCAGACAGCCATTGTTTGGCCCAGTATTCTGGGAGTACATTTGGGGCATTTTGTATATTGCAGACATTGCAATCATTGTGCAGTTTCGGAGCTACATCTAGAGCAAAATTGCAGATTTTGTTTAAAATTTGGGGCTTTTATAGACAGATCTGCAGATCTAGTCTGAAATTTGGGGCTTTTGTTCAAAAATTGCAAATTTGGGGCTTTTAGTAATTTTGCCCCTTTCTGGTTGCAATTTCAAGCCACAAATTGGGGCTTTTGTGTTGGGAGAGCATTTTTTGGAGTATTCAGTTCATATTGCCTTTCTTGGAGTGTTTGAAGCACTTTTGGCAGATTTTGGAGAGTTTTGATGCTTGGACAGATTTCTGACAGTGCAAGTACAAAAATCTAAGTTGCATTTACAGCCCGTGCTTGGCTGTGTTTTTTGGGAGTTGTGCATTTCATTCCCAATAAGGGAATTCAGCTTTGTATCTGCTTCAATCTTTTTCTCAGAAATGGCCCATCAAAATCAGAATGAGTTCCAGTTCGGTGGTCTTTCACAAGAAGACAAGTTGGATGATACCAACTACTCCCTCTCGAGTTTCATGGTACGTAATATTCTGATTTATCGAAATTTATGGGATTATGTCAATGGGGATGAGATCCGACCAGCAGATATTGCACCTGCTACCCCTCCTCAGCAAGGAGGTGGAAGAGGTCGTGCACAAGGTGCAGCTGCAGGACAAGTTGTTGGTGCAGCTACAGTCAATACTCCAGAGCAGAAGAGATGGGATTCACGGGATGCCTTAGCATTGTCATGCATCTCTCTTTCAGTGAAAAGATCTATCATTCCGCATATCCGGTCGTGTAAGACCTCCAGGGCAGCGTGGGATATCTTGGAAAGCATGTATGCAGCACGGAATGATGCAAGGGTATCTTTCTTGAAAAGAGAGTTGAGCAATACACATATGGAGGAGGGTGACTCCATGTCAGTCCACCTCACAAAGCTACAGGATCTCAGAGAGCAATTGTTAAACATAAATGAAATTATTCCTAATTCAGAGATGATTACAACCACTCTAAATTCTCTTCCTGAGTCTTATCTCAGCTTTCACACTTCGCTGAACTCATCATTGAGGGGGGGTGCAAATCCTCTCACTTTTCATGAGTTGATAGGACTTTTGCTTCAGCAAGAGCAGACCAGGAAAATTTTGGCTTCACGTGCAGGTGAACAAGCCATGCTCTCAAAATTTAAATCAAAAACAAAGGGACAGGCAAAGACATCAATAAATCAGCCTTCCAGTGGGTCAGGAGAGCCTTCACAAAAGGCTAAAAATGATGCAAGTAAGCCCAAAAAGAAGGGTTTTTGTCACTACTGCAAAAAGCCAGGTCATCACATAGCAGAATGCAGGAAAAGGCTTGCAAAAGAAAAGAAAAACAGCTCAGGTATGACTGTTTCAGATTCAGCCCCTCATGCATCTGACAGTGGGGATGCTGCAGCCAACTTTGTTGGACAGGATTATGCCTTTTTATCTTGCATTTCAGATTCTAGGTTGGCTGTTCCAGATGCTCGGGATAGTACAGCCTCTTGCAGTGATGATACATATGCATTTTTAACTTGCAGCTTTGACTCTTCTACAGATGCATCTACTTTCAGTGTTAATGAAACACTGAACACATGGTATTTTGACAGCAGTGCATCCAAGCACATCACTTCTAGGAAGTGTCTTTTTACTTCCTTGCATCCACCTCCCGTTGGTAAGAAAGTCACTTGTGCCAATAACTCGTCATATTCAGTACGTGGCACAGGAGAGGTTGAGCTCACTGCCATTGATGGCTCAATTTTCAGACTTTCAGATGTCTTATATGTGCCTGGCATAACCAAAAATCTCCTTTCAGTGTCCACTCTTAACAGAGGGGGATTTCAGGTCATCTTTGAGGATGACAAATGTGTTGTCCGAGACAGGGAAGCTGACTATGCCTTAAGGTTATCTGGTACTCTGCTGCGTGGGCTTTTTCAGCTTGATATTTTTGAGAAAAGAGCAGCCCATGCTCCGGCAGTTTCTACCCCTACAGCTGCCATGCAAAATGCAGAATGATGGCATGCCAGGTATGGCCACATGCATTACAACAGCTTGATGACACTTCAGAAGTTTTCAATGGTTGATGCATTGCCACCTCTTGAGATACCTCCTCCACATGCCTGTGAAGGGTGCATTTTAGGTAAGATGCATAGATTCCCCTTCAAGAAGGATGGTTCAGTTAAAGCTGTCCGCAAATTGCAGCTTATACACAGTGATGTCTGTGGTCCCATGAGGACTCCATCCTTGGGTGGTCATCTCTACTTCGTTAGATTTATTGATGACTACTCCAATTTTACTTGGGTTTATGGGCTGAAAAAGAAATCTGAAGTGTTCACGGTGTTTAAACACTTTTCAGCCATGGTTGAAAATGAAACCGGACTCAAGATACAGACATTGCGCACGGATAGAGGTGGGGAATACCTATCTGCAGAATTTGATGCTTTTCTCAAGGGCAAGGGTATTGTGCATCAGCTCACAGTCAGGCTGACCCCTCAGCAAAATGGCAAAGCTGAGAGGAAAAATAGAACCCTCATGGAGATGGACAGATGTATGCTGAGAAGCAAACACATGCCTCATAAATTCTAGCTAGAGGGTTTGATGTGTGCTAATTACATTTTGAGCAGGGCTCCCACTAAGGCTTTAAAAACAAAAACTCCTTTTGAGGTCTGGAATGACAGGAAGCCTTTAGTGGATCACTTTCGAGTCTTTGGATGCCTTGCCTATGCACATGTGCCAGTTGAATTTAGGCACAAATTGTCAGATAAAGCCATCAAATGCATATTTGTTGGATACAGTGCAGAAAGCAAGGGGTACCGTCTCTACAATCCTGCTACACGCAAAATCATAATAAGTAGAGATGTGATATTTTCTGAAAATTCAGCTCATACTCAGGCTGAATTTCAAATGCCTTCGTCTTCAGAGGATGTCTTTGAGGGGTTGCTACCCATTGCTTTGGGTTCCCCTGCTGATTTTTCTGATCCAAATCAGAATTTACAGCAACCTCGAGATGCTTCAGTTCCGCCACAGGATGTCTTGCCCCCTCCACAGGCAGTGGAACATGTGGTGCAGCAAGAAATTGCAGACATACATGCAGCAAAAACAGTCCCAAACTGGCTGTTACAGACTCTCAAGGAGAGTAAACTTGATGCTCCGTTACCTGGCAGGACTCGCAGTGCAGCAAGGCACATGGAAGGTGCTAATTCAGTGGAATCAGCATATGCAGGTACTCTCCTTGATGAGGAGGAGCCTGCCACATTTGAAGAGGCAAAGGATAATGTGCATTGGATGAATGCCATGCACGATGAGTTGCAGTCCATTGCAAAAAATCAGACTTGGGATATTGTGGACTTGCCACAGGGTAAACATGCCATTGGCACACGATGGGTATTCAAAGTCAAACGGAAGCCAGATGGCTCCATTGACAGATATAAGGCCAGGCTGGTTGGTAAAGGCTATGCTCAGAAAAAGGGCATAGATTATGAGGAGACATTCGCTCCCACATCCCGGATGACCACCATCCGATCAGTAATTGCAATGGCTGCACATTTTGAGTGGAATGTTCATCAGTTGGACATAAAAACAGCCTTCTTAAATGGGGACTTGCTGGAAGAGGTGTATGTCAAACCACCTCCGGGCTTTGAAATTACAGCAAATGCACTTCAAGTATGCAAGCTCAACAAAGCTTTATATGGGCTGAAACAGGCTCCTCGTGCATGGTATGCCAAGATACATGCCTTTTTGACCAGCAAGGGGCTGCACAATAGTCCTACTGAGAGCACCCTCTACATCAAGATGGATGGGGGGGAAATATTAGTCATCCTTCTTTATGTCGATGACTTACTGCTCACAGGGTCCAATGAAGAAAAATTGCAGATTTCAAAGCTGATTTGCAGACCAACTTTGACATGTCAGATTTGGGGCTGCTTCACTTTTATCTGGGGATCCAGTTCTCTCATGAAAGACGTGGCACTGTTATGTCTCAGTCCAAGTATGTTCAGAAACTCTTGGACAGATTTAACATGCAAGAGTGTAAGCCCATAGCCACTCCTATGGAGCCGCGGCTGAAACTCACAATGCATGATGCAGGAGAATCAGTTGATGCCACACTTTACAGTCAGGCTGTTGGATGCCTCATATATCTCTGCAACACTAGACCTGATATTCAGTTTGCAGTATCTCAGGTGAGCAAGTACATGCACAGCCCAAAAACTATGCATTGGCAGGCAGTTAAGCGCATCTTCCGTTATTTGCAGGGCACAAAGTCTTTTGGCTTACTATTTCCCAGGGGGGGTGACTTGCAGATGCATGCCTACAGTGATTTAGATTGGGCTGGTGATTATGACACTAGGCAGTCCACTAGTGGCAATTGTTTCTTTTTGGGTAAATCTTGCATTTCATGGCTGAGCAAGAAACAATCTACAGTGGCTACCTCATCATGTGAAGCTGAGTACAGGGCAGCTTTCACAGCAACAGTTGAATGTGTCTGGTTGCGACGTCTATTTGCTGATCTTCATCTGTCTTTGGAGGGTCCCTCTCCAATTCTCACTGATAGTCAGAGTGCCATTGCAGTGGCAAAGAATCCAGTGTTTCATGCTCGCACGAAACACATCGAAGTTCACTATCACTACGTCAGAGAGAAGTTGCATGCAGGAGAGATCAGTATGATCTTTGTGTCCACACATGACAACGTTGCAGATATTTTCACCAAAGCACTACCACGTGAAAAGTTTGAGGCATTTCGCAGTGCCCTGAACTTATATCCGTTTGGTGACTGATCAGCCTTGTACATGACATTAGCACTGCAAGGGGGTGTTAGAATTATAGATATAATTCAGCAGTGACCAATGTAATATAATAAGCTAGTTAGGGACACTTTTCCCTCTTTAAGAGGTTTTTCCCCCTAACCGCAGTTAGTTCACTAACTATGGTTAGTGACTACTAAGGTTTTGTCACTAGGACAAAACCTTATCTTTCTTTCAGTGTGTTGTACTCTTACTCTCTTCTATTGCAACTAAGCTTTCAGCTTCCAAGCTTCCAGCTCTCACACTCTCTCTTGCTCTCTCTCACTCACTCTCTACTCACAAGGCCACCATCAAAACCATGGATCTTAAGGAGGATAGTAGTAGCCAAGGGTATGGCACATTCAGAAGTGGAGAGCATATTCTACTTACAACTCCTAGAGCTCACTCTACACCCACCATAATGACAAAATGTGTGGGGATCTATCTCCTTGGGGGGAACCCAAACATGGTGCTACAAAATGGACCCTACCATATTTACATCCCATTTTTGCAAGAGTGCTATCTTCAAGGTAAACATGGCTTGCCAGGCCAAATCACTTTGGCCATCTCTCACAAAAGCTATTGCTGATTCTCATAGTCGCAATCTTCTTGATTGTCCTAGGCAAGTGAAATATGGGAAATGATGGACAGCCCCCATAGTTCTATCTTCAAGGTAAACATGGCTAGCCAGGCCAAATCACTTTGGTAATTTCTCATAAAGCAATCGCTGATTCTCATGATCACATCTTCTTGATTGTCCTAGGCAAGTGAAATATGGGAAATAATGGACAGCGCCCCATCGAGACATATGAAGAAGTTAGGTGCACTAATAAGGTATGAAGAACCTGTTGGTTCAGCATACTTTCGTAGCCATTAGGTGGACCTTATCACATTGCCATTTTGCCAAGGTGAAGCATCAAACAAGAAGGCACAAGGCCGAGGGAGGCCCAAAACAGCAACTGCACTCTTTAGCGTTCGATTAGAAAAGTCAAGGAAGTGTCAAAGGTGCCTTTTTCGAGTAAGGCATGGAGTACTAGAACAAAGGCTTGCAGTTATGCACACAAGCAATTGAGCTGAAAAAGGCATTAAAGGGAGAATCCCCAAATCTAGTTGCTCATGCCAGAACATACCGTGATAGAGCAATGAGGCTTGTTGAGATAAAGAAAGATGTCTCACATGAAGCCGAGTTCCAATTAGCATGAAAGAATACTTTCCATTTTGACATTGTTGTGCAGTGTGCCTTTGTAATGCTTAAGCCTATAAAGCAGTTTGCTTCAGTCAGTTTAACTCCAGGTGTTTGCACACTGTGTATAAGTGTAAACTTTAAAGTATATCCATGTGAATCAATTTTCAAGTAATCCTTTAAATAATGAATTTGTGGTTTTGCTGTATATCATAGGCAGTGAAGGTTGTGAACACTCGTGCATTGGCGATCTTAACCACATTGTAATGTGCATAGAGTTTTTGCACACTTAATATTTTTATATTTCAACTTTAACCATTTACAAGACCCATGTAATGTACATTACTGAATAGATTCATGCATACTTCCATAAAGGTAATACTGGAATACTTGATTTTCATTGGTCCTTGTCTGTTGTATTTTTCCTTCCTAAATAATGAAGATATTTTTATAAATACTCAAGGGTCAGGGCATATCTTAAATGGTTTGCATGTCAAACCCTCTCCCTGGCCAAATAAGCTAAATCAGAGGAAGAAACCAGAAGCTTCATATTAAAATGATCATAACACTCTGCACAACCATAAGAAGGAAGGGAATCAGGCGAAGGAACCTCATACTCGTGATCCAGAGCCTCCTCTGTAGCATTGAATGCAGCCTTCAAAACATCTGTGGCATTAGAGTTGCAGAGAACCTCAGATCGCTTTGCATCCACCCTAAGAAAATCGAAGAGCTTCTGGGGCAGTATCCTGGGAACAACACAAATCAAACCACTGTAAAGGCAAAAAGGAACGCTAAAACCAGACTATCGCATTGTTATCACTTGTGCCTTTCTATTTTAAGAAGATGTTCTAGAAGTCTCACGAAACACACCTTTAATCACAAGAAGGGCCCTCAACGGTTTTGAATGGTAATTCTTGAAAAGAGAGTTGAGATGAACAGTTTTCAAAGCTGAATTTCTACAATAAACAAAACTATGGCAAAGCTAGAGGGCATGCAATACAAAGCATGTCCTCCTCACCCCAAAAACCCCCAGCATGCCTAGCCTAGCCATGTTTAGAAGCTAAGCATTGTCTTGGGGGAAAGCTTCTGGACAATACAGAGCTTTTCCAAAAGCTAAACATAATAGATTAACTTAAATCTCAGCTGCCATTTGCAACTTTGCTCTGCCAATATTTTCTTTAGCTCTGAATTGGTCTTGATGAACTATTACCTCAAATTCCAGGGCAAGAAACTGTCCTAAATTTTTTTGAAGTATTCTTCAAGCCAGTAAAATGAATCCTCCCACATTCATTGGGACACTTGAATGTTACTATGTTTGATTTTTCAAATCTTTGACAGAGACAGGCAAGAGCCTCGTGCTATAGATTTTGACTTAATAATTGATACAAAACTAAAGTTCCCACCTTCCTAAAAAATCGCCTTTGACTAAAATTCTCACCTCTAGAGGATATTTGGTATTTTGTATGGCTTCTCAGAAAAGCATGTCTTTCACTATCGAATCCACCTTCTATGTTAAGCCAGCATCCTTCCTATGTTCAATCAAGCTTAATCTAAGGTGATCTAGACATGACATGAACGAAAAAAATCTCCCCCAACCTAACTACTGCTACCAATTACCCCACATCATATGCATTAGATAAAGATAACCCTGAATTCAGAGTGTGTTTTCCTGTTATTCCCAGAGGTAATGAAATACCTCTGGTCGTTAGATAGACATATCAGAGAGCTTTTGTTTGATATGCATATTGTATTTGCACATAACGGAGATGGATTCTAGAGTAGAGAGCTTTCATTTGATATGGATATTTTAGATAAGGCTGACATGGCATCCATAGCCGCATGTCAACAGAATATGGATTCTAGAGTGGTGTTATACATTCGTCTCATTATTAAAACCTGAAACCCTATGCCACCCCTTATTCTTGTTGATGTATATGTCCACCATCCCAAATCCGTGAGAAAATGGCTAAAACAGTTAGTTAAGTCTAGGAGATGACAGATCTTGTTATCATGGTGAGGCAAATGGAGTCAATGCTTAAACAGACTTGTCACATGTCAAAGGCATCATGTATGAAAGCCTCATACACTTGTTTCCTAAGTCAACCCCATTTATGCCTATTGTAATCCCAAAGCAATCCCAAATCTGTGGAAGCACATCTTATTTTTTACATGTTGTTGCATTTAGGCTCCCCCATCCACCCCTTCTACCATCGGAGGTGCAATACCAGTAGTTGTATCACCATCCCCGCCACTAATTGCCCCTATCAAGGTATGTTACCACTATTTTCTATCCTTTCTTATATGTACCTAGTTGAGTTTTTATTATAGACATTATAGAATTTACTTGTATTTGTTATTTGACATGTCGAGATACTACTGGCGATTAGATTTGCATTGAAATGCACATGTGGGTACCATCCTCAACTTCTATTTTTGGGGCCTAGAATTGGCTCCCCTAGCAACCCATGGAGAGGCTAAGAGTAAAAGCAGCTAGCAGCAAGATTCAAGAGATTCAAGGGGACATCCCAGAGGGACGGTGAGCGGGGCTTCATAGGAAACCCAAATGCCATGACCCTCCACATTGGGTCTATCATTTCTCTAGGACAAAGTCCCTTTCAAAGTTTTCTTCTTGTAATAGGTTCAGGCCCATTACTCCAAATGGATCCAAAATGAGGAGATAGAGATCCACGGGATGATAAGATCATGGACTCACTGGAATGACAGACAACCAAAGTGTTTGGTCGTTTGGGATAGAGGTCCACCATTGACCCTTTCACTACGAGAGGGAAGATCCTTGTGTGAGGTACAATGGCAAAAGCGAGTCGTTCTAGCCATTCAAGGTTGAGTACTCACAGCAAGTAGTATAGGTTCCTTTCTTCTGTTGTACCGCCCCCATTGGTAGACGACTTCAATAGGAGGCGTCAACTTGCCCCCCCTCACATAGGCGACACTTGCTCAAGCAACAAGTCCCAAATTAGGTCCTTCCCAAGTTTTGGTCTCAGCCTTTGCCCAAGGAAGATCTCTTATTTCTTGCATGTGGAGCTGTCTAGGGGCTTAGAGCATCTATAGTGCTCCATCAAGACTGTGGCTATCACCTACGACATGGCAACTTGGTTGTCACAGAGGCAACAAGCTTTCCCCCTTTTGAGAGTCTCTTCAAACCTATAGAGATAGATGGATAGTGTGTCACCCACTTGGATATTCAAGACTCGGTCCCTCCCTCTCAAGAAAAACCCCAAGTTCTCTCCAAAGATTGGAGTTTGGGAGACAGACGCCAACATCACTACCTGGAATATCTGGGTAGCAAGTTGTAGTTTTTTTTCCTTTTTTTTTTTTGGGGGGGGGGGGGCGGCTGCACACTTGCCCTACAGCCAACCTTGTCAATATTTGGCACGATATTATCTATACCTTGGAAGAAGGCTATGGAGGGGTCTAGGAAGACCGCCGAAAGGTGGGAGCATTTCTGCAAGGAATGGTACACTCACACAGATCGAGAATTCCACTAGTTCTATTAGCTCTCCACCTTGGTTGCTAGCACGTGACACCTGTTTCCAAGATACTCTAAGGCAATGAGCTGGCATATAATGAGTGGCAAAGCTTACAATCAATATGATTCTATTATGCTTGGCTATAGGTGCAAAGGTCTTGTCATAATCTATACCTTTCCCATGTACATATTCATTTACTACCAATATAGCTTTATACTATATAATATACAATCACTCTTGGCTTTGATTTGATAGAGCCATTTATTGGCAATGAAAATTTTGCCTAGTGATAAGTCTACTAGTTCTTAAGTCTTGTTCTATTTGATACTATCATACTCCTCCTTCATCTCTTCCTACCACTTCTAAGCAAACGATTAATAGCTCCAATTAAAAGCACAATTGAAATCACAAACCAACGAAAAAAGGACCTACATCCTTATCTCTCAGCAAAGCCAACAAGCAATGATGAGGCTCCCCCTCCTCTCAAAACGGGCTCCAAGCACCTTCTCTTGATGTGAAAAGGTAAATAAGGTTAGTAATTACTATCGAGCAGTTATTGTTAAAGAGGCAAGTGAAACAACACGTGTTCTTCATAATCACTCATCGGTGATTATGAGTTACTAAGCAATGTAAATAAATACCAAATTACCAATCTTGTGTCTTTTTATTGTTTGCAAGATGCACAATTTCAGATCTGTAAGTGCTTCACAAGGCTTCTTCCAATGAATCGAGCTATGGTTGCTTTTAGCAGGCCATACAAGAAGATGTCCTACTACTGTGCTTTCTAGCATAGTCCTTTGCGCATATCTTTTCTTAAATCACAATCTATAACATCTTTTCTTCGTTCCGGAAAATGAAGCCTCATCTTGCTGAAGCAAAGCCTTGTCTTTTCTTGCTGTTAGGGCTACTCATAACACTTAAAAAGAATTTCGACCATAGGTTGCAATTGAGAGTGTATGACAATTATCCACAATCCCTACTTCATTCCCTCTATGAAACCAAACAAGGAAGATGAAGAGAGAAAGTAGAAGAAGATCAACATGAATAACCCCCAAAAAAATACATAAAACAAAGGTAAATCTTAAAGGAAGACAAAAACAAATATTTCACCACACCCGCCTATGATGAAAAGCATTCATCCACAAGTTTGAGTCCTTTACAGTTAAGTTGTGGATTAAGGCCAGCTAATCCCACTATAGTTGGAGTTCCACAACAAGTACCAAGTGCTGCAGATTATGCTATCCAGAAGTGAGGAATGTTGTAACTTGCCAAGTCAAACATCCACCAAGCCATTCCGAGTTTCTTCCAGCAAAAGTAGAGGCCCTAGCTCCTCATGGTGCCAGCCGTTGTCTTGCAATCACGATAGTTACAAACTGACCAGCTGCTAACAGTTGATCCCTCACCACCTTCATTTTAATGATGTGATCCTCTACCATGTCCCCCTTCTCCATCTGCATTGTCTAGAGTTCCATCTCTAGGTCAAGGATTTTGGCTGCATTGTTGATCTCTTACATGTCTTTTAGCGTGGTCCATGCTGAAAACACAGCGTTTGCCAGCTGAATATGGGGTAGGACCAAGTCCACAATCGTGCCAATGATTATGGCCAGGGTGTTTGCATCCCTTGGGTACCCAATCTCTTATTGGATCAGGATCCGTTTGTGTAACCACTACCCCGACCACAGCGTTTTTGATACCTTGAAGCCTTAGCTCCACTCGCATCGTAATCTCCCACATCATCCGTAGTGCAAAGTGGCTCCGGACCTTCATCTTCTGGAGAGGGTAGTTAGTTCGGTGGAGCTTACCTGATTCCCCAAAGCTTGGGATGGGCAATCTACCAGCCATGATGAGGATGTGAAGGGGGCTTAGGGGGCGTATACCTGTCTGAATCCTGATCACTCTCCGTCTCACAAGAGTACTTGCCCTTTAGATGTAGGAGATAATTTCTACAAGTTTGAACTGAGATCTCATTCCAAAGGTTCGAGCTTCCAGCACTTGTGAGTCTCCCTCAGGGCTCTAATACCATGTTAGAAAACAAAGGTGAAGGTTGCTTGCTACAGCTAACACTCCCCGCAGCGAAAGATGTGTAAGCGCCTGCCCAGAAATCAGACAATGCTATTTCAAATCTCACTTCTTTCTTTGATGTGTACACAAGTGAATGCAGACGGATAGACATAGACTTAGATCCTTGAGTTGTGCAACAATAGAGTAGAACAATAGATTATGTATTGAAGATTGCTGCAAACAAATGGACAAAACCTGATACAAAAGGGTGTGCTCAGTGTGTCACCATCTAGTGTACAACGTACTGCCTAGATGTGGACCCCTGACCACTCAGGATTGTCATCTACCCCTTCAATCTCTGTCAGCCAGTGTGCTCTCTAGAGCTTCAGTGGGCTGCGTGGTGATGCACTTGTGGACACTCCTTGCTGCTTCTCTTCCTGATAAAGACCTGCAAACTGATTGCTCCAGTAACCTTTTAGGTCCTGTAAACCTTATGTGCAGTGTACTGCTCTGTACGTGGATGATCTACTTCCGGAATCCTGATTATTCCTGGCCTCTCCGTTGCCCTGGTAGACAGCCAGAATTACTGGCTCTTGTGAATGTTTTTCTGGACCTCCCTGCTGCTAGATGTGCAGTCCAAATTAAGGCACCAGAAGACCCAGACACTGAATGAATGGACTGCCCCTCCAGGGGCCTTTATATATGGTTGGAGACCCCCCGCATCAGATGACCCAGTCAGCAAACGGGCCCAACCAGTCTCCCAACCTGTACCTACTCCATATGGTCCGCCTGACTGCCATGTGGCAGCCGTACACAGCTGTGACTGTTCTGGTACTGTCTTGTCTGCCCCGACGTGCTGTACTGCCCTGACCTGACGCTATAATGCTCTGATCTGCTGCTACACCTTGAAGTCGCTTTCTGCAGGCCTGTGCTGCCCTGGAGCCAGGCGTATGGACAGCGGACAGCCCCAACCCCCCAGTAGCTGCTGCTACCCTGCAGCAGTCATATTCCTGCTCCAGTGTGCTGTCATGCATCTGTACAGCCTCCATACAGTCTCCTAACAGTAGCTTTTTCTTGCTATCCACTATGGCGGCAGCCCTACTTTCCATCTCACTTGCCCCGTGGCAGCCTCTCTCTCCTGCCCACGTGGCATCTCTCTTTCTCAACACATGATTCTGATACACCTCCCCCATGTCCTCCGCATTTGGGGGCTCACAGGTGGGGAGGTGACCGTGATAAATCCAACAACTAATCAAAGAGAGAGAGAGAGAGAGAGAGAGAGAGAGAGAGAGAGGAAGAGAGAGAAAAATAGAAAGTTTATTAAAAGTCTTTGAAAGACCGAGAGAGAAAGAAAGTTTATTAAAGTCTGCTAAAGACCAATGGGTCTATGAGACTGAAGAATATCCTAATACAATGAGCAAAAGGGTGGAGCTACTAAGCAAGCATCCTAACTCATGCTAGAAAATTGTGTAGACATAGTCAATGCTATCATAACACATGTCCATCAAAATCATATGCAGCCATCCTGAAATCATCCTCCTCATGTGGAGACACAGTTTGATCCAATACAATATAATAGGCATATGGAGCATTAAGCTGCACCCAACCGCGGACTGGGCTATGTAGGCAAGAAGCCTGTAATGGATCGCTGTCTACTATTTGGATGAGTAACCTGATGTGCCTTCCTGGCTGCTACCCGACGTCTGACGAGCGCCATTGTAACCCCAAGTCTGAAAATGGAGAATATGTCAGTGAGTGTGATCTGTGTGTCTGTCCTCTGCCGGGTGTGCCGCGTGTCGGTCTGAGGGTCTCTCCCTCTCCTACTAGCAATAGCCGGGATAGCAACCTACTCGGCCTAGAAGAAATCTGTGATTGTACTCTGAGATGGGCCGAACATGGTCCCCTGCTCCTGTCTCCTCGATATGATGAGACAGTCTCTATGTCAGACTACCTCGTGAATAAAAGCTGCCAGACATCTCTGATCTGGGTATAGGAGTCGTCTGGAGAGGCCCTCGAATCTCTCTGTGAAAAGGCAACGGTATCATCCACGAATCTCATAGTAGACTAGGCAATGGAAAAGAAAGTGCTCCTCTGACTCTACCTCATGGCACTCACACACAATGTGCAGATGCGACTCTCCCTGGGTATCCCCTCTGCATGCCCGCTCTCGATACAAAGCTGGTGCGATGACACACGTAACTGTCCAAGGGCAATCTTGAGTGAATGTGGTAGGTGGATATGGGTGTATCCTAGTGGAATGATGAAACCCTCTGCTGAAATGTGCAAGCAGTGGTCCCGATAGAAGCTGAGCTTCACAGGGAGCTCTGTCTGTGCCATCCATGTCTCGAATGTGTGTAGCTGTAGGAGATCCTCCCGGATGATTGGCTTGAATTTGTTGCCCCGGAACGGGACAAACGGAGCATCAATGCTGTACCAAAAGGGTGGCAGCCTGTCTATATGAAAACCCAATCTCTCAAACCATCTGCATGTGCACGCATACGAACATCTCTGATCACCCTGAGCTGCTACTGCCATAGAAGATGTTAGTGCCAACCAAGGTAGCCTGCATCTCCCTATGGTACATGAGCCATACGCACGGACGCGGTAGAGGTAAATGATAGTCTAGAATGCCGCATCTAGTTGCAATGGGGATACCCCGAGCTCAGCCTGAATGATCTGATGAGGAACAGATGGCTTGTTGTGTATCATCCGTGAGAGTAGAAGAACTTGTAATCTCTCGACTTGAGTCCACTCTGTGTCGGAGAGGTCTGGTCCCCAACAAGTGCTACCATACATGCCCGAATGTCAGACCAAGGAGTCGAAAAGGAGAACCTTATTCCGTCAGTCCTAAAAGTGCAAGTGGAAGCATTGTCTCTACAGTCGGCCAAGGAGGCGTAACCTCTACTTAGACCTGCTTGCATCACCGGTCTCATCATGAAGATAGGTCTTGAAAAGATAACCCCCAAATATGTGTATGATGAAACGATCTTAACTGGTGCCCCGTCAAAAGTAAATTGCTCTCTGTGCGCAACTGCTCTAGAGGTGTTGAAGATCATAACCTTAGTTTTACCCAGGTTGACCTTCAAGTTATGAGACTCGCAAAAAGCCAATAGTGCATCTAGGTGTCTATGGAGCCCCTCAGCAGACGAGGCTAGGAACACATCATCATCAGCGTACAAAAGGATCTAGAGCAAATTGTTGGGTGTTGGAAGCAATGGAAATGAGAAAAATGAGATGTTGTAATAGATTGCTGCAAAATTGAAGTGTGGAGGCTCAAGGGAGAGCCAACATAACAAAACCCTAGGGCTAACTACCCTAACTGGACTAAGTGTCCTAACTGACCTAGATGGTACATAAACTAACTGTACCAATAGTCCTAACTGACTATAACTAGGCCTACAAGGCACATACCAAGGTATAAGTGGCATCTATGGATAGCCCACGAGATGGCCTACAAACCCCCCTCCATGGTATGGGCTGAAAAATCCTGGACATGACTCAGGATACCTAAATATCTCGTGTCATGGTTGCACATGTTCGTCCCGTAGGGATATAGCAACCTATGATTGTACAGAGTACAACAGATCAAGTTACAAGAGGTGCTAAGTTTAAAGCCTGCCAAAAAGCCTCAAACTTAGGTCGAGGTAGAGCCTTCATAAGAAAATCTGCGAGGTTAAATGATGAAAACTCTTCGTGTTATCTCGTGGGTCAAAGACCCCGACGAAGCCTTTGGCTTTTGTTCGCTTCGCGAGCCAAGAAATTTCATTCTTCCGAGGAAACCTGCCGGGTGGTTGTCTTCAATGGGAACATAGGACAACTCAATATCACCTGTTGATAATCGCTCTCTAACATAGTGATAGTGAATCTCAATGTGCTTTGTGCGAGCATGGAAAACTGGATTCCATGCAACAGCCAAAGCACTCTGACTATCAGGGAAGATGACGGTAGGAGCAGTTTGACATGCACAAAGATCTGCAAGTAGCTTCCGAAGCCAAACACACTCCACTGTAGCTGTAAAAGCTACTCTGTACTCAGCTTCACAGCTAGAAGTAGCAACTGTACTTTGCTTCTTGCTGAACCAAGAAACACATGAAGTACCAAGCATAAAACATTTGCCACTATGTGACACACGAGTGTTAGAACAACCAGCCCAATCACTATCAATGAATCCATGCATGACAGTGAAGTATCAACCCCATAAAGAAGGCCTAAATGCTGAGTGTCTTTGAGATATCTGAAAACACACTTCACGGCATGCCAATGGTGCATTGATGGGCTATGCATATATCTGCTCAACTGAGAGACAGCATACTGTACATCAGGTCTCATATGGCATAGGTATATCAAACAACCAACTGCCTGCTGATAGAGAGTGACATCATATGTACCGCTGCCATCCTCAGAAGAGAAGTGAAAACCAGTCTCTAATGGTGTGGATACTGCCTTGCAATCCTCAAACTGAAAACGCTGCAAAAGCTGTCCAATGTACTTGGATTGTGACATCAAAATGCCCCCCTTACTGCTAGCAAATTGGATGCCCGAATTGTTAGAATTATAGATATAATTCAGCAGTGACCAATGTAATTTAATAAGCTAGCTAGGGGCACTTTTCCCTCTTTAAGAGGTTTTTTCCCCTAACCGCAGTTAGTTCACTAACTATGGTTAGTGACTACTAAGGTTTTGTCACTAGGATAAAACCTTCTCTCTCACTCATTGTGTTGTACTCTTCACACTCTTCTATTGCAGCTCAGCTTTCAGCTTCCAAGCTTTCAGCTCTCACTCTCTTGCTCTCTCTCACTCTCCATCTTCTCACATTTGGTATCAGAGCATTTGATCCCGCTCCCTCCTAAAAGAAACCCCGTCCCAACAAACGAACAGCTTCTTCCCCGTTCAGCTCCAGCCTATAGCTTGCCGTACTGCTCCAACTGCATCCGTACCTTCCGTACCTACAGACTCAAAATCCGTACCGTACCTGCGTACCTTACCTGCCATACCGTACCGTATCTGCTCACCGTACATCGCGTACCATACCTGCTCGCCGTACATCGTGTACCGTACCTGCTCGTCGTACATCGCGTATTGTACCTATCGTACCTTACCTGCGTCCGTACCGTAACGTCCGTACATCGCGTCCGTACAGCTCGCTGTCAGACTGTACGGTTCGCCGTACAGTGCCGTACCAGCCGTACAGCTCGATGTCTTCCGTACTTCCGTACAGCACGTACGTTTTCCATATTGTCAGCCGTACAGTACTTCCGTACTAGACCTGCTTCCGTATAGCAGGTAGTCCTTTGATTTCGTACAGGAGAAACTCGCAGGTGATCGTTGGCAAGCGCATTTTGCAAACAGCCATTGTTTGGCTCAGTTTTTTGGGAGTACATTTGGGTCATTTTGTTTGTTGCAGACATTGCAATCATTTTGTAGTTTCGGAGCTACACTTGGAGCAAACATTGCAGATTTCGTCTGAAATTTGGGGTTTTCTGCTGAAATTGCAAAATTTGGGGCTTTCTGTACTTGTACCCCTTTCTGGTTGCAATTTCAAGCTCGAAATTTGGGGCTTTCAGTTCTGCAGTACAATTTCTTGAAGAAATTTGGGGATTTTGTAATTACATTGCAATCTCGCAGTGAAATTTGGGGCTTTTGCAGACAGAGCGCAATTCTTGCAACATTTGGGGCTTTTGATCAATTTGCCCCTTTCCGGTTGCAATTTCAGGCCTATTTTGGGGCTTTTGTATTGGGAGAGCAATTTCTGGAGTTTTCAGTTCATACTACCTTTCTTGGAGTGTTTTGCAGCACTTTTGGCAGATTCTGGAGAGTTTTTGATGCTTGGACAGATTTCTGACAGTGCAAGTACAGAAATCTGAGTTGCATTTACAGCCAATGCTTCGCTGTGTTTTTTGGGAGTTGTGCATTTCATTCCCAGTGAGGGAATTCAGTTTTGTATCTGCTTAAATCTCTTTCTCAGATATGGCCCAGCAAAATCAGAATGACTTCCAGTTCGGTGGTCTTTCACAGGAAGACAAGTTGGATGGTACCAACTACTCCCTCTGGAGTTTTATGGTACGCAATATTCTGATTTCTCGCAATTTATGGGATTATGTGAATGGGGGTGAGATCCGACCAGCAGGTATGGCACCTAATACCCCTCCTCAGCAAGGAGGTGGAAGAGGTCATGCACAAGGGGCAGCTGCTGAACAAGTTGTTGGTGCAGCTATAGCCACTACTCCATATCAGAAGAGATGGGATTCACGGGATGCCTTAGCTTTGTCATGCATCTCTCTTTCAATGAAAAGATTTATCATTCCGCATATCCGGTTGTGTAAGACCTCCAAGGCAGCGTGGGATATTTTAGAAAGATGTATGCAGCCCGGAATTATGCAAGGGTATCTTTCTTGAAAAGAGAGTTAAGTAATACACATATGGAAGAGGGTGACTCCATGTCAGTCCACCTCACAAAGCTACAGGATCTCAGAGAACAACTGTTAAATATAGATGAAATTATTCCTGATTCAGAGATGATTACAACCACTCTGAATTCTCTTCCTGAGTCTTATCTCAGCTTTCATACCTCGCTGAACTTATCATTGAGGGGGGGTGCAAATCCTCTCACTTTTCATGAGTTGATAGGACTTCTGCTTCCGGAAGAGCAAACCAGGAAAAACTTGGCTTCACGTGCAAGTGAACAAGCCATGCTCTCAAAGTTTAAATCAAAAACAAAGGGACAGGCAAAGACATCAGTAAATCAGCCTTCCAGTGGGTCAGGACAGCCTTCACAAAAGGCTAAAAATGATGCAAGTAAGCCCAAGAAGAAGGGTTTTTGTCACTACTGCAAAAAGCCAGGTCATCACATTGCAAAATGCAGGAAAAGGCTTGCCAAAGAGAAGAAAAACAGCTCCGGTATGGCTGTTTCAGATTCAGCTCCTCATGCATCTGACAGTGGGGATGCTGTAGCCAACTTTGTTGGACAGGATTATGCCTTTTATCTTGCATTTCAGATTCTAGGCTGGCTGCTCCAGATGCTCGGGATAGTACAGCCACTTGCAGTGATGATACATATGCATTTTTGACTTGCAGTTATGACTCTTCTACGGATGCATCTGCTTTCAGTGTCAATGAAACACTGAACACTTGGTATTTTGACAGCCGTGCATCCAAGCACATCACTTCTAGGAAGTGTCTTTTTACTTCCTTGCATCCACCTCCAGTTGGTAAGAAAGTCACTTGTGCCAACAACTCATCATATCCAGTACATGGCACAGGAGATGTTGAACTCACTGCCATTGATGGCTCAATTTTCAAACTTTCAGATGTCTTATATGTGCCTGGTATAACCAAAAATCTTCTTTCAGTGTCCACTCTTAACAGAGCTGGATTTCAGGTCATCTTTGAGGATGACAAATGTGTTGTCCGAGACAAAGAAGATGACTATGCCTTAAGGTTATCTGGTACTCTGCTGCGTGGGCTTTTTCAGCTTGATCTTTTTGAGAAAAGAGCAGCCCATGCTCTTGCAGTTTCTACCCCTACAGTTGCCATGCAGAATGCAGAATTATGGCATGCCCGATATGGCCACATGCATTACAACAGCTTGATGACACTTCAAAAGTATTCCATGGTTGATGCATTGCCACCTCTTGAGATACCTCCTCCACATGCCTGTGAAGGGTGCATTTTAGGCAAGATGCATAGAATCCCCTTCAAGAAGGATGGTTCAGTTAAAGCTGTCCGCAAATTACAGCTTATATACAGTGATGGCTGTGGTCCCATGAGGACTCCATCGTTGGGTGGTCATCTCTACTTCGTTACATTTATTGATGATTACTCCAATTTCACTTGGGTTTTTGGGCTGAAACGTAAATCAGAAGTGTTCACAGTGTTTAAACACTTTTCAACCATGGTTGAAAATGAAACCGGACTCAAGATACAGACATTGCGCACAGATAGAGGTGGGGAATACTTGTCTACAGAATTTGATGCTTTTCTGAAAGGCAAGGGTATTGTGCATCAGCTCACAGTCAGGCTGACCCCTCAGCAAAATGGCAAAGCTGAGAGGAAAAAAAGAACCCTCATGGAGATGGACAGATGTATGCTGAAAAGCAAACACATGCCTCACAAATTCTGGCTTGAGGGTTTGATGTGTGCCAATTACATTTTGAATCGGGCTCCCACTAAGGCTTTAAAAACAAAAACTCTTTATGAGGTTTGGAATGATAGAAAGCCTTCAGTGGATCACTTCCGAGTCTCTGGATGCCTTGCTTATGCTCATGTGCTAGTTGAATTTAGGCACAAGTTGTCACATAAAGCCATTAAGTGCATATTTGTTGGGTACAGTGCAGAAAGCAAGGGGTACCGTCTCTACAATCGTGCTACACGCAAGATCATAGTAAGTAGAGATGTGATATTTGCTGAAAATTCAGCTCACACTTAGGCTGAATTTCAAATGCCTTCTTCTTCAGAGGATGTCTTTGAGGGGTTGCTACCCATTGCCTTGGGTTCCCCTGCTGATTTTTCTGATGCAAATCAGAATTTACAGCAACCTCCAAATGCTTTAGTTCCGCCACAGGATGTCTTGCCCCCTCCACAAGCAGTGGAACACGTGGTGCAGCAAGAAATTGCAGACATACATGCAGCAAAAACAGTCCCAAACTGGCTGTTACAGACTCTCCGGGAGAGTAAAATAGATACTCCGTTACCTGGCAGGACTCGCAGTGCAGCAAGGCACATGGAAGGTGCTAATTCAGTGGAATCAGCATATGCAGGTGCTCTTTTTGATGAGGAGGAACCTGCCACATTTGAAGAGGCAAAGGACAATGTGCATTGAATGAATGCCATGCACGATGAGTTGCAGTCCATTGCAAAAAATCAGACTTGGGATGTTGTAGACTTGCCCCCGGGTAAACATGCCATTGGCACACGATGGGTTTTCAAGGTCAAACGGAAGCCAGATGGCTCCATTGACAGATATAAGGCAAGGCTGGTTGCTAAAGGCTATGCTCAAAAAAAGGGCATAGATTATGAGGAGACATTTGCTCCTACATCTCGGATGACCACCATCCGATCAGTTATTGCAATGGCTGCACATTTTGAGTGGAATGTTCATCAGTTGGACATAAAAACAGCTTTCACAGCAATAGTTGAATGTGTCTGGCTGCGACGTCTATTTGCTGATCTTCATCTGTCTTTGAAGGGTCCTTCTCCAATTCTCACTGATAGTCAGAGTGCCATTGCAGTGGCAAAGAATCCAGTGTTTCATGCTCGCAGGAAGCACATTGAGGTTCACTATCACTACGTCAAAGAGAAGTTGCATGCAGGAGAGATCAGTATGATCTTTGTGTCCACACATGACAACGTTGCAGATATTTTCACCAAAGCACTATCACGTGAAAAGTTTGAGGCATTTCGCAGTGCCCTGAACTTATATCCGTTTGGTGATTGATCAGCCCTGTACATGAATTATAGATATAATTCAGCAGTGACCAATGTAATTTAATAAGCTAGTTAGGGGCACTTTTCCCTCTTTAAGAGGTTTTTCCCCCTAACCGTAGTTAGTTCACTAACTATGGTTAGTGACTACTAAGGTTTTGTCACTAGGACAAAACCTTATCTCTCATTCATTGTGTTGTACTCTTCACACTCTTCTATTGCAGCTCAGCTTTCAGCTTCCAAGCTTTCAGCTCTCACTCTCTTGCTCTCTCTCACTCTCCATCTTCTCACACAAATAGTAGTGCAGAAGACCAAGATCAGCCGTAGCAAATGTCTGCTGCAAATCAATTTTAAAATCTGCAATTTGCTAAGCATGTGTCCCAGTCACAAGCATGTCATCCACATAAAGGACTAAAATCGGCAAATCTGTCCCACGCTTGCGGATGTAAAGGGTAGCCTCTATATGGCTGTTCTGAAAGCCAAGTGTAAGAAAATGAGTATGAATTCTTGAATACCAAGCCCGAGGTACCTGCTTCAATCCATAGACCTTTTTCAAGCGGCATACCTTGCTTTCAGAACCTTCAACCTCAAAGCCAAGAGGTTGGGAAACATGGACCTCTTCCTGCAAATGCCCATGAAGGAAAGCTGTCTTAATATCAAGCTGATGTATCTGCCAATGAAAGTGGGCAGCAAAGGCAATAAAAATGCGAATAGTAGTAATCCTGGAAGTGGACCAAAGTCAATGCCATGCTCCTGAGCATAGCCCTTAGCAACAAGACGGGCTTTGTAATGGTCCACTGAACCATCAGCTTTCCCTTTGATTTTGTAAACCCACTTAGTTCCAATGGCATTCTTGCCATAAGGCGAATCACACAACTCCCAAGTGTTATTCTGATGAATAGAATCCAATTCAGCTTGCATGGCCTTCATCCAACGATCATTTTGAAAGGCATCTTGATGACATAAGGGCTCTTCATTGCATGCTGTAGCAACTAAAGAATAAGCAACAAAACTAGCATGCTCTTTCCGAACAGCTGCTCTCGTACGAGCTGGCAAAGGAGTATCTTGTTTGCTATCTTTTAATGTGTCAAGGAGCCAACGGGGTACCTTTTTGGGCTCCTTAATTTCTGCTCTTTCCTAGTCAAGAGCCCTGTGCAAATGATCCTGATCAATGATAGGCATATCAGGCTGAATTTCTAGCTGCACATGTGGCTACAAATGACCAACAGATGGAGGAGGTACAACCTCAGATGAAACATCATCCCGAGCATCAGATGAAAACAAAGGCATTAAGCTGTCAAATATGTCAAGGGCATCAACAACAAGCAGTTTTTGACAGTCCAGCAAAGGCATAGTGGGAAGATTTATCAAACACAACATCCCGACTCACACAACACTTGCCCGTGCAGGGCTGATATAGTTTATAGCCCTTGCTCTCTGAACTATACCCAAGAGAAATGCACTTGACAGCTTTATCATCCAACTTAGTGCGTTTCTGTGAAGGCGCATGAGCATAAGCTAAGCATCCAAAAGTCCTCATGTGTGAAATGCAAGGCTTACGACCCGTCCAAGCCTCATAAGGTGTGATAGTCTGCAATACCTTTGTAGGACATCTATTCAAGATGTAATTTGCACACATGACCGCATCCAACCATAACTTATTAGGCAAATGTTTGCCTTTCAACATGCATCTGGCCAATTCCATCACTGATCTATTCTTCCGCTCAGCCACGGGATTCTATTGAGTATAAGGTACCGTGCATCGATGATTGATGCCACGGGAAGCCAAAAAGCTAGCAAACTCCTTTGACATGTATTCACCCCCCCTATTTGTATTAAGGTGAGCAATGTGCAGCCCACTCTCATTCTCAACCAAGGCAACAAAGTGCTTGAAGCATGAAGAAACTTCAGATTTGGATTTCAATGCGAAAATCCAAGTGTACATGGTGAAATCATCAATAAAAGTAACAAAATAGTAGAACCCCCCAAGAGCTGCAACCCTCATGGGTCCACAAACATCACTATGAACCAGATAAAGCTTGTATGAAGCACCAACTCTCCTATCCTTGGGAAACGCAGCACGGTGCATCTTACCATGCAAGCATGGTTCAGAAACATGTTTGGTAGGCATATGCATTTTGGGAAGATCCACAACCATATCTTCCTTATATAACTTCACCAGGGCTCCAAAATTGAGGTGTCCAAACCTCTCATGCCACAAATGATTATCTGCCATGGTAGAATCAAGAGCAAAGGCATGTGCATCAGCAAGCGCAGCATCATCATCTAAACATCTTTCATATGCATCAAGTCTATAAAGACCTCTCGACAATGTGCCAGTCAAAACCATGGTAAAGGCATGTATAGCATCATACACTTGCACACCTCACACCATCAAAAAGAACCTGAAAGCCACATGTAGCAATGGCTGAAATAGAAATGAGGTTCTTACGAATGCCTGGAACATAAAGCACATGCTCTAGAGTAACAATACCACCAGAGACAGAAGTAAGACCAACTTGCCCAACACCTTTCACGGTATATGATGTATTATTGGCACATGTGACACTGCCCCCCTTAGATGTAAGTTCCGATGAGCTGAATAACTTCCTGCAGGAAGTGATGTGCTTGCTAGCACCACTATCAAAGAACCAGGCATCACAAACATCTGAAACTGCCATACAAGCATCATAAACATCAAGATTATACTGACATGTAACCAAGAAAGCCCAATGCTGGTCTTGTGCGAAATTAGCGGACTCATGTCGATCTTCTGCACTACAAGAACCAGATACTACAAGACCAGACTCTTTCTTTTTCTTTTCACGTGCTATGCGCTTTCTGCATTCAAAAATATCATGCCCAGGTTTCCTGCAATAATTACATCTCTTCTTCTTTTTGTTATCCCCTGAAGAAGAGGCACCATGTGAATGATCAGCATGGGAATGAGAGGGCTTTCCAACGGAAACCTTGCCTTTACCTTTTTATTTGTGATGGGCAGCAAATGCTTGATCACTAGCCATAGAAGCATTCACAAGTGGTGGGCCTCACACGGTTGAGGCTCCCAATCAGACAGGAGGAGGAGTTGCTTGACTCGGAGTTTGCAGATGACACAGCCTTGTATGTTGAGGGCACCACAGCGAGTCTGGGGAGAGTCAGGGGCGTTCTGGCTATCTACTCTGAGGTCTTAGGTGCACGGATCCACTGGACAAAATCCATAGGTTTCTTCACAGGCTTTGAGGAGACATAGGAGATCCGTGAGTGGGGGAGTGACCTTGGCTTCAGATGGATACCATGGGGCCAGACAGCGAGATACCTCGGATGCCAAGTTGATATTGACATTACAGCAGAGAAGCCGATCGCCCCGATCCTTGAGAGTGTTTGGCGCAAGCTTCTCTACTGGATCGGTCAAACTCTCTCTAGCAGGTTGCGCCTTAGTAGCAAACCAGGTCCTTGCCACGGCCTCGTATATCGCCTCCTGCTGGTGCTTTCACAGAGGATGCATTGGGCAGCTTTGACGGTTGGTACGGAACTTCCTTTGGGCAGGTTCAGATGGCACGAGGAACACTAGAGCCCGAGTAGCTTGGCAGACGGTGATCATGCCACGGTGATCATGCCGTAGGCACTGGGAGGCTTGGGTATCATTGATACGGAGATGCAGAGTAGAGCCCTCCTAGGCAAGTTGGTGGTTCGTGGTCTCACCCCCCAGCATGCACGACCTGCAGATCTACCCGTCCTTCTTATTTGGCCAACTAGGACAACAACCCTTCACACCCTGTTGTGGAGGATGGCGGGCGGAGTTGTTCGAGGTGGAAGCCTCCTTCATGATGAAGTGGGCACAGAAGATCGGTATTGAGCCAGTATCCACCCTAGTATAACGCCGCACAAACACTGACTACTCGCCCTCCAAACCCCCAGCAAAATCACACAAGACAGTCTTTCTAGGATAGGCACCCACTCACAGGAGAGCCTTGTTCCCGACTCCCCCGTCCTCATGAGCTGGACCATAGTAAGTTGGAACGTACACGGGCTCCACGACCGTGATTGTAGCCAACCGCAATATATGATGCTCCGACAGGAGTTGCAGAGAGCAGTGATAGGGCGGGCAGTGGACATCCTTATGATTCAGGAGCACATGTTTTCAGCAGCAGACATCAGACGACGCCATCATCTTCTCCCAGCGAGAGGTCCAGAGGAGTGGTCTCCCGCAGTAGGACGGAGCGGAGGGGTCTGCATCTCAGTCTCACAGGACGGGCGATTTGGATGGGAGTTCGGACGGGAGAGTCCAGGATTGGAATCCTGAACGTGTATGCCCCAACATGCAGACAGCACCGCCCGGCCTTTTGGAGGAGGCTATCAGAGTGTCTTCCGGATGTTGACTCCTGGATTGTTGGAGGGGACTTCAACAACCTAGAGTTTGGGGAAGACAAGCAAGGCGGCGCCTCGTTCTCATAGGACCCACTTACCATATGTGGATTGCTCCCATTCTTCTACTCTCACACTGGCTTTCGGTGATCTTAGTGAAGCTATATTGCCTTAACCTCTCTCTCTCTCTCTCTCTCTCTCTCTCCCTCTCTCTCTCTCTCTCTCTCTCTCTCTCTCTCTCTCTCTCTCTCTGTGAGAAAATTATGCTTCCACATTGTGTGCAACTTTGACAAGTCACTGAGACAGACACCAGAAGTTTTGTGGGCACTTTTGGTAGGAAGTGTTTAAGAAATTAGTAACTTCTTTGAGTATGAGTTCTACTGATCATCCTGAGGCTAATGGGCAAATAGGAAAGGTTGAATCAGGCCTTGGAAGATGTGCTTTGAGCCTAGTCTCCAAGAGGCCATTTGATTAGGAGAAGTACATTGCAATGGTATAATTTGTCTACAATAGTGCTAAGGATACGACTATTGGGCTTAGTTTGTTTATGCTTATGTATAGATTTCAACCCAGGGTCTCCCATGGTGGGCGGTTGGATTGAAGGGTATTCAGCTAGATGCAGCGAAAGATCTCTTGCGCAATAAATGTGGGTGACTGCATGAAAATCTATTGAGAGTGCTCAGGATAGTGCTAGTTTTTCCAGCTTTTCCATCGGAATGTCCCGTAGGTTTTATGTTGCAATGCAACTCTTCGTTCTACTACCTCTGAAACTATTGGCCGCAGCAGGATCGTAAGCTTTGTGTTAAACATTGGGAGTGACTCCTACACATATGCTGCTTGCAACGTACGTTTATTATTATGTTCATGGAATGGAACGGACAATGCCCCTATGTGGTAGACCTAGGAATTTTACTGGACTTCTCCATGAGGGGTTTTTGTAGGGAGATCTCCAAAGAAACGATATGCTGATAGAGAGTGTAGCCATACATTTATTCTGATTTACCTCCCGAGATCTGGGGATGACGATATCAATGAGATGTTCATCCGAGCTCGGGGTGGACAGGATACATAAGTAAGGCCCGATTCACACTTGTCCGCGGACAAAAGTAAACAATTCTGTGCATGTCTGCGGCCGTTTGAGCGATTGTCCGCTGTGCATAGCGCAGACAAGTTCCTGTTATATAGTAAATGCTGGGATTTATATGCACGAATCAGAGTTGGCTTGGTGGTAGGGTTTCTGGGCTCGTGCATTGAAGTTGTGGGTTCAAGTCTTGGTTGGAACCAATGACATGCCACTTTTGCAGGCGGACAAGCTCATGGGTGGCCTTGGGAGGCTATCCATCAAAAAATCCTTTTTGTGCTTCCACGTAGGAATGGCCGTGGCCCATCTACGGGCGTGTGTGAAAGGCTTGCAAAGGGGCTCTCGAATTTCATTGGTGCAAATCCCATTTTTGCCCATGTACGCGGACGAGTGTGAATCCTACCTAATGGACCCGTTGCATGATCATCTTCGAAAGATGAGTGACACCAATGTTCCTTTACATTAAAATGGACTGACATAGTTGGTATCCTTAGCGAGCTGTGTTATCATGCTAGATATTTGTTGTTGGGGGAAGCTTTAAACTGGTTGAATGTCAGACTGACTAGATTTTTGAGTTTCATATAAATGACTCCTCATGTAACAACACGAAGCTGATGGTCTACATTTGCAATGCTCCCCACTGCTTTACTCCTTTTCTCAGTGATCAATGCAGGCCTGGTTCTTACCCAGATATGCCCAAGAATGCTGTGGCATTCCATGTGCTGGACTCGGGCAAACTTGAGTAAAATATGCTATCACCAAAGACCGTGTGCTGAACTCACTTTGTTTCTTTCAATTAGAAGATGTTAGGGCTTATTTGGTGATAATAGGTGTGCTTGATGGGCTCTGGCATTAGTTTAATGGACTCGTCATTGATGTGGTGTAGGCTCCCTTAGAATGGTCGTGGGCTGCAGCTTCCATTTGGTCTTTGCCAAGGACTAAGAATACGTCTTTGCTAGGCTTTCAATAGACTGCATAAATGGGGAGTCGTTGCTATCGGCTTGGCGTATGCTTCTCTTGAGCTCATAGTTCCTACCTTGGTTGGTGTTCGGAGTGTCGGCGGCTTTGCCCAGCCTTCATGCAAATCTGTTCAGCTTAGTCATACTCCTGCTTGCTGCTGCTTTTCTTTCTCGGGTCCTCACTCGATAGATCCTATGGCCAGCACTTATTTTGGTTAGTTAATTACGTTCTTAGGTAGCCTCACATGATTAGTGGAAAAGTGCGACGTGCTTGCGTTTGCCAATGCTATTTTGCTGGTTGTTTCTCCTGTAGCTGCGGGTGTATTACTCCTTGGTGCCAAGAGGTTTGCTTGCTTCAGTTTTGAGTCATCGTAACTCGCCACCCGTTGTAGTGGGTTGATCTGGTGCCCGTTTGGTGCTCATGCTTGCTGATCTACATAAGGTGCTTGCTCTACTAGTATTACACCACCAACGACATAGAGGGCTTATTGCAGTCTACCCAGCCGTGATTCCACAAAGTGCCCTCCCGATCAACTGTGTCCTCCTTCATGAGAGCTCTTTCTTTGGAAATCTCCCTCCAAGCCCAAGGCTTACTCATGGTGCCATGTGTCCCTCATTGAACGTTATCCCTCTCTTGGGCCTACTATTGCACCCTTCCTTAATGCCTAGACATAGGAATCCCCTAGGTCTTAGCCTTCGCATCTGTAAGCACTGTCAAGCCATCTGGCTTCCCGCCTTGCCATAACGATGCCATGGGCTTCCACGATTATGGCTGACATAACATTTCCTTCCCCTTAAGAATGGTTTACGTCTTTGAAAACAAAATTTGAAAACCTCCTTTGGAGATTGCTTATCCTTTCCCATATTTAACTTCTTCACGTCTATCTTCCCACTTTACTAGACATTCTTGCCATATTATATGTCATGTTCTTTTTTCTTGTCTATCTAAAAGTCTTTCGGGTTCATGTGGTAAAGTAGCAGGTTCAATGAGCTCAACTAGGACTTCATTTCCAATGAGATTATCATCATCTCCTAACTTTCTTTTTACTCACATGAAAAACTGGATGTATTCTACATCCCTCTGGTAAGGCTCATTTGTAAGCAAGTTCTCTAATTCTTTGAAGTATTGTGAATGGTCCACAATACCTAGGAGACAACTTTGGACATTTACATGTCTTAGGGATTTTGAAGATGCGGGTACCTTGAGACATACTTTCTCATTTTCTTCAAACTTCAACCTTCTGAGATGGGGGTTTGCATAACTTCTTGCTTTATCCTGAGCTCCTTTGATGCTATCTTTAGCTAACTTAAGCATTTGATTCATATCCTCAAGAAAGTCTTTGGCCGCTTGAGCCTTCTCTTTTTCGAGTCCCACTGCAATTGGGCTCTAGCTTGAAATCCATACATCATCATGAATGGACTAAAACCTGTAGTTGAATGTTTGGCATTGTTATATGCAAATTCTAATATGGGCAAATATCATTCCCAAGTAGTTTGTCCTTTACTTCCGTATGCTCGAAGCATATCCTCAATGACATGATTGACTCTTTTAGTTTGACCATCACTCTGTGGATGATCCACGGTGCTCATATTTAAAGAAGTTTCCAACCTTTTGGGGTCTTTTAGGGTTTAGAAAAATCGGCTCTCGACCAATCAGTAAAGGTCCAACGTAAAATTGAAAAAATACCAAAATTCACGTAAAAAGATAGAAAATTTCATATTCAAAATCTCTCTTTTATTAGGTCTGACATACGTGAGCTTCAAATATGTTTTTCTGTGTACAATTTGATGAGATGCCAGCAGCAAAGTGCAGTACCTGCGTGCACTTCATTTTCATGATCAATGGCAGAGACCCGTGGAGAGAGCCAGAGTTCAGCAGGACTCCTGGCAGCCTTCTCGTCTCCTTTGGACAGAGGAGACACGATGGATTGCTCGAGAGATAAGACCGCTTCTATGTTGGGCATTAGGCATTACACAGAGGCAAATCTATCGGGATTCTGGCAGGTGCCACGATGTCCGACCACTCTCCAGTGGTACTTCACTTGGATCAACCCCGTCGAGGTCTCCCCCAGAAGGGGATCCGCATTCCAGAGTACCTCTTGCAGGACGAGGAGATTCAGCAGGTTATGGCAGAGATGTGGAAGCACTCAAAGATGGCACCGAGTGAGAGCTGGGCTACGTGGGTGGTCGATGCGATTCAGAGGAGCAGTGTGGAGCTGCAGGCTCACGCCCTTAGGTGGAGGAGGACCCTTCAGGAGCGCGAGCGGGCTTTGAGGAGAGACCTCGCCTCCATGGAGGCGCTTAGGGAGCAGGACCTAGATTCTCAATGGCTTAGTGACAGATTGGAGAGCGCTCGTCTCGAGCTTCAGGACACGGAGCTGCGCCGGGCTGAGTTCTCCTACCATTCCTCCCGAGCCCGATGAGTACAGCAGGGGGATAGGATGACAAAGTAGTTATTTCAGACCACTGGGCCCCGATCGATCGACACACAGCTACAGCGTCTCCGGGACTCACAGGGCATCATGCACACTGACCCACAAGAGATTCTTGACATGACCAGAGGATTTTATAGCCAGCTCTTTCAGACAGAGAGGATGACCCCAACTGGTCTTGTGGCCCGAGAGCTAGTTTGGGATCACGTTCCGACAGTAGTCTCGTGGGACTTATGCAGCAGACTTGAGAAGCCTTTCATAGATGAAGAGCTCTGGGAAGCCCTCAAGGCTCTACCGACCCATAAGTGCTCGAGGAAGGATGGCTTGTGTCACGGGGGCGTGAAATTCTAAGTACTTTAATGTACTACAAGACCGTGACAACTTTGGTTTTAAAAGTCCAAGCGTGGGCTTAATAATGTGTAATTAAACGTGGCATGGTGCCTAGCACATAAGCGTAATTAATCCCTAGGCCCAAAGGCATTCCAAGGAATTAAAAGAGTGGTTGTTGGGAAATGATGATGTGGCATTTTTAATGGGCCCCCTAGAGGGCCATGTACCTTCAGTGGCCCCCCTAAAGTTCCAGGTGGCTCTAGTGCCTTCTACATGCTCCTTTGCCATTCCTGGACCTTCCTGGGCCTTCTAAACTTCACATGTGTGGTTTTCTCTCTCATCTTCTCCCTTTGTTGAGATTTTGGACTGGTTTTTCAGCCTCCTTCAGCTGAATTCCGTTTTTCTTCATAACTCCTCACCCGTTTGGATTCCTCGACTTCCGTTTGGCCCGATGGCTTCTCCTCTGCCTCCCCTTCGTAGTGATATGCTTTTCCCTCCATGCGTTTGGTAGAACGGACAGAGCTGAGCACTTCTTTTGCTGGTCGAATTTGCAAAAGTGGCTTTTTCTGGACCTTTTTTCTTCTACCGCCTCATGGGCCTCTCCTCTTGCAAAGCAACAACTTTCTGTTGAATTTCGAGTGGTCCGACGCGCTGGTTGACTGGTTTTTCTCAGTTTTGGAGGACTTTCCGGCGATGAAACTTCTCCAAAACCTTCTCAATGCATTCCTCTCTGAAGCACGCTTCTTTTGAGCCCAAGAACTCCCACTTCTTCGCGACAGAAGTGCTTCTTTTCGCATTTTTCAGTGGAATTCTTGCTGGTCGGCTCTTGTAAATGCTCTTTCTTCGTGCCTTTGCACTCCTCTTTGGCTGAGAATGCAATTGGGCATTGGCTACTATATCCTCTTGGCGATTAAGGACTTGGTTCGAGTCTTCAGGGCTTGGTGAGTTGTGATTTTGCTACTGCAATTTCTTTTTGCCATAAGCTATTGGTTGGCCTCGTGTGCCGCCTCTTTCTTGGCTCACAGGTGCCCAGGCAATGCTATATGAGTCATTCTTTGGTTGGGTACTTTGCTGATTTTATTTTGGAGCTTTGAAAAGCTTTGTGAATGCCATCTGGAAACCACTCAAACAGAGTGCAGCTGGGATGCAGTGTGATTGCATCTGGACAGCCAATGGAATTGCACTCGGAAAACAGAATGCCTTTGGGTTGAGCCTACGGGTTAAGTGCACTTATGTGATGGTGTTATATGCTTGAAAGCCTTGCGAAGGCTTAGTGAATTGGGGCTGCATGCTCAGTTGCAGGGAAGGTCTCCCAGATGCAACTTGTAATCATTTCACTATGAAATATAAAGAAATACCGAAAGAAGCGCCACGGTGTTTGGGGCCAATCGGGTGCACTTGTCTATGTCTGTTGATCAGGGGCATTCTAGCCTCCATCCCTTTTTCAGTGGTTTTGTTTGTGAACAAATGGGTAAATGCCAAATGGTGATCATGCAATGGTTAATGGTTGTGATATATGCTTTGTGAGCAGTAAATAAGTGCTGAAGTGATTAAAGGTTTAGTTCCACTGCCCTCTGAGTGATTAGAGGCCGGTTTCATTGGTTCCATTGCCGGGATACCACACACTCTTTCTCAAGAGGTGGGCCTCGGTAGTTTGGTGGAAGGATATCTTTGTTGCACTTTTTGACAGCTGAATATTACAACCATAAACATGGTGAGTACCCATGAGCAAGAGAGCTCCACAACTCCTCAAAGGAGAAGGCAGGAAAGCCTTAATGATCCAGCTAGTGTACAGCTGCAGGGAGCACAACAAATGCCTTTTGAGCAGGCCACACATGAAGCTACAACTGAGCTCAACGGTGATACTAGTTCTAGCAGTGAGTCAGATGATGCTACTATGTTGAATGCACAGCTTGCAAGTGCAGTGACTGCTTTGACTCAGCTGGCTCAAAATTTGGCTCAGATTGTGCAAACAAATGCCAAGAAGAAGAAATCAAGAAAGCACAAGCACGGAAAGAGTGAGTACACACATGCATCAGCTTCTCACGGCGGACCGCACACTCATGCATCAGTTTCCCATGAGGGAAAGCCATCAAAAATGACTCAAAAAGTGACTTCCAAGAGAGAGGAATCGCCCAAAAGAGCACTTGAGAAAGAGGTACAAAAAGTACATCCAGTGCAACAGTATGAGCAGCCAGCACAAGGCCTTGGTTTGGGTATTTCTACTCCTCAAAATAATAATGTGCAGTCCTTTAATGTGGCTCAACCACCTCAGCCATATTTGAGGCAGCAACCTGAATATTTTGGTACAGATTCTATCTTTGATGCTATGTTGATTTCACCACCAATTGGGCATAGAAAGCAAGCCATGTATGACCATGTGGGAATGCAGCCAGGCATGCAAGCCACAGCATATGCTCCCATGCCTAATGTTCAGCCAAGCATGGCTCTCCCTAGTGAAGGGAATGCTACAAATATACAGCCATCTTTGGGACAGCCAATATCAAATGTATATAAAGAATTTAAGGATGGTGGTTCTCATGTCAAGTTTGAGACATATAATGGAGTACAGGACAGGTACAAAGCCCTCACATTCCTTCAACACTTTGATGCTGCATTTCTTGGAGGTTTGTTTACAGAAGCATCCAAGATGAGGAAGGTTGCCACATTTTTGAAAGGCAATGCACTTAAGTGGTACACTAACCTTATGCTTCATGGAGATGCACCTGCTACTTGGCTGGAATTTAAGCAAGTGTTCTCTTCTACTTGGCTTACTCCAACTTTTGAAGTTGAAGTACTTTCACACTGGCATGACTTGTCATACAAACTTTGCAAGAATCTTGATGATTACACCAAGAGGTTTTGGGATGTTTTGCTGCCATTGAGCTCTTACAGGCATGTTTCTTTGAAAGAGCAAATAGAGAGGTACTGTTGTGGATTGCCTAGTGAGCTACGTGATTATTGCATCAAAACCAAGGTGGGTTCTATGACTCAATTAATTGAGAATGCAAGGACAGCATATGCATGGATGCAGGAGAAGAATTTGGGCTTTATGGACAGCAAGAAAGAAGACAACAAACGGGCTGCCAAACACCAGGATAAGGACATCAAATCTAAAAATAAAAATTATGGCAAACGACCGTTTCAAAAGGGAGGAAAAGCCCAATTCAAAGCTGGTCAAAGGCGTGGACAGCCTAATAAACAGCCCCGTACCAAGTTATCTGATGATGAGAAAAAGTCACTCATGGAGCAAAACAAATGTTTTATATGCAAAGGAGAGGGACACCGCTCTTATGATTGCCCATTCAAGAAAAAAGACCGGTCAGATGATGATAAGAATGGTGATAAACAGGCTGATTGGAAGGGCAAAAAGCCTAAACCTTCTGCAGGACTTCTTCCAGATGTGATTGGGAGTTTGCCACACGTACATGATGAAGAGGAAATGAAAAAGACTTAGATGTGCAGAGCATGGGGAAAAATCAGAAATCAGAATTGTTTGTTTTTCTTTGATTCTGGGGCAAAGGCAAATTTCATAACTCCTGATATGGCAGAAAGGCTTGGCATCGAGCCTGAGGAAATGGGGCCATCCGGCATGTGTGATTATGGCCAACCCTGAACTCAACACACCTATCACTCCTATCAGTGGCAAGTTGAGGATGCATATCCAGGGATATCAGGATGCAGAGGACTTCTACATTATGCCTTTGCCAGAGTGTGATGCTTTGCTTGGGATGCCTTGGATGTACAGGGTGGGGGCTGATGTGCAGATGAGAAACAAGAAGATTTCTTTAACTCATAGAGGCAAAAATCATGTACTTGATGTAAAGTTGAAAGGGGAGTCCATCCCTGTAGTTTCAGCTTCTTGTATTTCCAATGTAATAAAGCGTCATATTTCAGCGTACTTGATTTTTGTCAAAGAGGACAGCCAACCAGTTCAGGAAGGCTCTACTCTTTCTGCTTTAGATAGAGAAAGGGCTGCTTTTATTTCAGATTTTCAGGATTGTTTCCCAGATGCACTTCCTCAAGAATTACCTCCCAAGAGGCCCGAGGATCATCAAATTGATATAATTCCAGGAAGCTCACCGCCTAATATACCTCCCTATCGTGTCGGTAAGGCACAACAGGAAGAGATAATGTCACAAGTGAAGGAACTCTTGGAAAAGGAATTAATACAGCCAAGTAATTCTTCTTACTGTTCCCCTGTGTTGCTTGTGCAAAAGAAGGATGGCAGTTGGAGAATGTGTATTGATTATAGGGCTTTGAATAAAGTCACAATTAAGAACCGTTTTCCAATTCCACGCATTGATGATATATTGGATCGGTTGGAAGGTTCCTCAATGTTCAGTCGTATTGACCTTAAAAGTGGATACCATCAGATAAGGATACGGCCTGAAGATGTCTACAAGACTGCCTTCCGCACTTCATTTGGCTTATATGAGTTCCTTGTGATGCCTTTTGGTTTGACTAATGCACCTGCCACTTTCAATAGAATGATGGAAAGAATTTTCAGAGCACACAGAAAGTTTGTGGGCACTTTCTTCGATGACATCATTGTGTTCTCTAAAAATGAGCAGGAGCACTGGAAACACCTCACTATTGTGTTTCAAGAGTTGAAAAGACACAAGCTATTAATAAACACCAAGAAAAGTGAGTTCTTTATGCATGAGATTCATTTTCTCGGTCATATAGTGTCAAAGGATGGAGTCAAGATGGATCCTGCAAAAGTTGAGGCTATAAGGAGTTGGCCATATTTGAAAAATCTGCATGAAGTCAGAAGCGTTCTTGGGTTGTGTTCATACTATCGGAGGTTTATAAAGTACTTTGCAGAAATTGCTTCTCCCTTGCATGCTTTACAAAAGAAAGCTGTACCGTTTCGGTGGGGACCAAAGGAAAATGCAGCTTTTGAAGAGCTGAAGCAAAAATTGTGTTCTGAACCCGTTATTATCTTGCCAGATCTTGCAAAACCCTTCGCTGTAACTTGTGATGCATGTGGGAACAGCATAGGAGGCACTTTGATGCAGGATGGCAGAGTGGTTGCATATGAGAATAGAGTTCTCAAAGATGCTGAATTGTACTTGCAGACATACGAGAAGGAAATGTTAGCAGTGATACATGCTTTGACCACATGGAAACATTACCTTCTTGGAGCTGATTTTTATGTGCAAACTGATCATCAGTCACTTAGATATTTTCTCACGCAGAGAAAATTATCTGAAAAGCACATGAGATGGGCTAACTTCCTCTCAATGTTTCATTTTCAAATTGTACATGTGCCGGGTAACAAAAATGTCATGGCTGATGCACTTTCCACGAAACCACAGCCTGAAGCAGTCTAAAAGAAACCCAGTGTTTCAGCAGTGAGCATTGCTTATAACAATGTGTTGGATGTGATGAAAGATCAGTATGTTAATGATGCTGATTTTTCAACTATTTATGAACAGCTTTCTGATGGTCAAAGGCATGATCACTATATGTTGAAAGAGGGTTTCATTTTGATGCATGGACGACTCTGTGTCACTGATCAGATGCGACAGAAAGTCATAATGGAAAGTCATGCTCCTCCATATGCAGGACATAGGGGAATTACAGCAACAATTACAGCAGTGGAGCAATACTTTTATTGGCCATCTTTGAGGAAAGATGTGGAAGAATATGTGAGAACATGCATGGTTTGTCAGAAAGTAAAGTTTGACAGACAGAAGGCACCTGGGTTGTTACACCCTTTGCCAATTCCGGATAGACCATGGCAAAGCATAGCTATGGATTTTGTGTTTGATCTTCCACGTACTCCTACTGGACATGATGGATTGTGGACAATAATTTGCAGGTTTAGCAAACAAGCCCACTTTGTGCCAGTAAGAAAGAAAATTACAGCAGATCAAATGGCCAAATTGTTTTTGCAGCATGTCTTCAAGTATCATGGGATGCCTGAATCCATAATCAATGATAGAGATCCAAGGATGACCAGCCTCTTTTGGAGAGGACTGTTTGAAAATATGGGCACTACGCTGAATTTTTCGTCATCTTTTCACCCTCAGTCTAATGGACAATCGGAGCAGGAAAACTCTACCATCTTGGATATGTTTAAATGCTATGTCTCAGACCACAAAAGCAAATGGGAGCATTACTTGCCTTTGCTGGAATATGCTTACAATAATACGGTGCACACATCCACAGGTAAAGCACCTTTCGAAATAGTGGAAGGTGCCAGGAAGATACCTCCCATTTTGCATACAAAAGAGAAAATCTTCGAAGCTGATCGTTTTGTGGAAAGCCTTGAAGAGGCTTACAAGAAGATTAAATATGCCTTGCAAAGAAGTCAAGACAAGCAGAAAAGAGCAGCAGATAAGCACCGCAGGGAATTGGTATCCACAGAAGGTGATTGGGTTTTGCTGCGTTTTCAGAAGGCAAGGCTGAAAAATAAGAAAGGCAAGGAAAGGTTGTACACAAAGCTGAACATGCGTTACTAGGTCCTTTCCAGGTTTCTGAAAAGATAAACGAGGTAGCTTACAGGCTGAAGTTGCCTCCGCATTGGAAGATACATAATTTCAAAATTACCCATCACTTGATGCGAAATGGATGGAGGAAGGTGAACTGGCAGATTCACCTGGGATATTGCAGCTTTACCTTGATTCTTTTCAATTAGAGCCGACTGCGGCCCGGGCTCCTATAGGTAGTTCAGCGGAGCGAGCGTCTAGAGCATTACCTGATGTTCGAGAGGGGGGTAGCACCTCCACTCCCTCAATACAGACGGGCTCACTGTGATTTCATGAGGTCGCTTGATGACACTGTATGTTTCATCCGAGATATTGAGCTGACAGTATTTCTGCTGTGAGACTTCATGATATTGATGCATCTTGACTATTGATCGCCGAGGATCACATAGATTTTGAGCAGTATATATGGATGGATGCATGCCTCTCCTAGCCATATTTTCACTGTCTCTATATACTTAGCTGTAGCTTTCTTGTATACTCTTTTATGCTATATTTCATGCTCGCTCCTGTGTTTTAAGGCAGCAAACTGTGGTTTGCTGTTTCAAGAGAGGGGTATGTCACGGGGGCGTGAAATTCTAAGTACTTTAATGTACTACAAGACCGTGACAACTTTGGTTTTAAAAGTCCAAGCGTGGGCTTAATAATGTGTAATTAAACGCGGCATGGTGCCTAGCACATAAGCATAATTAATCCCTAGGCCCAAAGGCATTCCAAGGAATTAAAAGAGTGGTTGTTGGGAAATGATGATGGGGCATTTTTAATGGGCCCCCTAGAGGGCCATGTACCTTTAGTGGCCCCCCTAGAGTTCCAGGTGGCTCTAGTGCCTTCTACATGCTCCTTTGCCATTCCTGGACCTTCCTGGGCCTTCTAAACTTCACATGTGTGGTTTTCTCTCTCATCTTCTCCCTTTGTTGAGATTTTGGACTGGTTTTTCAGCCTCCTTCAGCTGAATTCCGTTTTTCTTCATAACTCCTCACCCGTTTGGATTCCTCGACTTCCGTTTGGCCCGATGGCTTCCCCTCTGCCTCCCCTTCGTAGTGATATGCTTTTCCCTCCGTGCGTTTGGTAGAACGGACAGAGCTGAGCACTTCTTTTGCTGGTCGAATTTGCAAAAGTGGCTTTTTCTGGACCTTTTTTCTTCTACCGCCTCCTGGGCCTCTCCTCTTGCAAAGCTACAGCTTTCTGTTGAATTTCGAGTGGTCCGACGCGCTGGTTGACTGGTTTTTCTCAGTTTTGGAGGACTTTCCGGCGATGAAACTTCTCCAAAACCTTCTCAATGCATTCCTCTCTGAAGCACGCTTCTTTTGAGCCCAAGAACTCCCACTTCTTCGCGACAGAAGTGCTTCTTTTCGCATTTTTCAGTGGAATTCTTGCTGGTCGGCTCTTGTAAATGCTCTTTCTTCGTGCCTTTGCACTCCTCTTTGGCTGAGAATGCAATTGGGCATTGGCTACTATGTCCTCTTGGCGATTGAGGACTTGGTTCGAGTCTTCAGGGCTTGGTGAGTTGTGATTTTGCTACTGCAATTTCTTTTTGCCATAAGCTATTGGTTGGCCTCGTGTGCCGCCTCTTTCTTGGCTCACAGGTGCCCAGGCAGTGCTATATGAGTCATTCTTTGGTTGGGTACTTTGCTGATTTTATTTTGGAGCTTTGAAAAGCTTTGTGAATGCCATAAACCACTCAAAGAGAGTGCAGCTGGGGTGCAGTGTGATTGCATCTGGACAGCCAATGGAATTGCACTCGGAAAACAGAATGCCTTTGGGTTGAGCCTACGGGTTAAGTGCACTTATGTGATGGTGTTATATGCTTGAAAGCCTTGCGAAGGCTTAGTAAATTGGGGCTGCGTGCTCAGTTGCAGGGAAGGTCTCCCAGATGCAACTTGTAATCATTTCACTGTGAAGTATAAAGAAATACCGAAAGGGGTGCCACGGTGTTTGGGGCCAATCGGGTGCACTTGTCTATGTCTGTTGATCAGGGGCATTCTAGCCTCCATCCCTTTTTCAGTGGTTTTGTTTGTGAACAAATGGGTAAATGCCAAATGGTGATCATGCAATGGTTAATGGTTGTGATATATGCTTTGTGAGCTGTAAATAAGTGCTGAAGTGATTAAAGGTTTAGTTCCACTGCCCTCTGAGTGACTAGAGGCCGGTTTCAGCTTGACTCTAGCCTTCTTCCGGAACTTCTAGGAGATCATCTCCACCCCTTTCCATTTAGCTTGCCAGAGATTTTCGACGCAGGCATTCTCCCTCGGTCCTTGTGCAAGGGGTGGATCTGTTTGATCCCGAAAGGGGGAGATAGGTCAGATATCCGACAGTGGAGGCCGATCACTCTGCTTGATACTACATACAAGATCCTCGCCAAGGTCTTGAGTTTGTGGTTACGGCCTCATCTTTATGACACAGACTGGGTTTGTCCAGGAGCGCAGCATCCTGGACAACATCTTCACAGATGAAGAGCTCTGGGAAGCCCTCAAGGCTCTCCCGACCCATAAGTGCTCGGGGGAGGATGGCTTGACTCTGGCCTTCTTCCGAAACTTCTAGGAGATCATCTCCACCCCTTTCCATTTAGCTTGCCAGAGATTTTCGACACGGGCCTTCTCCCTCGGTCCTTGTGCAAGGGGTGGATCTGTTTGATCCCGAAAGGGGGAGATAGGTCAGATATCCGACAGTGGAGGCCGATCACTCTGCTTGATACTGCATACAAGATCCTCGCCAAGGTCTTGAGTTTGTGGTTACGACCTCATCTTTATCACACAGACTGGGTTTGTCCAGGAGCGCAGCATCCTGGACAACATCTTCACGTTCTGGGAGGCAGTGGATTGGTCCAAGGAGGAGTCACAGCCACTGGCCATCCTTCTCTTGGACTTCGAGAAGGCGCACGACAGGGTGGAGTGGTCTTTTCTGGAGGGCACTATGAGGAGATTGGGTTTCCCAGACAGATGGATCAGAGGAGTTTCAGCGCCATACGCAGGGAGCTCTAATCAGATGATTATCGGAGGACACACAGGCGAGGCCTTTCCTCTCTCTTGCTCAGTCTGCCAGGGCTGCCCACTAGCCCCCTTCCTCTTCTTGTTTGTAGCGGAGGCTCTGGGCTATTATTTGAGATCACAGGTGGCAGGCCTCACAGGGTTGAGGCTTCCAATCAGACAGGAAGAGGAGCTCCTTGACTCGGAGTTTGCAGATGACACGGCCCTGTATGTTGAGGGCACCACAGTGAGTCTAGAGAGAGTCAGAGGCGCCTTGGCTATCTATTGTGAGGCCTTGGGGGCACGGATCAATTGGACGAAATCCATAGGCTTCTTCACGGGCTTTGAGGAGACACAGGAGATCTGTGAGTGGGGGAGTGACTTTGGTTTCAGATGGATACCGCGGGGCCAGATAGCGAGATACCTCGGATGCCAGGTGGATATTGACATCACAGCAGAGCAATAGATTTTGAGAGTGTTCGGCGCAAGCTTCTCTATTGGAGCTCGGCCAAACTCACTCGCATGTCGCGCCTTAGTGGCAAACTAGGTCCTTCTTGCCACTGCCTGGTATATTGCCTCCTGTTGGTGCTTTCACAGAGGATGCATTGGGCAGCTCGGACGGTTGGTACGGAATTTCCTCTGGGCAAGTTGAGATGGCACGAGAAACACTAGGGCCCGAGTAGCTTGGCAAACGGTGATCATGCCGCAGGCACTGGGAGGCTTGGGTATCATTGATCCAGAGATGCAGAGCAGGGCCCTTCTGGGCAAGTTGGTGGTTCGTGGCCTCACCCCAGGTGCCGAGCCTTGGAAGCTCCTCTTACAGAGAGAGCTTCTGAGGAACACCCCACGCACTGGGGGACAGTGGCAGCCTTCACATAGATGGATCTTCTCAGAGGCCCCCCTTACGGGGAAGGGCTCCCCCCTGATGAGGAGTCTTCACAGGGTTTGGCAGAGACTAGCAGGGGGTCTCATCCGTGCTCCGCCCAGATGCAGAGAGGAGTTGGAGCGCCAGCCCCTTATGTAGCACCCAGAGGTCAGAGATCCGGAGGGACGTATGCTTGGGCAGCGGACTCACATTGGCTGGGCACAATGGGACAGTGGTCCAGCAGGGTCTTTTGGTCATAGGAGCAGACTACCTATGGAGGCAGAGGCAAGGCTTGACGCCCTAGCCCATCTGAGAGGGACACGGCAATTGATGGGCGAGATCGACTTAGCCATTCTTGCGTCCTAGTGAGAAGAACTTCACATTTGGAGAGACAACAAATGGTTGGGGCAGTTTTCCCGTACTAGTATTCCTTGAGGATTTTGATGCAACGCAGCAGCACGCACCCCGGCTTCTTCCGTGTAAGACCTGGAGGCCTACTTCAGCCCCTCACTGGGAGTGACCCTGAGATGGATGGGAGTCTTGATGGGATACAATGGCAAATGATCAGAGTGGTAGGATGCTTGGGGAAGGAGTAGCACATTGATCCTCCCAGTATCTCAAAGCAGGACGCCTCTAGATGGCGCCTCTCGCTGTGGGAGGGTAGATCCCTGAGGGAGGTCCAGTGGGACCCAAGGGAGTGGTTCTGGCCCTCCAGGGGCGGCCTAGCTGAGACAATAGATGAGGTGCCTTTCTTTTCCTACACCACACAGATTGGCAGGAGACTTCAGATGGACTCGTCAAGGTGGACTCCCTCGAGGGAGAGACACTGGGTGACCTAGAGAGTGCCCCGGGATGTTCGCTCCACGTTTTGGACGCGGTTGTGGTCCAGCTTGCGGCCGAGGAAGATTTCATACTTCTTTTGGCTGGCAGCCCATGGAGGCTTGCCCATCGGCCCGTGGTTGGAGCAGATGCGAGTGGAGGGACAGTGCCATTGCTGCTCAAATGGTGTCCTGGAAACTATCCCGCACTGCCTATGGAGCTATCGTAGCGCAACAAGGATCTGAATGAGAGCCCTCAGGATCATGATACATATGCAAAGTCTTCACAGAGACTACACCTGGGGGGTGGTGGCTTGGTTGACAGAGGGAGGACACGCGTTTCAGATTGATGAGATCTCCCCAGCCTACCGGATATAGAGTCAGAGCATTCAGAGGATTGCACTCCACGAGGCAGTCCCCCCTAACACCCAAGCGCTCCTCCTCCTAGGAAGGATAGTGTTTGGGAGGTGGTAGCCAGCATCATAGCTTGGAACATTTGGGTGGCTCGCTGCAGTCTTGTGATGGGAGAGCACCCAGTTCCACCCTCAGCTACCTTGGTTGCCCTCTTGCAGGATATCATTTACACTCTACGGTCCACCAGGGAGCGTGGGACTCCAGGCTCCAGGGCGACTATTGAGAGGCGTGCTTGTTTCTGCAAGGCTTGGCCTGCAGGTGTTTTCTACATCTTCACTCCGCGAGGGATTCGCTGGCTGTATAGTCCCCCCACTTGGCTGTTAGCCCCAGTTCCAGAGATCCCCTAGGCACGGAGCCGGGCTTCTCTCGAACAGGCCAGTTTTCTTTCTTTCAGCCTTTTCTGGTTTTTCATACTCAGCACCTTCGGGGCTGTTGTCTTGTATGAAATCTTTCAAGCATTAATAGAAGGTTCCTTTCTTTGAAAAAAAAAAAAAAAGATATTAGCCCTTGGCTTATAGCATCATACTTCTGGTAATCCTGATTTCATATTGACTACAAGTGATTACCAAGACACATGACAAATCATTTGTTCCACCAACCAAAACTTCAAACTAGCCACAAATCAGCCAAAAGAACTTAATTGATTTTGACTGAAAACCCATAAGTCACACTCTTAATATCATTTCAAACTTGGTTGGGCCAGATTATCTTGCCAAATGGGATTGCCACGAATTCTATCAAGGGAACTCACTTGCTTGCAGCTTCTGCAGCCGCTGCGCCACCATGGCCATCAAAAACACAAAATGCTCCAAACTGTACAGTTACTGGAGACTTTAGAAAAGGAAGATGGCATTATGCACTTATGTGCTATGAAAATAAAACTGCAAAATATATCAAAAAGAAGGAATGACCATATCTTCAAGTATGTAAAGCATAAGCACACCTGTTGAAGGCCTCGTAATGGCCATTCACAAAAGGATACATCTTCCATAAATAGCCGCTTTCCTCCTCTGCGCAGAGCCATGGGATCAGAGGCGACACCCACTTCAAAAGGGCAGGACCTTATGTTCAATGTAGAGCCCTTCTTATCATTGCAGACTTGTACCTGCAGGAGACAACTCTGTTACTTGCTTTTAGCAGCCCCTTGTTCCAAAGTAGTGTACACATTTAAGCTACCATGAATACCTGTCAGGTTCAACATCATAAGATGCATACAGAAAGAAAGAAAGAAAGAAAGAAAGTCTATTAATGTCCACAGGAGACCAACAGGTCTATGGGACAGCAGAAAAAACCATCTAGTACATCAGCTTTAGGGAGAGCACATGGCACCTCCCAAGGAATGCAAAAGCAACCCTATTATTTAGAGTACCTACATATATAGTCTTAAGAAACATAATTGACCATACATCAGTTTAAGACTGAGAGTCTTTAGTTTGGATTTAAACTCCTTGATGAGTGATACGCCCTCACGGTATATTGCCCATTTTCCATCCTTTCTAGCAGCCTTGACCTTAGCTAATTCAATTGCCTTATGTTTCAGTTGGCCTCGTGTGAGTTCCTCGGCTATCCATACCTTAGTCTCTTTCAACTTTTAAAATTGTCGGAGAAGTTTGATCTGTAAATCTCATGAGGTAAGGGTAATGATAGCATGTCCTCTAGAGTGCCAGAAATTAATTGCTCCATCATCAACCTTCATTCAATGCAAGGCATGGCTGCTTTAATATGTGCTAAAGTCACACTAAAAGAGGCCACCTTTGTACCAATCTTTAGGAAGTCCCCCCCACACTAATCTTCAATGCATTCTTGTGTCTAGCTTCTTGTTCTTTGATCTCTTCTTGGACATCAGTTTTACTTGCCCTCATGTCAACCTCCACAATCACTTCTTTCTTGATTGTTCATACTTCAGTGTGATCCAAATCTTTGACTGTATAAACTAGTTGAGGAAGCCTTGCAAGACTTCACAGCCTCGTCAATAAATGCCTCCTTGCTAGGCCCCTCAAGAACCTGGAATCTAGCTATGACTTCAGCTAGTTGCGACTTCGATTCTCTCATCTCTTGCTGTAAATTAAAAATCTGTTTAAGGTGCCCAAGAATAGGTCCCCGAAGCATCCTTGACATCCTTAGAATAGAGTTCTATTTCCATTGTTAGCTTACAGAGTTTCCTAGCCACAAGGTGGAGCTTGATCTGTCACGGGGGCGTGAAATTCTAAGTACTTTAATGTAGTACAAGACCGTGACAACTTTGGTTTTAAAAGTCCAAGCATGGGCTTAATAATGTGTAATTAAACGCGGCATGGTGCCTAGCACATAAGCGTAATTAATTCCTAGGCCCAAAGGCATTCCAAGGAATTAAAAGAGTGGTTGTTGGGAAATGATGATGTGGCATTTTTTATGGGCCCCCCTAGAGGGCCATGTACCTTCAGTGGCCCCCCTAGAGTTCCAGGTGGCTCTAGTGCCTTCTACATGCTCCTTTGCCATTCCTGGACCTTCCTGGGCCTTCTAAACTTCACATGTGTAGTTTTCTCTCTCATCTTCTCCCTTTGTTTTTGGACTGGTTTTTCAGCCTCCTTAAGCTGAATTCCGTTTTTCTTCATAACTCCTCACCCGTTTGGATTCCTCGACTTCCGTTTGGCCCGATGGCCTGATGGCTTCCCCTCTGCCTCCCCTTCGTAGTGATATGCTTTTCCCTCCGTGCGTTTGGTAGAATGGGCAGAGCTGAGCACTTCTTTTGCTGGTCGAATTTGCAAAAGTGGCTTTTCCTGGACCTTTTTGCTCCTACCGCCTCCTGGGCCTCTACTCTTGCAAAGCTACAGCTTTCTGTTGAATTTCAAGTGGTCCCACGTGCTGGTTGACTGGTTTTTCTCAGTTTTGGAGGACTTTCCGGCGATGAAACTTCTCCAAAACCTTCTCAATGCATTCCTCTCTGAAGCACGCTTCTTTTGAGCCCAAGAACTCCCATTTCTTCGCAACAGAAGTGCTTCTTTTCGCATTTTTCAGTGGAATTCTTGCTGGTCGGCTCTTGTAAATGCTCTTTCTTCATGCTTTTGCACTCCTCTTTGGCTGAGAATGCAATTGGCCATTGGCTACTATGTCCTCTTGGCGATTGAGGACTTGGTTCGAGTTTTCAGGGCTTGGTGAGTTGTGATTTTGCTGCTCCAATTTCTTTTTGCCATAAGCTATTGGTTGGCCTCGTGTGCCGCCTCTTTCTTGGCTCACAGGTGCCAAGGCAGTGCTACATGAGTCATTCTTTGGTTGGGTACTTTGCTGATTTTATTTTGGAGCTTTAAAAAGCTTTGTGAATGCCATCTGGAAACCACTCAAAGAGAGTGCAGCTTGGGTGCAGTGTGATTGCATCTGGACAGCCAATGGAATTGCACTCGAAAAAGAGAATGCCTTTGGGTTGAGCCTATGGGAAAGGTCTCCCAGATGCAACTTGTAATCATTTCACTATGAAATATAAAGAAATACCGAAAGGGGTGCCACGGTGTTTGGGGCCAATCGGGTGCACTTGTCTATGTTTGTTGAGCAGGGGCATTCTAGCCTCCATCCCTTTTTCAGTGGTTTTGTTTGTGAACAAATGGGTAAATGCCAAATGGTGATCATGCAATGGTTAATGGTTGTGATATATGCTTTGTGAGCAGTAAATAAGTGCTGAAGTGATTAAAGGTTTAGTTCCACTGCCCTCTGAGTGATTAAGGCCAGTTTCATTGGTTCCATTGCCGGGATACCACACACTCTTTCTCAAGAGGTGGGCCTCGGTAGTTTGGTGGAAGGATATCTTTGCTGCACTTTTTGACAGCTGAATATTACAACCATAAACATGGTGAGTACCCATGAGCAAGAGAGCTCCACAACTCCTCAAAGGAGAAGGCAGGAAATCCTTAATGATCCAGCTAGTGTACAGCTGCAAGGAGCACAACAAATGCCTTTTATGCAGGCTACACATGAAGCTACAACTGAGCTCAATGGTGATACTAGTTCTAGCAGTAAGTCAGATCATGCTACTATGTTGAATGCACAGCTTGCAAGTGCAGTGACTGCTTTGACTCAGCTGGCTCAAAATTTGGCTCAGATTGTGCAAACAAATGCCAAGAAGAAGAAGAAATCAAGAAAGCACAAGCACGGAAAGAGTGAGTACACACATGCATCAGCTTCTCACGGCGGACCGCACTTTCATGCATCAGTTTCCCATGAGGGACAGCCATCAAAAATGACTCAAAAAGTGACTTCCAAGAGAGAGGAATCACCCAAAAGAGCACTTGAGAAAGAGGTACAAAAAGTACAGCCAGTGCAACAGTATGAGCAGCCAGCACAAGGCCTTGGTCTGGTACTCCTCAAGATAATAATGTGCAGTCCTTTAATGTGGCTCAACCACCTCAGCCATATTTGAAGCAGCAACCTGAATATTTTGGTACAGATTCTATCTTTGATGCTATTTTGATTTCACCACCAATTGGGCATAGAAAGCAAGCCATGTATGACAATGTGGGAATGCAGCCAGGCATACAAGCCACAGCATATGCTCCCATGCCTAATGTTCAGCCAAGCATGGCTCTCCCTCATGAAGGGAATGCTGCAAATATACAGCCATCTTTGGGGCAGCCAATATCAAATGTATATAAAGAATTTAAGGATGGTGGTTCTCATGTCAAGTTTGAGACATAGGTACAAAGCCCTCACGTTCCTTCAACAGTTCGATGCTGCATTTCTTGGGGGTTTGTTTACAGAAGCATCCAAGATGAGGAAGGTTGCCACATTTTTGAAAGGCAATGCACTTAAGTGGTACATCAACCTTTTACACTGGCATGACTTGTCATACAAACTTTGCAAGAATCTTAATGATTACACCCAGAGGTTTTGGGATGTTTTGCTGCCATTGAGCTCTTACAGGCATGTTTCTTTGAAAGAACAAATAGAGAGGTACTGTTGTGGATTGCCTAGTGAGCTACGTGACTATTGCATCAAAACCAAGGTGGGTTCTATGACTCAATTAATTGAGAATGCAAGGACAGCATATGCATGGATGCAGGAGAAGAATTTGGGCTTTATGGACAACAAGAAAGAAGACAACAAACGGGCTGCCAAACACCAAGATAAGGACATCAAATCTGAAAATAAAAATTATGGCAAACGACCGTTTCAAAAGGGAGGAAAAGCCCAATTCAAAGCTGGTCAAAGGCGTAGACAGCCTAATAAACAGCCCCATACCAAGTTATCTGATGAAGAGAAAAAGTCACTCATGGAGCAAAACAAATGTTTTATATGCAAAGGAGAGGGACACCGCTCTTATGATTGCCCATCCAAGAAAAGAGACAGGTCAGATGATGATAAGAATGGTGATAAATAGGCTGATCGGAAGGGCAAAAGGCCTAAACCTTCCGCAGGACTTCTTCCAGATGTGATTGGGAGTTTGCCACATGCACATGATGAAGAGGAAATGAAAAAGACTGAGATGTGCAGAGCATGGGGAAAATTCAGAAATCAGAATTGTTTGTTTTTCTTTGATTCTGGGGCAAAGGCGAATTTCATAACTCCTGATATGGCAGGAAGGCTTGGCATCAAGCCTGACAAAATGGGGCCATCCGGCATGTGTGATATGGCCAACCCTGAACTCAACACACCTATCACTCCTATCATTGGCAAGTTGAGGATGCATATCCAGGGATATCAGGATGCAGAGGACTTCTACATTATGCCTTTGCCAGAGTGTGATGCTTTGCTTGGGATGCCTTGGATGTACAGGGTGGGGGCTGATGTGCAGATGAGAAACAAGAAGATTTCTTTAACTCATAGAGGCAAAAATCATGTACTTGATGTAAAGTTGAAAGGGGAGTCCATCCCTGTAGTTTCAGCTTCTTGTATTTCCAATGTAATAAAGCATCATATTTCAGCGTACTTGATTTTTGTCAAAGAGGATAGCCAACCAATTCAGGAAGGCTCTACTCTTTCTGCTTTAGATAGAGAAAGGGCTGCTTTTATTTCAGATTTTTAGGATTGTTTCTCAGATGCACTTCCTCAAGAATTACCTCCCAACAGGCCCAAGGATCATCAAATTGATATAATTCCAGGAAGCTCACCGCCTAATATACCTCCCTATCGTGTCAGTAAGGCACAATAGGAAGAGATAATGTCACAAGTGAAGGAACTCTTGGAAAAGGAATTAATACAGCCAAGTAATTCTCCTTACTGTTCCCCTGTGTTGCTTGTGCAAAAGAAGGATGGCAGTTGGAGAATGTGTATTGATTATAGGGCTTTGAATAAAGTCACAATTAAGAACCGTTCTCCAATTCCACACATTGATGATATATTGGATCGGTTGGAAGGTTCCTCAATGTTCAGTCGTATTGACCTTAAAAGTGGATACCATCAGATAAGGATACGGCCTGAAGATGTCTACAAGACTGCCTTCCGCACTTCATTTGGCTTATATGAGTTCCTTGTGATGCCTTTTGGTTTGACTAATGCACCTGCTGCATATTCAGATGGCTTTCGAGGCCTAGACGACATTGAGGGATATGTATGAGCTGGACAATGAGGCGAGAATCTTGGCCCTCGAGATGGAGCTGTATAGCATGAGTATGGATCATAGTCACAAGAAACGTTTCATCTGTTTCACCATTTCCACAGTTTTGTTTCGTTTCGTTTCGTGTTGTCAGATGAAATGGATAGGTTTTGAAATGATAATATATATATTCAAGGCTATTGGCTACTAAGATATTTTATACTCAAGTTTAGAGTTAACAAAGAGGAATACAAGTCAAGAAACCCAAAAAGGATATATAAAACACCAACACATTCTTCAAATTTATTTTATTAATCAATCTTTAAGGATTAAAAAGCATATGTATTCTAGAATCTAGATATATGAACATTGAATCATTGAAAAAATGGAAAAATTTTGCTTTAAAAAATATTTTAGGATTTGGGCGAAACAGTGTTTCGTGCAGAGCATTTCATCCCGTTTCGAAATGTTTCGTGACGAAACGTTTCGTAGCATTTCGACAGGACGAAACGCGTTTTCATGTGACTATGGTGGATGAAGGGGAATTGGTACGGGCACACATCTTGGACCTCGAGACGGAGCTATACAGCATGAGTATGGATGAAGGGGAATCGGTGCAGGAACACATCACCAAGTTGAAGATGGTGCGGGATCAACTAGCGACAGTTGGTCAAAGGACGAGCTTGATCAAGATGATAAGGCTGTTGCTCGGAATGCTCCCTTGGAGCTATAGTAGTTTTGTGAATAAGATAACTGCAGGGCACCGGTGACTTCCGAGGAGCTGGTTCCACTACTGCTCTGTAGTAAGAAGCTATAGAAAAGAAGTACAATGATACGGATAAGGATGACAAGGCCCTAATAGCGCAGGACGCGAGCAAAGGCAAGGGCAAGGGCAAGGGTAAGCCTGGTAAAGGTAAGCCCAAACCGAACAACAGAGTGGATTCTTCAGATGAAGACAACAGGAAGTAGAGAAAAAGAGAGGAAGTGCTACTACTGCGATCAGCCAGGACATTTTGCCAAAGATTGCAAAAAGAAGAAGGGTGCTAGCTCAAAGTCAAAGGAGTCATCTCATGTGGCGGTAGGAGAGGCGATGGAAACCTGGCGTCTAGGGTGCTGTTACCTTTTAGATGATTGCGAAGCACTTCACTTTTTTAATTTGGTCAAGAATAGAAAAGCATCGCTGTTTTTGGCAGCATGCTTTTGGAAAAGCGTGGATGAGATTTTCCTAAAAGCCCTTGTGTTTTTTTATTCAAAGCATTAGGCTTTCGGGATCCCCACCTCTATTTACCCCAATTTCCCCTTCACCCTCTCCGTCATCCTTGCTCGATTGTCTGTTCTTCATACCTTGTTGTTCCTATGGAAGGCCATCAAAGCAATCAAACTCCATCCCTGGACTATTGATTTATCGAGATAGAGGACGAGGCTACCTCGAAGATTATTCCTTGTAGGCCTCATGACCTACTACGAGAGATGGATTCCTTGATGGATGAACTCTCGGTAGCTCTTCACTACTACAAAACCCCTTAGTACCAGAAATATATCGAAGAAGGCTCGTGCTGTTCTAAATGTACACAACTTGTTTATAGTCTTTGTACTTTTTCCGAGTTCTTAAGAAGCAATGAAGAGTTTGAGATCCCTAATTTTGACCGACACCCACTTATTTTTCGACTGGATCTTCGAACCACTTTTGGTTCAAGGAGTTCCCCAATTTTTTATGAATTATGATCTAAATTGTCTTGTTATTAAATTGACTGGGTTTTGAAAATTTGGTTTTGATTTGTAATTAAGTGGCATTATAATTTGATGGTTTTTAACATGTACTTTTGTTGCATATCTCTTGAAGTTTTTTAGATATATGGTACATTGATGATGCCTAAGTATTTGTTACATATTAAACCGGACTTAACAAAGGCAATTGGATCTCCCTTTCTCGCATCCTAGTGAATAGATTCCTCTTTGGTTTCTATTTGGAATATGATCTCGATGTGATTGTGAGTTGTGAGATTTTTGGACATATGAATCTTTTCTTTGATTAGAATACTATGAGTCTTGCTTGGATACCTTCTTGCGTCATGTCGAACGGGAAGATCATTTCGATTCTCACTCTTTCTCTTTGGTCAGTATTTTGCCCATTGTTGATACTCCCATGAAGATTCTTCCATCATGAGTAAAGAACTTATGGTCTACTAGTTTTTCGTGATTATTCTCTTGGTGGTGTTAGAAAATAACCAATAGAGGGTACGCACAATGGAAGACTGATAGTAATGCCCAGGAGCTCACACAGTGTGGTGTGGGTGTGGAATCACAAACTTCTTAACTTAATGTGCATAAAATAGGTGTGCAGACTCATCAATAGACAATGAACCAGCCAGATAGAGACACCACCAAAATATATATTTCCGTCCAAAACTATGGACACAATACATTAGAGATAGATCCAGAGTCCCACCAATGGTGTGGTCCTCTGATCTAACCACAAGGTCCTTCTCCTATCTGTCGGCTATCTCTAGACTCGAGCCCGCGTGCTCCACCTCGAGCGTAAGTAGACTTTCTGTCCAGTGTGTTCTTCTCCACCTTACTGCCTGTGAATCAGCCTAGGTGGGCAGCCCCTGCCAAGCTTTGTCTGCAGCACTCAGGTCCCTGTTCCACTGCTCCAACCTGCTTGTGAATGGTTGCTCCAGAAGGTATGATGATCTCAGCACCTTGCTGCCCTAGAAGACAGCCAAGGTCCAGTCTCTCCCTAGAGCTAAGTCTGCAGCACCTGTTGCACTCTCTCACCTCCTGTAGATAGGCCCAGAGCGTAGGCTTCCTGCTGCTCCTTTCTGCCCTGGAACTGCTGGCTGCTGGATGATGAAATGAGGCAAGTGCCTCTCCTTTTATAGGCCCCAAGGCCTGCTGCAAAAAACCAACCGGCCAGCTTCATACTGGCCGACCAGACTGACCGACCAGACTGCTGCTGGTCCAGCCCTTTAAGGGCTCACAAAACTAGGGCCCTTTAAGGACCAGACTGCTGCTGGTCCAGCCCTTTAAGGGCTCACAAAACTAGGGCCCTTGGCCCACACTTCTAGGGCCTTTAGCCCTCCAATCAAGGCAGGGGCCCAGCCTATATAAGGCATGCCACTGCCCACTGTCAGCCCCATTTGCTGCTCCACCAGGCCCCAGCCATGTCAGCGCCTGTTCACCCTGCTGCTGCTGGTTCTGCCCTCTGCCAGGCTCTTCTCCAGCCACGTGTGCAGCGCTGTACTGAACCGTACTGCTGCTGACATCATCGCACCCAGCCAGGTCAGATCTAGGGCTTGCTGTCCCCACCTTCTGCTCCTTCCACAGGTTCCGTCCTTTGCAGCCTTCTTCTCTTGTGAGGTGCTGCCCATGTGGCAGCCCCCTCTCTCTCTCTTCTCTGGGCATCTTCTGCCCTAGGTCTCCCTCCCCCACGCTCTCCTCATTTGGGGCCTTACAGATGGGGAGGTGACCTTTCCAACAGGTGGCCACTCCGTGTGCTGCTAATATTAGATATGTGGACCCTGGTGTTACTGTCAGAATGTCAAACATTGAGGATTGGTTAGAAGACGAGTCAGGATCCTTTGTGAAGGTGATCAGTGACAAGTGCATGGAGTCATCTAGGTGCTTGGCTGGTATTGCTGAAGCAGAGGGGAATTCTTCGACAGAACCTGAAGACTTAGGGTCAGATGGTGGCTGTGACTTAGAGAGGGACCATAATGCAAAACCACAGTTGGAGCTTGACCGTCCATGTAATCTAGATTTGTGCCTGGGATATGATGTCTGGGATATGTTGTTTGGTTGCAGACCTAGCCAGATGGAGGACGGGTTGAAACAGACCCCGAGAACTTGGTGCCTAGAGAACTTCAGGCTGCTCACCTATCATGAGGGAGACAGTTGGGGGATCCTAGTACCTAGAGAGCTCAAGTTCAGAGGGGGGTTCGTGACTGAAGGTGGTCATGCCATCAAGTGCTGCCAACTTCCAGGTGTGCAAAAGCGGAACCAGACCTGGTGGAGCAGGAGCCACTGGTTGAAAAGCCAGGAGAAGAAAATGACGACGCCAAAGTGTTCCAAAGGGCTATGACACGGGAGCTGCTGGAGCATCTTCATCGACATGTTGGTATTGGGCCAAGATGGATCAGTGACAGCGGGAATATAGAGGTCACCTCCCCGTCTGTAACCCCCCATATGAGGAGAGCATTTTGGGGGGGGGGAACCAGGGAGTGCCACATGGGCAGCATCCTGGCTGCCATGTGGGGACTATTCAGACAATAAGGGAAAGAGTTAAGGGGCTGCCACATGGACAGCATCATGGCCGTCACGTGGGCAGCACATCTGGAGCCATACCTGGCTGGGAAGGGAGGCCTGAGGGTGTACAATCATCCCAGTTCCTCAGGAGGACAGGAACGGATCGAATGTGCTGCAATAGCTCAAGGAATGCTTTCTTCGTAGACACTCTGTAAGTTAAGGGCTAGAGTCATTATTTGCGGCAGTTTGAGCATCCTCTACTGTGTGATAGTGGATGAAATGTGTTTCCTGCAATTCCAGCTTCCAATAAGGCTTCATTTGCTGAGATAAATAATTTTATATACTGCTGCTTTGTGCTTGTATAGTTCTTCAATCTAATACCCGACAGATAAATGCCATGTGAGAAAAGCAATCCGTTCAGCACATCCTTGATTGAGTGGTGTCTTTTTGCTGTCTTGTTTTTATGAGCATCCCCCCCTCTTTTAAGAATGGGCTTCCAAAGAAAAAGGGTCTTTAAAGTGTGGATATGAAGCAAAGTACAGCAGAACCAGCTCACCAGGACTTGAGAAGTCGCTCCTAATGATACAATATCTCCCGTGGCCAATTCAACTGGAACACCGGGTTTCCTCAAGGCTGTACTACGAGATTGATTTAAAGAAATGGCCTGATCATTTATAGAAGTCCCATTGAGGCTACCCATATCCATGAGCTCCCACACTGATTTCTGCAGAGAGGCCAAAAAAGAGAGAGATTCAGTTGTGAACACGAAACGTTCAGGATCGCATTTTAGAGGCTGTCGCCCTATTGCAGCGAAATAACCTGTGAGTTCCATTTGATGCAAGCGTGCTTTCCCGAAACCTCAGGGTCGTTTAGCACGAGATTGTTCTGGGATATTCTTCCAACAGTAACAGACTGACCAGATGGATGAGAGACGCGAGTCCCAGTTGAAGGCCCAGAAATGACCTCCAAAGTTATAGTATTTCCTGCGGCCAGAATAAGCACAAGTTGTTAACCGAAATACACGAACGTAAGTAGTGTGCAAGCCAGAACGCGACGCATTGAAACACCCACTAGATTGGGGCTCGTGTGTGTCAAAATCGAGAGCAACTGCTTCCGAAAGCTCAGGAGCCTTCGCAGGACGGTTTAAACTGTGCTCGCGCGCGACTCCCTCTTTCAAAGTCTGAACGACCGGGACATCTTCTACTTCTAAGATAAGAGGCTCAGACGCTTCATCTGACTGGAGATTCCAAGTAACAAAGAACAAAATTAGCCACTGAAGCTCATCGAAGGAGAAAGAAATGTACTCAAGGCAACAAAATTAAGATAAACCCACCGTCTCATCGCGACGATACTGGAACCAGCAATGCCAGAGTTTCCAGATGAACAGAAAAAATATGAAAGCAGACGCAACCAAAATCGCTGCGAAGATCCCTTTCTCCAACATTGTTTCCACTTCACCAGACTCATGCTTCAAGTTCCTCGCGATCCCAGACTCGCCAATCCCTGTTAATCACCCCTTGCCAGAAGCATGTCTTTCTTACGGAGCTGCTGGGAGCACTAATCACCATCTGACCAATCCGATGACGTATCTTGTTCTGCTCGCTTCTTCGTCAGGGATGGAAGTTGGGTTCGATATCACCTGAGAGAGAAGCTCTGTCGACAATCTTTGTGCATGAATCACAGTCCGAACTCTTCAATTTACTGTTTCTCTGCAGCCATGATGTGTAAATCCTTGAGTAGCCTCTTGTTAACAAGGCAACAACAATCATCACGGGGATTCACCACCACACAACTAAAGAGAAAACAAGAGTGCTCTTCCCAAACGCCTATGCAAATGCAACTCTCTATGCTATGTGTTACTATCTTCATAATGAGTGTATAACCCTTGTCCTATGGACCTCACTCGTCCATTAAAAAAAATGACATGAGGCGCTTGATTAAGGCGACTTACGTAAGGTTTGAGGGTCGATTAATGTTTGGAAGGTTCGAGACGGTCTGAGTGGGGAGCTTCTTGGAGAAGTTTTCGCTCTCCAAGATGATGTTAGAATAAACATAACTTCTAGCTTGGGATTATAGGTGTCACACAGCCTGACTACCTATTATTCTAATACCATAAATTTAAAAAGAAAATTTTGGCTAAAGACTGGGGGGCAAGAGAGTGGGGCCCTTCATTTGATAGGAATATCAACTTTTTAAAGGAGGCGAAGAGGAGGGAGAGAAAGTATTAGCAAACCCTCATGCATAGTCCAGTATAATGGTGAGCATGAACAAACACATGCTAGATTCCTTAAGTTTTTTATATTAGAAAACTTTAGACAAACCCTTTGCCGAGACTTATATTATAGAAATGAAAACGATAGCTCTTTAGCTTGCAAATCTTCATTATGTCCACACTGACAAATTATAGTTTATAGAGAGGACATGTATTGGCCTACAAGAAGAAAGTTTGTATAATTGCAAAGAAAACAAATTAAAGTTTGTATACTTGCAAAGGAAGAGGGGAAAAGGGATATGAAAAGTGTTGCGTATGGGTTGTGGGTTGTGCAGCATGGGAACATAAATCAAGGATGGCTCCAATTGCAACATGAGGCAAGGATAGTCTGCAATGTGCCTAATTATTCCATACATCATAGATAAACCAAAGGATGCCCCAAGTAGAAAAGTTCCACATATTACCAAGACATTCATGGGATAGCAAGTTGAATCGTATTAAGTACATGGATACTCTACGCAGACCATGTAGATATTGAAGGATGGGTTGTGCATTGTGGGAACATATGGATATGGGTCATGGGTTGTGCAGTGTGGGAACATAAATCAAGGATGGCTCCAATTGCAACATGAGGCGAGGATAGTCTGCAATGTGCCTAACTATTCCATACATCATAAATAAACCAAAGGATATCCCGAGCATAAGAGTTCCACATATTACCGAGACATTCATGGTATAGCAAGGTGAATCATATTAAGTACATGGATACTCTAAGCAGGCCATATAGACATTGAAGGGAAGCAAAGGGTATGGCATATTGGAGATTAACTAAGATGTATGTAGGATTAACAAAACTGATAGATCATAGATATATGCAAGGCCTTCGAAGATATCTCTTTGGCCAACATTATTTATCCTTGCCATTTGAAAGCATACTTTAATGGCTAGATATTGGCGTGTATCTCAATTACATCTTCTGTTTGAAGGGACCTTGTGGAAGGGATGTAACCCACACATAGGCCTATAATACATCGAAGACCTAGTAGGCAAATCATTGGAGAACCCATCAAAAGATACCAAACCACCTTTCATATGGCATCCTTATAACGTGTGCCCTTCACTAAAAGTCCATAAGTTACAATATCTTAAGCCTTATCCACATCATCAAAGAACCATTATGTGGCTACATGTAAAAGGGAAAAATTAGAGGTGTTATGTAGAGCTACCATGGTAAGGCCATAGGAAAGGATCTAAACAAAAGACAATATAGCAAAGAGTTATGAGACCACAATCAGAGAACCACTAAAGGAAGGTAAGGATTATGAATGACCATGGCTTTGTGGGATGAGATCAAAATCACAGCTTCACCTAATTTGGTGCGAAACATTGTCAACTTGACCCGAAGACTCAACGAATTTGCTTGACAGAAGAGCACCTAAGCTAGTAATTTCCCATAGAAAGCCGACTGTGGGTAGGGCAAAAGGAAGGAAGAAAGCGACCTAGCTGGGGACATAGCAAAGAGGGAGGCATGGAGATCAGAAGAGGGTTTTAATGTTGGCATACTAACGTTGGAAGTCAATTGGTTGGGATTTGGGCCACTACAAGGCTTGCATGTTACCAATTTGTAGTTTCTTTCTCTAAGAAGATTTGGATTTTAGTCCCTTGATTAATAGCATCATTTTTTGTATGTACACTTGCATAAGTATGTGCATGTCCATGTGTACATATGAATTATGTGTGTGTGTGTGCGCGCATGCACGCACGTGCGTGCATGCTGGCATATGTGTTTATGTGTGTGCATCTATAATAGTGTGTGTGGGGGTGGGGGGTGGGTTGGGTTTGGGAGGGTTTACATTAGGTAGGGTAGGGAGTGAAAAAGTGAAAAAATAGAATGAAAATTAAAAGGGATGAATTCGGAACAAATAAGCAGGAAAAATAGATAAAATAAGAGAAAAGGAAACAAAATAGGAAAATTAGGATAATAGGAAACAAAAATGAGGAAAAGATAGAACTAAATAAAAAGATATTAAAATATAAAATATATAAAATTATGAATAATTTGAATAATTAAAGAAAAGAAGGAGAGAGAGTTTAATGAGGGGTATAATAAGGAAAAGTAAGGAAAATAAGAAAAAGTAAGGAAATTAAGGAAAATTTAAGGAAAACATGGAAAAAAATAGGAAATTTAATTAAAAATTTAAGGAAGATTAGAAATATTAAGGACAATAAGAAAAAATAGGGAAATTTTTAAGGAAAGTTAATAAACATTAAGGAAAATAGGAGAAATGATTAAGAAAAACTATGAAATTTTAGCAAAATATTAGAAAAAAATTCTTTGAAAATTTTGGGGGAAATGGGGAGAAAGTATTAGAAAAAATAGGAAAAAAGGGGGAAAGGAATAAGGAAAAATTAGGGAGAATTAAGGAAAGTAGGAAAAAGTATATAATTTTAGGGGGGAAGAAAAAGGATAAGGGAAAAGAGGAGGGGGGGGTGGGGGGGGGCTAGGGCGGGGAGCTAGAGGAAAAAGGAGAAAGGGATAGAAAGTGTGTATGTGTGTGTGTGTGTACCCACCTTTGCCCCAGTAGGGTACATCACATTAGGGAGCATAGTAGGTCATCACCTAGTGTGATGACCTACTGTCTACCCAAAAGGGAAATAAGTTTAAGCAAATTTAGTTTAAGTTGGGGAAAAGTATTGGAAGAGATGTACTCGTGGATGATTTTTCTAATTTTGTGAGGTTGGAAGCCATTGTGTTTGCAAATGTCAATAAGAACGGAAGTGAAAAAGGGCTTCAAATGTGTCAAAACAAGAATAGAGAATGGGAAGGACAAAGGTTAGGTAGACTTTGTAGGCAGAGGAAAGGGGTCTCTTACTATGACAACTTGGGAAAATTAAGAAGTTTTTTCTTCCAAACAAAAGTGGTAAAGGATTCTTCAAGGAAGGGAGGAGAAAGAGTAATGTGTGTGCTTAGGATAGTGGTAGAGAGGCCGATAAGATTTTGATTAGTGTCGACAAAGGATGAGGAAAGACTACATTTAAGAGAGATAATGTGTAGTGGATAAATGGTAAAGGGGTCATTTTCATGGAGTGGCCTAGAAGGGTCATGAAATTTTGTAATGATAGGATTATTAATGAAGAAAATGCCGTCAACATATCTGAAGATTAAAAGGAAGAGGGAAAGGAAATGGGAATGACCAAGTCATGCTAGTCTTTTTATGACTTTGAATTCGAATGAGGTAAGATAAAGGTGACACCAAAGAGGTGAACAAGAGAAACCCATAGGGATACCTTTGGTTTCGGTCCAATAACGTGGGCCAACCTGAATGATACAAGAGTCAAACATGAGGCTGTTGTAACTAAGAAAGGTGTCAAAGCAGTAGAGTGTTGTAACCTTTTTTGTTTTAGTGACGTAGAGACAACCGTTTTTTAGGAAGAATCCTTTGAAACCTAGTTTAGTAGCAAGCTTGCAAAAGTAAGAGAGAGAATCCATGAGACTGAGTACACGTGAGATTGGGAAGGTTACAGGAACTGTGAGGAAGTATAAGGGAATCAAGACTGTTAGAAATGGATTTTAGTGTGAATAGGGGATCAGTTAGGGGTAAAAATTCATGTGAGTTTATTCTAACTAGGGTGAGTTTTCATACTAGAGATATTTGCAAAGGACAATGGGAGTTTGGAAGCTTTATCCAATCCAGTGATAAGCACATGGTTTGAAAGCTAGTTTACTTCATCAATAAGAGTTTTGTTTTCTAGAATGGATTGTTGGCCTTTAAGGTTGGGGAAATGAAAGAAAAATATTATCCCAAAAAGATGGCAAAATAGTGAGTCGTAAGAGGTGTGATCCAAGTTGAGAGTAAGGCAAACATCTTGGAAAGCAAGAGTAAGTGATTGAAGTGCGGCATGGGGATATAAGGGGGTAATGGGGATTGTTGAGGCCAAAGAGTATGTGAGAATTGAAGAAAGGATGATGAAAGAAGTTAGGGTCAGAGGTGCAAAAGTGAAATTTATCATAAAAAGTTTGAGAAAAGGTTTGAATATCTTAAGTGAGTTACAATGACAATGGAGATAAAGGAATTAGCTAAGAAAGTGAGTTTGGGCTTGTAGAGTAAGGATCTAAAAGGTGGAATCTACTTCCAACTAAAGGATAAAGAGTCAAAAGTGTGGATAATGTCAGTCTCAATGCTAAAGTGTAAAAGAAGTGTATCTCTAAAAAGAGACTTAGGGGGAATTTTAGTTAAAATTTCATTTGAATAGAGAACACGAAAGTACTTCAAACTTTTATCCTTTGGAACTGAGTGAAATTGAGATAACCCATTATTGAGTATTTTGGTGGTATGTACCTCGGGCATGTTGGAGGGAGTGCTCTTCCAAACCAAGAAGTCACAGAAGATCAATGTTTATCCCAGTCAGAGAAGACCAAGAAGTCAGACAAGATCAATGTTTAGCGCAATCGATGGAGTAGTGTGAGGTATCATCATTATCTAGTACTTTTCTTTTGGGAGCAAAGGTGGCAAAAGAGTCCGGTTGGGAATCTTTTACATGAGAGGTGAGAGAGGGATTGCTAAGTGGGGAAGAAGGGATAGTTTTTTGAAATTTAGGGGAGTATTTTGGGGGGAAGCTATGTCTTCTTTTGGGTGGAGGGGGTTTGAGTTTAGAAGTAGAGTAAAGGGAAATAATATTGAGGGCTAAAGAGGGACTGGGAGGTTGAGAAAGGAGAAAGGGAGGGATTTCAACGGAGGGGATTTCCTGTTTCAAGGAATAGGATCCTGAAGTGGTAAAAGGTGACGAGAGAAGATGACCTCTTTGGGTAACTGTGACATCCAGTTTAGGAAGGCAACAAATTATGCTTGTAAGGAACTAATAGGGAAAAAAATGTCAATATGGTTGAGCATGTACCAACATGATCAAGCCAGAGGATAGAGGATTTGCACGACATGTTCATCTTTTTTATGAGGCAGGTACAGTTTATATATGGCCTGAAGACGTTCCAACAATTCTTGACATAATAATTTTCATATTTGTTTGAAGAGCTAGCATCATTACGATTAGCACCTTTTGAGCAAAAGAATACTTATTTGGTGAGGCCACATCTGGAGTGGTTAATAGAGTTTAGGAAAAAATAGGTGTTAAAGAAGTAGTTCGAGTTAAGATGTTGAAGTCCTCGATAGGCATCTTCCTTGCAAATATCAGCCTCTTTAGATGAAAGGTTGCAAATGAAAGCAAGGGGCTAGATGGAAAAAGGTGCTAGAAAGAAGAGCACCAAATCTTATGATTGACAGAGAGAACTTTCATTTCAATGTGTCTAGGAGGAAGAAGGGGCACACAAGAAGTGAGATTTTTGAGTTCTCTACTATCAAGAGGTTTAGGAGGCTACAAGAGACATTGGGAAAGGGATTCAAAGGACGATTTGTCTTAAGGGGATAAGAGATCAAGGTTAATGAAGCTGTGAAGATTGCTATTGGAAGGGGCTAGACCAGTGGGGATGGGGAGGGGAGAAGCATCGTTGAGAACAAGGATAGCTATTTGCGAGGCTAGGAATGATAGAATGATACTTGTTTAAAGTACTAGTATCATTGAGATTTATGGCAGCAAGGTTTGAGGCAACTCTTTCAAGTGTGTCAAGGGCACCATCACTTTTGCTATGCAAGAATTTTACGAGTTTAACCCAATCATTGAGGGAGAGAGTTTTGATGGGTAGCGGAGAGTTTTTAGAAATAGATTCGAGGTCACGAGTTCTAATAAAGGCAAAGAAATCAAGTTGCTGAAAACAAGAAAGTACCGCTTGGGAGGTGAGTGGGCTGTTGAGAGATTTGGACTGGAGTGTAGGATCCCTGGAATACTTCTGAAAGGACAAGAAGAGGATTAGCAAAACATTTAATGGAAAATTTAAGTAAATAAAAAGTTTAATGAAAGGAGTCAAGAAGCCAAAAAGTCTTTAATGACTTAAGTGTGCTATGTGCACTGGTCCATAGTTATACGGGAAAGGACGTGTGTGGAAGACAAGACAAAACCCCTTTGCATAGTGTGACAAAAGAGCAAGGACAATGGAGTAGAAATAGAAACTTATAGAGTTAAGGGAAAGCTTGAACAAGTAGGTAAATACTTTCTAATATTTATAAAAAGTTAACAAGAGTTTGGTCATAAAGTCAAAATGATTTCGCTAAAATTGCAAAAAATGCAACGGAATCTTTCAGAGATTCTGACATATTTGAAGATTTTGTCAAGCTCTTAGGATTTGACACGTGTCCGACATGTGGAGGATAAGCCTACACATAGGCTGACATGTGGCAGCCAATCTTCACCTACCACATTAGTAGACCCTACCAAGGTACCACATCATCAGTCTCAGCATGCCACATCATCGTTGGACTCGTGGACCAGCCACATCATCAACTGACTCAACCTACCATGTCGTCCTCTAGAGGCCATGTCACCCTGTCCAGTTAGCTTGCCAGCTCATCCAAGCCATGTCATCAGTGACACCTTAGCTACTGCCACATCAACATTACCACGTGGCAATCACCCCGTGCTTGGTACTCTTACCTCTCCACAGGCACATTGTGCATGTTGCATATGATCCCTGCTGCAACCTAAGCACAATGCCTCATAGGCATAGCTCTTCACAAGTGCACACTCTGCATGTGACTAAGTGCCACATCACCCTTTTTGCCCCTCCACCTAGATCAAGCCGTATCTCTTGATCTAGGAAGAATTTGAGGGTGCTCCAAAAATTAAAAATGCTTGATTTTTTGTGCTCTATGCGTTCATCACATCACATGCACATTTTGGTGCAAGTATCACACACTTTGGAGCCTTAACAACAAATCCACTTCTTGCATGCACATCAGCCTCTACATCAACGCATCTGACCCAACACCTAAAACGAACAAAGACAAGGAATTATTTGCTGCTAAGAAGAATTTGAGGGCGCTCCAAAAATGAAAAATGCTTGATTTTTTATGCTCTATGCGTTCGTCACATCACATGCACATTTTGGTGCAAGTATCACACACTTTGGAGCCTTGATGACAAATCCACTCCTTGCATGCACATCAGCCTCTACATCAATGTATCTGACCCAACACCTAAAACAAACAAAGAAAAGGAATTATTTGCTGCTTTTTCATTGCTCGACGGTTGGTCTAGATCTAGATCAAAGTACACTAGACCTAGATCAAAGTACATTAAATCATCAATAGCCGGAGAGAACTCCAAAGCAGCCAATCGAACTTATGCCCAAAAATTCCCAAATAGTACTTACTTGGAGTCTCCCTTTGCTCACATGCAGTTTCGCATCATTACATTTCCTTAAACCCGACGTTCCATAGTTTAGTGAGCAAAGTTTAGAGTGTTCAAAGGCATTGATCGATTGATGAGAGTTCATATTGCACATGATTTGATTTTACACATACATGCCATCACTGTAAAGCCTATTTGGCTATTTTTCGACATTGTGCACATCATTAAGCCTTGTAAAACCTCTTGGCTATTCCCGGCATCATTTGTGCCACAAGCCTTGTAACAGAGATTGGATTATATCTTGTAGTTCTATCTTCAAAGATAGTTCAGATTGCACTAGATATAGATAGTGTATTGTAGTTGATTCAAACAAGGATTTTCATACCACTTTGAGTACATTTCTTACACCATGTCTACCACTAGCAACCTCAATTCGGAGGCATCTGCAAACCTAGACAATTCCAACTACGGCACATGGAAATACCAAATGGAGACCATTCTTGTACTTTAAGACAAATGGGAATATGTCGATGGGTATACACCTAGACCATTTGACGATCCAGCCAATAGTAGCTCCACTCCCACTTTTGCCCCTGGCAGCATCAACATCGGGATCTATAGTTGCACCACCAGAATCGGCACTTGCAATAGATCTTGCCATTGCCCGAGCACAAGCAGAATGGGACAAGAAAGACAAATATGCATATTATTTGATCGAGTAGAATGTGCAAGATGTCATGCTTGGGCAACTCAACACAGTCAAGACATCAAAAGAAGCATGCGATATGTTCACAGCTCTCTATGAGTCTTAAAACACTTCCAAGATTCACACTAAGAAACCAAATAAACCAAAGTTTTTGCAACAACAAATGAAATTGGTCATGCTTACGTACTCAGAATCAAGGATTATAATAATCAACTGGCAGCAGTAGGAGAGACCATGAATCCCACAGAAATGGTTAGTCATCCTGAATGGAATAGGAGAGGGGTACGAGAATCTAGTCCAGATTATTGCCATTTAATGGCAAATTCCAACACTGGAAGAGCTATAGTCAGTGTTACTTGGCAAAGAACTCAAGATGCAAGCTATTCATGCATGTAAAGGTCATTCCAATGATCAAGCATTCAGAGCTTCAGATAGAAGTAGAGGTAGAGGCAGAGGCAAAGGCAGAGGAAGAGGTAGATCATTTCAGCGAAGGGGTCATCATCAGCACAACAAAGTCCTCAGTAAAATCAACATCAACATCATCCTCAATAGCATCAACATCACCAACCAAGAGAAATCATTCCAACCGAGGAATATTCCAAGGATGAGGGAATGCATCCACCAATGTGTCAAACATTCAGTGCAATTACTATCATAAGTTTGGACATTATGAAAGAGATTGCCATAAGAAGCAATACGACCAAGGTGGTTAATCCAGCAGCAATCAAGGGAATTTTCTTTTTATATCTCTCCTTAAATACTTTTTTGATCTCTCCTTAAAACCTTTCTATATCTCTCTTTAAAATGCATCTCCCTTAAACCCCCTTTATCTCTCTTTAGTTTTAATCTTTCCCTATTAGTCTTATAGTAATTAAATGCTTGCATAAGTTTCTTTATTCTTCATCTGTTAACTTATTACCCTACAGTTTCCAAATATTATTTTAACCTCTTCTTAAGCTTTCATTCCCCCGTCTTTTTCCCATATTTTTCTCCCTATTTTTAATATTTTCCCCATTTTTAATATGCCTCTCCTTACCACCCCCTCTTTTTATTCCCCCATTTCAATATGTTTCTCTTCATGTCCCCCTTTTATATCTATGTACTTATTATCTCTCCTATTAATCTTCGTATAATTTAATACTCACCTTGAATTTTTTTGGATTTATTTCTCATTATTTTCATCATGGTTACTTCAAATAGCTTTACACTCATAAGTTCTCACTAAGCTTGACTAGTTTGTGGTTTTTTATTGTGGCCTCAATAACAAGGTAGTGGCATTTATGGCACCTGCCTTACTAAAGGTTTAAACTAGTTTTTACCCATTTTTTCGTGTTGGAAGGTGGCAGGTATGCAGACTCCCCTCTTTAATAAAAGCGATGCTTGCCATGACTTTTGCAAGCTCAAATTCAACGTTTTAGTCGACATTATAGTTCAGGCTCTGTCATCATATTTTGAAGCGCTTGTTAGAGGTGGCTCATGGGCTATGAAAGCTGTTTTCATTAGAGGCGATGCTTTGGAGCAGAGGCTGCTGGAGAGTCACATTAGTTAGTTGTTGTAGAGACAATCTGTGTTGTTTGTAGCCGTCTGTGTTTTCTGGAAGGGTTCGCCTATCATTAGGAGATGGATCTTTGAGGTTTAAGGTTGTTCATGGATGCTGGAGCAGTGGGCTGTGTAGCCTGGTAGGAGCCTTCATTGCCCAGCTAAGTCCATATGGGTCTCAGGGTTGTGGAGCAGATGTGTGGAGTCATTTAGTTGGCCGGTAAAGCTGCTGTTGGGTGAGTCACTGTTGGTTGCATGGCTGATGGCGTTGAAGGTAGGCTGAGTAATGGCAGAGTTTGTGGTGTTGCTTTGCTAGTCAGTCAGCCATGGCATGGATGAAGGGTCCGGGTCATTTGGGAGGCATGCCAAGGTCGCAACGTACTGGAGCTTGGAGATCAATAGTCAACTGGTGCAAGAGCCATTGGGTGATTGAGTCGTTGTCTATGTTGTAGAGCTAGTGGTTGTAGAAGGCGTTCATTGGAGGTTTGTTGTGACAACTAGGTTGCCAGTTGAAGGAGCTGTTGTAGGGGGTGCTTGGGAGCATGTAAGTCGATTGGTGGGCTACTTGTATGCAGCTTGTGAGGCATGGTCTACTAAGAGTAGCTTGCTTGATGCTCATTGTCTCGTTAGTTGCTGCTTGTTGCTATATTGCTCGTAGACATCATTGCTGCCTCTATTGCCTTTGCTTGAACCCTACCCATTCCCTTGTTTTTGGAACAAACACTTCAAGAACGTCTCTATCTCAGTCGAGGATAAAAAACTCTCTCACTCAAGGAATCTCTCATTAAAAAGGAAAAAAAAACTCTCTCTATTAAAGGAGTAGAGATCACTCCTTAGACTGTCCTGATCTCTCTCTCTCACACAGAGATTAAAAAAGATGGGACTCTCTCACAACAAAAAATCTATCTCTTTAACCAAAATCCTCTTGAAGGAATAAGCGAATTAAATGGAAGTAGAAGGAGATTAACACAAATCTCTCAAGAATGAAATCTCACAATCTGTCAATCCCTCTCACAAGGATCTCAATGCCTCAACGAAAGGCAAGGGAGCTTTGATACTATGAATAACTATGGAGAGAGCAGAGGAGAAGAGTGGAGAGGAGGAGAGAGGGCACAGCTAGAGAGCACACCACAAATGAGTAACTGTACACTAGATTTAGTTCAAAATGTAGAATATATAAAAACCTCTTTAGGGTTAGAGTTAGGGCATCTAACCCTTTCCTTTATAACACTCTATGTGTTGGTGCTATGCACAATATTGAACACATGATATGGTTTCTCAACAGGAACTCTAATGGCTCTTAGTGCGTAGGCGTCCAATTGAGCCCGTACTCACTGTCAACGAGGGAGGTGGAAACAACAAGGGTAGAGTAGTGTGAAGTTAACGAGGTTGCATGGCACTTAAATAACTAGTGGCTACTTACATAGATTCCCAACTAGAACTAGCATGGTGGTTGTTATTTTGTATATTGCATCTCTCTCTCTCTCTCTCTCTCTCTCTCTCTTCAAAATTAAATAAGATGAAAATGAAAATCAGACTCGCACTTATATAGGTCGCAACTAGAACTAGCACAGTGGTTGTTATTTCAACCACCAGGCTTGGAAAAGAATATTTCTTCTATCTATCTCTCTCATAAGATGCAAATGAAAATTAGCCAGTTTGCGAGAAAAAATGATGGCCAAATTTTGGCATTGTAAGTCTGACTACTTCTGTCAAAGCATGTGTGTGATGTGCTCCTTGTACTGCTTCCCATCCTATAAAAAGTCTTCTTGTTTTGAGAAACTCTCATGTTATTGTCAAAAGAATGTCACTATAGCAATGGCTTCCTTACTTCTTGTTTGTAACTCGTTGATTGAGGGATTAGGCGCACGCGGAGAGACTGGGGCAAGGAGGACAAGGAGGGTGCATGTAGAGAGACCAAGGGTAAGGAGGGCAAGGAGGACAAGGAGGACGAGGAGGGCGGGGAGGATGAGGAGGAGCAATAGTAGGATAGGACATTTAGTCGTTTAGTATTTTGGCACTTTTGCCCTTTTATAGTGCATTACTTTAGTGGATTTGCCAATTTGGAGTTTGGCACTTTTGCCATTTTTATAGCGCATTACTCAGCGGATTTGCCATTTTGGAGTTTGACACTTTTGCCATATGGCAAGGTAGGAAACCAAAGGGCTTGATACCACTTGCATTAATGGAGGCCTAAAGGGTTGAGTCTAGGGTAATACCTAGGCTTTAGAAGGTGCACTGGGCAACCCAAGAGAGGGCTAAGAAGGTTGTGTTAGAAGGGAGGATTCTAGAGGGAACTGAGGTTTAGAGAGAGAGAGAGAGGGAAAAACCTTATGGTAGAATTGGGATGACGATGGAGCTCATAGTAAGAATCTAAGGTTGGGTGGTTATTGACTTGGTAGGTCTCTATTGTAGCGGGTATCACATTGGTATCAAAAGGACGTATGATTCTCAAATTCATATTCCAAGACCTCAAACCAACAACCAAGAAGTAGATAAAATGATTACAAAGAGTGAGGAAGGGGAGAGAAAAGGGAAGGCCATTGTGAAAGAAGGAACATGAGGATACTCACTAGGACACTATGGATTTGGAGGATGTGTATTATGTTGATAATGGAATTTTGTATTCAAAATTCACTAAACTAGAAAACCAAAACACAAAAATGTAGGTAGAGTTTATCAATCACTAATTAAGAACTCTAAGTGAAATCATCCCTAAATTATTCCATTTTTAGTCAAAAACTCATGTAGTAAAATCACCAACTACCTCTCGCCTTGAAAAAACCTAGAATATTCTTAAGGACTTGAAACCATCAATATTCAATGAGGAAGAAACAAGGATTACTATTAACACGTTCTTGCAAAAGTGGCAAGACTTTCATTGACTCAGGAAACCCCTCTTGAGAATCAAGTCATCGAAGCAAGTCTTTCCCTTGGAAACAAAGCATATGAATGGTGGATGAGCATCAAGGAAATTGATAGGATCCGAAAGTAGTGGGTTAAGTTTGAGCAAGCTTTCCTAAAAGAACTTTTACCTAAAAATGAGTTGGAAAGGGCTTGGGAAGCTTGGGATAATTGTAGTATGCAAAAAAGTAATGTAGTTTAGTACATAGCAAATTATGGGCATGTAGTTCTTAAGTTAAAGATTAGAGGTTTGATGAGAGGCTTAAAGACAAGGTTGAGATGAGATGAACTTCTCCCAAAACCTTTAAGAAAGCCATCATGCCCAGATATAGACAATACTACAGGATATTTAGAGCTAGACCTTCAGAACAAGCTGGTTTTTTTCCAAGGTAGACAAAAATTTTTAATCTAAAAAGGAAGGGGTAATTTAAGAAGGAGGTCTCTTAGGCACCGCACAAGAAACGTTGAACACAAGTATATCCTCTTCCAAAAAAGAGGAATATGAAAAGACCAAGCAAGAAAATCTTTGCTTTAAATGTTTACATAAATATCATGCTACTTGGAATTGCCCTAGAAATAGGTAGGCGAGAGCTAAAGCCCCAAATAAACCTCCATAAAAACAAATACATGTGATGCAAGCGTTACTGCTTAAAGGTACTAGAAAGTACACCAAGGTAGAGGTTATCATCGGCAATGTGGCAACCCACTTTGGTTAATGAGGATGCACAAAAAAGTTAAGGGGCAAAAAGTAAGAATTATGATCGGTGATAGTGCCACACATGATTTCTTAAACTATCTATTAGTTAAGAAATGGAAGTTAGTTGAGGGTCCAAGTGCCGATAAATATGTGGTCTCTCTGGCAAAGGGTAGTGACAAAAAGATTTGGGACACTGTGATTCATTGTGTAGAGGTGGACATTCAAGGCTATCAAGATACCTTGGATTTTCAAATTATGCATCTCGACAGGACAAATTATTGTTCTTGGTCAAGAATGGTTATATAGCCTTGGGCATAGCTCTCAGTGAATTTATTTAAATAACTCCATTATTTTTTAGCAGGATAGTAGATTCTTCAAAAATCTAGGAGAACATGATGTAGCAAACTCTCCCCTTATTTGTTCAATGGAATTGGAACCACTTCTACACCAACAAGAATGCAACTAATTTTATTTCTTCTACATCTAAAAAGAGTAATTTTTTTCTTGATGTTGTTAAACAGTAAAAATCTTCTGTAAATCCCCATATAGACTTAGTCAAATGGAAGAACATGAGGTTCAAAGACAATTAAGTGAATATTTTAGGAAGGACCAAATTCAACCAAGTAGCTTACCTTGGTCTTCACTGGTATTACTGAGAAAGGAAAAAGATGGTACTATGAGATTATGCATAGATTACTGGGATTCAAATAAAATCATAATTAAAAATAGGTATCCTATGCCTCTCATTCATGAGCTCTTTAATTAATTGGAAGGGACAAAATATTTTACTAAAACTAACTTGAGATTGGGATATCACGAAGTGCAAATTAGAGAAGAGGATGTCCCTAAGACATTATTTTGTATTAGTAGGTAGGGGCATTATCAGTTTAGAGTAATGCCATTTGGTTTAACAAATGCTCCAACAACTGTTATAACACTTATGAATAGTCTCTTGAGGCTATATTTAGGATAATTTGTTGTGGTATTCTTAGATGATATCCTCATCTATAGTAATATGAGGAAAAATCATATAGAACATATAAGAAAAGGGTTTCAATCACTTAGAAATATCTTTTTTTTGCTAAAGAATCCAAATGTTAAGAAGTGAAGCACTTGGGATATATTATATTCCAAGAAGGGATTCGTATGGATCCTGAAAAGATGAAAGCCATTTTCAAATGGCCACATCCTCCAAACCTACAAGAATTACAGATTCTTAGGTTTATTTGGACTTTCTAGGAGATTAATCCAAGATTATGCTAAGATTGTTATTCCGATGATGGATCAGCATAAGGGGAAGGGAAGTGCCTCATATGGGATAAACCTCAAAAGAGAAGTTTTGAAAAGTTAAAAGTAGCTATAGTATTAGCTCTTATATTAAAAGTAGTGGATCCCAATGAACCATTTGTGGCTAAAACAAATGCCAATGATTTTGCTATTGGGTCCCTACTTTTACAAAAGGGTCAACCAATGGCTTTTTAAAGAAAAAAGTTAGATCATGCCCAATGGAATTACTCGGCATATGAAAAGGAAGTGTATGCTATAGTCTTTGCCTTGAAGAAATGGAGGATGGAAAAGATATAAATCCATAAGGGGAAAAACCCCCACATCTATGGAAAAAGATGCCCGTGCTAATTGTAGGGTGCCAAGTTTGAGATCATCTTTTATTAAGAAAGCATGAAATGGATTTGCAATCAGCCAAAGCTTAAAGAAAGAAAAGCTAGTTGTGTTGAAATAATGTAAGAGTTTGATATCCAATTGACATATCGGAAGGGAAAGTTTAATGTGGTAGAAAATTCCCTAAGCCAAATGTCACTGGTTAGTGAATTGAGCTTTACTCAATTCTAAAATGATTTCCTAGAGTCCTTAAAACGAAAATATGTGTATGATCCTCACTTTTTTGAAATATGGACAGCAATTATGAGGAGGGTTTCAACTAATAGAGGAGCTTTCATTGAGGAGTAACATGGAAATGGTGACACACCATAGGTTGGTGATAAAGGACTCAAGTGGAAGAAATATACTATTAAAGATGGCTACCTACTCTACAAGGGTAGAGTATGTGTGCCTAATAATAATGGCATTAGGCACCAAATTCTTTTTTAAGTGTCATGATAGTCCGATGGCTAAACACCTAGAAACTCAAAAAAGAGGAATGCGCTTTTAAAGGGGTAATCCTTTTGGTCTGAGATAGATAAGAGCATCCAAGACTATGCATCCAAGACTATGTATTGAAGTACCAAAAATACCAAGTCAATAAGGCTGAACACCTTAAGATAGGAGGTCTCCTACAACCATCGAAGATTCCATCTGGCAAATAGGAAAGTAGGTCCATGGATTTTTTCATTATTGGATTACCTAGGACACTGAGGGGGCACACTCTATGTTGACCAATGTCTCATTTAAATCCAATCAATGAAGTGGTTAAATATCTATAATTAGCAAGGTTATCTGTGGAGCATAGCTATAGGTTATATGGACTACTAGCTACTATTATTAGTGACTGCAATAGAAAATTTAACCGCCATTTTTTGAGGGTTGTGTTTATGAGGTTGGAAACTACGTTGAATATGAGCACCCCAGATCATCCACACAGTGATGGTCAAGCTAACAAGGTCAATCAAGCAATTGAGAATATGCTTTGAAAAGGAAAACTAATTGGAAATGGTATTTGCCCATATTAGAATTTGCATATAACAATGCCAAACATTCAGCTACAAGTTTTAGTCCATTCATGATGATGTATGGATTTCAACCTAGATCCCTAATTGCAATGGGACTCAAAAAAGAGAAGATTCAAGTAACCAAAGACTTTCTTGAGGATTGAATCAAATGCTAAAGTTAGCTAAGATAGAATTAGAAAGGCTCAACATAGAGCAAGAAGTTACGCAAACTCACATCGTAGAAGGTGGGATTTGAAGAAAATGAGAAACTCTATCTTAGGGTGCCTGAATCTTCAGAATCCCAAAAGACACCTAGGTAAATGCCCAAAGTTGTCTCCTAGTATTCAAGGACCATTCATAATACTTAAGAGAATTGGAGAACTTGCTTACAAATTAGCCTTACCAGAGGGATGTAGAGTACATCCAGTTTTTCATGTAAGTAGGCTAAAAGGGAAGTTAGGAGTTGATGATAATCTTATTGGAAATGAAGTCCTACTTTACCACATGGACTAGAACAAATTTTAGATAGATAAGAAAAAAGAACTAAACATACAATATATTAAGAATGTTTGGTTAAGTGGAAATTTAAAGAGAATTCAACATGGGAAAGGGTAAGCAATCTCCAAAGGAGGTCCTTCAATTTTATTTTTGAGGACATAAACCATTCTTAAGGTGAAGGAAATGTTATGTTAGCCATAGTTACAAAAGCCCCATGGCTTGGTTATGGCACAGCGGGAAACCAGAGGGCCCAACAACACTTGCAATAATGGAGGCCTAAAGGGTTTGAATCTAGGGTAATACCTACACTTAGACATTAGTAAGGAGGTGCACTGGGCAGCCCAAGAGAGGCCCAAAAAGGAAGGGTCTCCTGTGGGACGTGTGGCACCAGAATGAAAGGCCAAGTGGCAAGGGTTAAGCTAGGAGGGAGGATTCTAAAGGGAGCGCAAGAAGGAGGTTTATCACATCTCTCTCTTCATTCTTTAGTATTGTATCTAGTCTTAGACTTCACAGCTTATTCAATCCCTTCCTTGGTTTGAGTCTCCTCTTTGTTCACAATTCCAAGTCCACTAACTTGAGCTTCCAATCCCCTATTTCATTCGTCTCTCTGGTATTGAATATCTTTGTCACCAATGAGCTCTTGAATCATTTGGCTTAGACATTCATGTAAGTTGCTTTGCATTCTTTATTCCCATTACTTCATTGGCTCATCCATACCACTTTATTCCATAGCAGGATCATTAAAAATTTTAAGTACAAATGGTGGTCACACATCAATTCATTTGTTTAGTCATGCTATCTCAATTCACATTCGTTCTAGGTGTTGGAAGAAACATTGTCATTTTTAGACTCCCAAGTAAAGTGTGAATTGATGGGAAGCACGAGCTACAATAATTGCTCGAAAAATGTATGGACGAACAGTCGAATGGAAGGCAAGTAACATAGCTGCTTGGAACATATGGACAGAGAAAAGAGTAGTACTAAAGCAATGGAATGATAGAATATTTCTTTGTATCAAGAAAGTCTTTTGTGCGATGGTAATACAAATAAGCTCCATGGATGAACACAACAAAACCACTGCATGCATAGTAATAAGCAAGACCATATCTACCTCTCATTCACTCTCTTATATACATTCCTTTCTAACAGGGTGGGGTAGGTACCACCATTTTGCATTTACTCGTTCACCCCCACCCGATAGTGGGGTAGGTTCCATTAAGTCCATCATTGAAATGCTTTTGACACAAGTGGCTCGCGTTGTTCGGCTTGGTGCATTTCAGCAATTGTCATCTCGTTTCAGTCCATGCTATGTTGACCTAGCCGAACGGATCCTTCCTTCCTCCAAACCCTTTCTTCATTTTGCACTTGGTTGCTAGCATCCTTCATTGGGGTTTCACAATACTATGTTGTTGTTGCTACCCATTGATGTTTTTCTTGATCTTAGTGCTATTTTGTTGTTGCATGAACTATTGCTATCGTTGATATTGTATCATGTGCTTTGTCATGATTTGTTGCTATAAAATACTTATTTTTGTTGATGCATTACATTGCTAGTATTGTTGTTGTTGGCAAGGTGCTCAAGGCTGAACCTTATTCTCTCCCCAAAATGCCATGTGCTCCCTATTTTTCTGAATCAAGAATGTAGTGTGTAATTTTATATTTTTAGTGGTTAAGAAATTTGGTTTTGTCGCCTCAAGAGCCTAAAATGAGTTGATCTAGTGTATTTTAACTGTTAAGGACTTGTACCTGTGTGTGTGTGTGTGTGTGTGTGTGCATGTACGCTTGTGTGTGTGTTTACATTGTCTATTGTATATAGAGGACATCACGTGATGGTGATAGAATACTATGGAAGTACTTCTAGCACACTCATGTAACCTCTTACTAAATTTTAGCATTTGGTGTCTCTTTGTTCAGATGCTTGGTAAGGCATAAACATGCAATGGCATTGATTCCTTATGTTTGTAGAAAGTCATCCCTTGTGGTGGCACATATAGTACATGTGAATACTCAATTAGCTTTTAGGCCATGAAAATACCCACCTTGAGATATAAGCCAAGCTAGTCAATTCGCTTGTCAATATATAAGCCAAGCTAGTCAAGTGGACCCAGATATAGCTTTGGCAAAATATTTGATGTGGACACTTTAACTTTTATCACATGAGAGAGAAACTCTCTAGGCATTATATAAGCCTCTAAATGCATTGTTGGAAAGCTTATACGGTAAGAGAAATAGTTTCGAATTTATGATAGTTATCCATTTATAGCTAGCTACACACTTGAGCTCAAAATACATATTCGACCACTTATCCAGATTAAGAATTTGAAAGTTCACCATGTTACTATCCAATTGATTGTGTTATCAAAAGGGAAATTTCTAGGTTTTTTTAAATCAAAGATTATTTCTTTTAATTTAGATATAATTTTTGAAACCTAGATATAGTATTTATCTTTTAAGTAAGTGAAAATATATTTTAAGAATATAAGAATGAAAGCTTGCATGCACACATTATTTTAAGAATAGAAGAGCAAAAGCCTACATGAATAATTGGAGAAAGGTGGTTATTTTCACGTATGAGATAGTTGTGGACTTTACATTTTGATGAGCACAAACCATATTTGATTTTGATCAATATATTTGATAGGAACATTAAAAGGACCTATAGAATGAATTTTTAAAACTAGATTCATTGTTATGGAAATCAAAGTGGCAAAGCTTTTCAAGCATGATAAGTTATAAAGTATTATATCATTTATTAAAGGTATGCATTTCATCTATAACATCTACAAACAAAAAACGCTAATATAAGTAATGGTTCTTAATAGTGCCACTATTTCAATTATAGGTAGTATCTTGTAAAGACTTCATATGTTTTTGGTGATTTTTTCCTTTATAAATATACTAAAAAATGAATTGCCTTTCTTTATAGACTTCAAGTTGTCCTTTTAATATCGATTTTAATGTTATTACTCTACTAAAAATAGCATGATATATTGTATAAATTTAAGCATTTTTCCACTGCCATCATGTGAATGATTTTTATTGCCACGTGTCTTAAAGTAAATAACTTACAAGAGTATGTGAAAATAGGCAGTTTAAAGGTTTTCATGCCTTCGATCCAAATACACACGATGCAAAACAATTACATATTACTGAGTTTTTTAAGCATTGCAAATACCATATTATGTTGTTATTTGCTTGAAACGTATTTATGACTTGTGAAGGATTTTCATATGCACTAGTAGTATGTGTGTAATTATCAATGCATTTCATTTCTCTATAACTTGAAAAGCATTTAAAATTGTAAGGTATGTGGGAACATGGTCCATAAGGGAATCCCTATTCTAGAGGAGGTATATTAGAGCCTATGATACTATCAATGGGGCGAAGGGGAGGGAAGGCGGGGAGGGGAAAGGGGGGCTCTCACATGCGTTGCCTTGTTTGCATCATGTGAACATGCTTATCATTGCATCAATAATGTATCTATGTACTCAAACATTATCCACTTTGGAGGATACCTTAGATAAATGAAGATTTAACGAGAAAAACCAAAAGGGTAGATGCTATTGTGTGAGGCCAAACAGCCATGAGAAGGCGGGTTTGCCGAACAATTCGAGAAATATATCATAGTTTTTCCCGCCTTGAGGGTAATGGCATCGTATTTAACAACCGTTGCAAGGGGTGTACATTATGAGACGAAACAGGACAACGAGAAGAGTTGATAGCTCGCAGGAAAGTTCAGGAATCCTAGAATTTTTAGACAAGAAGCAATGCACGAGTCTGATACTCGGGAGAATCACAGCAGATTTGCAGGCACTCAAAATGAGAACTGTCAACATTGGTAGCATAAGTTGCAAAGTTTAATTGTTCGGGAGTAAATCAAGCTTGAGGGGGTATCAGCTGGAGCTTTTCAATCGTCAAGATCATCGTCCGAATTGCTGTCTAGAAAAGAACCTAGTGACTTTCGCAAGATGCTGAAAGATTTATCCTCCTATCGGTTAACAAAGAGAAACCCCATCAGTTGAAAAGAGGGCAAAGATATAAGCAAGCGCAGCACCTTCCGTGTAGAAGCCGCAGCAGAGACTTACAATACGATTTTGCTTAAGATTACCTGCTTGTTCTTTTTCAATAACTCTTCCGCAGCAGCAATCTGATCCCCGCATGATTTCTGAAGATCTGCAAGAGCACCTTTATCTTTCTTTCCTGTCGTTTGCAGTCATTATCACAGTCAATCACGTCATGCAGCAAAAATCTGATGAAATTTAGAGTTTGCAAATATATTTGTAGACAAAGGCAGATGAAACGAGATCTCGACTTTGCTGTTCGAATCGAGCGTTCAATTTGTCCTTTTCGTCTCCAAACTTGGCGAAGATATCTACATTAAAAGACAATTTCCGGATTCAGCGACATAAGGCGGGTTGTCACTCCCTAAGATAGAGATTGAGACCTATTGTCTACCTTCGTAGGTCTGCATATATGAAGCCTTTTCCTTGGCGAACCTCTCTCTTGCTGACTGATACTTTGCAAATTCGTTTTGTAAAGCAGACTCATACTGCGAAAAACATAGGAAGAATGAACGCTTTCAAATTATTAAACTTCATAGCGTAGAACGCACGCCCCGTCGCACATTGCTTACTTCTTTGCAAAGCTTTGTCACTGCTTTGACGAGGTTCTGCCTGCATGACCAAGAGAGATATAACGCCTCGTTCAATGCGAGAGTTGATATGTCCAAACACCTTCCGAAGCTACGTTCTAAAGTCCACTCACCACTCCTTCTCAATTTTCTGTGTGGTCCCATCAGTTTTGGATTTGATTTCCGCTGCAAGCCTGCGGAGAAGTAGAGCAAAAGTTTCACACGAAAAAGATGTTACTACTTCATTTCAGCCATACAATGGTTCCAGAACACTATTGACGTACACTACCTTTGAATGACCTCCTCGTTCTTCTTCTGCCCGTCCTTTTGAGCCTTCTGGCGCACCTGCTGAAGAGCTGCAATAATACCTTTGATGTCGCTGCTAGAGCATCATGAAGAACAGGATGTAAATGAATGACCAGGCTTCAACGTAGCAAAATTCTTCAAAGCGATTGGGTAGGCGAAATGCATACTCTTAAAGGATGAAGCCGCCAGATGTGGAGATTAACAGGTAGCAGAATCACGAAAGGGAAATGCACCACCAAGACGAAATGCATGATGAAAAGCCGGGATGTGGATGAGAAAAGCGGAATCGGGTAAATTAGCCAGAGAGGAAGAGAACCTGGACAAGTCAAGGCCGATATCGTCGTCATGAGGTGCGGGCTGAGCTCCATGAGCATGAGCAGCAGGAGGAGCAGAGTCTCTGGGACGCTTCAAATCGTGAGATTGGGGGGTGGCCATGGCAACAGCAACAGCAACAGCAGCAGCAGCAGCTCCTCCTCCTCAAAATGCGAAGCACTCCAACATTAAATGATTTTAATTAGAGCCCGGCCACATGCACAGGTGAAATGGATGTATGATATTGTTAGGGTTTCATCACATGCATTTTGGAATGTCCTCAAGATCGAGGTAGGCTGCTCAAGTGGATTTCTAAGCTGAACATGCACAAAGCAAGAGGTGTCATCCTCTCCTGCTCTCTCCAAAATTCATGTCTCCCAGTTGTTTAGGGGTCCACATCACATCGAACATAGTATGCCCTCGGGGGATGCACCTACCAAGAAACCCTATGCATAACATGCGTTCAAAGCGTATTTTAAAAACCCCTTTCCTAAAATATTTTTATTAAATTAAAAACCCCTTCATTTGAACACACGTGGTAACTTACATATATGTTAGGTGAACCCCAGAGAGTATGCCCTTACCTATGAGTAAGGTGATAATTAAAGAAAGTTGATTTCATCAGGCCAATGGATGCCAATAAACCAATGAGCAAATTAGTACGAGGTCATTGATCAAATTTTAGTCAAATTAGCATCCAGCTGTGGGCTAATGTTCAAGTCATCAACCACCTCCTTTGGCATTCATGCACTTAGGAGCTAGAAAGCCTCCATGTGCTTTGTGTCCACATGACTCCCATCAATTGGTGCTTAAGGAGTAGTGGCCTCCTACATGGCAATCCTTTCCCCTCCTACTCACAAAGGAAAATGAGTATTGAATTTTGAAAAGGTTCTATTTTGCACTCCTTTTTTTTAGAGCATAATTTTCCATGAAAACATCATGTTACCTTGTTGCTTATCATTTCTACATCTCTTGAACTACACTCTACCATTTCTTATGAACTCAACCCTACAACACATCTTGTTTCTTCCACTAGACCTTAGAGCCACCTTAGGAGCCTTGTTAAGAATACCATGCATAATGGTTTTGTTCATATGAATCCTTTAGTCTTGAAATATGATGAGTCTCCTCTCAACATCGACTAAGAGCACACTTTAAGTAAATCAAAAAATGAGAGATTTAAGATTGGAGCCAATAGTTCTAAAGTAGGGGTTCTCCATGATTAGCAAGGCATATGGACATGCAATACTAAAGGCCTAATGAGCCTTTTGAATATACATGGATAAAAGATGTCTACATAAGATATTTAGGAGGCCTCAGAGTAGGCTATGCATGGTGATGATGGTTTGGCCATTCTATACTTAGGATTTGAGAAAGTGTATAGTATAGTGGATTGGGTTTCTTGGATGGTACCCTACTACGTTTTGGTTTTTCAAATTCTTGGATCAGAGGGGTTTCTTCCTTGCATAAATAATCCACAAAGTGTCTACACCACCTACCTCTGCGTGTTGTGTGTACACATGTGCATGTGTATGTTTGTGCTTGTGTGCATATGTGTGTATGTCTACACACCCCATCCCTATATGTGTGCTTGTGTGTATGTGTGCACACCCCATCCCTATATGTATGCATTCATATGTGTACTAGTATGTGTGGTGTGTATATATGTGCATGTATGTTTCCATATGTCTATGCATGAGCATGTAGGTGTGTGTTTTGTGTGCATGTATACATGTGTCTATGTGTGTTGCATGTGTATATGTGCGGTGTGTAAGTGTGTATAAGTGGCCATTGGTAGTCCAAGAGTCCATAAGCTGATGGTAGTCCAAAAGTTCAAGGGCTTAGGGTAGTTGTCTAAGAGCCCATGATAGTCTATGAGTACAAGCCTATGGTAATTTAAAAGTCAAAGACCATGAGCTTAACAATTGAAGGGTGGTGGTCTAAGAGCCAGTGGTATTCTAAGTGCAAGGGTGGTAGTCCTAGAGCCCATGATAGTTTAAGAGTCCAAAGGGTGGTAGCCCAAGAGCTTGTGGTAGTTCATGAGTCCCTAATGGTCCAAGAGTCCAAGGGTGGTAATCCAAGAGCTAGTGATAGTAGTCCAAGAGTCCAAGGGTGGCAAATGGCAACGTATCCTAAGCTCATCTCTCCAAGCTACCACATGTCCAAATTTTGTCCTTGTTCTTATTTTATCTATGGGTATATGGGTAGAATAATAGTACAATCATACATTTTGATGAAGTCTAAGCTTTTTAATTTGTGTTGGATTGCATTTTGTGACCATGCTATTTTTTATCTATTTCATTCACCGAAGTCAACTATGCTAGAAGATGACCGATGAGTTTAGAATCTCCTTTTATTTTGGACAATCATACAAAAGGCTACGTATCCATGGACAATAATACTTTGGATAGTAGTATAGAACGCTTATTCTAACCTTGAAAGCTATTTCACCAAAAGGGCTTCTGCAATCAATAGTTCTATCCATTATTGTTTTTGTTATTGAATATGAGCACCTTAGGAAGAATTCATTTTTTAGCTTTGGCTTGACCATTTTGTATTAGGGGTCATAACAATCTTCTTGTTTTGAGAAACTGTCATGCTATTGTCAAAAGAATGTCACTATAGCAATGGCTTCCTTACTTCTTCTTTGCAGCTCGTTGATCTAAACTATGCACCCCTTTTATATTATTAAGGTGCAGGGTAAAGCTTCTGAGGACACAAGCCTATTAGTCCCCCAAATGACCCGATGTTGTTGCCTCAAAACCGCAGCTCACTACACAAATAGGTGCATCTACTACCTCTGAGGCTAGCTACTCAACAAGGAGGCATTTATATTGGCTGTCTCTCCCCTGCATTTGTTGCAAATGTGTGTTCCATTGCTGTCTGGATATTATATCACCAGTTTCCATGGCCTTTAACCTCCTCCTTGTACCTTGATCAGGTATATCAAATTTCCATAGCCTATGTCTACTTCTCTTGTAACCCATGACAAATTGCATCACACCATGTGGTTCCTTATTTTAAATAAAGAAAGTGAATGAAGAAATAAGAAACAATTTCTATAATTAAACGATCTAGATTGTGAAGAGAAACAAGGACTTGCCTAAAAGCTTTGTGATAGGAATAAAAAATTGTGCACATTCCAACTTCCAAGAGAGCCTGAGGAGAAGAGAGAGCCATGGGGGAAAACAGGGAGAAAATTCCCCTAAGGAGCATAGGAAAACCATTTTCAAAACAAAGCAGGGAGGGGAAGAAGCCGAGGATTCTGGGAGAATTCAAATTGTGGGAGAATGCTCAGGTGACAGGGTGACAAGGCAGGACACCTGTGTGGGAGAAGTAAATTTAGAAAATATTGTGAATGTAAAAGTGGGAGTTGTCAAATTTTAGGAAAAACTAGTGGTATTGTTTTGCCACCTTCGGCTATACATGTCACCAACTTTTGCCCCCCAAGGAAGCCCAAAATGGCTGAAAAAATAAACCATTGCAAAATGATAAATAATATGGGATTTAGTCAAAGAGCATCTCAAAGTTTTTTCTAGTGTATCTATTTATGGCTGAACTAAGATACAAATTTCACGCAATATTAAGACAACCATCTATTAGCTCCATAAGTTTGGAGTAATTTTTTCCAAAATTTTGCCTTTCCAACCAAATGGAAATAAGTTATTGAGCTTTCCCTCAATGGTATGAACACAATTGCATCATAGTATTGGAGGCCCCCTAAACTATAGCAGAGGTTCTCAATTAATTGCCTCCTTTGGTTCATGAGAAGCTCAAGTAGTGCACTTTGAAATAAACAATTGCTTCCATATATGTGTAGGACAATTATTTGATGTTTTTAAATTTTTTTGGATATCCTATACAATCCAAGCTACATGCTTCATAGGCATTATAGCATTTTTTAAAATTTTATAGCATTTGATGTTTTTAAAATTTTATGGATATCCAATACAATCCAAGCTACATGCTTCATAGGCATTATAGCATTTGATGTTTTTAAAATTTTATGGATATCCTATACAATCCAAGCTACATGTTTCATAAGCATTATAGCATTTGCATTAGTTTAAAATAATCTCATTTAAGATGTCAATTGTGTAATTTTTTGATCTCAAATTCAAGTTTAGAATGTGTAGATTAGTTTAGAGACCAAGTTTGTCAAATTCCATTGAGAAATTCATAAGTTACGAATCAAGCAAGTTAGCCATATGCAACACATTCCCTGAACTTCACAAAAAATGGCTACACCCAATCATGCATTGGACCAATGGCCATTGTCTTCTCCTCCTTCAGGCTAGCCTTTACAACCTCAGAGTCTATGTTGACTTGAGGTAGAAGCTTTAATCAACGTACTTGCATGAGAGATGTTCCTTGGTGCACGAAGATCTCGCCAAAGATGAGAAGAGCTTAGTGAAATGTGGATAGATTCCATACAAGATTTGAATTTTGGATCCATGATTGCAACTCTTGCTTAAGAGGACCCTATCAGACGTCATTTTGAATTGCAAAAGTGGCAAAATTTCAAAATCCCATGTAAGGCCAGGTGACTTCCTTTGTTGTGCAATAGTGTAGGAGTATGTACACTAATCCATTGAAAGGGAAATATGTTCCTGAATTGGTTGCATGTCCAAAAAGGAAACAGGCAAGAAGGGGGAACAAAAACCAACCATGTTTGGGTGTTCTTAATGTTGAAGAAGTAGACATACTTGTTTATGATTTTCAACTTACAAATGATGGAGTCTAAGGAAGTTAGACAATAGACATCCTCTTTGCTCTTTGAGAGGGCTCTAGCCTATGTCACACATCTTGTTAGATCCTCCTTGAGACTCAGACAGTTGGAAATGGAAGAGCATTAGGTCTTGATAGGGACAAAGGGAATGTCCTTGTTGATAATGCTGAGGAGGATGCATCATCCACTTTGAATCATCGTGACAATGACCTTGATAATGATGAAACTATAGGTGCTGATATAGAGGAGATGCACTTGTAGAGTGGAAGTGTGCATGTACACGTTTTGGTTGTGTAGCTATACCAAAAATCGCATCTTTTTGAGAATATCATTGTACCATAAAATTGTTAACTCTTTAGGATTACATAAATATTGACAACTTTTGAATTTGCAAGGAAAATTCCTCCTAAATTTAGGCCTCTTTTTGGCATGCTTTTTTTCCCATAATGATACTGTGCAATAGGTTTTCAAATTTGATAAATCAAAAATTTCCCTTTAAAACTAAACATTCCATTTAGTTCTCGTTTGTGTGCAATGTTATTTGCTTTATCCACAATAGTGTTATTACAAAATTAATCTAAGGCTTTCCTAAAGGAGGTGAGAGTTTGGGGAGGCATAACTGTGGGGGTTAAAGGTCACTGTGCCTTTACCCCGGTTATGTACAATACTTAAACACATATATAAATGAATGAAAAAGAAGATTAGGGTGGTTCTGCACCCACCAAAACTTGTGTGGCTCTCTGTTTCTCTCTCTCCCTCTTCTGTTCTTGCTTCCGTTGAGAGCACTCTCAACTGGTATCAGAGCCTGAGTGATCTAGCTGAGTGTGCGTGAATGCTTGAAGCTCAGCAGCTCTATGGGAGGAAGGAGAAGCTCTGTGGGAAGCTTTGAGGGTGACTTTACTTGCATCTAAGTGTGTAGAGACCTTGGAGGAACCTTTGGAAAAGTCACTTTGGTTTTGCGAAGTGGTTTTGAGAGCTTGTTAAGTGTTTTCAAAGAAAAAGTCATTTTTTGAGCTTTTCCCTGTTTCGTTCGATGACAGAGACTCTGTATTGACTTATAGAGGCAACTATTGCTACCTCAAGATGTACTCAGTTTTTTTTGCAATTTTCCATGCTGTCCCTTATCATGCAGCAGTTTATTTTTCACGTTTCAACTATGAAAATTGCTTAGTGGTTAAGATAAGTTGAAGGGCAATTTAGTAATTTTGCTCTTTTTCCAATCCTTTTTAAAGAAAGAGTAATTATAGAAGCAAATGTTATTTACTAATTTGATGCTTAATATGCATGAACTGGCATGTGGACTTTAGATGGCAAAGGACTACACTACTTGCTCTCCAAGAAGTTGCTAAAGAGTGGCTTATAGAGTTTTTCATGGACACCATGATGGTAGCAGCACATGCACATAGGGTCACCTCTAAGTTTTTGAAGTGAAGTGGACATTTGTGGTGTGCATTGGGTTGCAGTGGATGATTTATAGGCCATTTGGATGCATTGCGGTCCTTATTGGATGCACTGATAGGCCCAAATTGCCTTGTGGGATGCTATTTTTATGGGACGCTTTGCACATGGATGCTATTTTATGCTGAGGGACAGCTTTGACACATTGCAGGTGATGCACTGATAGTGCTATGCTCTCTTGGATGAGATATTATTAATGCATATGCCAGTGGATGGTGTTTATGCTTGAGTCATTTGGCACTTATTGGCATTTTGGATTGCCATTACAGTTGGCATTTTCTTTTGGGCCAAATTTGCTCATATGGATGCATAGTATATGCACATGAGTCAGATGCTTTGAGACATGAGTTTTGGTGATATTTCACTCTATTGTGGCATACACATTTGGGTGCACCTAATATTTGGTGTGATTCTCTCTTGTAGGCACTAGCATTTGGGATTTTTGCTTCATTTGCATCATGGCATCCTCTTCCATGTCTGAAAAGGAGTTTTTTAGCATTAAAAAGTTTGATGGGACAAACTTTTCTTTGTGGAAAGAACAAATAAGGGATGTGCTTATTCAAAAGAAGCAGATTAAACCCTTGGCAGGGATTGAAGCTAAGCCTACAAATATGTCTGAGGATGATTGGAATGAGTTGGATGCATTAGCAAAATCTACTATTAGACTTTATCTTGCAGAGTCAGTTTATTTCACAATAGTAAATGAGTAGACTACGGAAGATTTATGGAAGAAATTGTGTGCCACTTATGAAAAGGAAACTACCTCTAATAAAGTTTACCTCATGAAGAGGTTGTTTGAGCTGCAGATGAAGGAAGGGGTCTCCATTGCTTCTCACTTGAATGAATTCAATATTATTTTCAACCAGCTTTAGGCTCAGAAGATGAATTTTTCTACGGAGACTAAGGCAATATTTCTCTTATGTTCATTGCCATCCTCATGGGATACCTTCCATACAGCTGTCAGTAACTCTACAGCTAGTGGAGTACTGAAATTTGATGATGTTGTGGGTAGCTTGTTGGCCAAGGAGATTAGACGAAAGTCTATGGATGACAACAAGCAAGATGCAACCTTAAATGTGCAAAGGGGCAGATCACAGTTCAGGGGGAAGTCCCAAGAAAGAGGGAAGTTTCGTAGCAAATCCAGGGCACGGAACATTGAGTGTTACCACTGTGGCAAGAAGGGCCATATGAGAAAGGATTACTACAAGTTGAAAAGAGAGTAAAAGGATAAGAAAAAGAATGCAAATTAGGGTGCAAATCAAAAGGAAGAGAGTCCAAGGGAGGACAAAGGAAAAGTGAAGATCGAGGAGATCAATGCAGTCACACACGATAGTGACAATGACATTCTCTTCATGTCTAGTTTATCTACAGAGTTTCTTACCACTTCAGATGATGCCGCACACTACTCAAACTGCAACCAGAGTGACCTGCATAAGGTATGCTCAAGAAATCGTAGTCCCACGGTAATGATCGCTACTGAAAATAGAACCTGAGATGCCTCAAAACATGGGCACCATTACATAATCGGACTCAACAAGAAAATCTGCAAATATCGCTCTTCTGCCGAAACTCCAAAATCCCAACCGATGAGTGAGAAATGGGAGTCAACACTTATCCACTGCCATGTGGCATAAATCTAAGGTTTCAAAACCTTAGAATGAAAAATGCATAATAGAGAGACGAAATCGAATACACAGAGATCTATAACTCTGAAAATCCTCCACCGAATTGTGTAAGAACTGACATGTAAGGGTTTTTGGGTGTCCGGAACGCAATGAGATAGACGGTTTTGGAAACCGTGGTCTCAATCACTGGGTCCAACACATGGACTGAAAAACATTTTTGGAAACAAAGCTATTTGTAAACTCCACGGGAGTGCAAATGATGAGCAACATAGAAGTTTTAGGACCTCCTGAGTCCACTGGAACTGACAGATCTGCAAATGGTTGCTCCAAACTTGAGTTCCAACACCCAGGTAAAAAAACGCAGAAACTGACACAGTGAGTCAGAAATCCAATGAAATGACCTAGATTCAAGAATGAAGGTGTTTCCAAGCTCTTGAAGTGAAGTGGATACCAAAAGCAAGTAATAGTTGCCTCTACAAGTCAATACGGAGTCTCTCTCATCGAACAGAATAGGAAAAAGCTCAAAAAACGACTTTTTCTTTGAATACACTTAACAAGCTCTCAAAACCACTTCGCAAAACCAAAGTGACTTTTCCAAAGGTTCCTCCAAGGTCTCTACACACTCGGATGCAAGTAAAGTCACCCACAAAGCTTCCCACAGAGCTTCTCCTTCCTCCCACAGAGCTACTGAGCTTCAAGCATTCACGTACGCTCAGCTAGATCACTTGGGCTCTGATACTAGTTGAGAATGCTCTCAACGGAAGCAAGAATGGAAGAGGGAGAGAGAGAAACAGAGAGCCACACAAGTTTTGGTGGGTGCAGAACACCCTAATCTTCTTTTTCATTCATTTATATATGTGTTTGAGTATTGTACATAACCGAGGTAAAGGCACAGTGAACTTTAACCCCCACACTTGTTGGATATGTCCTTGAATCGTGCCATGAGTACTCAAAGAGAGGTATTAGTGATGCAGGCTAAAATGTAGGGGAGAGCTAGCAAAGATGGAGCAGTGAGAGGGAGAGAGTAGCAAGGAATATGGAGGAGGAGAAGCAGGTCAGGGCAAGAGGAGGAGGAGGAGAGTAGGGCGACTGGTGTAGAAGGGAGGGAAGGAGCTACTGCAAAAGGGAGGAGGAGGGGAGAGATGCTACAGGAGGGAGGAGGAGGGGAGAGCTGTTGCAAGAGGGAGGAGCAGAGGAGAGGGAGTGTTAAATTACACGACGCAACGGAAGAGAAACTGAACAAAGAATAGAGAGTACACAGTAAACTAGAGAACAAAATTTTCCTTCAATACTGATGTAGCACAGATGATGGCTCCGTCCACCCGTGCGCTCCCACAGTGGAGCTTAGATGGCAATCTAGACAGATACTAGGTGAAGAGCTACTAGTTGGAAGATCTAATCTGATCTAAACTGACCTGATACAATGGACTGGGGAGGTCGCCTCTTTATATCTATGAGGGCAGTAGTCAGATCAACGTAGTCGGTGGAACCGACCAATCCACCTAGTCGGTGGAGTCGACTAGTCAACCTAGTTGATGAAACCGACTAGTCGTCCATGGAATATTTAAGGAATATTCCCTATACTGTCACCTTGGGAGCTCTCACCCCTGAAACTCCAACAAGGGGGCCGCTGGCCCCCCTGGGACCCCCCCAGCTGGGGGTCAGTTGGTCCCCAGGCCCTAGCAAGAGTAAGGGCCTCCCACACAATCACCTTTTTACCATCAATCGTCTCATTGATAGACCTTATGTGACATGCAAGTCAAGATCGGGCTAACACATGGCTTCTCCTCATATGGGGGCCTTACAACTTGAGCACCTTGGACCACTGGTGGTTACCATGAGGGTGGGGCATTGAGCATATCTAACAGGGAGTAGGGCGGTTGGAGAAGGAGGGGAGAGGAAGGAGGGAGGAGGAGGCAGAAGGAGGAGGAGGAGGGGAGAGGGAGGAGGGAGGAGGATGAGCAAGACGAAGGAGGGGAGCAGAAGAGGGAGAGGGAGGGAGGGAGAGGGAGAGGGAGGAGGAGGGAGTGAGGGGGAGGGAGGGAGGGAGGGAGGAGGGGGAGGGAGAGAGAGGGAGGGAGGGAGAGGGAGGGAGGGAGATTTGAAATTTGAAATTCAAATTTCAAAAAGTGGCCCCCTCCTCTCATTGATGGGGGGAGAACTGGGCTCAAATGTGGGCTTAACCCACCTAGGTTGGGCTGGTTAGGCCTCTTTGGGACCCTCCAAGCCCCTTGCATTAGCCCATTAAGAATTCCCTAATCCATTCCTTATGAGGCCCTTTTGAGACCCCAATTCTCCCCTAATGGCAGGGTTTCAACCGGTTTCGCAGGTCTGCATGGTAAGTGGTGCCTTTCCTTGTTATATACATTTTTAGCCGGTGCCATTCTGTTATTTATATGTATGGTTGCCTTTCTCTGCATAGCGGCTTAGCTGCTCTTTGTGTGTTTGCTTGACAACCAACTCCTTGACCTTCTCGTGTTTCCCTCAGTCCCTCTGGCATAGACATTCTTGCTCCCTTAGGTTGTTAGTAGGCCCTTTTTGCCCTCGAGGTTAGCGGTCATGCCACGCCTTGGTATCCTTGACCGCTGACCTCACCCAGTATGCCTGGCCGATGCCCTCCTGTCGTGCACACCCTGATACCCACGCGCATGCATCACCAAGGGCCTCGTCATGCAACGTCCCGATGCTACACGCAACGTCACCCGATCACCCATTGTCCTTGGCCTCTTCAAAAGTATCAGCCTCGTCCTCATCAAGAAGAGTACCTACATAACCTGATTCAATAGAAAGAGCCCCCCCTTCGTACCTTGCTGCACTACAAGTTCTGCCAAGCAAGGAGCATCAAGTCTACTCTCCTTGAAATTCAACTTGTGTATGTGCTGAATTTTTTGAAAAGATTACATCTCTGATGGCAAAAATCTTGCATGAAGCAAGATTGTAGAGATGGTAACCTTTGCTCTCTACACTATACCCAACAAAGATACATTTAAGTGCCTTGTCTGACAGCTTATGTCCAAACTCAACAAGCATATAGGCATATGAAACACATCCAAAGACAAGAAAAAGTTCCACTGAAGGCTTTCTCCCATGCCAAACTTCATAAGGAGTCTCTGTTTTCAAAGCCTTAGTGGGAGCACGATTCAAAACATAGCACACATGAGACCCTCAAGCCAAAACCTATGAGGCAATTGAGCATACATCTATCCATCTCCATAAGAGTTATGTTCTTCCACTCAACTTTTCCATTTTGTTGAGGGATGAGTCTCATTGTAAGCTGATGTGTGATGCCTTTTCATGTGACATATACTCCCCCCTCTATCTGTGCATAGAGTTTGCATCTTGAGTCCTGTTTCATTCTCAACCTTTACCACAAAGTGTCGAAAATGCTTAAACACATCTGATTTTTTCTTTAAACCATAGACCCAAGTGTATTTGAGTAGTCATCAATAAATGTGACATAATCGACCCAATGTAGGAGTCCTCATGGGACTATAGAGGTCACTATGAATGAGCTGTAATTTCCGAATAGGTCTTACTGCACCATCCTTTTTGAAGGGAAATATGTGCATCTTCCCAAGTATGCACCCTTCGCAAGCATGAGGGGGAGGTGACTCCAAGGGAAGCAAAGCATCAACCATAGAGTGTTTTTGAATTGTCATCAAGATGCCAAAGCTCATATGTCCATATCTGGCATGCCATAACTCTGCATTCTACATAGCAACAATGCTAGTAGAAACTGCAAGTGCATTATCTAATCTTTTCTAAAAAACATCAAGTTGAAAAAGACCACAAAACAACGTGCCAAATAGGTCTCAAAGCATAATCATCTTCTCGATCTCGAACTACACACTTGTCATCTTTAAAGACAACGTGAAATCCTCTTTTATTGAGAGAGGACACTGAAAGTAAATTCTCCTTGATTTCAGGTACATAAAGCACATCATGAATTCTAAAATTTGTGCCATATGTGGCTGTAAGTACAATCTCACCAATACCACAAGCTGAATAAGAAGAATCATTTGCACAAGACACCCTTTTTCCAACAGGTGGCTCTGAGGTGCCATCCTGGGACGGGGGCATGGTGGCATTCGGGTGCGTAAGGCATCGGGGTGACGGGGGTGCTCAGGGGCCAGGACACTACAAGTGCGTGGGGCATCGATGGCATCACGGGGGATGGGATGCTACGGGTGCACGGGATGTCACATCGAGACTGCAACAGGGGGTCGAGACGTTGCTGCAGGTGCGCATGGCATCAAGGGCATGACCGTGGGGGTCAGGACGCTGCAAGTGCGCATGGCATCGAGACATTGCAGGTGATCGGGGGGTCAGTGGCACGATGGGGAATAGGACGGCTCGAGTGCACGGGGAGTCGGGGGGGCACGTTGGGGGTCGAGAGCGACACGGGTGTGTTTGCCATCAGGGGCATGACCGTGGGGATCGGGACGCTACAGGTGCATGTGGTTGGATGCATGCCATGCAAGATGGGTTGCAGTCTACTAAGAAACATCAGACATGGAATCTTGTGGATTTGCACCAGGAAAGAATGCCATAGGTACCAGATGGGTTTTCAAAGTAAAAAGGAAGTTAGATGGGTCCATTGATAGGTACAAGGCACAGCTAGTTGCAAAAGGCTATGCTCAGAAGAAGGGCATCGATTATGAGGAGACATTTGCTCCTACTTTTAGGATGACCACTATCAGATCAATGATTGCTATGGTTGCACATTTTAATTGGAATGTTCATCAGCTCGACATAAAAACAACCTTTTTTAATGGAGACTTGTTGGAAGAGGTTTATGTCAAGCAACCTCTTAACTTTGAAATTTTGGGTAATGCACATAAAGTTTGCAAGTTGAATAAAGCTCTGTATGAGCTGAAAGAAGCCCCACGTGCATGGTACTCTAAGATTGATGCCTTTTTGACTAGCAAGGGGCTTCATAATAGTCCAGCTAAAAGTACCCTCTACATCAAGAAGGATGGGGGGATATTTTGCTTATCATTCTTTATGTAGATGACATGCTGTTCATAAGGTCACTCGAAGAAAAAATTACAGATTTTAAGGCTGAATTGAAAGCTACATTTGACATGTCAGATTTGGGCATGTTATACAAGAGAGACGTAGCATTATTATGTCTCAATCCAAGTATGTGCACAAGCTCTTGGACTGGTTCAATATGCAAGATTGCAAGTCTAGAGCCACTCCCATGGAGCAAGGGCTGAAGCTCACTATGTATGATGCAGGTGAATCAGTAGATGTCACACTCTACAGCCAGGTTGTAGGATGCCTCATTTATTTGTGCAATACATGGCTCGATATTCAGTTTGCAGTATCACATGTGAGCAAATATATGCACAACCCAAAGACATCACATTGGTAGGCTATAAAATGCATCTCCGGTTACTTGCAAGGCACAAAGTCTTATGGCTTGATGTTTCCTAGGGGGAGTGACTTGCAGATGCATGCTTACAATGACTTAGATTAGGCTAGAGATTATGACACTAGGCAGTCCACAAGTGGTAATTGTTTCTTTTTTGGACATGCTTGCATTTCTTGGCTAATTAAGAAACAATCTACTGAGGCTACTTCCTCATGTGAAGCTGAGTACAGGGAAGCTTTCACAGCAACAGTTGAATGTGTGTGGCTACGCCGCTTATTTGCTGATCTTCATTTATCATTGGAGGGTCCTTCTCCAATTCTCATGGATAGTCAAAGTGCTATAGCAGTTGCAAAAGAATCCTGTGTTTCATGCTCGCACGAAGCACATTGAGGTTCATTATCATTATGCTAGAGAGATTACATGCAGGGAAGATCAGTATGATCTATGTCTCCACATATGACAATGTTGCAGACATCTTCACTGAAGCACTTCCACGTGAGAAGTTTGAGGCATCTCACAATGCCCTGAACTTATCTCCTTTTGGTGATTGATCTTTTTTTGTACATCATCACATTGGCACTATAGGGGGGTGTTGGAATCATCACCATAATTCATGGCAGTGTCCAATGTATGGTCAATAAGTGGGTTAGGGGCAATTTTCCCTCATTAGAGGTTTTTGCCACTAATGATAGTTAGGATCCCTAACTACAGTTAGTGGATATAATATGGTTTTGTGACTTAGACAAAACCTTCTCCCTTGTATGTTCATCTAATCTCATTCTATTCTGATGTTTTGCAGCTCTCTTCCTCTCTCTCTTGCATCCTTCGTTTCCTTCAACTCTATTAGATGAGTCCCCTCTCCTCTCACATACATTTGACTTTGGCACTCTTACGCATGCATGTTGTTTGACATTCCTCACTAGCCTTTCCCCGATCTCTCACAACAGTTACATTGCCTCACCTCTTGCACGTTATTCACCGGCAATGGCTTGAAACAGATAATAAGGTCAAAGGATTGCATACGTGGCTATCACATACATCAGCGCACTAAGTGGACATCCTTGGCGAACCGAACAATGGAGAATCCAACTTTCAGAAATTTCCCAGGCAAAATACAGGTAACGTTACTGTCATTGTATATAACCAGTAAATAACATGCTCCATTTTTGTGCCAAAATCCAAAGCTTGCATGGTTTGTGAAATGAAATCCCATTGAACTGTGTGAAAGGCTTTGGCAATATCAACTTATAGCAAGAGCACATCTTGCTCCATGTATTTGGCATATTCTATCCCAACATAGGCATTTGCAATATTATCAGTGGTATGCCTACGAGGAACAAAACCATATTGCGCAAGATGAAGGCCATCATGTAAATATCCTTTGATGCATTTTGGTTATGACCTTATAAATTATTGGCATAAGAGCGATAGGTCTCCAGTTAGCCAATGATTCACATATCTCCTTTTTTGAAAGAAGCTTAAGAAGTCTTTTCTTCCATGAATCTAGCATTTGTTGGTTTGCTAAGCACAATTGACCATTTGTAGCAAAGTGAGGATACCCTAATATGCGAGAATTAATTCAACCGTAAGACCATCCCATCCTGGAGACTTCCATCTACCACATGATTTAATTACATGTTAATAATTGACATTAAATCTCAATTGTTGACATCTATAATGATCCCTCATCCTCTCTTACCATATTGACCATTTGTTTCTGGCAGAGTCATCGAAGTAACATCTGCCAATCGCTAGTCGGCATCATTTATGGTTGAGACTAGGACGGTATCTGATCGTCTTCAAGCCCCCAACTTTTGTTCTTGATTAATGAAAACATCCTTGGAAAATGCTTTCTAGTAGTTCGTCTTTCATAAATCCAAGAATTTCACCTATGACAATGAAATACGAATGCCCCCAACTATCCCTATTAATCATTACTCCGGTCCCGAAGACACAATAGGACCAGAGTCCTATCACGTTATTCCATGCTAATATATTTAGAGCATAGGCTTGCTTTGAGCACTCTAATTTTTTCAAAGTAACATCGCTGAATCCATGTCCTAGCCAACTAAGGCCAGGAGAAGTTGTTGCAGTTAAAAAGCTCATAGTTGGATCTCGGGGTGGGATGAGCGATCTGCCTCTTTTGGTGTGCACCGGTCGCTCCATTCTTTCTGTCGAGGACATGCTCTTGGCCTTAGTTGGCTGGGACGTGGATTCAGCAATGTTACTTTGAAAAAATTAGAGTGCTCAAAGCAAGCCTATGCTTTGAATACATTAGCACGGAATAACATGATAGGACTTTGGTCATATTGTGTTGGTCTTCGGGACCAGAGTAATAATTAATAGGGACAGTTGGGGGCATTCGTATTTCATTGTCAAAGGTGAAATTCTTGGATTTATGAAAGACAAACTAATGCAAAAGCATTTGCCAAGGATGTTTTCATTAATCAAGAATGAAAGTTGGGGGCTCGAAGACGATCAGATACCATCCTAGTCTCAACCATAAACGATGCCGACTTGGTGGATGTTAATGACTCTGCCAACACCTTATGAGAAATCAAAGTTTTTGGGTTTCGGGGGGAGTATGGTCACAAGGCTGAAACTTAAAGGAATTGATGGAAGGGCACCACCAGGAGTGGAGCCTGCAGCTTAATTTGACTCAACACAGGGAAACTTACCAGGTCCAGACATAGTAAGGATTGACAGATTGAGAGCTCTTTCTTGATTTTATGGGTGGTGGTGCATGGCCGTTCTTAGTTGGTGGAGTGATTTGTCTAGTTAATTCCGTTAACGAATGAGACCTTAGCCTACTAACTAGTTACACGAAGGATCCTCTTCATGGCCAACTTCTTAGAGGGACTATGGCCGTCTAGGCCATGGAAGTTTGAGGCAATAACAGGTCTGTGATGCCCTTAGATGTTCTAGGCCGCATGCACACTACACTGATGAATTCAACGAGTTTACCACCTGGACCGAGAGGCCCGGGTAATCTTTTGAAATTTCATCGTGATGGGGATAGATCATTGCATATATTGATCTTCAATGAGGAATTCCTAGTAAGCGCTAGTCATCAACTAGCGTTGGCTATGTCCCTGCCCTTTGTACACACTGCCCATCGCTCCTACCGATTGAAAGGTCTGGTGAAGTTTTCGGATTGGGGCAATGCCGGTGGTTCGCCGCCGGTGACGTTGTGAGAAGTTCATTAAGCCTTATCATTTAGAGGAAGGAGAAGTCGTAACAAGGTTTCTGTAGGTGAACTTGCGAAAGGATCATTGACACACATCCATGAGAAACACAGTGAACCGTGGACATAACGTTGAGGGGCCGTGCTCGGATGCACGACTATTAGCACCACGCTCCCCGCTGGAGCCAAGCAAAAGTGGGCGTGGCATCTAATTGGGGCAGCCCATCAGCCGCACAACGGGGGTGGGGATCTTCCCCCGTTTGCCATGCGGGCAGCCCTCCTCCTCCGTGCCTCGGTATGGGGCCACATGATAAACCTTCCGCCCCCTCATGGGGGGTGCGAGGCACTGAAGAAACGCAACGGTTTGATCTCCCTCCCTCGTGGAGGACGTAACACAAGTAAAAACGACTCTCAGCAACGGATATCTTAGCTCTTGCAACGATGAAGAATGCAGCGAAATGCGATACATAGTGTGAATTGCAGAATTCCGCGAATCATCGAGTCTTTGAACGCAACTTGTGCCCGCGGCTTTGTCCAAGGGCATGCCTATCTGAGTGTCCTCACCACAACCACGCCCCTCACCCCTCCTCTTCGAGGGGGGCCGAGCGGCGAAGCTGGCTGTCCACGATGCCCCTCCAGGGTGGTGCGGTCGGCTGAAATGGATCGGTGGCACCGAGTGGTGAGGCGTCACAAGGGTGGTCCATCCCCTCGTGGGGCGGCAGTTTGCGGACGAATCGCTCGGAGGTATGCATGCTAAGATCAAGCTCGCGGGGGGTGCTGATGAGCTCCCCCCGGATTGGAACATGGACCTCAGATCAAGCAAGGCTACCCGCCGAGTTTAAGCATATCACTAAGCGGAGGAAAAGAAATTAACGAGGATTTCCCTAATAGCGGCGAGCGAACCGAAAAGAGCCCAGCTTGAGAATCGTGCAGCCTGGCCACATGAATTGTAGTCTGGAGAGGCGTCCTCTGCAACGGATTGGGCCTAAGTCCCCTAGAAAGGGGTGTCGGAGAGGGTGAGAGCCCTGTGAGCTCGGACCCTGTTGCTTCGCGAGGTGTTGTTGACGAGTCAGGCTATTTGGGAATGCAGACCCAAGCAGGTGGTAAATTCCATCCAAAGCTAAATACGGGCAAGAGACTGATAGCGAACAAGTACCGCGAGGGAAAGATGAAAAGGACTTTGAAAAGAGAGTTAAAAAGTGCTTGAAATTGCTGGGAGGGAAGCGAATGGAGGCTGTGGGTGCGCCCCGATGGCACGGGGCACTGGTCAGCGTAGGCCGATGCGACGGGACAAGAGCGAGCTTTAGATGGCCCGCCTATGTCATTGTGTCGATCGAGGCATGAAGCGTGCACTACTCGTGGAGGGCTTTACGCACCTGCGCGCTCGAGGCGCTATTGTTCTAGGCTTTCCATCTGACTCGTCTTGAAACACGGACCAAGGAGTCTAACATGTACATGAGCCAGTGGGTGGCAAACCCATGGAGGCGCAAGGAACCTGAGAGGTGGGATCCCCCTTGTAGGGTGCACCATCGATCGACCGTGATCTTCTATGAAAGGTTTGAGTGGGAGCATACCTACTAGGACCCGAAAGATGGTGAACTATGCCTGAGTAGGGCAAAGCCAGAGGAAACTCTAGTGGAGGCTCGTAGCAATACTGACATGCAAATCGTTCGTCAGACTTGGGTATAGGGGCAAAAGACTAATTGAACCATCTAGTAGCTGGTTCTCTCCGAAGTTTCCCTCAGGATAGCTAGAGCTCGTTGCGCAGTTTTATCGGGTAAAGCGAATGATTAGAGGCATCGGGGGTGTAACACCCTCGACCTATTCTCAAACTTTAAATAGGTAAGTGGTTGGGGTTGCTCCGTTGAAACCCGGTGCAAAATCGGAGCTCCAAGTGGGCCATTTTTCGTAAATAGAACTGGCGATGCGGGATGAACCGAAAGCCGGGTTATGATGCCAAACTGTGTGCTAACCTAGATCCCACAAAGGGTGTTGATTGATTAAGAGAACAAGACGGTGGGCGTTTTGCATCCAACTAGGGTGCACCCGCAGCCTCCATTCGCTTCCCTCCTAGCAATTTCAAGCGGAGTAGGCTGAGAACTAGAAACTCAAAAACCGAAACCAGGCACTGTAGTGGCTCGTCTATGAGTTGTGAAAATGTCTCGAATCTGAGTCTATTTGGCTGTCTCATACTGTGGCATCGGACGGGGCGTGGTCTCCTCGATCTCTGAACCCATTGAGCTATGTTCAGAGTGACCCCTCGTCTCGAGCGGTCCCCTCTGAGGAAAGCTGTGATAGGGCGAACCTCAATCGAGTGTGTTTTGGGCGGTCTTTGTGTCATGGGTGGCCTCTGTTGTCCTCTCTCGGTAATCCAGGCTACCCGCATAGCAGCTAGCTCCTCCTCCTCCCATTGGAGACTACCGAGGCTGGCTCTGGAGTCATCCAAATGACTAGCTGAGGGTGGGGCAGACACATGGTATGCTCGTATATCCACATGGTTTGGCAGACATAGGATTCAAATGGATAGGCTCCCCCCCTTTTAGTATAGTTTGGATGCACCTCCTGAGTCGATCCCGTGAGATGAGATTAACCATATCATACAGTTAGATCTTCTCCAGCTCCATACGTCTCGAGCTTGGGGGGGAGATCAAGAGCTCCCCATCAAGACACAATTCTATCGTGACAATCCTGAATGTCTCAGAGGATGGATTCATCGTCAGACCCCTATATCTTGAGGACAGAAGAGTCTCACATGCATTGAGGATCGCCATTGGGCAAATGCGGGTTTCATCCCATCAGCTGAGGATTGAGACAAGGAGAGCAGCACAGATACCTAGAGAGCAGTGGACCTGCACGCTATGCACACTGGGAGTGGTTGAGATAGAGGAACACTTTCTTTGCACCTACCCAACCTATTACGAGATCCGGGGATGATACCACTACCTCTATCAGGAGGGGAGTGGCTTCGGCCCATTATCATGCTTGATCCATTTCCATGACCCAGGTCTGCATTGGGCTCTACCTGCTTGAGATGTGCTGACATAGGGAGACCTTACTACGATAGATCAGAGAGCAGCAGGAGGTGATCCTAGATCTCTCATGCCAGCCTTTAAATGCCTGCAACTCCTGTTGGTTGGGAACATTAGGAATAACTGGTTCTTGTTCAGCTCTAGTAATGAACTCCCAATGGCCTTTTCCCTTAAGGAAATTCGTCATTCTAAACTTCCATGCTTGGAAGTTGTTCTTGTTAAGCTTTTTAGTGAGAATCTGTGAAAGAGCATCAGACGCCATTACAAAACACTGCAAAATATTATGTCACTGTAAAAAAACACAACTTCTGCCTCACAAGGGCAAATCTACAAAACTGACAAAAGTGGTATTTGACCACACAGTCACTTCCTAGTGATGATTATGCATCAATAGGCAATAAGAATGATTCTGTCACTCCCAATATCTCTGCGCACAAGCATACGATGTAATTTTTATGATAACTTTTCACCGACCTGCAAAACAATGGTCGCATAGCAAAAATAGGGCACTTTCTTGAGTGCTTGCGGAAAACTTCCGCCACCAAAACGGGCCTCGAAATGGCCTTGAATCAATAAAATAATTTCACCTAGGGCTTTGCCCTTTCCCGTAGCATATACTACCCTTTCGCCACACCGCGAAGGGCGTCCCAATATGAGACAGTGCACTCTTGCACTTTCCAAATGTGCTACCTATAGAGAATTGCTCCCAAACTCGAAAAAAAAGGAAAGCAACACTGATCCTCTTACTAGGACACCGCGAACTTGGTTTGCTATCTTGAGCTCCTTACCACGAACCAAGCTTTAATACCATGTGAAGAGAGTGGGAGAGAAGGAAGGAGTCTCACTTGCAACTTTCTCACATACACAATGGGGGAATATACACAAAGGTGGAGGCTGAAAATAGTTTTCCTCTTCTTAGTTGTGAAAGCCAAAAGAACTCTAAGTACAAAAGAATAGGTGAACCCTATATGTGGGTCTCAAACCAAACTCAGCTAACTAAGGTGGCATACTAAATGAGCCACTAACTAGAGTACATAAAAGAAGAAGAAGAAGAGAAAAGCTTCAGTAGCTGCTTTTGTTTATTAGTGGGATGCCCCTGTTTATTAGTGGGACGCACTTGCATAATTATTATTATAAAATTCAATTACAACTAATCTCCCATGCAGTGTTCAAATTGATAGATTGTCTCTCAATATTACACCAGTTGGCAATCATTACATCAGGAGATAATCTCGCAAAAAACAAACAAACCTTATAGCCTATTTATTAACTGCCCCATTGTTTGGTTGGCAGCCAGGTTAAAAGTCCCCCCTCCCCAACCCTACCAGTACTCCCCTTTTGATTCCTTCACTTTTTGGCCTGCCATATGTGGTAGCCTAAGTAAAGCCGATGGGATTTTGAAGAAGCTCTTTTTTCCATGGGATCAGGGTCAGGCATGGGGTGTTGGCAGGCACGGGGGGTGCTCGGGGTCGAGACGGTGCGGGTGCACGGGGTGTCGAGGGGTGCGACAGTGCGAGTGCGAGGGGCGGGGCATCGAGGGGTGCAATAGGGGGGACGATGGGGGTGCGCAGGCCATTGAGGGGCACAGGGGGATGGTGCAGGTGCGTGGTGCATCGGGGGTTGTGATGGGGGACGAGGTGGGTGCATGGGGCATCCGGGGCCAGGATGGTGTGGGTGCAGGGGGCGTCGGAGGGCACGAGCTAGGAAATTGTCCTAGACTTTACAAATGAAAGCCTTTAGGACACTTTAGGGCTTGGTGGAAAACCAACCCTCTAGAGGAAGTAAAAAAGAAGTCATGTGTACCACTTTTTAAGCAATGAAATTGGCTTGACATAGATTATTCTCTTGAACCAAAATGATGTAAATCCGTCCAGTTATAGTACTCTGCTAGTCTCTACTTGGAAGGGATCTTAAGTTGATATGGTAGTCGTTCAGTTATTGATCGATCCATCTTGTCAGGAGAAAATGGCTGAAGTTTCACCTTCATATGTCGAGTTTCTTATGAGAATTTCAAAATCATCACCAATTTCCAGAACTCTTGGGTTGAGAGCGGAAATAATTGTTTTGATATTTGATAGGATCAAGTCAGTAAGAAATCATGCTTGGTGACCAAGCTGAAGAAGTGAGTGGGATAAAAGAGATGCATGATGACATAAAGAGAGAGCTCAAGTGAGGCAAAATCAAAGTGTATTGAGATGAAGGAAGATCCTCCATTATATAGAGTGAGAGGAAAGTGTAGGCACCTCCCATATATTAGTGGTGGCAATCAGCCCTACATCATAGGAACTGGCTAAATCAAAGGAACCTCCCATGTGGGGGCCTTTGTACTTACATCATCACACTAATGTCATAGACTAGACACCTCATAGCACTAGGTGTGCTTCTACTACACACACACACATGTGACTCCCCTAGATGCACACATGCACCTTAGAGTAGGCCTTGATCACACACTTATCCCGACATACCCCCCCTCAAGGGTTTGCCTCTTGCTATGTCAAGGATTCATCTAATCACATAGTTTCTCATGCCATCTCATGGTGGTCACAAATGCCATCTCATGGTGGTCACAAATGCCATCTCATGGTGGTCAATGATAAATCTATGGCTAAGACCTCATGCTAGTGCCCAAGGGTCAAGACTAAAATGGGATAGACCAAACTTTCTTGATTCTATGGGTGGTGGTGCATGGCCGTTCTTAGTTGGTGGAGTGATTTGTCTGGTTAATTCCGTTAATGAACGAGACCTCAGCCTGCTAACTAGTTACACGAAGGATCCTCTTCGTGGCCAACTTCTAGTCACAGTCGTGTGAAGGGAGATCCGCATGCCTAAACTGTCGAGGAAAGTGAGCGACATAAGTAGTAGCTCGTTGTGATCGAGAGGAAGTCCATGCATAAGCACTCGTCCAATATTCGTGGACCACCTCTTGTAATGCAAGCTTTTGATGAACAAAATCCCTCTGTCTTGCTCTTGTCTCCCATTTAGTGATTTTCCTGGGAAACGGATCAATGCTGGTGATGGAACGGAGTCAAGGTCTTCCATCAGTAGAAATATGTGGTTTTGCTTCAAATTGAATCCTTTGATGAGGTGTCTTCTAGATAGGATGTAACCAGGTGAAGTCCTCTCGTGGATCAGGTGTCTCCGAATGTCTCATTCCTAAACCAACATTTTACCGGGTAAAGGACATAGAAAGCACAAAGCAGAAGCTGCAACGAAGCACTTGGAGCGAGTTGAACGAAGGTCCATTGTGATTCTAAATCTGCAGAGCACTGCCTCACCCTCTTAAGTCACGCCTCGTCCCTGAACACCTTCACAAACTCTCGATCGCTTCCATTTCCATACAGTTCATGTTCTGCAGCAGTCGAATCAACACCTTTATGTATACCGTAGCGACTGCTAAAATGTACTAAAGGAAGAACCATGAAAGAAAGAATGCCCCAATGGGGACCTGGGAATCCACAACGGAGCTGTTCATCACATTAGCGCCAGCTTGTAGGTACTGCCCGTCTTTCCTTTTATACTTGCACTCATAGCTACGTACTTACTTCATCCCCTGGTTCTTTTCTTGAAGGACAAATTGATGTATGGATGTGTGCCTAAGGGCTAGGAGTGTGTGAGAATAGGTGTGCTAGAGTGGGTGTGATTGAGAGAATCAGGGAGTGATTATAGGATGTAAGGATTCTATCCTAAGATCATTGATGATGTCAAAGATGTATACTCTCTTGCCTATATATTGGGCATTCTCCATGAATAAAGTGTTCAATTTATGATCCATTGATGCTCCAAGAGTATCAGAACTATTCCACCCTCCTTGAGCCTCCACCAGTGCCACCTCATCATCTTCTTCAACCTCTCCACTTTCTTCCACATTTTGACCTCTTCTCTCCAGATTTTGCTTAGGCTTGTTGTCCTCCATCTCTAAAGTATTCCCTGCGCCCTCTGAGTCCAAGCTTCCTTGTGTTGGGACAAATCCCTGGCTAGGAGGAATTGACTAATTCTTGCCTCGTTTTCCCGTGCCAACATGCTTTCCAGTCACCAAAGATCTGCGCAATTCTCCACTTAGGAGCCACCATTCATCAAATGGCTCTAGTTGCTATTGGGTGACACTACAAGGAGCATGCTGATGAAGTTTTAGCAACAATGCTCTAGTATACGAGGAGAATAGACACAAAAACTAGTCGAAAATAAGGGCTTCCATTCCACTAGAAAGCCCTTTGTTTTCTACTCTTGAAGTCTTCAATTGAGGCCTCCAACTTCAAACTATTCAATTTGGGGGTAATAGTGATCTTTGCTTCTACTGTGAACCATTGAACATGGTTAAGTGCTAGAATGTTTGATTATTATGTCAGTAATCTTTGGGTTTTTGGATGCTTGCTCATTTGAAGTGATCTAAAGCATTTTTTAGCTTCACCTTTGGAGCACTGTCTTGAATTTGATAGTTTTTGGAAAGCTCATGATTCATTTATGATATATATTTTGAATTGAATGCTATCTTTGTAAGGGACTAGACACTGCCACATCAGTGGTAAGACCTTCCCTATCACCTCCAAAACCAAGATAGATAAGTTTGAGAGAGAGGGTTTTCATACCTGGCAGACCAAACTGAATTTTATTCTCATGAAAAAGGGGATCTGGAATGTGGCTAATGGAAAAGAAAAGAAACCAACCACTAGGGAAGGAGAAGCTTTATGGCAACCTAAGGATGAAAAGGCACTAGCCATAATTGCGCTTGGATTGAGTGATTCTTTTATCCACCACATTGATGGTTGTGAGATTGCTCATGTTGCATGGAGTCATCTTGAGCTTGTCTTTGGATCATAGGGGAGGTGTTCCAAGTTTAGCTTGCTCATCAAATTCTTTGATCTGAAATTGGATAGAGAAGAATCCATCTCTTCCCATTTAAACTCCATGAAAAGCATACCGACTCAGTTATATGGCATCAAGTTTAATCTTGATGATGACATTGTAATTGCTATCTTACTCAAAAGCCTAACTGAGGAATATGGCACTATTGTCACTACTCTCACCAATATACCAGAGATTAGTTTGGTGGAAATTGAGGCATCCCTCTTGGAAGAGGAAAGGAAAATCAAACAGAGGAATGACTACAAAGAACATGGGGCATATTTGGCCAAAAACAACTTCAAGGGATACACCAGCAAGAGCAAGATGAAGTGCAACTTTTATGAAAAACCTGGATATTTTGAGAAAGAATGCTATGCAAATAAGAAATATTCAGCAAACCTTGTGGAAGAAGTAGAGAAAGAAGAAGAAGAAGAACCAGAGGATGTTAAAGCTCTCACTGCTTTCACCACCCAAGTCAAGCTTAACAAGGGTGATGACCCATATGTTTTCTAAGTTGTTTGTGTGTGTGGTCAATAATGGTTCTCTACCATGGCTAGTCCATCCTTAAATAATTGTCAGTCCTTTGTTTGAGTTTTTTACCTCGTTGGACCCAGAAGTATTTCCATACATAGTCATTGTCCAATCCTAGGAGTGAGTCACAGGTTGGGGCCATTGTGTTGCCACATGATGGTGAGCAAGCCATGGAGCATCCCATGTACTACTGCTGAGGGATGAGGTCATCAATTTGTGGGGGGGAATGAAGGACAAATTGATGTATGGATGTGTGCCTAAGGGCTAGGAGTCCTATGCTAGGAGTGTGTGAGAGTAGGTGTGCTAGAGTGGGTGTGATTGAGAGAATCAGGGAATGATTATAGGATCTAAGGATTCCATCCTGAGATCATTGATGATGTCAAAGATGTATACTCTCTTGCCTATATATTGGGCAAATTGATGTATGGATGTGTGCCTAAGGGCTAGGAGTCCTATGCTAGGAGTGTGTGAGAGTAGGTGTGCTAGAGTGGGTGTGATTGAGAGAATCAGGGAGTGATTATAGGATCTAAGGTTTTCATCCTGAGATCATTGATGATGTCAAAGATGTATACTCTCTTGCCTATATATTGGGCATTCTCCATGGAAAAAGTGTTCAGTTTATGATCCATTGATGCTCCAACATTTCTAACGGTCTACCTCTTAATTGGTGGTCTACTCTTGCGTGACAATGCTAGGTACATTTAGCTATAATCTAATTCAATCTATCACATTTGGGAGAGAGAGAGATAGATAGACGTATATATATATGTGTGTGTGGGGGGGGGGTATGTATGTATGCATACATACATGCATACATACATACCCCCCCCCCACACACACATATATATATACGTCTATCTATCTCTCTCTCTCCCAAATGTGATAGATTGAATTAGATTATAGCTAAATGTACCTACCTATATATATATATATATATATATATATATATATATATATAGAGAGAGAGAGAGAGAGAGAGAGAGAGAGAGAAGAAGAGAGAGAGAGAGAGAGAGAGAGAGAGAGAGAGAGAGAGAGAGAGAGAGAGAGAGAGAGAGAGAGAGAGAGAGCTCTATTAACATCCATGAAGGCCTAAAAGATCTTTGGGACCAATAAGTAGCTCTAGAGCTAAAATGGGAGTGCATGAAACATCTCGATGAGAGTGCTTAAAACATTTCCACCATTATTCTAAAGCATATTTAATGCTAGCATAATTTGGTTTTCATTACATCAATTTAAGACTAAGAATATTTAAAATTGGATTTTTAATTCCTTCTTATGAACATTTTCCCTCTATAAACAAACCATTTTCCCTCCTTGGCTTCCTTTACTTTGGTGAGCTTCGTGGCTCTTTATTTAATCTGATTTTTTGGAGTGAGCTCTTCTGATATTGAAATTTGAAAGCCTTTTGATTTGAGTTTTCCTTAGAATCTTTATTTGCACTACCCATTTTTCCAAGAGATTTGTGCATGTGATGCCTTATATCATCAAATTCCCATATGACCTTGGGTATGTTCTCTTTTATACTTTTGAATTATCCTTTGTATAGTAGCTATCTTCATTGTACCACATCAAATGAGAGGATTGGAATTGTCAATCCCATGTGCAAAGCTTTTTGCAAACAATGGCAATATTGTGAGTCAATACGAAGAAAGGGTACTTAATGTATTTGCCTACCACATTCAAAGAAAAAGCCATTGAGTGATTTGATTAGCATCCAAATGATCACTTCACCACATGGAATGAGAAGCCTTCTTGAAAAGGTTCCAACACGAGTTTAGCAAGGAAGACGTCATGCTGAAGCTTAACTGAATCAAACGAAAGCTGGGTGAATCAATGTACAACTGGTATACCAACTAAATAATGCTTGCACAACGACCATACCAATGAGGTATAGAGATATGTAAGATGGAATCATTTATCCGTTGATGAAGAATTATGGCAAGTTGCTTCACAAGACAATTGCAATCGAGAAAGGGATCATCAGCAAACCCAAAAGAAAGTAAAGAAGACAACAAAATAGAAGATGACAATATGGTGGTAAAAAAGGACACCAACATTAAGAAAGAGGAGCTGAAAGAGCTTATGAAAGAAATGGGAATACGAGGTGTTTTAGAACAAATGAGTGTCATAGAAAAAGTATTTGCAACATTTGCAATCGTTCAGGCTACTCAACCAAAGAGTGCTGGTTCAACAAGCATGCAATTGCATTGAGCAATACCGGTAGCAATGCATGCAATAGTGCTTGTAGTGAGCTCGTTACAGCAATAGCAGCTGGGCATATACTAGTAGCAAATTATGAGCAATAGTGGTAGCTAAGCAATAATGATAATAGTTAGTACTAGTAGAGCATGCAGTAATCCATCATGTATTGTAGAAAAAGCTCACGCATAGAGCATGCACCACAAGCAACAACATATTTATTAAGAGCACAAACATTCACAAATCTCATAGCCTTCTTTGACATAGATCTCTCATATACTCATCTGTTATCTCCATAAGAATGCCGCGTATATTGCTAAGGGTTGAAATACTAAAGCTATGGCCCTTTCTACAAAAATGTACCATTACCCACAAGAAGTACAACCTTGGCAAAACAAGACGTGCTTCCTTTATCAATATGCAAAATGGACTAAAAACAACCTAAGACCCAGCTAAAACTGGAGGCCATTCAAGGAGAGGTGAAAACATCAAATCGTAAAAGGTTTTTAAAATATACACCCAAATGAACAGTTCAAAGAAACAACTCTGGCTTGATGGCCCCTAAGTTTCAACTTAGGTGGTAAGTGTTTGGAGGCCTCCATTGCCTATCATCTGGGCTGGTGCCCCAAAAATATCCAAAGAGATACGTCATGATCAATCATGTCACTGCATTAGGAAGATTCACCTTGTGCGACATCCATGGTGGGGGTCAAATGTGACCACCGGGATCAAGCTAACCCTCTCTCTAGCCTGTTAATGAGAATCTTCCACTGTTTCTTAACAAGCAAAGGATCTAACCAACCCTCTCTCTAGCCTGTTATCTGACTGTAAGCATGGAAGCGTACATTGAACTTGAAAGGCACACAAACACTTGTGCTTGCATTTGTGGGGGTGTGAATATATCCGGGATTGGGTTGCAACTGCACCCTCTCCACCCCCTCCAACAAACCAAATAAAGAGTATTTACTATTCTATTGCTGATTTGCCAGGCTAAAATACAAGTCCTTTATATAGGTTTTGGACCCATCCTCCAGCTCGGCCGCTTGGAACTTTGATCTGGGCTGTTGCCAACCTGCATTGTTGGTGTTAGCCACTGTAAAGGATGACATCAGCCATGTATCTGCTGCCAAATGTGTAGGCTTTGTGGTAGCATGTGTGGCCATGTGCACCTGTTTTGCTGCTGCAGACTTGCTGTACTGCTGCAATAGGCTGTAGATGCCCATGTTATCCCCTTATGCTGAAGTTGGAAATGGGGAAGATGCAAATCCTCCTTGCAATGCTGTGAGATGGAGAAGACAATCTGAAAAGACATCCTTGTGGACTCATGGTGCTTCAGGGGAGTTGCGATGCTTGAACTTGGCAACTAATTGTAGATCTTGGTCTAACCATCGTACTAAGGATGAAAGCTGATGGAAAATTTTAGCTTTGTACCAACGTTCTCAATCAGAGCTCTCCAAATTGTCTGTCTAACACAATGGCCTTGGGAATGCCGCACATAGGATACTATCAAAGAGAAACAACCTAACAATATCCTATGCATCACATCATGCTCTTACATGCAATTAGCATCACAAACTTGCTAAACATGTCCACAATGGTCAAGCACATAGTGTTCATAAAACCAATGGAGGGTGGAACGTTCGGGACGAGCTACATGATAGGCAATTGCCCATGAGGGACTTTGACCTTTTGGCATACATAACAATGAGTGACATAGTTACAGACATGACTACGAAGATGAGGCTATAAAATTTTCCTTCTAGAGGGTGCCATGGACACCCTTGTGTTTACCAACCCTTGGATCATGGGCAATGTGTAGCAAAGCTTAAAAGAACACACAGGCATCCTTTATGAAAAGACCACCCATCATGTATGGTGTAATCGTTTGGTTGATTGCCCAACACCACTTGTGAATGAGTTCGAAACTCATGAGTGTCATGGTACTCGTTCTTCATGTCTAAACATGGACTCCTATACAATGAAAATGAAGGATACCATGCCCTTCCTACAAAAAAGCATCAACAACGGCATTCTTCGATCTAGGCACATTCTTGTTTACGCCTGAAATGTCTCGCTCCACTAGATTTGTTGGTGGAACCATTGGGCAACAAGCATTGCTTGACGCTATTGCAATGCCTAAACTCAAAACTCCTACCCAAACAAAAAATGCTTCCATGTCTTAAGGTATGATTGCTAGCATCTCCTTGTTGTATACCAAGTACCGAGTCTCTGCTAGGGTTAGCTTGCATCCTTAGAATGTGATGGGGTGACTATGCTACTCCAAGACTGTTCTAATGGAATAGTTGTCAACATCGATCCTCAATTAAACTGCTCGTCCCACTTTGCTAATGTGTCATTCCCTACAACAAATTTGTGATTAGGTCCTTGATGTTCTTTCTATATGCCTTGCAAATTTCCATGAACATGTAGACCTATCATGAATCTGAATCTAATGGTAACCGCTCTTCAAATCAATCATTGAGAACGTCTTGGTTCCATAGATATAACCACACACAAATCTCTCCCCTAGTATTCCTATACTAAGGCTTCCTTATGTGGGTTGGTGTAATGTTGATGTAGACCAAAAACACTTCTCAAAGCCAAGAGTCAACTTCTTTCCAATGATTGGAATGGCAAGATCCAAAACTTTAGTCCATGTCGATGTTGATGTAGACCAAAAACACTTCTCAAAGTCAAGGAGTTAACTTCTTTCCAATGATTGGAATGGCAAGATCCAAAACTTTAGTCAAATAATTGTGTCAAACCTCACACTAGTGCCACCATCTCACTCTTGAAATGGTATCCATTGCTTGTGTTGGTGCGACCTTGAGTGCCTAGCTGTCAAACCACTCGAAATTCTTTAGGATGGTTAATTTGGCCTTCGTACTACTTTGAACACATTGATTAGTGAATGCTCCGTTTAAGGCGAATGTATGTATAGATGGAAAAAGGCGAGTGTGCTTGGGTGGAGATAATGTCCTCCGAACTCCCATCCATGATGAAGGACCTTCTGACCCCATCGATTTGGCCATTGAATTGGAATATGGTGGGAAATGTGTCAAATCCCCCGTCTATCTTAATCTCCTCAATAGCAACCAACTTCATCTTTGCTTGAAAAAAGGTCACTTGGCCGACAAGAGTGGCCATCTCCTCACACACATCTTCTTCAAGCACAGACAATCCTACGTCTTATGGCCGTGCATATGTACTTAGCAATCTCGACATCCAAGAAACCTCCATGGCCATTGTTGTCCTTTCTCACCCAATTCTTATTATTTGTTCCCCACATCTTTTCGTTTTTGGAGCTAAATGTCTCCAGAAAGGTCAAGTCCTTGTACTTCTTACTGAGGGCCAACTTGGGTCCTTGAGGGTTCATGGGCTCGAAATATAGGGCAAGCTTGTAAGCAAAGGTATACTCCTTGTGACAAAAGTTGCAAACATATAACTTTGATAGATTCATTGGGACCCTAGGACAACTCAATGAACTCTCTCCAACCGGTCCAAGTACTGCGGCATAAGAAAGTGTACTAATGTCCTTCAAAAACTCCAATCATGTATAGTTGGCTACCTCCAACACCGCATCCTAGTGAGCGGGTTGCCATTTGCAAGACTACATGACAACTTCAATTTAGATGCTAAAATGCCCTTCTCATTGTCCTCTATGTGGACCACCTCTCAAACTGATTCAGCTACAAGATCAAAAGCAAGGAATCAGTCTTCCCATTGTACCTTTGAAAATTGAACTCCTCAAGGAACATCGACTTGGCCGGCCAAATTTTGACTATCCCTCTAGATTCTTTGCTGCCCGTGGTTTGATAAGAGAAGAGTGGTGTACAATCCCATTCTTCCTTCGCCCCCAATCGTCGCATGCTTCCTTTGCTTCGTGAGCCTCATGGTGGTGTTCTTTCTTTACTGTCCAGACATACTCTTCTTTGGCCTCCTAGGCAGCCTGACAAGATCCTTCTCAGTGCATCATTGCTATCATGGCAAATTGAATACGTGCGGAGGTGCTTCTGGCCGGGGCTCCACCTGGTGTGTAACGTCACCTCTCCGTCACAGGCTCATGTTCAAAGGTGTCTCATCGCTAAAGATTGACTTGCTGGAGCATGTGATGACCATGCACTGACAAACCTTCCCTAATGTGCATCTCACACTCTCGAAATATAAATTCCGAAGCTTTGATACCAATGTAATAGACAAGGGATAGAGCTCCCTCTCTCTCAAAGGCACACAAACACGTGTGCTTTCATCTATGGGGGTTTGAGCATAATGGGGAATTGGGTTGCAGCTGCGCCCCCCCCCTAGAAAATAATTACTGTTTTACTACTGATTTGCCAATAGGCTGAGATACACCTGTTTGCCCAAACAGCTGTGAATACATCTGCCAAGCTGATCCTGAGGCTGAGGCTGCTGCAGCTGTACTGATGGCTGCAGGCGCTGATGAAGAATGAGGGAAGGGGGAGTTCTTTATATAGGTTTTGGACCTCCTGCTGGGTTGACTGGAGCCCTGATCTGGATTGACCAGTCTGGACTCTGCTGGCTGACCCAATCCCTGTGGAACCTGACTGTGGCAGACAGGCACTGCAGTACATGTGCCACCTGCTGTACAGCCACATGGCATCATCTGGAGTGACTGGCCGACCCTGCTCGTGCTGTTGCTGGCTTGCATAACTGATGTAAGCTGCCGTGCAGGCTGACATCGGCCCCTGCTGACTACACCGGTCACGAGGACCTGTTTTGCTGTTGCAGACCTGCTCTAATGCTGTTGTGGGCTGCAACACTGCCACCTAGGAAGCTATGCATTCAGATGCAGATGCCCGTGACAATTTCAGCTCTGCTTAGACAGTATAGAGCCACGGCCCACCAAGAAAGTAAGACAGTGATAAACAGTCTCCAAGAACAATGTTTTCTATTTTCAACTTACACATTTAAAGGGCTATATACCTAGATGAATCCAGGAACATTCCCAAACTCATCCTCTAAAAACACAACATAGTGCAGTTTCAATCTCACGATAGTCACTCATAATATTGAAAACCATAAACTCCATCGTGCATAGCAGGGACTAGCTACTATGTCATCCCCACTGACGTCATCAGCGTCCAACAGTGGGTGTAGACCATAGTATAAAAATATGCTCACATATACAAATCCACACACCCACACATACTTGAGCATCCATTTATACAGTGTCTTCGTACTGAGTTTCTGTCAGCACTCCGGAGGTGAAGGGCAAACCCAGCCATGACGAAGGCTAGCACTAAAGGAGAAGGCTAATAAAAAAGTAGTCCAAATCTCTTCATTCAAGCTACAACTGCTTGTGAAGTCTAAACAATTTCATTTTAGTCTCCCAAACGAGCATCTAAATCTAGCTGATAGCCTAAAAGGCAACACACCAGTTAAGATAGAAATAATTATCGCAATACCAGCAGGCCGCAACTTAAAGGGCTGTCTGGCAAATGCTCAACAACTTGCCGCTAAAAATTTCCCATCAGTGAATTAGAATCAAAGAATGGACATTGGAGCAGGGTCCTTTGGGAGCAAGATTTCTCAACAAAGGCTCAGTGCTTGTAGAATAGTACCCATAAAGAACCTCAACTAATGATACACTATGTTGAGTACTACTTATAACATGTAGCCAATGACATGCTAATATCATAATCATGCAAGCTAAACCTTTAACTTGGTTGGGATAAACTGACTCTCCAATCAATCATCTCTGTTCAGGCTTACACAGCCCTCCATCCATGGCAAGCCACGTGGATTCAAAGGGGATCACAAAGATGCAATTTAAAATTGCACTACTACAGAATATCATCAACAGGCTTCCAAAGCTGCTTCCTTGCAAATAATATTTTCTCATTGTCAGTTGATATACCATCAACCTCAGCTTTGACCACTTTGAACCAAGCATCCCATCGTAAAGCTTTCAAATGTTTGCTTATGTGGTCCACCAAAGAGGATTTGTCCCTTATTATCACAAAACCCATGGGCCTTAATATGCGATCCATCTCCAGTAGTAAATCCTCCATGCTACAGCCTTGGTTGTCAATATCACTGAACATAGTCCAAGCATGTAGAAGGTCAAAAGTGCGTGGGTAAGTCGAGAAGGCTTCACACCTGCAAGAGGAACTAGATTAAAGTTTTTGAATGACCAAAGAATCCTTTACTTAAGTACTGAATGTTACTGTCGAATTTCATATGTACGAATGCATGGACTCACCAATTGTGCAAAGAACCTATGAGACCGCGATCATAGACAACCTTCAATGTATTCGGACCAGAATGCGGCACAACATTCATAACCCAGACAGGTTTATCCTTTAAAGCAGCAGCAAATCCACCAAAATGGGCCTTCATATCCATAACATTTCTGAAAGTGGACTTGTCTACTTCTGAGCTTAGTTGCTTCCAGTAAAAGTCCACCCGTGAACGCCAAGCCATCTAGATGTTAAACAATCCAAAAATAGTTTGTCAGCGGTCTTTCTTTTACAATGTCAAAATAGTTTAAGCAAAGATATTCCTTCCGTTACTGTTTCGTGTATGTCAGGGTTGTCAGAGTGGTACTTTGTCTGTTTGGAAATGCTTGTCGCTAACACTAAGATCCTGCAATCGCTGAGGTGCAGAAATAAGCCTCCTTGGCCAAGGCGCCAATCCACTCCCTTGATTATGGTCATTATCTACACAAATCACAGTTGAAATTTGTGTTTATCAACCAAATGCAGTTAAATGGTAGAAATCACAATCTCTACCCACTAAAATATTGAGACTAGCATGTGCATGTTTCGCATTTCATTTGCATTCAAGAAAATAAAAGTAACAAAGTACCTTTCCTGTTCACTGCTGGGATTACTGAAAATTTAAAAACAGAATACCTCCTCACAACATTCAAACACAACAACAAGCCCAGACAAAAGATGAGAATCCTCACACTCTGATAAGGGTGTGATACAGGCCGTTAGTGGCACATCCCATGCAGCATCAGGATCATCCTCTTTATTGCACAAAGGGGGATTTGTTCCTTGCGCCCTCTTTCTGTAGCACTCATTCGTTAAAGGTTTCATCCAGATAACAGTTTGACCCTCCTTGGCTGCTATTGACCAGCACATTCTCTGTACAAGGTCACTCATATCGTGCCATATTTGTACATCTTCTGCATCATCTCTGTACGCAGGGGGAGAAGACCAGGCAAAATAACCACCTGGCGTCAATAACCTATCAACCTCAAGAAGAAGAATACCATCTCGCTGTAGCCAATCAATACGACAACGAGAGCAATGAGCAAGATCAAATGACTTGCTCGGAAATGGCAGTCTCCTGGTTCCTAGCACACCAAGGGTAGAAGGGATCCCTCTTTCCAAGGCAAACTGAATCTGGTTTTCATGCACATCATTAGGAGCAACAGACATGGCCAAGATGTCCAGAGGCAGCAGAAAAGCACCAAAACTCGCAACCCCGCATCCCACGTCCAAGACAGTTCTAAGTTTGCCATGATTGCTCAGGTCGCCATGTGGAAATTTTAACATCTGCACAATATACAATCTCATTCTTCAAACGCTTCAAATAAGAAAGAGTATGAACCTTGGACTTTCAGTTTTCGTACTTAAGCCTTGCTGTACTGAAAAAAAAACGTAGGTCGGTTCCCACAACGTGGCGTCATAAGCATGCACAAAATGCATAACAGTCATCCAGCTTTGAAACAAATACGTGCCATGCACATCCAATTATGTGCTACCTACATAACTAATCATTCCCAGCAGTAGCAGGAGACAACATGGATAACAAAGAGGTGTCCAAGTTATTATTAATATATTTATTCAGACTGGCGTGTTGAGTTTCAATCAATTATCAACCACAAAGAAAGACACCTACAAAACATAATTATGCAAATGCAATAAATGACGATTCAACTGCAACCACTGAAGAGGGACACTTTTCTATCCATTAAGAATGATCATGGACAAACAAGTGCAAGAAGAATATTAAAAGGAGTAGATAAGGAGACAAACATTCTAAAATAGAACTTTCAACACCACACAAACCTTAGCAAGGGAAGCAATATATTTGTCAGCACCGTCATGAAAATGAGTTCCTCCTCCAGGAAAATTTACTTTGTCACCATTGATTACCATCCAATGCTGATCTGATTTCTCCATTGCAAGGAATGTATGAGGTACATTAACCTGCCAGACTTCATCTCGGCTTGTTGGCCATCTTACTGACACCTGTCAACAAAACCTTGAAAGTCTTATATGTGTAATAGCCGACCATTCGTACCCCAACTAACCAACAGACACGGCAACGATAGCAATTAAATGTTGCAAAAACAACCATAAACTATCAAAACTATCAAGTGAAATACTAGAGTAGTAAAAAGATTCCATAAAAGAATCATTTCCAAACAGCCTCAGAAAGCAATATTCAAAAAAGGAAGACCAACACTGCCCCATTGGGCCTTTCAACTTTCTGATCTTAAATTCACATGAAGTACTGCGATTACAATCAGTCTACTGTAGCTAATGGCCCTGAGGGCAACCAATCTCTATGGTTTCTACAGCCAATTTCACTTTAATATGAGAGAATCTGGACAATAACTCTCATTCTTAAAACATGCCTGCCAATCGACTTGTACGGTGCCAGCCACCAAAGACCTTCACAAGATAAATGCCCATCAGAGGAAACGATATAGTGTGGGTAATATCCTCTAAAAACACAACATAGTGCAGTTTCAATCTCACGAGAGTCACTCATAAGATTGAAAACCATAAACTCCATCACGCATAGCAGGGACTAGCTACTATGACATCCCCACTGACGTAATCAGCGCCCAACAGTGGGTGTAGACCATAGTATAAAAGTATGCTCTCACACATACAAATCGACACACCCACACATACTTGAGCATCCATTTATACAAAGTCTTCGTACTGAGTTTCTGTCGGCACTCCGGAGGTGAAGGGCAAACTCAGCCATGACGAAGGCTAGCACTAAAGGAGAAGGCTAATCAAAAAGTAGTCCAAATCTCTTCATTCAAGCTACAACTGCTTGTGAAGTCTAAACGATTTCATTTTAGTCTCTCCCAAACAAGCATCTAAATCTAAATCTAGCTGATAGGGCAACGCACCATTTAAGATAGAAAGAATTATCGCAATACCAGCAGGCCGCAAGTTAAAAAATGACTTGATTATAGCCCCGGAGTGTACGGTGCTAGCATTTTTGGTGCCGCAAGTATTGAAAATGCTAATACAACATTATTCAAAAAACTCTCGGATCTAAACTATAATTGCATCAAAAGATGAACTTATTTCACTTTAGTCTTGCCCCAGAAAAGAGCTCTAAGAAAGATAGCTCAGAAAAGGTAGCCGCTGGGGCATGTGCATCACTGAAGATAAAAAGATTTGTCTCAAAGGATAAGCTGCTATACACATTTCAAAGGCTGCCCTTTGAATTTCAAGAAATGCTAAATATTTGAAGCCAACTGTTGTTCGAAGATTCTGTAAAGGCTACCGTTTTTAGGAAATCATGTTCAATATAATGCCTCAAAATTTCCTTGTAAAATGTGCCTAGCTGGGCAGGTTGCGTGCTTAAGTTAAGGTGACTGAACCTCTATTGTATTGCTAAAGGTTTGCTCTTGCTCAACCAGAATTCCATGCTGTCTTTGATCCCATAGGTTGTATTCGACCTCAAATGGATGCTAACAACACCACCGTCATCTTCTCTCCCTCTCTAGAGTCTAACTCCATCACTGCCCCCTTAGACTCCATCACCGCCCCCCAGTTGCTCCCAATGCTACCAACTTTCACTTGAACCTTGTGATGATTACCCAGATGCTAACAACACCATCGTCATCTTCCCCTCTCTAGAGTCCCCCCCCCCCCCCCCCCCCCGCCCCCCGGTTCACTCCCAATGCTACCAACTTTCACTTAAAGCCTTGTGATGATTACTTAGGAAAACCCAAAACTGTCTTCATGATAGACTTAATATGAATGGGTTCACAAATGCCTAGACTCCTTCAATCATCAATGAACCAGATCCTTCTGCCTCTGCTCTCAATTGTGTACCATTCCTCTTTAATCTTAAGAATTCACAAGCATTATCAGGCCAGCAAAATGCTGTGGCCAGAATAATGTAACAAAACAATTGTGATTCTTGATGATGACAAAGCATGGTGTAACATCTTACGAGTCGATTGGAAAAGATTGGCCGAAGCCCTAAAATGAACCCACCCTAGAGCAAATACATCTAGCAAAGAGGGCATAAATGGGCAGCAACACTAATTGCCTGCATCACAAGCAGCCATAGCGAACCTTTGTGACTTCAAGGAGGCAGTTCGTAATTGGACTTATCAAACCCTTTGATTGAGAAAGAAGCTTGTCGAGGGGTGTTAGAGCATTGTTGTTGCAGCAATAGCATTCGTAGTAAAAGACTACACACAAGCTGCCCAATATACATGTATATTTACATAAATCCAGGTACATGCCCAAACTCATCCTCTGAAAACACGACAATATTTCATGAGTCACAAGGTTGAAAACCATAAAATCCATCACGCATAGCAGGGACTAGCTACTATGACATCCCCACCAATGTCATCAGCCTTTCGTTTCTGGACGGGATTTCCTTGATGTCTGACTAATGTAGTGCTTCTGGACATGCATTATTAACAATGGCTGGCCACTCGGGTTGTGAAGACTTATGAAGGGATGAACACGAGAAAAGCATGACAGCAGATGTGAAGAGATGTGCAAGAGACTTCAGGAGATGCGTTATCACATACATCTTCCCCTAGATTTTATAAAAACTTACAGAAGGGTTAACACAGTTCTTATTGGAAAGAGCTGTGGAGAAATATGCTAAAACATTTAACTGATTCTAGCTCCACCAACGGAAGGATACTCTGGTTCCTGTCAATTTACAGCACCCTTCACCCATCTGAATGTAAATGGCTTAAAAGTGTCTGTTACTGCCAACGAATGGAATTTCAATTTTGTAACAATGGGCTCAACTAAGGGAGGGACTTAATAAGGCCCGCTTATTTTAAAATTTTCTTCTCTACCATCCTTGGATAGAGGTGCAATATTTGAAGAATACTTTAATTTCAGCTTTGGACACTCCACTGACCCGTTCCTAGATGCACTTTCATATTCTCAAACTAAGAGCCCTGCATTCTTAGAACCAACAGTTTTTGTCCAAGTTGAAATAAAATGAAATGATCTATCAATATCAAACCCCTAACGTCTATAGAATGACCAAAATTACAGAATACAACACCGAAAAGGAACTCTAGAGGGAAGTACCTTTCTTTTTGCAAGAAATAGAGGGAGTCCCTTTTCATTCTATTTATATACCTAGATGAATCCAGGTACATTCCCAAACTCATCCTCTAAAAACAACATAGTGCAGTTTCAATCTCATGATAGTTACGATGAAATAGAGGGAGTCCCTTTTCATTCTATTTACCCTTAGATTGAGCAGATGAGCAATTAGGAGATGCTCTGGCTATCGGTAGGACAAAATCAGATCTTTTCTCATACGATATAACCTTCTGGTTTTACTAGGTAATAGCCACGCAGAATTATTCCTCGCTCACTTGAAAGCAATTCATTCTTCTTAATTCTTAAAATTTTAAGAGCTCTTAGCCTTGCAGTACATGCTCACCTTCGCTTTAGGGTCTGGCAGCCCAGACCACGTGGCACTAATGTCTGATTTCCACACTTCATCTCCAGAGTATAGACAATCCTCTCTTGAATAGAAAAGATAAGGTACCTTTAAGTCAGATCAGCTGAGTATGGATGTTGTTCCATAACTCTGACACGGAATCTGTAAATACCGTTCCTACTACACCATCTATGAATAAACTGCAGTGATGTGTCCACCCTACTAATGAAAGGCAGTAGGGTAGAAATGGCTTTTTGGAGTTCTATGTCAAACCCATGAAAATACTCTCTAGAGATTGGCATTTTGATACTTCCTGCCAACGCGCTACTGATTGCCTTTTTGGTTATGAGGGATTCTTTATAACAGCTGCACATTGGACCCTCCGTTCAGCACATTTATAACGTTTCTACTGTTCTAGCCCTGAGCACAGCCCATGCTTACAAGGTGAAGATCTTCCTTTCCCCACAACTGAATGAATTAGAAATGCTTCTACAGGATTGGAGAGAGAAATATATCTTTGTGATAATCCCCCCACCCCCGCCAACCCCATCACCGAAAATGATTCTGTATAATGAAATCTCAGGTAAAACTGCCAAATGTGCCGGCATTACGAGGCACAAAGGCATGCATAACTTCTTTTTTTGCGCTAGTGCTTCTAATTCTAGAATCATGGACTTCCCCGAATTTTAGCCTAATCGATCTGAAAGCAACCACTTTAAAAAATATCCAGATGAACCGAGGAACACTGAAAGTCGAGTCCGTGGATCAAATAAATGTGGGAGGACTGAAAATACCTTATAGTTCGGAGGTGGAGGTATCAGACAATTTAGACGTCGCTGTGGAGGAGGACAATGGCGCTCGTAATGTTCCATAAGGGATAGATTCAACCTCAATTTTAGTTGGCTTTGTAAGTGACGATCTAAGCATGGAATCAGCTCTGAATGACGGAAATCACACACCTGCAACATGAAACTTTTGTGTTATAATCTTGCATGACGACGGAATATCCGATGATCGTGAAAACATACAGCATGACGACGATGAGCTACATGGAAAGAAAAACACACAGGAAAAGTCTTTATGGTTATGTGAAAAGCGCTGTCTTCCGCGTCGTCGGATGTCTCGTGTTGCGTTTGTCTGATCTTGATGTCGCTTTCGTCTCCGTCTTGTTTCTCATCCGCATTCTCGTCGTCTGCACCTTTCACTGGATCATCCTTCAACTCCAAGTCAACATCTCGATTCTCCTTAGAGTCCTCGTTGCTTTCAGTATCCTCGTCATCTTCAACCTTTACTCCGAATCTTCTGGATGGTTTTTGCTCGTCTTCTTGTACGGGTGAGGACTCTCTTCTATTCCGAAGAGCAGACTTTAAAAAAGATCCATAATACACGCAAAGAAGTAACAGCGCCACCAGCATCAGACAAACTGAAAGCGCCAGACGTTTCTTTTGAGATCCATCGTTGCGCCCCCTCATTTTAAGGGAGCTGTATTTGCTTAACATTCAGCAAAACCTTCCTCGCTGCAGCCTGCACCAGGAGCAAACAGATCTGGAATTGTAAATGTGCTACATGCCCTTCCTCGTCGGGCTAACAAACTAGTTTGGCTGCTCGTGATTCTAGCTAATTCACCGTCAGAGGAGACCCATATTTTTCTCGGGAGAGGAACTGCTCGACTCGCGTTATCTCAGGAGGAACGCGGGGAAGAGCAAAACGGCCCAGCAAGCTCGCAGAGATCTGTAAGGGATGGGGAAATTACTCTTGAGGCAAACCACAATCATTCGGAGAATGAGGACAAGACAGGTTAACCGAAAAGACGGGGATGTAGCATGCTTTGGTGGGCAACGGGAGCGAGGGGAAAAAGGAACGGAGCTGACGGGGGGAAATCGAGAAAAGGGACGGCAGGAAGTGGTAAGAACGAAAAACGTACCGAAGGGATTACGGAGATGGGGTCCAGGCCGATGATGTAAGGAGGCAGGAGTACTACACAACATGTCAACTCGCCCCTGCTGTTGTGCTGATTGATTGAACGAGTAGCAACCAGCTGCCCTCTCAGGCTGGACCGTCCTGCAAATTTTGCCCCAGCCGACTTAAAGGGAGAAGCTCCATTTTGCAGCAGCTGCGCCAATGGATTGTAGCTGTGGCCACGATTCAAGCAACTTTCCGCATCAATCTGTCACAGGAACAAGCTGTGCAGAGAAATGTATAAATGATGCTCGCCGAAAGTGCGAATTGCAGGCATGGGTGTGATTACAGGGTAATGGTGATGGGAACTTAAGATTACAACGCTTGCACACCTTGAAGGCCTTTTCAGCTGTTACCTCGGCGATTCGTCCGATTTCTTTCCTCCTCCGATCGCCTTTTGCAGAAATCTCCGAATGATACACAGCCTTTATTACCACTTTTCCGACACCGGGCAGTCGACGTGCTGAAATGCTGCTCTCCACGATCAAACTCCCCGAATCAAGAAAACCTGATATATCGCATCACGGTGATACATCCAACAGCTCACCCTAATCAAACAGGATATAAATGTCATGAAACCAGTTGAGCAATGGAGATGAATTGGAGGAGTGTTGCGTTTCTTCTTCTTCTTCTTGCGAGCACAAGAGTGAGCAAGAGAAAGAAGATGTTTTGTTAATTATTAAATAATTAACGGTAAGGACAGGTTTAAGGTGGTAAGCCTGCTGTCGGTCGATTGATGATGATGATGATGATGCTGATGCATGATGCATGCCACCGTCGCCCATGCACATGGGTGACGCACTAGTTTTCTTGTATTATTCAAGGGGTAAATAATTTTGGAGACAAAGATCTCTCGAGGGGCCACTTTGGGCGAGGCCACCAACATTAACTTATCAAATTGGAAACATCCTAATTTGATACCACACTCATGTTTTAGAATTTGTCATCTCTTTCCTCTCCATCACCAATTTGGCATACAACCTTCCAAGCCACAATTTTTTAATAAGTCAACACATGTCAAAGTTCTAGATGCCTTTTATGAGTATTTCTCGTTTTTGTTAAGCCACTTGGTCGTCGTAGGTGCTTAGCCCAACAAGTCAAACCTGGGAATTTCGAGGACACAGGTTCAAACCGCCCTCTAGCCTTCCACATCAAATGGCTCTCTGCGATTACAAGTCGCCTTTTGAGGAGGATTGCATCCCCAAGTCCCTTCCCAGTCTCAAGCTATAGGCAGATTTCATTTCCCATGCCTCTATGTTTTTGTTTTTTCCTTCATGTGAACTTCCTTCTATATACTTCCAAGACATGACATAATCCCTTCCTCAAAATGACTTCATCTGATAATTTTAGATAAATAGGTTGGGTTATCATGGTGACAACTTTATATTAATATAAGGTTGACATTCTTATGTTTTCGCTTGTAGTAAATGCATGAATAAAACAATAACAAAAAACTTTGAGCGATCCTACCTTCATCCTTATAATGGTTGACATATTTTATGCCTTTTTGACACTTGTCTCTAAAAACTTTGCTTGTGGAAGAACGAAAAGCAAATATTAGTAAAATAAAGCTCCTTCATCCATCTTTGGAGTCGGCTACCATCGATTATATCATGAACTACCTTGAGACGTGAGGCGATTGGATGATAGGTGGGGTGGCTACACCGAGAGAGAGAGAGAGAGAGAGAGAGAGAGAGAGAGAGATGACAAAAAAATATTATGGTGGCCAGAAGTGAAATAAGTTAGTGTATTAGTTATAGACAAGTCCATGATGTGTTTGGACAAGTAATCAGCAAAGTTAATCGTATCATTCCTAGGAGAATCTTGATGAGCTGGCAGTATGTCTAGACACAAGCCAACACCCTCTGCCCTAAGTGATCTAATCTAACCTCCTTTTTGAGAAGTTAGCCTTGCTTCTCAACGAGAGTAAAGGATCAAGTATGTTTCATGTCATGTGGAGTATATCCATGAGAACTAACCTCAACATGTGAGGCGATTGGATGATAGGTGGGGCTACATCGAGAGAAGGAGAGAGAGAGAGAGAGAGAGAGAGAGAGAGAGAGAGAGAGAGAGAAAGAGAGAGAGAGGGAGAGGGGATGGAAAAATATAATGGTGGCCATAAGAGAAATAAGTTAGTGTATTAGTTAGAGACAAGTCCATGATGTGGTTGGACAAGTAATCATCAAAGTTAATTGTATCTTTCCTAGGAGCGTCTTGATGAGCTAGTAGTATGTCTAGAGACAAGTACCACCCTCTGTCCTAAGTGATCTAATCTAACCTTCTTTTTGAGAAGTTAGCCTTGCTTAAGTATGTAATGGTGGCTAGAAGTGAAATAAGTTAGTGTATTAGTTAGAGACATGTCCATGATGTGGTTGGACAAGTAAGCACCAAAGTTAATTGTATCTTTCCTAGGAGCATCTTGATGAGCTGGCGGTATGTCTAGAGACAAGCCAACATCCTCTATCCTAAGTGATCTAATCTAACCTCCTTTTTGAGAAGCTAGCCTTGCTTCTCAACAAGAGTAAATGGTCAAGTATGTTTCATGTCATGTGCACTATAGCCATGAGAACTAACATCGAAACATGAGACGATTGGATGATAGGTGGGGCTACACCTCGAGAGGGTTTCCTTGCAATTGGATTTTCCATTTTGACACACCCATGATGTCTACCTCCTCCTGCCATACCCTTAGGCACTCTAAACCAATTGGATTATGATGAACCTACCACCTATGAACTGGAGAAGGCATCTAAGCATTGTGTTGGATTTGATAGATTGGAATGTTTTAATAGGTTGGCTTAGCCATCAAACATATTACTTGGTGATGATCATAGGACTAAGGTCTTAGATTTACTATTGGTAAAGCTCACACCTAAAGGTAACAAATGCCATGGGGTGGGTAGGGCAGGCTAATGCATGGCAAGATGAGGATAGGGGGATTTGTTTTTTGAATTAGATGCTAGAGCCATGTGCCTTGCATGTAGATATTTCCTTTTAATATGCCCTATGATTTCTACCTTCTACCACCATATCCTTGGTCACTCTAAGCAACTTACAGCCTTTGAATTGGAAAATATTTGCACGGGTTGCCTTGGCAAGAGCTCATTCACAAGGATCTCAAGCCATCCTACTTGATTCCAAATTCTTTACGGAGAGGATATAATGCATGGGCACAATGATGTAGCGTGCATTGTTGAATATACAATGGACCTCAATACTTCAGCAACAATAGGTAATGAGCATCTACATGCTCTAGTAATGTGTGCAACTACTCAAATGGATGTAACTAGGGCTGCTACTCATTTAAGAGCACAAAGTCGTGTTGTTCACAATAGGGGTGTGGTTTCGGGTGCGGGGGGGAGCCTCTCTATCTTGTGTACATTTATGCTAAGGGATAATGTAGAGCACCCATCTTTGTATCCACTAGTCTTCAATGCTCCTCCTCTTCATGCACTCGGATCCATGGATCATACATGTAGCTTTTGCCAGGCTCAATTTTGGAAACAAGAGATGCCAATGCATATGCATCAGGTTGTGAGAAAGCACTGTTGCAAAGTTGGTCGTGTGTCATTGCTGCCCTTAGAAAAACCGCCAGAGATTTTGAGAGTTCTACTGCAAGGACATGATGCTACAAGCAAACTATTTAAGAAAAATATTAGGGTGTATAGTAGTGTCATGGCATTTGTTTAATTAGGAGTCCATGTTGATCAAATGTTCAATGGGAATAGGGGTATACAAAACTTTTGGGTCCATGGTAGCCTTGTATCACTGGGTTGGAAATTTATTGCCCGATGAGGCTAGGCAAGAGATGCTATGTTTTGCATAGTATGTTTATGACACCGACCATGAACTAGAACACCGTTTGCATGGGATGCCTAGTTTGGATCTAGGAATTTTGGAGTTGTTACAGAGGATGATGCATGAGTGCAATCCATATGCCAGTGCATTGGTGGCTATCAGGCAATTGCTGAGAACAAATCCACATACAAACTTGAGGATGGTTATTTGTGAGAGCCTCTCGACCTCAAGACAGTACTTGGCTCCTATGGCTAGTGAGGTTGCTACAATCATGCTAGGACAAGGGGATGACTTTGATATCGAAAATCAGGATATTCAGATTTTTAGCCGCAATGGGGTTGTGCGTAGAATATCTAATTTGCATCGATCATACATGCCTCTCATGTATGTTCTTTTGTTCACTCAGGGGGAAGACGGTTGTTCTATATATCCCATATAGTGATGTTCCTAATCACACACCATTGCACGAGATATGTGGACAGAGTTGTGTCACCCAGAGAAAGTACTACGCATACCGTTTGCAAGTGAGATAGGATACAAATGCATGTCTTTTGCATGGGGGTAGATTGTTGCAACAATACATGGTTGATGCCTACAGTAGCATGGAAGAGTCCAGGTTGGTGTGGATATGAAACAACCAAGCTTCCCTACGTGCTAAAGTCTATCAAGGGTTGATGGATATGGTAAATACAGCTGATGGGACACATACCATGCTGGGTAATGTTGTAGGGTGTAGGGTTGTGTTGCCTTCTTCTTTTACAGGAGGGCCTTGATATATGTGTCAGCTATACCAAGATGCCATGGCAATTGTTAGGAAAAGAGGCAAACCAGATTTATTCATCACATTCACCTATAATCCAAAGTGGCCTGAAATATCTGGAGCATTGTTGTCGGGACAAACTGCGCAAGACTGGCCAGATTTGACTACCTGTGTGTTTTATTAAAAGCATAAAGATATGATGCAATCAATTACAAAACATAATTTATTTGGGAAGGTGGCTGGATACGTGAGTGTGATAGAGTTTCAAAAGAGAGGTTTGCCACACTCACATATATTGTTGATATTAGAAGGTGCCTTCAAACCCATGGAGATTGGTCACTATGACTGATTAGTATGTGCAGAGTTGCTCGGTAAAACAATGTTTCCAGAGTTGCATGAGATTATTGGACAATGTAATGTTCATGGTCCGTGTGGTGCACTTAATACATCTACAGCTTGCATGGTTGACAGGAAATGCATTCGACGTTATCCACGTGCATTCTCGCAAACTACTATTGTTGGCAATGATGGTTATCCTATTTACATGTGCCGTGATGATGGTAGGCAGATACAAGTGAAAGGGGGTGTGATTGATAATCCAATCGCTGGATTGTGCCATTTAATCCTTTCCTATCCGTGAAGTACAAGGCATACATAAATGTCGAAATATGCTCCACAATTACTACAGTTAAGTATTTGTACAAATACGTGTACAAAGGTCATGACAGAGCCATCATCAAGATGTAGCAAAATCATGCAGGAGAGCAAGGGCATTTGCATAGCACAGTCGATAGTGGCATTGATGAGATTAGTAGTTACTTGGATGCATGTTACGTGTCAGCATCAGAAGCATGTTGGCAAATTTACAAGTATGCCATGCATGATGAAAAACCGGATGTGCAAAGGTTGATGGTTCATCTTCCGATGCGCAATAATTTGTAGAATGTTGTGGACAGGGAACAAAATCAGAAGACCGCTCTCACAGAATGGTTCACTTACAATCAGTTACAACATGACACAAGCAACTTGCTACTAGTGACTTGCCAGACAAGTTGGTCCGGAACAAAAAACTAGTAAGCTATGGACTAGAAGACAAAAGGGGAATACCATCGGTTGGATGTACAATATTTCTCCCTCAGCTGGTGAGCTCTACTTCATGCGTATGCTTCTTAATGTGTGCATGGGATGCAAGTCCTTTGATGACCTATGTACTTTTGACAGGCAAGTATACCCTACTTTCAAAGCAACATGCATAGCACGGGGATTGTTGGAGAGTGATGATGAATGGTTTGTGTGTATGCAAGAGGCTATGTTTTACCAAAATAGTGCACAACTGAGACACCTATTTGTCACAATCCTATTTTTCTGTGAGCCAATGTCTCTTGGACTTTTGTGGGAAAGATTTTCCTCCAAGCTTTCGGATGATTTTTTTCATGTATTGGAATCGAGTATGGGGAGTTTAATTGATCGTCATGCCCTGGTGATAAAGAAGGTTGTATTGCACTTGGAGCACATTTTTCAACAACATGGGTGAAGGTTGCCTGAGTTTGACGGAATGCCCATTGTCGACAGAATATCTTTGTTAGAAGCTGCAAATGGCTTATTGCAAGAAGAAAGAATGTTTGATTGTGTGAAAGAAGCACAGACTGCCCAACAGATGGAAATGTCATTAAATTATTGCCAACGTGCTGCATTTGATCAGATTCTGGCAAGGGTCTATGGAAATGGCAGTGAGGTGTTTTTTCTCGATGGTTCAGGAGGGTCTGGAAAGACCTTTCTCTACAATTGCTTGCTCTCTCGGTTGCGTGGGGAGGGGAACATCGCTTTGGCATGTGCATCTTCTGGGATTGCAGCGTTGCTACCAGCCAATGGACGCATGGCACACTCACGATTCAAGATACCGTTGGAGCTAGATGGTACTAGCAGCTGCAATATTAAGGTTAATAGTCACCTCGCAGATGTTTTGAATATGGCTAGGCTGATAATATGGGATGAGGCACCCATGACGGTTTGCTTTCGAGGCACTAGTCAGAACATTGCAAGATATCATGTCAAATGAGCAACTTTTTGGTGGGAAGGTGGTTTTGTTGGGGGGGGGATTTTAGACAAGTCTTGCCAGTGCTTCCAAAGGCAAGTCGAGAGGACACTGTCAATGCTACCTTATGCCACTCAAGGATTTGGGGTCACACTACAGTATTGAAGCTCACACAGAATATGCAGGTTCTTCAGAATTGTGATAACTTTGCCGAGCAAGAGTTCACACAATGGGTTTTGGACATTGGCAATGGGATAAACAGATGTACTAAAGAAGATACTATTATGATTCCATCGCAAATGCTTTTAGAGACAAAATCCATGGAAGGCCTCATTGGATGGGTCTATAGAGAGCTTGCTACTATTTTGGATTGTACACCATACTTTCGAGAGCCTGCTATTCTTGCACCTAGGAACCTTGAGGTTGATGCAATTAATGCTGTGGCATTGAAGGCAATGCCCGATGAGGAAAGGGAGTACCTAAGCACAGACTCAGTGGACAACTCAGGGGGAGATACTTTTTTATTTAGAGTTGAGTATCTGAACAGTCTGGATCTTGGTGGTGGATACCCCCCACATCGATTGGTTTTGAAAAAGAATGCTCATATAATTTTGTTGCGCAATCTAAATTCTCGGCGGCTCTATGCAATGGGACACAGTTGATATGCAAAGAGTTTCACACGAAAGTGTTAGAAGCTGAAATCATTATTGGTACCAATGTTGTGATAATGTTCATTCCAACCAACCTTAAACTTCTGTTCGACATGAGGAGATGTCAATTTCCTATCCAGTTTACATTCGGCATGACATCAAGTCACAGGGCCAAACATTGTCTATTTTGGGGCTGTACTTGGTGACACCGGTGTTCAGTCATGGACAGTTATACATGGCATTTTCACGTATCCGAGCAAATGCTGTTAAGGTTTTCATTCCAGAGAGTGCGTCTGATGCCAGTGGCAAGGAGGCAGATAATACTTCTACCACAAATGTTGTGTACAAGGAAGTGCAATTGGCAACAACAAGAGCCTAGGAGTATGCCATTGCTCTTTTAAGTCCTCCTAAGACTTTCTCGGGTAATCTTTCTATACATTTTTTTGAGTTTATTCGATATTTCATGATTTTGTCCTTGATAATGTTTGGATTTTATGAGTTTTGTATGAACTTATGAAATTTCATTTTCCATCTGAGTTGTGGGTTTGCAATATACTACAGCCTATTTTCTCTTGAAAGTCTATTGTTTTTTCATGTATATGTAGATTGACTCGTGTTTCTTTTTGCAATGCGATAGGATGTCTAGGGAGTTCACATTTGTCAAGCCGAGATGTGGTGTTTGTTGAACAACCACACTCATTGGTGGATACAGCTCCAACCACTTCATCATCAACTGAAGAAATAACTCGCCATTTGCTGACCCAAAAGTATGAAGAAAGTATTAAGGAGGATGTGTTCTCTGATAGTGAGGACCAAGAAATCTAGCCTATTGCACTAATCACACCACAACGAAGGCCACAACCAAGGTGGGTGCAGCAACTCTTTGATGATTAGAACCCAAAATCTGTGCAAGAAAGTCCACAACCTGATGGACCTCGAAGTTTAAAGAGAAATAGAGGAGCAATGCCGATCAGCTGATCTCATAGTCAACATGACCTTGATGGCTGAGATTATGGAGACATTCAAGGAGCCATCAAACTTGGAGGAGGCACTGGCAAATCCAAAATGGAAGTCGGTTATGCAGTCAGAATATGACAGCATAATGAAGAACGACACTTGGGAGCTTGTAAGTCGACCTGCAAAGAGAAAGGTAATTGGTACAAAATGGGTATGGAAATCCAAATATAAAGCTGATGGTAGTCTAGAAAAGTATAAAGCTCATCTTGTTGCACAAGGATTCTCACAAGTGGAAGGTTTTGATGTAAGTGAAACTTTTGCACCCACAGCTAGAATGACCACTATCCGTATGGTGCTGCTATGGCTGCTCATAACAAATGGGTAGTTTTTCAGATGGATGTTAAGTCTGCATTCTTGAATGGGCATCTCAAGGAGGAGGTGTATGTAACTTAGCCACCAGGTTTTGAGTTGCCCCATTCATAGAATAAAGTGTGCAGGTTAAAGAAGGCATTATACAGGCTGAAACAGGCTCCACGAGCATGGTATCAAAGGATAGATAATTTTTTCCTAAACTGTGGTTTTTTGAGAAGTGCTTCTGATGCTAACCTCTATGTAATGAAGCAAGTGGAAAACAAGTTGTTATAGTCTTGTATGTGGATGATCTTGTCATCACAAGTGACCATGAGAAGATGATCCAACAAACACGCCAGCTATTGAGCTCTAAATTTAAAATGACTGATTTGGGGCTCTTGCACTATTGTTTCGGGATTGAGATCTGGCAAGAGCCAGGTAAAATGTTCATCTCCCAACAAAAGTATGCTCAAGAAATTCTGAAGGCATTTGGCATGACATGTGGTCACACCCATGGAGGTGAATGCAAGGCTTTCTACAAAAGATTCCTCACCATTGGTTGACATCAAGAAGTACAAAAGGCTGGTGGGAAGTCTAATTTTCCTTTGCAATACTAGGCTTGACATCAGTTTTGCAGTTGGTGTCTTAAGCAGGTTCTCGAATCATCCTCGGTAGAACCATTGGAATGCAGGCATGCAATTTCTTAAGTACTTCAAAGGAACTCTTGACTATGGCATCACTTATAGATCGGGAGATTCCTTGATTGCTTATTGCGACTCGAATTGGGCAGGTGACGTTGACTCCAAAAAGTCAATTTCTAGATATTGCTTCTTACTTGGATATGGGATTTGTTCTTGGGTAAGCAAGAAGCAACCCACTGTGGCCCTCTCTTCTACAGAGGTAGAGTACAAGGCATCTTGTTTCGCTGCATGCGAGGCAGTTTGGCTTCGAAGGATCTTGGCAAACATAAGAGTTCCAGTGAGAGAGCCTACAACACTACAGTGCGACAACCAAATTTGCATGGCCCTCTCTAAGAACCCTGTATTTCATGCTAGGACAAAGCACATCAAGATTCAGTACCACTATGTACAGGAGCTTGATCCAGGATGAGATCATTGATTTGGAGTTCTGCTGCACTGAGAAGAACTGTGTTGACATCTTCACCAAAGCTTTGGGGAAGGAACATCTTATTCAACATCTTCATGAGCTGGGCATTGGGCCAAGAACCTAATTCACCTTCGGGTGGACATTGAGAGGGGGTGTTGGTATATGTGCAATGCCCACGTTTCATATGTAACCACCAATGTTCCATAGTGCTCTTTTGTAAGGCCCCCATTATGAGGAGAAGCCATGGTGTGAGCACTGGACATTGGTAGGATCCTAGTTTTGACACTAGATGAGGTCTCATGGTGACCATTTGATGGTTAGAAGATGATAGAAGGATCAATGTACTCCTCGGGGGTTTGGGGGCAGTGCCCTCGATGGGGGTGTGGGGGCAACGCCCCCAACAGCGAGGTTCGAGGCCTATCAGTAGGCCCCGACCCGCAATGGTATGCCCTCCGTTGCATGTGAATTTTCCCTCATGCACGTGATCGATGGTCGATGGTCAATGGTCTTTGGATGGTGGTGAAAGTCAAGCAATATGTGCCACCGTCCTCGCACTTAGTCACACACTGTGCTAAGTCAATATGCATGTGCCACTGCCAACCCACCTTTGTGGTGGAATTGGTCTACTACGAAGGGCTATATAAGGAGGCCACTTCTCAAGCCTGAAAATCGAATGCCAATACCCCTACCACCAGTCCTTCTCCATCGAGAGTCTGTTTAGATCACCATCAAAGCTCTACTTGAGAGCACACGGGTGGACAGCACCATCAGTTGTATCCGATACAAAATTTTTTATTCAGCTCTATTGTGTCTATCTTCTTGTTATTATACTATCGTTGTTGTCAAATGATCTCTCCACTGCATCATATTTCTACACTAATGAGATTCAATTATATAAGCCCCGACACCCAAAAAAAGTCCAGGTGCTAATAACTACAACAGAAATCATGGAGATCGATAGGGTGCTGCATGCATTTGTGAAACCTCCAAAGTTTCAAGAAGATTATTGGAAGGGAAAGCTAGCCCTTATCCTCAATCTTAATAGTGTATTATTGAATACTTTTGACCCTAGAAGGGCAGATTTCCCCCCTGATTTTAGATGACACTATAGAGTGTATCGGTGATGGTGAGGTGAAGAATTATCTATGGAAAGATGTAGAGAGAAAATATTGGTCGTATAAGGTACATATTCGAATGTGTTTATTTGGAGCACTACAAATCTTGCCAATGTAGAACATAAGCTGAAGCAACAATGATTTGCAAGAACACAATGTTTGTTGTGTAGATGGATGGCACAAGAAAGTTGTCTGGTTGTTGCTGATTTCAAATTTCCATTAGGAAAACCCTTATTTTTTAAGAATTCCATATATATATATATATATATCTTTCTATATATCTATCTATCTATACATACATACATACATACATACATACATATATATATATGTATGTATGTATGTATGTATGTATGTATGTATGTATGTATATGTATATATATACATATATATAAATAAATAAATAAATATATATATATATATACACACACACACACACACACACACACACACACACACACATATATATATATATATATATATATATACACATATATATACATATATATATATGTGTGTGTGTGTGTGTGTGTAATTTTTTGAGAGACAGAGACACGGGTATTCGTGGCATCAAGATGCCCATTGTAGCTTTGGAGGAGCTTCTTGATGTAGAGTTTGTAGTTGATACAACAACATATATTCATGGAGGGGTAGACAACTTTAGGGTTGTTTCAGCCATGGAGGTGGTTTGCCTTGGTTTGAGAGCTCCTATTAATTGGAACCAAGTCCTATCCTATGGGTTTCGGTGATTCACCACATCCAGAATGGAGGCCGCACCACATAGATTTTACTTGGGTGACTAGGGACTGCGATGCAATATCTAGGGATGTCATATAGGGTTGGAAAACACGTAAGAGTAGTAGTTGGCACCACTACTTGTAAGCATTCGAAGGAAAGTATATGTATATGTATATGTATATATATACATATATATACATCTGCAGTTAAATGGCACCAACGCCTTGTTGGTGGATTGTTGATGTTTTGAGTCACTTGTCCATGAATAACTTAAGGTGCTTGGTGCTATCCCACAACCTTGTGCAGTTCTTGGTGAAGATGCTTGCTCTTGCAATCCTTAGTGCAGCATGCTCAGGTGATAGAATAGATAATAACATTAAACACTTGGAGTTTGGGGTTAGTTTTTGGAGGGAGGACCATATGGTGATGGGATAATTGAGTTCACAACACTTAAGAAAACATATTGAGTACTAAATACCACATATGAATGGACAAAAGGTAATCAACTTGTATTAAATATCTTTATAACCAAGCCGCCTCGACTTGCAATGAACACTCAGTGTAATAGCTTCCTAACCTAGTAAGCTCATATGAGAGGGAGAGAACTCGGCACATTGTTCTACTTTCCCTCTCTCCCCTTTTGCCTTTTACAAAGTTCTTTTCTACTAACTAGCTATGCACCGCCTTCCAAAAGCGATCACACTCAGTGATGCATACTACCACCTACTATTAGTTGAATTGCCCGAAATCACTTGCACCTCTAATTGTGAATGGTGCTCGGCCAAAATTTTCCTTTTCCATGGCTTCTAAGCAAGTTTGCACGAGGGCTAACATTTCACCTCAGCCAGGTCCTCACGATGATGGATTAGCGAGAACCAGCTAATGCTCGAATGCTAAGGCTCTGGGATTGAAATTGTGAAGATGCCATGAAGGATGTCATTGTTGTTAGGGTGGTGGAGCAGAGTGGGCTAGTGGAGTAGAGGGTTGGGCTTTGTCTATAGGTGGGGACCATGAGAAGAAGCATCAGCTATGGGGTTGGGGCCAAAATTCCGTTGCCCATGGGGAGGCCATGGATACAATGAGATGATATCTATGGGTGGCCTTCTAGGTTGGTGAGCCAGTCTTGATGGTCCACATCTTGGAAAAATTGGATCTTCATGTAGATTGGAGACTTCAAGTTCCGACTCAAAATTTGTTGCGTATTGGTGAACTGGTGTACTCACTCTTGCCACTTAGTCAACATATCCTTCCATAGATCTTGAACATTGTTCCACATGGCCACCACCTTAGTGTGAGTTTCTCTAACTCCCTCAAAATATTTGCATAGTAGATTGTAGCTCAGGCATAGTAGGCTTGGCGAGTTGGCAGATATGAGTAGCAGTTAACCATCACTCAACCTTCAAAATATTGTGTTGTCACGTGGCTTGCTCTTCAACAAAATGATTAAAGGACTTTGTGGCACTATCATAGATAGAGATAACAGGATACAATGGTCTGAGGATGCCTTGATGCAATGACTATGGGGGAGCAATATTTGTAAAATCAACTTTTTCAAGTTACTGCCACACACGATATTGAACAAGTATCCCTTCTCTTCCTAGTACTTGGTGCAAGACTTCAGATATTGGCACGGCATTGGGAATATCTTGCCTTGGAAAAATTGGGTTTGTAGCAACAAAAACCTTCTCAATTTCTTGGATCCCCATGTCACAACAACTATTATCTACCAAAAATGAGACTTATATTATGGTATCTGTAAAATCACAACTAGTCTGGTTGACCACGCTCTTGTACTCGACTCGGCCCAATGGATCAAGAAAATGAACTTCTTGGGCTGTTACTTCCTCCATTTCCTTAGTGCTTGAGGTACCTTCACTTTTATGGGCTTTGACTCTGAGGCACCTGTTTGAGTGTTGGCTTGAGGCAATTCATGCACACCAACTTGGCATGCTACCGAGTCATCATTGTCTAGTGGCTATCTATGATGCAACTTGAGAGGATTCATTGAGACCTTGGAGGAGTAAAATAAGGGATTGAAGTTGGGAATACTGCTCCAACTTTACCTACAGCTCAGTGTTTTCCTCCCTTAAGTCCTCAGCATTGACATTCGCCTGACAAAGTTGAGCATTCTATTTTTGTAGCACCTCCACCTAAGTCTGGGTCACCTAGAAGATGTTTGGGTCAAACCTTGTCTATTACATTATTGCCAACATATCTTTCAGCTTGATGTTAGGTCTAGCAACATTCATAAGCCCACTTTGGGACTTGGCAGCAATCATTTGTAACCTATCCACCTCAAATTTGAGATTGCCAAATTCCATCAGTATGCATTAAGTAGATAGGTTTGCACTATTTTGTATTGGTTAGCTCTACATGAATTTATCACTTACATGTGCACTACTTTTATTTGGTCTATGCATTCCTTTTGACTAATTTGGTGCTTCACCTTGATGTAGGTTGAGCTTTTGGATTAGAGTATCCAAATATGCAAATACAACAATGCTCTTTTGAGCTCTTTAAACCTTGTTTTGTACAAAAATTAAAGGATAGGTACACATTTTTTTGCATTCAACATATTCAAATCTTAAAATCTGAAGGCAATTGTTGCCCAAATTCAATAGCCCCATGCCCGCTTTCATGAGGAAAACATGTCTTTGCAAGTGCATTACATGTGGAAGTAATGTTGAACAACCCAGTTGCTTAGCCTTTCAAAAACCAAAACTTAGTAGATGAAGAAGTAGAGTAGAGGTGTGGAAGAATGAGGGTGATGAATCAATAGGGTGGAAGGAAAAGAATGATGACCTAAGGGTGGAGATAGAGAAGACACGAAAGTATAGGAAGATTGGAAGGAGGCTAGGAACTAAAGGAGGTGTGGAACCTGACAAAAATGGAGAGGCTAGTGACAAAGTAAAGGGAGGTTGTTGAATGAGCTGAAAGAGTTGGGGAAGATTTTTAAAAAATCCCTATTCCTCCACCATAATGTGAAATGGGTGGGTGCGCGCGTGCGCATGCACGCACGCATGCACACACACACACACATGCACACACACATGCACGCACGCATGCACACACACACAGAGAGACCAATGACCACCGTGCGAGACAACGTGCTATTAAAAAAATATTAATAATGATTTCCCACTCTTTTCACCATCACAAACTACTCTCATTCTTCCCATTAACAAATGACTACCCATTCTTCTTACTTGCACATTGCTATCTTCAATGAGTACCCATTCTTTCTTACTAGCATGTTCTTACCTTTAGCCACTATTGGTTAGCACTTGACAAAGGAATGCCAATGACACTACTTTTTGAATTACCTATCCATGCTTTCACCACATTGTTTTCTAGTGCAACTAGTCAAATTAGCAACTCTTCATACATTTTGACGTATTGATAGCCTCTGGGAACTACAAGATATCTGAGTGCAGCTAGGTATGGAGTGACTTGTCATCTAATGGTGTGCTCATCTAATTGATGAGGGCCTTCCTAAATGGATTCATTCTATTTCTCCTTCTTTGTGTGGATATCATCCTCATTTGTTTCTTGTTTGAACCTCTTTAAAAAGCCTTGGAATTTTTTTGCCATTGTGCAAAGTAACCAATTGAAAATTGTTTGAATCAACATTTTATTATCTTTGTGAAAGTGCAAGGAAAGTAATTCAAATACTTCTCATTGGTCATGTCACCATTTATATGGCATACCCATACAAAACCCTATAGATGACTATACGGGTCTTCATCATCATCACCTTTGAATTTCTGAAACTTTACTTTAATAGGTTGGGATACCTTTGCTTTGAGTTTTTGGCTTGGGTACCCCATTTGTTGGACTTCAATCAACTAGGTTGACTGGCTTGGTCTTAGTCACTTGGTTCGATCCTATGACCAATAGGTGTAGCTAGACCAAAAGGTGATGGACTTCTTTATTTAGTGTCCTTGCTCTAATTGAACTTCTAGATTTAGTCCTTTTTCTCCAGCACACTTTGTGGCTTGTGCCTTCTAGCTTTGCCTAGGTTTCTTACACACACACATGCCACCCATGTAAAGTCACACATTGTTATGGCATTGGCTCCTGGTGGACACATACATCAGCCTTGTATAGCCTCTTAGCTACACCCAATGCCCAGTTGTCATCTTCATTTTATAGGCTTGATCCTTGGCATCCATGCCGTTCCCACCATGACTTGGTTTTGATAGTTTAGGGTAAGCCCCTAGTAGTAGCAACTTGAGCGTAAGCCCCCAAGTGGCAGCTCTTTTATAGTGTCCTCATGGGTAGACACTTTCATCGGTACATGGGTAAGCCTCTTGCATAGAGCACTAAATTGCCTCTAGCATGGATCTATCCACATCACACAGTTGATGATACACCATTCATGACTCCGGAGGAGATCCGTGAGTGGAAAGATAACCTTCTTTGACCATTCATTGCCAGAGGGTATGTACTAGTCTACAATGGTGACTCAAGCCTCATTGGCCTTCAGAGATTGGATGCAGATGCTCCGGATGATAGCATGGATCAGCCAATAGTTTTTGGTCATGCACATTCCTCAATAAGCCTGCAGCATGAGGCACACTTCTCGATAAGTTCTCAGCATGAGGCACATTTCTTCGATAAGCCCTTAGCATGAGGCAAATTTAATGGTAAGTCCTCAGTATGAGGCAGTCTCATCTACATCAGCACCGTTTGATTCCACTGATGTACAACCATCACTTTCATGCATGGATCCGACTCCATATTTTGCCATGGATGCAGATACTCAGCATTATTTCACCAGTGATCATGCAGTTATTCAGCAGGTAAGACCTCAATATGAGGCACTCACATCTTTTGTAGCACTTTCACCTCTGACACAGAGTATATCATTCTGGACACGGTTTCCATGAGCATGTCATATAAGCACATTAGTCTTCAAGACATTTTAGCATCAACTTAATTATGCCGCATTGCACCATCTTTTCCACCTTAATTTTGCTTTCGAAAGCTTCCAAATCTGATATCTAGAGCTCAAGATATGGTATCGAGAAGATTAGTGGGTTTCTTTGAGTGATTTGTGGTTCAAGTTGGTTCTGGTTAACACTAGACCTATACTTGTTGTTTGAAGGGCTGTGTATTCAGGCTTCCAAGACTTAGATTTCTCATGAGCTCTAAACAAGGGCCTCCACCAAAGCTTTAGCCTCTATTGCAACTATAGCTTCATTTACCTAGCTCATGGATGTAGAAAACGAGCAGCTCTCGATTGTCCCCATGACCTCTGAGCTACAAACCCCTTTAACAAAAGCATCAACAAGCTTCAGCAAAAGGCATCTCCTAACTACTTGCAACTACAACAACTTGCGCAAGCTCCTAAGAGCTTCTCTACAGCAACATGTCATCTCCTTAAGCAACTGGGTTGCAACAGTAGCTGCCATTGATCAAGCAGCTCCTTGTAGGGCTACACTTGGGCTAAGTGTTTTCCTTGTAGCTTTGTGGAGTGGACAAAAACCTAGGCATTGTTATTGTGTTTTGATCCATATCATCTAGAATAAGGCACATGTACTTGTCTCGATGCAAAATGGCTTGTTCCTTCCAAAATGCATCTTTTAGTATTGAGAATGCCAAATAAGTCCATGATGATACTCTTGCTTATTTTGAACCCATTGGAAGGTGATTTTTAGTCACTTCTTCACCATTACAAAGTTTGCAAGATAAATGAGGCTGAGTCAAAGCATTTTCCTTTATGAAGTCTTCCAAAATTGCATGTATCATTACAATGGTGCTTCTTCTTTTGGATGTCTCTTTGTTACCACTATGAATACTGAATTTATCTCCTTCTTTGGCCTTACCAACTAAGTCCCAATATGTGCCATGTGATAATCCAGTAATAATGCAATATGCATTGTGGAAAATTCTCTTCCCACCATTCACGAGAGGACTGGTCTTATGTCCTAAACCTGATCTTCACGAGAGGACTGATCTTATGTCCTAAACCTGACCTTTTCTTCTCAATTTTAAGAAATAAAGAAAATCTTGTGAGAAGATATTCATTCCTATCACTCCTTTGCCACATGTTTTCTCTACATTCCTTGATGTTGTGCAAGTAAATGAAGTGCATACATCTGCATTTATAACACTTTACTTGCAATGCATTCAGTATATGCTCTTCATTCATCACTCATATGCTCTTTGGTTGCTTTTCTAGATTGTTGGCTTGGATTTGCTTTCTCTTCATGCCTCTATATGTCTGTGTTTGTTCCTTGTGTATATACGTAGACTTTCTATTTGCATTGTTTTCTCCATCGCAATTGTCCATCTTATTGCATCCATGGCATATTGCATCCTTCATCAATTCAAAATCAAAGCTGGATTTCAAATAATATTCCATGGTCTCATCCTTGCATTAAATGTCCTTTAAGATGTTGAGAAGCTTGAAAGTTTTCTACCCTTGAGAGAACTCACTCATTGATACACCTTGCATGGTTTTCTCAATATCGATACTTCTTTCACCAAGATTACTAATATCCATGAACTCTTCCACTCTTGATAAGGCATTGCTATCGAAACCTTTTGCTTTCTCAATGTGCATGAATCCTTCCACACTGGATAAAGCATCACTTCTAGAACCTTTCAGTTTATTGATATCAATGAGATCCATGCCCTATCCATGCCTGATAAGCCATTACCAATAAAACCATTTAATTTTTCAATGTGATGTAGGATCTTCTATGCTCAATTGTAGAAGTGATATCTTATCAAGAGTGGATGAGTTCCTTAGCATTGAGAAAGTGAAAGGTTCTAGAAGTGATGCCTTATCTAGAGTGGAGGAATTCATGCACATTGAAAAATTAAATGGTTTCATTGTCCTTCCATAGAGATAGACCCTACCTTCATCACTCGTTCTTCATCAGCTGGATATCCCCCATAACAAACCATACATCGAGATATTTCAACAAGAAAGGATACTAGTTCTTTTCTACTTTAAGAAAAAAAATTTATTTCCACTCTACACTATCTTATCTTTTCTTGCTCCTCCTTCTCTTGCTGCTTCTGAGCCAAAAATTCATCTCTCTCCCCTTGGGGTAATGGCTCATGTTATCTCTTTCACTGTTCTTAATTTTTTGGGTGCTCTACAATCATAGCTATCTAAAGTGGTGCTTATTGCTCCTTCCACATCAAAGAGCACTTCACAAATTTATTCCATGATCGATATGCAAAATTTGAGATTGATACAAGGGGAGATGGAACAAGAAATGCAAAGGTAAGATCGGGACAAGGGGAGGTCAAAGAACTTTAAGCAACGATGAGGGTGAGAGAATGTTAATGGGAGAGTAAGATTATATGCAAAAGGGTGGAGAAGGTGATATGGAAAAAGGAATAAGAGAGAAATGCATAATTATAAGCAATGAGGAGAAGAGAAGAATGAAGTACTCGATACCATAAAGTGAACAATTTTGAATAAAGTGAGTGAGTACAAAAGCTTTAAAATAATGTGAATTGAAAGGTTTCCCGAATAAGGTAAGTCATGAAAGATTTAGAATAAAGTCAAGTGAAAGATTTCAAATTAGGTAAGACAAAATTTTTAGAATAAACGGATTGGGAAAATGATTGATACAATTATTAGATTCTTATCACCAAATATTTAATATAATTAATTCAAAATTAGATTGAAAGATTTGACATAAAGTGTTTGAGCATATTTTGAATACACTAAGGCACAAAAGATTTAGAATAAAGTGATTGGAAAAAGTATTGATAGAATTATTAAATTCTTATCAGGAGATATTTAATATAATTAATAAATTCGATTGAAAGGTTTGACATAAATTGTTTGAGCATATGAGATTCATATAATTGTTATATTCCCATCAACACACATTCATAAAGTATTTGCATGGGATGCTTCATTGAAGTATTGAGGGATTCATTTAAAAGTATTCACATGGGATTCATAAAGTATTCTCATGATACGTTTCACAATCCAAAAAATGAATAAGATTAAGGCATGTGCAAGTATTGTTCCCATTGGACAAAGTCACATGCAATAGAAAAGAGATAAGGTTAATACAGGTGCTATTTTCCCATCAATACACATTCATAAAGTATTTGCATGAGAAGATTCACGAGATTCATAAAAGCATCCACATGGGATTCATAAATTATTCACATGGCAGTACTCACGGGATTGGCATGAAATTTTGCACGAGTCTTCAAGTGAATAAGAATAAGTTATGTGAAAATTATTGTACCCATTTGACAAAGGCACATGTGATGGGAGCACGTTAATGCATATTTTCTGATACTCAAGTATGAAACGTGGTGGAAAACAAGAAAACATGTATGCCCAATGATGTAAATAGTATTTCATGGGCATGATACTTTGCATGGGACTTAAAGTGAATAAGATTAAGGTGTGTGCAAAGTATCATATCATCCAACAAGTGCACATCCAATGGGAAAATGCTGATGCATATTTTTGATATTGGGTATAAGAGGTGGTGGAAAATAAGAAAATATTCATGCCCAACGATGCAAATAATATACAATGGGCATGATACTTTGCACAAACCTTAAAGTGAATAATGTTAAGATGTGTGCAAATCATCATACCCACCGGACAAAGGCACATGTGTTAGGTGCACACAGATGCGTATTTTTTGATACTCATGTATGAGATGTGGCAGAAAGCAAGAAGATATGCATGCCCAATTATGTAAATGGTATTTGATGGGCATGATACTTTTCACATGCCTTAAATTGAATAATATTAAGGGTGTGCAAAGTATCATACCCATCTAAAAAAGGCACATGCAATAGGAGCATGCTGATGTGCATATTTTTTAATACTCATGTAGGAGATGCAGTGGAAAACAAGAAAATATGCATGCCCAATGATGGAAACGGTATCCGATGAGCAAGATACTTTGCACGAGACTTGAAGCAAATAAGACTAAGGCATGTCCAAAGTACCATACCCATTTGACAAAGGCACATACGATAGGTTCGTGTTGATGCATATTTCTTGAAACTCATGTATGAGCCATAGTGGAAAACAAGAAAATATGCATGCCCAACGATGCAAACGATATTTGATGGGCATGATACTTTACATGGGACTTAATGTAAATAAGACTGAGTCTATACAAATTATCATACCCATCCAACAAATTTACATGCGATAGGAGCACGCTGATGCGTATTTTTTGATACTCATCTATGAGACACAATGCTGGAGAACAAGAAAATATCCCTATGCAATGACACAAACAATATCGGATGGGAATAATACTTTGCATAGGACTAGAAGTGAATAAGACTAAAACATGTGCAAAGTAATCTACTGATCAGACAAAGGCACATGTAATAGGAGCACACCGATGTGATTTTTGGATACTCATGTAGGGGACCTGGCAAAAAACAAGAAAATATACATGCCCAACAATACAAATAGTATTCGATGGGCATGATGCTTTGCATAGGCCTTAAAGTGACAAAGTTTAATTTGTGTAAAAATTATCATACCCATCCAAGAAAGTCAGATGTGATAGGAGCACACTGATGTGCATTTTTAGATACTCCGGTATGAGAAGAGGAAGAAAATAAGAAAATATGCACACCCGATGATTCAAATAGTATTAGATAGGCATAATAATTTGCATGGTACTTACACTAAATAATACTAAGGCATCTACAAATTATTATACCCATCAGATAAAGGCACATGCAATAGGAGCATGCCGATGTGTATGTTTTGATACTCATGTAGGAGACACAGTGGAGAGCAAGAAAATATGCATACCCAATAATGCACAAAATATTAGATGGTCATGATACTTTGCATGAGCCTTAAAATCAATCATACTAGTACATGTGTGAAGTATTATACCCATCAGAAAAAGGTACATGCAATAGGAGCATGCCAATGCATGTTTTTTTATACTTATGTAGGAGACACGGTAGAGAACAAGCAAATATGCATGCCCAATGATGTGAATGATATCTAATATGCATGCAAACATACCTTGATGCTAAATCAAGGGTGCATGAATATTGTGGCACTATACCATAGTCTAGACATCAATTTCTTTTTTGGAATAGAACTATTATATGACAGAAGTGACATGGAAATGAAGAACAGCGAGGTGGATGAGGCAATGAAATAGGACTAGTCTAATGTCTTAAGTAGCAAATATTAAGTGCTCTACTTGTCAGTTTCTGCATTTTTCTGCCCGGGTGTTGGAACAATATACACCCTTCTTGTAGGTCATGTGACTGGAGGCACCACCATCCAACACCCATGAATCAGTGGTTGAAGCTTCTTAAACTAAGGAACACTCTTCCTCAATGGCTAGAAATAGATCCAACTCTGCTTCCGCTGTGTTAGTTGTCTCTTTCCCCTTATTTGTCTTCTTCAGGGTACCATTCTTTTCATCTGCTTTCTTGAAATCACATGGCCCTTCTTCTTACAGTAGAAGCATTCTCCCTGAAACTTCTTCTTGTTGCCCTTCCTCTTTTTGTCACCACTAGTAGAGGACTCACCTTTGGTGGAGGAACCACCTTTGCCTTTCACAATGGCAAAGAACGTAGCATCCCCATTTCTGCCTCCATGGTTGGGGTCTCACCTAAGTGTTAAGCACTGTTACCAATCCATCAAACCTTGGTGGACATATCTGGAGACACCACCGAGCTAGCTCTTCGCTAGTCTTTTGTATCCCAGCACCAGCCATCTGGTCACGTAGATTTTTGATTCGGGTTATGGGCACCTCCGCTGTCTCTCCTTCATTAAACTTCTCAGCTCCAAGCTGATTCTCTAGGTCCTGGATCTTTGTCTGATTCTGCGTCTCATACTGACTCTTCAATATGTTCCAGGCCACAGTTGCCTTAGATGTATGCTAAATCAAGGTCAAAACACTATCAGTAGTACTTGTAACCAGGGCACACAGCTCGCATCTGCGTTCCTACGTTTCCAAGCTCATAGAAGGTCGGCATTAGGAGGTATCATACTCCCCGTATTTGCTGGGTTGGGGGTTCCTTGTGGTTCTAGGTCAGTCCCTAATACTGTCTCCAGAAGCTCATATGAATCTAGAATAGCAGTAATTTTAAACTTCCATAGAGTGTAGTTCGTACCATCTAGCTCCAGTGGAGGCTGGTGAGCAAATCCTCAATGCCTGGATTGTTGGTGCAGCTGGTGCAGCTGCAGGTGCTATGAGAGTGCTCTCAATGGAAGTAAGAACGGAAGAGGGAGAGAGAGAAATAGAGAGCCGCACAAGTTTTGGTGGGTGCAAAACCACCCTAATCTTCTTTATCATTCATTTATATATGTGTTTGAGTATTGTACATAATCGGGGTAAAGGCACAGTGACCTTTAACCCCCACAACCTCCCACTTAAAGGACAATGTGCCTTTAAGGGAGAACAACCAATGAGCATACTATCCAATGCCCATCAATACATGACAATACTCAAACCACTGACTAGGTAGACTCTTCGTTAGCATATCTATAGGGTTATCATCTATATGAACCTTGACAAGCTCTATGCACTTGTCCTCAAGTACCTCCCTGATGAAATGGTACCTTACCTCAATGTGTTTGGTCTTTGCATGAAAGACCGGATTCCGTGCTAGCTGAATAGCACTCATGGAATCACTATGCAATGTCAGTACACCTGTATGAATCCCCAAATCTCCTACTAGCCGATCAAGCCATATAGCCTCCTTGCAACCCTCTGTGGCTGCAACAACATACTCAGCCTCTGTGGTAGACAAAGCAATGCACTTCTATGCGTGAGACATCCACGACACTGCACCACCTGCAAAGGTGAACACATAACCAGAAGTGGATCTCCTACTATCCACATGCCCTACATAGTCTGAATCTGTGTACCCAAGTACACGCATGTCTCCTCTACCAAAGCAGATGCACATCTCCTTGGTACCCTTCATGTACCTCATGATGCACTTAAAGGCATTTGGCATGGCTGAGTGTAAGACAGTTGGTACCCCTATGGAGGTTGATGTGAAGCTCTCAAACGAGGATTCATCACCAGTGGTGGATGAAGTGAAGTATAGAAGGCTTGTGGGCAGCTTGATTTACTTGTGCAACACACGGTCAGACATCAGCTTTGCGACTGGTGTACTAAGCAGGTTTTCCAATAAGCCCCAAGAGAACCATTGGAGGGCAGGGATGCGGGTGCTGAAATACATCAAAGGCACACTTGATTATGGCATCACCTATACCAAGGGCAACATCTTGACCAGATTCTGTGACTTCGATTGGGTAAGACGTGGATAGCAGGAGATCAGTGACAGGTTACTATTTCTCACTTGGATCTGGAGCTGTGTCATGGGTCAGCAAGAAGCAACCCATAGTTGCTCTTTCTTCTACCGAGGCTGAGTACAAATCAGCATGTTTTGCTTCTTGTGAGGCAGTGTGGTTGAGGAGGATTTTAGGGGACATGGGTGCAATGTAGAACAAGCCTACATAGTTATCATGTGACAATTAGAGTTGCATGGTGATTGCAAAGAACCCTATGTTCCACGCTCGCACAAAACACATTGAGATTCAATATCACTTTGGATGCGAGCTCATCATGGATGGACAGGTCGACTTGGTGTACTGTTCGACTATAGAGAATGCTGCGAACGTCGTCACGAAGGCTCTTGGAAGAGACTTGCTAGAGAGGCATCTTCATCGACTTGGCATTGGTGGGCCAAAAAAGTAAGTTCACTTGCGGGTGGACATTGAGGGGGGGTGTTAGATATCAATGCTCCACTCTCATGTAACTACACGGGAACCAGCTAACTCTACCTATAAGCCCCCCATATGAGGAGAAGGCATTTGAGTAGCTCGGTTATCCAGTAGGTCCTGGTTTGGTGGACACCAGATGGGGGCCATGTGTGGCATGATGGCTGGACAGCTTCAGATAGAGTTGGCACACTATCAACTAGGCTACATACAAGTGCAGGAAGGCATCCCATGACTGATCGCACTGAGGGTAGACGGAGCATTTCTCGGCACTCTCGGGTTCCGGGGCCCATTTGGAGCCCTAAATGGAGCCCCAGATGATCTCGGATGGCTGTGGGCGTAGGTCAGTTGCATTTCTCGGACGGAGCATTTCTCGGCACTCTCGGGTTCCGGGGCCCATTTGGAGCCCTAAATGGAGCCCCAGATGATCTCGAATGGCGTCCGTAGGTCAGTTGCTCTATTCCGTGCCACGATTCTATCGTGTGGTCAGTGGCCTATTTCGGGACCGACCTCCAATCGGCCAGTTTGGGTGGACTGGGTCGGTCTCCCAATTGAGCCTAACTGATTACGACTGGTGGCTATATAAGAGCAAGCCCGTGAAGCCCATTATCATCACTGGCTACAGCAACCCTGATTCCTTAGCATCCAGCCTCTGTCCTCTACTATTTCTAGCATGCCATCGAAGCTCCTCACACAGGAGCGCATGGCTGGGAGGCAGCGCCATCTATTGTATCAGTTCTATAGTAATCAAATTTTTGATTCTCCATACTATTTGATTTTCTCTCTTGCATACGAGATCCTATTATCTGTTGAGCATAGACATTGTATTGTTTTCTTACAAGAAATGCACTGGTTCATTGTAGTACAAGCAAGGAGCAAGCTCTCATGTCAGCAATAGTGATCTTGCCTGACCTTTCTGTTACATATGCACTCATCCACAAAACATCATCTCCATTCCTTCACTAAAAGGTCAGATGGTGCTTCATGATGGTTCACACGTGGAGGTGAAGGTTCGTGGAGCTTATGCAAGTGAAGTTTTGGGATTTCAATGCTCGCTCATGGAGTACCACAACTACAATGTTGTTGCTACATGCAACCTATTGATGGATTGTTTCCCCTCTAGGCATTTCACCATAAACATCTTTGGTTTCATCATGGCATTTGATTCAATTGCCATCACATTACCTACTCCAGTTTAAGTTACAATGTACACCTTTGAGTTCAGTTCTACTATTGTTGTTTGGTGAAGATTGTACATATGCTTGGATTGCAATTAAAACTCTTGCATTTTGTACTAAGCTACCTTAGAGTGCACTCGATTCAAAATAAGAAACGAGTTCTCTCTTTCATGTAAAAGCAGGGTTTGAAAGTTGTTCCTGTAAATATCCACACAATAAGTTATCCTACCATTATTGAATGAAACGTGGACTAGCACTTGTATACCAACTAGCCGTGCTCCACTGCCATTCAACTAACCCAACAATTGCATGTGCCCAACACTAGACAAAGGAGGTGCTCATCACAGTGGACTTTAACCAAGCTGCACTGTAATTATACATTCAACTCATTCACAACCGCACTTCCAATTAACACAAATGGACACACACATCAACCTTGCCATGCACAATCTTAGGTGGGATGATGAATTCATGGAAAAAAATCCAATTAGGACAGATGTACTTAATTGCATTTGGAGGTCTTTTCAAACACATACATATGACTAACTGCTCAACATCTTATATGATAACATTTCAACAACAACTTGGCACATGCTTCAGATCCTGGGGGGGCCACTATGTAAAAACCTCATATAGCACGTGCAATCGAGAGCTATTAAAAAAACCCTACCTATGAATTTTTACAACCTATATACACCCCTTCTGTAAATTTTGAGATGATTAAAGCATCCCTAATTTATGATACTTTTCACTTTTGGAATTTGAAAACCTCTTATGTATGTATATTTTTTATAACTCCATAAAAATATAAAAACCCTTTTGTTGATTGCACATGCTATCTTACATATTTCTTACAAAGCATGACATCGTGCACCTCCTTATACACTCCTCAATGACAAGGGATTTGGTCCATGATTTCTTGACGAGCTTTTCGGAGACATTTGGTGCAACATTCACTTTGCTACTTCACAAGAGCATTAGCCAAATACAACAATCAAAGTTGGCATATGTGGTGATAGTGGGAACCATGCAATAGTATTAAACTAATATACGAGGGCCAATATGGTTTACATGGAAGTATCGTAAATGTATTTGCGAACACCGACAGAGCACAACATGTCTTGACACAATTCTTATTTAAAAATGCAACAGTGTTGGTAGCGATGAAGCGAAGGCTACAATACACACATAACTACATGAGTGATTTGGTTCGTCGAACTGCAACAATGTGTGTGATGCATGAACTACTTCAAACACCACTTTAAGAATAGAACAATATACAAATTAATTCACATTGGGTTAAGCACATACCAAATCTGTAGCTAAACATGTCAGTTGACGAGGACATCTCAATCACGAAAAACCATCCAAGCTTGGACAATGACATTCAAATAGAGACTCTTGTACATGGCATATATACAAGCCAACAAGTTGTCAACTTCCAACATAGACCAGTTGTTGTCACTCTGTTTGAGGGATTTCCACATTAAACATATGTAAATATAAACATTACAAGGAAATGCATACCCAACACTGTTCTGTGGGCACTCACATGCATACAACATCCTTGGCTGGACAATCTACCAAGAGATCGTGCAATGGGAATTGATGAACAAGGACAGACGGTTTGCAACTTACATAGAGAATCTATTATTCAAGACAATGAAGGTCCTGGTAAACTCCTTTGTTGTGAAGGGTCTCTTTTATAGTCATCAAGGTGACTACCGCTACAAGCTTCTTGATTCTATTGATGGGTATGAATGTGCAATAGGCAACTCAGAGGTAAAACATTTCAAGAAAAAGATGCATTGGTTGACACAAACATCGAGAAACTCTCACAATCTAAGATTGGCTATCGTGACTTCACATGTTTGCATACATCTGTAGACTATAGGCAACACCTAACAAAGAACCTGCTCATAATGGTAAGACAAATTGGCCCTTCTATATTTTTTGTCACATTCTTCATAGTAGAGAGACTCTGGCAACCCCTGATTCAATGTGCTTGGTTGCCCTACATCAGGAACAAGTTCATAACTTCCAACCAGTTCTCTGTAATATGATTCGCTCAGACCTAGTAGCAAGCTATTACATCTTGTTACTATGTCCACAAGTTCCAAGCTCTGACATCTTTACAGAAACAAGACTGTACTAAATTGGTCCTTATCATTGACTTCTTCTTCTTAACAGAGTTCCAAAACAAAGGGAGACAACACAACCATGGGTTTTTATGGTGCAATGAAGAGCCAACTTTTAGTTTCTCTGACAACAATGATGACATAGCAGCCTACATTGACAATAGACCTCTCACTCCTTGAGCTTCTAGCGAAGGACATACAAACCCATAAAAATAGGAAAACTGCTAAAAATGAGGCATAACCTATAGCTTTTTTTCCCACACCCCCTATGGTGAAAATACAGGTCATGTTTCCTTACCGAACGGCACGTATTTGAGAACACGCAAAGCAAACCTCTAGGAGATTTCCTCAAGATTTCAAACTTCTTCACACCACAATCTAGATTAACACTTGATTTTGATACGTTCTTCTAGCGATTGGAATGTCAAATGACGAATATGTCCTACTGCTATGAAGCGGCATCTCTCAACCAATAATCTTCTTGATAAGGGAAGCAAAGGACTTATACACCAACAACTTAAACTTTGGGGGGCTAACACATATATCCAATTTGTCTTGAACCCCAAGTAGCAGTATCATACTAAACATATTACATGACAAAAATGGATAGAGAGACTAATGAGGCCATTTGAAATGCTCTCATAGCGAGCCTACAAAGAAACTCCCTAGTAAGTTAGTGGATACACAACGTTGGCAATGCAATACTTAAGACACAGCACATGAGTGCACGCTACTTACCTAAGCTTAACGCTCCCCTTGACAAGTGAAAATAGGAATTTCTATTATGTGAACACAAGCCCCACAAATGAGCGCACACTGTTCTTGAAGAGACGATCGCATCTTGAGAAGATGAATCCAAGCAGCACCAACGTATTCTTCAATGACATTGTAACAAAGTACATGCATCAGGATTTGGCCCACGAACATGTATGCTTGGCAACTTTCACTAGCCAAAACACAATACCCATCAAGAAAATGCGTGCATGGAAAAGAGGAATAATTATATGATTTAGCTATTACAACAAGGCAAAGGATCCCAAAACTCACTTCAGAGAACTATGCTTATTGTAGGTCTACCATTCAAGAAATAATAGCAGCCAGTGTGTGATGATTTGCTGATGTGGCACGACATGTACCATTGTCACATGGATAGTATTGAAACTAACCATACCCTTTTCGACTTGATTTCTTCTTACCCCATTCATATCTACCAACTCTGTATCTACTATTTCCACAAGCTATAGCAACAACATATCCACTGTGACGAACAACAAATTTGACCTCGGCACATAAATGAACACGCGCAACAAGACCAAATCAAGACAAGAACACCAATAGTCTAAGCACACTATCATGCCCAACAACACATACTACGACTTGGTTCAAAAACTAAACTTCTAGCAACATCTGATTTTGGAAGACATCATGCTTTTTGAAAAAATAAACCCTCAAGAATGGTTCCACCTATTCCTTTTTAGAGATGCGAGGATAGGGAAATCCTTCATGCTCATGTTATTGGTCCAAGAATTGCTACAATTCTACTCACACAACAAAACTTATAATGTTGACTTGCCCAGAGTGATGCTTCTGGCTTACACTGGTAGAGCCGCACACACTATCAATGGTATGACTTTTCACACAGCCTTGCACCTACCATTGCCTTCATGCTCATACACAACCCTATGTACAGAAAAGCTACAGAGACTATTTGAAATGTACAAGCAACTACAGCTATGCTAGTAAAAAATGAGAGCTTCCTTATTGGGCTAAACACCTTCATTGTAGCGAACTCAGGCCCATGGGAAATAATACACAACCACGACCAACCATTTGGTGGAGTTGATGTATTGCTTTGTGGAGGCCTGTGCCAAGCAAGCCCCACCAAGGAATCCTAGAGATTCTGTGAAATATATACATGTTCTACTATACTTGGATCATATTGGAAATCCAGACTGCTTTACTACAAACTTGATAAATGGATGCATCAAAATAATCTAGCTTTCCTAGACTTGCTCAACAAAATCAAAGTTGCCTCACAGTCTGATGTCAACCTTGAATATAAACAAACAGTAGCTCAAAAGAACCACCACTTAAACATATTGCCCCCCCCCTCCCTCCTACACAAATAATTCAAAAGACAAGCATAACAAATACATCTTAAGCATGCTAGAATCACATACTTAAAGCGAAAGACATAAGGCACATAACATGTAGGAAAACTAGAAAGCTCCGATGGGGACTTCCAAAAGACTGCTGGGCTACACCATGAACTATGCTTGAAACCATGAATGATCATAGAAATATGCTCTAGGGAATTAAACATAGCCTATGGGATAGTGAATGGTGCAGATAGTGTCTTCAAGAGCAAGAACATGGAAAACCAAGCCATATGTGCTCTGGATCGAGTTGAGTGATTAGAATGTAGGCGTACAAGCGCATTCAGAAAACAAACATCTCTACAAAATAGACACACCAAAAAGCTAGGCACCCATACATCAAGTCGTCCGCAAGTTCCAAATTGGGAAGAATCAATTAAACACCATCTCCCAGAAATGATTTTCGGTTTATCATGCAGCTGCACCTCTCCCAAGGGTTGGCAATGGGACTCGCTTGCATTTTATCCTTCCAACATCAAAGCGCATGGACTAGTTTATACTGCTCTCATCAAACCTTTCTCTTATCGAAATTAGAACAAAAACATATCAAGATGGACCCAATGGTGAAGGAAGAAATCTCGCGATTAACTCACACTTGGCCATTCAACCAGACCAACCTCACATCTGAAAAACCCCACACTAAAACCTTACAAATGTTCAACACAAGGTCGTTGCCATTCCATGACATGACATCCTATGCTACGAGAGTATTCTCAGTGTGATAGTATTATGCCTCCAAGAAACATGGACAAATCCATCAAGTTCACTCACCTACTTAAGATTCCATGACATTTCTACACACGACGGGCTCGAAATTGCCATGTACTACAAAAGCAACATCAAGCTCCTCTACCAACATCAAACTTACAACACAGATTGTCAATTTTTGTTGTACATATTCTGAGAAACAAATGAGGGGTAGATCATGATCATTAACATCTACCAATCACCAAGCACCAAAACACCAACATTACTTCAAGTCCTAGAAAATATACTCTAGCCCATTCCATCTACAACTCCAAGATGTGCATTAGGGGATTTCAACATAGACTACAATAGTACTTCCCTACCCATGGCACAACTACAAGACTTCATGTTCCACTACAACCACCTACAAGCTTGCAAAACCACTCAAATATTTCCAGAAACCACTTGCAAGATTCTACAAGATTCCAATACCACTTGGGCAGCTCAAACAAGCAGCTATAGCCTTGCTCCGTCCTCCCATAGAGGTGTAGCAAGAAGACTCCACACACACGGCTCAGCTAGACCTACCATAAGCATCAGATAGACCACTCGAGCTCTGATACCAGCTGAGAGTGCTCTCAATAGAAGCTGAATGGAAGAGGGTGAGAGAGAGGGAGAGCCACACAAGTCTTGGTGGGTGTTGAACATCTTAATCTTCTATGTCATCCATATATATGTGTGTTTGAGTATTGTACATAACCGGGGTTAAGGGACAATGGCCTTTAACCCCCACACTATGGTCCCTAGCCCTAATTGAAATATATATTTACCACAAAAGGAAGCTATGACTTAAATCACATGACATGCTAATATAGCAAGATTTGAAACAAAAGTCGTCATTATAATTACCACCACATGTAAGAGTTCCCCACTTCACAATTTCATGGTTTTTCATTACAATCAGAACATAGTCTCAATTGTTTCGCATGCATCTCTTAAAATATGTGCATTTTATTTCAACAATTGACATTGTGGCTACAAAGGAAGAAGAGGGTACAAAAGATAATAAGAAAGCAACAAAAGATATCCTCCCTGGTACTACCCCAACCTGTAAAGCATTGGTGCCAAGGGAGGTGAAACCTTCAAACTCCAATGCACTCCCCATCTTAAAAATTAATGGCTTGTCAAAATATGTTGACTATCATTTCAAATTCGATGGAAAGTCCTAGCTAAATATGGCACATTCAAAGTCTTGGGCTAAGTATGGCACACTCAAGGCAAGAGATGTTTCTTATGCTATGTATATGCAGGTTTATTTAACTGATCATCATTGTTGTTGCCAAATGATCAGTGTACATGTTTCACATGCCTATGTGTTCCACTTGAAAGACATCCTTGAGGTTGATGGGTTGTATAAAATAAAGGGCCCTACAAATATTTCCAAAACCACCTGCAGGCTCCAAAACCACATACAAGCTTGCAAAAAACCACCTATGGGCTTGCAAATCATCATAACAAATGGGCCAACCCTGAAACACCACTTTAAGAATAGAACAATGTCCAGATTAATTCCCTTTGGGTCAAGCACATACCAAAGTTGCAGGTGAACATATCAGTTGTTGATGAGGACAACTCAATCACGGAAAACTATCCAAGCTTGGACAATGACATTCAAATAGAGGCTCTCGTACGAGGCATATATATAACCATATACAAGCCAACAAGTTGTCGACTTCCAAGACAGACCAGTTGTCGTCGCTCCATTTTAGGGATTTCCACCATTAAACATGTTTAAATACAAGCATTACGAGGAAATTGCACTCCCAACACTGCATTCTTGACTGGACAATCTACCAAGAGATCACGAAATGGGAATTGACGAACAAGGACAGACGGTTTGCAACTTGCATAGAGAATCTATTCTTTAAGACAATGAAGGTCCTGGTCCACCAAGTTCTATCAATGGGTATGAATGTGCAACAAGCAACTCAGAGGTAAAATATTACAAGCAAAAGATGCACTAGCTGACACAAACATCGAGAAACTCTTACAATCGAAGATTAGCTATCATGACTTAACATGTTTGTATACATCTGCAGACTATAAGCAACGACTAAAGAAGATTCGCAATGGTAAGACAAATTGGCCCTCCTATATATTTTGCATACATCTTCAGACTTCAAATGTTTGCATACATCTGCAGACTATAAGCAACACCTAAAAAAGAACCTGTTCGCAATGGTAAGACAAATTGGCCCTCCTATATTTTTTGTCACATTCTTTGTAGTAGAGAGACTCTGGCAACCCCTAATTCAATGTGCTTGGCTACCCTATAGCGGGAACAAGTTCATAACTTCCAACCCCTCACACAAGATGCTCTCTGCAATATGATTCACGTAGACCCAATAACAGTAGCTTGTTACTATGTCCACAAGTTCAAAGCTCTGAAATCTTTATTGAAACGAGACTCTACTATATTGGCCCTATCATTGTCTTCTTCTTCTTGACGGAGTTTTTATGGTGTGAGGGAGAGCCAACTTTCGGTTTCTCCGACAACAATGATGACATAGCAACCTACATTAGCAATAGACCTCTCGCTCCTCGAGCTTCTAGAGAACGACATACAAGCCCATTAAAATAGGAAAACCTGCTAAAAATGAGGCATAACCTATAGGTTTGTCTTCCCACACCCCCTACGGTGAAAATATAGGTCATGTTTCCTTACCGAACGGCACGTATTTGAAAACACCCAAAGCAAACCTCTAGGAGATTTCAAACTTCTTCAAACGACAATCTAGATTAACACTTGATTTTGATACGTTCTTCTAGTAGATTGGAATGTCGAACGATGAATATGTCCTACTGCTGCGAAAGGCATCTCTCAACCGATAATCTTCTTGAGGAGGGAAGCAAAGGACTTATACACCAACAACTTAAACTTAGGGAGGCTAACACATATATTCAATTTGTGTTGAACCCCATGGAGCAGCATCATACTGAACATATTACATGACAAAAATGGATAGAGAGACTAATGAGGCCATTTCAAATGCTCTCAAAGCGAGCCTACAAAGAAACTCCTTAGTAAATGAGTGCATACACAACGTTGGCAATGCAATACTTAAGACATGGCACATGAGTGCACAACACGCTCCTTGCCTAGGCTTATCGCTCCCCTTGACAAGTGCAAATAGGAATTTCTATTATGTGAGCAAAAGCCCTGCAAAGCTCACACATTGCTCTTGAAGAGATGATCACATCTTGAGAAGATGAAGCCAAACAGCACCAACATATTCTTAAATGGCATTGTAACAAAATACATGCACCAGGATGTGGCTCACGAACATGTATGCCTGGCAACTTTCACCAACGAAAACACCCACCAAAAAAAGGTGTGCATGGAAACGAGGAAGAATTATAAGATTTAGCTATGACAACAAGGAAAAGGATCCCAAAAACACTTCAGAGAACTATGCTTGCTGTACCTATCACTCAAAAAACTAAGAGCAAGCAGTGTGTGATGATTTGTCGATGTGGCACCACATGTACCATTATCACATGGACAGTATTGAAACTAACCATTTTCTTTTCGACTTGATTTCTTCTTACCCCAGTCATATCTACCAACTATGTATCTACTATTCCCACAAGCTGTAGCAATGATGTATCCACTATAACAAACAACAAATTCAACCTGGGCATAGAAATGAACACGTGCAACAAGACCAGATCAACAAGAACACCAACAGTCCAAGCACATGATCATGCCCAACAACAGATACTATGACTTGGTTCAATTGCTGAACTCCCAGCAACGTATGATTTTGGAAGACATCATGCTTTAAAAAAAGAATAAACCCTCAGGAATGGTTCCACCTATTCCTTTTTGGAGATGTGGGGATAGGGAAACCCTTCACGCTCATGTTATTTGTCCAAGCATTGCTACAATTCTACTCACACAACGAAACTTCTAATGTTGACTTGCCAGAGTGATGCTTTTGGCTTACACTGGTAGAGCCGCACACTCTATCGATGGTACGACTTTACACACAGCCCTACACCTACTGTTGCTTTCATGCTCATACATAGCCCTATGTACAGAAAAGCTACAGAGAGTGTTTGAAATGTACAAGCAGTTGCAACTGCTGGTCATAGATGAGAGCTTCCTTATTAGGCTAAACACCTTCATTGCAGCCGACTCACGCCCGTGGAAAATAATGCACAACCACGAGCAACCATTTGGTGGAGTTGATGTATTGCTTCGTGGAGGCCTATGCCAAGCAAGCCCCACCAAGTAATCCTAGATATTCAGTGAAAGATATACATGTTCTACTTTGCTTGGATCGTATTGGAAATCCCAACTGCTTTACTACAAAGTTGATAAACTACTGCATCAAAATAATCTAACTTTCCTTGACTTGCTCAACAAAATTAGAGTTGCCTCACAGTCTGATGCCGACCTCGAATATAAACAAATAGCACCTCAAAAGAACCACCACGTAAACATACTGCGCCCCCCCCCCTCTTCTACACAAAAACTTCAAAAGACAAGCACAACATATACTTCTTCAACATGCTAGAATCACATACTCAAAGCGAAAGACATGAGGCATAGAACATGTAGCAAAACTAGAAAAGCTCCGAGAGGGCTCCGAGGGCGACTTCCAAAAGACTGTTGGGCTACACCACAAACTATGCTTGAAACCATGAGTGATCATAGAAATATGTCTGGGAACCTAAAATAGACAATGGGATAGTACTAGAATGGTGTAGATGGCGTCTTCAAGGGCAGCAACATGGAAAACCAAGCCATATGTGCTCTGGATCGAGTTCAGTGATCGGAATGTAGGTGTACAAGAGCATTCATAAAACAAACATCTCTACAAAATAGACACACCAAAAAATATGGCACCATGTTCCAAATTGGGAAGAATCAATTCAACACCATGTTACCGAAATGATTCTCGGTTCAACATGCAGCTGCACCTCTCCTAAGGGCTGGCAATGGACTCGCTTGCATTCGATCCTTCCAACATCAAAGCGCATGGACTAGTTTATACTGCTCTCGTCAAACCTTTCTCTTATCAAAATTAGAACCAAAACATATCAAGATGGACCCAATGGTGCCGGAAGAAATCTCGCAATTAAGATTAACTCACACATGGCCATTCGACACAACTACAAGACTTCGTGTTCCACCACAACATGTGACACCACATTGACAATAGACCACCCACTACTTTTTACAACAATGGGTTTGGCACCTGTTCGGCATAATGACATCCTCACTTCAAAAAACATTCACAGCTAGGCCCATTGAATAAAATTCATCTTGTTTATTAACATCAGTTTTTTGGACAAAAGTTCGATGTTAATAACAGTGACAACGTCTTCAATGATTATTTCAATGTGAGTTCCATGCTAGGTTTATTGGAAATATATCATTAAGAAAAAGGATAAAAAATGCCCGCTAGAATTTGAAATAGCTGACTATTATGCATGTATGTACTAGGCCAACTAGCTCTACAAGCTCATAGGTGCAAAGCTCTCTTTTTTTTTTTGTTCGATTCACATTGTATGTTTGCTTACAAGTAACTTTATTTGAAGAGTTCCTCTTATCCATAACATACCACAAGCTAATGGTAGGATATCTTACATAGCCTGGCTTGACATCCTACTCATCTCAATCTAGCCACCCTTTTTCAAAGAAAATTTTCAATTTATCTTTGTCCTAGATATGTTACATAGCCTAGCTTGACATCTCAATCTAAGGGGACGAGCATTTTCCGAGCGAAATCTTCTGAGCGTCCGAGCGAAGGAAAAAAAAAGCTTCCAACTATGCAAAAATATGACAAAAATGGATCAGAAGAAAACATAATTTCACTTAGAAATATGAAAAGTATTATAGGAATGCCTATTTTATACACGAATATTTATGTGAATCATTGGGAATGGTGAGAACATAATGGGATGGCTTTTGAAGAAACCCACATGTAAAGTAGACTTCTCTATGAAAATTCCCTTATGATCCTTCTTACAACTTTTTACTTAATAGGGGGTGACATTGAAAAACCTCTCTCAACCTATCTTCATGAAAGGGTTTCTCCAAAGAAAACTCATTGAAGCAAGCCATCAAGCTAGTTTCGCCAACGAAACCCCTTTGAACAAGGTCTTTCAAGGTAGTTTCACTGGCGAAACTACCTTGGACAGCACTTTTAAAAGTGACATAACTTTCACATCCAATGTCCAAATATAGTCATTCAGCCACTCAAATTGATCGGAAAACCCCATTTGAGCACATCTATGGGGTTATATTTTGGAAAAACTTGAATATATAGTATTAAATATTACATGTATTTTATGAGAGTGATATATAATCCCAAGTTAATACTTATTTACAGTAATTTAAACTTTTGTAGAAACATGTCCATAAATATCTTGTTATTAATACTATAAAAACACTTGAAAGATATTGCCATATGATATAAATGTGTTTAATAAGTAATTATTTATGTATAATATTATTATATTGAGAGTGATTATGAGGGACGTTTCTTAAATGAATTATTTTTCAATACTTTTTTAAGGTAATAACAAGGGTACAAAGGGATGTCTATGTAATAACAAGGGTACAAAGGGATGTCTATGAATAAGAAGATTTATGTTATGTAAAAATGAATGAGTTACTAGTCTGTATAATTTTATGATAAAGGGATCTAGTTCTAATGAAAATAAAAGTGTAAAAACTATGTTTCCTAAAGAAATACTATTTTTAAAATCTCTTGAAAAACACGCTCGTATAAACCTGCTCATAGGTTTTTGCTCGTAAAATTGACGCATCCTCAATCTAACCACCTTTCTTCAAAGAAAATTTTCAATTCATCTTTTCCTTTTGCTTTACTCTTGACTACACTAACAGCTAGTCATGCCTTTATGACACTTGTTTATACCCATGACATTATTTTGTAATGTCATGCCTTTATGACACTTGATCATACCCATGACATTATTTCTGACACTTGTTTATACCCATGACATTATTTTGCTCTCACTACATCTTGTAATCGTCTTGATACACGCCTTGACCTTGGACCAAATCTAAGAACATAAACACTTGTAACTAGATTTTGAAAAGAATTACTTGAACTACATTTGCAGACTCAAGATCTCTACTTGTTAGAGGAGTGAAAAAAATAGGTAGTTGAACACATTGGAGTAATTATGATACCCTGGGATGAATTGGGGATTATAAACACCAAACATAGGTGAGAGGTGAGGACATACAAGCACACACCACATAATAACTCCCTAATAACTATACGCTACTTGCATTATGGACAAAATTTATTTACACAAAACCAATTGTCGGTTTAGGGCTATTCAGAGCTATGTGTCTTGAGAAACTCTTTGTTCCCTTTTACTCCAAGAAGGTTGAGATTAATTCCAAATGCACAAGACCGTAAGATTTGTCTTATATGTTGAGATAGTACCATAAGCTTTTGTCTTATTTCACCAAAAGCTTTGTGTCTTATGGTTAAGAAGGCATAAAATGATGTTGAGTTTTTATCATAAGCTTTTGTGACTCACAATAGTAGAGAGAGTGATCCAGGTGCTAGTTGAGGGCAATGGAGTGGGCCTCTTACTTCGCAAAAGCAATTCTAACACTTCTCTCATGGGGGGTCTATCTCTTGGAGACTCTTCACAACATAGGAGAGCCACCCTCAAAACTACACTTATCTGCTCCTCTATACTGTGAGCTTCCAATGTTGAAGCTTCACACCTCAAGGTGTCGTCTACTGCCTCAAGTGTCTTGTCTAGAGAGAGGGCAGTGTGACACCACGATACCAGAGTCTGGCCACCATTGAATTTTTCACTCGTTGGCCGCTCTCTTGTCAACATCTCCAAGAGCAGCACGCCATAACTGTAAACATCTGCTTTGGGAGTTACCATGCCGGCTTGAGCATACTCTGTTGATACAACAACAAATCTTAGAGACTAGAAATATATTGAATTTGACGAGTGAAAACACAACTAATGTGTGTAGCAAGCAACGGTAAGCAGGAGCTGCAAGACGGCAGAAAGGCGCAGGATCAGGTAACTTACCAGGAGCCATGTAACCTATCGAACCCCTCAAGACTGACGATGTTTGGGATCCGTTACTCCGAGAGTCCAAAAGCCTTGCGACTCCGAAGTCAGCCACATGTGGCTCCATGCTTTCATCCAGCAGAATATTACTGGGTTTGAGATCACAATGTATGATAGGATCACTCCCGCAATCCTCATGCAAGTAAGTCATGGCTTGTGCAACACCCACTGCAATATTGAACCTAGTTACCCAATCCAGCTCGCAGGTCTCGTTGCCGTGCAAGTGCTTATCCAGGTTGCCGTTCGTGATGAAATCCAAAATCAAGGCCTTTCTGACGGAGTTGGAGACACCACCTAGTATTCTTACCAAATTTCTGTGACGGACTTTACCTAGCGTTCGGCATTCTGCGATGAAGAATCTATGACTGTGCTCCGAATGTGTCAATGTCTTGATGGCTATCGTTTTGCCATCAGGGAGAACGCCCTTGTGTATTATGCTGGAGCCCCCTGCCCCAATTATGTTGCTGTCACTGAACCCGCTTGTAGCAATCCACAGATCCTTCTCCGTCAAATGCAAAAGCTCCCAACGTGAAGTTGGTAATGCCAATCCCCAGTCCTGCAGCGACAAATTGGAGCCCCGAGAACAGCCATAGATTGCTATCAGTACAGCTAGAAGGCACGCTAACCCCGTGAAGCAGGCCGCAAGGGCAACTACAACCAGCTTCTTGCTCCATTTTCGCTTCTCCATCCGCGACGTGTTGGAAATATTCTGACTCGATATTATGCAAGCTGGTAAGGGCAACCCACACAGGCCAGGGTTGCCGAGATAGGAAGTATTGGGAAACGTCCATAATTGACCTGCTTGCGGGATCTCTCCGGAAAGCTGATTATTGGTGACATTGAAAATTGCGAGACCATGTATGTTAGTCAGGGTGGATGGGATCTCACCATGTAAGCCGTTATTTGACAAGTCCAAAGACTCCAAATGTGTCAAGTCGCCAAAGTTTGAAGGAATACGACCACTTAGCCTGTTATTGGAAAGATTAAGGTAACGGATGCCAATCAGAGATCCCAAATCAGAGGGGATTTCGCCGACGAAGGAATTCCCTGACAGATCCAAGGATAGCAAGTCGGGGTCAAGGTTCCTGTATGTCGAAAGAATACCTTTCTCAATGATCCGGAAGTTTTTGTCGTCAAAAAATACGTCTATCCCGGTAGAGGGATTTCGGAAAGCCGGCAGACCGAAGGTCTTCGGAAGACTTCCAGAGAATCGATTGTCGGAAAGGTGAATCACTTGGACAGTTTGAGAGAAATTGAACATCCATTGTGGTAACCGTCCATGCAGAAAATTGTTGTTAAGCATGAGCAATTCAAGGCCTGTCAACTTGTTCAGCTCGGATGGCACCTTCCCTTCTAGGTTGTTATACCCGAGATCAAGAAACCGTAGGCTGGAGCAGTTTCCAAGTGAGCGAGGAATGCCACCACTGAGTTTATTCCCCGACAGGTCCAGAAAGTTATACTGCGTGAAGCTGGCGGCCACACTTTCGGAAAGGGTACCACTGAGAAGGTTGTCGGACAAATCTAGCTCTGACAAGCTTGTGAGGTTGGCAAACCAGAATGGATTCATGGTGCCCTGAATGGAGCTGGATCCTAAACCCAGGGTGTCCAAACCGGAGAGCCAACTTGGAAAATGACCGACAGCTAATTGATTGCCAGAAAGGAAAATTTCCCACAGCCTCCCGGAAAGATTGGAGAGACTTTCGGGAATTGGGCCCGTGAAATAGTTGTTGTCGAGGTAGAGAATTTCGAGATTGGATGCATTTCCCAAGTGTTCGGGGATTCTACCTCGCAACTGGCAATCGGAGAGATGTATCTCGACGAGGCGGGATAGAGAGCCCAGGCAGGAAGGTAGCACGCCCTGAAGAGGATTAGAACGCAGATCCAAGGATTCCAACGTCTGGTACAGCGAGCACACACATGATGGCAGGTCGGCTGTAATTTTGTTGTAAGACAGAACCATTTGTTGCAAGTGCGAGAGGGGACACAGACAGGATTGTAGATCATCTCCTGTAAGGGAGTTGGCACTTAAATCCACCACTTGTAACGAAGACATATTGGCTGGAATTGAGCCCGTAAGTTGATTATATGAGAGAACTAAGTGTTGGAGATTTGTGAGATTTGAGAAGCAGGCGGGGATCTCACCTGTAAGAGCGGCTTGGTATGCTGACAGAGAAACAAGATGGGAGAGGGCACAGAGAGAAGCTAGGTTGTGTACCGTGGTATTAGAACTGAGATCCAAACTTTCCAACCGGGATAGCGCACCCAGATGAGGCGTGATGGAAGTTCCTCCCAAAAATAGAGTCTTGAGGTGGCTTATAGAACTAGACATATTGTTTGCCGGAAAGGAGCCATGTATATCATTGGAGGAGAGATCTAACAGTTGCAGATTGGTGAAATTGGAGAAGCAGGAGGGGATTTGAGCAGTGATCCCTGAGCCTGATGCTGATAGATTAGCGAGATTAGAGAGCTTGCACAAAGGGGACACATCCACTGTGATATTGGAATTGTAGCTCAAGTCTAGAGACTGCAGCTGCCGCAAAGAAGATGTGAAATTCACAAGCTGGGAGGCAGGGAATAAATAATTGGCGGAGAGATCCAAAGATTGGAGATTTGTGAGGTTGTGGGAGAAGCAGGCGGGGATCTCAACAGCGAGGTTGCAGTCATCTAGCGACAGATGAGCCAGATTAGAGATTGTGCACAAAGAAGCTAGAGAAGTGATATTAAAGATCCAACCCAGGTCCAAAACTTCCAATGGCGAGCTGGCGAGAGTGGATAGATCGATTATCATGTCGAGATTGTAGCTCAAGTCTAGAGACTTGAAATGCCGCAAAGAAGACATGTTTGGTGGAAGGGAGCCGATGATGTAATTGCGCGAGAGATCCAAACGTTGGAGATTGGTGAGGTTGGAGAAGCAGGAGGGGAACTCACCACTAAATCCGAAATCGGGTGCGGACACCAGAGTCAAATTGGAGAGATGGCACAAACAAGCCAGCGTGATATTGGACGGTAAACCGGAAAACCCGCTCGTGAAGCCGATGCGGAGGGCTTCTAAACTAGCGAGCTGGCATGCGGCAGCGACGAGTGCTTGTTGGGAGGCACTAATTGTAGCAAGAGCTTGGGCAGAAGGGAAACGGTATACGAATGGGGGGTCAGGCGGGGAGGGTAATAGGAGGGTGAGGGCGGTGACGCGGTGGAGGGAATCACAGGCGATGCCCTGCCAGAGGCAGCAATCTTTGTTGTTGTTGTTGTTGTTGTTGAGGAAGCGTTGGAGGGGAAGCAGGGCAAGGCGATCAGAAGGGCGACAAGAGAGTGCAAGGGTGAAGAACAAGATGAAGCCGCTCATCATCATCATCATGTGGTGCTGTGCCATCGCCGCCCTTTGCACTTCTGCCTGCCCTCTAGGTATTATTATATCTTTACAGTAGTCTTCAGAGTCCGCCCCACACACAAACTCTCTGTCAGCATTTTCCCAGCAGCACAAGGGACCATTGTCAGGCATCCATCCCCACCATGCCCCTGAAAACACTCCATTTTAGCTCCAGCTCTCACGATCAACTTGAGAGCTGCCAATCCACGGTTAAGTTTAAAGGCCACACCTCTTCATGAAAGGCAAAAAAAAACCCCTTCTTTTATGATGTAGTGGTGTAGTTGAGGATTAAAACTCTTTTGTGGATTTCCATGAGTGATTTGGAAAAATAATAATTAAGTTGTGTGTTGTGTGTTTCAAATCCCATTGATGGAGATCATCCTACAAAGATTGCCTTTTAATAGCTCAACACCCTTTTAAAAATCATTTACTTTTTCTTTTGCATCCAATAGGGCTTGCTTTATCACTATACTAGTAGCCATTTGCTCCTAGTAGGCAGTGCTTATGTGCACTCTTGTTACTAATTGGTAATTGGAAATATTTCAATTGAACATGTATTAATTTTAATATGTTTAATCATCTTATGATTGAAATGAGATATGCTCCATAGCCCTAATACACTATAGATTAAAATTATTCATTTGATTTTCATGCAAAAGATAACACTTGTTACTCAATAACATAAAGAAAGGGATACAAATTTGGACAATGCCATTTGTTTACTATCGTTAGAGAAAAGAAGAAAGCTCATAATTTATAAAGGAACATCAACCATCCACCAATAAGGAAGTACATAATTACCAACACCATGCGTTTAAAATTAGATAGATGAAGAAGAACATGCGTATGATAATGATGATAACAGAGATGAAATGGCAACTCATTTGAAAAAAATGTAGGTGATCATGAATAAAAGAAGGAAGAAGCTACAAACAAAGAAGCCCATGACTAAAAAAAAGGTGAAAGAAATGAAAAGAGAGGTGGGTTGTTTATTGACATCAACATTTTCAACTAGACTAGTTGCTATCTTCTGGAGAGATTTTGAATAATAGACGGAAGAGGCCCATCACCTTCTTTCTTCTTTCTTCTATTGTTGACGGCTTCTCTAGAAGATATTGACTAGTTTGGTTGAGAATGTAGGGAAATCTCATTTTCCTATCATGAGCCTCTTCCTCTACACTTGCTCCTTCTTCCATTATTCAATATCCCTCTATTTATTTTTTCCAAGCCAATTGACATATTTTTAATTATTGTTCTCATCTCCCATCATTTTAAACCAATTGCCATAGTTTTATTACTATTCTTTGCTATGTCACTATCGTGTGTGTGTGTGTGTGTTCTTCTTTAAGAATCTACTTTTATGTAGCGATTCATGGAGACAAAATAAAAAAGAAGATGGGTTGCTGCACGATCAGGTGTAGCCAATCACCAAACTATTTTTGGGGAATTTTCTAGGGGGCACTCCGACATGCTTGTTGGTGAGATTTCAAATTGGGGGCTCTCATCAGGTTCTTTCCAATGTAATGATTGCCACCTGCATAATGATGAGACTCGATCTATTAGAACTTGATGGCGTAATCATTTTGAACAATGTTGCAGAGCTTGACATGTGGCATTCCACGTGTAGATCATTGTTCACTATTCCTTAGAAGCTAATCCCCCTCCTGCCAGCTCTGGCACCCTGCCAATCCCAACCACCATCCAGAATTGGAGAAAAACCCACAAAGTGAGTAGAATCTTAAGATTCTTTTTTTGTTCTCTCAAATTAAATGAATTTCACAATCACAAAGAATCAAAATTTAGAATAAATGATTTTTTTAAAAAATTTAAAAATCACTATCCTTCGGATTGGTTTAGGAGGCTTTTGCAGGCTAATCCAATCCCTCGCATTGGATGAGGCTGCAAAAGCTAGCTAATCAAATCTTGGGGATCAGATTAGGCTACAAAATCCAGCTTATCCGATCCGAGGGACCGAATTTGGATGCAACCTCAAGTATTAATTATTATGTTTCAAGATTACACATGGAGATCCACAAAAGAGTTTCAATCCTTCACTATGGCACTCCCTTGTAAGAGGGAGTGCTAATAAATCAATGAAAAAGGGGATTTTTTTTTGCCTTTGAGGAGTTTTTCAAATATGAGGAAATATTCATTTGAGATGAGAAGGGATAACAAAATTGAAGTTCTCATGTCTCTTCATCCTTGTGCTTTTTGCAAACATCTTAATAATTGAAGAAGGTCACTACCCCCAAACGTCTTACATCATGATACATGGAAATCAGCTTTCTAAAATAATATTTCACCATTAGGGTCAACATTTGGTTTGCCCTCAGTTTATTTTTCTCTTTACCTTGCACTTTATCATGACTAGGGCAATGCTAAAAGTCTTGCATGAGGCCAATCGATTAAAAAATGTTGATGGGATATCAACAAAAAAATGTTGTAGGATGTTGACATTGAAGTACTATTGTGGTTTGCTCTCTTTCTAATTTCTCTCTCTCTGCCCCTTCATCCTAGTTGCAATTTGTCACAAGCATGATTCTAGCTTGTAGATAGTTGAAAAAGTCTTTCATCATGCGAAACTGCTCCAACAACTTGATAATTAAAGTGGAGTGATAGAAAAAGTCATCCAAAAATCCCTTGCAAGTCAAGATGGATCTTGACTAGTTGAAATATACATAAAATGAAAACATGCAAGTCAAGATGGATCTTGCCTAGTTGCAATCTACATTATTAGAGTGGATGAACCATTGACTGAAGCATGTGCATGCCATTGAGCGTTTTATTTCATGCCTATGTATGATCTCATGCCAAAATTGTCCTCATTTCATTAGGTCATTATAGCTATCTTCCTCTAAATGATACTTATTATGTAATACAGAGCTAGTTTTTACATTGTAAATTACATACTTTCATTGTTAATTGAAAACCTGATTGTTATTATTTTTTCACTCTCCAAATTACATACTTTCATGCTTAGTTGAAAGCATAATTATTATTATTCTTTTGGGTGAAATGAAAATATCTTACATAGGAAAAAGTTTCATGTTAAAAACAAGGGTGCTTACAAAATTCAGGCAGAGGCTTGGCGACCTCAAGACTCACAAACTCAGAGTAGAATGTTCTTTTCTTGTGAATGACCAGCCTTTTTTTAGAGAGTACTAGAAAGAAAGATTAGATTCATGAAAAGCAATGGTTTTTTTTTTTTAAAACGAAGAGAGGAATAACCTTGCAAATAAAATTGAGTTACAAAAGAAAGAATAGATGAACCTCTTAAAAAAGGAGAGCAAAAACATAGGCTTTAATTCTAGCTATAACATAGTCAAATTGATTAGCCCATATGTTTTTCTTACTGAGATGTCTCAGATTACTGTCCATAGCCTCAATTACTTCCTCAAAAGAGATCTATTTCCATGTATTTAACCATCCTATTATACAGACTTTCCATATGCAAACTAGTCAATATCTTCTAGAGAAGTCTTCAATAATAGAAGAAAAAAGAAAGAAGGTGATGGGCCTCTTCTGCACCTTCCTCCTTCTATTATTCAAGATCTCTCTAGAAGATAGAAACTAGTCTAGTTTAAAATATTGATGACAGTAAACATACCCATCTTCCTTTTCATCCCTCTCACCTTGTTTTTAGTGATGGGCTTCTTCATTTGTAAATGTTAATGGGACGTCAATGAAAAATGTTGTGGGATGTTGACATTGAAGTACTATTGTGATTTGCTCTCTTTGTAATTTCTCTCTCTCTGCCCCTTCATCCAAGGTGCAATTTGTCACAAGCTTGATTCTAACTTGTAGATAGTTGAAAAGGTCTTTCATCATGCCAAATTGCTCCAACAACTTGATAATTAAAGTGGAGTGATAGCAAAAGTCGTGGATGGATCTTACGTAGTTGCAATCTACATGGCTGGAGTAGATGCACCAATTGACCAAAGCGTGTGCATGCCATTGAGCCTTTTCATTTCATGCCTAAATATGAGATCATGCCAACATTGTCCTCATTTCCTTAGGTCTCATTATGGCTATCTTCCTCCAAATAATACTTGTTGTGTAATGTAGAGCTAGTTTTACATTGTAAGTTACATACTTTCATTGTTAATGGAAAACATGATTGTTATTATTTTCTTATATTACAAATTGCATACTTTCATTGTTAATTGAAAGCATGATTATTATTATCTTTTTGGGTGAAATGAAAAGCTATTGCATAGGAAAAACTTTCATGTTAAAAACAAGGGTGCTTACAAAATTCAGGCATAGTCTTGGAGACCTCAAGATTCACAAGCTCGGAGTAGATTGTTCTTTTTTTGTGAAGTGACCAGCCTTTTTTTAAAAGAATACCAGAAAGAAAGAGTAAGTTCATGAAAGGCAATAGCTTTTTAAAAAAAAGAAGAGACGAATAACATTGCCAACAAAATCAAGTCACAAAAGAAAGGATAGATCAACCTTCTAAAAAAGGAGAGCAAAAACATAGGCTTTAACCCTAGTTATTGTTGAGATATCGAGCTCCACTCGTGATATGCCAGGGTGACCGTTGTACATTTATGTCACTGACTTGTTAGTTGCAGATGCAGTTGGTACACCGCCCATGAATAATAGCTGGATGACAACTATCTTTATGTACTCTAGTTAGTGGCTCAGTTAGTATGCCACCTTAGTTAGCTAAGTTTGGTTTGAGACCCACATATAGGGTTCACCTATTCTTTTGTACTCAGAGTTCTTTGGCTTTCACAACTAAGAAGAGGAAAACTATTTTCAGCCTTCACCTTTGTGTATACATTCCCCCATTGTGTATGTGAGAAAGCCGCAAGTGAGACTCCTTCCTTCTCTCCCACTCTCTTCACATGGTATCAGAGCTCGGTTCATGGTAAGGAGCTCAAGAAAGCAAACCAAGTTCGCGGTGTCCTGGTAAGAGGATCAGTGTTGCTTTCCTTTTTTTGAGTTTGGGAGCAAATCTCTGCAGGTAGCATAGCGGGAAAGTGCAAGAGTGCACAATCTCAGATTGGGACGCCCTTCGTGGTGTGGCAAGAGGGCAAAATTATTATTTTTGATTTGAGGTCATTTCGAGGCCCGTTTTGGTGGCAGAAGTTTTCTGCAAGCACTCAGAAAAGTGCCCTGTTTTTGTTGTGCAACCACTGTTTTGCAGGTTGGTGAAAAGTTATCGTAGAAATTATATTATATGCCTGTGCATAGAGATATTGGGAGTGACAGAATCATTCTTATTGCCTGTTGATCCAAAATCATCACTAGGAAGTGACTGTGTGGTCAAATACCACTTTCGTCAGTTTTGCAGATTTACCCTTGTGAGGCAGAAGTTGTGTTTTTTGCTGTGACATAATATTTTTGCAATGTTCTATAATGGCGTCTGATGCTCTTTCATAGATTGTCACTAAAAAGCTTGACAAGAACAACTTCCAAGCATAGAAGTTTAGAATGACGAACCTCCTTATGGGAAAAGGCTATTGGGAGTTCATTACTGGAGTTGAACAAGAACCAGTTATTCCTAATGTTCCCAATCAACAGGAGTTGTAGGCATTTAAAGGTTGGCATGAGAGAGTCAGAAAAGTTATGTACTAGCTTCCTATCAGTATTTCAGATTCTATGGTTGTGCATATTTAGGATGCAAGCACGTCGAAGGAGGCATGGGATTCTTTGACAAAAATGTATAGCACAAATATGCAAGCCAGGAAAATGCAGCTCAAGCAGGAGTTGCATAATGTGCAAAGAGAAAATATGAGCATCAATGACTACCACATGAAGGTGAAGAAGATTGCAGATGCACTTGCTTCTATTGGGTCGCCAGTGGAAGATGATGATTTAGTTTCTGTGACCTTGAATGGTCTAGGAAAGGATTGTGCACAATTCCGGACATCCATTGCCATCTGTGAGAATTTTCCTGATTTTGAGGAGTTGATTGCTCTTCTAATTTTTGAAGAGCAGAGAAATGGCGGTGCATCCTCTTCAGGAGGAACTTCAAAAGAAACTGTCTTCTACTCACATGCTATAGAGGTAGTGGCAGAGGACATGGTAACTTTAGAGGCAGGGGGAGCCAAAGAGGTCATGGTGGATGGCAAAGAGGCCAAAATGCAAATAGCAATGTTGAATGCTACTACTGTGGTAAAATGGGCCATATGGTTAAAGACTGCTATAAAAAACACAATGACATCATGACTGGAAAATTGCAGCAAGGCAATTATGCATCCTCTAGTAGACAGGGTGATGACATAAATGAGCATCTGTTTATGATGCAGCACATGACCAATTCTGTGACAAGTGCAAAAGAAAGCAATGATGTGTGGTATGTTGACTGAGGTGCATCAAACCACATGACAGGTCATGCAAAATGGATGCAAGATGCAAGGAAAATGGAAAGACCAAGATTTGTGGAGCCTAGTGATGATACTACAGATCCTATTGTGTAGATTGGTAAAATTCCTTTGTCTATGCAGGATGGGAAAAAAAAATACATGTATAATGTATTTCATGTCCCGAATATCACCAAGAACTTGGTTTTTGTTGGTTAAATGGTTGATCAGCACTTGTAGGTCAGATTTAATCCTCATGGATGCTTTGTTGAGGATATGAAAAATAAAGGTCGCTTGATAGCAAAAGGGAAGAAGAAGGGCAAGATGTTTATGTTGGATGTGGACATGCATGAATTGAGTGCAGAAATGCTTGCACATGGAACCGGTGTAGTTGCAGATATTGATATCTAGCATAAATGCATTGGTCATGTTAATGTACAACGACTTAAATTAACGCAGGCCTAAAATATTATTGCAGATTGCCTAAGTTCAAGGTTGCAGAAATGTATAAGGTATGTGAAGCCTGCCAATTGGGAAAATAGGCAAGGAAACCATTTCCTAGACATGTTCAAGAGAGTAAGAGACCATTGGAATTAATCCACTCTGATGTGTGGACTACTAAAGCTGCATCTATTGGAGGCTGTCATTATTTTGTTACTTTTATTAATGACTACAGCAGAAAAGTTTGGGTGTATTTTATGAAAAAGAAAAGTGAAGTGTTTGGGCATTTCAAAGCTTTTAAAGCTATGGTTGAAAAAGAAACAGGCCTGCAAATAAAATGCCTAAGGTCAATAGGAGGGGGAGAGTACCTCTCAAACGAGTTTGCAAGTTTCCTGTAGGAGCATGGCATAAAGCAACAATATTCATGCAGTCATACCCCATAGTAAAATGGACTTGTAGAAAGGAAAAACAAGCATATTGGAGAGGTATCTCGTCCCATGCTCAACGAAAAAGACCTGCTAGATTATTATTGGACTGAAGCAGCTGCTATAGTAGTCTACATAATGAACAGGACTCCCACTGCAGCAATACATGGCATGACACCAAAGGAGAGGCATATTGGTAGGAAGCCAGATATTTCTCATTTGAAAGTTTTCGGTTGCATTGCCTATGTTCATGTGCTAGATGAGTTGAGATCCAAGTTGGATCCAAAAGCTGAGAAGTGCATCTTTATTGGTTATTCTTTGCAGCAGAAAGGGTATAGATGCTATAATCCTTCTACTCATAAGTTTACAGTGAGTAGAGATGTTATTTTTTATGAGATGAGCAGCTGGTATAAACCAGTAAATGTGATTGATGATGTAGATGCACAAAATGGTAATGCTGCACAAAATTCACAACAGCAATCACAAAATATTAGTGGACTTGTAGTGTCCTCTAGCAGTGGTTCACATACTTCGCCATGGACAGGCAGATTGAGATCAGGAGGATCTCCTCAAAGTAATGCAGATAGTGGTGTGCAAGTATCATGAAAAGGAAAAGAGAAAGTAGATCAGCCCATGGTTGATGTGAATGCAAGTCACTCTTATGTGGATGATGAATCCAGTGGCTCAGAACAGAGCCTTAATGATGAGTTGGGTATTCCTTTTGTTGTTACACCTGAAGTAAGGAAGACAAGGGATGTTTTGAGGGCACCTGGTAGTGAGCCTATTTTGCACAGGTCTACCAGAGCTAGGTATCCTGTGGATAGGGTGAAATATGATGGATTTACAACCATTCACTATGCCTATATGGTCAAAGTGATACATGAACCAGAACCCACTTCTTTTGAGCAAGCCATGGGAAAAGAAAAATGGGAGAAAGCCATGGAAGCAAATGCTACATGGGAATTGGTGCCTTTGCCTAAAGACAAGAATGCAATTGGCTACAAGTGGGTTTATAAGGTGAAGCACAATGCAGATGTTTTTGTGAATAGATACAACGCTCATACAAGGCAAGATTAGTTGTCAAGGGGTATGCACAGACATATGGCATTGATTATGAAGAAACATTCAGTCCAGTTGCAAGGATGGCAACCGTAAGAGCAGTCATTGCCATGGCTGCATCAAAGGGATGGTCTTTACATCAGATGGATGTAAAGAATGCTTTCTTGCATGGTGATTTGCAAGAAGAGGTCTATATGGAGCAGCCACTAGGTTATGTTTATGATGTTCATCGTGAGTTTGTTTGTAGCTTGAAGAAAGCCTTGTATAGCTTGAAGCAAGCACCCAAAGCATGGTCTGACAAGATAGGACAATATCTTGTCACTATTGGCTTTCAGATTTCCAAGGCAGATTTCTCACTTTATGTGAGAAAAATAGAGAAAGGTATTCTGCTCCTTGTCATTTATGTTAATGATTTGATCATCACAGGTGATAGTGATGAAGATATCCTTCATGTGAAAATGCTATTGAAGCAGAAGTTTGAGATGAAGGATTTGGGAGCTTCAAATGTGAGATGAAGATCTGTTTTGGCTCTTGCCAAACTTCAATCCCCAAACAGAAATGCATCAGTCCGAGGTCTGTCATTTCAAACTCTCTTCCTAGCAAATGCTTTGTCTGCGAGATCTTCTCTTCATGGTTCCCTATTATGACAAGGTCGTCCACATAAAGGACCATGATCATACACCTGCCTCCTTCTTTGAAGATATACAAATTTGCATAAGATGGGCTCCTCCTGAACCCGTTTTGCAGAAAGTAGGCATTAATCCATTGGTACCATGCTTGTGGGGCATGTTTCAGCCTGTAAAGTGCCTTCTTCAGTTTACTGACTTTACCTTCTAAACCGGGAATCACAAAACCTGGTGGTTGTTCCACGTATACCTCCTCCTTGAGATCTCCATTCAGAAAGGCAGATTTTACATCCATCTGAAACATGGGTTAACTTTCCTAGGCTGCTAAAGCCAAAACACTACGAATTGAGTTGTGGGAGCAAAAGTATCCTAATAATCAAAACCATGTACCTATGCGAATCCTTTGGCCACGAGCCGAGCCTTGTACTTATCCAACATGCCATCAGACTTGTACTTGGTCTTGTACACCCACTTCTGCCGATTACCTTGCGTTTTGGTGGTCGATCCACAAGGTCCTAAGTGTTGTTCTTCATTATGGAGCCTTCGACTGCATAGCCTCCATCCACCTATCATCACCCTGTGCCTCTTCAAGACATTGGGTTCATTAGCACGGATCACCTCTGTCATCAAAGCGTAGTTAACCAAGTGTTCTGCACCCTTCTTTGCTCCTCTAATCTCTTGGACCGATGGTGTTTGGGGATGGTTCCTCCTCAATGGCTAGAGGTTCTCTACCATCCAAAAGCTGCTTTACCCACATCAGGAATGGCTATTGCTTTTGTGGTTCCACAGGCTCTTCTTCCTCTTCTTTATCTTGAATCCTCCCAAGCACCGTTGGGGGAGTTCGGTCTACTATTGGTGGTTGTACTAGATGGATATCCTGGTCCTGGTTGTTTGGGAAGGAAGCATCCTCCTCCAATTGATGCGGCTGTTCTGAGAAGACCACATCACGACTTACTATTACCTTCTTGGTAACAGGGTTATAGAGATGATAAGCCTTTGCCTCTTCACTGTAGCCAAGGAAAATACACTTTTGGCTCTTCGGTTCCCATTTGGTCTTGTTAGCATCAGGAACATGCACAAAATAGTCACATCCAAAAACTCTGAAATGTGCAGCTGAAGGTTTCTTACCAGAAAAGGCCTGCAGTAGTGGAGTCATCCCATTCATAGCCTTCGTGGGGCTATGATTCAGAATGTAAACTACCGTGTTACATGCTTCAGCCCAAAAAGTCTTTGGCAAATCTTTCCCTTTCATCATACTCCTTCCCATTTCACAGATGATGCGCATCTTGCATTCTGCTACTCCATTTTGCTGTGATGTATGTGGCGGGGGTTTTTGCCTCTTGATCCCGTGACTTTTGTAGTAACTTTCAAATTCACTTGATGTGAATTCTCCAACTCTGTCTGATCTCAACTTCTTCACCTTCCTCCCTGATTCTTTCTCGACCATTACATGCCATTCCTCGAACTTACTAAAAGCCTCATCTTTAGTCTTCAGGAAGTATAACCATATCCTTCTACTGTAGTCGTCGATCAGTGTCATGAAGTAGTAGGAACCACCCAAAGCTTCCATCTCCATCTTTTCATAGAGGTCCGTGTGAATGAGCTCTAGAGGAGCCTTTGCCCTACTGGCCTCTTTAGGAAAGGGATGCCGGTGCTGCTTGCCCATCATGCAAGCTTTATATACATCGCGTAGATCTGTAATTTCTGGTAGGTCTGCAATCATTCCACTTTTATGCATCTCCTTTAAAGAACTAAGGTTTAGATGACCAAACCTCTCATGCCACAGCTTAGTGTTGCTCACATCAACTTGAGCACTGAAAGCTGAGAGTTCATGGATGTTGTTGCACTGTCTACCTTTACCAATGACCTCCCCTTGAAGATCCAAAATTTGTGCGCCATTCTTATCAAAGTGAACTTTGAGGTCCCGATCCATGATCACAGAAATGGACAACAAGTTCCTCTTGATATCTAGCACATAAGGAACATCGGACAACTGTTTTACAACTCCATCTGACTTGAGAGCAATCGTACCTTTTCCTTTTGCTGGACATTTTGCATCATGGCCGATTGCTACTAGGATGTCATTCCCTACCAAATGTAGATAGGTATACCAATCCTTCCGATTGGTCATGTGGGGTGTGATTCACCACTATCAATAATCCAAGGTTCTTCCATAGGTACATGAACTGCCTCCGTGCAAATCTCCTCAATTGCTATGAACAGCTCTACTAGAACTACCTGTGTGCTATTGCTGGACTCTTTCTTTACTCCATTCTTCTCATCTGCAATCTTCTTCTGGCACTCATTCTGCTTGTGCCCTGCCTTATTGCAATAGAAGCACTTGATCTTCTTCTTTCTCTTTTTATCATTAGAAGAAGATGGGCTACCAAAGTCCTTACCCTTACCTTTCTTTGATCCAACATAGAAAGCTGAATCTTCTCTAGTCCTCCTCTTTTATCTCCTCCTCGAGAAGCATGGTGTTAAAATCCTCAAAGTTGAGGGGTAGTTTTTTGTTCTACGTATTCAGCACTGTAACAAGACCGTTGTACTTTGGTGGGAGAATCCGTATGCACCTTCATGCTAGATTCTCGCTGGTGATGGTGATGCCAATCGCAGTCATCTGATCGTGCAAATTCTTCACCCTGGTGATGAACTTCTCAGCCGCTTCAGACTCAGACAGTTTCTTATTCACGAGTTGAGTCTCTAGATTCTGAATCCGTGTCTGATTTGTGGTCTCGTACTGATTTTTCAAGACCGTCCATGCCTCCTCCGTTGTGGTGACATGTTGAATTAATGCCATGATGGAATCACTTACACTGTAGACAATAGAACACAATGCATCTACATTTCTTCTTGTCCACGTGAGAATCTCATCCACAGTTGGTACTATCTATTGTGTTGCATTGGCTAGATCCAGTCTCGCAACCAGCTTCACATCCACCCCAGTAGCAATATCCCAAAGCTCGTATGAGCTTAGGATGGTCTTCATCTTGAACTTCCAGAGTGGATAGTTAGTACCATCCAACTTTCTGCTTTCGCTGAATGGTGGGATTCGCAGTCTTGCAGGCTGGGCCATCTCCCACAATCTAGTCGCAAACAGAAACACACTACCAAATCTTCTTGCTAGAGTCCAGGCTCTGATACCATGTAAGAAAACAATACAACATATGTGCTCAACAGATAACAGGATCTCGTATGCAAGAGAGAAAAGCTGATAGTATGGAGAATCAAAAATTTGATTACTGTAGAACGGATACAATAGATGGCGCTGCCTCCCAACCGTGCGCTTTTGTGAGAGAAGCTTCGATGGCATGCTAGAAATAGTAGAGGACAGAGGCTGGATGCTAAGGAATCAGGGTTGCTATAGCCAGTGATGACATGGGCTTCACGGCCTTACTCTTATATAGCCACCAGTTGTAGTCGGTTAGACCCAATTGGGTGATTGACCCAGTCCACCCAAAATGGCCGACTGGGGGTCAGATAGGCCACCGACCACACAATAGAACTGTGGCACAAAATAGAGCACCTAACCTATGGTCTCCATTCGGGGCCCAGAGCCATCCGAGATCATCTAGGGCTCCAAATGGGCCTCGCAACCCGAGAGTGGGCTATCCTAGGAAATGCTCCATCTACCCTTAGTGCAGTCAGTCATGGGATACCTTCTCACACTTGCATGTAGTCAAACTCTAGTAAGTTTCCAAAGATCTTATTGATGGAAATATCGATGGAATAGAGCAGTGCGAAAAAAACATTAATAGTCAGGATTCATCTTATGCATTTTTTGTCACTAAGCTAGGATTATGTAATACATAGTGATGTAGCAGCAAGGGTTGTTTTTGTAGATGTCTTCAAGCTCATCAAAATCTAAAGAAGAGACTACTAGAGAAAATCTTTATCAACTGGCCTTGTGGGGTTGTATGCTATGCAAAGGATGAATAAGGAGACTATGCACCATACCAATCACACACATAAAGAGATATGGTCACTTCCAACCTTTACTTGAGGTTGAGTTGAATGATGATGTACAATTTTTATTTTGGCTAGACAAGCCTTTCCATCCACAAGGATCATTAATGTTCCATTCATGGAGCAATTGCAAGAATGCCAATCGATAAGTCTAGCTAATGATCCACAACAAAGTAGGTATGAGATGTGTGTTAAGATGGGCATGTGTTGCAGTACCTTCCTTGAAATATTTTGTCCTTGTGTGTCTTGTCAATATCAATGTGCACCACATTGTGGACAAGTTGTAGAGTGCTCATATGTCCCTCTGTAAAGGATGAAATCATTGGGACATGCATCAATTCCTAATGGTACAAGCATTTTCTTTGCATCCTTTTATGATTTGAGAATTGTACTTCCTTTCGAAAGTAGTGTTTGAACTAACCTAAGACATCAATCTAAGCATTTTCCCTTCAACTTCATTAAAGCATGTATGAACATATCATGGATTTTTGCCTTAGGTGGTCTTTCAACCGGATTGAGTGGACAACCATGACAAAATATGAAGAGGGGAGAGGAGAAGAGTGGAGATGAGGAGAGAGGGCACAGCTAGAGAGCACACCACAAATGACTAACTGTACACTAGATTTAGTTGAAAAAATAGAATATATACAAACCCTTTTAGGGTTAGGGTTAGGGGATCTAACCCTTTCCTTTATAGCACTCTATAAGGTTAGTGCTATGCACATATGATCATGTGATGGTGCTATGCACACATGATCACATGATGTTGAGCGTGAACTCTCAACACCTTCTTTCAAGATCAACATCATGAAGTAGGCCTTCCCTCAAGATGATGATTTTGGGGAATCGAAGAAGGACTGAGCATTACATTCCATCACACCCCTTTAATGGGAATGTCCTTCCTCTGCATCAAACCAGGAGCTAGTCGGTGTTTCTCGAATAGCTCTTTACCGAGTGGTTTGGTAAAGATGTCTGCAACATTTTCTTTGCTATCACAATGCTGCAGTGTGATGTCACCAAGTAACACTCTTTCTCTGATGAAGTGCTCTCTGACATCAATGTGCTTTGTCCTGGAGTGATATACTAGATTTTTGGCCAATGCTTGAGCCGATTGATTATCACAGTATATTGTTGTTGGCTTTGACTCATCAAAGTAATCTGTTTCTGACAATAGTCTTCTGAGCCATATAGCCTCACATGCACCTGTAGTGAGTGCTCTATATTCTGCTTCAGTCGAAGACAAAGAAACAGTTGGCTGTTTGTTTGACAACCATGATATAGCACCTTGACCAAGGAAAAATGCATATCCGTGTGTCGATCTCCTGGTCTCATGATCTCCAGCATAGTCACTGTCACAGTATCCATGCAACCGTGGATGACTTCCTCTGTATTCAATCCCAAACTGTCTTGTACCTCCGATGTATCTCAAGACTCTTTTGGCTGCATTCCAGTGAGACTGTTTTGGATTTGCCATAAACTGTGCTAGTGAGCTTACTGCATAACAAATATATGGCCGCGTGATTGTCAGATATATAAGAGATCCAATGAGTTGCCTGTAGTATCTGTCATTGACTGTAGGCTTTTCTGAATCTTTAGTAAGTTTCAAACTCTGTTCCATGGGAGTGGCTGCAATCTTGCAATCTGCCATATGAAACTTCTTCAGGAGACTGTCAACATACTTGAGCTGACTCATGAATGTGCTATCTGAATCTCTCCAGAACTCAATTCCAAGACAATAGTGCATAAGTCCAAGATCTTCCATGTTGAACTCTGCAGATAAGTCTTGTTTTAATTTTCTGATGAAGCTATCCTTGCTTCCTGTCACAATCAGATCATCTACGTACAAAAGTGCAATAGTAATGTCTTCCCCTTGAACTTTGTAGTAGAGAGTATGATCTGCATTGGACTTCATGTATCCCAGATCAGCAAAATACTGGTCAATTCTGCTGCTGTACCAACTTCTGAGTGCTTGCTTTAAGCCATAGAGACTTTTCTTGAGATGGCAAACCTTGTTCTCCTTTCCTGGTTCAACATAACCTGCGGGTTGTTGCATGTAGACTTCCTCGTCTAGATAACCATTGAGAAATGCATTCTTGACATCGAGCTGATACACATTCCATTTACTGAGTGTCGCTAGTGATATCAAGAACCATATGGAATCCATCTTTGCTACTAGAGCATAAGTCTCATCATAATCTTGGCCATATTGTTGTGCAAATCCTTTTGCAACTAATCTGGCTCTGTATCTCTGAATACTGCCATCTGGATTGTACTTCACTTTGTATACCCATTTGTTGGCTATGGCCTTTATTCCTGGTGGAAGGTCGCATAATTCCCAAGTGTTATTTTTATACAAAGCATCCATTTCTTCATTCATAGCAGTTTGCCATTCTGGCTTATCTACTGTGTCTTCGAAGTACACTGGCTCTTCTGTAGCCATGATGGTAGTCATAAGAGCATAGTTGGTGGTTTCCACCTGAATTGCTTTGCCTTTCTGAGCATATGTCAATCTGGCTAGTGGTCTGCTTTCCCTAGTAGACTGTCTGAGCTGCTGTGGCGCTGCTTGGGGTGTTGCTGGCAATTCTTGCTCTTCTTCATCAACCTGTTCTGTAGATGACTGTGAAGTCGATGCTTCTATCTCCTGTGTAGGTGAGGTTTTCCATTCTGATTCCTCATCAAAGATTACATCTCTGGAGATAATGACTTTGCAGTTGATGGGATCATACAATTTGTATGCTTTGCTTTCTTCACTGTAGCCAACCATGATGCATTTGCGTGACTTCGCATCCAATTTCCTACGATGATCATCATGTATGTGGGCATATGCTATGCAACCAAATATGCGGAGATGCCCAATGCGTGGCTTGTGTCCAGTGAATGCTTCATAAGGAGTCATACCTTGTATCGGTTCGGTAGGAAGCCGATTAAGCAAGTAGTTAGCTGTAGCTATTGCTTCTGCCTAATACTGATTCGGAAGATGCTTTTCACTAAGCATTGCTCTAGCACTGTCTGCTAAAGTCCCATTCTTCCTTTCAGCTCTTGCATTTTGCTGAGGAGTATCTGCACATGTGAATTGTCTTCGAATGCCATGATTTTTGCAAAAGTTCATGAATGCTGAAGACATGTATTCACCTCCTCTGTCGGATCTCATGACCTTGATCTTTCTGCCTGTCTGGTTTTCTACCATGGCTTTGAATTCTTGAAATCTGGCAAACACTTCAGATTTCTCTTTCAGAAAGTAGACCCAACAATATCTGCTGTAGTCGTCGATGAAGGTCAAGTAATAAAGTGAACCATTGATGCTGCGGGTCTGGGCATAACCCCATACATCTGTATGAATCAAATCAAGAATACCTCGTGCACGAGAGGTACTTCTGACAAAGTTGGTTCGCTTTTGTTTGCCGAAGCAGCATGCTTCACAAACCTTTCCAAGAAACTGTAGCTTCGGAATCCCAATTGCCATATTTTGATTCCTGAGATCTAACAAGTACTTGAAGTTGACATGACCATATCTCTTGTGCCATTTTGCAGATAGTGGCATCTGTTGCATTTGAGCTGACATGGCATGCTTATTTGGTACTGTAGCTAGCATCTTGTATAAGCATCCTTCCTTGACACCTTTTGCTACTAGCTGACCTCTTTTGGATTTGTCTCTGATAGTGCATTCATCACCGTCGAAGATGACTTTGTAGTTGTGTTCCGTCATTTGACCTACTGACAAGAGGTTCTTGCTGAGCTTCGAAACATAGAGCACATCTTTGACTAATCCTTTTGTACCAGTGAAATTGTTCATAGGGATAACACCTGTCCCTTGAATCGGATTCGGTGTATTGTCTGCTGTGTAGATGACATTCTTTTGACCTTCTAATGGCTTCATTTCTGTGAACCATTCCTGATGATTTGTCATATGAGATGATGCACTGCTGTCGATGTACCAAGGATCCTGTTCCACTTGGTCGACTTGATAGCTGAAATCCTCTTTGGGATTGAAATTAGTGTCTAGGTGCATTGTATCAGTCTGATGCAATTCCTCACTTGCAAGAAACATATTTCCATGTTCATTTGCAAAATGACTGTGACTAGAATGTCCACCACGATGATTTCCTCTTCCTCGGGAATTCCCTTTTGATTACTGCTGGATTGACCGCCTTGGTCATAGTGCTTCTTGCGGCAATCTCTTTCATAGTGTCCAAACTTGTGACAGTAGTTGCATTGAATGTTTGACACATTGGTGGATGCATTTCCTCGTCCTTGAAATCTTCCTCGGCTGGAATGATTTCCCCTTTGCTGATTTTGATGTTGCTGAGGATGATGCTGGTGCTGATGCTGATTCTGACTTTGATTTTGTTCATGATGACCACTTTTCTGATATGATCTACCTCTGTTTCTGCCTTTGCCTCTGCTTCTGTCTGAAGCTGTGAATGCTTGATCATTAGAATGACCTTTACGTGCTTGAATGGCCTGAGTCCTGAGTTCTTCACCAAGTAGAACTGACTGAAGTTCTTCCAGTGTTGGAATTTGCCGTTGGATGGCAATACTCTAGACTAGATTCTCATATCCTTCTCCTAGTCCATTCAGGATTACTTGAACCATTTCTGCGGGATTCATAGTCTCTCCTGCTGCTGCAAGTTGATTGTTGTAGTCTTTAATGCGGAGTACATAAGCATGACTGGTTTCATTGCTATTGCGGAAACTCTGGTTGATCTGGTTTCTCAGGGTGAGAATCCTGGATGTGTTCTTGGACTCTAGAGAGTTGCGAACATATCCCATGCTTCTTTTGATGTCTTAACTGTGTTGAGCTGTCCTAGCATGACATCTTGCACATTCTGCTTGATCAGGTGATAGGCATACTTGTCTTTCTTATCCCATTCTACTTGAGCTCGAGCAATGGCAGGATTTGCTACTGGTGCAGAAACTGTTTGTGTAGATGTAGATCCCGATGTAGATCCCGTTGCTGGTGCTGTGACAACAGATGGAGTAGAGCTACTGGTGGCTGGATCAGCCAATGGTCTAGGTATAGATCCATTGACATACTCCCATTTGTCCTGAAGCACAAGAATGGTCTCCATTCGGTATTTCCATGTACCGTAATTGGAATTGTCTAACTTAGCAGATGCCTCCAGATTGAGGTTGCTAGTCGACATGGTGCAAACAATGTACTCAAATAGTGTCCTAAAAAACTCTGTATGAATCAACTGCAAATACACTGAAGATGCCAAGTGAAATCTCTGTACTGTCGGTGAAGATAGAACTGCAGTATATAAGATCTGATCTGTGTTACAAGGCTTGTGGCAATGATGCGGGGAATAGCCAAGAGGCTTTACAAGGCTGAAAAATGATGTGCACGATGCCATGAGATAGCCAAATAGGCTTTACAATGGTGGCATGTGTGTGTGAAATCAAGTGCTATCTGCCCACTGAATCAATCTGCAATGCCTCTGAACTCTGAAGTTTGCTCACTGAACTGATGAACGTAAGGTTTCAGGTAATGTAATGATGTGAAATTGGATGTGAGTAGGTACTAGTCGGGAATTTCGGGCATGGCTTAGATTGGCAACTTGGGGAATTCAAAGCGTCCCCTCTATGGCGATCTAGTCTACTCTGATCTAGATCTAAACCAACCGTCGATCGATGAAAGAGTAGCAAATAATTCCTTTTCTTTTGTTCTTTTTAAGTGCTGGGTCAGATGCATCGATGTAGAGGCAAATGTGCGTGAAGGAAGTGGTTTTGTCGGCGAGGCTCAAATGTGAGTGTAACTTGCGCCGAAATGTGCGTGTGATGTAACGAGCACGTAGAGCACGAAAAAACGAGTGACTTTCCTTTTTGGAGCACCCTCAAATTCTTCGTGGATCAAGAGATACGACTTGATCTAGGTGGAGGGGCAAAAGGAGTGCAAATGGTGCTCAATGATGATGTGTCACTGTGAGTCACATGCAGTGATGATGTGGCACTGTGCTTAGCAAGAGGTGTGCCAGTGAAGCTCTGTGCTGAGGTGGCAGGAGTGTGCACATGCAGTGTGTGCACAGTGAGCCTGGCAAGGGACTGTGCCTGCAGAGGGTCAGTGCTGACTGGACTGCTGAGGTGGCAGTGCTGAGGTGGCACAGATGATGTCAGCAAGGCGACATGGCACAGGTGACATGGCTGATGATGTGTCACTGATGACATGTCAGGTGACATGGCAGCTGATGATGATGTGGCAGTCGGTGATGATGTGGCAGTGTGGATAGGCTGATGACGTGGTAGATAAGGATTGCCACGTGGCAAAATTTTAACCAAAGACCAAACCCAGGGTCCAGTGACCTGACCCAGGTCAAAGCCTATCTGCCACGTGTCACAACTGTAATCAAATAGTTAACCCAAGGTCATCTTAACCAGACCCTGGTTCTATTCTATCTGCCACATGTCTGACTGTTGGACACTAGAATCTTTGGAAGATTCTGACGGAATCTAGTGATTCCATCGTCGTTTCCATTGGAGCTCGTTGGAGAGCACGGTTGGAGCTCGTTGCTTCGTCCCGTTCAGTTCGTTGGCAGTCTGAGCTACGCTGGATCTCGTGCAAATGGCACTGTGTAGATGGTGCCTTAGAGAGCCGTTGAAAGTGTCGTTGGAGTAGCCATTGTCTTCAGAGTTGCTCGGTGTGCAAGGCGTTGAAGAGCGGCTTGAGCCCAGAGTCGTGGGGGCTGGGCTATTCCTCGATGTGGAGGTTGAAGCTCGCTTTCGTTGGCACTGCAAAGTTGTAGGGAGGCCGTCTAGGAGTCGCGGCTAAGGGACTATTGAAGGAGACGGTGTGCTGTTGCACTGGTCGTAGGCGTTAGTCGTCTAGTGGCACACAGAAGGCCTGGAGAGGCTCGATTTTATCGTGGGCGCTTAGATAGAGTACTAAGTACTGTGGGTGCTAGTCGACGACTGGCTTTGCTGGAGACACCATTGCAGTCGCGCATCATAGAGCAGAGGCTAGAGTTCGTTATTGCTGTCAATGGGCAGTCGTGAGGCTGGAGATGCTTGCTCATTGGCGCTATTGTTTAGGAGGTCGAGGTCGTGTCGTTGGAGGGCTATCAAGAGGGTGTTGCTCGTCGAAAGGAGTGCTATCACAGAGACATCGTTTCTTTGAGAGGCGTCGTTTCTTGGTTGTAGAGGTCGATGGCTAGGAGCTTGTTCGTTGAAGATAGATGGCTCGTGAAACTACTGTCAGCTATGGAGCCGTTGGGGACGTCACCCATGAGCACTGTAGTCGCTCGTCATTGATGGAGCTAGGAGGCTTGGAGCCACTTTGTTGTAGGCAAGGTGAGGCAGAGGCTAGCCGATGCTACTGGAGCCTTGCAATCATTTACTTGGCTGTTGGCAGCCCATTTGCAGGTCCGTCGATGGAGCAGCTCGTTGATATGAGCCGTGGCGCACTGCTTGCTGTGAGCCTTTGGAGACTCAGGTCTCTATCTTGATAGGCTACTGGCGGCTATAGAAAGCAGTGAACGAAGGACTGTGGTGCGTTTGAAGCTTGCATCGGTTGAGCAGAGCCGTTGTTGATTGTCGACCAGCCTGTGTGGCTATTGGAGCTTGCTATTGAGCTACTTGAAGCTCATAGATTGTCGCTATGATTATTGTGAACATAGGGCTGCCTTGTCTTCTTCAGCGAGCTGTCATGGGACCTCTCAAAAATGGACCTTCATCTATATCTCTCAGAAGAAAGAAAACAATTCTATTTCTCTCTCATAAGCAATGGATTCCTAGCTCAATGAAATCTCTCTCTCACAATAAGAATGAACGGAAATTCTTTCAAATGAATCGACGGAAATGTGAAGATTGTGGGAGAGAGAGAAGGAGTCTCACTTGCGGCTTTCTCACATGCACAATGGGGGAATACACACAAAGGTGGAGGCTGAAAACAGTTTTCCTCTTCTTAGTTGTGAAAGCCAAAAGAACTCTCGTACAAAATAATAGAAGAACCCTATATGTGGGTCTCAAACCAAACTCAACTAACTAAGGTGGCATACTAACTGAGCCACAAACTAGAGTAGATAAGGATAGCTGTCATCCAGCTATTATTCGTGGGCGGTGTACCAACCGCATCTCCAGCTAACAGGTCGGTGACATAAATGCACAACAGTCACCCTGGCATATCGCGAGTGGAGCTCGATATCTCAACACTCCCCCTCGAGCTCAATCCCAATTCCTGCACACCAAGCAGGTCTCTGAACTTGCGCAGCTTCTCTGCGCCCAATGCTTTCGTGAAGATGTCAGCTACCTGATCCTCTGTGCTGACATAAACTAGATCAATGAGACCTAGTAAGACCTTCTCCCGCACATAGTGATAATGCACCTCAATGTGCTTTGTTCTGGCATGAAAGAGTGGGTTCTTTGCCAAATGTATACTACTCATGTTGTCACAATAAATGACAACTGGCCCATCTGTAGACTGATGCATATCATAAAGTAGCTTATGCAACCAAGCTACCTCACATGCAGCCATTGTTGCACCCTTGTACTCAGCCTCTGTGCTCGATAAGGCAACTATAGGCTGTTTCTTGCTGCTCCAAGTGACTGCAGCACTCCCAAAAGAGAACACATATCCACTGGTAGATCGTCTATCAGAAATGCTACCAGCCCAATCAGCATCAGTGTATCCATGCAACTGTATCTGAACCCCAGCCTCATAAAATAGTCCATACTGCAATGTGGACTTCACATACCTGAGTATGCGTCTAGCCGCATCCAAATGCGGTTTCCTTGGAGCCTACATAAACTGACTTACCAACCCAACAGCATAGCTCAAATCTGGCCTGGTAATAGTCATGTAAATCAAACTTCCTACTATGCATCTGTACATAGTAGGGTCTTCCAGAAGCTCACCTGCATTTGCGCTCAGCTTCACATTCTGCTCCAAAGGAACTGAAATAGGCTTACAGCCTGTCATCCCATATTTGGACAACATGTCCAATCCATACTGCCTCTGCAAGAGCTGTATCCCACTTGGTGATCTAATCACCTCAATGCCCAAGAAATAACGCAGCTCTCCCAAATCCTTCATCTCAAACTTCTGCCTCAATAGCATTTTCACATGAAGGATATCTTCATCACTATCACCTGTGATGATCAAATCATCAACATAAATGACCAGCAGCATAATCCCTTTCTCTGTTTTTCTCACATAGAGTGAGAAATCTGCCTTGGAAATCTGAAAGCCAATAGTGACAAGATATTGTCCTATCTTGTCAGACCATGCTCTAGGTGCTTGCTTCAAGCCATACAAGGCTTTCTTCAACCTGCAAACAAACTCAGGATGAATAGCATGAACATAACCTGCTGGCTGCTCCATAAAGACCTCTTCTTGCAAATCACCATGCAAGAAGGCATTTTTTACATCCATCTGATGTAAAGACCATCCCTTTGATGCAGCCATAGCAATGGCTGCTCTTACGGTTGCCATCCTTGCAACCGGGCTGAAAGTTTCTTCATAATCAATGCCATATGTCTGTGCATACCCCTTGACAACTAATCTTGCCTTGTATCTATTCACAGAACCATCTGCATTGTGCTTGATCTTATAAACCTACTTACAGCCAATTGCATTCTTGCCTTTAGGCAAAGGCACCAATTCCCATGTAGCATTAGCATCCAAGGCATCCATTTCTTCATCCATGGCTTTCTCCCATTTTTCATTTCCCATGGCTTGCTCAAAAAGAAGTGGGTACTGGTTCCTGTATCACTTTGACCATATAGGCATAGTGAATGGCTGTAAATCCATCATATTTCAGCCTATCCACAGGATACCTAACCCTGGTAGACCTGCGCAAAATAGGCTCACTTCTAGGTGCTCTCAAAACATCCCTGGTCTTCCTTACTCCAGGTGTAACAACAGAAGGAATACCCAACTCATCATCAATGCTCTGTTCTGAGCCACTGGATTCACCATCCACATAAGAGTGACCTGCATTCACATCAAACATGGGCTCATCTACCTTCTCTTTTTCCTTTCGTGATACCTGCGTACCACTATCTACATTGCTTTGAGGGGATTCTCCTGATCTCAATCTGCCTGTCCATGGCGAAGTATGTGAACCACTGGTAGAGGACACTCCAGGTCCACTGATATTTTGTGATTGCTGCTGTGCATTCTGTGCAGCATTACCATTTTGTGCATCTACATCAATCATCACATTTACTGGTTTATACCAGCTGCTCATCTCATCAAAAACATCTCTGCTCACTGTGAACTTACGTGTAGAAGGGTTATAGCATCTATACCCTTTCTGCTGCAAAGAATAACCAATAAAGATGCACTTCTCAGCTTTTGGATCCAACTTGGACCTCAACTCATCTGGCACATGGACATAAGCAATGCAACCAAAAATCTTCAAATGAGAAATATCTGGTTTCCTACCAGTATACATCTCCTCTGGCGTCATGCCATGTATTGCTGCAGTGGGAGTCCTATTCTATATAGACTGCTGTAGCAACTGCTTCAGCCCAATAATAATCTGGTAGATCTTTTTCATTTAGCATAGCCCGAGACACCTCTCCAATATGCCTTTTTTTTCTTTCTGCAATTCCATTTTGCTGTGGGGTATGACTGCATGAATATTGCTGCTTTATACCATGTTCCTACAAGAACCTTGCAAACTCATTTGAGAGGTACTCTCCCCCTCCATCTGACCTTAGGCATTTTATTTGCAGGCCTGTTTCTTTTTCAACCATAGCTTTGAAAGCTTTGAAGTGCCCAAACACTTCACTTTTCTTTTTCATAAAATACACCCACAGTTTTCTGCTGAAGTCATCAATAAATGTGACAAAATAGTGGCAGCCTCCAATAGATGCAGCTTTTGTAGTCCACACATCAGAGTGGATTAATTCCAATGGTTTTTTACTCTCTTGAACATGCCTAGGAAAAGGTTTCCTTGCCTGTTTCCCAAATTGACAGGCTTCACAAATCTTGTGCATTTCTGCAACCTTGAATTTTGGCAATCCTGCAACAATATTTTGGGCTTGCATTGATTTAAGTCGCTGTATATTAACATGACCAATGCGTTTGTGCCAGATATCAATATCTGCAACTACACCGGTCCCATGTGCAAACATTGCTGCACTCAATTCAGGCATGTCTGCATCCAATGTAAACATCCTGCCCTTCTTCTTTCCTTTTGCTATCAAGCGACCATTATTTTTCATATCCTCAACAAAGCATCCATGAGGATTAAATCTGACCTGCAAGCCCTGCTCAACCATCTGACCAACAGAAACCAGGTTCTTGGTGATGTTCGGGACATGAAATACATCAGAGAAGTATTTCTTTTTCCCATCCTGCATAGACAAAGGAATTTTGCCAATCTGCACAATAGGATGTGCAGTATCATCACTAGTCTCCACAAATCCTGGTTTTTCCATTTTTCTTGCATCCTGCATCCATTCAGCGTGACCTGTCATGTGGTTTGACGCACCCGAGTCAACATACCACACATCATTGCTTTCTTTTGCACTTGTTACAGAATTTGTCATATGCTGCACCATAAACAAATGCTCATTTCTGTCATCACCCTGTCTACTAGAGGATGCATAATTGCCTTGCTGCAATTTTCCATTCATAATGTCATTCTGCTTTTTATAGCAGTCCTTAGCCATATGACCCATTTTGCCACAATAGTAGCATTCAATATTGCTGTTTGCATTTTGGCCTCTCTGCCATCCACCACGGCCTCTTTGGCTCCCCCTGCCTCTAGAGTTCCCATGTCCTCCTGCATAGGACTGGTTTTCTTGCATTTGCTGCATATTTTGATTTCTACCACAGCCTGCAGATCGGCCTCCTCTACCTCTGCCTCTACCTCTGCCAGCATTTGAGTAGAAGATAGTTTCTTTTGAAGTTCCTGCTGAAGAAGATGCACCCCCATTTCTCTGCTCTTCATAAATTAGAAGAGCAATCAACTCCTCAAAATCAGGAAAGTTTTCACGGATGGCAATGGATGTCCGGAACTGTGCATAATCCTTTCCTAGACCATTCAAGGTCACGGAAACCAAATCGTCATCATCCACTGGCGACCCAATGGAAGCAAGTGCATCCGCAATTTTCTTCACCTTCATGTGGTAGTCATTGATGTTCATGTTTTCTCTCTGCACATTATGCAACTCCTGTTTGAGTTGCATTTTCCTGGCTTGCGTATTTGTGCTGTACATTTTTGCCAAAGTATCCCATGCCTCCTTTGGCGTATTTGCATCCTGAATATGCACAATCATGGAGTCCGAAATACTGATAGACAGCCAGTACATAACTTTCCTGGCTCTCTCATGCCATCCTTTGAATGCCTGCATTTCCTGTTGACTGGGAACATTAGGAAGAACAGGTTCTTCTTCATTTCCTGTAATGAATTCCCAATAGCCTTTTCCCATCAAGAAATTCGTCATTCTAAACTTCCATGCCTGGAAGTTATTCTTGTCAAGCTTTTCAGTGACAATCTATGAAAGAGAATCAGATGCCATTACAGAACACTGCAAAATATTCTGTCACTGCAAAAAAACACAGCTTTTGCCTCACACGGGCAGATCTGCAAAACTGACGAAAGTGGTATTTCACCACACAGTCACTTCCTAGTGACGATTTTGCATCAACAGGCAACAGGCATGAATCTGCAACTCCCAATATCTCTGCACACAGGCATACGATGCAATTTTTGCGGCACCTTTCCACCGACTAGCCGCGCAGTGGTTGCACAGCAAAAAACAGGGCCTTTTTCTAAGTGCCTGCGAAGAACTTCCGCCTTCAAAACGGGCCCCGAAACGGCCTCAAATCAGAAAAATAAAGTCACTAAGGGCTTTGCCCTTTCCCGCAGCATATACTGCGCTCTCGCCACATCGCGAAGGGCGTCTCAATCTGAAACAGTGCACTCCTGCACTTCTGGCTGTGCTACCTGCAGAGATTTGCTCCCAAACTCGAAATAGGAAAGCAACACTTGTCCTCTTACCAGGACACCACGAACTTGGCTTGCTTTCTTGAGCTCCTTACCATGAACAAGGCTCTGATACCATGTGAAGATTGTGGGAGAGAGGGAAGGAGTCTCACTTGCGGCTTTCTCACATGCACAATGGGGGAATACACACAAAGGTGGAGGCTGAAAACAGTTTTCCTCTTCTTAGTTGTGAAAGCCAAAAGAACTCTCGTACAAAGAAATAGAAGAACCCTATATGTGGGTCTCAAACCAAACTCAACTAACTAAGGTGGCATACTAACTGAGCCACAAACTAGAGTAGATAAGGATAGCTGTCATCCAGCTATTATTCGTGGGCGGTGTACCAACCGCATCTCCAGCTAACAGGTCGGTGACATAAATGCACAACAGTCACCCTGGCATATCGCGAGTGGAGCTCGATATCTCAACAGGAAATTCTCTCAACGGAAGTGAACGGAAGAATCTCACAATCACTCAAGAGAACTCTCAATCTCACAATCTCTCTCACACTCTCAAGAATCACAATGCCTCAGCGGAAGGCAAGGGAGCTCTGATACCATGACAAAATATGAAGAGGGGAGAGGAGAAGAGTGGAGATGAGGAGAGAGGGCACATCTAGAGAGCACACCACAAATGACTAACTGTACACTAGATTTAGTTGAAAAAATAGAATATATACAAACCCTTTTAGGGTTAGGGTTAGGGGATATAACCCTTTCCTTTATAGCACTCTATAAGGTTAGTGCTATGCACATATGATCATGTGATGGTGCTATGCACACATGATCACATGATGTTGAGTGTGAACTCTCAACAAACTAGTGGTGGATTAACTGGACAACCAGTGGTGGTTTATGATTTGAGTTGCACCTAGAAACTGACATGTATTTGATGTGCAAGTAGAGAATGAAATGGAAGATCAAGAAATAGATGTATTGGAAGCTAGCACTTCCAATAATCCTTCTACAAGAGTTTTGGAATGTGAAGATAGTTTGAGTCCCTCAGGGGGTTTCTCAAACACTAATTTTAGAGAATTCGATCTACATGCTAAAGATGTGCTAGACTTGGCCATGGATGATTGAGCAGATGAGCATCAATCTCACATCATGAATATGGAATGATTAAACAATGGTAGACAACATTGATACAATATATTTTTGGTTGTGAAAACATTTGTAGTTTGGTTTCATGATTGCAAGATGTAGGGTGAAAGCCCACAGTATCCAAATTTATCAATGCTTCTATAATTATTGACACTTTTGTTGAACTTGTGTTTTTTCCCAGAGGCATTAACGATGCTAGTGTAGATGTTAATATCAATGCTTTATTATAAAAGTTGTAGAAATAGACCCTAATATTGATGGAAATTTTGTTGAAGATTTTGATGCTATGTCATTTTGGCACAAATATCGATGGATGCCATTTTTATTGAAGAATTAAGTAATAAATATCGAATAGCATAAACAAAGGGGCTACTGGTAGTAGTGGTTGTATGTGTGTAATTCAAATGTATGTGTGTGTGAGTCACTTGTGAACAAAATATAATTTTGTGTGTGTGTGTGTGTGTGTGTGTGTGTGTGTGTGTGTGTGTTTAGATTTAATAATCCCATCAATAAATGAACCATACAATTGATTCAGTAATAGAATAGCTTAACAACATTAACTAGAAATAATTTAGATATGGAGAATAAATACTTGAAGAACTCAAATTAAGTTTCATTTCAAATGTCTTATTACAACCAAACCCTAGTAGGGTTACAAAAAATGAGTAAATAAGTGTCGAATCCCCATTAGGTAGTCCAAGCTCCAAGGTCAGGGTCCACTTACCTATCACCATCCAAATAAACCATATGTTAGAATAGTATAGCTTAATTTGGGTAGACAGGTAATGCCTATTTCCCTTGGCTTGTTATTGCTTTACCTAGGAACAAGAACATCTCTCCCAATTCTAGTGTATAAAAGTATAATGATTTCACAAAGGAAAGCACTAATAAATAATACATTAACTCAATTTTAAAGGAAATGTATCAATAGACTAAAGTTGCATTTAAAGTAGTAAATTAATTAAAGAAAAAATTAACTAAAGAATAAATTAAAAAATAATTAGGTATGTGTGTGTGTGTGTGTGTCTACATTTTTACTTATCAAAATGTGTGTGTGCACATGCACATGCGTGCGCATGTGCATGTGCATGTGCGTGCGTGCGTGCATGCATGTGTGTGTGTGTGTGTGTGTGTGTGTGTGTGTGTGTGTGTGTGTGTGTGTGTGTGTGTGTGTGTGTGTGTGTGTGTGTGTATGTGTGCATGTGCATGTGCAGGTGTAGGTGCGAGTGTAGGTGTAGGTGCATGTGTGTGTGTGTGTGTGTGTGTGTGTGTGTGGCCCACCCCCTACCCAAAGGGTAAGACCACATTTGTGGGGAGTAAGCCCACCATGTGGAACTTACTCCCCTCCTAATAGAATGCTAAGTGAGTTCTATTTGGTAGAAACTATGATAAGTGTGAAAAGTGTTTTTATAAGTAATTGCATACTCCAAATTCACAAGAGGTTGGATCTAGTGTTTTTTCACACAAAACCAATAGTTAGAAATCAAAGGAAAGAGTAGCCATTACTAAACCAGTAGTTAGAAATCAAAGGAAAGAGTAGCCATTACTAAACTGAGAAGCAATTGTATGGTACTAGCCATCAACCAAGGGCTAGTTCGGAGATCAATGTGTTTGTGTTTAGATTTAATAATCCCATCAATAAATGAACCATACAATTAGTTCAGTCATAGAATATTTTAACAACAATAACTAGAAATAATTCAAATATTAAGAATAACTTTAATTTCAAAGGTATTATTACAACCAAACCCCAGTAGGGTTACAAAAAATGAGTAAATAAGTGTCAAATCCATCAAGTAGTCCAGGCTCCAAGGTCAGGGTCTACTTACTTGTCACCATACAAAAAAACCATATGTTAGAATAGTATAGCTTAATTTGGATAGACACGTAATGCATGTTTCCTTGGATTCTTGTAGCTTTACCTAGGAATAAGGACATCCCTCCAAATTCTAGCATATAAAAGTATAACAATTTCACAAAGGAAAGCACTAATAAATAATAAATTAACTCAATTTTAAAGGAAATGTACCAATAGACTAAAGTTTCATTTAAAGAAGGAGTAAATTAATTAAAGAAGAAATTAAATGTAGAAATTGTGTGTGTGTTTTTACATTTTTACTGATCAAAATGTGTGTGTGTGTGTGTGTGTGTGTGTGTGTGTGTGTGTGCACGTGTGTATGTGTATGTGCATGTACTGTGTGTGTGTGCATGTGTGTGTGTGTGTGTGCACGCGTGCGTGTGTGTGTGTGTGTGTGTGTGTGTGTGTGTGTGTGTGTGTGTGTGTGTGTGTGTGTGTGTGTGTGTGTGTGTGTGTGTGTGTGTGTGTGTGTGTGTGTGTGTGTGTGTGTGTGTGTGTGTGTGTGTGTCTGTGAGAGAGAGAGAGGGGGGGGGGGGTAGGTGGGGTAATATAATGTAAATAAATGCATAACATTGCACCATCTCAAGGTTTGTAAATGCGGGGATTGGTACCTAATAAGCATAAGTATGTGGGGGAGGATTAAGAGTTCGTAAAAAGGGTTATTGTCCTTGGGTTACAAATATGTGTACTTAGTATTATTGTCCTAAGTGGAAAATATCAGAGGTTATATGTTCTATTTTTGCACCATATGAAAGATTAATATCAAGGGTTATATGTCTGGGAGGCGGGGAAGGGCATGGGGGGGGAGTGTTGTGATGGGAGATATGTATACCTCATAAGTGTATTATGTCAAAGAAATGTGATATGTATGTGTTAAGGTTACATTAGAACCCCTCAAGAAGGTCTAAGAATATATGAACAACAATTAAGATCAAATGGTTATTATATAAAAAAGGGTATTTATAAATACTAGATGTAGTTGAATCCCAAAAAGAAAATATTTTCGGATTGGGAAAAAAAATCCTTGGAAGAACCTTTGCACAAAACTTCAAGCAACAATGGTGATGCCTACCACCATCTTAGTGTCATAGCATTACTGGACTTGTTATCAATGTCCACCACAGTAAAGAACAAGATTAATTCACGAAAAATAAATGGATTGGAAATTCCTTAATCCTTGCACACATAGAATATCACCATACAAAAAAGATCTTTTTTTGCTTTTTATAGCTTTATAAAGAAAAAGCACCCAAAATATAGGCCTATGATTGTAATTTTTCCATTAAAAAGTGGTTAGGCTTTTCATTTTTCAATAAACTTTTTTTTCCCAAAAAGGCCCATGTAATGCCTAAAAGAATTAATAAGGAATTTGGGAAATTTTTAATAATGACTTTGAAAAAAATTAAGGTGTCATTAGCCCTTAATGTTATGCCTTTTGGGTCCGCAGACCAAAAAACTTTTTTGCAAATAGATCTGTTTGTAAACACCACCAGAGTGCAAATGATGAGCAACACAAGTTTTAGGACCAGTTCACCAGAACTGACAGATCTGCAAATGGTTACTTCAAACTTGAGTTCCATTCAAACTCCCTAAGTGCAATGGACACTAGAAGCAGGCAATGGTTGCCTCTATAGGTCAATTCAGACTCTCAATCGGTCGTCGAAAGGAACAAGGGAATCATAAAAAAACATCTTTTTTTGCTCCAAAAGCACTCAGAGAACTTTCCAAAAGTTTCTACAAGGCCTTTGCACACCAATATGCAGGTAAAGTCACCCAATGGAGCTTCTCCTTCCTCCACAGAGCTATAGCAGTAGACTTTGGGCTCCAAGCTCACACTCAGGCTTTAGCTAGAACACCTGCACTCTGATACCAATTGAGAAATCTCAACAATGGAAGCAAAACAGAAGAAGGTGAGAGAGAGGGAGAGCCAAAAGAGAGAGCCACACAAGTTTTGGTGGGTGCACAACACCCTAATCTTCTATGTCATCCATATATATGTGTGTTTGAGTATTGTACATAAGGGGGTTAAGGTACAGTGGCCTTTAACCCCCACAATATTAAGCTTAGTACAAGGTATCATTCCTCATGTTCTTTCATAGATCAAACCAGCATAATACTAGAGCTATTGGGATTAAACTAATAGGGTGAGACCACTATTAGTTTTCTTAAAAAAGACTTAGTTACAATAGTGCATGAATAACAATACACATTATTACTTTGTAGCTTCCTATATAAGTAGATAAAATGAAAGCTAAAACATAAGTTGAATTTTTACCAAGTTGTGTATTATGAAACCCCACAAAGTACTTGAATGTATTTGAATTTTTATCATGATATGTTTTATGAAATCTCACCAAAGGAATTGAATGTCTTTGCAAACGAGTTAAGAATAAACATACTTTAAAGGGTACTACTATCTAGCTAACATGCATGGTAAAAAGATGTTGATATGCTCTATTCCATTTAGATGAGAAATTTATGAGCTGAAATTAGAACATAAAATTTATGAAAACCACCTTAGATAATGTTGCATCTAACTATAATATTGTTGTATAGACCTGTGAAAAAAGGTCCACTAAGAGAATATTATTCAAAGGGTAGACTGGCAACCAAAACACACCTTCCTATATTAGCTACTGTGGTCATACCCGAATGGAGTCATATGAAGAAAGGACCAAAAGATTTGAATAGAATGTGGGTCTCACCATTAATTAGTGGTGAACATGAACAAAATACATACATCTACATCAATGCAAATTTATGTACTAAGTCATGCAAGGATTTCAACAATAATATGAGTAGACAACAAACAACCCTAGACCCTATGATTCATGCCCGCATTTTTTGGGGGTCTTAGCAAAAATCAACCATCAAGAGATAAGAACAAAGTGTGAGAGAGGGGGGGGAAGCTGCACACATTAGCTTACCATGTCTTAGATAAGTGTGCGAGATAATTAGAGAGATGTGTATAGCTATGCTACCACAAATTTCAAAGTAGCGCTATTGAATCACATTTTCATCTGGAAATAATGAAACACAGAAATGTTGAGCATGTGTGTGTTTGTTATCCTTGTCTGTAGCATAAATTAAATAGTAGCACTATTGAATCACACTTTCATATGAAAATAATGTAACAGCCAAAAATTGAACATGTGTGTCTTTGTTATCCTTTTTGTAGTGTCAATTAAAACAAGGTCAATTAAATTACATCAAGACTACAATTGCACCCTAAGTATACATAGGATTTGACTATTCTAATTGATGCCCTTGCAATTGTGAAATCCTTGCAAGTAATATCCCAAAAAGAACCCTATTAGGAGCAAGATAATATGCATTAGGCATGCATTCTTATCATACAAGGAACTTTCTCAGAGACCTCTAATTTCTTGTAGTGTATACAAATGTATATAAATGTACATAATTTCTTATAGTGTACATAAATGTATATACTATGTGTGAGCTAAGGTTTGGTTAATGTGATGGTTTTAGATAAATAAAATGGATAGAGACTTTGTTTGTCAAGGTTTTTTATGAAGGCACAATGGGACTACATTCACAGTGCCTAAAGAAGATAGTTAACATAGGTGCTGAAGCATGTAAGGTTCTATAAGCTGGGGTCAATTAAAAGGGCCCAAATTGTCTTATGAAGAAAGTGCATATAGAGCTAACACTTGACTAATTTTTTCCAAACATGTTGTGAATGTCTATGGTCTGGGGGACTGTCCTAGAATCTCCCTTGCACGTGTAAGTATGAGTTTTTGGCTCATGTTGGCTAAGAGGTGATAAGGTCTGGGTATATCTGTTATGTATTGGATGATGGCTTGAATCAGCTCTCTTTGGAGTTTTGCCTTGCCTAAAGTTTTCATATCAATGTGAGGCAAGGAAAGGCTACATGTCTATAAGAGATATCCTTTTTCACATGTGAAATACTGACATTTATTCTGATAGTCATATTATGGACACCTGCTTCTAAAAGTTTTTTGATTCCAATATATCGATGCCCATCACCTTCCAATGTATTGATGCCCGTCACTCTCATAAAATGACCATCAAGGGCTGGATGGTAGTAGTGAGTTACTTTCCAATATATTGATGCCCGTTGCTTTCATACAATGACCATCAAGGGTTGGATGCTAGTAGTGAGTCATGGGGCACTCCCTCAAATGTCTGTGTGCAATTGTAATGCTACATTTCACACCCTTTAACCATAGCAAATCTTGTGAAGTGGTTCTCTCCTTTGGTTTGTGAGAAACTTAGATGTCTATGTGCAATTGTAGTACCACATTGCACACCCCTTCAACCTAGAAAAAACTTTAGATCCTTCTTGTTTGATACAAATAGAAAATGTGAAAATTTATAGTGCTACATTGCACACCCCCTAAACCATAGAACGTGTTGAGAAGTTCTTGTTTCCTTTGGTTTGTCAAAAATGGATTTTCAATTAAGATTACTTGCATATGTTTGTAGAGAAAATTTTTTGGTTGTATGCAAATAAATTTCAATGTTCTATTTAGTCCACTATACAAGCTTGACTTGTAGGATAGCATTTCCAATGGTTTTTTAATCATGTTCAAGTAGGAAATTGTATGATGTATTGACTTTACATTAAAGTTTGAAATGCATAGATTACTTTAGACATCAAGTTTGTTAAAATTAGTAGTTGAAAAAGTAAATTAATTATGGCTCAAGAAAGCTAGCCATATGCAATATATCCCAAAACCACTCAAGATATGGGTACACCTAAGCCTAGGTTAGATGCATGAAATAGGAGCCACGTAGATTATACAATCAGTGCAAGGGCCATGTGAGACTGAACAAATTTGGAGAGAGGAGAGGAGAAGAGTGGAGATGAGGAGAGAGGTCACAACTAGAGAGCACACCACAGATAACTAACTATAGATCTAGTTAAAAATAAAGAATATTTACAAACCCCTTGAGTTAGGGTTAGGGTTACAGTTTCCAACACTTTCCTATTTAGCACTCTTTTACGTTGGTGCTATGCACATATGATCACATGATGTTGATATGAATCCTCAACACCTTTCCTCAAGATCAACATCCTAAAGTAGGCCTTCCCTCAAAATGATGATTATGGGAATTCCCTTCCTCTGCATCAAACCAAGAGCTTATCAGTGCTTCTCAAAAGTTCTTTCCCAAGTGGTTTAGTAAAGATGTCTGCAACATTCTCTTTCATGTCACAATGTTGTTGTGTGATGTCACCATGGAATCCTCTTTCTTTAATTAAATGCTCTCTAACATCAATATGCTTTGTCTTAAAGTGATATACTAGATTCTTGGCTAATGCTTGAGCTGATTGATTATTACAATATATTGTTGTTGGCTTTGACTCATCAAAGTAATCCATTTTTTACAACAATCTTCTGAGCCATATAGCCTCACATGCATCTATTGAAGACAAATAAACAGTTGGTTGCTTGTTTGACAACCATGATATAGCACCTTGACCAAGGAATTTTGCATATCCTTGTGTGGATCTCCTGGTCTCATGATCTCCTACATAGCCACTGTCACAGTATCCATGTAGCCTTGGATGACTTCCTTTGTATTCTATTTCAACTTGTCTTGTACCTCTTATGTATCTCAATACTCTCTTTGCCACATTCTAGTGAGACTATTTTGGATTTTCCATAAATTGTGCAAGTGAACTTACTGCATAACAAATATATGGCCTTGTGATAGTCAGATATATAAGAGATCCGATGAGCTATGAATAGTACTTGTCATTGACTGCATGATTTTTTGGACCTTTGGTAAGTTTCAAACTTTGTGCCATGGGAGTGGTTGCAACCTTGCAATCTTCCATATGAAACTTCTTCACAGGAGACTATCTACATATTTTTGCTAGCTCATGAAGGTGTTGTTTGAGTCTCTCCAGAACTTAATTCCAAGAAAATAGTACATGAGTCCAAGATATTTCATGTCAAACTCTATAGATAATTCTTGTTTCATCTTGTTGATGAAGCTATTATTGTTTCCTATCACAATCAGACCATCTACATACAAAAGTGCGATAGTAATGTCTTCGCCTTGAACTTTGTAGTAGTATTATCTGCATCTGACTTCATGTATCCTAAATTAGCAAAATGCTTGTCTATTCTATTCTACTATACCAACTTTTGGGTGCTTGCTTTAAGCTGTAGAGCCTTTTTTTGAGATGGAAAACCTAATGCTCTTTCCTTGGTTTAACATACCCTGCTAGTTGTTGCATGTAGACTACCTCATCTAAATAACCATTGAGAAAAGAATTTTTGACATCTAGTTGGTACACATTCCATTTGTTGAGTGCCACTAGTGATATTAAAAACCATATGGAATACATCTTTGCCTACTAGAGCATAAGTCTCATCATAGTCTTGACCATATTGTTGTGCAAAACCTTTTGCAACTAGTCTGGCTTTGTATCTTTCAAAGCTTCTATCTAGATTGTACTTTACTTTGTAAACCCATTTGTTTGCAATGTCTTTCTTTCTTGGTGGAAGGGTGCATAATTCCCAAGTGTTTTTTTTGTACAAAGCATCCATTTCTTCATTCATAGCAGTTTGATGTTCCGGCTTGTCAATTGCATCTTTGAAGTACACTGGCTCTTCTGTGGCGATGATGGTAGTCATAAAAGCATAATTGGTGGTTTCAATTTGAATCGCTTTCCCTTTTTGAGCACATATCAATCTTGCTGGTGGTCTCCTTTCTCTGGTAGACCATTTGAGTTGCTGCTCTCCTAGAGGTCTCTCTAGCAATTCTTTCTCTTCTTCATCAACTTTTCAGTAGGTGACTATGTAACCGGTGTGATCATCTCCTATGTAGTTGATTTTTTCCAATCTGATTCTTCCTTAAAAAATTATATCTTTGGAGATTATGACTTTTTGGTTGATGGGATCATACAACTTGTCTACTTTGCTTTCTTCACAGTAGCCAATGATGCATTTGGTGACTTCACATCCAATTTTTTGTGAGATGATCGCATGTATGTGGGCATATGTATGCAACCAAAATGTCCAATGTGTGGCTGGTATCTAGTGAATTCTTCATAAGGTGTCATGCCCTAAATTGATTTGATTGAAAGTTGGTTAAGCAAGTAGTTTGCAGTGGTAATTTCTTCTTCCCGATATTGATACACAAGATTCTTCTCATTGAGCATTGCTCTAGCATTCTTCCTTTTCACCTATTACATTTTGTTGAGGAGTATCCGCACATGTGAATTGCCTTCAAAAGCCATTACTTCTACAAAAGCTCATAAATGCTCAAGATATGTATATACCTCTTCTGTTTGATCTCATGACTTTGATCTTTTCACCAGTCTGGTTCTCAACCATGGCTTTGAATTCTTGAAATCTAGAAAAGACTTTAGATTTCTCTTTCAAAAAGTAGTACCTCTTGCTCAAGAGGTGCTTATACCAAAATTGGTTCTCTTTTGTTTACCGAAGCAACATGCTTTGCAAAATTTTCCACAAAAGTGAAGCTTCAAGTTTTCAAATGGCATATTTTGATTTCAGCTGCATCAAGCTTTTGAAATTGACATGTCCATATCTCTTGTGCCATAATGTGGAAAGTGACATTGGTTATAGCTGAGATAATATGGCATGCAAATCTAGTACTGAAGCTAGCATTTTCAATAAGCATCCTTCCTTGAATGCTTTTCCCACTAGTTGAGATCCTCTAGATTTATACCTTATTGTGCACTCATCTCCATTGAAGATGACTTGATAGTTGTGTTCTGTCATTAGCCCAACTGACAAGAGGTTCTTGCTCAGCTTTGGAATAGAGTACATCTTTCACCAATCCTTTCATACCAGTGAAATTGTTCATAGGGACAATGCCTTTCCCTTGAACTGGATTTGGTGTTAGTATTTGTAGTGTAGATAACATTGTTTGGTCCTTCTAATGGTTTCATCTCAACTTAGTTGCATTTCCCGTTGTGTCCACAATTCATGTCAAGGTACAATATATCAGTCTTATACATATCCTCACTTGCAAGATACATATTCTAAGGTTCATTGCCATAGTGGCAGTGAATTGAATGTCCACTGTGATGATTCCCTCTTCCACGGAAATTCCTTGATTGTTGCTAGATTGACCTCCTTGGTCGTAGTGATTCTTGCAGCAATCTCTTTCATACTATCCAAACTTACGATGATTGTTGCACTGAATGTTTGACACGTTGGTGGATGCCTTCCCTCTTCCTTGAAATCTTCCTATGTTGGAATGATTTCCTCTTGGATGATGATGTTGATGCTGATGCTACTGAAGTTGATTTTGATGATGATGACCACTTCTCTGAGATGCTCTACCTTTGCCTTGACCTATGTCTGAAGCTGTGAATGCTTGATCATTAGAATGACCTTTGCGTGCTTGAATGTCCTGAGTCCTGAGTTTCTTACCAAATAACATTGACTGTAACTCTTCCAATGTTAGAATTTTCCTCTGAATGGCAATACTCTAGACTAGATTATCCTTGATTTTGAGTATGTAAGCATGACCAATTTCATTGCTGTTGCGAAAATTCTAGTTGATTTGGTTTCCAATGCCAAAATCCTGGATGTCTTAGACTCGTAAAGAGCTACAAACATATCCCATGCTTCTTTGGGTGTCTTCACTGTGTTGAGCTATCCAAGCATGACGTCTTGCACGTATTGCTTGATCAAATGATATGCATATTTGTCTTTCTTGTCCCAATATGTTTATGCTTGGGTAATTGGCAAGATCTACTGCAGGTGTAGAACTATTGGTGCAAGTGTAGACCCTTCTGGTTGTGTTGCGAAAAAGGTGGGAGTTGTTGCTGGTACATTAGATGGTCGAGATGTAGATGCATCGATATACTCCCATTGTCTTGAAGTACAAGAATTGTCTCCATTCAATATTTGCATGTGCCTCTATAGTTTAGCATTGTTAATGGTCTTGATTTTTAGAGTTCATTCTTTATCCCTTCTTTAGAAATCAACTTGTTGATTTCTCATTAACATGACAAGGGAGGACACCAACCTCCAAAATTTCTTCTCAAAGAAGAACAAGGTAAGCACCAATAAGATTGACTTTGTAAAATTCAAAGTGTATTACATCTTCCATTTTGGTCTTCCCATCATCCATATCATCAATGGTTTTCTTTAATTGATTCAATGTCAACGAGGTTTCCAAAAAAACAAGTCAAAATTTTCAACAAACTTGGTTTTGGCATCCAATAAGTTCAGAATATCACAAGTTCTGAATAAGAAAAATGGTGGCATACTAACTAAATATTCTCTCACAATAGAGTGAATTGTAAGTCTCATCACTCTTGCTTATGAGAGGTATGTCTTCATATGTTGTTTTCATCCTAATGAGTCCATGTGTTTCTTTTGTTGGTTTGTTAATCTTACTTACCCACTAGTCCCTTAAATAAATCTTTGCTTGGTTCAATCTGATTTGCTCCTACACTCTCATTTTTTCTTTTGGCTACCAAAAGCTAAACCAACACTTGAGAGTCCCCCAACCTTGCTTTCTCTTGCAATTATATTATTTTTAGACTTGAGATATCCATCCTCTTTTCCCTAATCCTCATTGCCTCTTTTTTTTTCCTTTTTAGTAGCTCTTAAGTACCCCAACTACTTGTCCTAAAAAATAGTAGCAGGTTTTAAAATGCTCAAGGGAAGCCTCCACAAACTAGTAGTCTTCACGTCAAAAGATTTCATATAAAAAAAAAGGGTTTGGCTTGAACCAAGAGGGTGCGCTTTACCTTGGCCAAAATAACACTTTAACCAGACTAGTTTGGTCAAAAACAGAGGTAGGAAAAATTTTGGGTGCCAATTCTAATTGACTTAGGGAAAACTCCCAAGTCCAATAGAACTTTTCAAGTTTGGCTTCACTTTTGTTAGCTACAGCATGCTTGTTGTGCCAAGTAAACATTCTAGGATCACCCAACACTGCCTTTGATGAAATAACCTCTAAAGTCCCATCTATCCTAAACTGACTGTAGCATACCCAATAGGAGCATAAACTAAAGCCACTAAGAATTGAATCCCTTGTAAAGTCACACTTGAGATCAAGCCACTTTCCCAATGGATCAAAGGTAGTGAACATAACATTCTCCCCAAAGTGGGAGAGATTAGCTAAGGCTATGCCTCCTTTCCATTTCTCATGATCTATGAAAAACCTATTCCTTATTTTGTCCACACTCATGAGTCTCTGATTCAAATCGTCCTTAAATTTGACTTCTTGAGAGATGAAGAAGCGGGAAATAAAGAGTCACCGATTTATTAGCCAACTAGCTAACTTCAAACATTTATTAGGATAATTAGCCCACAAATGTTTGATGTTGAGCATTATATAAGCATATTTACCATTGTTTTTCTTTTTCTTTACCCCAAGTCCTACCACTTCAATTGGCATCCCCATCCTAGACTACATTTGCCTATTCTACAAGCTAGCTTTTGCTTTCAAATTGGACAACATAGAGAAATCTCACATTTGGTATGTAATTGGGCATATCTTCCTCAATCTTCATCCTCTTATCCCTCACTCATCTGATCATCTTCTATGTTGATGTCATCTTCAAATTCCTTTGACAATCTCTTTTGCATTGCTGTCTTCCTATGTACTTCGATGCATCTTGCATCCATTCATTTGTTTCATGGTCGATACTATTTAGCACATCACAAACATTTCTCAATATTAGCTTGTCTTGCTCAGTGATTCATCAATTTCCAAATCCCTAAGAAGAGGTAGATGCTCCAAGTTCTAGTGGCCCTTGTTTTTTTTTGTACGCGAGAGACTTTGGTTTAGCTTTTTGTTGTGGAAAATTTTACAAGAGAGACCACATAGGAAGTACAAAGTGGGAAATTTTTGGTAAACAAAGGGCAATAGGTAGATCTTTAGCAAGATCTAGTTGAACTACACACTTCAAGATTACCCTTTGGTTTATATATTGTCCCGTCTCAACACCCAAAACCACCCCTAGTCCACTACAAAGACTAATTGCCTCGTTCATAGAGACAAAGGAAAATTTGGTGATTTCACCCCTGATCTTAGCATGTATTTTGAAAACCAAAATACCAATTCTTGAAAATACAAGTTGACTTCTTATAGTCCAAAGCAGTTCAAGATCAACTTTTGTGTAGACTTCTACAAGTAATTAATTGTTCAAGATATATTGCTTTCTTACTTGTGCATCTAACAAGTTCCTATCAAAGTCAATCAAATTTCACACATTATGTCTTGAAACCCAACATTTATAACAATGTGCAATTCACATGCTTACATCCACCCATCTAAGAGAGAGATTGAGTTTTATTCTTGAATTTCTTATGTCTAGTCAATCATCTTTCGCATCTTCACACTAAAACATTGATTTCATGGTGATTGTTCTCAATATGTTTCTTAAAAAGATACATTGAGTATCACCTACTAACAAGGAGAAAGAGGGAATACATAGAAAGAGGGTAATTAGCTATTTCCTAGTAGTAAATGCAACGTATGTCTTTACAATCCTACCTATATGAGGATTTACCTTTTATACATATACCTACATTCCCAAACTCATCCCCTAGAAACAACATAGTGAAGTTTCAATCTCACTATAGTCACTCATAAGATTGAAAACATAAACTCCATCACATAGCAAGGACTAGCTACTATGACATCCCCACTATCATCAACAGCATTCAACAATGTGAGTAAACCATAGTATCAAATTATACTCACATACAAATTCGCACACCCACATATTTGAACATCCATTTATACAAAGCCTTTGTGCTGAGTTTCTATCACACTCCAAAGGTGAAGAGCAAACTCAACCATGAAGGCTAGCACTAGAGTAAGGCATGTTTATTTCATGAAGCGCAAGTAGAGGACAAATAGGTTACATAATACGATCCGACCTGAGGAAATACTTACTAGGTTACATAATACGACCTGACCTGAGGAAATACTTACACACTTTGGTGTATTGGTTTGTGTCTTTATACAAGCCTTATCCATGCTGGCACACATACTTGGTGATGTATGATCTTTTGAGTCCAATTTATCTATACTTTATTCTATAGTGTCTTGGAGGTGTTCATGAATACTTTGCACATATTTTGAGATGCATGCAATATAAGACATGCTTTTGCAGAGAAAAAGAAGAAATTTATAAGAAACTACATGGAAATATGCTGAAGACTTTAATTATTAAAAGGGGTAATGCTGAAGACTTTTAACTTACTAAAAGGTAATGCAGAAGACTTTAAATTACTATTCCTTTCCACAAATGTGAAACAATCCTCCAGAAGATAGAGCATAGGTTCACAAGACAGGTTCACAAATTAGAAAACAAGCTAAGCAGGCACAATACAGCATTTTGGCATGAATTTTTAACTTTTGCATCAACGGGTCTTCTTCATAGAAAGTGCAAAAAATACTGAAGACTTCAAAGACTCAAAGGCATAATATTTGCTTAAACCCTTAAATACTAAAACATGCCCACTACTGAGATCATTTCATGTTCTGACAAAAAAGAGCTATATACTCAGGAGTCTGAGTTTGATGAGATTTCAATACCCAGACTTCCCAACCAGAGACCTGAAAGGTCTAGTACTGAAAGATCCTTAACTTCAAATCGAGAGGTATATAATCAAGACCTCTGCTAGCACTAAAGCCTAGAAAGCGCAAAATACTAAGCTGCACTCATCATTTGCTATAAGACTAGCTACAACTCACATAGCACTACCAGAACCTGCAGTAAAACCTTCAATTCTTTACAAAAAGGCTAAATGCAACTCTATTGAGGCAAAGTAAAGATACCCCATGCATATGTAATGAAAACAGGGAAGAAACCCATGACCAAAGTCCAATCAGGAAGATAACTCCTGAATAAGATAGGCATTGCCATCATGGCATTACCACAGGTTGAACCATCTAGAAACACTTTCTGTGAACAATTGAAGGCCCTGACTCATCATACTCAGTCTTCGCTATCCACATCTGCACCCAAAAGAAAGGCCATATATGGTGAGCACCTTCTCAATTTGGGTAACTTAACTAGAATATTCTCTGGGGGGAAAAACTTGACTAACAAAACATTAGAATAACACCAGCAGCCAAACTGGTACATAAGTGCCAGTAGAGAGCAAACCTGCTGAAATGTGCTGAGCGAAGCCAAGATAGATCCACCTATCCAGACACTATACTTCCTCTCTGGAGGAGCAACCACCTTTATCTTCATGCTGCTAGGGGCCAGTGCAGTTATTTCTTTGCTCATTCGGTCAGCAATGCCAGGGAACATAGTAGATCCACCGCTAAGCACTATGTTGCCATACAAGTCCTTACGGATATCCACATCACACTTCATGATGGAATTGTACGTAGTTTCATGAATACCCGCAGCTTCCATTCCAATCAAGGACGGCTGGAACAACACTTCAGGACACCTGAAACGCTCAGCACCTATAGTTATTACCTGACCATCAGGCAACTCATAACTCTTCTCCAAAGACGAGCTACTGTTTGACGTCTCTAATTCTTGTTCAAAATCCAATGCTACATATGCAAGCTTCTCTTTCATGTCACGAACAATTTCTCGCTCTGCTGTTGTAGTAAAAGAATAGCCCCGTTCTGTAAGAATCTTCATTAAGGCATCAGTGAGATCACGACCAGCCAAATCCAGCCGAAGAATGGCATGAGGCAATGCATAACCCTCATAGATAGGAACAGTGTGGGTAACACCATCACCAGAATCCAGCACGATACCTACAGACAACACCATAGTAAGGCACTGAAAAGGTGCTGACTTTCACCCCAAAAAAATTGAAGCAGAAAAGACAGAAAACCTGCCCCTGCCCCCCCCCCAAAAAAAAAATTGTTAACTGACCTGTGGTTCGTCCGCTGGCATACAGGGAAAGCACTGCCTGTATGGCTACATACATTGCAGGCACATTGAAAGTCTCAAACATAATCTGAGTCATTTTCTCACGATTCGCCTTAGGATTCAGAGGTGCCTCAGTCAATAAGACTGGGTGCTCTTCTGGAGCCACTCGAAGCTCATTGTAAAAAGTGTGGTGCCAAATCTTCTCCATATCATCCCAATTTGTCACAATCCCATGCTCAATGGGGTATTTCAGAGTAAGTATACCACGTTTAGACTGGGCCTCGTCACCAACATATGCATCTTTCTGTCCCATGCCCACCATCACCCCAGTATGCCGAGGCCTGCCAACTATACTAGGAAAGACAGCTCTAGGTGCATCATCGCCAGCAAAACCAGCCTACAAAGAAAGGTCCAATGTCACACCTGCATCAAGAAAAGCCACGCAGGCAACCAAACATGTCGCAACGCATAGCCAGCAAAGTCGAGATCCCTCAGCCAGCACACTACCTAATAGCAACATACCGATCTCATCACATGTAGTTGATCCATAAAATTCAAAACCAAAATATAGTAGGCCATGCTTACCTTGACCATACCAGATCCATTGTCGCACACGAGGGGCTGGACATCATCTGCATCTCCCATTTCAAGAAGAAGCTAGGCGCACACTGTATAACAAACGAATGTCTTTAGGAGGATATGCAGCACTAGCCGATCACATCTCACACTGCAACCTAGACGTACGAAGGTAGATCTACGACGCTGCAATAGGCGAAACCACTACGTGATGAGCGCTAAAACGAAATATCGTACAAAACTCTGTCGAGCTTGGGATAGTCAGCCTGATAGGTAATAGAGGCCAGTACCAACCCTCACTGGAGCAAACTTAGAGAAACGAGCAAACGAATAATTCAAAAACATCGTATTCAAGGCAAAGACGACGGAAATCAGCAGCGGATCTAGCTAGACACAAGAAGCTTACGAAACGTACAAAAACAAATCAGAGTAATCCGAGCAAATTCGAGGCTGAAAGTTAGCAGGAAATCTAAATGCCGATCTACGGATCCTAAAAGAAAGAAAGAAGCAAAAAGAGGAAATGCAGGCGACCTTGTGAAAGCGGTTAGGCGAGCTACAGAAGCGGTGAAAGAGGAGGAGGAGGATAGGAACCTGGGGAAGAGGAGCAGGAATCGGTGAGTCCAACTCCTGATGAAAGGCAAAGGCGAAGCGATGCAAGTCGAATTGTGTTGAGAACTTGAGATCTCGAGATCTCCAAACTAAGAAAAAGGCTGTCCGAACATTTTTGCAGCAGCAGAACCAATTAAAGGTCCCTCGCTGGTATTTTTGGGAGACTCCCTCCCCACCGTCCATCTCCATTCATCTGGACCGTCCAACCGCATTTGACGGTGCCGTCATCTTTGACGGCAGATCGCCGGCACACGGCCGGCCTTTCGCCTTTCCCGCCGACCTTTTCAGTTAAAAGCCCTTTTTTGAAAAGGAATTTTTTTTTAAATATAAAAATCGTTCCCCCTTTCTTTTGCAAACATTTTCACATTTCCCTCCCTTTTTTCATCCTCGCCATTGCCCAATCACACTCCTCCATGTGAAGATAGTTAAGTGGTGGGGGCATTTAAGAAATTAAAGCAAATAGTGGAAGATCACGGTCTTGTGTGTATCTAACGTTTCATATCTTCTCCCCCAAGCTTGCCATTAGACCCTACTAACACATGAAGGCCACTTCCAAATCACACCCTATTCATGCAAAAAGCGATGGGTTCCAAATTGGATTTGAAACCTGGTTGGTAAAAAAACCAAGGTTTTGGTTATTTAAACGTCCACGTGGAGATGATTTCAAAGTGCCTTTACTTGCAGCAGTTGCCAATTTTGCAAACAGACTCGGCCCTTCTCATATTGGTAAACTAGAATTTGCAAAAATGTTGTGGGCTACAACCAGTCCAAGGTTATGATCACACTTGGTTTCTCTTGAGCCCCTCCTTTGGAGGGGGCTCTATCACGCAAGTGGCTTTTCCAACAAAAGAAATCATTACATAGAAAACCAGTTCGGTATCATTACGTAGAAAACTAGTTGTGTATCATTACGTAGAAAACCAATTGTGTATCATTACGTAGAAAACCAGGTGTGTATCATTACGTAGAAAACCAGTTGTATATCATTACGTAGAAAACCAGTTGTGTAGCATTACATAGAAAACCAGTTGTGTGAACGCCTTGATTCGAAATCAACATTGCAAGAATTGCAAACTTAAACCATCACATGAACAGGCTCTCAGAGGTTTAGGGGAAAAACCAAATTGTAAACTTTTTTACATTCACGCATCAACACTTTTTGACTATTTGCAGTTAGACATTCAGACTTTGCAATTTAAAAATCTAATGTGGCTACACGACAACTTCCCACTAGCAATTATTACACCTGATTTTCTCTTGAACCCTTCCCTGGAACTAGAAATCATCATTGCAAAAAAAACTACTTAGTAATAGTTTTTGAACTAGAAATCGTCATTTCAAAAAACCCTACTCAGGTGAACATTTGAATTTGCAACTCATTCTCTCACAGTTTCAAACCAAAGTTGTAGCGTGAACAAGCCCTTGGAAATACACACAAACATTAATCTTCATCCATCATGAATAATATAAGCACTTCCCTTAATATTTACAGGGAGGATAGACCATGTGCCGGGTCCCATCTCTAAAATTATCCTAGGTCTTTTTCCTACTCCTTTTGAAATCATAAAATTGAGATTTTATTCCAAATTATGGATTATGTACTCCATAAAACTATAGGAAACATCCAATTCAATCAATAAATGAATGAAACAAGGTGCAAGACTATCAAGTAATGCACCTACATGAGGTTCTCAATAGCACAAAAGGATATAAAAGATTGGGTTTAGAACAACATGATTTGATATCATTGAGGAGGAAAGCTCAATTTTTGGGCAGTTCATGATGTCTTCTCAAGTAAATGGAGGCTACAACAAGCAATAATAAATTGTGTAGTTCTCAGGGGATGTTTGGAGCTACAAAGGCACTAAGACGAGGATGTCTAGTCCAAGTCAAAAGGCAGCAAGCAAGTCTATAGACCTATGCAACAAACAGTCTATAGACCTGTGCAACATCCAGGGCAAGTATGGAGGTGTGTTGTAGGTCAAGGTAGGCTAGAAAGGGTCTACAAATAAAGGAGCAAACTTGTGCAGTGGTGGACAAAAGGATACTTGGAGTTGTAGAAGAGTTGGTTAGGGTATACAAATAGGTCAAGATAGTGCAAAAGACATGCACCTAGAGCAACAGTGCCATGCGGCAACAACAAGGCACATGTGCTAGGTCCCTTTATAGTCTGAAAATAAGTCAGATGCTTGCAAAGAAACTATAGTTAGGTCGGCCTACTATGTGAGAAAGTTGGGCAGTTTCCCAACCCTCTAGGACCATATAAAGGGCACCCAATGGGGGCATTCCATATTTCACTTTGTAGGGTCCTTGGTGCCTCACATTGTTTTGCCAACACAACAATATGGTGTCCAAAACACCAACAATAGGTCGAGTATGCATCTGCTCATCAAGGATGATAAGTCGGTCACATTGACCACAATCACCAATGTAACACAAGCATTCATGCACCTGAGCCATAATGTAAACATAACACAAGCAAGGCTATCCAGAAGTAATAGGAATCTAGAGATCTATGTCCATGAGAGCTGCAGCCCCCCTCCCCCCCAGACTCTCGGCCTCCTCCTTGCCGTACCCACCTGTTGCTGCTCTCTAGAGATCTATGTCCATGAGAGCTGCAGCCCCCCTCCCCCCCAGACTCTCGGCCTCCTCCTTGCCGCACCCACCTGTTGTTGCTGCTGGCTGGAGGCCGTGCCATGTACCAAACAATCACAAGAGGGTGTGTTACATTCGCGACCCCCTTCTACATCACTTGATGCTACAATCCACAAGTGGGTATAGGCTCTAGCCACCATACAGCCTACCTCTCAAGGGCGTACTACCGCCTGTGACCGAGTTCAACAATAGGCATTGCACCTGCGTCTGAGAATCACCCCCAAGCTTGTACGAATCAACAACCAAGCTCACGTTGGTGCATTGATTCTAGCAAGCCTTCATCGTGTGCATTCTCCATACCGAACTTTAGCCCTCTTGCATCGGGACTAGAAAGGATTGCAAAGTCCTTTCTTCGATGGTCCAACCAACCCCTTCCAAGCCATCATTCATTGAAGGCAACCCCAAGTACATATTGTGCTTCAAAGAGGATTGGCAACTCACCTTGTGCATTCCATTGCCCCTTCCAAGATTTAGAGCTTGAGCCTGCTTGTGAAAGCACTCCAGTTTGGTTCCCCCTTCAATAAATCTTCCTTTACATAATCCCTTTTAAGATGCTCCCTATTCCAAGGTTCAGATAGAGGCTCCCCCTAGTTGTTGGAATTCCTCATTGGAATCCTTAGGTTTGTTAGATATCAATGCTCCACTCTCTTGTAACTATGCAGGAACCAGCTAACTCTATTGTAAGCCCCCATATGAGGAGAAGGCATTTGAGTAGCTCGGTTATCCGGTAGGTCCTGGTTTGGACACCAGATGGGGGCCATGTGTGGCCTGATGGCTGGACGGCTTCAGATAGAGTTGGCACACCGCCAATAGGCTACATGCAAGTGTGGGAAGGCATCCCTTGGCTGACCGCACTAAGGGTAGATGGAGCATTTCCCGAGGCAGCCCACTCTCCAGATGATCCCAGATGGCTATGGGCCAAACGATGACCGTAGGTTAGTTGCTCTGTTTTACGCACCGGTTCTATCGTATGGCCAGTGGCCTACTATTTTAGGACTGCGACCGTTTTGGGCACACTGGGTCCGCCACCCAATTGAGCCTAATCGACTACGACCGGTGGCTATATAAGAGCAAGCCCATGAAGCCCATTTCACCACTGGCTACTGCAACCCTGATTTCCTTAGCATACAGCCTCCGTCTTCTACATTTTCCAGCACGCCATCGAAGCTTCTTTCACAGGAGCGCACGGTTGGGAGGCAGCGCCATCTATTGTATCAGTTCTAAAGTAATCAAATTTTTTATTCTCTATACTATCTTGTTTTCTCTCTTGCGTACGAGATCCTGTTATATGTTGAGCACAGACGTTGTATTATTTTCTTACATGGTATCAGAGCCTGGACTCTAGCAAGAAGATTTGGTAGTGTGTTTCTGTTTGCGAGCAGATTGTGAGAGATGGCCCAGCCCGCAAGACTACGAATCCCACCGTTCGGCGAAAGCGGAAAGTTGGACGGCTCTAACTATCCACTTTGGAAGTTCAAGATGAAGACCATCCTAAGCGCATATGAGCTTTGGGACATTGCTACTTGGGTGGACGTGAGGCCAGTTGCGAGACCGGATCAAGCCAATGCAGGACAACAGATAGTACCAACTGCGGATGAGATTCTCATGTGGATAAGAAGAAATGGAGATGCGTTGTGTTCTATTGTCTGCAGTGTTAGTGATTCTGTCATGGCGTTAATTCAACATGTCACCACAGCAGAGAAGGCATGGACGGTCTTGAAAAGTCAGTACGAGACCATGAATCAGACACGGATTCAGAATCTGGAGACTCAACTCACAAACGAGAAGTTGTCTGAGTCTAAAGCGACAAAGAAGTTCATCACCAGGGTAAAGAATCTGCACGATCAGATGACTGCGATTGGCATCACCATCACCAGCGAGAATCTAGCACGAAGGTGCATACGGATTCTCCCACCAAAGTACGACGGTCTTGTTACGATGTTGAATACGTAGAATAGAAATCCGCCCCTCAACTTTGAGGATTTCAATGCGATGGTTTTGGAGGAGGAGATGCATCAAAAGACGAGGACTGGAGAAGATTCGGCTTTCTGGACCGGATCAAAGACCGGATCAAAGAAAGGTAAGGGTAAGGACTCTAGTAACCCATCTTCTTCTGATGATAAAAAGAGAAAGAAGAAGATCAAGTGCTTTTATTGCAACAAGGCAGGGCACAAGTAGAATGAGTGCCAAAAGAAGATTGCAGATGAGAAAGACGGACTAAAGAAAGAGTCCAGCAACAGCGCGCACGCAGTACCAGTAGAGTTGTTCATCGCAATTGAGGAGATTTGCACGGAGGCAGTTCATGTACCTGCAGATGAACTGTGGATCATTGATAGTGGAGCATCGTGCCACATGACCAGTCGGAAGGATTGGTATACCTCTCTACAGCTGGTAGGGAATGACATCATGGTAGCAGTTGGAAATGATACAAAATGTCCAGCAAAAGGAAAAGGTACGATTGCTCTCAAGTCAAATGGAGTTGTAAAACAGTTGTCCGATGTTCTTTATGTGCCAGATATCAAGAGGAACTTGTTGTCCGTTTCTATGATCACGGATCGGGACCTCAAAGTTCAATTCGATAAGAATGGTGCACAAATCCTGGATCTTCAAGGGAAGGTCATTGGTAAAGGTACACAGTGCAACAACATTTACGAACTCTCAGCTTTCAGTGCTCGAGTGGATGTGAAGAACACTAAGCTGTGGCATGAGAGGTTTGGTCATCTAAACCTTAGTTCTTTGAAGGAGATGCATAAAAGTGGAATGATTGCAGACTTACTAGAAATTTCACATCTGCCCGATGTATGTGAAGCTTGCATGATGGGCAAGCAGCATGGGCAGCCCTTTCCTAAAGAGGCCAATAGGGCAAAGGCTCCTTTAAACCTTGTTCACACGGACCTTTGCAGAAAGATGGAGACAGAAGCTTTGGGTGGTTCCTACTACTTCATGACGCTGATCGACGACTATAATAGAAGGATATGGATATAGTTCCTGAAGACGAAAGACGAGGCTTTCAGTAGGTTCAAGGAATGGCATGTAATGGTCGAGAAAGAATCGGGGAGGAAGGTGAAGAAGCTGAGATCAGGCAGAGGTGGAGAGTTTACATCGACTGAATTCAAAAGTTACTGCAAAAGTCACGGGGTCAAGAGGCAGAAACCCCTGCCACATACATCACAGCAAAATGGAGTAGCAGAACGCAAGATGCGCGTCATCTGCGAAATGGGCCGGACTATGATGAAAGGGAACGATTTGCCAAAGACTTTTTGGGCTGAAGCATGTAACACTGCAGTTTACATCCTCAATCGTAGCTACACGAAGGCTGTGAACGGGATGACTCCACTGCAAGCCTTTTCTGGTAAGAAACCTTCAGCTGCACATTTCAGAGTTTTTGGATGTGACTGTTTTGTGCATGTCCCTGATGCTACCAGGACCAAATAGGAACCGAAGAGCCAGAAGTGTATTTTCTTGGGCTATAGTGAAGAGGCAAAGGGTTACCATCTCTATAACCCTGTTACCAAGAAGGTAATTGTAAGTCGCGATGTGGTCTTCTCAGAATAGCCGCATTAATTGGAGGAGGATGCTTCCTTCCCAGACAACCAGGACCAGGATATCCATCCAGTACTGCCACCAATAGCAGACCGAACTCCCCAATGGTGCTTGGGAGGATTCAAGACAAAGAAGATGAAGAAGAGCTTGCAGAACCACAACGGCAATGGCCATTGCCGAAGTGGGTAAAGTAGCTTTTGTATGGCAGAGAACCTCCAGCCATTGAGGAGGAAACATCCAAACACCGCCGGTCCAAGAGATTAGAGGAGCAAAGAAGGGCGCAGGAACACTTGGTCAACTATGCTTTGATGACAGAAGTGATCCGTGTTGATGAACCCAAGTGTCTTGAAGAGGCACATGGCAATGATAGGTGGATGGAGGCTATGCAGTCGGAGTATGGCTCCATAATGAACAACACTTGGGACCTTGTGGACCGACCTCCAACAAGCAAGGTAATCGAAACCAAGTGGGTGTACAAGACCAAGTACAAGTCCCGACGGCACGTTGGATAAGTACAAGGCTTGGCTCATGGCAAAAGGATTTGCACAGGTACATGGTTTTGAGGTCGACCTAAGGATTCCAATGAGGAATTACAACCTCGACCAAAATGGGAAGAGAATAACTAGCTTCAGAAGCAAAATTGTAACTCACAAAGAGCTTGCAAATCAACCATAAAATGACCACTAATGCTCACAAACAACTACCGACACAGCATAGCAAGATAACTCGCTCACAAAGAGCCTAGCAAAAATTGCCCACATTGTTCCAAAGAATCAAAACCTCATGAAGGCTTTTGCCAAAACTTGAAAGAATCAACATCACCATTGCTGCCAGCAACAAATAGGAAATGGCCAAACCCATAGAACACAAGACAAGTGCCAAGTCAAAATATGATTCTTCCTCTTCATAGGCTTCATGCTTCGAGTTCTTCCTTCTGGTTTCCTGGCAAGAACATCCAGTGCGAAATTCCTTCTTCAGTTTTTCTTTATACTCTTCTTTTGCGTCCAAGAATAAGAGAATCTTGATCTGTTCCATAAGCCTCTGTCCTCCCAGCAATCCACAAAAGACTACTAATCTTCCTGTTGTTGCTATACAGTTGAAAATGCTCAATACTATTGTATATCCCTCGAACAAATTAGAGTCACAAAAAAAGATGCCAAAGAGAGGATTGAGCTCAGAACAAAACATTGGTCTGGGCATCTACAGTATGCCAAAACTATCTTTGTTAGACCCAAAAAACCGATACAAATTAGAAACTTCAGAGGGACAAATCCGCAATAACATCTCGAACTTTATGCCTCAACCCTACCAGGTTTGTTGGCTCATGATAGAGATGACTCATACTAGTAAACTTTCTAAGGACCCTACTAGTAGGCCGGTTTCTTGGACACCACATAGCACTAAAATAATGAGAAGATCCCGAATGCGACTCTCATCACGACAAAGAAGTAGAAGCATTGCAAATGCACCTTCTTGAAAAAACTTCTCACCAACATCTTGAAGACTTGACTCCATGAACCGCCATGGGTTGCCATGCATAGAACCATCATGAAGAGCCAGCTCCATGTGCCCATCATGCTTTGAATAGCCAACTACACCAACCAACTTGCTCTCTTGCATGGACCAATCCCATGTAGATGACCAACAAATCTCCACGCTGCTTTCCATGCATGGACAAGACAACCACCATGCTTACAAAGATGGCCCAATCACTGAGCTCCTACCAAATCATATGACCAATAACATTAGAGGAACATGGACTCCTCTCAAACCTTTGACCATCATCAAGTCTCCCTATGAGGTCAACCTTGTAAGAAAATAATACAACGTCTGTGCTCAACAGATAACAGGATCTCGTACGCAAGAGAGAAAACAAGATAGTATGGAGAATAAAAAATTTTATTACTGTAGAACTAATACAATAGATGGCGCTGCCTCCCAACCGTGTGCTCTTGTGAAAGAAGCTTCGATGGCATGCTGGAAACTATAGAAGACGGAGGCTGGATGCTAAGGAAATCAGGGTTGTAGTAGCCAGTGATGAAATGGGCTTCACGAGCTTGCTCTTATATAGCCACTAGTCATAGTCGATTAGGCTCAATTGGGTGGCCGACCTAGTGTGCCCAAAACGGTCGACTGGGGGTCAGTCCTGAAATAGGCCACTGACCATACGATAGAACCAGTGCACAAAACAGAGCAAATGATCTACCGTCATCGTTCGGCCCAGAGCCATCTGGGATCATCTGAGGCTCCAAATGGGCCCCGCAACCCGAGAGTGGGCTACCCCGGGAAATGCTCCGTCTACCCTCAATGCGGTCAGTCAAGGAATGCCTTTTCGCACTTGCATGTAGCCTAGTTGGCAGTGTGCCAACTCTATCTGAAGCCGTCCAGCCATCAGGCCACACATGGCCCCCATCTGGTGTCCAAACCAAGACCTACCGGATAACCGAGCTACTCAAATGCCTTCTCCTCATATGGGGGGCTTACAAGTAGAGTTAGCTGGTTCCCGCGTAGTTACAAGAGAGTGGAGCATTGATATCTAACATCCCCCCTCAATGTCCACCTGCAAGTGAACTTACTTTTTCGGCCCAATGCCAAGTCGATGAAGATGCCTCTCCAGCAAGTCTCTTCCAAGAGCCTTCGTGAAGATGTCCGTAGCATTCTCTATAGTCGTCGAATAGTACACCAAGTCGACCTCTCCATCCATGATGAGCTCGCGTACAAAGTGATATTGAATCTCAATGTGTTTTGTGCGAGCGTGGAACACTGGGTTCTTTGCAATCGCCATGCAACTCTAATTGTCACATGATAACTGCGTAGGCTTGTTCTGCACTACACCCATGTCCCCCAAAATCCTCCTCAACCACACTGCCTCGCAAGATGCAAAGCATGCAGATTTGTACTCGGCCTTGGTAGAAGAAAGAGCAATTGTGGGTTGCTTCTTGCTGACCCATGACACAACTCCAGATCCAAGTAAGAAATCTGTTTGGGCTCTTGCCAAACTTCAATCCCCAAACAAAAATGCACCAGTTCAAGGTCTATCATTTCAAACTCTCTTCCTAGCAAATGCTTCATCTACGAGATCTTCTCTTCATGGTTCCCTGTTATGACAAGGTCATCCACATAAAGGACCATGATCATACACCTGCCTCCTTCTCTGAAGATATACAAATTTGCTAATATTAGAAGGGCTCCTCCTGAACCTATTTTGCAGAAAGTAGGCATCAATTCGCTGGTACCATGCTTGTGGGGCCTGTTTCAGCCCGTAAAGTGCCTTCTTCAGTTTGCAGACTTTACCTTCTGAACCGAGGATCTCAAAACGTGGCGGTTGTTCCACGTATACCTCCTCCTTGAGATCTCCATTTAGAAAGGCAGATTTCACATCCATCTGAAACACGGGCCAACTTCCCTAGGCAGCTAAAGCCAAAACACTACCAATTGTGGTTAGTCGAGCTGTGGGAGGGGTTGTGCTACCCTCATATTATCAAAACATGTATTTACATCATGCCCTGCAACATTGCAAATGGGACACCATAATTGTGGGGGTCAAGCCACTTCTAGTGGGTTTAGTATGTTCCTCAAGATTGGGCATTCATTAGCTGTATGGTTGGTTATACAATGTGGGCACCAAACATTTTATCTCCATGGGTACTGTGGTGGCTGAGAGATGCATAGCTTTTGCTCGATGGCCTGCATCATTTCATCTTTTACTCTTAGGGCCATGGCTTCCACTCTACCCTTAGTGGTGCAATCTTTGTTGGAAGTGTTTCCCTTCTTCAAAGATTTCTTGTTGCTATGACTTGATTTATAGCCATCAGGTTGAGTGTTGCCTCTTAAAGGCAAAGTGAGAGAAGTGTGGAAACTCAAGTAGGACTCAAGCATCCTAGAAATAATCTCATCAATATTGAGGAGTTTCTCTTTAAATTGTACATCTTTATTGGACGCTCGAGCATCTTTATGTATATTTAGATCCTCAATCTCCTTCTTGAGAAATGAGACCCTTATGTATATTTAGATCCTCAATCTCCTTCTTGAGAAATGAGACCCTTTCTTCATTCTTAGCTTGATGCATTGTCTACAAGACATGCCAGACAAATAAAGAGGTCCTACTAGACCTAGTGTGAGAATAGTGGAGCTCTTGATTGACAAAGAAATCAAGAGAAAAAGCTTGATCATCATTGGAATCCCATCATCTTCATTCAACTCTAGTAGGATGCAAATGCTATTGCTGTTGATCTAACCACTAATTGACATAGAGGAAGGACATTCCCATTAAAGGGGTGTGATGGAATGTAATGCTCAGTCCTTCTACAATTCCCCAAAATCATCATCTTGAGGGAAGGCCTACTTCATGATGTTGATCTTGAGGGAAGGTGTTGAGAAAGCATGCTCAACATCATGTGATCATATGTGCATAGCACTAACCCAATAGAGTGCTATAAAGGAAAGGGTTATATGCCCTAGCCCTAACACTAAAGGGTTTGTATATGTTCTACATTTTTAACTACATCTGGTGTACAATTAGTCATTTGTGGTGTGCTCTCTAGCTGGGCCCTCTCTCCTCATCTCCACTCTTCTCCCCTCCCCTCTTCATATTTTGTTAGTGTCCCTATCACATGTACCTTTCTCCGATGGATGTGACACTTTATACATGCCTTAATATTATTTATCTTAAGTCCTATGCAAAGTATCATGCCCATCAATTTATCATTCACATCATTGGGCATGCATATTTTGTTGTTTTCCATTGCGTCTCCTACATAAGAATAAAAGAATATGCATCCACGTGCTCCTATCACATGTGCCTTTATCAGATGGGTACAAAACTTTGTACATAGTTATCCCTATTCACTGATGCAAAGTATCATCTCCATCAAATATCAATTTTCATCGTTGGGCATGCATATTTTCTTTTTCTACCACATCTCATACATGAGTATAAAAAAACATACTCCTATCGCACGTGCCTTTGTTGGATCAGTACGATACTTTTTTATAGGCTTAGTCTTATCTAGTTTAAGGTGAGTTTAAGGCCCATGCATAGTGTCATGCCGATACAATATCATTTGCATCATTGGGTATGCACACTTTATTTATTTCCATTGCGTTTAATACATAAGTATTAAGAAATATGCATCAACGTACTCCTATCACATGTACCTTTGTCCAATGGATATGATACTTTGAAAATGCATTATTATTATTCACTTTAAGCACCATGCAAAGTATCACACCCATTGTATATTGTTTGGATAATTGGGCGTGCATATCTTCTTGTTTTTCACTGCGTCTTTGACATGAGTATAAAAAAATAAGCATTGGCTTGCTCCTATCGCATGTGTATTTGTCCAATGGGTGTGATACTTTTTATAGCCGTTAAATCACTTTAAGTCTTGTACAAAGTATCATGCCCACCGGATACCATCTATCGTTGGGCATGCATATTTTCTTGTTTTCAATCGCATCTCCTACATGAGTATTAAAAAATATGCATCGGCGTGCTCCTATCGCATATGCTTTTGTTTGATGGATACAAAACTTTACACATGACATAGTATTATTTTCTTTAAAGCCTATTGAAAATATCATGCCCATCGGATATCATTCACATCATTGAGCATGCATATTTGCTTGTTCTCTATCGTGTCTCCTACATAAGTATTAAAAAACACACATTGGCATGCTTCTATTGCATCTACCTTTTTTGATGGGTGATACTATTTGCATTTTTGGGCATGCATATTTTCTTGTTTTTCACCAGGTCCCCTACATGAGTATCCAAAAATCACATTGGTGTGCTCCTATTACATGTGCCTTTGTCTGATGGGTAGATTACTTTGCACATGTTTTAGTCTTATTCACTTCTAGGCCTGTGCAAAGTATCATTCCCATCCGATATTGTTTGCGTCATTGCATAGGCATATTTCTTATTCTCCACGACCATTGTGTCTCATACATGAGTATCAAAAAATACACATCGGCATGCTCCTATCGCATGTGACTTTGTTGGATGGGTATGATACTTTGTATAGCTTTAGTATTATTTACATTAAGTCCCATGTAGAGTATCATGCCCATCAAATATCGTTTGCATCATTGGGCATGCATATTTTCTTGTTTTCCACTGTGGCTCATACATGAGTTTCAAGAAATATGCATCAACATGCACCTATCATATGTACCTTTGTCAAATGGTATGATACTTTGAACATGCCTTATTCTTATTTGCTTCAAGTCTCGTGCAAATTATCTTGCTCATCAAATACCATTTCCATCATTGGGCATGCATATTTTCTTGTTTTCCACTACATCTCCTACATGAGTATAAAAAAATATGCACATCAACATGCTCATATTGCATGTGCCTTTGTTGGATGGGTATGATACTTTGCACACCCTTGATATTATTCACTTTAAAGCATGTGCAAACTATCATGCCCATAAAATACCATTTACATAATTGGGCATGCATATCTTCTTGCTTTCCACCACATCTCATACATGAATATCAAAAAATACGTATCTGTGTGCACCTATCACATGTGCCTTTGTCCGGTGGGTATGCTAATTTACAAACATCTTAATATTATTCACTTTAAGGTCCATGCAAAGTATCATGCCCATTGTATATCATTTGCATCATTGGGCATGCATATTTTCTTATTTTCCACCACCTGTTATACCTCAATATCAAAAATACGCATTAGCATTTTCCCATTGGATGTGCATTTGTTGGATGATATGATACTTTGCACACACCTTAATCTTATTCACTTTAGTCCCATCACCCATGCAAAGTATCATGCCCATGCAATACTATTTACATCATTGGGCATACATGTTTTCTTGTTTTCCACCACGTCTCATACTTGAGTATCAGAAAATATGCATCGACGTGCTCCCATCGCATGTGCCTTTTTCAAATGGGTACAATAATTTTCACATAACTTATTATTATTCAATTGAAGGCTCGTGCAAAATTTCATGCCAATCCTGTGAGTATTGCCATGTGAATAATTTATGAATCCCATGTGGATACTTTTATGAATCTCGTGAATCCTCTCATGCGAATACTTTATGAATGTGTATTGATGGGAATATAGCACCTATATTAACCTTATCTCTTTTCTATTGTATGTGACTTTATCCAATGGGAACAATACTTTGCACATGCCTTAATCTTATTCATTTTAAGGCTTATGAAACGTATCATTTGAATATTTTATGAATCCCATGGCAAATACTTTTTAATGAATCCCTCAATACTTTGATGAAGCCTCCCATGCAAATACTTAATGAATGTATGTTGATAAGAATATTGTTGTGGGATATGTGTGATCAAGGGCTTGTTAGGTGCATGTGTGCATCCACTAGCAGTCATATGATTGTGTGTGTGTGTGTGTGTAGAAGAGGCACACTTAGTGCCATAGGCCATGACACAGGTGATGATGTAATGCAAAGGCCCCCACATGGGGTGGTGCCTATGATTGTGGAGTTCCTATGCTTTAGGAGTTACCTCCATTGATGTAGGAGAGGTGCCATTGATTTAGGACACCCTCTCTCCATTTCTATAAAAGAGGGACTTCCCTCTCAAATCAATAGAACACCCATTGCTACATCTTTTGTGTTCTCACTCCTCTTGCCACAATGCATCCATTCTCCCCCACATTCCAACATTTGGTATCAAAGCCTCCTTGATTCCTTAGCCCATTCTAGCTTCAATATGCCACCTCATCATCTTCTTCTTCATTTTTGCCCTCTTTCTCCCTAGATTTTGCTTAGCTCTATTCTCCTCCATTAAGCCACCATTCCCAGAGCCCTCTGAGCTGAAGTATCATCTACTTGAGGTGCACCTTTGACACTAAGAATTCTATGGAATTTTGCTTCGTCTACCCATGCCGACACGTTCTCTGCTTGTTGAACTTTCATGCAATTCTGCCTACAAACGCGACCATTCATTAATTCCTCTAAGCCACGGGTGGCCGACATTATGAGCTTGCTGTTGATGAAATTTGAGCTCAAATGCTTGCCAGAGTAAGGAGAAAACACAAAAAAATCAGTCAAAATAAGCGCATCTCTCCATGGTGACAACGTGAAATTTTGCCATTCCTCTTTGTTAGAAGTAGTCCTCAGTAAGAGCTTCCATTTGCCTATGAAAGCCCTCTCAAAGCTTTTATCTTCAGCTTCAATTGCACCCTCCAACTTCAAACTATTCAATTTGGGGGTAACAGTGATATTTGCTTCTAATATGAACCCTTGAATATGGTTGAAACCTTCAACAAGAAAAGGTGAAATATCATGGATAGTAAAAGATGAAAAGGCTCTAGCAATTATTGCTTTGGGTCTTATTGATGACTATATTCATCACACTAATGGGAAGGACACTTCACATGATGCATTGAAGACACTTGACAAGATATTTGGTGCCAAAGGTAAGCACTCAAAGATGAAGATACTTATTCACAAAATATTAGAATGCTTTTGTGGAAAGACCAGTCATATTGAGAAAGAGCTTGAAGACAATAAGAAGATCAAGGAGAACAAGGAAAAGAACTATATCAACAAAGGTTTCAACAATGGCTCCTACTACAACTCCCAAGAGAATGAAGCATATCTTGTGAAGAAGAGCTGCATGAACAACAAAGAAAATCTTGCTGGAGGAAGAACTCCATCAACAAATGTAGAATCAAACTTTGTGGTAGAAGATAAAGACTATGCCTTTTGAGCACTGTCTTTTGAAACTTTATTTATCATCACTTGGTCAAATTTTTGAGGTTCTCTACTCGGAATAGTACTCCAAAAAGAATGTTATGTGCTTTGTCTTTTGTAAATCACCTCTGGTCACCATATGATGTAGGCCATGTGATATGTGTTTACCCCCATGGTACCTCTTGTAGACATGAGAAACTAGGTCCACAAAAAGGCCTAAGATTCATCCTTGTACATGCAAGGGAGATAACCATTTGGGGGGGTCTATCCCATTTTTGTAAACCTTGACCCTTGGGCACCTTTGCTAGCATGAGATCCTAGCCATAGATTTATCCTTGACCACCATGAGATGGCATGAGAAACTATGTGACTAGATGTATCCTTGACATAGCAAGAGACAAACCCTTGAGGGTAGATATGTTGGGATATGTGTGATCAAGGGCTTGTTAGGTGCATGTATGCATCCATTAGCAGTCATATGATTGTGTGTGTGTGTCAAGAAGAGGCACACTTAGTGCCATAGGCCACGACACAGGCGATGATGTGGTGCCTATGATTGTGGAGTTCCTATGATTTAGGAGTTACCTCCATTGATGTAGGAGAGGTGCCACTGATTTAGAACACCCTCTCTCCATTTCTATAAAAGAGGGACTCCCCTTTTAAATCAATAGAACACCCATTGCTACATCTTTTGTGTTCTCACTCCTCTTGCCATAATGCATCTATTCTCCCCCACTTTCCAACAAATCCAACAATTATATGATTCTCATATGCTCAAACAATTTATGTCAAATCTTTCAATCCAATTTATTAATTATATTAAATATCTCATGATAAGAATTTAATAGTTCTATCAATACTTTTTCCAATCACTTTATTCTAAATCTTTTGTGCCTTACCGTATTCAAAATATGCTCAAACACTTATGTCAAATAAAAAATCCAATTTTAAATTAGTTAGATTAAATATTTGATGATAAGGATCTAATAATTGTATCAATCATTTTCCCAATCCGTTTATTCTATAAAAAATGTGTCTTACTTAATTTGAAATCTTTCACTTGAATTTATTCTAAATCTTTCGTGACTTACCTTATTCGGGAAACCTTCCACTTCACATTATTTTAAAGCTTTATTACTCGCTCACTTTATTCAAAATTGTTCACTTTATAGTCTCGAGTACTTCATTCTTCCACCCTCCCCATTGCTTATAATTGTGCATTCCTATCTTATTCCTTTTTCCATACCGCCTTCTACACACTTTTGCATATAGCCTTGCTCTCCCATTAACATTCTCTCACCCTCATCATTGCTTAAAGCTCAAGTTCTTCTCTCTTGTTCGTTCTTTGACCTCCCCTTGTCCCAATCTTAACTTTGCATTTCTTGTTCCATCTCCCCTTGTATCAATCTCAAATTTTGCATATCAATCATGGAAGAACTTTTTGAAGTCCTCTTTGATGTGGAAGGAGCAATAAGAACCAATTTAGATAGGATTACAGAGCACCCAAAAAATAGAGAACGCTGAAAGAGACAACATGAGCCATTAAGTGAAGGGGAGAGAGATGAATTTTTGGCTTAGAAGCAGCAAGAGAAGGAGGAGCAAGATAGTGTAGAGTAGAAATACAAAGAGTATATTCAAGTAGAGAAGAACTAGTATCCTTTCTTGTTGAAATATCTTAATGTATGGTTTGTTATGCGGGATATCCAACTGATGAAGAACGAGTGATAAGAAATTGCCATAAAGAATTTCGAGAAAGAATCTCCAATTCTTTGCTTGTATTCTATAGTTGTGAATATATTGATGATGAAGATATGCAAAAAGCAGAGGAATCACTTGTTGCTTCTCACAGAGAGAGAACTAATATGCATGTGTTTGATTGACTATAATGAAATGTGAGGAAAATAGGTCACTTACATGTAAAAATTTTAATTTTGAAATAACGTTATCATTTTGGTTTTGTAAATTATGTGTAATATGAATTTTGTTGAATAGTAATGGTGAATACTTAAACGTCTTGTATGGGAGGATGAGGAGGGGAAATTTTATATATAATTTAGTAAATAAATTAATAATTTAATTTTTACAATAAATTTTAATAAAAAATTAAAATTCAATAAAAACAAAAGGCTTTTAATTTAAACTTTTAAAGAGAAGGAGGAGGGAAGGGGGAGGAGGAGTGACGAGGAGGGGCTGTGGGAGGCAAGGATGAGGAGGAGGGAGCATTGAGGAGGATGAGGTATGGGGGACAAGGAGAAGAGAGGAAAGAGGGAGGAGGACGAGAGAGGAAAAATGGAGGAGGATGAGAGACGAAAGGGAGAGGAGGAGTTAGAAAAAGTTTTAAAATTTTATTCTTGAAGCTAGAAAAGTTTAAAGATTATTTAAATTCAGATTTTGAAACATAAGTGCAAGAAATTTAAATCTTCTACTACTTGTTATCCTATGAAACACGAAGTTTAATAAGTGTGTGAATTTTAAATCTTCTCCTACGAGATCTAAGCTCTCTTTTTTGTATTTGGCATTCCAAATTCTCTTCTTCCTTGTGCTTAGGTTGTTGTCATTGACATTTGAAATTCTCTTCTTCTTGTGCCGACAATGTTCTCCGAGACATTCTTTGCATTCTCAAGACTTTACTTGCTAGGTACCATAGCTCTGAACATTCTCTTTCTTCTTAGATACAACTTCTATGACATGCTCTGAACATTCTCTTTCATCACTTTCCTCCCCTTTCTGTGGGGGTTAAAGGTCATTGTGCCTTTACCCCGGTTATGCACAATACTCAAACACATATATAAATGAATGAAAAAGAAGATTAGGGTGTTCTGCACCCACAAAACTTGTGTGGCTCTCTGTTTCTCTCTCTCCCTCTTTTGTTTTTGCTTCCGTTGAGAGAACTCTCAACTGGTATCAAAGCCCAGGTGATCTAGTTGAGTGTGCATGAATGCCTAGAAGCCCAGCAGCTCTATGGGAGGAAGGAGAAGCTCTATGGGAAGCTTTATGGGTGACTTTACTTGCATCCGAGTGTGCAAAGACCTTGACGGAACCTTTAAAAAGTCACTTTGGTTTTGTGAAGTGGTTTTGAGAGCCTGTTAAGTGTTCTCAAAGAAAAAGTCGTTTTTAAAGCTTTTCCCTATTCCGTTTGATGACAAAGACTCCGTATTGACTTGTAGAGGCAACTAGTGCTTGCTTTTGGTGTCCATTTCACTTCAGGAGCTTGGAAATACCTTCATTCTTGAATTTGGGATCATTTCATTGGATTTCTGTCTCACTGTGTCAGTTTCTACTTTTTTTGCCTAGGTGTTGGAACTCAAGTTTGAGGCAACCATTTGCAGATCTGTCAGTTCCGGTGGACTCAAGAGGTCCCAAAATTTCTATGTTGCTCATCATTTGCACTTCAGTGGAGTTTACAAATAGTTATGTTTCCAAAAACGTTTTTCAGTCCATGTGTTGGACCCAGTGATTGAGACCATGGTTTCTAAAACTGTCTGTCCCATTGCATTCCAGACGCCTAAAAAACCCTACCTGTTAGTTCTTGCATGATTCGGTGGAGTATTTTCAAAGTTATAGATCTCTGTGTATTGGATTTCGTCTCTCTGTTATGCATTTTTCATTCTAAGGTTTTAAAACCTTAGATTTATGCCACATGGTAGTGGATAAGTGTTGACTCCCATTTCTCACTCATCGGTTGGGATTTTGGAGTTCCAGAAGAAGAGAGATATTTGTAGATTGTCTTGCTAATTCTGGTTATGCAATGGTGCCCATATTTTGAGGCATCTCAAGTTCTATTTTCAGTAGCGGTCATTGCCGTGGGACCATGATTTCTTGAGCATACCTTATGTAGATCACTTTGGTTATAGTTTGAGCCGTATGCGCTCATTCATGGTGTGCATTGGGTTATAGTGGATGATTTATAAGCCATTTGGATGCATTGCAATCCTTATTGGATGTGCTGATAGGCCCAGATTGCCTTGTGGGATGCCATTTTTTATGGATGCTTTGCACATGGATGCTATTTTATGCTGAGGGATAGCTTTGACACATTGAAGGTGATGCACTGATAGTGTTATGCTCTCTTGGATGAGATATTGGTAATGCATATGCCCATGGACGGTGTTTATGCTTGAGCCATTTGGCACTTATTGGCATTTTGGATTGCCATTACAGTTGGCATTTTCTTTTGGGCTAGATTCACTCATATGGATGCATAGTACATGCACATGAGTCAGCTGTATCTTTTGATGCTTTGAGCTTTGAGTTTTGGTGATATTTCACTCTATTGTGGCATACACATTGTTAGATATCAATGCTCCACTCTTGTGTAACTACACGGGAACCAACTAACTCTACTTGTAAGCCCCCCATATGAGGAGAGAGCATTTGAGTAGCTCGGTTATCCGATAGGTCTTGGTTTGGACACCAGATGGGGGCCATGTGTGGCCTGATGGCTGGACTGAGTTGGCACACTGCCAACTAGGCTACATGCAAGTGTGGGAAGACATCCCATGACTAACCACATTGAGGGTAGATGGAGCTTTTCTCGAGGCAACCCACTCTCAGGTTGCAGGGCCCGTTTGGAGTCCCATATGATCTTCGATGGGCCGATGGAGACCGTAGTTTAGGTGCCCTATTTTATGCCATAGTTTTATCGTGTGGTTGGTGGCCTATTTTGGGACCAACCCCTAGTCGACCGTTTTGGGCAGATTGGGTCGGTCACCCAATTGAGCCCAACTGACTATGACTGGTGGCTATATAAGAGCGAGCCCGTGAAGCCCATTTCATCACTGGCTACAACAACCCTGATTCCTTAGCATCCAGCCTCCGTCCTCTACTATTTCCAGCTTACCATCGAAGCTTCTTTCATAGGAGCACATGGTTGGGAGGCAGAGCCATCTATTGTATCAGTTCTATAGTAATCAAATTTTTGATTCTCCATACTATCTGGTTTTCTCTCTTGCATACGAGATCCTGCTATTTGTTGAGCATAGACGTTGTATTATTTTCTTACATGGTATTAGAGCCCTGGACTCTAGCAAGAAGATTTGGTAGTGTGTTTCTGTTTGCGAGCAGATTGTGAGTGATGGCCTAGCCCGCAAGACTGCCAATCCCACCGTTCGGAGAAAGCGGAAAGTTGGATGGCTCTAACTATCCACTCTGGAAGTTCAAGATGAAGACCATCCTAAGCACATATGAGCTTTGGGACACTGCTACTGGGGTGGACGTGAGGCCGGTTGCGAGATCGGATCTAGCCAATGAAGGACAATAGATAGTACCAACTGCGGATATGATTCTCACGTGGACAAGAAGAAATGTAGATGCACTGTGTTCTATTGTCTGCAGTGTAAGTGATTCCATCATGGCGTTAATTCAACATGTCACCACAACGGAGGAGGCATGGACGGTCTTGAAAAATCAGTACGAGACCACGAATCAGATGCGAATTCAGAATCTGGAGACTCAACTCATGAATGAGAAATTGTCTGAATCTGAAGCGGCAGAGAAGTTCATCACCAGGTGAAGAATTTGCACGATTAGATGACTGCGATTGGCATCACCATCATCGGCAAGAATCTAGCATGAAGGTGCTTACGGATTCTCCCACCAAAGTACGATGGTCTTGTTACAGTGCCAAATATGCAAAATAGAAATCCGCCCCTCAACTTTGAGGATTTCAGCACGATGCTTCTGGAGGAGGAGATGTGTCAAAAGACGAGGACTAGAGAAGATTCGGCTTTCTAGATCGGATCAAAGAAAGGTAACGGTAAGGACTCTGGTAACCCATCTTCTTCTGATGATAAAAAGAGAAAGAAGAAGATCAAGTGCTTCTATTGCAACAAGGCAGGGCACAAGCAGAATGAGTGCTGAAAGAAGATTGCATATGAGAAGAATGGAGTAAAGAAAGAGTCCAGCAACAGTGCGCAGGCATTACTAGTAGAGCTGTTTGTAGCAATTGAGGAGATTTGCACGGAGGCAGTTCATGTACCTACGGATGAACCTTGGATCATTGACAGTGGTGCATCATGCCACATGACCAGTTGGAAGGATTGGTAAACCTCTCTACAGCCGGTAGGGAATGACATCCTGGTAGCAATCGACAATGATGCAAAATGTCCAGCAAAAGGAAAAGGTATGATTGCTCTCAAGTCAGATGGAGTTGTAAAACAGTTGTCTAATGTTCTTTATGTGCCACATATCAAGATGAACTTCTTGTCCGTTTTTGTGATCATGGATCGGGACCTCAAAGTTTAATTCAATAAGAATGGTGCACAGATTCTGGATCTTCAAGGGAAGCTCGTGGGTAAAGATACACGGTGCAACAACATCTACGAACTCTCAGCTTTCAGTGCTCGAGCCGATGTGAAGAACACTAAGCTATGGCATGAGAGGTTTGGTCATCTAAACCTTAGTTCTTTGAAGGAGATGCATAAAAGTGGAATGATTGCAGACCTACCAAAAATTTTAGATGTGCCTGATGTATGTGAAGCTTGCATGATGGGCAAGCAGCATCGGCATCCCTTTCCTAAAGAGACCAACAGGGCAAAGGCTCCTCTAGAGCTCGTTCACATGGACCTCTGTGGAAAGATGGAGACAGAAGCTTTGGGTGGTTCCTACTACTTCATGATGCTGATCGATGACTACAGTAGAAGGATATGGATATACTTCTTGAAGACTAAAGACGAGGCTTTTAGTAGGTTCAAGGAATGGCATGTAATGGTCAAGAAAGAATCAGGGAGGAAGGTGAAGAAATTGAGATCAAACAGAGGTGGAGAGTTCACATCAATTGAATTTAAAAGTTACTGCAAAACTCACGGGATTAAGAGGCAGAAACCCCCACCACATACATCACAGCAAAATGGAGTAGCAGAGCACAAGATGCACATCATCTGTGAAATGGGCAGGAGTATGATGAAAGGGAAAGATTTGCCAAAGTCTTTCTGGGCTGAAGCATATAACACGGCAGTTTACATTCTGAATCGTAGCTACACGAAGGCTGTGAATGGGATGACTCCACTACAAGCCTTTTTTGGTAAGAAACCTTTAACTGCAGGTTTCAGAGTTTTTGGATGTGACTGTTTTGTGCATGTCCCTGATGCTACTAGGACCAAATGGGAACCAAAGAGCCGGAAGTGTATTTTCTTGGGCTATAGTGAAGAGGAGAAGGGTTACTGTCTTTATAACCTTGTTACCAAGAAGGTAATTCTAAGTCGTGATGTGGTCTTCTCAGAACAGCCGCATCAATTGGAGGAGGATGCTTCCTTCCCAGACAACCAAGACTAGGATATCCATCCAGTATCACCACCAATAGCAGACTGAACTCCCCCAATGGTGCTTGGGAGGATTCAAGATAAAGAAGATAAAGAAGAGCCTACAGAACCACAATGGCAATGGCCATTCCCAAAGTGGGTAAAGCAACTTTTGGATGGCAGAGAAACTCCAGCCATTGAGGAGGAACCATTCGAACACCAGTCCAAGAGGAAGCAAAGAAGGGTGCAGGAACACTTGGTCAACTATGCTTTGATGACAGAAGTGATCCGTGCTAATGAACCCAAGGATCTTGAAGAGGCACAGGGTGATGATAGGTGGATCTTGTGGATCAACCACCAAAATGTAAGGTAATTGGGACCAAGTGGGTGTACAAGACCAAGTACAAGTCCGATGGCACATTGGATAAGTACAAGGCTCGGCTCATGGCAAAAGGATTCACATAGGTACATGGTTTTGATTATCAGGATACTTTTGCTCCCACAGCTCGATTAATCACAATTCGCAATGTTTTGGCTTTAGCTGCCTAGGGAAGTTGCCCTGTGTTTCAGATGGATGTAAAATCTACCTTTCTGAATGGAGATCTCAAGGAGGAGGTATACGTGGAACAACCACCAGGTTTTGTGATCCCCGGTTCAGAAGGTAAAGTTTGTAAACTGAAGAAGGCACTGTACAGGCTGAAATAGGCCCCACGAGCGTGGTAACAGTGAATTGATGCCTACTTTCTGCAAAACGGGTTCAAGAGGAGCCCATCAGATGCAAATTTGTATATCTTTAGAGAAGGAGGCAGGTGTATAATCATGGTCCTTTATGTGGACGACCTTGTCATAATAGGGAACCATGAAGAGAAGATCTCGCAAATAAAGCATTTGCTAGGAAGAGAGTTTGAAATGACAGACCTCGGATTGATGCATTTCTGTTTGGGGATTGAAGTTTGGCAAGGGCCGAAACAAATCTTCATTTCACAGCTGAAGTATGCTGGAGAGATACTGAAGGCATTTGGCATGGCTGAGTGCAAGACAAATGGTACCCCTATGGAGGTTGATGTGAAGCTCTCAAACAAGGATTCATCACCACTGGTGGATGAAGCGAAGTACAGAATCTTATGGGCAACTTGATTTACCTGTGCAACACGTGGTCGAACATCAGTTTTGTGACTGGTGTACTAAGCAGGTTTTCCAATAAGCCCCAGGAGAACCATTAGAGGGCAGGGATGCGGGTGCGAAAATACATCAAAGGCACACTTGATTATGGCATCACCTATACCAAGGGCAACATCTTGACCGGATTCTATGACTCGGATTGGGCAGGAGACGTGGATAGTAGGAGATTAGTGACAGGTTACTATTTCTCACTTGGATCTGGAGTTGTGTCATGGGTCAACAAGAAGCAACCCACAGTTGCTCTTTCTTCTACTGAGGCTGAATACAAATTAGCATGCTTTGCTTCTTGCGAGGCAGTGTGGTTGAGGAGGATTTTGGGGGACATGGGAGCAGTGTAGAACAAGCCTACACAATTATCATGTGACAATCAGAGTTGCATGGTGATTGCAAAGAACCTTGTGTTCCACGCTCACACAAAACATATTGAGATTCAATATCACTTTGTACGCGAGCTCATTATGGATGGAGAGGTCAACTTGGTGTACTATCCGACTACAGAGAACGCTGTAGACATCTTCACAAAGGCTCTTGGAAGTGTGCCTAGTTGGCAGTGTGCCAACTCCATCCAGCCATCAGGTCACACATGGCCCCCATTTGGTCTCCAAACTAGGACCTATTGGATAACTGAGCTACTCAAATGCCTTCTCCTCCTATGGGGGGCTTACAAGTAGAGTTAGTTGGTTCCCGCGTAGTTAACACGAGAGTGGAGCATTGATATCTAACACCCCCCCTCAATGTCCACTCGCAAGGGTAGACGAAGCTTTTCAGTCCACTCTCAAGTTGCGGGGTCCATTTGGAGTCCTAGATGATCCTGGATGGCTGTGGGCCAAATGGAGACCGTAGATTAGTTGCTCTATTTTATGCCACGGTTCTATCATGTGGTCGGTGGCCTATTTCGAGACCAACCCCTAGTCAACCGTTTTGGGCGGACTGGGTCGGTCACTCAATTGAGCCCAACCGACTATGACTAGTGGCTATATAAGAGCGAGCCCATGAAGCCCATTTCATCACTGGATACAGCAACCCTGATTCCTTAGCATCCAGCCTCCATCCTCTATTGTTTCCAGCTTGCCATCGAAGCTTCTTTCACAGGACCGCACGGTTGGGAGGCAGCGCCATCTATTGTATCAGTTCTATAGTAATCAAATTTTTGACTTTCCATACTATCTGGTTTTCTCTCTTGCGTACAAGATCTTGTTATTCGTTGAGCACAGACGTATTATTCTCTTACACACATTTGGGTGCACCTGGTATTTGGTGTGATTTCTCTTTTGCAGGTACTAGCATTTGGGATTTTGTTTCATTTCCATCATGGCATCCTCTTCCATGTCTGAAAAGGAGTTTGATGGGACAAACTTTTCTTTGTGGAAAGACAGATAAGGGATGTGGTTATTCAAAAGAAGCAGATTAAACCCTTGGCAGGGATTGAAGCTAAGCCTGCAGATATGTCTGAAGATGATTGGAATGAGTTGGATGCATTACCAAAGTATACTATTAAACTTCATCTCGCAGAGTTAGTTTATTTCATAGTAGTAAATGACCAGACTACGGAAGATTTGTGGAAGAAATTGTGTGCCACTTATAAGAAGGAAACTGCCTCTAATAAAGTTTACCTCATGAAGAGGTTGTTTGAGCTGCAAATGAAGGAAGGGGTCTCCATTGCTTCTCACTTGAATGAATTCAATATTATTTTCAGCTAGCTTCAGGCTCAGAAGATGAATTTTGATGCGGAGACTAAGGCAATATTTCTCTTATGTTCATTGCCATGCTCATGGGATACCTTTTGTACAACTATCAGTAACTCTGCACCTGGTGGAGTACTGAAGTTTGATGATGTTGTGGGTAGCTTGTTGGCCGAGGAGATTAGACGGAAGTCTATGGATGGCAACAAGTAGGATGTAGCCTTTAATGTGCAAAGGGACAGGGGGGAAGTCCCAAGAAAGAGGGAAGTCTCGTAGCAAATCTAGGGCATGGAACATTGAGTGTTACCATTGTGGCAAGAAGGGCCATATGAAAAAGGATTGCTACAAGCTGAAAAGAGAGCAAAAGGATAAGAAAAAGAATGCAAATTGGGGTGTAAATAAGAAGGAAGAGAGTCCAAGGGAGGACAAAGGAAAAATGAAGATCAAGGAGAATAATGCAGTCACTGATGATAGTGACAATGACATTCTCTTCATGTCTAGTCTACCTAGAGACTTGCTCACGACTTCAAATGATGCATATTCCTAGGATTGGATTTTTGATTCTAGTGCTTCATTCCATGTTACTCCCCATAGGGAATGGTTCTCCACTTATGACATTGGAAAGATAGGTTGTGTGCATCTTGGAAATGACTATGCATGTGACATAGTGGGAGTAGGTGACATAAAGTTTTCTTTTGCAAATGGGTCTACATTTATTTTGAAAAATGTGAGACATGTGCCTAAGCTAACCAAGAGTGTCATTTCAATGGGTCAGCTAGATTATCCTAGTTTTCAGACCAACTTTGGTTTTGGGGGTTGGAAAATTTAGGAGGGCTCTATGCTTTTGGCCAGGGGTGCCAAAAGTGGGATTTTGTATCCCTTACATGTATCAAGGGTGTTTGATCATGTTGTTATAATAATCGAGCAGCCAAGTACTTCTTTGTGGCAGTAGGTTGGGGCACATGAGCTAGAATGGAATGAAACTCTTATGCTGTTTGGGTTATGTACTACATTTGAGTTTCTCTGATTTTGAATTTTGTGAGCACTGTCTCTATGGGAAGCAGACTAAAACAGCCCATAAAAGAAGGGGAAAGAAAGAGTTTAAAAAGCTTGATTTGGTGCATTCAGACGTATGTGGTCCCATGCCTACACGGTCATTGAGCGAGGCTGAATACTATATGAAATTCATTGATGATGCAACTAGGAAAGTGTGGGTTTATGCTATAGCTCAGAAGAGTGATGTGTTCTAGGTATTTCAGAAATGGCTGGCCTTGGTTGAGAATCAATCAGGTAGAACGCTTAAATGCCTGTAGACTGACAATGGTGGAGAGTATCTCTCTCATGACTTTCAACATTTTTGTGATACACATGGGACTAAGAGGGAGCTCATATCCCCTCATACTCTAGAGCAAAATACAGTTGCAGAAAAGATGAACCATACCATTCAAGAAAGGTTGCAATGCATGCTTTCCAATGCAAGTCTTTCTGGTGGTTTTTGGGCTGAGGCAATGAAGACTGCAGTGCATGTGATCAATAGATCACCTAGTAAGAGCTTGGATGGTGGTATTCTTGAAGAGGCATGGAGTGGCAAGAAGCCCTCTTACTCTCAGTTGTGTATATTTGGGTGTGAGGCATATGCACATGTGCCAAAGGAGCTTCGAAAGAAGCTAGATCCTAAGTGTAGGAAATGCATCTTTCTGGGTTATGGTGAAAGTGGAGAGATGGGCTATCGTCTCTAGGATCCAAAAGCAAAGAAGATCACATGCAGCCATGATGTAGCCTTTAATGAGAAGAAGATGGATAAGGCACCCATGAGGGATGTGGAAATGAGGAGAATCACTTTCTAGGATGTAAATCCACCTGCATAGGTTGATAGACGGCAAGCTGTCCATGCACCAAATGTGCAAGAAATGGTACCACCAAGTACTCCCACAGGTATATAATCAAGGGTAGATGATGGATCATCTATTGGTGGAAATGATGAGCCAAATGTGGCTGATATGTAGGTGGGATAGCAAGTTGAAATGCCCTTGAGAAGATCATCTAGAGTGCCTGGACTGCCTGATAGGCTTGTTCCAAGGGTAGACTATGTGATGCTTAAGGATTGTGGGGAGCCTTCTTGCTACAGAGATGCTATGATGCGCAAGGATCAACGCAAGTGGGAGTATGCTATGCAATTAGAGATGAATTCACTTATGAAAAATAAGACTTGGGACTTGGTTTCTTTGCCACATGGAAAGAAAGCATTGCCATGTAAATGGGTCTATAAGATGAAGGTCACAGGTGATGATGTGCCTAGGTACAAGGCCCGTTTGGTCACTAAAGGATTCAAGCAAGAGAAGGGTGTGGACTTTGATGAGATATTCTCTCTGGTTGTGAAGATGACCACACTTAGATGCATGCTTGGACTAGTGGCAGTAGAAGATATGGAGCTTATGCAGATGGATGTCAAGACAGATTTCTTGCATGGGGATCTGCATTAGGAAATTTACGTGGTGCAGATGGAACACTTTGAAGAAAAGGGCAAAGAGCATTTAGGTTGCAAGCTGAAGAAGAGTCTCTATGGTCTTAAGCAAGTGCCTAGAGAATGGTATCAAAAGTTTGATGCTTTCATTTGGTCCCAAGGTTTTAGAAGGAGTGAAATTGATCACTACCTCTAAACTAAAAGGGCTAAGGATAATAGCCTGATAATCCCAACACTATTTGTGGGTGACATACTATTGGCTAGCAAGAATACTTATGAGCTAGATGCATTAAAGGCCAAGTTGCATGAGGCCTTTGATATGAAGGATTTGGGCCTTGCAGGTCATATTCTTGGTATGCGCATCATGTGTGATCGGAGTAGGAAACTCCTTTGGCTTTCACAGAAGGAGTATGTTACAAAAGTATTGCAGCATTTCAATATGGAGGGGGGCAAGGTAGTGAGTACTTAATTGCCTCCGTATGTGAAACTGAGTCATACAGATAGTCCCAAATCAGATGAGGAGAGGGCCATAATGGCCAAGGTTCCTTATGCATCAGTAGTTGGGAGTCTTATGTATGCTATGATAGCTACTAGACCAAACATTGCATTTGCAGTGGGAGTTGTTAGCCGGTATATGGCTAATCCAAAAAAGAGGCATTGGGAGGCAATTAAGTGCAAAATGAGGTACATGAAGGGTACCAAGGAGATGTGCATCTGCTTTGGTAGAGAAGACATGCGTGTACTTGGGTACACAGATTCAGACAATGCAGGGGCATGTGGATAATAGGAGATCCACTTCTGGTTATGTGTTCACCTTTGCAGGTGGTGCAGTGTCGTGGATGTCTCGTGCATAGAAGTGTGTTGCTTTGTCTACCATAGAGAATGACTGTGTTACAACCACAAAGGGTCGCAAGGAGGCTATATGGCTTGATCGGCTAGTGGGAGATTTGGGGATTCATACAGGTGTACCGATATTGCATTGTGATTCCCGAGTGCTATTCAGCTAGCACAGAATCCGGTCTTTCATGCAAAGACCAAACACATTGAGGTTAGGTACCATTTCATTTGAGGACAAGCGCATAGAGCTTGTCAAGGTTCATATAGATGATAACCCTATAGATATGCTGACAAAGAGTCTACCTAGTTAGCGGTTGGAGTATTGTCATGTATTGATGGGCATAGGATAGTATGCTCATTGGTTATTCTTCCTTAAAGGCACATTGTCCTTTAAGTGGGAGGTTGTGGGGGTTAAAGGTCACTGTGCCTTTACCCCAGTTATGAACAATACTCAAACACATATATAAATGAATGAAAAAGAAGATTAGGGTCTTTTGCACCCACCAAAACTTGTGTGGCTCTCTGTTTCTCTCTCTCCCTCTTTCGTTCTTACTTTCGTTGAGAGCACTCTCACTTTCTTCCAATTTCCTCTCTCATTTCATACTTAAGTTAGTACATCACTTTTCTCCACTCCCTTATTTTCTATCTCTTTCCATAGTTTTCTCTTCCTTCCTTCAGTTACAATGATGACTCTTTTGTCCCATCATCCCTCCTTACTTTCATCTTTCTTTCCATCTCCTCCTTCAATACTTCAATCCTATCCCTCCTCCTCTTCTCTCTCTCTCTCTCTTTCCTCTCTTCCTTCTCTTCTCTAACTACTCTTGAGTGGTGCGAGCAACTCTATCTATTCCACTTTCTCTACATATATTTCTCCCTTGCTCTCCTCTCATTTTTCTTTCTTCCTTCTTTTCTTCTCTATCTACTCTTTGCTATAGCCCTAGTGAGTACCTCTCTCCTCTCTTATCTCTACTCCTCCTTATCTCTCTCTACACTTGGCAATCGTGATAATTTGCACCTCTGCCCTTTTCTCTCCTCTTCTTCTCTCTACCCTTTTCTCTCCTCCTCCTCAACCTCTCTCTCTACACTTTACAATCGTAGCAACAGGTACCTCTCTACTCATCCTCTATCTACACTCAACTACTATAATAGCGGCACCTCTCTCTTCTGTCTCACTCTTTACTCATCATCCTCTCTTTCTACACTCGACTGCCCCATGGTAGTAAGATGGGAAACTTTCTCCTAATCCTCTCTCCACTCTTTTCTTTCCTTCTCCTCATCCTCTCCCTCTATACTCGACTACCACCACTGCAGTGAGCACCTCTCTCCTCATCTCTCTCTACACTCTCGACTGCCATGGCAATGAGCACCTCTCTCCTCTCTCTTGTGCTTTACTCATCATCCTCTTTCTCTACAATTTCTTGCTATAGAAGGCACCTCTCTCCTCTCTTTCCTCTCCTCCTTTCCATCCTCTCTCTTGATACTAAGTTGTCGTGGTAGTGGGCACCTCTCTCCTCATCCTCTTTCTCTACACTCAACTACCATGGTAGCGGACACCTCTCTCCTCCTCTCTCATGCATCTCTCCTCTGTTTTATCTCCTCCTCCTAATCCTCTCTCTTTGCACTTGACTACCTCTCTTTTATTTCCTCCTCTCTCTTTATTGTAAGGAGGATCCTTGGTGCCCATGTTGAGCTGAAGCACAAATGTGGAGATATGGAACACTCGATGACGTTATGCCCTAAACTACATCCAACAAAGCTTTTATCACATGAGAAAAAGATGAAGGCTTATCCAAATAACAAATTTAGGTTTGGTACAAAGCACAATACTTTTTATTTTACAGTAAAGGAAGAATTGGTATGCAGGTTGAAGAAAAGTTTGTATGGCTTAAAGCAAGCTCCAAGGAAGTGGTATTTAAAGTTTGACACATTTATGGAAGAACAAGGTTGCAATGGATGTCATTCAGACCATCGTGTTTATTCTCCAAAACTAGACAATGGTAGATACATGATCTTGTTATTGTATGTTGATGACATGCTTATTGCAAGCTCTAACATGTAGGAGATGAACATGCTCAAGAGAAAGTTAGCATATACATTTGCAATGAAGAATTTGGGTGTTGCAAGGCAAATCCTTGGCATGAGAATAACAAGAGATAGAAAAAATAAAAAAATGACATTGTCTCAGAGTGAGTACATTGAAAAGGTGTTGGAAAGGTTTGAAATGCAGAATGCAAAACCTGTTTCTACATCTTTGGCTAATCATTTCAAATTATGCAAGGATATGTGTCCTAAGACATAGAAGGAGATTAACTATATGTCAAGGGTTCCATATGCACTAGAAATTGGTAGATTGACATATGCACAAGGCCAAAGTTGCACATGCCATTGGAGTTGAGAGCATATTCAGGAACAATCTAGGTAAAGAACATTGGATGGCTGTACAGTGGATTCTCATATTTTTGAGAGATGTGACTTCTCATGCATTATGTTTTAAAGGTTTTGACATTTCTCCACAAGGATTTCTACATGTCCCACCATTTATTGACCAAGTACAAAAATCCTATGCTAGAGATTGCTACCTACGTAAAAGCAAGATTCAAACTATCTCTGGATTTATATGGTAAGAAGGGCACTGGCAAAATGGTGCTCTATAGATTTCTAGAGAATAACATTATTGAATAGGCAGATTTATGATTCTATTGTGTTCACTTGGTCCCCTTCAGAGGAAGATAAACTTAGACATATAAAGAGAGTCCTGCCATTTGCAACTAATCTTGACAAAAGGTCCTTAATGAGCTCACCTCTTCATCAGTGTGTGATGTGAACATATAATAAACAATATTCAATTTAAATGTTTTAATCTCTAAAGGCTTACTATTAACATTAATCTTGTCACAACTGTATTGCGATCATAGGCTTAGCAATCAAAATTCATAACTAACATCATTTTTAAGCATTTTGGTTTGTGTTTGAGACTCGTTTGACATCATACAAGTATTAGCAATCACTTAAGTTGTCTTTTCACAAGTTTTGTAAGCTAAAGAGCACTAAAAACACTTTAAAATCACTCCAAACTAGTTCAAACACATTCCTTTCACTCTCCTTTCACTCACACCTTCCTATACACAAAAAACCAATAGTTTTTCCTATAATACTGAGCATTGGGCAATGGGAAATGACAAAAGAAGCACGTGCAAAATAAAATCTTAGGCATGAACAACTATAACAACACATTGTTCCAACCACTGAGGTAGTTTTAAACACAAATTAAACTATTAATTAAATTATAAAATCATACTACTACAATCACCAGGCTAGTTTAACCATGGTCTACTGGCACACTAAGAATCTAATTAAATCGTTAAAAAACATAGTAGTCAACCATTGATCTGGTTCGAAAAGAAAGTTGGGCAATCTAAGAACATTCAATAAACTATAACAAAACATAGTACATAGGAAGACATCCAAATGCTTTAGGATAGTCACATTAACCCGATGCAAAATAAACTTTTGGACACACAAATAACACCAATTAAACAACTATAATAGCATATAGGATAGTCACATTAACCCAATGAAAAATACACTTTTGGACACACAAATTACACCAATTAAAAAATTTTAACAGCATATAGTACATGCAAAGTATATTGCTATTTATTTTTGGTAGGTGAATGATTTAATTGAGACATATATGGCTTGTCAATATGGCCCCTAAAGGGGACCCCTAAAGGGCCATATTGGCTTTGGACTTATTTGAAACACAAAAATCATGCAAAAATGTGCACAAGATATACATATAGTGGCTTGGTCATAGCAACACTTAAACAATAAAGACTACTTCTCCTCCCTCCTTTACCTATTTTAATTCTCCTTCAAGAGTTGAATATATGTCTAAAAGTATTTTTGATATCTCGATAGAGATGCTATTTTCCTTCACTGATTGGACTTATGTAAATGTCTTCATCAAAAAGACTTTTACACAGATCCAATCATCGAAGGAAAATGAGATCTATGTCTAGACATTGAAATTTTTTAAAGGCATGTCCAACTATGTTGGTTGTGTCTCTTGTTCATTTATATTTCAACCATAGGGATGGTTTAGGACAATCACACTAATTGGTGTTTGTCTTGAAACACCTTAGCGATATATTACTATTCTAACCCCACAAGGCATGTTTTGGACTCCAAGCTAGCCCAGTGTTTAAACCTGGTGTAGATTTATTTTCTCTTCTTTTCTTTCTTGGCAAAAACAAAATGGTGGAAAACCAACAATTAGCTACTATCATAAAATAAAAATTTCAACCAATGTGCTGGTTTAGGAAAATCACAATCTCAAGACAACCTACATTATGCAATGACATTTACAAACTATCAAACACTTGTATTCCACCCTTTTTCTATAGATGTCCTTCTTATTTGGAGAAATTCTCATGTTGTTGTATCAAAATAATTTTAGTTTAGCAATGACTTCCTCACATTCATCTGTCTCTCCTTTTCTTGCATTATGTTGATGCCCACAGCCCTATTGGTCCTTTTGACTAAAAATCATTAGAGCCATGTTGGTCATTTTGATTGACAACATCTTTAGTATTGTGCACCCAGTTTGTTTCTCATTTGTTTTAGGGTACACCAACATATCCAATTTATTCTTTTTTGTAGCTATTTTGAAGGACAAATTGATGTAATGGGATCATATGTAGGGTCATAAGGTCTATGGTTATGAGTGTCTGAACACATGTTGTGTGTAGGTATGCCTAATGATGTGTCAGTTAGTAGGTGTGAATGAGTGAATCTAGCAGTGTGGTGTGTGATTGAGAGATAATTGTGGATCTAGAGATGCTCTCTTGAGCTTACATATGATGTCACTCTTGGATGTAACTTGTTCCTATATATTGGGCATATCTCTCATGAATAATCTCCCTTTCCATCAGCTTGTTCTCTCCATCTTACTCCAACATGTGGTATAAGAGCTTTCCACCCTCCTTGAGCCTCCACCCACGTCCTAGTGCCACCTCCTCCTCATCTTCTTCAACCTTCTTCCACCTCTTCCATGTCTATCCCATTTTTCTCAATTCTGCCCAAATCTTATGACATCGATTTCTCCACGTCCGGTTGTTAACTTTCAAAATCCTTCTGTCTCCAGCTTTCTCACACTAGGGCGTACCTTTCCACTGTTGGGATTGATGGAATTGTACTCTGAGCTACCCTGTTGCCTTGTTCTTTGGTCACTGAACTTCCTCAAAATTCTAGCTCTACAATCACAATTTTGACCCGCTCTATTAGCTACATTTGGAAAACACTTAGGGCTAGCTCTTGCCAAAATTTGAGCTTAATCTGACCATAGACGAGGGAGATATCACTGTCTGTTTGGCCAATGTTCTTGATGTAATGCTAGATTACTGTGTGCACTATTTTGCCCATCCTTTGTGCTGCCAGTAGGCCTCAATAAGGGATTTTATTTCCACCTAAAAGCCCCTTGGTTACTACTCAAGATAGGTTGAATTTGATCCTCTAGTCTTTGTTTTCTCAATTTGGGGGTTTCTCTCAAATCTCCTTCATGGTTGAAGCATTACAAGTGGTTAGATGCTCAAAAGTTTCAGTATATTACTATTTTTGCTTGGCATTGATGGGTGTTGGTCATACGAGTAGATGGTTGAAGTATTTAATGCTCCAAAGTTGGTCTATCACTATGCAAATCATGTTTTTCAAGACATATGCTTGGATGAAAGGTTATATTGATCACAAGAATGCATCATTCATGATGTTTTAGACTGGTTCAGTGATGTATGCAGCCCTTTGCTTTTCTATGTGGATGATATGCTCTATGCATACTACAAAAGTTTGAGGTTAATTATTATGTATGGCTTTATGTTTCATACACTATACTATGCAACATTGAAGCATATGATGGATACTCTTCATAGGTTCTCTGCCTTGGCTTTGCCTAAAATGCATGTAATGGTGAAAGGTTATGTGCTTCACTTGAGTAGTGATTTGATGAGCATAGATTTGAAGATCAAGGAAGACATTATGTGCCTCAATGGTGATATACTAGCTATACTAGCTAGTGATTCTTTTATGAAGAAGAAATATGCAAGAAAGATCAAAGGGCAAAGGAGTTACAAGAAGGGCTACACCAAGAACCTCTCCAATGACAATGTACCTCACACTATGGTAGCTTGGAAGAGAAGGAGGAAAAGGACAAGATATGCCATCAAAGGGGGGAATCTCCCCACATCTTCAAAGTAGATTTTGTTTGTGTGTGTGGTTAATAAGGGTTCTCTGCCTTGGGATGTCCCCCTCAAATGATTCTTAGTCTTATGTTTTATCTTGCTAGATCTAAGGGTATTCCCATGCATAGTCATTGTCTATCTCCTAGTTGTAAACCAAGAGTCCTAGGAGTGAGTCACAGGTTGGGGCCATGTGTCTTACCACATGATGGTGGGCAAGCATCCCATGTACTACAAGTCATCAATTTGTGGGGCAGAATGAAGGACAAATTGATGTAATGGGATCATACCTAGGGTCATAAGGTCTATGGTTGTGAGTGTATGGTGTGTATAGGTGTGATTGATGATGTGTTAGTTAGTAGGTGTGAATGAGTGAATCTAGGAGTGTGGTGTGTGATTGAGAGATAATTGTGGATCTAGAGATGCTCTCTTGAGCTCACATATGATGTCACTCTTGGATGTAACTTGTGCCTATATATTGGGCATATCTCTCATGAATAATCTCCCTTTCCATCATCTTGCTTTCTCCATCTTGTCTCCATGCTACTCCAGCATATTTAACATATGTTATACACCCCTTTCACTTTGTGTAGATCACCCCTCAAATTATCTACGAAGAAACTCATGGTGTCCTAAAGACCTTCCTAAAAAAACCTGCTAGGTGTGCATATCTCTATACATTGGTAATACATGCTTTGATGAATACCCCAAGTAACAGGTGTCAATGCTTTGGAAGTGCTACTCTTGGATAATAATTAGATTTAATACATGGATATATGGAGTGTTTATTTTTTAAAATAAGTTGAATGATGCAAAATACAATAAGGAATATTGGGATTTAATCTGCATAACAAACTTTGCTATATAATTTTGTCAATCATATAACTTCTTTTAAAGATCTTCTTCAAATGTACCAAAAATGTTTCTTAAAACTCAATAAGATCAAAAAATTTGCAACTAATAACACAATGCATTATTTTTTAAACCAAATTATGTGGTAATCAAGCATGCGAAAATTTGTAAGAAGATAGGACAATGGTGGGAAAAAATTTGTTAAATGTCTTTATCATCAGGAGTGGAAAAGTTTTGAAGGTTTAAAGATAACATATCCACCAAGACTCAATAAATGGATAGCATATCATAATGTTTAGCCAAAATCCATTTTATACATCATAAATTATAACACAAAAAGTATTTGAGCATTCTAAATAAGCAGCACATGCATAGCAATTGTACCATAAGCATAGTACATGTGCATGCATACCCATGTTATTATGAATTGAGGTACAAGGAGATAATTAGGGGCATACATATGTTGTTTGATTAAGGGCTATGCTATGTATATAATATTGATAATTCTTATACAAGGATAATACTATTTGTAATGAAAAAATGTCTCTAAGGGCTTAAGTGTGCAATTTGTTCTTATCGGTTTTAATGTAGATGCTAAAAAGTAACTAGAAAAGGACATAATAGACATAAGAAATAAACTTTGTCATTTTTTTGAAATAGATCAATCTTGGAGTATAACATGTGTATATTTTGTGAATACACATGCATGAAAAAGTGAAGGTGATCCACATGGGATATACATAAACTATGAATTGAATTTGAAGATCAACCTTAAAGAGTATAATATGTGGATATTGTTTGGATAACCATTGTGAGGTCATAGATCACTGATGGTATTTTTTCTTCCATGTTTTGTATTCACAATTTTGATATATATGATCAAGATATTGATAGTGACAATTTTTTAAGAAAAAATATGTATGGGAAGATGATTTATTTTGGGAAAAGTTTGTATGAGAGAGTTCTAGTTTTTTCAGCTGGCTACAACTTTGATACTTTGAATTTGGATAGGGAAAAAATGGCCCAAAAATTAGGATTAGGCATTTTAGACTATTTTTCTACTTGGATTTTTGTGCCAAATTCTAAAATGCAGATTTGAGGCCTAAGATGACGAATTTTGACAAAAAGTGATGATGACCAAAGTTGTAGCAAATCAAAAGATAGTTAAAGTCATACTTTATTTTTTCCAAATTCTATACCATTTGGGAGATATGGGTCTCCAAACAGGGATATTTTTTTCCAATGTTAAAAAAAAAAGAGAACTTGCTAAATTACAGCAATGGCAATATTTTTGGAAAGCCGACCTGAGTTTTTTTTGGAGGGGGGCTTTCTTTTTTTTCCAGATGGCCCATTATCTTGAATTGTTTTTGGAATTAGATTTTTGGGGCTATGAAGAGACATTTTCTCAAAAACATTCTGAAAAAAAAAGGCTTAAAGGCCCTATGCATGCATGGGCATGCATATGGGCTAGATGGCATCGCCCATATGCACGCCCGTGCACACATAGGGCCTTTTTTTTTCAAAATCGTTTTGGGGGAACGTAACTTGGGCCAAGAAGAGATATTACACCAAAAACATTTTTAAAAAAAATGGACCGAAGGTCCCATGTATGCACGAGCGTGCATATGGGCCAGTCGCATCACCATCCAGCCCATATGTGCGTTGTGCACACATGGGGCCTCTAGGCTATTTTTTCAAAAAAAATTGTGGGAATGTCTCTTGGGTCCAAGGATATCCATTCCCCCAAAAACAATTTGAAAAAACATGGCTCGAAGGCCACGAAAACAATTTGGTAATTGGCTATTCAACACCATGGGAGGTTAGTTTGGGGAAAAAAATGCCTTTTAGTGCAATTGCTACTTGGGGCCATGGAAAAACACTACCCTAAAATTTTTTAAGAAAAGGAATCCATTTGGCAACAAATAGCATGAGTAAGCAAAAAAGTTGATCAATATTACAATAATCCAAATTTGGGAAAATTGGGACAATGACATGACCATTCTTTTAAAAGCTTTTGATTGGATGTTTCCCAAGAAATATTGAAAAGAGAAAAGAATTATCGATTAAGCATTAGGTTAGAGATTTGATTTTGTATTTTCTTAGCCTTTACCACCACAAATTCTCCCACTCACCCACAACCCCTACCCATGTACTACACACACACACAGACACACAGACACACACACACACACACACACACACACACACACACACACACGCACACACACAGACACACACACATAGAGACACACACAGACACACAGACACACAGACACACAGACACACAGACACAGACACACACACACAAACACACACACACACACACACACACACGCATGCACGCACGTGCATAGACACACGTGTATGCTTTTTATGATGGTAAAGAATTGGACTAGCTATTACAGCTAGACCATGCCTTTAATATGGTATATTTCCTTATCATTAGTCAAACATTTGATAGTCCATGAGGTGCTAATCCGAGAAGTATATTGCTTTTTAAGCATTCGATAATCCGTGATATGCTAAAAACATTTTTAACGGGTTTTACAACCTATGTTACGTAATGGAAACTGAAGCATCAGGATTGAATACGGGCTTATAATGTGTTAATGAAAGACTTTGGATAAAGTATATGTATTTGTAATAAAAACTCCAAAGACTACTATAGGGCATAGACTTGGGAGTGCTCATAAAAATAGATGGCAAGACCTATGCATACAAATTACAAGGAACTTTTCATGAAAATACTCGTTTAGAAATGAAAACAAACGAAGACAGCCGACCAGGTCAAATTGATCACGTAGATGGCTATATAAGCCTACCATACACACCATAACAACTTGAATTATAGCTTCTATGTCTGGGGATGAGACATAGCTATATGCTTTTTGCCTTTGACCTCAGCTAGTAGTCTTACCTAGTCTTCATTGCCCATAGACATAGCTAGTACTCTTCTCATACACCATCGTTGTTGAGCGTAACTCCACCCTGAGTCATGTACGTTTGGCTTCCTTGACCTTGTAGTAGAAATCATGCTGTCCTCCTTTGCATGGAGACATATACTGAGGTGGCTGAGCGAGCAATTGTGTGCCAATTCACGACAAACACATGGGAAGGTCTAGCATCGCATCTAAAGTCCCGAAGGCTACACACTATTGATGGAAGGTTTCAATGATGGAAGCGAGCTACACATACTTTGATCTCAACACCCCAAAGAGTCATGCCAGAAGTAGGTATTCTTGTTGGTTGTCTACCTTAGAAACTGGCATGATCTACGAGAGGTGGCACACCGATTATCATACTTTAATAAGAAGCATGCAAGCTAGTTGATATGTAGAAGCTGTATTTGAGTCGTATTAATGTTCTCTTGCTACAGCTTGAGCATGATGGATCACAACCAACTACTTTGTGCCCAATCACCACATCGAGATATGATGATTTGTGCAACCAAATCCAGTTATTATTGCCAGCATACAATTTGACGGATTGCATGGGAGTTGGCACACGAATTATCACACTAAGGCAAACAATGTGCATGCTTATCACAAACACAACTGGTTGACCATATGAGATAATCTAGAGACTGATAGGCGTTCCTTTTCAAAGCTTTACTTAACTCTTTTATGGTCGTATGTGATCTCATGATCTAATAATCTAATGACCTACCATTGATTATCATTACTATTTGGCCCCTAGTGAAGCTTTATAAGGGCCACTTGGTGGTCAAAATTGATGCTTACATGAGAAGTATGCTTACTATAATTGGAAATTTGACCCTTGCTTGGAGCACTCAAGACAGTAAGAGGTAACTACCATCTCAAATAGCATGAATTTTTACACTAATGATAGGGTGGAATACTCAATAAAGCATGGTAATAGTAAGTATAATGCCAATATAGTTACTAAAGACATACCATTTTTTTGTGTGTATATACATAAATGACCTTTTCTTGTTCTGAAAATGGAAAATAATAAGGGTTTCACTTGGATCCCAGACGTGAATTGGTGGAGACTCAAAAAAGTCATACTTCACTTCTGGCCTGAAGGCCTAGCCTTATTGTTTCATATTCTAAGGGTATGATGATTATTTCACTAGGCATATTATTGACATATTCCTATAGACATGAATCGATACCACTGGGTGTATATTGCTATATGTCAGTAAATGGTAATTTATATGACTAAATCCTTGGTCTCTATAAGAACCTTGTTTATAGCTTCAATGGAGATAAGACTTTCTCCATATCAATCAAGACAAAAATTTCTTCCAACCCCCTACCTAGGGTAATTTGTAAAAGTATGTTTCAAAAAGTGTGAAAAACTCACACCATACACATGGAGCATCTGGATGCTTGTGACTCAAATGTTGAGGTGCTGCATGATGCACCACCATCCAAGGTTGATTCAATTTGCTATATCAGAATAACCTATGATATTGTGACATCGATAACAAGTGGAGCTGCACATTGAAGCCTGTGGTCCCGCAAAAAGGGTTCTTGTTCTAACTTATCCTTGTTGTAGATGGATGCAGGTGAGTGGAGCTCCTTCAATATCATTCAGTATTTATAATTTTATAAATTTAATCCCTTCATGTAAAAATTGTCTTGTCATGTACTGTCTTGATTCATAAGACTAAGATGGATAATATTTGTCTTGAAATGCACACACACTCTTGGGGGATGGAGAAGAGAGGGAGACCCTTGTTTACTGCCATCCATAACATTTATCCAATCTTTTTCTTGTCCAAATTAAACAGGACTATGCTTGGCATGGTGATCAGCTAAAAGTGGGATATATTGATCTCCTTCCAGCTCCTTCCATTGAAATTCAAGGATTTTTATCCATCATTTCCAGCAAGGAAATCCATAAATTCATCCAACAACATGATAGTGGTCTACCTTCTACTGATCTGAAAAACTAGCAGATCCAGCTAAGTATTTTTGATTGGTGCCGCATTTGGGAACTTTTTGTAAAATCTTCTGACAATGCCCTTTCCACTATTCAAAAGCTATCAAAAGTCATTGGAAGGATAATTTCCAATGATGAGTCACAATACGAGGAGTATAAAAGAAAAGCTGATGGGGTGATCATGTAAGAAAACAATACAATGTCTATGCTCAACAGATAACAAGATCTCGTATGCAAGAGAGAAAAGTAGATAGTATAGAGAATCAAAAATTTGATTACTAGAAAACTGATACAATAGATGGCGCTGCCTCCCAGCCATGCACTCTTATGAGAGAAGCTTCGATGGCGATCTAGAAACAGTAGAGGACAGAGGCTAGATGCTAAGGAATCAAGGTTGCTGTAGCTAGTGATGATAATGGGCTTCATAGGCTTGCTCTTATATAGCCACCACTTGTAGTCAGTTAGACTCAATTGTGTGACCGACCCAGTCCACCCAAAATGGCCGACTGGGGGTCGGTCTTGAAATAGGCCACCGACCACACGATAGAACCGGTGTGCAAAATAGAGCAACTAACCTATGGTTATCGTTCGGCCCACAGCCATCCGAGATCATTTGGGGCTCCAAACGGGCCTCGCAACCCGAGAGTGGGCTGCCTCGAGAAATGCTCCATCTACCCTCAGTGCGGTGAGTCATGGGATGCCTTCCCGCACTTGCATGTAGCCTAGTTGGTAGTGTGCCAACTCCGTCTAGTCATCCGGCCACACATGGCCCCCATCTAGTGTCCAAACCAAGACCTACCGGCGGATAACTGAACTACTCAAATGCCTTCTCCTCATATGGGGGGCTTACAAGTAGAGTTAGCTGGTTCCCACGTAGTTACATGAGAGTGGAGCATTGATATCTAACACCCCCCCTCAATGTCCACCCACAAGTGAACTTACTTTTTCGGGTCAATGCCAAGTCAATGAAGATGCCTCTCCAACAAGTCTCTTCCAAGAGCTTTCGTGAAGATGTCTGCAGCATTCTCTGTAGTCGTACAGTACACCAAGTTGACCTCTCCATCCATGATGTGATATTGAATCTCAATGTGTTTTGTGTGAGCGTGGTATGCAAGGTTCTTAGCAATCGCCATGCAACTCTAATTGTCACATGATAACTGTGTAGGCTTGTTTTGCACTACACCCATGTCCCCTAAAATCCTCCTCAACTACACTACCTCACAAGAAGCAAAGCATGCTGATTTGTACTTAGCCTTGGTAGAAGAAAGAGCAACTGTAGCTTGCTTCTTACTGACCCATGACACAGCTCCAGATCTAAGTGAGAAACAGTAACTTGTCACTGATCTCCTGCTGTCCACATCTCTTGCCCAATCCGAGTCACAAAATCCAGTCAAGATGTTGCCCTTGGTATACCTATTAAATCCATAGGTATCAATTGAACGTTGCCCTCTACCTCTACCCATGGGGGGTTAGTAGCCTCCTCTTCTAGGTACATTACCCTGTCTCCCACCACGTGCTGAGTTGCCACCACCTCTAGAACTTATGGGTTGCCTTTCATCCATAATTCTAGCTCATTTGGGTTGAGAGACCTAACCAAAAAGTTATCCCTTTGCCAATTAGTCCTTGAAATGGATCAGCATCTGAATCATTTACTGAAGCTTTTACACCTTCATTGACCAACTCTTGGTAGTAGGAGAAAATCATAGCTTGTTTAACAGAGAACTGAAGAAAAGATGAGCACCACTATATGAAGGCATACATTTTGACTGTAAGGGTATTGCCATGCATAAATATGTGTATATGATTCAGTATGTACCATATAGCATGGTCAAACCACATTACCTTGTTTGGGCATTGTAACCCTACATTGATACAGTTGCATTTTAAGTAAGGTCGCATATAATTCCAAACATCTAATACCATTTTTGCAGGTAGTAATGTTTTGTGGCTGCAAAAAATCCCTTGCTTTGATGTGCAAAAAGACTCTTCCAACTCATTCAGAGCAAAGAGTTTTGGTAAGATAATGTTATTAGTATGTGCTGATATCCCCTCAATAGCCATGTTCCTATATTATTTTTTAATAGTATCAACATTCTCAGAGATCCCTGCCAAAATTGCCCACATTTTAAAAGTGATAGGTGTTGTAACACTCGTCACTGAGCGACCACAACTTATGGTCAACCTAGTGTGAAAATGTCCCTTCCAGTATTCTTTTTGGGATAAGGGGATTAACTGAAATATCCTTCATATTCAGAGCCAAAGTGTTTGGTGCAGGAAAGTTTTGTGTAAGGACATTTCTCTCTTCTTGAGATAAAGTATCAAATGGAATAAGAGAGTGTAATTTTGTGGAAAAAGGTGTAACAATGGTGTAACGTTTCCTTCCTCCACTACTATCCAAAAGATATTCCGCACTGTGGTAGCGGTAAAAATATTTGATCTATTAGATATCAATGCTCCACTCTCGTGTAACTACGCGAGAACCAGCTAACTCTACTTCTAAGCCCCCCATATGAGGCGAAGGCATTTGAGTAGCTCGGTCCTGGTTTGGACACCAGATGGGGGCCATGTGTGGCCTGATGGCTGGACAGAGTTGGCACACTGCCAACTAGGCTATATGCAAGTGCGGGAAGGCATCCCATGACTGACCGCACTGAGGGTAGATGGAGCATTTCCCAGGGCAGCCTACTCTTGGGTTGCGGGGCCCGTTTGGAGCCCCATATGATCTCGGATGGCTATGGGCCGAATGGCAACCATAGGTTGCTTGCTCTATTTTGTGCAAAGGTTCTATCGTGTGGTCGGTGGCCTATTTCAGGACCGACCACCAGTCGGCCATTTTGGGTGGACTGGGTCGATCACCCAATTGAGTCTAGCCGACTACGAGTGGTGCCTATATAAGAGCAAGCCTATGAAGCCCATTATCATCACTGGCTATAGCGACCTTGATTCCTTAGCATCCAGCCTCCGTCCTCTACTGTTTCTAGATCGCCATCAAAGCTTCTCTCACAGGAGCACATGGCTGGGAGGCAGCACCATCTATTGTATTAGTTTTACAGTAATCAAATTTTTGATTCTCCATACTATCTGCTTTTCTCTCTTGCATACGAGATCCTGTTATCTGTTGAGCACAGACGCTGTATTGTTTTCTTACATGGTATCAGAGCTTGGGCTCTAGCAAGAAGATTTGGTAGTGTGTTTCTGTTTGCGAGCAGATTGTGAGAGATGGCCCAGCCCGTAAGATTGCGAATCCCACCATTCAGTGAAAGCGGAGAGTTGGATGGCTCTAACTATCCACTCTAGAAGTTCAAGATGAACACCATCCTAAGCGCATACGAGCTTTGGGATACTGCTACTGGGGTGGACCTGAAACTAGTTCTGAGACCGAATCCGACCAATGCAGCACAATAGATAGTACCAATTGCGGATGAGATTCTCGCGTGGACAAGAAGAAATGCAGATGCACTGTGTTCTATTGTCTGCAGTGTAAGTGATTCTGTCATGGTGTTAATTCAACATGTCACCATAGTGGAGGAGGCATGGACGGTCTTGAAAAATCAGTACGAGTCCATGAATCAAACACGAATTCAGAATCTAGAGCAACTCATGAACGAGAAATTGTTTAAGTCTGAAATGGCAGAGAAATTCATCACTAGGGTGAAGAATCTGCGCGATCATATGATTGTGATTGGCATCACCATCACCAGTGAGAATCTAACATGAAGGTGCATACGGATTCTCCCACCAAAGTACGATAGTCTTGTTACGGTGCTGAATACGCAGAACAAAAATCCGCCCAACTTTGAGGATTTCAGCGCAATGCTTCTAGAGGAGGAGATGCATCAAAAGACGAGGACTGGAGAAGATTCGGCTTTCTAGGCTGGATCAAAGAAAGGTAAGGGTAAGGACTCTGGTAACCCATCTTCTTCTGATGATAAAAAGAGAAAGAAGAAGATGAAGTGCTTCTATTGCAACAAGGCAGGGCACAAGCAGAATGAGTGCCAGAAGAAGATTACAGATGAGAAGAACGGAGTAAAGAAAGAGTCTAGCAACAGCGTGCAGGTAGTACCAGTAGAGCTGTTCGTAGCAATTGAGGAGATTTGCACAGAGGCAGTTCATGTACATGCGGATGAACCTTGGATTATTGACAGTGGTGCATCACGCCACATGACCAGTCAGAAGGATTGGTATACCTCTCTACAGCCGATAGGGAATGACATCCTAGTAGCAGTCGACAATGATGCAAAATGTCTAGCAAAAGGAAAAGGTACGATTGCTCTCAAGTCAGATGGAGTTGTAAAACAGTTGTCCGCCGATGTTCTTTATGTGCCAGATATCAAGAGGAACTTGTTGTCCATTTTTGCGATCATGGATCGGGACCTCAAAGTTCAATTCGATAAGAATGGTGCACAGATTTTGGATCTTCAAGGGAAGGTCATTGGTAAAGGTACACGGCGCAACAACATCTACAAACTCTCAGCTTTCAGTGCTGGAGCCCATGTGACGAACAATAAGCTATGGCATGAGAGGTTTGGTCATCTAGGCCTTAGTTCTTTAAAGGAGATGCATAAAAGTGGAATGATTGCAGAGCTACTAGAAATTTTAGTTCTGCCCGATGTATGTGAAGCTTGCATGATGGGCAAGCAGCATCGGCAGCCCTTTCCCAAAGAGGCCAGCAGGGCAAAGGCTCCTATAGAGCTCGTTCACACAGACCTATGCGAAAAGATGGAGACCGAAGCTTTGGGTGGTCCCTACTACTTCATGATGCTGATTGACGACTACAATAGAAGGATATGGATATACTTCCTAAAGACTAAAGATGAGGCTTTTAGTAAGTTCAAAGAATGGCATGTAATGGTCGAGAAAGAAACGGGGAGGAAGGTGAAGAAGTTGAGATTAGACAGAGGTGGAGAGCTCACATCAAGTGAATTTGAAAGTTACTACAAAAGTCATGGGATCAAGAGGCAGAAACCCCCACCACATACATCATAGTAAAATGGAATAGCAGAATGCAAGATGCGTGTCATCTATGAAATGGGCAAGAGCATGATGAAAGGGAAAGATTGCCAAAGACTTTCTGGGCTAAAGCATGCAACACGGCAGTTTACATTCTGAATCGTAGCTACACGAATGTTGTGAATGGGATGTCTTCACTGTAGGCCTTTTCTGGTAAGAAACCTTCAACTGCACATTTCAGAGTTTTTGGATGTGACTGTTTTGTGCATGTCCTTGATGCTAATAGGACCAAATGGGAACCGAAGAGCCAGAAATGAAGAGGCGAAGGGTTACCGTCTCTATAATCCTATTACCAAGAAGGTAATAGTAAGTCGTGATGTAAACTTCTTAGAACAGTCACATCAATTGGAGGAGGATGCTTCCTTCCCAGACAACCAGGACCAGGATATCCATCCACTACAACCACCAACAGCAGACCGAACTCCCCCAATGATTCAAGATAAAGAAAAAGAAGAAGAGCCTACAGAACACAACGGCAACAACCATTCCCAAAGTGGGTAAAGCAACTTTTGGATGGCAGAGAACCTCCAACCATTGAGGAGGAACCATCCAAACACCGCCGGTCCAAGAGATTAGAGGAGCAAAGAAGGGCGCAAGAACACTTGATCAACTACGCTTTGATGACAGAGGTGATTCGTGCTGAAGAAACCAATTGTCTTGAAGAGGCACATGGTGATGATAGGTGGATGGAGGCTATGCAATCGGAGTATGGCTCCATATTGAAGAACAACACTTGGGACCTTGTGGATCGTCCACCAAAACACAAGGTAATCAGCACCAAGTGGGTGTACAAGACCAAGTACAAGTCCGACGGCACATTGGATAAGTACAAGGCTCGCCTCATGGCAAAAGGATTCCCACATGTACATGGTTTCGATTATTAGGATACCTTTGCTCCCACAGCTTGACTAACCACAATTCGTAGTGTTTTGGCTTTGACAGCCCAGGGAAGTTGGCCCATGTTTCAGATGGATGTAAAATCTGCCTTTCTAAATGGAGATCTCAAGGAGGAGGTATACGTGGAACAACCACCAGGTTTTGTGATCCCCAGTTCAGAAGGTAAAGTTTGTAAACTGAAGAAGGCACTTTATGGGTTGAAACAGGCCCTACGAGTGTGGTACCAGCAGATTGATGCCTACTTTCTGCAAAATGGGTTTAGGAGGAGCCCATTTGATGCAAATTTGTATATCTTTAGTGAAGGAGGCAAGTGTATGATCATGGTCCTTTATGTGGATGACCTTGTCATAACAGGGAACCATGAAGAGAAGATCTCGCAAACAAAGCATTTGCTAGGAAGAGAGTTTAAAATGATAGACCTCAGACTGATGCATTTCTGTTTGGGGATTGAAGTTTGGCAAGAGCCAAAACATATCTTCATCTCATAGCTCAAGTATGCTAGAGAGATACTGAAGGCATTTGGCATGGCTGAGTGCAAGATAGTTGGCACCCCTATGGAGGTTGACGTGAAAATCTCAAACGAGGATTCATCACCATTGGTGGACGAAGCAAAGTACAGAAGGCTTGTGGTTAGTTTGATTTACTTGTGCAACATGCAGCTAGACATCAACTTTGTGACTGGTGTACTAAGCAGGTTTTCCAATAAGCCCCGAGAGAACCATTGGAGGGTAGGGATGCAGGTGCTGAAACACATCAAAGGCACACTTTTGGGAAAATTTAAGTACTCTCAAAGAACATTTTTTCATGCATGGAATCGAAAAAGCTTCTAATAACTTGGCATTGGTTTGGCGGAAATTTGCTCATGACTCGGCGTACGGAAGACTTAATGATGGAGATTTTGAAATTATAAATATAGTGAATTTAGAGATTAAGATAGAGGCCAAACTCCATTCATTTTCCATGACACCTTTATCCACAAAATTGCCATTCATTATGGGTATATACAAATCCCATAAAAACACTTTTAGATGGATTACCAATGCTGCTGGATGCACATATGATGAAATTGGACTTTTAAATACGTGCTTACTAAAAACATGCATCTCACAACTTAAGATTAAATGTGCTAAAACTCAGCATGAGCTCTTTTTTAGAAGTGGTGTTAAATATTCTTGTTGGTGGGGGATTGAATCCCTTTATGACTACACTCCCTTTACGACTACACTCTAAATCTTCTCGACAAAATATTCAGTATTTTTCCCCCTGACATAGCACAATGCTATGAAAACATTCCTCTAGAAGGTGAAAATGGTCTAGTTAACATCATTAGTGAAATAATCACTATGACATTCAAGGATAGTAACTTCAATTCATCTCTTTTCAAAAGATGCCCCATTCTCCCATGGAAGGAATTTGGACCATGACAAATGGACTTGATCTGAACTATGATATGGAAACTATCATTGAAATTAATTCATGGATTATCTTGAATATGTATGTACAACTAGACAACATGACCTAGAGGCAAAAGATGGGAATTCCTATGGGCTTATCATGCTCACCTATTTGGTGCAATCTATACCTATTTTACTTTGAGTACAAGTTCTGCATTAATCTTGCCAGATAAGGCAGATGGGATATTTTGAAATGTTTCAATATCCCTTTAGATATATCGATGACATTTGCACGATCAATATACCTAGCCCGATGAGGTTCTACTCCCATGGTGATTACTATATTTACCCTCTAGATTTTGTGGAGATTATCACTAATACCATAACCATGGATGTTTTTATCGAAGGTATATAAATATTTTATTATAATATATTGGCAAAATTTTTCATACATTATTTTTAAAAGTTTCAAAGAATTGGCGAATTATATCTTTTATTATAATTTTTGTTTCAAAACTTGGCTAAATATTCTAGAGCATTTAAAAAACTTTCAATTTTCACAAATATACTAAAAACTAGTTATATTGAAAACTCTATCTTTGCCATTTTACATAATTTCAAAATACATGAAATAGCTAGCATTTAGGATGTTGTAGAGTATGCAAAGCATAAAATTGTTTAAGGATAATGAATATCCTTCAAATCCAATGGGGGAGAAAATTCTCAAAGTCTAGTTTAAATAGTCCAAAAAAGCTAATTATAGCCTTTTCTTTTACAGCTTGACTTCCAGAGTGCTAATGCTCTATCATACGGAAAGCTACTAACATCATAAGAATAAGAGTATAATCTCAACAAGCTAAGATCTAAGTTATCATCTAGTTTATTACAAAGTTTATTCTTCAAGTAACCGAGAGTACTAAAACACCTTTCATCCTTAATTGAGCCAAGAATAAAGGTTTGACATAAATTTGCAAGCTTGAAGTACTTAGAAATGTTATCTTGTAGGAATGTACTGTGAGAGAGCTCATTCCAAAGCCAAACCATTGAACCTTGCATTTGAACATTTTCCATTAAATTACTTTGTTGGTGCATGACTTCTCCAAAAAGGGAAGCTTTCCAAAATCCAACAAACCATTGTACTTTATATTGTCCATGTCAATGTCCCGTCCAGAGTGCTTTTTGAGAGCATCCAAATGATTCTTTAGACTTGCTTTGATACTTTCATAAGATCCATTAACCCAAAAATGTGGAAATATGATGGTAAATGCTTCCGTTAGATCATTTCATGGAAACCTACTTTTGATCTCATCTACCACTGCACTTGCAACTTCACTAAGGGCATTTTTCACTGTTTGTACTTTCTTTAAAAAAGCCTCTTTTTTAATGTATTGTAGTCTTTTGTGTCGTTTTTTTTCTCTCGTCATCCTGAAAACCTAATTGTTTGCACGAAGGGAAACATATCCTTCGTGGTCACATGTTAAAAGAGAGGAATCCCCATCTAGGTCTATTAAACTTTTCCAATCTTTAAACGATTTCTCGTCTTGAAAATTGGAGCTTGACTTCTTATTGTATGCTGTTGTTATACTCAAATTAGTGAGTTTTATTGCCTTGACATATTCATAAATATCCTTCGATTGAGACATTTTACTCAACATATTCATTTTGTCTAAAAGTGGAATAATTCCACACAATCCCAATATCGAATCTATGTTGGTCAATTTATGATACAAAATATCTGCCTTTTCAACCTCTTCTTCTGCCTCCATATGCATTAAATAGACCAAAGTCTTATTTTCATCACATAATCTTTTCACTAGCTGAACCAAAGATATCCATCTAGTATCCACATTCTTCAAAATCTTCCTCCCTTTTGTACCCACTGCTTCTGCAATAATTCTAAATTGATTGTATCTTTTTGGACTCTTGCAAAAGTAAGTGTAGCTTTTTTAAACCAAAGTCTCGATTTGTTGTACTGATGGAAATGTGGACACAACTTTGTAAGCTAGATTTGTGCGATGAGCCATACAATGTATCCCAACACAGTAAGGAGCATATTTTGTTTCTATTTGTACAGAGATACCATTTTGACAACCTTGCAAGACTGAAGCACCATCACATGCAAACCAAACAAGTCTCTTGACCATCTCGACTCTGTCACACCTCCATACTCTTTTAAAGCTTGGGTCAAAACTTGCACTAAGTTATTAGCATTGGATTCTAAATCAAGTTTGTGTACATGTAAAAAATATGGTTTTCTCTTATTGTTTTCTACCACGTATAAATGCATTCCCAACGACGATGTAGTATCCACAGCTGTGTACTCATCCAATGACACAGAAAAAAAAGTCTACGAGTTTTAAAGTCTCCTTTAAATCATTAATTATGACTTGGTTCATGTCGTTAGCCATATCTATTGCACTACTCCTTGACCAATGCATACTTGCCAAATTAGGAACATCCAAAAATTGAAGATATGATTGGTAACCCGAGAAGTCTATTAGTGAGTGGCCTTGCTTCAATATTTGCATGATAGTTGAGAATTGCATTATCTTTTCTCTATCAACCTGATCATTGATACATTCCCAATGCTTTTTCAATGATCCTTCACTTTTATTTCTGCTAGACTCTTGTGCAAGTAAGAACTTATTGTACTCAATCTCATTTTTTAAGTGGCGGTTATTTTCCTTGTCCCATTCTTTGATCACTTTCTTTTCATTACTTGTACCTTCTATAGTCTTGTAAACCTTCCCACAATGTTTCTCAATCATACCAATCTTCAATTGTAATGGTGCCTCCTTTTTCCTTGCCCATGTGCATATTTTACAAATGGCCCACTTTGGTGCATCCCCCATGTCCACTTGTTCTACTCTAACCAACGATATTTGGCTATCCTGATCTGCTTTTTCTTTATGAGAAATTGATGCTAAAAGCAAGTCATTCAATCTCGTGATGCAACATCCATCACTTGGTCCACCTTTAATAAATCTCCTCAAATCGTAAGTCTCTTTCAAGTGAGAAACTTGAGGCCGTGGAGTATAAGATTCTAAGATCCATCATCTCTTCCAAAATGAATGCATTATTTCTTCCAAGATTCTTCAAGAATGTACAAAAGATTTGATCTATTTGATGGTGAGTATGACCAACCAAGAGAAATCCAACATTTGATCTATTTGATGGTGAGTATGACCAACCAAGAGAAATCCAACTTTGATCTTGTCAACAACTCCCTGAACCCTTATCCAAAAGCATGCACAAGTATGTAAGAAATGTTCGGTTTTTGTCTTCTCTTGACATATTGTCAAGATGGATATATAGGGTTCTTGGAAGGAGGCCTTCCTATGATGTGAGAATGGGATGAGTTATTGTGATCGACATGTTTGCATATTTGGATAGGTGAAAAACACCTTATCTTGGAGCCTTTTGTCATACACAAGACATCCCATGAGATGCATTTGCACAAATGTCTCTTCGTTCACATCTTTTTAAACTCTCATAAAGTGAGGCAAATAGGTCTTCTTTTGATCCATACCATCCTTAAAGAGACCAAGATACTTTTCAAGATTCTTCAAGAACTTTCTTCTATGCTTCCCAAGAGCACTATTGATTTGACATGCATGTCAAAATAGTCAAATATTATTAATAACAAACACCCTAAATGTTTTAGAGAATCAAACAATACATATAAAATACCGTCATACCTCGTTCACTTGAGGTTGTTGGAGTTGCAAGAAGGATTGAGCAAGTGAAGCAAGAGAGAGTTTTTATTCAAGGGAGATAGTCCCAATATATAGGCTCCAATTACATCCAGTAGTGACATCATATGTGAGCTCAGTAGAGCATCTAGGTCCACAAATGTCTCAATTAGTTCCATTATTCTCTCAATCACACACCACATGTGTAGATTCACTCAATCACACCTACTGACACCTATCTAGGCACACCATGTGTTTACACACTCACAACCTTTGACCTTAGGACTCTAGATATGATCCCATTACATCAATTTGTCCTTCATTCCCCCCCACAAATTGATGACCTCAACCCTAGCAGTAGTCCATGGGAAACTTCATGGCTTGCCTACCTCTAGTGGCAACACACATGATCCACAACCTGGTACTCACTCTAGTTGCATCAGCAGTGGACTCATTTGGGCATCCTCATCCCAACATGATCTCACTCTGAATTTGGTTTGTTGGGTTACAATTGGGAGATAGACAATGACTATGCATGGGAATACCCTTAGATCCAACAAGGTAACACATAAGACTAACAATCATTTGAGGGGAACATCTCAAGGAGAGAACCCTTATTGACCACACACACAAAAACATTTACATTGAAGATATGGGGAAATACCTCCCTTTGATGGCATATCTTGTCCTTTTCCTCCTCTTCCAAGCTACCATAGTCTGAGGTTCATTATCATTGGAGAGGTTCTTGGTGTAGCGAATCTTGTAGCTCCTTTGCTCTTTGTCCTTCTCCACACTCTTTAATGTATCTTGTCCATATTCTGCAATACAAGATCCTTGTATTCTTTGAGTGTCCAAGCATTAAAAACATTTTGTGAATCATATGGATTGAAGAGGGTCTTACCACTTGTCATGCAAGGGTAGCATCTACTCTTGTACAAGAGGTGGTCATGATTGTATGGCAAGGTATAGTCAACCAAATGCAAGTACATTTCATACATCGTGAAAGATAGTGAAACCATAACTAAAGCATCTTCAAAATAAGAATCATAAAATGATTGTAGTTGAAAACTTTGTTCCAATCATATCCATTGGAAACCATCATGCAAGTCATGATATATTCTTCCTTCATGTAAGCTCTTGTCATAGTCAACCCCAACTAGGCAACTAGTCATAGTATGACTTGAAATCCAGTTCAAAGTACCATAACCTCAATATAAAAGATGAAAAATGCATTCAAATGAACTTCAAGGAGCATTCTCACAACTGAAAAAGCAATCTCTGGATCTGTGAACTGTACTTCAACTCCTCAAGCATCACCTTTGCATTTAGTGTAGCATCAAACTTCAAAACTAGTCTAGAAATGCTTGTAGAAAACAGAGGAACCTTGGAGGATTGCTACCTCACTCCACAAATAATCAAGCAGAGGGAATTTGCTGCACAATTAAAGGTACTTGGAAGGAGAAGCCTCAGTGCAAGTCTCAGACCAAATGAAGCTTCGTAGCTCCAAGGGCAGCAGCATCTTCTCTACCTCCAAAAACATGTCTTTTTCAAAACCCGACTGGTTTTTCCTTAGTTTCTCCTCATTCCCTTGACCATTTGCTCTAAAAATTCACCAACAGGTAGCCCATAGGGTTGCCTAAGTGCAACTCACACCATTTTGGAAATGGTGGCTCTAGTAAGCTAAACTGGCAAAAATGGTGCAGGATGAATCGAGTATCAGCACAGGCTGTAGAAGGACAATTTCGAGAAAAACTATGGAGTAGAAGTGCGCCTATATGAGAGGAATCTATAGCTGAAAGGGTTTGGAGAATGGTCGCCTACGTTAGGAGAACAAGCACTTGGAAATTCTACTCAAAAGAGGAAAAAATGGAGAAGAAGAGAGTATGAGGAAGAAGATGATGACATGGCACTCAAGGAGGTCTCAAGGATAGTGAACCAATGCTCTGATACCACATGTTGGAGTTGTAAGAAGTATTGAGCAAGTGAAGTAAAAGAGAGAGTTTATTCAAGAGAGACAAACCCAATATATAGGCTCTAATTACATCCAGTAGTGTCATCATATGTGAGCTCAGTAGAGCATCTAGATCCACAAATCTCTCAATCACACACCATACACCTAGATTTACTCAATCATACCTACTGACACCTATCCAGGCACACCATGTGTTCACACACTCACAACCTTAGACCTTAGGACTCTAGATATGATCCCATTACATCAATTTGTCCTTCAGTTGTTGCCTTTTGTTGTCGACACTTGAGATTTGCACATACACTACATAGCACCATTCTCACTTTTTTAGGTATCTTCACATTATTGAAATAAGTTCTTACACAATCTACTAAAATGACTATAGCTAGCAAAGTGCTCATTTCCCTTTGACATCTCCTCCTTGTAGAGTGTGTGAGCCCCAAATCTTGTGTAATTATCCATCAAGTGCAGTTTTCCTATCGTGGCCTTCACTTCTGCATTAGCACCAGCTAGCAAAAGCCGACAGCTATGATGCTAAAGCTTTCCATCCATGATAGGTCCATATATCCAACAGGCCTAATCAGACGTGGATTCCTAAAACACCTTGTTCACATTGCACTCCACCAACCACATCGGGTATAACCTGAACCTTGAGGTTTGATATGGAATTCATAGATTTATCCTACTATAGGAATAAGCTTTCTCATGAGAATTCTTCATGAATGTTTTCAAAGGTTGAACTACAAATTTGCATACTCTCTAAACAATACTCCACCTGCTCATTCTTCAAAGGGGTGATTGCTACATTCGAGTAATAAACTTGTTCCTCATGATTCAAACCAAAGTAATGTGTCCTGACAACTTTCAATTTTCTCACACCTAATCTCCCTAAAGAATTTTGAACACAACACATATAGTGCATGTCTCCTTTAATTGAGTTCTGGGTTGTATGAGAAGACTGAAGGTTCATGAGGCTTGATGAAGTTTGTAGTTTGAGGTGACTTTGAGGAGCTTAGAAGATAGCTTGAGATTGAGAAAAACATCTTGAAGATCGCCCACAATCACAATGAGGAAATGCTTAAACAAAAGCCTTGAAGAAACCCTAAATATTGATACCATGAACCAACCCTAAAAAATGGAACCCAAAAAGGATTAAAATGATGAAAAAAATTAATTTAAGGACCATATTTTGGAAATTACATATTTTAGAAGGTTAAACCCTGGACATGAAAGAGTTATCCATTTTGAGCCCAAAAATAAAGACATCTTTTTAACTTTTTTATTAGAAAAAATTGGCTATTTTCTTATAGAGATATACTGAACTACTTTTAGGGAGCTAGTATTAGGGAATTGTTTTAGGGACATTACGACGTGCTTGTGGGTGAGATTTCAAATTTGGGACTCTCATCGGTTCTTTCCAACGTAATGATTGCCACTAGAATAATAATGGGACTCAATCTATCAGAACTTGCTGGTGTAATCATCTTGAACAACGTTGCAGAGCTTGACACATGGCACTCCACGTGTAGAGCTCCACACACGGTAGTCAATGATTTGGCAAACAATTCAAGCTTCAATCTTTCAATGCATATTGGAAGCTTGTATACAAGATGGTTTTTTAGAAAATACATGGAAATAGATCTCTTTTAAGGAAGTAATGGAGGCTGTGGATAATAATCTGAGACATCTTAGTAAGAAAAACATTTGGGCTGATCAATTTTACTGTGCTATAACTGTGAAGAGAGTGGGAGAGAAGGAAGGAGTCTCACTTGCAGCTTTCTCACATACATAATGGGGGAATATACACAAAGGTGGAGGCTGAAAACAGCTTTCCTCTTCTTAGTTGTGAAAGCCAAAAGAACTCTGAGTACAAAAGAATAGGTGAACCCTATATGTGGGTCTCAAACCAAACTCAGCTAACTAAGGTGGCATACTAACTGAGCCACTAACTAGAGTACATAAAGATAGCTGCCATCCAACTATTATTCATGGGCGATGTACCAACCGCATCTGCAGCTAACAAGTGGGTGACCTAAATGCACAACAATCACCTTGGCATATCACGAGTGGAGCTCCATATCTCAACACTCCCCCTTGAGCTCAATCCCAATTCTTGCACACCAAGCAGGTCTCTGAACTTGCGCAGCTTCTCTGTGCCCAATGCCTTCGTGAATGAATATGTCAGCTGCCTGATCCTCTGTGTTGACATAAACTAGATCAATAAAACCTACTAGAACCTTCTCCTGCACATAGTGATAATGCACCTCAATGTGCTTTGCTCTAGCATGATAGACTAGGTTATTTGTTGTCACAATAAATGACAACTGGCCCATCTATAGACTGATGCATATCATAAAGTAGCTTATGCAACCAAGCTACCTCACATGCAGCCATTGCTGCACCCCTGTACTCAGCCTCTGTGATCGACAAGGCAACTGTAGGCTGTTTCTTACTGCTCCAAATGACTGCAGCACTCCTAAAAGAGAACGTATATCCACTGGTAGATCGTCTATCAGAAATACTACCAGCCCAATCAGCATCAGTGTATCCATGCAATTGTATCTGAACCCCAGTCTCATAAAACAGTCCATATTGCAATGTGGACTTCACATACCTTAGTATGCCTCTAGCCGCATCCAAATGCGGTTTCCTTGGAGCCTACATAAACTGACTTACCAAACCAACAGCATAGCTCAAATCTGGCCTCGTAATAGTCATATAAATCAAACTTTCTACTATGCGTCTATACATAGTAGGGTCTTCCAGAAGCTCACCTTCATTTGTGCTCAGCTTCACATTCTGCTCCAAAGGAACTGAAATAGGCTTACAGCTTGTCATCCCATATTTGGACAACATGTCCAATCCATACTGCCTCTGCAAGAGCCATATCCCACTTGTGGATCTAATCACCTCAATGCCCAAGAAGTAACACAGCGATACTAAAGGCATTTGGCATGGTTGAGTGCAAGATAGTTGGTGTTAGATATCAATGCTCCACTCTCGTGTAACTACGTGGGAACTAGCTAACTCTACTTGTAAGCCCCCCATATGAGGAGAAGGCATTTGAGTAGCTTGGTTATCCGGTAGGTCCTGGTTTGGACACCAGATGGGGGCCATGTGTGGCCTGATGGTTGGATGGCTTCAGATAGAGTTGGCACACCACCAACTAGGCTACATGCAAGTGTGAGAAGGCATCCCATGATTGACCGCACTGAGGGTAGATGGATCATTTCTTAGGGCAGCAGCCCACTCTCAGGTTGTGGGGCCCGTTTGGAGCCTCAGATGATCCCGGATGGCTCTGGGCCGAACGGCATCCGTAGGTCAGTTGCTCTATTTTGTGCACTGGTTTTATCGTGTGGTCAGTGGCCTATTTTGGGACAGTCGGCCATTTTGGGCAGATTGGGTCGGTCACCCAATTGGCTCTAACTGACTACTTGTGGTGGCTATATAAGAGCAAGCCCGTGAAGCCCATTTCATCACTAGCTACAGGAACCCTGATTCCTTAGCATCTAGCCTCCATCTTCTACTATTTCCAGCTCGCCATCGAAGCTTCTTTCACACGAGTGCATGGCTGGGAGGTAGCACCATCTATTGTATTAGTTTTACAGTAATCAAATTTTTGATTCTCCATACTATCTATTTTCTCTCTTGCGTATGAGATCCTGTTATCTATTGAGCATAGACGTTGTATTGTTTTCTTACATGGTACCTGAGCCTGGACTCTAGCAAGAAGATTTGGTAGTGTGTTTCTGTTTTGCGAGCAGATTGTGAGAGATGGCCCAGCCCACAAGACTGCAAATGCCACCGTTCGGTAAAAGCGAAAAGTTGGATGGCACTAACTATCCACTCTGGAAGTTCAAGATAAAGACCATCCTAAGCACATATGAGCTTTGGGATACTGCTACTGGGGTGGACATGAAGCCGGTCCGAATCCGACCAGAGCAGCACAATAGATAGTACCAACTACGGATGAGATTCTCGCGTGGACAAGAAGAAATGCAGATGTGTTGGGTTCTATTGTCTGCAGTGTAAGTGATTCCGTCATGGCATTAATTCAACATGTTATCACAGTGAAGGAGGCATGGACGGTCTTGAAAAATCAATAGGAGACCACGAATTAGATGCGGATTCAGAGTTTGGAGACTCAACTTGTGAACGAGAAACTATCTGAGTCTGAACCGGTAGAGAAGTTCATCACCAGGGTGAAGAATCTGTGTGATCAGATGATTGCGATTGGCATCACCATCACGAGTGAGAATCTAGCACGAAGGTACATACGAATTCTCCCACCAAAGTATGATGGTCTTGTTACGGTGCTGAATATGTAGAACAAAAATCTGCCCCTCAAATTTGAGGATTTCAACGCGATGCTTTTGGAGGAGGAGATGCGTCAAAAGACGAGGACTGGAGAAGATTCAGCTTTCTATGCTGGATCAAAGAAAGGTAAGGGTAAGGACTCTGGTAACCCATCTTCTTTTGATGATAAAAAGAGAAAGAAGAAGATCAAGTGCTTCTATTGCAACAAGGCAGGGCACAAGTAGAATGAGTGCCGGAAGAAAATTGTAGATGAGAAGAACGGAGTAAAGAAAGAGTCCAGCAACAGTGCACAGGCAGTGCCAGTAGAGCTATTTATAGCAATTGAGAAGATTTGCACGGAGGCAGTTCATGTACCTGTGGATGAACCATGGATTATTGATAGTGGTGCATCATGCCACATGACCAGTCAGAAGGATTGGTATACCTCTCTACAGCTGGTAGGGAATGACATCATGGTAGTAGTCGGCAATGATGCAAAATGTCCAGCAAAAGGAAAAGGTATGATTGCTCTCAAGTTAGATGGAGTTGTAAAAGAGTTGTCCAATGTTCTTTATGTACCAGATATCAAGAGGAACTTGTCCATTTCTATGATCATGGATTGGGACCTCAAAGTTCACTTCGATAAGAATGGCACACAGATTTTGGATCTTCAAGGGAAGGTCATTGGTTAAGGTACATGGTGCAACAACATCTATGAACTCTCAGCTTTCAATGCTCGAGTAGATGTGAAGAACACTAAGCTATGGCATGAGAGGTTTGGTCATCTAAACCTTAGTTCTTTAAAGGAGATGCATAAAAGTGGAATGATTGCAGACCTACTAGAAATTACAGATCTACGTGATGTATATGAAGTTGCATGATGGGCAAGCAGCACCGGCATCCCTTTCCTAAAGAGGCCAGCAGGGCAAAGGCTCCTCTAGAGCTCATTCACACGGACCTCTACGAAAAGATGGAGATGGAAGCTTTGGGTGGTTCCTACTACTTCATGACACTGATCGACGACTACAGAAGAAGGATATGGTTATAGTTCCTGAAGACTAAAGATGAGGCTTTTAGTAAGTTCGAGGAATGGCATGTAATGGTCGAGAAAGAATCAGGGAGGAAGGTGAAGAAGTTGAGATCAAACAGAGGTGGAGAATTCACATCAAGTGAATTCGAAAGTTACTACAAAAGTCACAGGATCAAGAGGCAGAAACCCCCGCCACATACATCACAGCAAAATGGAGTAGCAGAATGCAAGATGCGCATCATCTGTGAAATGGGCAGGAGTATGATGAAAGGGAAAGATTTGCCAAAGACTTTTTGGGCTGAAGCATGTAACACGGTAGTTTACATTCTGAATCATAGCCACACGAAGGCTATGAATGGGATGACTCTACTACAGGCCTTTTCTGGTAAGAAACCTTCAGCTGCACATTTCATAGTTTTTGGATGTGATTGTTTTGTGCATGTCCCTGATGCTAACAGGACCAAATGGGAACCGAAGAGCCGGAAGTGTATTTTCTTGGGCTACAATGAAGGAAGAAGGGTTATCGTCTCTATAACCCTGTTACCAAGAAGGTAATAGTAAGTCATGATGTGGTCTTCTCAGAACAGCCACATCAATTGGAGGAGGATGCTTCCTTCCCAGACAGTGAGGACTAGGATATCCATCTAGTACAATCACAAATAGCAGTCCGAACTCTCCCAATGGTGCTTGGGAGGATTCAAGATAAAGAAGAGGAAGAAGAGCCTGTAGAATCACAACGGCAACGGCCATTCTCGAAGTGGGTAAAGCAGCTTTTGGATGGTAGAGAACCTCCAGCCATTGAGGAGGAACCATCTGAACACCGCCGGTCCAAGAGATTAGAGGAGCAAAGAAGGGTGCAAAAACACTTGGTCAACTATGCTTTGATGACAGAGGTGATCCGTGCTAATGAACCCAAGTGTCTTGAAGAGGCATAGGGTGATGATAGGTGGATGGAGGCTATGCAATCGAAGTATGGCTCCATAATGAAGAACAACACTTGGGACCTTGTGGATCGACCACCAAAATGCAAGGTAATTGGCACTAAGTGGGTGTACAAGACCGAGTACAAGTCCGACGGCACGTTGGATAAGTACAAGGCTCAGCTCGTGGCAAAAGGATTCGCACAAGTACATGGTTTTGATTATCAAGATACTTTTGCTCCCACAGCTCGACTAACCACAATTCGCAGTGTTTTGGCTTTAGCAGCCTAGGGAAGTTGGCCCGTGTTTCAGATGGATGTAAAATCCACCTTTCTGAATGGAGATCTCAAGGAGGAGGTATACATGGAACAACCACTAGGTTTTGTGATCCCCGGTTCAGAAGGTAAAGTCTGTGAACTCAAGAAGACACTTTATAGGCTGAAACAGGCCCCACGAGCATGGTACCAGTGAATTGATGCCTACTTTCTACAAAACAAGTTCAGGAGCAGCCCATCTGATGCAAATTTGTATATCTTCAGAAATGGAGGCAGGTGTATGATCATGGTCCTTTATGTGGACAACCTTGTCATAATAGGGAACCATGAAGAGAAGATCTCGTAGACAAAGCATTTGCTAGGAAGAGAGATTGAACTGACAGACCTCGGACTGATGTATTTCTGTCTGGGGATTGAAGTTTGGCAAGAGCCAAAACAGATCTTCATTTCACAGCTAAAGTATGCTGGAGTGCAAGATAGTTGGTACCTATGGAGGTTGACGTGAAGCTCTCAAACGAGGATTCATCACCACTGGTGGACGAAGCGAAGTACTCCCACCTACACTTCCCCATATCCACTCCCCACTCTTCTCCAACCTACACTTTACCATCTTTTCTACTCATGTCCACTCCACACTTTGCTCCCACCTACACCTCACCATCTCTCTTCCCGTCTTGGAAACTCCCACCTACACCTCCCCATATCTTCTCTTTTTCTCTTCCGATGTCAATTCATACAATAACTTCTTGTGCATGTTGGACATCATTATGGTCTCCATCAATAGAAAAGGAATATGCTAATTGTTTTCTAATGGTATATTCCATGTTATTTTTGAGTCGGTATATGCATAATTGGTTAGAGCATTGTTACCATCAGTTTTTGGTTAGATATTGACAGTTATTTTTACGGTATTACCAATGCAAATACCGATGGCAATACCGATGCTTTTTGGACCCAAAAAAATTATTAATTAGATCCTGTAGCTGCATGCAAAAAAGAATCTAAGGCCCATATGACAAAATATGAAGAGGGGAGAGGAGAAGAGTGGAGATGAGGAGAGAAGGCACAGCTAGAGAGCACACCACAAATGACTAACTGTATAGTAGATTTAGTTGAAAAAATAGAATATATACAAAATCATTTAGGGTTAGGGTTAGGGGATCTAGCCCTTTCCTTTATAGCACTCTATAAGGTTAGTGCTATGCATATATGATCACATGATGGTGCTATGCACACATGATCACATATGATGTTGACTCTTGAGCGTGAACTCTCAACACTTCCCTCAAGATCAACATCGTGAAGTAGTCCTTCCCTCAAGATGATGATTTTGGGGAATCGAAGAAGGACTGAGCATTACATTTTATTACACCCCTTTAATGGGAATGTCCTTCCTCTGCATCAAACGAAGAGCTAGTCGGTGTTTCTCGAATAGCTCTTTACCGAGTGGTTTGGTAAAGATGTCTACAGTAATCTCTTTGCTATCACAATGCTATAGTGTGATGTCACCAAGTAACACTCTTTCTATGATGAAGTGCTCTCTGACATCAATGTGCTTTGTCCTGGAGTGATATATTGGATTCTTGGCCAATGCTTGAGCCGATTGATAATTATAGTATATTGTTGTTGGCTTTGACTCATCAAAGTAATCTGTTTCTAACAATAGTCTTCTGAGCGATATAGCCTCACATGCACCTATATTGAGTGCTCTATATTTTGCTTCAGTCAAAGGCAAAGAAACAGTTGGCTGTTTGTTTGACAACCATGATATAGCAACTTGACCGAGGAAAAATGCATATCCTTGTGTCGATCTCTTGGTCTCATGATCTCTGGCATAGTCACTATCACAGTATCCATGCAACCATGGATGACTTCCTCTGTATTCTATCCCAAGCTCTCTTGTACCTTTGATGTATCTCAAGACTCTTTTGGCTGTATTCCAGTGAGATTGTTTTGGATTTGCCATAAACTGTGCTAGTGATCTTACTACATAACAAATATGTGGTCATGTGATTGTCAGATCTATAAGAGATCCGATGAGTTGCCTGTAGTATCTGTCATTGACTGTAGGCTTTTTTGAATCTTTAGTAAGTTTCAAACTCTGTTCCATGGGAGTGGCTGCAATCTTGCAATCTACCATATAAAACTTCTTCAAGAGACTGTCAACATACTTGAGCTGACTCATGAATGTGCTATCTGAATCTCTCCTGAACTCAATTCCAAGACAATAGTGCATAAGTCCAAGATCTTTCATGTCGAACTCTGTAGATAATTCTTGTTTTAGTTTTCAGATGAAGCTATCCTTGCTTCCTATCACAATCAGATCATCTACGTACAAAAGTGTAATAGTAATGTCTTCTCCTTGAACTTTGTAGTAGAGAGTATGATCTGCATTGGATTTCATGTATCCCAAATTAGCAAAATACTTGTCAATTCTGTTGTACAAACTTTTGGGTGCTTGCTTTAAGCCGTAAAGACTTTCCTTAAGATGACAATCCTTATTCTTTTTTCCTGGTTCAACATAACTTGCTGGTTGTTGCACGTAGACTTCCTCGTCTAGATAACATTGAGAAATGCATTCTTGACATCGAGCTGATACACATTCCATCTGTTGAGTATCGCTAGGGATATCAAGAACTGTATGGAATCCATCTTTGCTGCTGGAGCATAAGTTTCATCATAGTCTTGACCATATTGTTGTGCAAATCCTTTTGCAGCTAGTCTGGCTTTGTATCTCTGAATACTGCCATCTAGATTGTACTTCACTTTGTATACCCATTTTTTTGCTATAGCCTTGTTTTTTGGTGGAAGGTCGCATAAATCCCAAGTATTATTCTTATACAAAGCATCCATTTCTTCATTCATAGTAGTTTGCCATTCTGGCTTGTCTATTGCATCTTCAAAGTACACTGGCTCTTCTGTAGCCATGATGATAGTCGTAAGAGCATAGTTGGTGGTTTCAACCTGAATTGCTTTACCTTTCAGAGCATATGTCAATTTGGCTAGTGGTCTACTTTCCCTAGTAGACCGTCTAAGCTGTTGTGGCTCTGCTTGGGGTGTTGCACGCAACTCTTGCTCTTCTTCATCAACTTGTTCAATAGATGACTGTGAAGTCGATGCTTCTATCTCTTGTAAAGGTGAGGTTTTCCATTCTGATTCCTCATCAAAGATTACATCTCTGGAGATAATGACCTTGTGGTTGATGGGATCATACAATTTATATGCTTTGCTTTCTTCACTGTAGCCAACCATGATGCATTTGCGTGACTTCGCATCCAATTTCCTGCGATGTTCATCATGTATGTGGGCATATGCTATGCAACCAAATATGCAGAGATGCCCAATGTGTGGCTTGTGTCCAGTGAATGCTTCATAAGGAGTCATACCCTATATCAATTTGGTAGGAAGCCAATCGAGCAATTAGTTTGCTATAGCTATTGCTTCTTCCCAATACTGATTCGAAAGATGCTTTTCACTAAGCATTGCTCTAGCACTATCTGCTAAAGTCCCATTCTTCCTTTCAGCTCTTGCATTCTACTGAGGAGTATCTACACATGTGAATTGCCTTCATATGCCGTGACTTCTACAAAAATTCATGAATGTTGAAGACATGTATTCACCTCCTCTATCTGATTTCATGACCTTGATCTTTCTATCTATTTGGTTTTCTACCATGGATTTAATTCTTGAAATCTGGAAAACACTTCAGATTTCTCTTTCAGAAAGTAGACCCAACAATATATGCTGTAGTTGTCGATGAAAGTCAAGTAGTAAAGGGAACCATTGATGCTGTGGGTCTAGGCATAACCCCAAGAATACCTTGTGCACGAGAGGTACTTCTGACAAAGTTGGCTCGCTTTTGTTTGCCGAAGCAACATGCTTCACAAACTTTTCCAAGAAATTGTAGCTTTGGAATCCTAATTGCCATAATCTGATTCCTGAGATCTAACAAGTACTTAAAGTTGACATGACCATATCTCTTGTGCCATTTTGTAGATAGTGGCAGCTATTGCGGTTGAGTTAACATGGCATGCTTATCTGGTACTGTAGCTAGCATTCTGTATAAGCGTCCTTCCTTGACACCTTTTGCTGCTAGCTGGCATCTTTTGGATTTATATCTGATAGTGCATTCATCACCATCGAAGATGACTCGATAATTGTATTATGTCATTTAACCTACTGATAAGAGGTTCTTGTTGAGCTTTGGAACATAGAGCACATCTTTCACCAATCCTTTCATACTAGTGAAATTGTCCAGAGGGATAATGCCTATCCCATGAACTAGATTTGATGTATTGTCTGCTATGTAGATGACATTCTTCTATCCTTCTAATGGTTTCATTTCTGTGAACCATTCCTGATGATTTGTCATGTGAGATGATGCACCACTGTCGATGTACCAAGGATCCTATTCCACTTGGTCGACTTGATATCTGGAAATCAGTGTCTAGGTACACTGTATCAGTCTGATGCATTTCCTCGCTTACAAGAAACATATTACCATGTTCATTTGCAAAATGATTATGACTAGAATGTCCACCACGATGAATTCCTCTGCCTCAAAAATTCCCTCGATTGGATTGACCGCCTTGGTTGTACTTCTTCTTGCAACAATCTCTTTCATAGTGTCCAAAATTGTGACAGTAGTTGCACTGGATGTTTGACACATTGGTGGATGCATTCCCTCGTCCTTGAAATCTTCCTCAGTTGGAATGATTTTCTCTTTGTTGATTTTGATGTTGCTGAGGATGATGCTGATGCTGACTTTGATTTTGTTGATGATGACCACTTTTTTGATATGATCTACTTTTGCCTCTGCTTCTGTCTAAAGCTGTGAATGCCTGATCATTAGAATGACCTTTTCGTGCTTAAATTGCTTGTCCTAAGTCCTTCACCAAGTAGGACTGACTTAAGTTCTTCCAGTGTCGGAATTTGCTGTTGGATGGCAATACTCTTGACTAGATTCTCGTATCCCTCTCTTAGTCCATTCGGGATGACTTGAACCATTTCTACGGGGTCCATAGTCTCTCCTGCTACTGCAAGTCGATTGTTGTAGTCTTTTATCCGGAGTACATAAGCATGACCGGTTTCACTGCTATTGCGGAAACTTTGGTTGATCTAGTTTCTCAGTGTGAGAATCCTAGATGTGTTCTTGGACTCCTAGAGAGCTGCGAACATATCCCATGCTTCTTTTGATGTCTTGACTGTGTTGAGATGTCCTAGCATGACATTTTGCACATTCTGCTTGATCAGATGATAGACATACTTGTCTTTCTTATCCCATTCTGCCTGAGCTCGGGCAATGGCAGGATCTACTACTAGTGCGAAAACTATTTGTGTAGTTGTAGATCCCGTTGCTGGTGTTGTGACAATAGATGGAGTAGAGCTACTTGTGGCTAGATCGTCCAATGGTCTAGGTCTAGACCCATCCACATACTTCCATTTGTCCTGAAGTACAAGAATGGTCTCCATTTGGTATTTCCATGTACCGTAATTAGAGTTGTCTAACTTAGCAGATGCCTCCAGATTGAGGTTGCTAGTCATAGACATGGTGCAAGAAATGTACTCACAAGTGTCGTGAAAATCTCTGTATGAATCAACTGCAAATACACTGACTGTGCTAAGCGAAATCTATGAACTGTTGGTGAAGATAGAACTGCAATATATAAAATCTGATCTGTATTACAATGCTTGTGGCAATGATGCCGGGAATAGCCAAGAGGCTTTACAAGGCTGAAATGATGTGCACAACGCCGTGAGATAGCCAAATAGGCTTTACAATGGTGGCATGTGTGTGTGATATCAAGGGCTATCTGCCCACTCAAACAATCTGTAATGCCTCTATACTCTCTGAAGTCTACTCACTGAACTGATGAGCTTAAGGTTTTAGGTAATGTAATGATGTGAAACCATATGTGAGCATATGGACTGACTCCGAGTAGTACTAGTCGAGAATTTTGGGCATGGCTTAGATTGGCAACTTGGCAAAATTCAAAGCGTCCCCTCTATGGTGATCTAGTCTACTCTAATCTAGATCTATACCAACCATTGAGCAATGAAAGAACAACAAATAATTCCTTTTCTTTTGTTCTTTTTAAGTGCTAGGTCAGATGCGTCGCTATAGAGGCAAATGTGCGTGAAGGAAGTGGTTTTGACGGCGAGGCTCAAATGTGAGTATAGCTTGCACGGAAATGTGTGTGTGATGTGATGAGCGCGTAGAGCACAAAAAATCAAGCGACTTTCCTTTTTGGAGTATCCTCGAATTCTTCCTGGATCAAGAGATACCACTTGATCTAGGTGGAGGGGCAAAAGGAGTGCAAATGGTGCTTAATGATGATGTGTCACTGTGGGTCACATGCAGTGATGATGTGGCGCTATGCCTAGCAAGAGGTGTGCCAGTGGAGCCCTATGCTAAGGTGGCAGGAGTGGTTACATGAAGTGACTATGGAGCACTGTGTGTGCCTACAGAGGTCAGTGCTAATTGGACAATTGAGGTGGCACAGATGATGATGTCAGCAGATGACATGGCAATGATGATGTGGCACTGGTGATGTGGCTATGCTGACATGGTATATGATGTGGCAGTGATGACATGGTAGATGATGTGTCACTGATGATGTGGCAGCTGAGCTGGCAGGGTGATGTGGCCTGGATGTGGCACTTTGAGCCTACATGGTAGATAAGGTAACACATGGAAGATAAGCTGATGTGGTAATCACGAGTAGCTAGAGGTCTACTTTTGCTAGTAGACCATCTGAGTTACTGCTCTTCTAGAGGATTCTCTAGCAATTCTTTCTCTTCTTCATCAACCTAATCTATAGGTGATTGAGTAATCAGTGTGACCATGTCCTATGTATTTAATGTCTTCCATTCTATTTCTTCGTCAAAAATTACATCTCTAGAGATTATGACCTTTTGGTTGATGGGATCATACAACTTGTGTGCTTTACTTTCTTTACTCTAGCCAACCATGATGCACTTATGTGGCTTAACATCCAACTTTATCCAATGATCATCATGTATGTGGGCATATGAAACCAAATATGCAGAGATGCCCAATGCATGGCTTGTACCCATTGAATGCTTCATAAGGTGTCATACCCTAGATTGGTTTGGTCGAAAGCCTATAAAGCAAGTAGTTTATAGTAGCGATTGCTTCTGCCCAATACTGATTTGGGAGATTCTTCTCACTTAGCATTGCTTTAGAAATGTCTATCAAAGTACCATTATTCCTTTCAGCTATCACATTTTGTTGAGGAGTATCTGCACATGTGAACAATCTTTGAATGCCATGACTTCTACATGAATCGGTGGCCTATGTCAGGACCGACCCCCAGTTGACCGTTTTGGGCGGACTAGGTCGGTCACCCAATTGGGTCCAACCGGACTACGACTAGTGGCTATATAAGAATAAGCCCGTGAAGCCCATTTCATAACTGGCTACAGCAAACCTGATTCCTTAGCATCCAGCCTCCGTCCTCTACTGTTTCTGGCGTGCCATTGAAGCTTCTTTCATAGGAGCGCATGGTTGGGAGGCAGCGCCATCTATTGTATCAGTTCTACAGTAATCAAATTTTTGATTCTCCATACTATCTGTTTTCTCTCTTGTGTACGAGATCCTATTATATGTTGAGCACAGACGTTGTATTGTTTTCTTACAAATCCTGGGGGTTAAGTGCGGCAAGAATCAATTCCTTCCACTCCACACATTTGTTTTGCTGAGTAGGAAGCTAAAACAAGATTGGGTCCAGCACTCAGTCATCTTCTTTATACAGAAACTTTATACAGAAACTAGATGGTTCTTTAGGCCAAAAATGTAAAATTCCACACTTATTTTTCCAAGTTTCACTACTTCGAGATGTCACTCAAGAAATATTTCTATGGTTGCTTATTTGTTTGTCAGTAGATTACTGAAATCTTTTTACATTGTAGTTGGATGTCACCTCTTTGTGGACTGTTTCTTATAATATAAGCATACATGGATTTCACCATTTGAAAAAATGAGTGTGTGTGAGGAGGAGGGAGGGAGAGAAATAGAGAGAGAGAGAGAGAGAGAGAAAGAGAGAGAGAGAGAGAGAGAGAGAGAGAGAGAGATCCATTCATGGCAAATTTCTACTTCAAGGTGTTCTCAACCTACCCCGACCTATTGTCCTGCCTACTCTAAGGTTACCCCATGTTGTCTCACGACCCCTTGGTTAACCTTTTCTTACTATCATGCACCCTCTTGGCTTTTTCATCTGCTGTGTGTACCTGCCAGGGCCTGTCAGGGTTCTCTTAGCATCCCGGTCACATTTTTCGTTGCTTCCTTTCTCCATCTATAAATCAATTTTGACCTTCCCCTCCTGTCACAAAACCTATCATTGGAGTTGTCTTTCATCTTGGGGTTTTCGCTCTTGTTTACAAGCTTTCATGCTACATGCATTGTGCATGCCCTTCTTATCGAGAGGCATCATCTTTTTAGCTCCCTTTCCATCTCTATAATTTTTGCTTTTGAGTTTTGCGCCTAGTTTATATACATACAACTATTAATACTCTCTATATATTTTCCTTTCAAGTCTGTTTTGGGTCTATTATAACCTTCCTTTTTCTTAGTATTCGGTATGTGTCTTCATTTCCCCCTTTTGCCTATCCATAATCCTTCTCTGCTTTTTTCCTTTACTATTTTTTTAAGAGTGCTATCTCAGTCTGTTTCTCCTTTGGTACTGTTGGTGCATTTACATATGGTCGACAAGACTTGCTACAAGGACAAATCGTCCCACAACAAGAAGCAAAAGTCGGTGGTTCCCTCTCATAATCAAATTCATGCCTTAAAGGAAGTTGCTTGGTATTTGATGTTATGCATGAAGGGTTTCAGAATGTTAGGAAGGATTGGAAAGATCTTGTCCAATGAGTGTGTATCTCATTAGAAGTGGATGAAATTGTTGATCCTAGTGAAATCTATGCACATAATGTTGTGATTATTTTATTCCCAGGCCATATGCATGTTGCTTCTGATGTTGGTAACTAGTTGACGAGGACTTTAGGAGGTTGCTTCTTTGAAAAAGTACATTATGATGCTAAATGCTTTTTTGAGGTGATTTTTATGGAGGACAAATACAAGAATATGCTTTTGGAATACTCTTCTCTCTATTATGGTCAAGAAATGGTTCATGTATTGCCCTACTCTCCTAATAAGGACTATCCCTTGTTGATCAAGCATAGATGCACGATATGGGTTGAAGTCTTGGATTTCCTCAATGTTTGGATTTGTATTGGCCAAAATTGAAGGTGGCACCTTGTCACAGTGGCCATTCCAATTGCTTTTGCATTTTTTGGGATATAGATATTCCTACCTCGAATTTATACTCGGCCATCACTGTTAATAAGTGGCTATGGGAGTGCTTTCTACAAGGTGAAATGGGGATTATCTGCTGCTCTGCTGGTGCCTGTTTTGAATGCCGCAAATTTGGCCATATGGCTTTCCCAATGCCCTCTGGTTTTGCACAAAACCCCCCTAATGCAATACCTTCGGATGTGCAGAATAAGAATGTTCCTAAACTTCTGGATCCAAAAGCAAGGCAAACCAATGAGCCTCTACTACTTTGGATAGAGGCAAAGCCAAATTCAAGTATGTTAATGGGATGATGCCTACTACTTCTCAGTTGAAGGCAAAGGAATAAGCTTCAAATGAAGGTTGGTAGACCCCAAAAAATCAAGCAATGGCCAGAATAATTCTTCCAACTCATTTTTGGACTAGAGTTTCTTGCAATGGAAATACTCTTGCTGAAAATTTTGGGCAGCAACCACTAAATGATGCACTGTCACAGATCCTGAGGTTGACATGCAAATTTGAATGCTCTTTCTTCGGACAAATTCTATACAGATCTGTAAATATGCTTGACTTTTAATGTTCAAGGTCTGTCACTCGAAAATAGGATCTTGTGTGGGCGTATGTCAACAAATTGATGCATGATATAATGGATATGCAAGACAATAACCAGCATGTGTATGCAGGCCAGACAGACCACGTTGTTGGTCATGACAATTTTAATGCCAAAGTGCACTCGTTTTCTAGTGTGGTTTTTCTTATGAGGCATGCCTTTCAGCCAGTTGTGGCCTTAAATGACAAAAAAAGGTAGATGGATCATTATGCAGTGTCTTGTCCAACGTGAAATTTTTGAATTTGCCTCAATTTATGCACCTCAATCCTCTCACCGTAGAGCATCGATTTGGGAATCCATGCGCTAAGGTACCTAAGGACAACATGCTTTCATTTGTGGGGGATTTTAATAATGCACCCTATCAAGGGGATAATATCTTTGGTAATACCCACATATTGGCATTTGTATAGCAACATTGGTCTCAATTTAATTCATAGCTCAATCTTGTTGACCTTTGGAAAGACTTGAGACTATGCTTCCAAACTATACTTTTCAACAAAATGTGCTCTGGTAATATACACATATTGGCATTTGGACGGCAACATTGGTCTCACTTAATTCACAGCTCAATCTTGTTGACCTTTGGAAAGACTTGAGCCTACTTGAGCCTACTTGAGCCTATGCTTCCTAGCTATACTTTTCAACGAAATGTGCAGTCTATCTATCAAGCAAGGCTGGATCATTGATATATGGTCAATGAGTGGCAATATGATGCTTTTGCTTGCCAAATATGGGTGGATTATGCTTTTCTACACTCGGATCATGCTCCCTTATGGCTAAGGCTATCTTCTCATGAGCTACCACAACAGGTTGCCAGATTTTTGATGGCCATTCAGCTCCTTTGGAATCAATATTGGATGGTACCTAGGTCGTTATCAACTAATACTAGATACTAGCTAGCTACCAAGTACCAACTAGCAACTAGCTACTAGCTAGCTACCAGGTACCAACTAGCTACTAGGTACCAGCTTCTTACCCTTGACAATGTTTGGCAAGAAGTCCATTGCATATGTCATGTCCAAACTTTATGGCGCTCCAAGCATGGCCGTAAGAGCATTCGATTACTCTCCATGGAGCACCTCTGTTTGCCAAAGATGCAAAGTGGTTTGAATATCTTGAATGTTCACATACATATTTTGGCACGTAAGGGGAAAATGATGTGTATTGGTCCAGGTGTTTCCCCGTCCATTGGCCTTGTAAGAATCCACCCGCTCCAATTCTGTTTTCTTTAAAGGAATTTAGTTTGTGGGGGATGTGCTTTATGATGCATCTTATTAGATTTGATAGCTTAGTAGTATCATTTGGGGTTGCATTATTGAACCCATTGGCATTACCTTTCTTAGATGCTTCAATGTTTCCCACCAATGCCAAAGCTAGAGCTCACTTCTCGTCTTAAGGATGAGGCTCTGCATCATCAAGGTTTAGACAATCGTCCATTATTATTGGCACGTCACTGTGGCTTGCTTGTATAGGGTTTTGATGCCTTCACCTTGGGTTTAAAATAGGGCGAATCTGATTTGGGTTGTGAATCATAATCTCAAGTGGTGGCAGAAAAGATTGCAACACCTTTGGAGTTGTAAACTCCCTATTTGTCAACAGGTCTTTTAGTGGCAAGTGATGCTTGGAGTTTTTCATTTTGGCCAACTCCTGCTGACATGAAGACACAATGCTCTTGTATTCGTCGCAAATGTCTGACATCTATTGCAAGTGTCTGGCTCCAAGAGCCTTGTCACCTTTTCTAGCATTTCCCTGAGACTCATGATTTCTTACTCTTTCTTCATCAACATCTCCAAACATAGCTTCCTATTGCTTTGCTTTGGCACAAGTATTTTTGGCTATTTGGGATCTATCCATGACAACATGGCTTTGACCTTTTCTTTACATGGGTTTGTTATTGCGGACTCTAGACTCTATGGAAGGACAGAGATCATAGAGTCTTTGGTGATCACACTTTTACTAAGTTTCACTTTTCTGGATGTCATTAGGACAATCATTTTATGATTGTTTGTGTGCTTGTCAGATAGATTGTCCTACTTGTCTTATAATTACATTTTCTAATGTAATTGCATGTTCCTTGTTTGGGAACTTCTTATTGTAATAAAGTTCCATGGATTTAACCCAAGAGGGAAAAAAAAGTGTGGCAAGAAATTCTAGCTGTTTGGTTTTCATCTAGTAGGGCCAAAATATGATCTTTTTTATTGGGTTCATTTTTGGGCACTCTGGTCATTATGAATGGACCACAATAATTGGGTCTTTGGTGATCCCTCTATTTCTAAATATCAATTCTTCTGAGCATCACGGAGACAATCATTATATGATTACCTCTATGCCCAAGATCTAGACTATCCTGCCTTCTTGTCATATAATGATATCTTCTAATGTTTGTAGCTGCTTGTCCTGTTCTTTGAGACTGTTCTTTGGGACTGTTCTTTTAATATAATCACCTAGGTCCCCTTCTCTCATCCTTCAAAAAAAGTGTTGTACTCCATTCATTCTACCCTCAAAGTGTTTTATGATATTTTATATGGAACCCAAGAACTAAAAATTGTTCAAGATGCACCTCAAGATTAAGAAAATAAACACTACTCAAGCATCCATGAAAGTTCCAATAAAATGGGCATGCAGCTCTCCAACAAGAAGCTCTACCTTGAGAAGAAGATGGGTGAAAAAATGGAGGGAAAATAGCTCTCTCTTTGGCAACTCCATTGTAAGGATTTCACACCAAAAAGTGTGTGTGTGAGAGAGAGTGAACTTTTTAAATTAACTTGCAAACATTTTCAGGGAATTTCTGGAACCATTACAATGAAACATTTGATAGTGAATATGCTTTAAAACTCTCACCAGAGGAAGTTCAGACATATCACATGGGATAAAAGTCTCAATACAACACACATTCAGCAGCTCGAAGAAGAGCTTACAACCTGGGTGAAGCAGATTTAAAGCGAGTATATTGAGGATTTGAAGGAACAACTAGAACCGGGCAGGCAGCAGTGAACGGTGTCAGGCTGGGCAGGCAGAATCTCGTTCCAAGCCACTGCCTAACAAGAAAGGAAGGAGAGAAACCAGACCTGGGGAGGCAGTATCTAGCAACATCAAATATAGGATTCGCTCATGTGGGTTTGGGATTGCTTTTTATAGTGTGCCACGTGGCTCAACGAGAGGTCAGAAAGGGGGGTTGGTTCCACTATGCTGCCTGCCTAAAGAGATGCCTTACAACAGTTTTAAGCACATTGTAGGTGCCCTTCAATTACTGATTGTCAGAAAAGTTTGGCAGCCACCAAAGCTTAGGGCAGAAAAGTTTGGCAGACACCAAAGTATAGGGGCTCGAGAGATGTTTTCATGACAAGGGTGGGTGGGTGCTCATGTCATCTGAAACGTTTCTCTTCAATTCACTGAGACTGTGCAGCGCACAGCCTCCATGAGAATCGAAGTACCCACTAAGGCTGCCTTTCGTGATGACCACTTTCTAGCCCTAATGACCTTAAGCAAACAGCTCGACCCTCACATCTCTGATGCTCAGGGGAGTCTGTCACTCATTTAAAGCACTTAGCGTACCATCGTGCTCTTCACAGCCGTGACTCTCACTGCTCTGATAAACTGCCAGTTTCCTTACCCAGTGTTTTTTATATTTCCAAACTACTTTGCAGATACTGCACTCAGCAGACACTTGAAACCTGGTCATTCTTCTCACAACGGTTTCTCATTTCCTGGAAATAGAGCTGTTTGACTTGAACCTCACAATATTCCATATCGCTAGACCTTTTCTGCGCGCACAGTTTAGTTGAGGGTCTACATTTTAGGTTACTACCTTATTTTGATTTTCTGTTAAGAACTCATGTGGCAGTCTTATGTCTCATGCCAGCTCCCAGTACCCTGAAAATCCCCCTTCTGACCTGTCAGAGGTCATGCTTGACAATACCTTGCCTAAACTTGCAGCGTCTTGGTGGGCATGGACTTATAATTCAACAAGAGAGGACCCCTGGAAATTGCATAGTAAAAAGCAAGTGAGAGTAGTGGTATTCTAAATAATGCTTTAGGACATCAAATTGAGTAAGTCATAACCCAAGTAGTTGTGTGTGGAACCCTAATGATATGAGCTACAATGACATCGAATTGCCATTGTGAAATAAATTATAACCTTGAATCACCATTGTAAAGAAATATTATAAACAATCACCCAACAGACCAATGCACTTTATACATAATTTTCTGTTGTTTGCACTGTTGCACGCCAGTTGGAATTACAAGATATTATGCTCCGGCACAAAGCAACCTCTGCCTCCATTCATGAATCGCTGAACGCAATGAATGATTGGGAGTCAAATGTTTGTGGCTTAGCTTTAAGTTTGTCATTGGAGAAGTGTTGTGATGCTGAAGCCATTGTTTGATTGCTTTATATTCATAGGTAAAACCATCTGCTGCAATGTGGGGATCCTCCATCACGTCCTGAAAATTGACATAACATATATGAGAACAGTTTGAGCCTTAAGTCTGGATTCATTCTCTGGTATGAGTTGCTAAGATAATTCTTACCAGAACATTTCAGAAAGCAAACAAGATTTGGAAAGGTCTATCTATGGCCAAATTCAACGTGCTGTGGAGAAGGAACGAGAGAAATCGACCAATAGAACGAGTACAAAAGTTGAAGGGAACACATTTAGGACTGAAGGAGAGAAAAAGACAATTGCAATCTATGGATGCATTGCCAACCAATAGTGGTGCTTGAAAGAGGAGAATACGAGCTGCAAGGTTAGTTCCCCAAAATTTCAATGAAATTTCTTACTCCAAAATATTTGTGGTGTTGCATTCTTTCTACTAAGACTCATTTGTACTCTACTCTAGGAATTTCATGGAAGATGTGATGGGAACAATGGAAATGGATGATAGTGATCCTTCATATGTTCTAAGAAGTTAATAAAGCCAAGTGATGTCATGGAAGTGTTGAAGGACCCTAGACAAAAAGGGCTACATAAACAAGTTGCTATAGAAGTAATGAAGGATTTCAAGGGCCTTGTCCAAGAAAAGGAGGTGCTTGGAGCTTGTGATATTTACATGATAAGATGAAACAAATTGAAGACTCGTAGCCTTCCACTCAAAATAACTCAAACAACAAAGCTGTCATGTCACACTTGATTTTGTGACATTGTATGCCCTTGAGAAATTGCACTTGTCCCTGCTCAGAATAGTGTGCAAAATGACACTACAGCTTGATTTGAAACCACAACCTCAAAGGAAATAGCATTTTAGATAATAATATTCCATTGGGTACAGGTGATGCGAAATTCAGCTTTTATTTCCTGTTCACTCTATCACAATCAGCAGCTCACAAAATGCTTGCAGGAATGGACAGTTAGTCTATGTTTTCTCTTGGCCTGTCCTTCCAATATATATATATATATACCTTTGTAAGACTAGAATAAGTCCAATCATACAAATTTAGAAATTTTGTTGTCCTTCCAATACTCCGTTCTGGCTCCACATTCAGCATTTACACTATATCAGGATAAATTGGAAAACCTCTTCCGTGTAGATATATGGCATGAACCCGTCTGGACCCTCTCTGCTGGGCAGGTTGCTATTGCATCTTTGGGGTAGAATATGCAACTTAGGTTAGCAGCTCAAAAATAAGGTGTAATATGTAACTCACTAGAAATGCACGTGGGAATGTTTTTTTTTTAATAAAGGATTATTGCAGTATATCTCTACAATCTATGTGTAGAGTTAACTTTTGTACAATTCTCTTTTGCTGGTTTTTAATGTTTTTGATGCATAGAAATTATCGATCCATGGTGTCTTCATGAAAGTATTGTGGGGACTTGAGTGAGACTTCTTCAATGCATCTATAGATGCATGTACGAAAATACAGGAGTTATCATGGCCCTTCTAAGAAGGTGGCTAAGCAAGCTGCAGAGCTTGGGTTGAGAACAGGATAGCAGGCTAGGCAAGGGAGATACCTTGCCAGCAAGTAACAGGTGAGTCAAAAAAAACAGATGGCAGAGTGCACACAAATAAAGTCTAGTGCAGGCAGAGAAATGTCATGATTAAACAGTCATCTGAAGAAGCATGCCAGTGTTGAACTTGAGAGCTGTATCAAATAGAAATCCACAGAGCAAGGAACAGAACAAGCTTTCCTTGTGGATCCAAGAAGTGTGGTCTCCCCTAGATCCTGTGCCGAGGCAGAGAAATTCCAGACAGATTCATCCTAGGCAGTCTATCCAAGGGAATGATCTGATTGATTATAGAGCAACAGCAAGGAAACCTCTGCCGTTTTATGATTGAAAAATGGTCCAATGACTCAATGTGCCAGAAAATTCTGCGCCTCAAAGTGCAGGTTGAACCCCAGAATGTCCCTAAGTGGAATCTTTTAGGATGTCCTACCAGAACACAAGAAGCACCAGAATTTTCCAGAAGCAAATCCTGCAGCAGGCCAGTCTGTTGAAGTCCCTTCCTGCCAATATCTCCCTACTCTCTCCCTCCCCTCCCACCTCCGAACATCCTTGCCAGCTCTCCCTACTCTCCCACTTAAACCCTGCTCCTGCACCCATTTCCACAGTCAAGCTCTCTCACAGGGCTCTCACAAGCAGTCCCTCACTCTATTACAATATTGCCGATTGCAGCCTCTAGGGTTCAACCTTGTAACAGCCACCTGGTCGCCCCATATCTCATGTTTAGATCATCACCTCTTCTCCTTTGTGCCCTTGACACCTGTCGTAATCTCCTTTTACATTGCATGTGATAATCATGGGGACAATGCATGAGTATCCAGCTTGGTTGAGCGTAAAGCCTCTCTAAACAATATCACCACTTGCAGCCTCTAAGGTGAAACTTTGTAACAGCCACCTGTTCACCCATTTCTCTCTTTTTCTCACATCCTCGCTTTATAAGCAGCCACAGGGCCGCCCCAGGGCTTGAGGCAGGCCATCAGCACACCTTAACATGCGGCGACCCTCAGGAAAACCCTGTATGCGCTGTCATGCAGGCAGATGTCATCCAGCCTCCAGGACAGTAAAGCAGCCTGCAGCAGCTAGGAGCAGACAGAGAGCTGCCACATGGACCCACAAGACCTGCTAGCAGGCCAGATCTGTAGCAGGGGTCAGCCCTGTCAGCCTCTGACAATCCAAAATCCGCCCTGTTCCAGCCGTCCTATCTTCAGCCCAGGTCAGCCTTCAGAAGAGGGGTCCTCAGCTTTTAAAGGCAGCCATCCCCTTTATTCTAAACCAGAAGAGCAGCAGAGAATTCTTCAGCTCTCCACAGCTTCAGGAGCAGCAGCAAGCAGATCCCCCATGTAAGGAGTACGAGAGGAGGTTGATTTCCCCTCTCCACTCTCGCCCTCCAGGCTGCCTTCACCAACAGTTGTTACCTCAACCTCTTGGATTTCATTGGCACTACAGCCGAGGGCAGTTGCATCCAGTAGGGCCTCTGCAATTTTCCACTCACATACATGCTACCATGATGCAAAGACAAGCCCATCAGTCAGAAACCCTCATCACGCAGCTCTTATAGCTCCAAGATGAGCGGGACCGAGCAGAAAAGTGAAGGGACTAGGCCACAAAGGAGACCAAGGAAAAATGGGACCGTGAAGCTTCAAAAAAAAAGGAGAACCTGATATCATGCAGTGCTTCTATCTTTGGTAAGACCAAGGCATCAAAGACTAAGGAGCCAGCTCAGCAGACAGTTAAGCCTAGAGAATTCCCATTCCATAGGTTTGACGGGAAACAAATCCATTAATTCTTATTGGATGGCTCAATCAGTTTGAAAGATACTTCTCAATGGTCCCCATAGAGGACAATATGAGAACAGTACTCTTGCATATATGCTTCTTTCAGGTGAAAGTTACCACTTGGTTGCACAAGTGGCAGGCGAATAATTACAATGCAAATCTGGAGATAGCCAAATATGTTTGGGCAAAGTTCCTCAGTCCAACTTTTAACCACCTCAAGATTTAGACCATTTAGAGAAATAGTCCTTTTAGGTGTCTAGGTCCCCAGCAAGACCGTCAATCATTACACCAACCAATTCACACAGGTGCCCATATAGCTGCAGAGGGAGGAAAGGAACCAAATCATAAAATTTATCCACAACCTTGAATCAAACATTCAGTAGTATGTTCTTTGTTGCAAGCTGAAAGACTACAATGCCAGTTTGAGGTGATCCCCAACTTCAAGAAGAAACATTAGTCACTAGATCTCAACATTCCATGGACAGGGTTCAAGTTCATATCATGGCCTCAGAATATATCTCCCAGACCCTTGATTGCAGCCTTCTTTTTGAATCGAGAAATATGTTGAGGGAGCATGTCTATTTGACCTACGTCAACACTCCAGTGAAACCATCAACTAGCAATCCACAGCAACAAGAGTTTCACAAGTAATTTTCGAACTTACAACCATCTTTACAGCCTACAGGGCCAAGGGATCACAAAATAAAACAACTTCTTAGAGCTTCACAGCACAGGAAGCATCGATAATAGCTCAATAAGGCCATGGATTCATGGAGCATTTAACAACAGTTGTGGTATTAAAATATTTGCACAAGCTGCCCTGCAGCAATTTTGACCTGTTTCTGGAAGTTTTCAAGCTTTTTAAGACCCAATTTCGGGGTGCTGGAGCTGCAAACAGGCTTCAGAAAGACCTTGCACAAGCAAGGCACAGCTGCTGGGAGCATCTTCTGCAGCTTTTCAGCATATTTTGGGGTGTGTGCAGCTGCTCAGAGCTGTCCATACAGTCAGAAAGACCTTGCACAAGCAAGGCACAGCTGCTGGGAGCATCTTCTGCAGCTTTCAGCATATTTTGGGGTGTGTGCAGCTGCTCAGAGCTGTCCATACAGTCGCACCAGCAAGGTGCTTTTGTTGCAGGTCTTCCAGCAGAACTTCTACTATTTACGCTGGTTCTGTTGCATTTTGGAGCTGAACAGACCTGCTGCAGGTTCATTTCGGGGATGTAGGCCATCCTCTGGTGGTTCTAGTGATGCCCTATAGGCCATGGTATGAGCCTTGTAGGCATAAATAAAGACACTTATAGTGTTAGTGTCTTTTAGGCCACATAGGACACTTAGTCCTATGTGACACCTAGGACACTTAGTCTAGGTCTAGGTACTTGTACCTTGTACTCCTTTGTTTTTGATTATCCAACTTTGACGTGACGGCTAAGGCGTTTTATCATCGACTCTTTTGCTACCTGCACTCTCTCTCTCCTAAACGATCCTTCAGTGGTATCAGAGCCCAGCTTTGCTTCCTGTGCCTCTTGTCCGTACTGCAGTACGGATATCGTACGTTTCTTGCAGCTGCCCGTACATCTGTCGTAACTGAGTCTGTACCTACGTCGTCGTACAAATATGTACCTCCATCGTACGTCCATACTTGCACTACGTCCGTACCTGCACTCCATACTTGCACTTGGTACTGCGCCGTACTGTACTTCATTGCACTGTGTTCCGTACTAGAGCCACCGTACAGATCAGTACATGCATCGTTGTACTGTCCGTACTGATCGTACTGCAATACGTACATCTTCCGTACCTGCACGTGGGAGCCTCCGTACAACTGCAGTAATTCAGATCTTCATACAACGTACGGCCGTACAACCGTTCAATCGTGCACCATACATCGTACGGTGTACTTGATATGGTACTTGAGCTGTTTGTACAGCTAGTACTTCTCTCGAGATCTTCGTACAGGTGTTGCACGTACAAAGTCACATTTAGGACATTGGAAATTTTTAGGGCTTTCAGTTCATTTCACCTTCTTTGGTTGCAATTTCTTGCAAGAACATTGGAGCTTTGGAATTTGGTCTACAATCTCTTGTTGTTTGCAATACATTAGGACAGATTGGAGAACATTGAGTCACATTTGCATGACATTGAGTAAGATTTTCAGACATTGAGTCTTTTATGCAAGACATTGAGTCAGATTCACATACATTGGGTCACATTTGCAAAATTTCAGCAAAATTTGGGGCTTTTTTGTATTTTTCCTCTTTCTGGCCTATTTGCCCTCAATAAATTTGGGGCTTTTGCCAGATTTGCTGTTTTTGCAGTGAACATTGCCTGCCACAGTCACATTTGGGTCAGATCTGCATTTGATCTTTGATTTGGGTCAGAAATTTGCAGATATTTGTTGTCATTTTTGGACAGCCAGCTTTTTGCACAGATAGCCTTGAGGCTTTTGGGTTTTTAAGTCTTTTTCAGGGTATCACATTTGCTATGGTTGGGAACAATCAAGATTTATTTGGAGTTCTTCGTGAAGATGATAAGTTGGATGGCACCAACTATCTGATGTGGTCTTATCTCATGAAACATATTCTAGTTGCAAAGCATTTGTGGAATATTAATTATGGGGCTGATTTGAGGCCAGCCAATGCTACAGTGGTTGCCTCTACTGCTGGTCCCTCTGCAGGGGGTACTCCTCCTGATGCCTCTTCCTCTAGCACTCCTGCTGCTGCTCTTCCAACTCAAGAACAGTCAAGATGGGATGCAAGAGATGCAAATGCACATTCATGCATTGCTTTATCATGCAAGAGAATCATTATTCCACACATCCGGTCTTGCAAGACAGCAAAGGATGCTTGGGATAAATTGGCTTCTCTCTATCAGATTCGCAATGAAGCTCGTGTTGCATATTTAAGAAGGCAATTACAGGGAAGTCAGTATGAATGAAGGTGACTCTATGGATGCATACCTGACAAAGGTCAAGGACCTCATGCAACAGCTTGCCAACATTGATGAGGTGGTGCCAAATTCACAGCTTGTCAGTACCACATTGAATGGACTGCCAGTTACATATCAAGGGTTTGCTACAACCCTTCGATTAGTGGCCATGGGTAATCCAGACCACTATTCTTTTGATCAGCTAGTTACTTTGCTTTTGCAGGAAGAGCAAAGTAGAGCTAATAGACAAGCCATTATTCCTGATCATGCATTTGCTTCACAGCAGACAGGTAGAGGCAAGGCTTCCAAGCCTATGGGCAAGCCAAAATCTGCACATAGCAGCTGTAATTCCTCCCATGCATCTAAAAATACAGCAGATAAGTCAAAGAAGAAAAGATGCAACTATTGTCGCCAGCCTGGACATGACATTTCAAAATGCAGGAAGCGCATTGCTTCGGAGAAAAAGAAAGCAGGATTGACAGTTAATGCCTCTCATGCTATTGAATCCCATGAGCCAGAAGATGCTTCACATGCACATGCTCTTCAGGATGATTGGGCATGGGCTGTCCATTGCTCATTTGATCCCTCCAAAGCTGATGCATTCTTTAATGCTAATGATGCTCAATCCTCGTACTTTGATAGTGGTGCTTCCAAGCATGTCACATCTTGCAGACAGTTGTTTCATTCTTTAGCTGATGCACCTTGAGGGGGGACTGTCACGTGTGCTAATAATGCTTCATATGCTGTTAAAGGAATTGGAGATGTGCAGCTCACATCCATTTCAAGCCATCCTATTACTCTGACAAATGTTCTTTTTGTGCCTGGAATTAAAGTCAACTTGATTTCAATTTCAGCAATTGCCACTTTAGGTCTCAGAGTTATTTTTTATGGCTACAGATGCCTAGTTTATGATCTTCGTGATGACAATGCCATAGTTCTCACTGGCACTTTGCAAAAGGGGCTTTATCACCTTGATCATTACTCAGCTGCACTTTCTATTGAAGCATTGGCTATTTCAGATTCACAGCTTGCTGAAACTCATCTTTGGCATGAGAGAATGGGCCATCTCAATTATAGAGCTCTTACAAAGCTACATTCACAGCAGATGGCAAATGATGTACCTCAAACTCACACAGTTTGCAAACATGTGTGTGAGGGTTGTCTTTTGGGTAAGATGCATCGATCTCCTTTTCAAAAGAATTGTCCAAAACTCTCACAAAGGAAATTGCAGCTAGTGCACAATGATGTATGTGGCCCAATGAGGACGAATGCCATTGGGGGGTACAAGTATTTCATGACTCTCATTGATGATTTCACAAGATATTGCTGGATATATCCTTTAAAAGACAAATCTGAAGTTTTCTTATGCTTTAAGAGATGGGTGAATATGGTTGAGAATGAATCAGGATGCAAGCTTGTCACCCTCAACACAAATAGGAGGGGAGGGTATATGTCAAAGGAGTTTGATGCCTTTCTATCTTCACGGGGCATTATTCACTCATGTATTAAGGCCAAGTCTTTGCCCAATAAATTTTGGCTTGATGCAGTGATGTGTGTCAACTATGTGCTGAATAGATCACCTACACGGGCATTGCAGACTATTACACCTTATGAAGCATGGAAAGGCAGGAAGCCTTCCCTTTCACACATGAGAGTTTTTAGGTCTCTTGCATATGTTCATGTACCATCTCAGCTGAGACATAAGCTTGATGACAAGGCAATCAAATGCATATTTATTGGTTACAGCCAGGAGAGCAAAGGGTATCGGTTATACCAACCAAATACTGGGAAGATTATTGTCAGTAGAGATGTAATCTTTGTTGAACATTCAGCAACTCCTCTTGTGGACTGCAAAGCTAAGCCAGATGTTGACATATTTGATGCCTTTGAATCTTGGTTACCTCTGCCATCCTCAGAAGAGGACTTTGACCAACAACGTGACTTTGACCAGCAACATGAGCCTCCTGTAGGCCCTCCACCAAGCAATAATTAGCCCCTACCTCATGCTGATTTGCAGGTTTCTCTTCCGGCACAAAATGATCCCACTATTCATGATGCAGTCATTGAAGAAAGAGCTGTCAATAGATAGCAAAGGCAAGTTCCCAGATGGCTTCTTGATACATTGAGGGACAGCAAACAAGATTAGCCTTTTGCTGCATGGACAAGATCAGGGAATAGACAGCATGGTCGCTTTCTTGAGTTTGCACTCCATGCTACAGCTTGCAATGAAGAGCCTCTGTGCCATAAAGATGCTTTTGACAGCAAAGAGTGGATGGATGCAATGAGAGCTGAGTTACATTCCATTGCTAAAAATGACACATGGGAAGTAGTAGATCTCCCTCCAGGCAAGTATGCCATTGGAACCAGGTGGGTCTACAAATTAAAAAGGAAATTTGATGGTAGCATAGATCGATACAAAGCCCGTCTTGTTGCAAAAGGGTATGCCCAACAACAAGGCATTGAATTTGAGGAGACATTTGCTCCCACATCCAGGATTACCACCATTAGATGTGTCATTGCCATTGCAGCCCATCATCATTGGCAAGTGCACCAACTTGACATCAAGACTGCTTTTCTTCATGGGGATCTGCAGGAAGAAGTCTATGTCACACAACCTCCTGGCTTTGAGGTTGTTAATTCTGAAAATAAGGTATGCCGGCTTAGAAAATCCCTTTATGGTTTGAAGCAGGCACCCAGGGCATGGTATGCCAAAATTCATGCACACTTACTATCCCTTGGTTTTCAGAATAGTCCCTCAGAACCCGCTCTTTATGTCTGCGGGAGTGGATCTGATTTTTTAGTGCTGATTTTATGTATGGATGATATGCTCATCACGGACCTAGATACTCAGCAAATTGCAGCTTTCAAGGCTGATTTGCAGCAGAAATTTGACATGTCAGACATGGGACAGCTCCATTATTATTTGGGCATTCAGTTTGCTCATGTTGAGGGGGGTATCATGATGTCTCAGTCCAAGGATATTGGACAGCTCCTTGATCGTTTTCAGTTTGAGGATTGCAAGCCAATCTCTACTCTAGTGGACCCTGGCTTCAAATTCTCAGCTCATGATGGGAGCCCACCATGTGATATCACTCTTTATCAGCAAGCTGTTGGATGCCTTATTTATTTATGTCACACCAGACCTGACTTGCAGTAGAAAGAGAGTCTTCAGATATCTCAGAGGCACTCAGGATTTAGCCCTCTTCTATGGTGATCAAGGTTCACTTACCATGCATGCTTACACAGATAGTGACTGGGCAGGATGTCACATACTGGCAATTGTTTTTTGCTTGGCAATTCATGTATCTCTTGGCTCAGCAAGAAGCAACCAACAGTTGCCACATCTAGCTGTGAGGCTGAGTATAGGGCAGCTTTCACGCTACAGTAGAGTGTGTTTGGCTTCGACAGTTACTTACATATCTTGGTATTCGCCAGACATCCTCCACTATTGTCTACACTGACAGCCAGAGTGCTTTGGCCATTGCGCGTAACCCAATGTTCCATGCGCGTACCAAGCATATTGAAGTTCACTATCATTATGTTCGGAAGCGGTTGTCAGCAGGAGACATAGAGTTGTCCTATCTTCCCACAGAGGACAACATAGCATTCCTCGTCAGAAGTTCGAAGTCTTTCAACAGGCTTTACACTTGGTTCCCTTTGTTACATGATCTGACATCCCTTGTACATTTAAAGGTGGCTATATCCTTTTGGATGAACATGTGCCACCATGACCAGAAAATACCCGGTATTCTGAGACGTTTCCAGAGTACTTCAGCCCATCCCATGGAGGGGGGTTTGTAGGCCATCCTCTGGTGGTTCTAGTGATGCCCTATAGGCCATGGTATGAGCCTTGTAGGCATAAATAAAGACACTTATAGTGTTAGTGTCTTTTAGGCCACCTAGGACACTTAGTCCTATGTGACACCTAGAACACCTGTGGAGCAACTGTTACAACCTGCTGCAGATTTTTGGATGCCTTTGGAGCTACTTTTGTTCAAGAAATCTTATGCAAGCAGTGTATTTTTGGGGTCACATCCCGTAGATGTCATGGTTGGGTGGTGAGCAGCCTGCTCAGTTCTCACGTGGTGCGTGTTTGTTTTGCAGATCAGAGGTTTCAGGAGTGCTGGGACGTGTCAATTGGTATCCGAGCCAGCTCCTAAGGTAGGAATTTCTGATGTGAATACTTGGACGATTTCTTCCTCCAGGTATGCCCTAAAATTCAAAATTTGCTGCTGCAAATTCTGGTTGGTTCATGGGTTATCTAGGGTGGTCAGGATGTAGGGGAAAGGTAGGAGAAAGAGAGAGTGTGTTTCGAATTTGCTGAAGGGCTTAGGTGAGAGAGGGATGAGTGTCGCTAGGAGAGAGCGAAGGTGCAGGTAGGAGAGGCGATAGAGGAGCTGAGTGGGCTGGTCAGGGCGGCGTGGGGGTAGAGAACGCAGAGGCGTGAGGTTGTGTGGTGCGCCATGGCTGGAAGGAGTTTCCGCCAAGGCAGGGTGATGCGCAAGGGGCTGGAACAGGGTGCGGCTACTCTGTGGGAGGTGATGCTTTTTTCGAAAAAGCACCACCCTCCAAAGTTGGGAGGGTGAGCTTTTCTAGGAAGCAGGGCTTCCTAGATTAGCCGCCCTATTCCCTATATAGCTTGGCAAGGTCTCAAGCTCAGCCATAGCTTTGTGTGAGAAGCCCACCTTGCCTATCGTCGTTGATTGCGCCATCAGGATTCCGTACACCCGCATCAGGCTGCCGTACAACCCGCGCCAGCTGCCGTACGGATTGCGTCAGCAACCGTACAGTCCACGTCAGCATCCGTACTGTTTGTGTCAACTGTACGGCCAGAAGGGGGATTCCGTACAGTACGGATTGTTGCAGAATTCCGTACACTGCAGCCTGCAACGAATTCAACAAGAGGAAGACTCTGGGTTTATTGCGCCCGCTGCTCGCCAGTTTCCAGCATTTTTTTTTCGTCAGCATCTCTTGGGATGGTTCTTCTCTGCTCCACTCTCCTTTCAGCTTCGATTCCCTCAGTTATTTCTCTCAGTTTATATTCGTTCAAATCAGATTTCAGATATGTCTGATCCTGCAAATCCTGAGTTCACCATGGGAGATCAGGATTTGGATTACACTCCTGTGGGAGAGGAAGACCAGGGTCTTTATGACGATCTGATTACGAAGAAGGCCTTCAGTGAATTCACCACTGCTCTGGATGGAAAATTCGAGTAGGTTGATGCGAATCAAACGGGGTTGACACAGTAACTCCAAGGGATTCAGGCGACTCTCACCCTTCTGCCTAGCACTGTGCAGGCACTCACGCATGTGGATGCCATGGCTTCAGTGCTAGGCCCGAACATAACTCCAGACCCTTTTGCGGGAGATCAAAAGTCTCGAACTAAGGAGGTGGTTGACACTTGGTTACACAAGTGGCAGGTACACTTCCAGTTCCACCCGTACCCAGATGAAAAGAAAATACAGCTTGCAGCTGGTTTCATGTCAGGAAAGGCGTTGCTATGGTGGAAGGAACTCCAACCTAAGCCGGATACATGGATAGATTTCGAAGGGGTCTTCAGAAAGGAGTTCCTAAAGAAGGAGGACGAATATGATATCGTTGGCAAGCTTAAAGCCCTCGATATGTCAAAGCTGAACTTGTCATTTGAAGTTTATCTTCAAAGGTTTCGGGATCTGCAGACCAGGGCCACAAAGATGGATCCAGTGACCTTGTTAGGTTTCTTTGTGGATGATTTGCCAGATTCGTACAAGTTGCAAATCAAGAACAACAAATGTACAACGTTGCAAGAGGCCATGAATTACGCGCGTATTTATGATGATACCATGGCCGGTGCAAAAGCAACTACAGTTTCCGACACGAGTGGAAAGAACAAACGAAAGTTCTTTCAGCCTACGACTGGGGGGAGACGAAGTCTACAGATAATGCCTCCAAAAAAAAACTTGACTCAGGCAAAGAATGGTCGAGCCCGTTTCCTTCGCACATTGCTAAAGAAGGACGTTGCTTCTATTGCGAGAAGCGCGGCCACACCAAGAATGAATGTCCAAAGCGCAAGAATCAAAAGTTAGTGCTTGGACCGAAGCTCCAGGCGGGTCCAGGTACCAAAGCCAAGGGAGCGAACCAAGTTTCGATGACAGGTATTTTTGTAAATGTCATTACCTTCCCACTTTCTTGTAATTGCACTTTCAATACTTCGTTGTTTGGTTCCCATGATCTTTTCCGAGTTTATGGAGAAGTTATGGACCAACAGGTTCACATTCTCTTTGATCCGGGCAGCTCTCACAACTTTGTTAATTACAAATTTGTGCAGAAGATGGGGCTGTCCACAGTACCTAGCGATCACACCTATGAGGTGCAGCTTCCAGCTGGGAAGCAGTTTTGGGATCGCAAGGTTGAAGCGCTTCCTATCCGGATTCAAGCTTACACAGGGGCTCTCACGTGTTATGTTATGCACCTGGAGCATGTAGACTTGTTAATCGGAATAGAGTGGTTTAAAACCCACAATATTCAGATTGGATGGACGGAGCATACACTTTCTTTTGTAGATAAGGACACCCAATTTTGTATTCAGTGTGATAAAATTCCCTCTTCTCAGGGACCTATTGTATCTGCGATGCAGCTTCGGAATATATTAAACACTTCTCATTATGATGTCTATCAGTGTGTTTTGATTCCGCTTTCTTCATTTGTTGTCTCTGTAATTAATAAGAATCATTTAAGTGTGTTTGAACGCCGTGAATTGAGAATGTTGTTAGATAGTTTTAAGGATGTATTCCCTGCTCAACTACTGGAAGGTTTACCTCCAGAACGGGCAGTAGATCATCGCATAGACTTAGTCCCAAGGGCTCAACCTATTAGTGTACCACCTTATAGGATGAGGATGAGTTAGCTACCCAGCTACAGGATTACCTGAATATGAGCTATATACGCCCAAGTAAATCACCTTGGGGTGCACTTGTCCTCTTAAGAAAGAAGAAAGATTCTACATGGAGAATGTGTATAGATTATAAACGATTAAATAAAGTGACAATTAAGAATCGATACCCTCTACCTCGTTCCGATGATTTGATAGACCGTTTGGCCGGAGCGAAGTATTTCACTAAGATTGATTTGCGTACGGGTTATCACCAAATCCGTATCTATGCTAAACACATAGATAGAACCGCATTCCGAACTAGGTATGGTCATTACGAGTTTCTTGTATTACCTTTTGGTTTGACCAATGCTCCTGCCACCTTTCAGCAGATGATGAACGATTTGTTTCGGGATTATCTGGGCAAATTTGTTGTAGTGTTCTTAGATGACATCTTGGTATATAGTCGAACGCTTGAGGATCACATAGGACACCTCCGGATTGTCTTAGTTATTCTAAGACAGCATAAGCTCTATGCCAAGATGAGTAAATGTGACTTCTTTATGAAGGAGATCATTTACTTAGGACACAAGATTTCTTCTGAAGGTATTAGCATTGATCTGGATCGTATCCAGAAGGTTTTAGAATGGCCTATTCCTTAGACTGTGAAACAACTTCGTTCTTTCCTAGGATTTACGGTATTTCTACGGAAGTCTGTGCGTGATTATTCACATATCACGGCACCCCTAACAAACATATTGAAAGGTCGTGGACGTAGGTCTACCCAGCCGATCTCTTGGAATGATACATTGAACAAGGCTTTTGAAACCTTGAAGTTTTCTATCAAGGAAGCACCCGTTCTTGCATTACCCGATCCTACCCGGTCTTATGTTTTAGAGGCCGATGCGAGTGATTATGCGATTGGGGCAGCTCTATTCCAAGAGGGCAGACCTGTAGCTTTCGAGAGTAAGAAGCTAGACGACACCCAATATCGTTGGCCCACACTCGAGAATGAACTTTATGCTGTAGTGTATGCTCTTAAGGTTTGGAGACACTACTTGTATGGTTCAAAGTTCCTTGTATTGACTGATCATCAGTCAATTAAGTATGTGTGTGATGGATCTGAGTTAAGGGGACGGAAAGCTAGATGGGCAGAATTCATGCAAGATTTTGATTTTGAAATATGTTATCGTAAGGGTTCGTTGAATAGTGTGGCGGATGCCTTAAGTCGAGTTAAGTTTGTAAATGCTCTGTCATTTACGAAAATATCCTCAAACCTATTTCAATCCTTGAGAGGGCTATACGCAACTGATAGTCATTTCAGTTCTTATTGGCAGAGAGTCCAGGATGGGAGCTCCATGGTTGACCAGGACTCAGGGATTGTGCCACCTACGGTACAGGCGGCGGGAGGTCAGTGGATGATTAGGAACGGCTTGCTGTTCTGGAATGAAAAGATTTGTGTGCCAGATGTTCTGGACCTTAAATCCAAGATTCTCTGGGAGTGTCATAATGCTCCTAGTGCTGGACATCCGGGTATACATAGGACTCTGTCTCTTGTGAAGCATACCTTTTATTGGCCTAAGATGCGTGCATTTATTGAGAACTATGTAGTAGGTTGTCGGGTTTGTCAGGTTACTAAGGCAGAACGCCTTAGAAGCGCGGGCTTATTACAACCGTTACAGATTCCAGGTAATAAATGGGAAAGTATTTCCATGGATTTTATTATTGGTTTGCCTCGAACGCGCAAGGGTCATGACTCCATTTGGGTCATAGTCGACCGTTTGACAAAAATGGCTAGATTCTTACCTACTAGAACAACTATTTCAGCTGTTCAGCTGGCTCACGAGTTTGTGGACCACTTGTTTAAGCTGTATGGTTTGCCATCTGACATAGTCAGTGACAGGGACTCCAAGTTTACAAGTAACTTTTGGACACTTGTTTTTGAGAAGTTAGAAACTACTCTAAGTATGAGTTCCTCCGATCATGCACAATCCGATGGCAGTACAGAGAAGGTTAACCAATTGGTTGAAGACATGCTTCGGGAATATGTATCTAAGAGACAGTCTTCATGGGAAGATTATCTACCTATGATAGAATTTGCTTACAACAGTGCAAAGCATTTTAGTACTGGTTACAGTCCTTTTATGCTTATGTATGGGTTTCAACCTAAGTCACCAGTTATGGTTGGATTAAAAGAAATTCAAAATGATGCTGCTAAGAACTTCTTGCTAGACATGCAGGAAATGTTGCAGTTTGCCAAGGAGTCTATTAGAAGTGCCCAAGATCGGGACAGATTTTATGCTAATAGACATCGTTCACCTAGAGAGTTCTCTCAAGGAACGATGGTATATTTGCGAATTCCTAAGGAATCCAAGAGCCTAAGAGCTGGTTTGGTTCCGAAATTATCCCCCAGATACTGTGGTCCGTTCAAGGTCATTAAAAGAATTGGACCAGTTGCATATCGACTAGAATTGCCTCCTGATGTTAAAGTCCATCCAGTCTTTCATGTCAGTAGATTGAAAGAAGTCTTGGGTGCGGATGATCAACTTGTTTCTCCTCACGAGATAATAGAGGTTACAGATTTGACTTTTATTCCACACGAACCTGAGTGTATTCTTGAATTTCGTGACAGACAGATTCGTAATAGGTCTATCACGGAATACAAGATCAAGTGGAAGGATCGTGTTGAGGAGGATGCAACATGGGACACATTACAAAACCTCCAGAGAACATTTCCGAGTTTTTTAGCGAACTCAGGAGTGAGTTCTTAGAGGAGGGGGAGTATGTCATGTGCACGGATTGGTATCTGACGTGTACTGGGTACACAAGACTAGCTCAGGTAGCCTGGGGAGACTTAGAGCTAGGCAGGCTTGATTCTCGGGTTGAGTGGCAAGGGTACGAACCAGTTGTCTTCGCTATTTTTGGCGCTTGGGGCCCGAGTCTATAAAAGGGGCCCAGGGGGTTCAGTTCTCAGTGTGCCGATGGGAGCAAGTTTCGTTCCCAGGTGCTAGGTCTGATCCTGGATTGAGTCGCGGACGCGCGCCTGCATCTTAGCGTAGCCCAAGGCCCAGTGGCAGATCCCAGGCTTCACAACGCCACCTGGTGGTATGGGACACCAGGCTGGTTTGGATCTGATTGGGAGTTCGTGCCAGTAGCTCAGCTCGTGGCTCGGAGGGGACATCTCCTGATTCGGGATCACATCCCGTAGATGTCATGGTTGGGTGGTGAGCAGCCTGCTCAGTTCTCACGTGGTGCGTGCTTGTTTTGCAGATCAGAGGTTTCAGGAGTGCTGGGACGTGTCAATAGACCACAACAAAATGGTGTTACGGAACGCAAGAATGGAACCTTGATGGAGATGGCATGATGCATGATGAAGGGTAAGTCTTTGCCCAACAAATTCCTGTTGGATGCCATTATGTGTGCAAATTATGTCTTGAACAAGTTGAGACATTTGCACCAACTTCACGCATTACTACCATTACATGTGTCATTGCTATTTCAGCCCATCATCATTGGCAAGTGCATCAACTAGATATGAAAACCACTTTCCTTCATGGAGATTTGCAAGATGGGGTGTATGCCACTCAACCTCCTGGTTTTGAGATCAAAAGATCTGAAAACAAGATATGCCGCTTGCACAAAGAACTTTATGATTTGAAGCAAGCACCCCCGGCTTGGTATGCTAAGATACATACTCATCTTATCAGCCTTGGTTTTCAGAACAATCCTACAGAGAGCACTCTTTATGTCTACAAGCATGATGCCGACTTGCTGACTTTAATTCTGTAGGCTGATGATATGCTTTTGACTGGACCTTCTACTTAGCATGTTGCAGCCTTTAAGGCTGATTTGCAGTAGTCTTTTGCAACGACAGATTTGGTCCAACTTCACTACTATCTTGGCATTCAGTTTGATCATGTTGAGGGGGCTATTATGATGAGTCAGTCCAAGTAGATGAAGCCAAATATTCCAACGATTTGGGTGGATGATCGAATAGGTTTGGGAAGCAAAGAATGTGGTTGCAGATGCTCTCAACAAACAAGAATGATAGGTGTGATTTCGTTTGTTTAGGACTCCACACTCCTAGTACGAAGAACCAGTACCGTCAAACACTAAAATTCAAGGAGTTTTGGCACAAAGTGATGTTGGATGACCACCTGGCTGATGAGTGGTTATTAATAAAACAACTACGCTACGATAGGGGGAATAGAACATAGTGAGGCTCTATGCACTTTCTCACTCATATGCATGCCAGCACAAGGAATACAATTCAGTTTAGTTCAATCATGCTTCCACTTCGTGAGATAGAACTACGGGCTTGTGAATGATAGCTTTGCTCGTGCACCTCTTTCACTTTAAGACTTAGAGTGAAGACTTTCTCCTGTTAGCACAATTTGTGTAAAAAGGCAATGTTCTTTGCTACTTGCTCTTTGCCAATTAGGGACCCTACCCTTGGATTTGTTATTTTCAATATCCCATCTTAGGTTGCATCACCTTCAAGACCAAGATTGGGCAACCAAGGTATGGACGGGTTTTTCAAATCTTTGTGGGAATTCAAACTTGCCTCTTAAGAACTGTTCTTATTGAAGTACTCCTTTACATGAAAACTTCTCCCCAAAAACACAATTTGAAAAGAACCACCTTAAACATCTAATTTTCCTCACCATTGACCTGCTTGGTCCTCACCCTAAGGTTCAAGGGCTAAGCCCTTATCTCGTATTACAATTCTAGCTCGGGTAGTGGGTCAAAGAACTTGGATCAATTTGGGCAAGGCACACTTTGGCTATGCCTAAAGTGCACAAATCCTGACCTTAATCAAGACAGTAAAGTGAAGATCTAGGAGATCATAAATCACTGGAACATGTGTTCCTAGAACCCCCCCTAGTAATAAGAAAATAGCAGCTATCCCACATCTGGTAGTCCTTGCTAGGGTCCTGATCTATCAAATGTAGATTGGGCCCAAGTGGAGAGGCTCCCAGTTCTCTTATTGTCATGGATGATTTGCAATAAGCCGTCAACAAGTTGTTTTGGGTGAGTTTGGGGCACCTCCACTACAACTTGACCTAGCATTCCAGGTGATCACATACCTCTATCGAGTCAGGTATTACGCTTCCTTGACTGATTTTGGATGCACCAAATTTTCTCAACTGCCATAATTGATACTCGTATCATAAATGGCAAATTCATAAACTTGTGTGTTCAAGAATGAAGATGACTCCTGCATTTATTTGGCTTGGCAATAGTATGATTTTATTATTATTACTTTAAAAAAAATGTTCCAGTTATACTTTCAAGTTGTCACACTTTTGAGTATGAACTTTCAGTATACTTAGTGAAGACGTAAGAAGAAATAAGTCAAAGGACTGGTTAGAGCCATGTCCCATTATCGAATTTAGAGGGACTCCAAAACCTCATAATGACATCACTTAACTACAGCCTGATATGTTGTTTTGGGGCAATCCCCCTTCAGCTTGAGCATGCTTTTAAAACACACCTTCCCGCAGCCCACTGCCTGTAGGTCCTAAGCATGCATATGGTAGACATGCAGACAATTCATGTATAAGCACATTAACATTACATACAAGAGCACCAAGATTAACAAATTCTTCTGCATCAAACAAATTCAAGAGCTACAAGCTTACGAAGACTACAAAAGACTTAACTTTAAGGGCAAAGGTTAATGAAATACCTTAAAGATTGGACATAGGAAGAAGCTAGGCACAACTTGCCTACTTTCCGAAATCGTGTGTTTGCTCCACACCACTTGGGCAGCATATTCATCAGCAAAGGCCCTGAGTTTTTCTAATTTTGGAAGTACAAATGTCTCGAGATCCGGCCGATTTTTTCTTCTTAGCTCTGAGCATTGGAGCCCTAGATGTGCAATGTCTGAAGCTTCATGAATGGGCCAATTCCCAGCAGCTGGATCAAGGACCTCATTTAAAGTACCCCCTTCAAGAGCATTTTCTACAACTGTTGTAATTCCAATTACACCTTTCCCAGTCAAGAGCTGTAGCATGACAAGACCTAAAGCATAAACGTCAGATCTGGGACAAAAGACACCAGTGCGTTGATATTCAGGATCAATGTAGGCAAACGTGCCAACGGGAACCGTCTCTCTATATTCTGTGATGCTGTATGATATGGTACCAGCTGGAACCAACCGTGCGAGACCCACATCACCAACTTTACTTACGAAGTTCTGATCTAATAGAATGTTTGCAGGCTTTAGATCCCTGTGCACTACTGGATCAGGTTTTGAGGCATGAAGGAAAAGCAAAGCAGTTGCAACTTCTGCAGCAATTCGAAAACGAGCGTGCCATGGTAGTGGCGGAGTACCACCCTTGCAAAGTAAACGATCCTCCAAACTGCCATTTGCTAGATACTCATATACCAAGCACCCCTCTTCAGGACAAGCTCCCAAGAGGAGAACCATATGGGGATGATGCATGTGACCAAGAAGTTCAACCTGCAAAATTGCATGAAGCATGTGGGACATGATAAGAGGGCTTCAACCTAGCCAATGCAATTATACACCATGAATCTTTCACATAAAACTCAAATAGAATCTTGCAGCAAAGTGAGCTTGTTTAAACAGATTTTGACTTTTCTTGGAATTTCTATCACAGCAAAGCAAGGCAAAGAGCAGGCACATGCAGGTTTCTATGTTTTCTGAACTATCCTGTGTCACCTCTTGCTGGAACTCCTGTGGACCCTGAACTCCACCTTTCTTGAGGACTTTGATGGCCACTATTGTATGATGTAACTTGCCTCTGTAAACTGCACCATAGCCACCTTCTCCGATCTGATTGTCTGCAGAGAAACAATTTGTAGCAGCCTTAAGCTGTTCATAAGTGTATTCCCTAAATTTAGTTTTCGTTTGGACAAGAACGGCCATCGCTTCTCGTCTAGTTAAAGCTTCCTTGCGTGCTTGCTCTTCCGCCTCTCTGCGCCTCTGTGCCTCTTTTTCTGCTGCAGATTTTGCAGCTTCCAAAGCTATCGAAGCATCATCGAACTTCCTTGCCGCTTCTGCTGCTGCTTTTCTGGCTGAATCTGCTGCAATCAAAGCCTCCTCCCGTCTCTTTGTCTCCTCTTTTGCATAAGCATCTGATTCACTTGCCTGGAACCCAAATTCACCAGTCTTGTAAGTTTTTAAATCAAGCCATTTGCAGCTATACCCATTAGAAACTTGTTTTGCATGCTGTCCACATCATTTACAACATCCCTGAATAGAAAACAACAATCCTGCCCAAGACAGTTAGGCTTTTAATCGCTTCGACTCTCATTCGTCAAATATGGAAAATTTCACCATGCGCACTGTGGGAGGAACAATGACAGCAAGAACAAATACCCAAAAAATAAGTTTGCATGACCAGGGTATAGATGCTTCCCTCGTGATAAAAGTTCAAGCAAGAATAAAATGCCACAATATACACCACATCTACTCATGAGGAAAATTAATCAGCAACCAAAACCAAAATTAAGTAATTTGCAATGGTGTCTTTTTTTTAATCTTCCACATCTAAAAAATTGGAGATACTAAAAAGACACAGACTGTGGAGAGTCTATGTATGCACAAAATATACAGCAAAAACAAGTATGCTAGATAGAACAAGCACTAGAGTGCAAAGTCTTTTACAACTAGGAAACGGGGAAGATATGAAAAAAGAAAAGAAAGAATGTGAAGTGTCCACAAATATGGGAAAATACAAGATACAAGCAAGTACGCTAATTAGAAATTGCAATATTGTGATGCAAATCGAGTCCTAAGGTACAAAGTGGGCAGAAATGCCATGACACAAACCCTATGTGAGATGCCCATGGTAGATGAAAAAGGATATAGGGAACAATTCAATATGGAACAGGGATCAAAATCACAACACCCTCCCTACTAATGCAGAACGAGTGCTGGATCTCGTTTAGAACTTCTCGTTTGATAACAAAAGCAGGCTTCAACTCCATTGCATTTTGGTTGTGGAAGATTTCTCACAAACAAGAGTAGTTCCATTACCTTTATTTTCCTTGATCATCCCTCCTAACCCCCAAGGAAATGAGGGCTGCTCATTGTTAAGTAGTCCTACTTTTGACGAAGGTGAGATCTCTAGATATTGAGGGTTCAAGAGAACACAAAGAGGGAGCAAGCTATATTGATCATTCAGCAACACTAAATGAGAGATTACACTAGGGTAGTCATAGGGACAAAGCCCTAGAATGGACCCTAACTGAGGTCAACACACAGTGGTGACTAACTCACCCACATACTCAATCACTATCTGTGGCTTGGGGGGGGGGGGGGGGGCTATAAATCCCTAACCATTATTACAAGCCTTAGAGATCATTATTTCTAATACCCCTTGCAATGACAATGTCGGAATGCACAACGATCACCAAACGGATATAAGTTCAAAGCTTTGTAGCAAGCCTCGAACTTTTCACCAGGTAGAGCTTTGGTCAAGAGAAGTTGATCTCCCCCGCACGTAGCCTCTCCCTGACATAGTGATCATGTATATCTATGTGCTTCATACATGCATGAAACACAGGATTCTGCACCACTGTAATGGCACTGTGACTGTTTGTGAGAATTGGAGTAGGCTCCTCCAATCATGCATGCATATCTGCCAATAAATGTGTCAATGAAACACATTCCACTGTGGTTGTGAAAGCTGCCCTGTACTTCACATAATTAAGTAGCAACCGTTGATTGTTTCTTGCTCAACCAAGAAATGCATTAATGCCTGAGATAGAAACAATTACCACTAGTTGACTGCCTAGTGGCAAAATCATCAGCTCAATCTAATACCTACGAGCATGTAAATGCAAATTACACCCCTTGGGAAGTAGCAAACCAAGAGACAAAGTACCTTGCAGGTATTTGAAAACATGCTTCACAAGGTCTTTGGGCTGTGCCTAAATCTGCTTAGCTCGGCTACTGCATACTGAATGTCTAGCCGTGTATTACATAGTAAATTAGGCATCCTACAACGAGCCTACAACCTAGCTTAAATGGCAGCCTCGAATGGTTCACTGTCATCATGCATGGACTAACTTAAGCCCTGGCTCCATAGGAGTTGTAATAGGCTTTACAATTCTGAAATTTGAACCGTTCAAGCAGTTTTTCAATGAACATTGACTGCAACAAACCAATGCCCTTGTCATCTTGTACAAATTAAATGTCAAAGTAACATTGTAGCGGCCCCAAATCAGATATCTCACATGTCTTCTGCAATTCATCCTTGAAATCTGCAATTTTTGCAGCGTTAGTACCGGTGATAAGAATGTTGTCCGCATACAAGACAACAATGACCTAATCACTCCCTTGTTTCTTGACAAAGGATGTTTTCGTTTGGATTGTTCTATGTACCCTGGCTGGTCAAAAAGGCATCAAATCTTTGCATACCAAGCTCTAGGTGAAACCAAAAGGTAATTATCTTCCACACACAAAGTTACCACTTAATCAATTGGTGAAGAAGAACACAATCACACCATGAAAACAACAGCACACTGGGTACAATCTCCCCCCCCTAGATGGGTAGCTCACGCTTCCTCATCTAGAGTATTTATGATATTTCATAAAAGCACCAAGGAGCCAAAATTATCCCCCTCATCCAAAAATGAGGGATTTGCTTTACATAGCCATCTTAGGGCCCAAAAATGAATTATTACAAAATATATTGCTCAAACTTGCACTAACCACACAAAGTATCCACTAGGACCCCCGCCGCATCCGGTGTGCTCCTATGGAGTACTTTGCCATAGTCACACTTGACTAAAATAATAATGTCCAAAGCAAGATATATCAGAAATATAATTTCTGTAACATTCCTCTTGCTTGGATTGTAACTAACCTCAGTTACGTGTTTGATTATAGAAACTAATGAGGTCTGAAAAAGTTCGAAAGAACCGCTCAGGCATCCACTAAGCATCATCTCTCGGATGATTCTTAAATTTAAGCAAGTATTTAGTATAGACATTTCATTTTCGGGTCGAGGTCTGTTGATGATCAATAATGCAATTTCTTCTTCATCAACAATCAATGGAGTCTCTTCATAGACAAGATGAATAGGTAAGGGTCCTTTGAAGGGCTTTAAGAGGCTGATATGGAAAGCATTATGTATTTTTCAATTATCAAGTAATTCAAGCCTATAAACTAGATCATTGATTTTCTAAATCACCTTGAATGGTTCATAAAAAAGTGGGGACATCTTGATAATTAGCCATTTCTCAACACTCTTTAATCTTCTTTTCTCAATCCGAAGTACATAATCGCCTTCTTTAAAAAGCATGTGTTTCCGTTTCTTATTAGCTTGTTTTGTGTACTTCTCTTGAGCGATTGTAATGGCTTCTCGAACCTCTTTGAGAATATTTTGATAGTCATGGGTAAATGCATCTGTTGCCTCCACTCTATGGGTCAATCATGTAATAGGAATAGGTAAAACCTTCCCATAGATAATCTCAAAGGGTGCTCTTCCAGTTGCAGAATGAGGAGTATTATTATAAGCAAACTGTAAGAGATGAAGATATTTGTCCCAAGTTTTTGATTGACTTTCCGCATAAGCTCTTATCATATCCAGAATAGTACTATTTGTAACTTCAGTTTATCCATTCGATTCTGGATGAAAAGCTGATGAGAAATCTAACTTAGTGCCTAGATTAATGCAGTCCATAAATTACTGCAAAACTTCGAATCTCAATCAGACACTCTAATCTTTGGCAAGACATGATGAACAAAGATATACTTGATGAATAAATGTTCAGCTTGCTGAGCTGTTAAAGTCTTCTTGCATGGGATGAAATAAGCTTTCTTACTAAAACGATCTACTATTGTCCAAATCATATCATTTTGATTCGCTGTAGTAGGAAAACCTGTTATGAAATCCATGGATATTTGTTTCCAAGGTTGCGTAGGAATAGGCAAAGGCATTAGCAATCCTGGGGTCTTTCCTTTGTAACTCTTGATCTTCTGGCAAGTGATGCATTCGGCTACAAACTTAGCCACATCTTTTCTTATAGTAGGCCAATGAAATTCTCTTGCTATCACTTGTAAAGTGGCAGTCACTCCCCTATGTCCCATATATGATGGTTGGTGCATTTCCTCCATTATAATTTGTCTAAAGGGTCGAGTGATGCATAATTTCTTTTGATAAAAGAGGTATCCATCATTGCATGAATAGTCCAACATAGGATTTCAATTATTATTCTCTAATTTGTTCCATATGTCAAAAAAATCTGGATCCCCTTGATAAGAATTATTCATACCTTCGAAAGGCTGGGTCTAAGGCTAGGTCTCTACAGCAGTGATGTGATTAATACTTGGCTTTCTGCTAAGAGCATCAGCAACTACATTTTCATTTCCAGGTTGATACTGAATCCTGGGCTGAAAACTCTGTATAAATGATGCCCATTTGATATGCCTATCGGATATAAGTGGCTAAGTCAACAAATGCTTGATACTTTGCTGATCGGTTTTGATAAGAAACTCAGATCCCATCAAATAATGTTTCCACATTCGTAAGGCATGCATAACAACGGTTAATTCTTTATCATATGTACTATAATTGCATTCCACTGGTTTTAATTTTCGGCTCTCATATGCTATTGGATGACCATCTTGCATAAGTACGGCTCCAATTCCATATCCACTAGCATCGGTTACAACTACAAAGAATGGTCTAAATCAAGTAGTTGCAACACAGGAGCTTGTGTGAGAGCTTCTTTCAAAGCTGTAAAAGATTTATCTTGACGCTCAATCCATAAGAAATGCTTAGCTTTTCTAAGAAGGTCTGTCAATGGATGTACAATGTATGTGAAATTCTTGACAAACTTTCTATAAAAGCTACACAATCCCAAGAATGATCTTAATTCATGTATATCTCGAGGTTTAGGCCATGTGACTATGCACTCAATCTTCTTTGGATCTACTCAAATCCCATCGGCGGATACAATGTGACCCAAATACTCTATCTGATCTTGAAAGAAACTGCTCTTTTCAAAATTTATGTACAATTGATTTTCTTTCAAAAGTGAAAAGACTAGCTTCAGATGTTCCTTATGCTCCTCAACATCTTTGCTAAACACCAGAATATCATCGAAAAATACTACCACACAATCTTGGTGTTTAAGAAAGATTCGGTTCATCATTCTACTAAAAGCAGCTGGAGCATTAGTTAGCCCAAAAGGCATAACTAGGAACTCATAATGTCCCATTTGAGTTCTAAAGGCAGTCTTGTATATATCCTCTTCTAACATACGAACTTGATGATAGCCGGATTTGAGATCTATCTTACTGAAGACCTTGGCTTCTTTTAATTTGTCTAGAAGATCATCAATCCTAGGGATTGGATATTTGTTCTTCACTGTGATTTTGTTTAGTGCACGATAGTCTATGCACATTCGATAGGTTCCATTTTTCTTTTTAACTAATAAGACAGGTGCTCCATAAGGAGAATTGCTAGGTCTTATCAATCCTCTCTCTATCAGTTCCTCCACTTGCTTTTGAATTTCCTTTTGTTCTAGCTGATTGACTCTATAAGGAGCTTTGCAAGGTCCAGCCCGGTAAGATTTCTATCCTATGATCTTCAGGTCGAGAACATGGTAGTCCAAGCGGCAAATCCTCTAAGAAACAATCAGAAAACTGAGAAAGAAACTTTTGGTGTGTAGGCTTAGTGTTTGACTGAGTAGCCATGACCGTATTCACCAAAATCAAATATGTCTTCTCACATTTTCTAATTGCTCTTTTGGCTTGTGTGTGGTTGAGTAAAGGACTAATCTCAAGTTTCATTGAGCTTTTTAGACATATTTCTTGTCTGTCCTTCTCAATCCACATCTGATGTGAATCATAATCTATCTTAGGACTGTATTGGTACCTCCATGGCATTCCTAAGATGATGTCCACTCCCTGTAGGAGTGCCACTAGAAAGTCTCTTGTATCCTTGTAGGATTTGATTGAGATTTCAAGATTCTTGACTTCTCTAGTGCAATTGTACTTTGTTTTGGTAAAAGCTATTACAAAATATATTGCTCAAACAAGTGATAATAAAGCAAAGACAAAATTGGTCCATGGCCATATATATTGCGATGTGCGACACCTCGATCAGTACCCTCGCACTAACTCCAATCCTCGCTATAAGTTCCATCACTTGTACTCAAGCCGCCAATTACATTAGTTATTAATAATCGATTGAACGAATCACCGAATCAACCGATCCCAACATAACCGCGCTCAAAGCACAATAATCAAGCACAACACCATTAACACTAGCGACATCAGTATTAACATGGAATCACCCATAATACCGATCATCTAGCATGTCAAAACACAAGCTAGTCAAGCGTCCCTAACTAACCACACAAAGTATCCACTACGACCTCCGCCGCATCCGGTGCGCTCCTATGGAGTACTTTGCCATAGTCTAATACTAGGAGTCTACTACTTCAAGCCATACAATACTTTCCTTAACCTACAAACTTTGTCTTCTTTGAACCAATGGATTGAGACACATAAACCTCTTTCACAAGGTCCCCATTAAAAAAAAAAAAACTGATATCCAACTGATGGATATGCCATCCATAAAATGCAGCCATGGCAACCACACACCTAATGATAGTCATACGACCATCAAATAAGATGTATTGCAAGTTGTACACCTCAGTGATTGCACACAGTTTCCTACCAAGCCGTTATTCTATAGGATCACTTTCTCCAAATATCAATGATGGCACCTACCTAGGGCAAGCAGGGCAAGCACACATAGCTTCATGCCAAGAGAAAGTTCTACAATGATCACTTTCTCCAGATTATAGCTCCAGGCACAGATAGACCTAGCTTCGACCTAATACATATATCTCGTGCCATGAGGATTGCTACCAGTATATGCAAAGTCTTATCACATTGGCTAAAGATTGTAAGAAACAAAATAATCAAAGCTTGTGCCTAATGTGTGACCCTCAAGTGGTGGACCACTCAATCTTTCAATGGCTCTATTCAAGTCTCATTGCACAAAATAATGATTGCAACAAACGTACAGTGATCGCATGTGAATAGAGGTTCTGCCCAATGTGCAACTCTTAAGAGGCAGAGACGAAAAACAGCACAATTTTGATACTTATCTACGATGAGATCAATCCATTACTTCATCAAAAAGGTTTTCAACCCATATCCCAATTCATTACATGCACACATAAAAGGTGTTCAACCTTATTCATCCTCCAATTGAGGACCATCCAACATAGTCAAACGAGTGCAAACCACTTCCTTTTCCTACTTTACCCTTATCATTTTCTGCAATCAAATGTACCGGTCCACATGCTTGCACTTAGTGTAGGGCACCATTCTGAGTGATCTTGTACGGTGATGATTTCTCTTTGTATTCTGTTAAGTTCTCACTCACTCATTACAGTTGTTGGTGTATAACCCCTTTCAAAATCCTTAGGAAGACAACCTTGGATTCCACACGTGGGATCCTATACCCTTGTGTTTGTCTAATATATTCAGGCAAATCAATATAGCAGCAAAGAATTCTTATGCAAAACAAGGAGGAAAAGTCAAAGACAACCTTATGTGTTGCAATTGCAGCAGCTTCCTCTGCCTTTATAACCCGTTGGCGTGCCAGCTCAAGTTCAAGTTTTAACTTATCCAAATCACTCAGTGCTGCTGACTGTTCACAAACATTATCATTTGTCAGTAACGGCCCCTGATGTAGTTAAGTATGGTCAAGTAAAGGACCGTAAAGGTAATCATGCCTCCAAAAAACAATTTCAATGCATCTATCTAACATATTCATTGCACCACAAATATCTTGCCTGGTCATCACAGTTGGGTTCTTGTGCAGTAACTCTCTCGGGACTCAAACCTGAAAGCATGTCAATAATCTGTTTGTCCTCCTCCAACGTCTGAAAAAGCCTGTTAATCTGTACAGCAGCTGACACATCTTGCCTATTTATTGAAGGGCATAGAAGTCCCTCATTCAATGCAAATGAACAATTTTTGGCACCAACTGGAACTGCGGAAGTCGCTTTTATGTCCCCCTGCTCCCTTATATCAGTACCTCTGTGTGAGACAATGTCTTCCCAAATATCTACAGCAGCTAATGGCGGGACAGAACCAACTGAATTCCCTTCTTGAGAGCCCGGGAATATGCTGTGCCCTGCTGTCATATCATCCCTACAATCGTTGCTGATTTTTTTTTTACAAGAAGAAGACAACTCGGCCTTCAAAGGGAGACTAGGAGACAAGAAAGGAGAGACAATAATATAGTTTCCTTTCGGTCTTGAACCACCATTCACAAAATTTATGTTAGATGCAGCTTTCTCCCTCTGTATTGGCAATGGCTGTGAGATGAACCCTGTGATATCTCCTTGCAACAATGGTGAGCTGTCCAACAAATTTAGATGACTCCTTGTACGTGTACCAGCCTGGGAGACTAAAGAATTGTCTGAGGTACCACCTGAATCCATCAAAAGCAAAGAATAAATTGTCAAAGCTTTTAGAGATTCAAACTGCAGCAGCAACCACTATAATCACATCTTGGATGTCCCTTAATCTCATCATAAGGAGGTTACCCACTAACATACACCGTGCTTTAAATCAAAGTTGTGACGTATGCATCTAATCTATGTTCCCTTCTTTGCACACCATGAAAATGTATTATGGCATAACAAATGATGGATTCACTCCTGTCCATTGATATTTTGAAAAGAATTCATCTGAATCACATTAAATATATTTCCTTTGACATGCCACAATATGATAATCTCTAAATGAGGTTGATAATGCTATTGTTTATGGTTCTGTTTATTGGTATACTCGTATGTATTACTACTGTTCAACAATCAGTTGTACAACTAGTTGTCCAAAGCGTTTGTGTCCTAGATTGAGGCAATACTATATTTATAATGTGGTAGAGGAATTGCTTCAGCTTTATTGGTTGCTCAGAAATATCTTGTGTAATTCTGATTACTATTGTGTGTGCTAGAAACTACAGTCAATACGAGCTACCAGACTATACTGAATTGAAAGGTCAAACTCGTTAACCAATCAGACTTAAGTTGAGGAGATATTTGAGGTTAGCCTAAATTAAATTATCAGGAATGTTTGTGATATTCATGGTTGGAGGATGCATATTTCCATAAGAGTTGGTGGAGATACCAACCAAGTAAGCCAAGAATTGGTAGATCCTTGTATTCTCTTTCATCAATACAAAACACTCATATAGAAATTTTATGATAATACATTATCATAAATTTTCACTTAAGATATATGTCCTAGATGATTCTATATCACCAAAAATAGAATTATTCAAGCCACTTCTCAAAAATATATCTTGCTTGAGTCATCTGCTGATGAATCCATTTTTGTTGATAAAGAACTAGAGAGTGATGGAAAATTCCATCCTAGAAGTTCGAAGGTTCCACTTAGCTTTTGTTCTTATCTCATCCCAGCCTTGTGAATTAGTGGATTATTGAATTCCTTCGTCTCCATCTCAGCTTCCAATTCAAATTCAAACCATCCACAAGGTTGAGTCACACCAGTCTTAGCCATCTAGTAATCAAAATGCACTAATAAACATGCACAAGTTAAAGATCTCATCTAAGTGCTGCTTTAGATTGAGTGAATGTCTCAGAATATATTGCAAAAATCTGAGCCAAACACTCTTACAAAAAGTTTCACCAAAGATCCCAAAGCATGTAGAGGTCGGCTGCACTAGATGCCTATGGTGAGCTAAACACTGCTCCTACTTTTGTCCTTTAACTGCTCAGGTTGTGTGCTCCTCCGTGAGCTTCGGTGACCATCTAGAGTGTCGCTCCTTGGACAGAATTCTCTGCAGATATGTGCTCTCGTAGTGGCTGTAGGTATGCACCAAGTTCTGCTCCAGAAGGTGAGGGCTGCTTCCAGTCTGAACTGCCTTAAAATGTGTTGTGCATAGGGTTCTTCACATTCTCCCTTTCCTTCAAGTACAATGGCTGATTATGCATTCGAAAAGACTTTCAACAAAAAACAAAAGCAGGTTTCGGATCCGAATAACCCTGTTTACACCTCTCATGAGGCACAGCTCGTTTTTTATGTTATGCATGAAGGTTTTGAAGACACACGGTAGGATTTGAAGGCACACGGAAGGATTGGAAAGACCCTCCTCCTTCTATTGGAATTATGGTAATGGAGGATGAGATTGTTGATCCGGTATGGGAATATGCCAAGCATGCTCTTATCATTTTTTCCCTGGTCATATGCCTATTGCAGCTGATGTTGGTATATACCTAGATGAATCCAGGAACATTCCCAAACTCATCCTCTAAAAACACAACATAGTGCAGTTTCAATCTCATGATAGTCACTCACAAGGTTAAAACCATAAACTCCATCATGCATAGCAGGGACTAGCTACTATGACATCCCCACTGACGTCATCAGCGCCCCACAATGGGTGTAGACCATAGTATAAAAATATGCTCTCACACATACAAATCCACACACCCACACATACTTAAGCATCCATTTATACAAAGTCTTCGTACTCAGTTTCTGTCCACACTCCGGAGGTGAAGGTAATTGGTTGACAAGAACCTTGGGAGGTTGCTTTGTCCATAAAGTGCACTATGCAGCAAAAGGCTTCTTTGAAGTTATCATGGTAGATGAGCAACATAAACAGATGCTTCTAGAGCATTCGCCTTTATTTCATGGGCAGCAAATGGTACATGTCTTGCCTTGGTCGCCGACTCGGGATTACCAGGGGTTGATTAGACATCGTTGCCCGGTTTGGGTTGAAGTGGTTGATTTTTCCCAATGTTTGGCTTCTCTTTTGCCCAAAATTGCTTCATCTTTGGGAAAAGTGGTTTGTCCACCTCGCCCGAATGGAAATTCCAACCGATTTTGCATTCTTTGGGACACAGATCGACCTACTCTAGATTCTTATTCTGTGACAATTAATAATGTGGCCATGGACAGCGCCTTTTATAGGCTGAAATGGGTCTTTTTGTAGAAGCATGCTTTGAATGTAAAAAGTTTGGGCATATGGCTTCGCAATGTCCCCTGGTTCTGCACAAAATGCCTTTGGATGCCATGCCTTCCCCACTGCAAAGCAAAGATGCCCCTGGGCCTTCTAGTATTAAAAAAGCCTGCAAATCCAGCTGCCTCAATGCCTTCTGTGGCTCCACCTAAGGGGAAGGAAAAAAATGCCACTGAAAATTGGTAGACACCGAAGAAAATCGTCTCAGCCAGGAGACCCTTACCTCCTCGTATATGGAACAGTGGTTCTTCTATTGGTCATACTCCTGCTGAAAATTCAGGAGTTGGAATTACTTGGGCTGCTGTCACACCCAGTCGTACTCTGTTCCCAGAAGAAGTTATTGGTCTTCTCTCCCCACAAAAGACCCTTGGGTCACCTCAGGGAAGAGGTTCATACCCTAAGGTGGATATGACGGCTTGATGCAATGGATCTTCCAGCTGCATATAGCTGTATAAAAATCGGTAAATATGCTTCAGCAAATCAAGTGCTTGACTTCCAATGTACAGGTATTGTGTGATGCTCGCAAATGGAAGTTTGTTTGGGCTTATATAAATGAGTTGCAGTGGCCGTACAAGAGCATAATCAGCACCTCTATGCTGGCAAGACAGGGATATGCGGCAATATCCTTGGAGGCAGCATGCTTTTTTGCATGGTGATTTCAATAATGCACCGCTTCAAGGGGACAATACTTCTGGCAATCATCACATGTTAGCCTTGGAACGGCAACCATGGTCTCAATTGATTTCTCATCTTGATCTTCTGGATATTGGGCTAGAGTTGAAACCCTTGCTTCCAGGCTATACTTTTCAGCATAATGCTTTATCAGCATACAAGGCCAGGCTTGACCATTGGTACATGATAAATGCACATCAGAATGATGCCCTCACTTATCAAATATGGGCGGATTATGCCTTTCCTCATTCTGACCATGCTCCATTGTGGTTGAAACTTTCTTTTCATGTGATGCCACATGACAGATTGCCAAACAGAAGATTTCTTATAGTCAATAATACTTACTTGGCACAAGATGAATACAAGCAAATGGTTGTCCGTGCCATTGCACCACTTCGTGAGCAATGTCAGATTAGTCTTGACTATGCTTGGAATGCTTTCGCTTCTCATACACAATCTGTTATTCGTGACTATGGGAAATCCTATTTGCATGACTCGAGAACAAAAGTTGCAGATGCTAAAGCCAACTGTCAGCAATTGACTGAACTCAACCATGTCGGCGTTTTCTCAGCCTGAGCTTGATTGTCTATGTCATGCTAAGTATTTGTTGCAGAAGAATGATCACAGGAAAATTGCCAAATGGGATACCCGGGCCCGGAAGAAGGCTCTTTTGGACAAAGGTTGTTCCTCCAAAGAATTCTTCAAAAGTTTGCATTCTAACAATCAAGTTTCTCACATCTTCACATCTAATGGTGTTTGGACCTCCTCACGGGCACAGCTTGCTCAGGCATGTGTTGATCATTTTTCTCCTCAATTTGGGAATCTGCAGCCCTCTTTGCAACGGGCCCTTTGTGCCAGACGTCAATTGTATCTGTTGTCCTGCATTGGCTGGATCCGGTCTCGCAACTGGCCTCACGTCCACCCAAGTAGCAGTGTCCCAAAGCTCATATGCGCTTAGGATGGTCTTCATCTTGAACTTCCAGAGTGGATAGTTAGAGCCGTCCAACTTTCTGCTTTCGCCGAACGGTGGGATTCGTAGTCTTGCGGGCTGGGCCATCTCTCACAATCTGCTCGCAAACAGAAACACACTACCAAATCTTCTTGCTAGAGTCCAGGCTCTGATACCATGTAAGAAAATAATACAACGTCTGTGCTCAACATATAACAGGATCTCGTACGCAAGAGAGAAAACAAGTTAGTATGGAGAATCAAAAATTTGATTACTGTAGAACTGATACAATAGATGGCGCTGCCTCCCAACCGTGTGCTCCTGTGAAAGAAACTTTGATGGCGTGCTGGAAACTTTAGAAGACGTAGGCTGTATACAGCATGTTGCTCCCATTATTGATTCTGATCATGCTATGCAACTTGAGGCAGCTTTTACTGAAAGGAGCCTTTTGGATGCTTTGAAAGCCTGTGGCAAATGGAAGTCTCTGGGTTGAGATGGGCTTACGGTAGAGTTTTTTCTAGCATAATGGGATGCTCTGAAGCATACTTTGCTGTGTATGATTAATGCTGCATAGCAAAATCAGCAAATGCCAAATGCCTTGAAGAAAGGGTTGATCAAGTTAATTCCTAAGAAGCATCTTTGTGATTCATTTGCTGATTGGAGGCCTATTACACTCATGCCGGTCACCTATAAGATCATTGCCAAAATAGTGGTTGACAGAATAAAAGGCTACCTGCATGATGGCTTGCATCCTAATCAATATGGTTTTATTCCTTGCCGTCACATCACAGATAATATTGTTAATGCTTATGTTGGCATTGAATATGCCAAGTATACTCAGCAAGATGTCTTTTTGCTTCAAGTGGACATTGCCAAAGCTTTTGATACAGTGCAATGGGATTTCATTTCCTAGACTATGCAAGCTCTTGGATTTGGGCATCGAATGCGGAATATTATTTATTGGCTCTACAGTGACAGCAAAGTGGCATACATCTTATTGGGGGATCTCTCTAATCAATGAACTTTGTATCATTCAGTGAGACAAGGATGTCCTCTTAGTGCCTTGCTTTATGCAATCGCTACTCATCCGATGCTCAGTTATATTGATCACCTTGTTGACTCAGATGCTTTGCATGGTCTCAACATTCATGGTAGGAAGCCCATGCTTGGGCAAGCCTATGCTAATGATTCTTTCTTTACTCCTAAGAACACAAAACAGGATCTTGCTCAACTTATGAAGGCTTTATCTTTATATGGACTAGCTGCTGGCTTGCAGGTAAACTTTCAAAAGTCTAAGCTTCTGCCTTTGCATGCCAAGGACTCGCATAGTTCCTTGTGGCCAAGAGAGATTGTTTCGCCCAATCAGCTTGTTCATCATCTTGAATACCCTTTGGGATGGAATATCACTCGTAGACAAAAAATAGATTGGGTGCTTTTAAAACTCAGAAAGAAACTGGAGTGTTGGAAAGTAGCCACTTGGCCTCTTCATGTTCGTCTTTGAATTGTGCAATCCATTTTGGTGGCTTATATTCAGTTCTTCTTGCCCTTGATGATGTTTCAAAAGAAAGATATTTCTGATTTCATGTTCACCATTATGGAGACTTTCTGGTCATCGAAGCAAGGCCGTAAAAGTATCAGACTACTCTCTATGGAGCATTTATGCTCCCCTAACATGCATGGTGGATTGAACATACTCGATATTCATATCAATCTTCTTGCACACAAGGGCAAAATGATGCTGCATTTTTTGGAAGGTAATCAGCCTTGGGCAGCCATGATTTCTCATTTGCTTTGGCACTTGTCTACTCCCGCTTTTGGGCACTGGCATCCCACTTCATGGGACTTTATTCTAGGACACATTGATGGCAAGATTAAAGGCTGTCCTTTTGTTTTCATAAACTCTTATCTCATCTTAAATGGACCGGACATGATTCTTTGCAAGGCAAGGCTGAGAACCTGCACTGGTCGAAAGCATTTGATCCGCCACTTGCTCTACAAGAACCCAGGCGTTCTTATTTCTTCTCCTTTAAAGGTATTTCGGTTGTTTGTGATGTCCTTCGGGATGAAGGTACTTTATTGCCTTTTCCATTGGCAGCCAGACAGTATGGATTGGGAATGCATTACAGGCCTCTTTGGCATTCCCTCTCTCAGATGCTTTCTTCTTTCTTACCGGTTCCCAAATTGGAGCTCACAGATCAGCTTACTGATTGGTCTTTGCATCCCCCGGGGTTCTCCTTTGCGGCCTTTATGCTTGGCTGATATTTCAGTGGCTGGTTTATACAGAATTCTGCTATCTTCTCCTTGGATTTCGCAACATGCCAACTGACTCTGGTCTTTTAATCAAAATGCCAAATGGGGGCGTAAAAGGTTGCATCAAATCTGGTCCTACAAAATGCCACTTTGCCAACATGTGTTTTTATGGCGAGTGCTACTTGGTGTCATTCCTTTTGGCACACTCTTGGCTTATCGACACATTGCTCATGCATTATGCCACAGATGTTTGGCTCCCAGGAAACCTTTACTTCATTTTTTTGGACTTGTCCCGTCACTCAGGGTTTCTTTATGTTGATTCAACAGCATCTTCACGCACGCTTCCCTTCTGCTACATTTAGAAAGCCTTTGGGATTCAGCCGCAACGACCGGAGTTTGACTTGTTCTTTGCATGAGTCAGATATTGGGCACTCTTGACCATATGGAAAGACACGAATCAACAAGTCTTTCATGAGCCCACCTCTTCCATGTTCTTTTATTTTCGCATGTCACTCAAGCAATCACTCTATGATTGCTTGTCTATTTAGCAGATAGACTATGCTGTCTACTTGTCTTAAACTGAGATTTTTTGATTTTGTATTGGCTGATCTCTCCTTTGAGACTGTCTTCTTGCAATATAAAGTTACATGGATTTCACTTTTATTTTAAAATGGTGTGTGTGTGTGTGTAATATAATGCAAAAGAAATTTCACAAAAAAGTGTGTGTGAGTGAAACCACAGAGTCTTTGGTGATCCGCTCTAGGGTGGAAGACCCCTGAGTGGATGATGGACTCACACTGGTAGCTACGGATGAGGAGAGGTACTGTGAGCATGCCATGAGAACTGCTGATGCTGTAAAAGCAACTGCTCTGTCTTGCTTGCGCTGGACCTCGTATACTGCCAAGTCGGCACAACGTGTGGACAGATGCGTGGTTGCTTCAAGGCATTCCTGCTCCAACAGAAGCCGGAAACAGTTCAATGTCGTTGCATCCTCCTTTATCTTCTTTACCTCCTCATGCAAGAGTTGGGGCTGCTCAGAAACGAGCCGATGCTGCGCAAGAAGAGGATCTTGCTCCCTGACCGCTTGCCCAAGAGCTGCTATACTGGATGGGTCCATGATGGAAGATAGGTAGACCCATCGACTACTACAACAATAACTACTAGAGGGAGAAAATTTCCCCCCTAACCTTGCCTCACAAGGTGTAAACACATACAGGTGAAGACGGGAACCAGCCAATGCACGATGAAGGCAAGGAGGGAGAGGCTAATGGAGTATGTACTACCACTAGTCCGAGGTAGGTACAAAATACAAAATTAGATAATATCCCAATCATGCTCCCTCCTCTGCTAACTAAGCCCCCATTACAGTGCTTGCTGCCCGGATTCTCTCCAACCTATTTTAGATCAGAAGGAACCATACTACTCTGATACCAATGCAGCATGCGGGGACTAGCTGTGCAGAAAATAGATGAACATACAAGGAAGAACTCAAGATGAGATACACTGGATATCTTCCTAACTATAAAACATGGCTTTATTTATACTAATGGCACAAATGTGGGAACTACTGACGGCAAATACTGATGGCAACTACTCCCCTAACTGCGAAATGAGGGAGATGGAGCTATGTGGCTCAAACAGGACACCAAACCTCAACCATATGCTGGCTGAAAGGTGCTGCTGGAGGCTGGGAGCTGAGTCTTGAAATGAGGGGCAAGGCCAGTAGGGGCTGGAAGGGCCTGTTTTGGCTGGCCCAACCAGCCCTAACTGGCCAACTAGCCAGTCAGCTAGTAGGCTGGGTTGGTAGGGCTTTTTGCTCAGCCCTAGGGGCCGACCTGGAGGGGTTGAGGCTGCCTATAAAAGGTGCCTCCCCTAGCGCACTTTCCATGCGTGTTGCTGCCCTTTGGAGGCCCCAAAACCTGCCAAATATGCTGCGTAGGGAGCTGCGATTGGCTGACGAGGCAGCCAGTTGTCCTTGCAACTTGGGCTTGACCCTGGCACATGTGACACCTTGTCTATATGATATCGTCATACTTCACTTTAGATTCTTCATATTTCTCATACGCACGTACATTCCAAAATGGTTGAATATAGAGCACAACTTACATTGATCCTAGGACAAGCTTTTCCTATTCTTGTAGATCTCCCAAGAGCTTCTTTGCTTGTTGATGGTTTATCTAACAAATAACAAATCATTTACCCTTCCAATGGTCTTAGATGCCCATCTAGGCAAGTAATCTGAACTTCTTTGGAAACAACAAATTTATATTTTGTCTATTGCAGTAGCTCAGTGATAGCAAAGAATGATGTATCTTGTTGTGAAGTATAGCCAAAATCACCTTCATTAAATATGGCATCCCTGCTTGTAATGATCACGCTTCAAGATTCCAAATCCTTTAGCCTTGTAATCGTTACTATGGCACAAAAAAAACATGTTATAGACTTGTTATTCGACTTTTTCCTGCTCGCATAAAAATGTAGACTTAGATCATACGCCCTTTGCCCTCACCTCCCTCTTGTTGGCCAACAAAACGTGGACATAGGTCCTTTGGCAATAACTTTTGAAGACACCAGTATTGTATTTGATGAGACATGCATGTTTCATCAAATTCAACCTTTTTATTTTGTTCAAATATTGTACTAACAATTAGAAGGCTTTTCTTAAGTCCTAGAACATATATATCCCATATATCGATATTTGGCATCTGTATTGATATTTTGAAAGAATCATCAATGTTCCTCTTCTCAAGGTAGAAGAAGCACTCGTCGTAACGGACGTGGCTAGAAGACCTTGAGTCAATATGCTATTTTAGCTTAATCATGCTTCTGCTAAACATAGGGTGCAAGTGTGGGAACGATTAAAGCATTAGCAGTCCATTCTTGAGAATCATTAGATCGGCCACATGTAACATGGTTGGTCACTTGTAGTCAACAAATTACCAATATAGGTTAAGGAAATTCCCAGAAGGGTGATCCATCTATTTTAAGTTGCAGCAAAAACTTAATGTATTAAATCTCAAAATATGCCAGGCGTGGTAATATAATCATGAATGCCACAGTGCAGTCACATCCATAAACACTAATACAGGATATTTATCAAGAGAGTAACATGCTCTGACTTTTTGTTCTAGGCATGATTCTAACTTGTACCTAAAGTCACTAGAAAATACATCTAGGACTACCTTCAAAGGATTTAACCCTGCAACCTTCTCTTCTTCAATGCCTTCAGATGTGCAACCAATGGATAAAGTGCATTCAAAACGTATCTGCATATGCTAAGAGGGAATTAAAAACGTATCTGTGTATGCTAGAGGGAATTCATAACTAAATTTTTAATTGCATGCTGAATCGGGCACCTCTAGCTACTGGAAAATTAAAACTGCAGCGATGCACATAGTTTACTCCCGCAAACTTTCTGAGTTCTCAAACACCTTCAGAAATGCACTTTATTCAAGAATGCAGATCAGATTAATTTGCCAATGCTAACTTCATTTCTCAGCATTACATCAAGGCCAACAATCTTCTTACCTTTTAAATGGTAGTCAGTTGGTCCTGATGCAGCATTGGCATTTGCAACAGCTGGGGAAGAGGCGACATATCTTGCTTGTTTCACAGAAACCAGACCACCTTTTGATACGACTAGGACTGTACAGGATTCTGAAGCATTCCTTGCAATGTACTCTGGTATACTAGGCCCCTTTAATTTCCTGTAGCAAAAACGTTGCAACTTCAGATTTATCCTCAAAAATCTGTTCCCATCACACATTCCTTATTAGAACAGGTTCTATCAGCTTCCGAAAGAAACGTCGTGCAAACAAGGATCCTGATTTTCAACAGCTTTAAATGTAAGAAGCGTGTAGCTACCAACTTCATCGCAAAACCCTTGCACAAAGATAGACTGAATTTGCAAGCAAAGCTTGCTGAAATCACAAGATGGAGAGGAGGAGATGTCATGGGCATCCTCAGCCCATGGCATGCTGGACTGCCCAGTCAGCACGCAGCAGCCACATGGACTGCCACGCAGGCAGCCACATCAGCCAGCAGGGTGCCACATCATCACCAGGTGCCACATCAGCAAGCCGCCATGTCAGCAATATCGTCAGCAGGTCGGCTGCCACGTCGTCAGCAGCAGCAGGTTAGTGAACAGGAGCAGTCTGGTCAGTGGGCAGAAAGCTGCCTAATCGGTCAGTTTGAGGCCCAAGGGGACCTATAAAAGCAGCCCCCTTGGCCTTCACTTCTCATCCCTTCTTTAGGCCTTCAAGCCTTCAAGAGCAGCAGTAGCAAGGCTTCCCCGCAGCAAACCAGCAGGGTGCCTCAGCCTCTCCAGGGATCTGGTGAGGATTCACCTCCTCCAGTTAGCTTAGTTTTTCCCAGTTTTACAGTTGAGGGTTTCAGTTCCCATACAGTTGTATTTAGCCCTTTGGGCATTCATGCATTCAGTTATATGTTCCTCTTCGGAGGTCCACTACATTTCTCTCCCTCTGATTCTCTCACTCACATCCACAACATCACTTTGTGTATTGAGTACATCATCTTGCAGTTAGCAGTTAGTATTCAGCAGGAGAGAGAGCGAGGATAGTCTATCTCTTGCTAATGACCACAACACCAATACAGATACCCTAAACAGTAATTATTTACTACTTGTATTGCAAAAGGGATGAAGCTGAGAAAATACAACACATGAACCTCCCCAAAAGGCTCCCAGAGATTGGGCTCAGGGCTGCAAGAAGAATTCCAAAACAGTTCAGATTTAGCAGCACTAACACAAACCAAGGCTCAGGTATCACTTGCATCGATTACCTGTAACAGTTAACAAATCAATTGAATTTCAATAGCCACAGAATGAAAGTTGATTTAGAACAACAAAATCTTCAAAACATCACACATGGCATCCATTAAATAAGATTTAGAAGAAAGTCATAATAGAGAAATCGAACATAAGGTGAGATATAAATGAGGACTACCCACTACCGAGAGTCAAACCCCTGGTACTTTTATCCATTCTCAGTGATACTTGAGTTTAATAACTTCTAGATGGAGCCTTTCTAGAATTCTTGAAACGTGTATCAACTGAATAATAATACAATGATAATTCCTCAAAAAGAGTTTAATAATAGAAAAATCAGTGCTCCAACTTTGCCAGGACAAGATGTAATGACCAAAATAGATCCAAAATCTGTGAATCTGGTCGCAAAGACGAGCTGAACAATGAATCTCAACCAATGGGTAGCAATCTCCCACATGAGCACTACCATTGGCACTTTCATTGTTAGTATCTCCAAAATCCAACTATCTTATGATAGAGAACCAACAAGTCTCAGCATAACAACAGGTAGTACTATCCAATTGATCCCAAATGCCTGAACAAGTCCTCCAACATCAAATCAACGATTGATAGTCAAATCGCAGCCAGATTCGCCAAGATGAGTGGCAACGGATTCGCCAAGATGAGTGGCAATGGACTGTTTCCACAATGATATTGTTACCGAAACATATTTTCCACAATTTGTTTCTTGCTAGGGATGATTATGGAAATCGAATACAATGTAAAGGTGCTGATTGAGGTGTTGCATGGAGAGAGAATACGAGGGCACTGATTGAGGTGTCTTACTGTAAGAAATCCTAGATTTACTATATTTAGAAATGTGCTAAGGAACAGAAAGGAGACTGAAATAGCTGAGAACAAGGAATAATTGTATTGCTTGAGTGTCTATAGTGTATCTGTAGTGTGTCATCCATACAATTGGGCCTCTCTTATATAGGTGTGTGTGTGTGAGAGAGATGTGTGTTAGCGTGTGTGTGGAAGAGAGAGAGTCGTGAGAGAGCTCTAGCTATGGCGATTTCAGCCTTCCACCAGCATCATGTGCTGATCCCGCATCCTGCCATCCTGCCATACAGGTCCCCGTAGGCTTGCTGCTGCCTTCCGCCGTACATCCACGAAATCTTTCTTTCGGAATTTACATGCACATAGACAAAGTCAATCTATCATGAGGGTCAGGAAACCTGATGGTCTTTGGACCCAGACTTTATCTCAGCTAGAAAAACAATGTCTGGATCATTTTCAGCTACTTTTTTCTCAGCCATCTTCTTCTACACCTCAGGTTGTATTGGCTCGGAACAGATTTATTGAGCTTGTTTCTCCTATTGTTCCTTTGCAACAAGCTTCAATGCTGGAAATATCTTTTTCAGATATTGAATTGGATGAAGCCCTCAAGCATTTGGGTAAACATAAATCCCCTGGCTGGGATGGTTTGACGATTGAATTTTTTGTAGCCTTCTGGGCTGAATTGAAGGGTCCAATTTTGAAGTTCATTAATGTAGCCTGGCAGCATCAACATCTTCCCTCAGCTTGGAAGCATGGTCTAGTTAAAGCTTGTGCCCAAAAAACCTTTATGTGAGACAATAGATGACTGGAGGCCCATCACTTTGATGCCAGTTATATACAAACTTATTGCTAAAATGTTAGTACATCGGATAAAGGATATCCTTCATGATGGACTTCATCCCAGGCAATATGGTTTTGTTCCAAGAAGGCAAATCCATGATAATATCTCTAATACTCTCATTGCAATGGAATATGAAAAATATTCAGCTCAAGATGTTTTGGTCATGCAAGTGGATGTGGCAAAGGCATTTGATACGGTACAGTGGGATTATGTCTCTCAAATCATGTTTAAACTTGGTTTTGGGCCAAAGCTAGTTAATGTCATATATTGGCTTTACTCAGATTCCACCGCACAATGCTTTATAGGGAATCATTTGTCTGAGTCTTGGACTCTGAAACGATCAGTTCGACAGGGATGCCCTCTCAGTGCTTTGCTCTATGCCATTGCTTCGCATCCTTTGCTTCTTTATATGGATCATCTGGTTGATACTGGACAGTTAGTGGGGCTTCAGATTTCTGGTTCACGACCTTTCATTGCTCAGGCTTATGCAGATGATTCATTCTTCATGCCAAAGAACAGTCCTTTGGAGCTTCGCCTATTGATGGATACCCTTTGAGATTTTGGGTTGGCAGCCGGTCTCAAAATTAATTTTCAGAAATCAAAACTCTTGCCTCTCAAGCATTGTGACTGGCATGCTATCCTGTGGCCCGGCCAGATTATTTATCCGGAAAACATAGTAAGACATTTGGGCTATCCCATTGGCTGGAAAATCAGAAATAAGCAACAAATATCATGGGTGTTAAACAAAATTCAGGACAAATTAGAATATTGGAAGATCTCCACTTGGCCCCTGCATGTACGGCTTCGAATTGTTCAGTCCATTGTTCTAGCTTATGTCCAATTCTACCTTCCTCTATTACATTGGTCATCTCGAGATCTCACTTTTTTTATGTCTCAAGCCATGGAGATTTTCTGGAAAACTAAGCTTCATAAAAAGGCTTTAAGGTTGCTCAAAATGGACTTGCTTTGCTCACCAAGAATGCATGGTGGTTTGAATATAATAAACATCAAATTTCATGTGTTGGCAAGAAAGATCACTATGCTCAAGACTTTTTTTCAACAAGAGCAGCCTTGGTCTATCATGTTGGCAATTTTGTGTGGTCAGATGCGCACAAATGCTTATGGACATTGGCTAGTTGATCCATCGGAAGTAGTACTTGGCAAATTTCAAGGTAAAATCCCTGGTTGTCCATTTTCTACTTCCTTGATTCAGGATTGGAAGCAAGTTCTCTCTCACATCAAAGGGTCTCCCCATCCTGCTTCTATAGCTTCCTCACTCACAATGGAAAGCATTCATTGGAGTGCTGTGTTTTCCTCTCCCCTTGCTATACAACAACCAATCAGAGCTTACAATCTATGAAGTTGGGCATCCGGTTCATTGATGATGTGGTAGATACGCAAGGACATTTTCTCTCTTTTCTGGTCGCATGTCGACAATACAATCTTGGGATGCATCACAGAACTATTTGGAAAGCCATTGCTGATCTCTTACTCCCTTTGGTTCCGATTCCAACATTGAATGCAAGAGACAGGCTTCAAGATCGGCACCTTCAGTCTTCAAGTCCAAGAATATCCTCTCAGCCTTTGCATTTATTGACTTCTATACAGGCTTATCGATTGATATTACCTCCTCCTTGGATAGCTCATCATGCTAACTCTCTATGGCATCTGAATAAGTCATCATCCTGGTGGAAAGGAAAATTGCAAATGATATGGAAGTTCAAAATGCCATTGAAGCAGAGACTCTTTCTATGGAGATGCATAGTTGGTATTCTTCCAGTGGGAGTGAAATTGGCTCAAAGAAGGATTGCCTCACCTCTTTGTCCAAGATGTCATCATACTCCTGAGTATTCCGCATTTATTGTGGTTTTGTTCATATTCCAGAGACCTTCTAGACAAGATCTCCTATTTCTTATCTCTCAGAGTTCCTGCACACAGGTTCTACAGGTTTTTTTGGATGTATGGCAAATTATCAGTTTCTTTGTCACAGTATTCTCTTTTCTTTCAATGGATCAGATACTGGGCCTTATGGACCCTTTGGCTGCAGCGAAATCATGCATATCTGAATTATCCCCTTCAGCACCCTTATGAGTTCTTCCGAGCCTCATTGCGGCAGTCTTTATATGATGCCTTACATGAGGACGATTTGGATGTTTCTTGTATTCAGCTTTTCTTTTACTGCTTCTGATGGATAGGGCATTGGCTCTTTTCTCGAGCACTGCCCTGATGTAAATGAATGTTACATAATATAATTTTCTTGGTTTCACCTTTTTTTTTTTTTAAAAGGTATGTGCATGAAGAGGTGTGTACCCCTTGTGAAGGGTGTGACCCTTGATGAGAGGGTACATTACAATAGAAGTGTCTCTTCAATAGAGTGTCTCTTGTGAAGGGTTGTGCCTCATAGGAAGTGTCCCGTCGAAAGGGCATACCTTTCCACAAGTGTCCATTCATCAAACAATCCATAAGCCTACAAATAGAGAAAGGAATACGTCACAGATCGTGACATCCCCTCCCACTCAAAATAAGACCCTGGTGGAGATACTAATGTAGAAAATATCACGGTAAATTCTGAAAATACTGCTGTAAAATGTCAGGGTACTGCTGTAAGTCTTCATCAGATTGCCAAGTAGCGTCGGAGTCGTCCAGATCTCGCCAAAGAACAAGGAATTCTGTGATAAGTCAATGTCGAGTCTCTCGCTGTCAATGGTCCAGAATACGCTCAGGAATAAGGAGAACATAATCGTCTTTGATTTCTGGGACATAATCACCTACAAGAGGAACTGCTTCATCGCCTGGAATGTACGTCTTTAGCCAAGAAATATGAAATGTCGGATGGATTTTACCCCATGATGGTGGTAATTCCAATTTGTAACTCAAAGGTGAATTTTTCTTGACGATCCGGAAAGGTCCATAGTATCGTGGTTGCAACTTAGGAAACACAGACTTAACCGTCTTATAGCGATGTGGGGCTACAAATAATAGCACCATGTCACCAGTGTCAAATTCCAAGTGACGTCTATGTTTGTTGGCAGACCGTTGATACCGCTCTTGCGCTTTTCGCATATGATCCCTGACTTGGAGTAGAATGTCTTGCATTTCTTGAACCAGTTGATCAGCTAGGGCCACTCGATGTTGAAGTACGAAATTCGTTGGTACAATCGGAGTGTGTCCATAAGCTGCTTGGAATGGAGTCATGTTGATGGCACTATGGAAAGAGTTATTATAAGCAAACTCAAGGAGTGGTAGATACTCTTCCCAAGCTGCTAGGCATGACTGAATATAATGTCGAAGCATTTCTTCCAAAACTTGGTTGACTCTTTCAGTCTGGCCATCTGATTTGGGGTGGTAGGCTAAACTGAACAGTAGAGTAGTTCCCAAAGATTCGAACAGTGAAATCCAAAAGTGACTGGTAAACTTAGGATCTCTGTCGGATATGATATTCTTGGGCAATCCATGGTGTCGGAAGATGTGTTGTATGAAGAGTTTGGCTATGTCCGGAGCCTGTGCACTCCTTTGCAAGCAACAAAGTGTGCCATTTTGGACAATCGATCAACAATTACCATAATCTGAGTATTACCTCGGGAGGATCGTGGTAGTGTTGTAATGAAATCCATGGAGATACTTTCCCACCTTTCAGTTGGAACTGGAAGAGGCTGAAGAAGTCCTGCTGGAAGTCGTCGGCTTGCTTTCATTTGTTGACAAGATAAGCAAGATGTAACCATTTTGATGACGTCGCTTTTCATCTGAGACCAGTAGTATGTTGCACTGAGTAACCTATAAGTCTTGTTGATGCCTGGATGGGCAGCATAAGGAACTAGATGATGCTCTTTTAACAAAAGACGTCGAACATCCTTGTCATGTGATACACAGACACGATCTTGATAATACGGAAGGTCGTCCGTATAAGAATAGGATGAGAAAATCTTCTGTTCGGAAGTCAAAGGTTGATCTTTGGAAAGAACTTGTACGGCTGTGCTGAAGTCTTTATCATTGAAATACTTCCCTTTGAATGAATTCGGAAGATCCACAGATAATGTAGAGATTACCATAGCTGATGCTAGAGTTAACCTGCTGAGAGCATCTGCAACTACATTGCGTAGTCCTGGAATGTACTCAATGGTCATGTGAAAGTTGGCCAGAAACTCAACCCAGCGTGCTTGTCGAGCGTTCATGACTGGCTGAGTAAAGCTATACTTTAGAGAGTGATGGTTTGTCTTAACCACCGAGTCGGCTCCCATGAGATAATGTTTCCAAGAGCGATAAGCATGTACAACGGCAAGAAACTCCTTATCATAAACCGGGTATCGGGTTTGGATATCAGAATGTTTATGGCTATCAAAAGCAATAACTCTGCCTTCTTGCATCAAGAATGCTCCTGTAGCGATGTCAGAAGCGTCGGTCATGACCTCAAATGGAAGGTTTGGGTCAGCAATAGCCATAACAGGTGTGGTAGTGAGTGCTTGCTTGAGTTGTTGGAAACTATACTCCGTTTCGGGAAGCCACTGAAAAACTGCTGTGCTTTTCAATAATTCGGACATAGGAGCTGCGATTTCGGAAAACTGATAGACCTTTGTATGGTAGAAGTTTGCCAATCCAAGAGAAGAGCGGACATCATGAACATTCTTAGGAGTAGGCCAGTTTCGGATTACCTCAACCTTCTTGGGATCCACAGAGATGCCTTGAGCTGAAATAACATGTCCCAAATATTCGAGTTGGGTCTTGAAGAACTCACTCTTCTCAATGTTGATGTAGAGAGAATTTGCATGGAGAACTTCAAAAACTTGGTGAAGATGTTGTTTGTGCTCATGTAGGGATCTGCTGAAAACGAAGATGTGATCGAGGTAAACGATGACAATCTTATCGAGGAAAGGCCTAAAGATGTCATTCATTAGTGTCATGAATGTGGCCGGGGTGTTTAACCCAAAAGGCATGACCAAACATTCATAGTGCCCATACTTTGTTCGAAAAGCTGTCTTGTACTCATTGCCTTCTCGTATGCGAATTTGATGATAACCTGAACGAAGATCAATCTTTGAGAATTGTGTTGCATGTAGAAGTTGATCGAAGAGGTCATCGATGCGAGGCAATGGATACTTGTTTTTGATAGTAAGCTTCTTGAGGGCTCGGTAGTCGATGCAGAGGCGCATTGACTTATTCTTTTTTTCCACAAGTAGTACAGGAGATCCGAAAAGGCTACGACTGGGCCGAATGTGACCTTTGTCGAGTAGTTCGGTCACCTGTCTTTGGATTTCTTTATTTTGAGTGTAAGAAACCCGATAAGGAGGTTTCGACGGTGGATTACTACCGGAAATAAGTTCGATTGGGTGATCCACTGGTCATCGAGGTGGTAACTGCTTTGGCAATTCCTGTGGAAAAATATCCAAGTAGGGCTGGAAAAAAGATTGGTTGAGGTATTCACGAGGATCCTTTGTTGGTGTCTCCTCTACTGCCATAACCAACAGAAGTGAAGTCTTTACTTGACGTTTACGAACCCACTTCTTTACTTGTAGGACAGAGGCAACTAGGGTTGAAGGAGAGTCCCTAGAATCAGTTAGCTCAATAAGTTTTCCCTGGTGGACAAACTGGATAGTATGGCTGCGAAAACTGATTGATGGATCATAGTCGTAGAGCCACTGTTGTCGAAGTATGACATCGTACCGAGAAAGAGGCATGATGTCGAAGTTCAACTTGTCTGTATAGTGTTGGATGCGAAAAGACAAGTTTTTTATCCTGGTGTTGCACAAGAAGGTAGTTTCATTTGCGAGTTCAATCTGATAGTCCATGAGACTAGGACAGGTGGTCAATCGAAGTTTGTCGACCATAGAACTAGCTAGGAAGTTATGAGAGCAGCCACTGTCGATGAGAATAGTGACCGTTGTTCCACGAATCGATCCTTGAACACAAAGTACTTGAGTGGCCAGGAAAGGTTCGAGGTTGTTGGCAAGGCTCAGGTGGATGGTATTTGCCATTCGAACAGCTTTGCCTTTCTTGTCTTGTGCTGGGGTAGCATCTTCTGTTTGGAAAGTGCTAGGTTGCATATTGGAATTTTGCTTCGGTCGCTTGGGACAATCGAACCATCTATGGTTGCCTGTACAGATGGTACAAAGTCCTGTTGTGCTGGAGTTGTTCTTCTTGTCAGTGGCCGCACCTTTATGTTGGGGATGACGGTAATGACTTTATGAAGAAGAGGCGCGATCCTTGGAGGAGTGCTTCTGTTGAAATCCAGCATACGATTTCTGAGACTTGTGGGGATCTTGAGACTGTCGCTAACCTTGATTACCCGAGTTTTTTCTAAACCTGGGGTTATCTTGAGGGCGAGCACCTTTGGCCATAGTAGACTTCTGTGTTCAATTAGCACTCTGCTTCCCTGTGTTTTGGAAATTTGTAATGCACTCTGCGTAAGCAATAGCGCCAGCTGTGGTAATAATGTTTGCTTTAAGGACATCAATGCGTAACGAGGGATTTAGGCCTGAGATGAAAGCATAAAGGCGACCATCCTCAATTAAACCATCAATCTCCAGCACCAATGTGGTGAACTGAAAGATGTAGGAAGACAGGGAGCCTGTTTGCTCCAACTGTCGGAGTTTTGAACGTGCTTGGAAGTCCGCATTAGCAGGTATGAACTGCTTACGAAGCACGTGTTCAAAACGTTCCCATGTTAACACACTTTTGCCGTCCTTTAAGCGTCTTTGCCACCATAGAAAAGCTGTATCCTTAAGGAGGGAGGCTGCCAAGGCAATCTTTTTGCCTTCAGAGAGGTCAACAGTATCAAAGTACATGCGCAATTTTGTGAGCCATTGGTTAACTGTTCGGCGATTTCGTTGACCAGTGTAGGCTTCCGAAAGTTTAATGTCAAGTCTTTTAGTTTTGGAAGCTTGGAGTAAACAGTAGAGGGCACGGAGTTCAGTGTTTTCTGCCTCTGGTGGGAATGAGTCCACATAGTCGTCTGGTTGCGTCACGTCATCCTCTGTATGTGTAGTACTGCGAGAATCTTGGAGTTGTTGGACTTTCTGGACCAAGTCGGAGATGCTGTCCTGAAGCTCGGAAATTTGAAGTTGAGGTATTCGCCTTGTAAGTTGACTTCAGGGGTCTTTTATGGACTTGAGTCGCTTATCTCCGGAGAGGCTGCACGCGAGCGTTGCGACATATCTGAGGTCCCCGTGAGAAAAGCACGAACCTGCGCTCTAGTTTGTACCATTCCTGGAAGAAGATTCGGGATACTCCCTGAGGTTGCTCATGTTGGAGGGGGCAGGCGAGGCAGGATGGAACCACCCGTGGAAATCTGGTAAAGGAGGTCCTGTCTGAGGTAACACTGGTGATGCCGAAATGGGTGTTACCGCTCGTGAGAGTACAAAAGTAGGTTGCAGAGTCCACGGATCTGAGAAGGGATAAGGAGCTGCTGTCGGAAGTGGAGGATATCCAAGAGAAGGAGTGCCTTCAGAGTGTAAATACTGTCTTGGGGAAGGTACAACCTGTATAGGAGGATATCTAGGAGCTAAAGGAGGTGGAGAGTACCCTGGAGATGCTAAAGCTGAGGGGTAAAAGTCTCTCCAAAAATGGACAGCAAACTCGTGAGGAATATTGGGTTCTGGGTATCTTCGTGTCTCGTGGAACACAACCTGGACTGTGCTGAGGAAGTAATGTAACTGAGGTGCCTCACACAGAAGGTATAGGATGTGGTCCAAATCACTAGGAGGGCACGTGACACAGAAGATCCACGATGCAATAGCTCCGAAATGGGCTGGTTGTGCAATCTGAACACGATATTGTGTGGTAGATAATGCCTGAGGTGTCCTTGAAGGGACGGGTGAATTACCAGGGGTTTCCATGCTTTAAGGAAGCGTCTTTCATTTGCTGTAATTTGATAATGACAAGAGAATCCTTAGAAGTAGACTGGAAAGAATCCACCTGGCAATGATTTAATCTGCCAATTTGTTGCGTAGAAAAGGCCTGCAGATTTCTATCCGAAGGTCCATGTTGCAATGGGTGGCGAGGAGCAGATCTGGGCCTGGCTGGTCCGGAACAGCAACAGCGCGTTGAACAGGCAGTCTGGATCGCAGTAAAGGGGCTGTACCGCTGCTGATCTGGCAGGTAAAATGGCGAAAAAGAGGGGGCAGACTGCGTATGGCGAAACAGGCTGCTGGTATCCAATTCAAGATCGCGATAGGGGGCTGGCGAACCAGGCCGCGGGCTTCCAAGGGCTGTTTAGCGGCAGCAATGGCAGGGCCTGGCAGGTAACCAGGGCAGCAAACTGTGGCAAGGGCAGGGCAGCGAACCGACGAGGGGCAGGGGCTGCAGATGGCAAGGGGTAGGGCAGCAAAACGGCGAGGGCAGGGGCTGCGTAGGGAGGCAGACCTCCTTGACGAAATTTGTACGGGCGTTGAAAATGGAGCGTCCCTTTTGTTTTTCGTTTGTGGCTGCCTATGGTGGGTGGTTGCCCAAAAAATTAAAGGGTGGGTTTTTTTAACCCTTGGGTAGTCTAGGGTTAGACCTAAGGTATGGGGCTGGGTTTTTCCTTTTTAGCCCCTCTAGGTACCCTTTTTTTTTTATAAGGTGCTTGGTTCCAAAAGGTGTGCCTATTCGAAGGAGTGTGACCCTTGGAATAGGTGTACCTTTTCATGAAGGGGTGTGTCCCTGTTTTTAAAAGGGGTGTCCCCACATGAAGAGGTGTGTCCTTTTTTCCACGATGGGGTATGTCCCTTGGGTGAGGAGTCAAAACTCTTCATCAAAAGGTGTGTCCGATGGTGGAAAAGGTGCGTCCCTTGGTTTTGGGACAGCCCAAGCACATGAAAAGACACGATCTTTGTCGTGTCCATTCACATCAACTCGTGATATGTGGGAGATGGAGAGGCCATTGATGACTTTAGGCAGGGTTGGCGCTAAAAATTTTTAGCTCATTCTCTCCATCTCTTCCATGCACAATGTGCACGGATATCCTTCTAGCGGAAAGAAATGTATCAGATAGGCACTAGAAGGTGGGGGGCATTTCCTACAAGCAGGAGCGAAATTTGCTCTGATACCACTGTAAGAAATCCTAGATTTACTATATTTAGAAATGTGCTAAGGAACAAAAAGGAGACTGAAATAGTAGAGAACAAGGAATAATTGTATTGCTTGAGTGTCTGTAGTGTATCTGTAGTGTGTCATCCATAAAATTGGGCCTCTCTTATATAGAGAGTGACGAGTCACACATGAAAAGGTGTGTACTCCAAAGTGTATGTGCATGAAGAGGTGTGTACATCTTGTGGAGGGTGTGACCCTTGATGAGAAGGTACATTACAATAGAAGTGTCTCTTCAATAGAGTGTCTCTTGTGAAGGGTTGTGCCTCGTAGGAAGTGTCCCGTCGAAAGGGCATACCCTTCCACAAGTGTCCATTCATCAAACAATCCATGAGCCTAGAAATAGAGAAAGGAATACATCACAGATCATGACACTCACAAAGAAGTCAAAACATCCATAGTTTACCAGGCTAGATGGTTGGTAATGTGGGTGATTCCATGTTAATACTAATGTCGCTAATGTGACTGCTATCATTGCATAGTGTCACGGGCATCTGCAACCCATGGACATGCTGAGTTGCCACACAGGTGGCCAGTGCAGCAGCCACAACAGCCTCCACGCAGGCAACCAACACAGTAGCCACGCAAGTAGAGGGACATGTAGACAAACAGCAGGTGATGCGCCACATCAGCAATGACATCAACATCCACATGGTGGCTGCCACACGACAGGTCGGTGGATTTACAAGTCAGTGCAGTAGCCTATCCCAATTGATGGCAGAAGACCGTTCCAGTCGGCTTTTCAGGGTCCAAAGGGCCCTATAAAAGGGTAGCCTTTGGCCCTCATTCTTCATCCTCCTCAGTGAGCTCTAGCCCTCAACCAGCAGCAACATTTGAGTCCAGGATCAGGCCCGAAGCAAACAGCAACAGACCAGCAACCCAAGGATCAGGATCAGGCCCGGAGCAGACAGCAACAAACCAGCAACCCATCCAGTCCTTCAATTAGTCTACAGTACTCCTTAGTTCACTCTTTTGTAGTGAGGGATTCCCCTATTCTTAGAAAGCTCAACTTCACGCGGTACCATGATAAGTAAGAACCTTCAGTGTTGACTTCATGGCTCAATCAATTCGAATTTTATTTTTCAATTGTGCCTACCGACGACATGTTAGAATTATAGATATAATTCAGCAGTGACCAATGTAATATAATAAGCTAGTTAGGGGCACTTTTCCCTCTTTAAGAGGTTTTTCCCCCTAACCGCAGTTAGTTCACTAACTATGGTTAGTGACTACTAAGGTTTTGTCACTAGGACAAAACCTTATCTTTCTCTCATTGAGTTGTACTCTCACACTCTTCTATTGCAACTCAGCTTTCAGCTTCCAAGCTTCCAGCTCTCACTCTCTCTTGCTCTCTCTCACTCACCATCTTCTCACATTTGGTATCAGAGCGGGTTCAAGAGCTCCGTGCTCCCTGCTCCTTTCAGATCCTGCTCTTTTCCTTCGGCTCCAACCTCCCCGTTCAGCTCCAGCTAGACTGCGACACCTTGTCCGTACAGTCCGTACGACTGTACGGAATCCTACCGTATTGCACCGTACTGCTTACTTGTTCACCGATATGTGCCAAAGAGCACCGTACAGCTCTGCTCCCGTACAGTTCCGTACTCCATCGTCGGCCTTTCTTGGAGTGTTTGAAGCACTTTTGGCAGATTTTGGAGAGATTTTGATGCTTGGACAGATTTCTGACAGTGTAAGTAGAGAAATCTAAGTTGCATTTACAGCCCGTGCTTGGCTGTGTTTTTTGGGAGTTGTGCATTTCATTCCCAGTAAGGGAATTCAGCTTTGTATCTGCTTCAATCTTTTTCTCAGATATGGCCCATCAAAATCAGAATGAGTTCCAGTTCGGTGGTCTTTCACAGGAAGACAAGTTGGATGGTACCAACTACTCCCTCTCGAGTTTCATGGTACGTAATATTCTGATTTCTCGCAATTTATGGGATTATGTCAATGGGGATGAGATCCGACCAGCAGATATTGCACCTGCTACCCCTCCCCAGCAAGGAGGTGGAAGAGGTCGTGCACAGGGTGCAGCTGCAGGACAAGTTGTTGGTGCAACTACAGTCACTACTCCAGAGCAGAAGAGATGGGATTCACGGGATGCCTTAGCTTTGTCATGCATCTCTCTTTCAGTAAAAAGATTTATCATTCCGCATATCCGGTCGTGTAAGACCTCCAGGGCAGCGTGGGATATTTTGGAAAGCATGTATGCAGCTCGGAATGATGCAAGGGTATCTTTCTTGAAAAGAGAGTTGAGTAATACACATATGGAAGAGGGTGACTCCATGTCAGTCCACCTCACAAAGCTACAGGATCTCAGAGAGCAATTATTAAACATAGATGAAATTATTCCTAATTCAGAGATGATTACAACCACTCTGAATTCTCTTCCTGAGTCTTATCTCAGCTTTCATACCTCACTGAACTTATCATTGAGGGGACGTGCAAATCCTCTCACTTTTCATGAGTTGATAGGACTTCTGCTTCAGGAAGAGCAGACCAGGAAAAATTTGGCTTCACGTGTAGGTGAACAAGCCATGCTCTCAAAATTTAAATAAAAAACAAAGGGACAGGCAAAGACATCAGTAAATCAGCCTTCCAGTGGGTCAGGACAGCCTTCCCAAAAGGCTAAAAATGATGCAAGTAAGCCCAAGAAGAAGGGTTTTTGTCACTACTGCAAAAAGCCAGGTCATCACATAGCAGAATGCAGGAAAAGGCTTGCAAAAGAAAAGAAAAACAGCTCAGGTATGGCTGTTTCAGATTCAGCTCCTCATGCATCTGACAGTGGGGATGCTGCAGCCAACTTTGTTGGACAAGATTATGCCTTTTTATCTTGCATTTCAGATTCTAGGTTGGCTGTTCCAGATGCTCGGGATAGTACAGCCACTTGCAGTGATGATACATATGCATTTTTAACTTGCTGTTATGACTCTTCTACAGATGCATCCGCTTTCAGTGTTAATGAAACACTGAACACTTGGTATTTTGACAGCGGTGCATCCAAGCACATCACTTCTAGGAAGTGTCTTTTTACTTCCTTGCATCCACCTCCCGTTGGTAAGAAAGTCACTTGTGCCAACAACTCATCATATTCAGCACGTGGCACAGGAGATGTTGAGCTCACTGCCATTGATGGCTCAATTTTCAGACTTTCAGATGTCTTATATGTGCCTGGCATAACCAAAAATCTCCTTTCAGTGTCCACTCTTAACAGAGGGGGATTTCAGGTCATCTTTGAGGATGACAAATGTGTTGTCCGAGACAGGGAAGATGACTATGCCTTAAGGTTATCTGGTACTCTGCTGCGTGGGATTTTCAGCTTGATATTTTTGAGAAAAGAGCAGCCCATGCTCTTGTAGTTTCTACCCCTACAGCTGCCATGCAGAATGCAGAATTATGGCATGCCAGATATGGCCACATGCATTACAACAGCTTGATGACACTTCAGAAGTTTTCCATGGTTGATGCATTGCCACCTCTTGAGATACCTCCTCCACATGCCTGTGAAGGGTGCATTTTAGGCAAGATGCATAGATTCCCTTTCAAGAAGGATGGTTCAGTTAAAGCTATCCGCAAATTACAGCTTATAAACAGTGATGTCTGTGGTCCCATGAGGACTCCATCGTTGGGTGGTCATCTCTACTTCGTTACATTTATTGATGACTACTCCAATTTTACTTGGGTTTATGGGCTGAAATAGAAATCTGAAGTGTTCACGGTGTTTAAACACTTTTCAGCCATGCTTGAAAATGAAACCGGACTCAAGATACAAACATTGCGCACGGATAGAGGTGGGGAATACTTGTCTGCAGAATTTGATGCTTTTCTGAAAGGCAAGGGTATTGTGCATCAGCTCACAGTCAGGCTGACCCCTCAGCAAAATGGCAAAGCTGAGAGGAAAAATAGAACCCTCATGGAGATGGACAGATGTATGCTGAAAAGCAAACACATGCCTCACAAATTCTGGCTAGAGGGTTTGATGTGTGCCAATTACATTCTGAATCGGGCTCCCACTAAGGCTTTAAAAACAAAAACTCCTTATAAGGTCTGGAATGACAGGAAGCCTTCAGTGGATCACTTTCGAGTCTTTGGATGCCTTGCTTATGCTCATGTGCCAGTTGAATTTAGGCACAAGTTGTCAGATAAAGCCATCAAATGCATATTTGTTGGTTACAGTGCAGAAAGCAAGGGGTACCGTCTCTACAATCCAGCCACACGCAAGATCATAGTAAGTAGAGATGTGATATTTTCTGAAAATTCAGCTCACACTCAGGCTGGATTTCAAATGCCTTCGTCTTCAGAGGATGTCTTTGAGGGGTTGCTACCCATTGCCTTGGGTTCCCCTGGTGATTTTTCTGATGCAAATCAGAATTTACAGCAACCTCCAGATGCTTCAGTTCCGCCACAGGATGTCTTGCCCCCTCCACAGGCAATGGAACAGGTGGTGCAGCAAGAAATTGCAGAGATACATGCAGCAAAAACAGTCCCAAACTGGCTGTTACAGACTCTCAGGGAGAGTAAAATTGATGCTCCGTTATCTGGCAGGACTCGCAGTGCAGCAAAGCACATGGAAGGTGCTAATTCAGTGGAATCAGCATATGCAGGTACTCTCCTTGATGAGGAGGAGCCTGCCACATTCGAAGAGGCAAAGGATAATGTGCATTGGATGAATGCCATGCACGATGAGTTGCAGTGCATTGCAAAAAATCAGACTTGGGATGTTGTAGACTTGCCACAGGGTAAACATGCCATTGGCACACGATGGGTTTTCAAGGTCAAATGGAAGCCAGATGGCTCCATTGACAGATATAAGGCAAGGCTAGTTGCTAAAGGCTATGCTCAGAAAAAGGGCATAGATTATGAGGAGACCTTCGCTCCTACATCCCGGATGACCACCATCCGATCAGTTATTGCAATGGCTGCACATTTTGAGTGGAATGTTCATCAGTTGGACATAAAAACAGCCTTCTTAAATGGGGACTTGCTGGAAGAGGTGTATGTCAAACAACCTCCGGGCTTTGAAATTACAGCAAATGCACTTCAAGTATGCAGGCTCAACAAAGCTTTATATGGGCTGAAACAGGCCCCTCGTGCATGGTATGCCAAGATACATGCCTTTTTGACCAGCAAGGGGCTGCACATTAGTCCTACTGAGAGCACCCTCTACATCAAGATGGATGGGGGGGAAATTTTAGTCATCCTTCTTTATGTCGATGACTTACTGCTCACAGGGTCCAATGAAGACAAAATTGCAGATTTCAAAGCTGATTTGCAGACCAACTTTGACATGTCAGATTTGGGGCTGCTTCACTTTTATTTGGGGATCCAGTTCTCTCATGAGAGACGTGGCACTGTTATGTCTCAGTCCAAGTATGTTCAGAAACTCTTGGACAGATTTAACATGCATGAGTGTAAGCCCATAGCCACTCCCATGGAGCCGGGGCTGAAACTCACAATGCATGATGCAGGAGAATCAGTTGATGCCACACTTTATAGTCAGGCTGTTGGATGCCTCATATATCTCTGCAACACTAGACCTGATATTCAGTTTGCAGTATCTCAGGTGAGCAGGTACATGCACAGCCCAAAAACTATGCATTGGCAAGCAGTTAAGCGCATCTTCCGTTATTTGCAGGGCACAAAGTCTTTTGGCTTGCTATTTCCCAGGGGGGGTGACTTGCAAATGCATGCCTACAGTGATTCAGATTGGACTGGTGATTATGACACTAGGCAGTCCACTAGTGGCAATTGTTTCTTTTTGGGTAAATCTTGCATTTCCTGGCTGAGCAAGAAACAATCTACAGTGGCTACCTCATCATGTGAAGCTGAGTACAGGGCAGCTTTCACAGCAACAGTTGAATGTGTCTGGCTGCGACGTCTATTTGCTGATCTTCATCTGTCTTTGGAGGGTCCTTCTCCAATTCTCACTGATAGTCAGAGTGCCATTGCAGTGGCAAAGAATCCAGTGTTTCATGCTCGCACGAAGCACATTGAGGTTCACTATCACTACGTCAGAGAGAAGTTGCATGCAGGAGAGATCAGTATGATCTTTGTGTCCACACATGACAACGTTGTAGATATTTTCACCAAAGCACTACCACGTGAAAAGTTTGAGGCATTTCGCAGTGCCCTGAACTTATATCCGTTTGGTGATTGATCAGCCTTGTACATGACATTGGCACTGCAGGGGGGTGTTAGAATTATAGATATAATTCAGCAGTGACCAATGTAATATAATAAGCTAGTTAGGGGCACTTTTCCCTCTTTAAGAGGTTTTTCCCCCTAACCGCAGTTAGTTCACTAACTATGGTTAGTGACTACTAAGGTTTTGTCACTAGGACAAAACCTTATCTTTCTCTCATTGAGTTGTACTCTCACACTCTTCTATTGCAACTCAGCTTTCAGCTTCCAAGCTTCCAGCTCTCACTCTCTCTTGCTCTCTCTCACTCACCATCTTCTCACACGACAACAAGCACTTGAGATTCCAAAACAGTTTTTTGAGTAGATTAGCATAGACTTTGTTACTGACCTCCATGTGTCCGACTATTGTGGACAGGTTTAGCAAATTTGTCATGCTTATTCCATACAAGGATACTATCTACCAAACTTACTTTCTCCAGCAGCTTCATCCGCAATCAGATGGTGAGTCAGAAGTCTACAACCAACTATCGTTCAACATTCTGAAGTGCTATGTTGCAGGCGCTCCGTCCCGCTAGGAGCCACTAGTTCAAGGGATCCTGAACGACACCCATTCTTTCGGTGTGGGTCGGACTCCCTATGAAATAGCTTTCGGCAAGAAATTTAAGTCCCTTCTCACCACGACATCCCATCACAGAGACCTATGAGCAGATCATGGAGCCAGTGAAGGACTACATTGCCAAAGCCCGGGACACATACCGAACACAAGCCAACAAGCACCGTCGTGACATGAGTTACAAGGAAGGGCAGTGGGACTATCTCTGGATCATGAAGAAACGCCTCAAGCAAATTGGGAGGAAGTGTCCGAAGCTCTCTCATCGAAGCTTTGGCCCCTTTCCTATAGTCAAAGTAGTGAATGATGTGGCCACCAAATTGCAGCTACCTTAAACATGGACCATGCTTTCCATTTTTTAGGGATGACCATTTCCGAGCGAAATCTTCCAAGCGTCCGAGTGAAGTAAAAGTATGGCAAAAATGGATCGGAAGAAAACATAGTTTCACTTAGAAATATGCAAAGTATTGTAGGAATGTCTGTTTCATACACAAATCTTTACATGAATCTTTGGGGATGGTGAATAACATAATGGGATGGCTTTTGGAGAAACCCACATGTAGAGTAGATTTTTCTATTAAAATTTCCTTATGATCCTTTTTACAACTTTTACTTAATTGAAAACCCTCTCTCAACCCATCTTCATGAAAGGGTTTCTCCAAAGAAACCTCATTGAAGCAAGCCATCCGAGGTAGTTTCGCCAGTGAAACCTCTTTGAAGTAGGTCTCCCAAGGTAGTTTCACTGGCAAAACTACCTTAGACAGCACTTTAAAAGTGACATGACTTTCACATCTAATGTCCAAATATAGTCATTCAACCACTCAAATTGATCGAAAAATGCCATTTAAGCAAATCTAGGAGTTACATCTTACAAAATCTTGCATATACTATCTTAAATCTTGCATATATTTTATGAGAGTAGATACATAAGCCCAACGGTTAATACTTAATTATAGTAAATTTAACTTCATTAGAACATATCCATAAATATCTTGTTAATTATGCTTTAAAAACACTAGAAAGCTCGTCAGGTTGACATAAATGTGTTTCATAAGTAATTATATATGTCTAATATTATTACATTGAGAGTGCTTGTGAGGGATGTTTCTTAAAGAAATTATTTTTTTTACGTAATAAAATGGGTACAAAAGATGTCTATGAACAAGAAAATTTATGTTATGTGAAAGTGAATAAGTGCTATTTTGTATATATATATATATGATAAAGCAATCTAGTTTTTGTGAAAATAAAAGTGTAAAAACCATGTTTCCTAAAGAAATAACATTTTAATTCTCTTGAAAAACACGCTCCGATAAAATTGCTCATAGGTTTTTACTCGTACAATGGGTCCAGACTAACAACAATACCAAATGTGGAGCAGCTTGAAATTGTTGATGAGGCCGAGGTCATTGAACCTAATCAAATCTTACTTCATCGGTTCAAAGGGGGGACAGGCAGTCGACAATGCTTATATGCAGTCAAGTTTAAGCATAGGGGCTCCCACGAGGCACCATGGGTGGAAAAGGATGTTTTTTACAAATTATCCAAACCTCCTCGCAATATACAAGGAGGCCCTCCCCATACCCCAGTTGAAGTTTCAGCAAAAGGGGATGTCACAGGCATCTGCAGCCCGTGGACATGTTGAGCTGCCATGCAGGCAGCTAGCGCAGCAACCACAACAGCCACAGCCAACGTGGCAGCCACGCAAGCAGAGGGACATGTAGACGGATAGGTGACGTGCCATGTCAACAGCCACGTGGCAGTTCGCACGTGGCAAGTCGATGGATTTGCAAGTCGGTGCAGCAGCCTGTCCTGGTCGGTGGCAGCAGCTAACAGGCCCTACAAATGGGCAGCCTTTGACCCTCATTCTTCATCCTCCTCAGTGGGCTCTAGCCCTCATTCTTCATCCTCCTCAATGGGCTCTAGCCCTCAACCCCAACCAGCATTTGAGTCCAGGATTGGGCCCACAGAAGACTGCATCAGACCAGCAGCCCATCCAGTCCTTCAGTTAGTCTACAATAGTCCTTAGTTCACTCTTTGTCTCTTTGCATAGGTTCAATGATCCAGAAAAAGCGACCATATGTATGGATGATAATGCCCTTTGTTTCCAATCACGCAGCTCGACTTGGCAAAAACAGTGATTGCAGTCTGCCACACCCAAACACTACTATCTTTTTTGGGCTTGGATTTCCATTTAGGTTTCCTAAACTACCTCTAGGTATCCTTTCTTGAAACAAAATATCGCCTTTCCAAGCTCTCCATAGAAATTTCCACTTTCCTCACCCAGGTGCCAAAAACAAAAAAGATTCCAGAAGATGCAAAAGATCAAAACTTGAACAAAAGAAACCTAGAAGGAGTGGACTTTGTAATATCAGCAACCAAATTGGCGCCCAGATTGGAGCAAGATTGTAGCTTACATGCAACGTTCAAGGTCTTCTTCCAATTTGTGGTTGGTGAAATTTGGCACCAAGACCACAGCTACAATCTGGAAAACCCATCGTGATTTTTCCTAGATCAATAGGAGGCAAGAACTCAATGTGAATTTGTTGTTCTAGGGCTCAGCAGCTAGGTCTCAATAGCAGGCATGCAAGAATGAGGTGGCAAAAGCAACTGATGTTTCATATGACTCGTTCTAACTCTAAATTTGATAAAGATCTATAAAACGGCAATTTAAAAGACGAAATGAGACGTATAGGTGAATTAAAATATAGTTATATTCATTCAACCAAATATTCCTAACCTGAGCAGTGGAAAATAGCTTGAATAGTTTAATTAATTACATTTTTTATTATGCTTGCACGTAATCAACGCACGATTAGGCCTAGAACATTTACTTGTACACAACTTGAGCTAGACATCAGTCTCCTGTCCAAAGGCTATTAAGGTCACCTGTTGCTGTCCCGGGCCCTGTCAAACAGGTTCATTTTTTGACATATCTTCCTCATACTGACTTCATTTCTCAATCTCTCTGAGCTACTATGCTCATCTTCTAATGCTTCCTCCCATATTTCAACCATTGAACTTTTCAGTGTAATTAGCTATACCCTAATCACTCACATGCACACATGAGTCCTAACCATTTGGTTTTAGTTTGAGTAGATTCTAATAAGAGGAATGCAACAGACCAGGATGAGAGTGGTAAGTAAATCTAGAAGGCCAATTACAGTGGCCTGTAAAAGCCAATGTCAATCAGAAAGCAGAAATAAAGTGAAAAGCTGAAAGCTTAATAAAGCCAAAAAGCTCACTTGTCAGGGTTCAATCTGAAGTCAAGATCTTTAACAACATGCAAAGGCTCGAGCTTAGCCTTTATCTTGAAAAGACAATCTATGGTAGATATCAAGTCCTTCCAATTATGATAGTAGCTCTATGATCTATCTCCATAAAGGAGGATTCTGAGACATTGCAGACGGTATTAACCTCAAGAGGATGTAGTGTATGTGTAGCAAAGATTTTGAGAATAGAGATCAGACTCAAGGCAGAGAGATTGCCACTTTGAGATCATATAGAACCTTTGTAGCTAGTCGGACAACTGCATTAGCAACAACAATGTAGCCATGGACCTAGCATCTTTCAAACTAAAGCATGAGCATTCCACGTCACCTTGATGCTTATATGAGAAAAAATATGCCTCGTACTAGCAACCCCCTTGTATTAAGAAAGAGAACTTGTCAACCTACGATGACCATCTCAATCAATCGCTTCAAGATTTAGTCAGACTAGAACGCCCACCTTAGCCTCATTTGACTTAACACTTTCCACTTATTTTAATGAGCCTTTAATGTACTTCGGAGGCATTAAACTACCTGATAAAGATCCTCTTTAGCTAAGGTGCTCAACTACGGAATCTACTTTCAAGGTATGCATGACTGTGCACTCCAAATTTGAGCTCGTTTCCCAGCTAATGATGTCAAACCATATACGTTACACCAGCCTATATATACCTAGATGAATCCAGGAACATTCCCAAACTCATCCTCTAAAAACACAACGTAGTGCAGTTTCAATCTCACGATAGTTACTCATAAGATTGAAAACCATAAACTCCATCACGCATAGCAGGGACTAGCTACTATGACATCCCCATTGACGTCATCAGCGCCCAACAGTGGGTGTAGACCATAGTATAAAAGTATGCTCTCACACATACAAATCCACACACCCACACATACTTGAGCATCCATTTATACAAAGTCTTAGTACTGAGTTTCTGTCGACACTCCGGAGGTGAAGGGCAAACTCAAACCATATACGTTACACCAGCCTATAATCCCTTGTCTTTAAAAACCTTAAAATGCATGGGAGCATAACCATACCGCATAAAAGCATTGGAAGTTGAAGTTCCCATGACAAATTTCTTGACTCCTAATCTGGAAATCACTTCCAAAAGTGCTTTTGGCACTACATCACTTTCCACTATGACAAATTCTGCATGCACCTGTAAATCATAGGCCATACGAAGTAGTAAGAAAACGAGGTTGTGATAATGATATACAAGTGCAGTTACAAGAGAGAAAACAGTTACAAGAGAGAAAAGTACTTGATATTCCACAATAAAGAAAGAAGCAGCAAATTTATCTTTATGCCATGGACACTGAAAAAAGCTCGGAATACATAAGCAAAACGAGTAAGGGAGATGCTGAATGCTATCTGTGAGTGCAACTCAATGTATTGTAATTAACTGGCTGCAGAATTCACACCCTTGAAACACAATATTCAAGCATCTTCATCAACAAGCGAAGTACCTTCCACTTATCACAAAGCTGCTGATGCACTTGCAGATGTTGTTCTGTCCTTGACTGAATATCCCGCATATAAGCAGCCACTATCTCAGGACTGACTTGCTCCACAGGGACATAATTGCCCACTGTTTTTGTCAACAAACGTGACAGCAGTTCAGCCGTTATCTCACATGCAAAATTGTTTTTTCAAATTAAATAGGAAAAAGAATGTTCTTATTCTCTGAATATTTACATTTCTCATCTAACTCAGCAGGATTAGAGGGAGCAAAACAATTCTTTTAATGATTTACATCGAAGAACTTAAAACATTATATGGAAGTATCTTAACAAGAACTTGACTTTCCAAAACTAGCTTTAAATCTTATGTCCACTATGACTTTGATCATTCACTACACCTAAAAGCTTTAATCAACTTACCCACACAAGAGATGTACCTCAACACAGTAAAGCAGTTCCAGATGCATCTCATAGCTCTACAAGCTTTCTATTAAAAAGGCGACATGAAGGTCAACCTAGGTTAAACCAAGGTTATGATCTTCAACCCTAATGAGACTCCACTCCAACTAGAGACTTTCCCACTTCCAGAGGTGCTGATTGAGATAGTTGGGTCCTACGTATACTTAGGATGCATTTTCACAAATCTCAAATTTACCATGAAACCAGTCACACAGGCACGAATGACTAGACTCGAGAGACTCGAGAGATTGCGTCTTTGTCTCTTTGTCGAGACAAAGATGCAATCTCTCGAGTCATGCCTCCATGTCGAGACTCGAGAGATTGCGTCCGCGCACACTTCTAGCATGTGAATGCGAAGTCACTCCTATTTGACTCTCTAGTTCGACCAGCGGCAGCGGCTTTACATGCAGGTGCATTCTGGGCAGTAGATCCAGCATGATTTGGGGGGAGCGGTGCACCCCACATGACAACGTTTGCACTGACACCACTCCACATAGTTGCCTCATTTTAGATCATTACATATCTAGATCAGGTCAGAGAGTTTGGATGGACACTGATGCGGGTCAACACAAACTACCATGGAGAACCCGCTCATCAACAATGCAGCTCGCAGCTAGGGAGATGAGCAATACTAGTATGCACGAAGCTCCAGATGGTTTCTATCGAAGGCATGTCTATTGATCATTTACCCCCATACCAATACTCTCTGGGTGCCCCTTTCTTGTGCCTAACTTAGCACAAGATTCATCAGATCATTCAGAGACCAAGGAGCATCTCTTCTTGATAATAGAGATGTCCCAAATACTACAGATACAAGGAAGGTATCACTGCCTCTTCACTCGCAGATACACAGACATGGGCAGACTCATTGCAGAATCTTGATGGCTGTTACCTCGCGGATGCCAGCAAGACAAATCATGGACATGTTCCACAAACACCAAGACTCCTGATGGGACCCCAATTGGGCCAATGCGGAACTTCGACTACTCATGCCTGACACAGGACATGACACCACATGACAAGAGCTAGCTTTGTCCTATCCATGTTGATGCCACTTTTAGTTTATTTTTCATCCGATCATCAATAATTTCCACGAGGTGTGCTATATATGTATACGCCCCCCTTTCCCCCATGGGTGGGTGTAATCTCATGCTGTATTCGGTCTTCTTTTATTAGTGTCATAGGCTTTTTGGGCCTTCAGCTGACGTTAATAAATATTCCTTTCTTTCTCACACCCTTTCCTCGCTGTTCTTGTCTCAGTCACCCTCTCCTGCTATGCATTTTTGTGAGCAGACAGGTCTGCAACAGGGATGCTCTTTTGAGCAGCCGGCCTCTCCTACTGCTGCACAGCATTCTCGCCATATGTATGAGCAGGGTGTGCAACCCCAGGGCAACTTGCTGCAGCTGTATGTGCAGGGGTGTGTAACCCCATGGCAACTTGCTGCAGCTACTCACACAAGTTTGTGACAGTGGCAACAAGATTCCCAATCAAATCATTAATGAAAAGAGACCACAAGTGGGCCAAGAGCTAAATATGAGAAGACAAATAACCACCTACTACCAGTATATTTTTTTCAAGGCCCCTCCTTGGAAAAGCATCGAACATTTGGCAACAGCCTATGTATATTTTTAAGGAAGTATCAAGACTTCTTACACTATTTTTCATATACTTATGCCTAATGTAATGCAGTCCAGTTCAGTCTTTGGTAACAATCTGTCAAAAAATCACACAAAATCTCATTTTAGTCAAATCTTTCAGGAGTTTTTTTCTTTTGGATCCATATTTTCGCCCAAATTCCTTGGGGGTACCAAAAATTCGCCAAATTTGTGAAATTTCTCCCCAAAAAACACATTGCCTAGGAGCCTTTATCGACATTGCCTACTATCAGTCTTCTTTGGGTGCAACTCTTTAACTACAGGTTTAAATGGGGTACGATGCAGTATTACATCTGTGACTCCAAACCTGTCTTTATGTGGCTTTCTTCTTGCCTCCTTACCGGCAGGGCTTCACTGTACACTGTGTATTGTAATGTACATCAAGACCTGTCATCACCAGGTGCTTGATGCATTCCAATTATCCATACCCGTGTTATTCTACATAATGTAAGGGTACGAATTTTTTGGATAGGTGAATGTAGGTTTCTTCCTGAGAATGCATGAACCACCCTAAAACTGCCAAACTTTGCAGGCCACAACTTCAGTGCCAAATCCAAATGGAGTTGTGCAACATCTCAAAGCAAATGGCAAGGAATATCACTGCAGCATTGTATGTCCTAGATCGATCCTACTTGCCCACCTACAAGGGCTCCGTTCCAGGAGAGGAAATGGCACACCAGGTTAGGATTACCCTAAGATAGGGCTGTTTTATAGGATTGATGTGGAAAGTAGATTTTTAGACCCACTTTTTAGGGTGATTGCTTGAATTTTTCCCCTTTCTACAAAAGATGCAAAGTTTCAAACATTAAGACACAGACATGCTTTTAAATTAAGGTGGCCACCTTGCTGCTTCGAACAGTACATTGAAAATTTTTTCCCAATAAGTAACATTCTGAAATCTATTCAAGCATCTCACCAACCAAAAACAGATTATGCCCAGGCAATCCATTTTAATTGTTTGCATCAACTCCCCCAAGCACACGTACCTCAAAGCTTGCTTGCATAGCTCTCTACATCAACACTCTTGCCCTCTCTAACATAAAGGCCCCCTTAGCCTTTGTTCAAGCTGCTCTGAATCTCCATACAGCCCTCAACACCTCACTGATCCCAATAGCCCATACTCATGTCAATCCCCCCCCCCCCCCCTCCCTTTGGTGCCTCATGGATATACACTCACCACTACACATACTCTAGTGTAACATGCAACGGTAATCCGATCGTGTAATCACAGCAAGACCTTCTTTAAACCTTTAGCGAAGAATTAGTGTTATGCACCATAGAGAGAGAAAGGAGATAAGGGTAGAGAGAGAATGGAGTCGACAACCGACTGGGTCCCTGTACCCACCGAGGGCCCCCTCCCCCAATCAGGGGAGAATTTTCTTTATACTTGGAGAACTGAGAAATACAAATAACACTCTTCGAGAGAGCACAGAAACGCGCTTTTGAAGAGTACACTGTGCACACGTATTGCAGACCCAAAGACCTGAGAGGCAACGCCGACCAATACCGAGACCTTGATGCTGTCCACACTGACAATGTAGGGCGCTTCTGCAAGGCAAGGAAGAGGCTTGGGGATGCAAGGTTACTGCGTGAGTGAGAGAGTGAAAGCTAGGAGTAATAGATTCTAAAGAGAGCTGAGAGATGACTGAAATATAGAGCTGAGAAGTGAGCTGTGCAAAACTGTAAAGAGGCACTGAAACAGTACCCCAAACCTTACTCCGTTTGCTGATCCAAATCCCCGACTGATGTGCTCGGTAGACACCTTCCAGGAGGGCTGAACTGACACCAAGAGCTGAGGCTGGTCAGAGGCGTCAGAGGCCAACTTGTGTAAGTGTCAGGCTGCTCAAGAGGGGCTGGAGGGGAGCTGTAGGAGTGCTGAAGGCAGGAGGAGCTGAGTGAGGAATGAAGGCAGGGGACCCCCTTTATATAGGGCTGGAAATAAGCCAACCAGCCCCAAAACTGGCCAGCTTTTGGGTCAGCTGTTTTGGGCTGCTGGTTGGGCTCATTGCCCCATAAAAGGCAGCCCTAAGCCCCATAAAAGGTGGCCTAGGGGGTAGCCTCTAAAGGCAGCCCTTCCCCTGCCATTCTCCTTCACTTGTTCCTGCCTTGAGGGGGCCCAAAAGGGCTCCTATCCTAGGCTGGACCTAAACCTATCTCTAAACCTAAGACGGAAACACTACCCTACTGTTCTCCAGTGGGTACTAGTGAACAAGGACTGATCTGTCTAACTTGACCTAAGGCTGAGAAACTGACTTATGCAGCTTGTGCCTGATTGTCCCTAGACAAGGGCTCACAAAGGGTCACAGCATACCACAAAATCTCCTATTAGGGAACTCTTACGCGCTTGTCAATGTAGCTAGTGTGTCACATTGCACCCAAGTGCAGGGGTGCATGTGACATCTAGGGCAGCCAATCACGGAAGGCCCCTTACCCATGCATCTGGTTTACTGTTTTATTTGGCAAACTATGTCATTGCCACATTGGGGGACTAAACTCTAGCTACTCGATGAAGCTTGAGGTTGTCTTTCTCCTCACATCTCCTCATCTATGTATGTTAGGGCTTAATACATATGTGTGGATTTATAGTTTGCAACCAGTTTTGCTGCAGCTTCCAGTGTGCGCACTCTCTAACTCCAAGGGAGCTTGTAATATATGATTGGCATCTCATACTTCCATAATCCATTGTGTGTTGTGTGCATCTGATTCTATGAGGTACATTTAGGAGGCCTCTCACATGTTTCTTCCAAGTTTAATGTTGAGGATTAATACTCGTTGCAAGGGATATACGGCATTACGAGAGAGAGAGAGAGAGAGACATACGGATTTTCTGACATTTGCAAAAATACCGAAGAGGCCTATGAGACCCAAAGCGGAAATACATCATGTCCATGCAGCCTAGAGGTGTCTAGTACACCTCTGTAATATGCAGCAGAAAGAAAGGAAACTGCGAAACAATATCGGAAAGTATACATATCCCTGAGGTCCTCTCAAATACACATCCCTCATGCGAGTGATATCAGCTTTGTTCCCAGCAATCTGAGCAAACCTGGATGTCCTTCACCTTCACAAAGGTTTCTCGTCTATAATTCTTCAGACCATCTCTCAACATATAAAGCCATGTTTTTTTATATCCTGTGGCCTTATCTCCACTCCTGTCACCATTATCTCCCAGGTCATCCAAACCACTAGGTGGCTCCGAATCTTCATCTTCCAAAGATGGTAGTTGCTCCCATCAAGCTTACCCGATTCCCCAAGCTTGGAATGGGCAGTCTAGCAGCCATGGTGAGGAAATGAAGGGCTAAAGAGGAGTACACCTGTCTGAATTTGGATGACCCTCCTTCTCGCAAGGGTACCTGTCCTTCAGACATAAAAGTTGATTTCTACAAACTTGAACGGAAATCTCCTTTCAAAGGAAGTCCCCTTCGAACTTCCAGCAATTTGTGTCGTCTCCACTATCGTTTGACTTGTTCCCTTTAGAGTCGTCGTCATCCTTGGGCTTGCCTTTTTTACACTACCCTTTCTGCCTTACCTTTTGCAAGGAAGATCTTGTCGCCACATCTTTGTCACACTGCTTCTCTCGGGCTGCTTCTTGGAGTAGCAGAGGGCCAAGCTCCTCAAACGTTATCAGATTAACCATTGGCATATTATCACTGTCGTGATGAATCCTTTGAAGCTTCTCAAAGAAGAACCAAGGCCAGCTGCCTTCTGTACACCTTATGACCAATTGCCGCCAATTGGTCCACAAATATCCATGGATACTTAGGAGAGGCTGGCGAGCATTCATGAGAGTGTGGGATACCAGATCAAATCAATATGTATATTGCATCAGAATCTCACCGAGAGGGCTTGCTCCTTATGAATTACCCGATTTGGCCTCTATAATGAAGGCTTGAGAGCATCCTCAATGACAGCATGAACAGCAGGGGAGGAACCGACCCATTTTGCAACACTTCGTATCATGTTTGCAAAGAGGTTAGATCAATGGAGCACCTCAGTTACAATCCACCAGTGTTACACCCAGTCCTGCCCAAAGGCGCTGTTAATAATGATCATATATATAGGCATGGTGTTGGAATAAAGAATAATGTAATGAGCAACGCGGCTTCAGGCTTCTTGGCATGAACAAAAATGTGCAATTTTTTGAGACTAAAGGCCTCAGGCTTGTTCAGGACTAGAGGACTAAAGAACGATTGTTCAGATGTCAGCCGGCAGCTGACATCATGACACCTCTGTCATGACGGAAATGTATCATTCATACAACTAATAGCTGATGATCAACATACAAACCTGAACCCAGTTTAGGATGGAGGGAGCTAAAAGAGACACGGACAGACAGAGAGAGTAAACTAACAGCGAAACTCTGAATATTTATTTGAAACATTGTCGAAAATGTGCCCAAGCCTCAGTGTGCTACCATATATTTTCCAAATGGGCATGCATGTTGTTTATAAAGGCCCCATGGTATCATAAAGGTACGAAACTATAAGCCATCCCTGCAGCCAATCGGTGTCTTTAAAAACCATACTGGCCAGAAATCTCTACGCTTTCCTCGCTGCTACTGCCCTCATAATTGTTCCTGGGAAGTAAATAGAGTTTACAGGTACGACCTCCAGCGTTAATTGAGCATCGTAAGTGAGCTTCGATGGACGAGGATATATTTTCACTTCATAATTGTTAGAGTCGCCAGTTGCCCAAGGGGCCTTGAGTTCAACGGGACACGTAACCTTTAAGAATATTATCAACCGCTAAGAGAGCCTGCCCAGAGCCGCAACATCCTAGACGAACGATCTGCAGTAACTTTTCTCGGCTCCACGGACCTATGCAAAAGTAAATCCACTTGCCCGTGGCGAGTGCCCTAGGAAAAGGGAATGATCGTCCTTAAACTCGCAGCTGCTGTATTCTCGAAAAGAGAATTCTATGTGCAGCAATCGATTAAGAAAGTAAGTCGACATCATGGGTGAGAAATTGATGGAACGAGATCCTAAGGCTGCAGAAAAACGGATGAGAGATGCAATGATAAAGCGGAAACGAAATCGTTTACCCTGGATTGTTGACAGACGGAAATCTGCGAGAAAACTAGACGATAAAGAAACGAACGTACTTGGAGTGGGGATCGAGCGCACATGCGGGCGAACATGCACAAGCGTGATGCGTTGCCCTTCAAGGACCAAATTGTTAGACAAGGCCCATTTGATCGCCGACACGCTGCTGGAGTGCTTACTCACGGCCACCATCACGTCGACGGATCCCATAACCAGATTGGCTGCGTCGACTAACTAGTTGAGTGAGTGAAAGAAGTCGAAAGGGGGTATAGCCTAATAAGCCTTATAAGTGGTAGGAAGGTTTGACCGCGGCACCTTTTATCAAACGCCCCGCTTAGACCTCCTTTTTGTCCACGTTCCGTTTCAACAACATCTATCACGTACTTTGGACAATAGCGTCTAATGAATTAATGAACCTCTAAGCTCTTCATTTATACAATAGGGTCGCTTCCTGCCCAACGCTCGTATCCTCACCCGAAGAAGTCTTAAACATCGTCGCCACACGCAGCTGTTGACTTGGATTCTCCATAGTCACATCTTTCCCCTCCTTTGAAATGAAGGACACATGAATGAAAAGATTTGATCCACAAAATGTGAGGAGTGATCTTTGTTTTTACTTGCCTGGACTGCATCTCTTTTATTTTATATGTGGTCGTGCATAGCTTGCTATCCAAAATTTGAAGGTCATCAACCAAGGCAATAAACATGTAGGTATTCAACGCTGGTCTGGGTAGGAGAGGAAACGGGCTGGGTAGGAGAGGAAACGGGCTAAAATCCCATAACTATCCCTAAAGAGGCAGTGGAAACGTCCTCGGATCAAGATTTAGCATCCATACAATTGGGGATCAAGTCCATGGTACCTTGTCATCACTACTAAAATATACATCTCTTAAAACCTCATGACAAGATAGCCCACCTGCCCTACAAATCAAGGCAACCATGCTTGGTAAAGGCAAGCAGAGAGCAAGCAATATCATCCATGTAAAACTCCAAACACCCATGATCATCTAAACAAGTGGGGATCAATAACATGGCATGCTCTCTGCAAAAAAAAAATAGACCAAGCATCCCACCAACCTTGGAATCTAGCACATTCAGGAAGACATCATATACTTAAGAAATCCTAAGTAGGTGAGAAAAGACACACCCATAAATTTGGCAAAGCCAAAATCACTCAATAAACCAAGTAACCTAATACTCAAACAAAAAGATAAGGTCTTGCAAAAATGATATCTTGTACCATGACCAACCTGCAACAAAACATAGAGGCTACTCCAATCTTTAACTACTTCTTTTGTGAGCAAAATCATGGAATACATTTAATAGTTATAGTAATATCATTCAGCATATTGTCATACCCACTTGCTAATTTCTCCAAGGAAGTGTGACCTTGTCCGCTATAGTAGCCTTATTGATAGCACTTGAGTCTTCTTTTGTTCCCATAAATCGTTAAAAAGAAATCATAGCCACCAAAAAAGGAATTACCGTCCATCATAAGAAATCGCAAAAAGAAATTCCTAAGATCATACTTCATAAAACTCATCAATACATATCCTTCAAACAAGAATTACTCCAATAGGATAGTTATGCAATCATTACTCAATAGAATAGTTATACAAATATAGTCAAAAATAGAGTAAAACCTTGGAAACATAACTTTAGGCTGTATTGCTAGCCTTTAACCTAAAAACCACAAAAAATAAGGATGTGCATGTTAAAAGCGTACACAAAACAATCCAACTAGAACTTAGAATAAGCATGTGTTGTCATTCACACTTAAAAGCTAAACTTTTTAAATATTTCAATGACACAACATACCATAAATATGGCTAGAAGACATTGTAGCTCCACATGCTTCAATAGCGTCTGAAAAGGCAAATTCTTGAGGAGATGGCCCTTGAATAGAAACACGTATCAATACCTCCAAACTTTTTGTCTTAAATTTCAGTGGTGATGAGTTTTAATAACATTTTGAGTGCCAAAAAAACCCTCTTATAGATGGTTGCACTATTTTTTTGCAACATTGCAACTTGAGCAAAAAAAATCCTCTAATACATAGTTGTAGTAGAAAAACACTATTCATTCCAATTCGACTTAAACAAAGAATTTTTTTACGACTTACTAGTGTCCATATGTCCTTAATGCCCAAGCCTTTCAATCACACATGATAGGTACCTTGAATACTTGAAACTCTTTTGAGAGATGTCTCGCATTTGATCAAGCTATCATAACATTATCCATTTGGTGTCACTTTATCTCCATAAAATTTTATTGATGAATTCAATTTCTTGGCTCCAAAGGACTTCAACAATTTCCAAAGTGGAAATGGGGATGGGCACAATATCTTAAATTACTCAAATTTGCACTATTATCAAAGGAATCTAGCCCCCGTAGCCCCAAACGACTTCTATAATTGCCAAGGTTGAAATGAGAATGGTATAACATCTTTAAATTCTTGAGAATAACATTCTTAGCAAACCTCTTATTTGCACTTTTCAAGTCAAAGAGGAGTAATAATTTTGATTTGTATGCCTATCATCAAATCAAATGCAATGGGCAACATGGTGTATTAAGCTCCAAGCAACGTATCTCCTTTTATTGTAATCCTCAATTTAGCAAGATGATAAAATATTGATCAAATGAAGATCCAATATTATTATGTTGCCATGCATTCACATCAATGTAATAACCCCCATTTCAATTGCATCGACAGCTATATTATGGGAACACTTATGACATCCATAAACTCATGCTAAAACATATAACTCATATGTGCCATATGATCTAGCACATCCCTATAAAAAAATTATTGGTTTTCAATCCTCAACAACTCCAAAAGTGGCTCGAAAAAGAAAATAGTAGATCGGAGTTGTTGGTGCTCCTCATCACCCTCCCCCCTCATATGGTAGTTAATAGCCTTACAAAGGGAAGAGAAAAAATGGTGCCTAGACTCAAGAGCCCCTTGCCGGTAGCAAGGGATCTTTTGTAGGTTTTCTTACATCAAATACCATAGTATGGCTTTCACGCACGGGATTGTGGGGGTTAAAGGCCATTGTGCCTTTAACCCCGGTTATGTATAATACTCAAACACATATATATATGGATGACATAGAAGATTAGGGTGTTCTAGACTCACCAAAAACTTGTGTGGCTCTCTCTCTCTCTCTCTCTCTCTCTCTCTCTCTCGTTCTACTTCCCTTGAGAGAGCTCTCAGGGAGTCCTTTTGGATTCAGGCAGGAGCAAGATTCATTAAATACTTCTTCTCTACTCTTGGCATGAGACATGGTAGAGAAAGTGTTTCTTAGCCTATTGACTGTGACAAGGTTTTGCAAATAGATAATAATGTTGTCTTGTGTATAGCTACATATTTTTATGCCTCCCTTCTTTTAACAAATCTTGACACACCTCTAGAGATGATGCCATACACAAAGTTTGGTAGGGTATTCTAGTATTGATGAAACCTCATTTTTGCCTTCGCAAGGGAAAATGGCCTAGTTCAGATGGGTTGACACCTTGTTTTTTGTTGTTTCTTGGGACATGATTGGGAACCATGTTACTTTAGCCTCATAGAGTGTTTGATACTTTGATACTATGCCTGATTCCCTTACAAAGGGTCTCATTTATCTTTCTCCTAGATGAAGGTTGCAGAAATTTCGATCTCCCAATGAAGGCCCATCACTCTTTTGGAAACCTTTTATTAGATTTTGGCCACAGCTATCATTTTGCATTTGTAGCCCATTCTTCCATATCTCATTCATGATATGCAAATGGGGTTTGCACATAGCAAAAGCATTTTTTATAATATCTTCTCATATTGGGAAACTTCACATTGGGCTATGTTGAGTGGCTAGTAGCTTGCCATTCTACTCCTAGATTTTGAGAAAGTTTATGACAAAGCTTTTTGGAGGGTACTCCTCTACGCTTTGGATTTTCATATGCTTGGATTAGAGGGGTTTGGTCTTTTTAGAGATCAACCCATAGTAACATGCTTATCAAAGGAGACAGGGGAGAGAGGCTTTACATTTATAGATTGGTTTGGTATGGATGCCCTCTTGCCCTATTCTTGTATTTATTTGTAGCAATGAGCATCTTTTTGAGATCTTAGGTATACATTATTGGGCCAAAACTTGCCTTGAGATAGGATGACGAGCTCTTGGACAATTAGCTAGCTAATGACACTTCTATTATTTTGGATGCCACTCCATAGAATCTCACTTCTTTCAAGGCAGCCTTGTATTTATTTTGCTCTATAGTCGGTGTACATATTAATTGGAATAAATCCAATGGATTTTGTATTAGTGACATGGACACTCTAGTTTGGGGGGATGATTTTGGTTTTACTTGGATTAAGAGGGGTATTTATGTAAGATACTTGGGTTGCCAAGTCGATGTGGGCATCTCTCCTCTATAGCAGTTTGCTCATGTGTTGGAGAGTATCAAGAGAAACTCCTTTTTTGGAGTTCACCCAGCTTAAGATTGTTTCCATGGTAGTGGTGGTTGACTAGGTATTGATTCCACAACATGCTTTGTTTGCTCTTGTTGGTGCCATTCTAGGGATTGCATCACCCACTCAAAAGTTTGATAAGGAATTTTCTATGGAGTGGACTAGCTAGTTCGACAAACATGAAAGCGAGGGTGGATTTGGGAGACCTTGATCTTCCCCACATGATAAAGAGGCCTCAATCTAACTTACTAGGCTCAATATAATATTTTTAAACTTGCAAAGTAGGGCCTTATTATGCAAGATGGTGGTCAGACGACTTTTGCTTATACAAGAAGCTTGGAATGATTTTTTCATTTGATGTATACAATTTTGTTGATCTCCTTCTACACGTGGAGGTTGGGTGGATAGTACTAGGTGGATCTTTACCTTATCCCATCTCAAGGATCCCTTTCACTGATGGAAACCTAAAGTATTGGGCAAGCTTCAGGAATACTCTTCAAAGAGTTATTCTTTCTCTTGAGAAGAGATTGATAGGCAATTTGTCATGATACTTAATGATCATGGCAAACCAATTGGCACTTCTCATTAAATGGAGTGGTCTAGATGAGAGAGAGCTCCCCCTTCCTTTGTGGGTTCTTGGAAGGATTCCAAAAACCTTCCAAATAATCATGGACTCCAATTAGTCAGTCATCTGAGAGAAAGTGCAAGGAGAATTTAGTAGATTGATGCAACCATACCCTTGATTAGGTTCATGTAGGTGATGGGCCTTATCTTAGCTTGGGATCTTTATCGAGTCAAGTATCCCACTTTAGGTCAAAGGACTTTGACGTTCAAATGAGAATGCCTTGGTCTTTGATTTAAATCTAGGGGAAGGTTTTCCACACCTATAGATGATATCATTGTGGATGTTGCATTTCAGCCTATCAGGGTTGTAGGTCATGTGGAGTAATGTTTTGGGCCTTTAGGATGGTATCTAGACCATAACCTAGATCACATTCTCTTAGGTGCATGGAGGATTTGGCTCTATGGAGGTGTCCCCATAATGTATTTGTGGTGGGACCCCAAGGAGTAGGAATGGATTGATGTAGGGCATCAAGAGAAAAGCCTTGGCTTCTTTTCATACACGATCGATAATGCTAGAAAGTTTCAGCTCAATCGTAGAGGCTAGAAGGCCTCTAGAGCTCCTACTAGGAGAATTTTTAGATCTCTATTGACTTGTAGAAATCCTTTTGTAAGAGACTCTAGAAATCCCTCAGAAATAAAGAAATCACTCTTTTCTTTTGGCTTTCTATCCATGGAGGGAATGTAGTGAACCATTGGAGGTCCATGTTTGGGGTAGAATCCATGTTGTATTTGTTGAATTTCTACTAAAAAGTCTACTCAACATTGTTTATGGTGAAGCAAATAGACTAGGATCATCTAGAATGGGTTTCCAAGTCCACCCTGCACCACACACATTGGCTAGTTTTTGGATAGATACTATACACACGTTGATGGCCATTTGGGCAAGCATGTAGGAGTCATATTGGGAAACTTCTACTGAGACGATTGTCTTCCTTATGGAGTGGACTGGTTCCCCATTCTTCTTAGAGCCCTCCATAGGTTGAGGTGGCAATTTCAATCTCAACCTTAGAATTTTTCTAGCTCGCTTACATGAGCCTAGTTTTTCCTATTAGTGTTGTTTGTTTTCTCATGCCTTGCATGATGTACTTGTTGGAGACACAAACCTTCAGCATGGCGGTGGTGTCTTGGCATGTCTACATGGGTGAACTTCAAAGTTAGCGACATGTGGCAGCAGTCAATATTTCATGTGTTGGTATTGCATGGCAATAGAGGCAATGAAATACCTACCTCAACTTTTGCATTTATTCTTGCTCATCAGTCACAACTGAATCTCAAGACCAGAGATGGAGTCTGATTCTCAGATCTTTTCGTGCAACAAATGTATCTTATATAGTTTACTATATGAACTTCTTTTCTAAGCTTTTACTTTGCATATGTATGTGTAAACCTAGGACTTTCTTTCACAATTTGTATTAGAGATGGTGAGACAATGGAAGAAATGTATGATTTAGACATGGATCTTGTGGTTTTCAATCTCTTTTTAATGGTACAAATTTAATTGCATGGAAGCTTAGCTTGAGGTTGTACTTCATGTGGAAAAAAACCTCTGGGTAGTGGTTGTAGGCAAAGAGAAGAAGCTGATCAATAAGTCAGCTCAAGACTCTCTCGACATGGTAACTGCATGGGAAAACAAAAATGAGCATGCTCTCAATATTCTAGGTCATGCATTGGGGATGACATTCCACCATCACCTCGATTTGGCAAAGACAACCCGTGACAATTGGATTGCCATCGATACAATATTTGGTGCACATCTTAAGAACTTGAAGATTCTTGTTAAGTAGGAATTCCTTGGTCTACAGATGAAGGAGGCTAGCTAATAGATCTTGGAGTACAACTTAAGGACGACGACTCAAAGGTAGTCTTACATACTAACCTTTTTTCTACATACGATGACATGGCCAAAATTTTATGAATAAATGCTAATATGAGCTTTAAAGAAATGGAGGCCACCTTACTGGATGATGAACAATGCCAAGCTTCTGACATTAATGAAGAAAAAGTATTGGCAATCACTTGTAAGAAAAAATGCATGAAAAAGCCAATGCATTAGCAATCACTTGTAAGAGTATTGGCAATCACCTGTAAGAAAAAACACATGAAAAAGCCATTGCATTGTGATTATTGTGGTAAACTAGGGCACATAGAGGACTGATGCTTCAAGAGACAAGATGACATGGCATCTAAGGAGAAGGTGAAGAAGGGGGATCCACTCACATAATTAGAGGAATTTGCCAAGTTATGCGTTGGCAGTCTGAGCTCAATCAAGGATGATTGGGCATATTTACTCTTCAATAAAAGTTGGAATAAGGAGGCTCTTGATGAACTCTAGTAATAACTACAAATATTATCTTATGTGTTTTTTGAATCTCCTTCTTTAGCAATAATTCAAGAAATATTTAAAAAAAAAATCATTTTCCTTCATTCATTTTGACAAAGGGGGGCCGTTTTGGTTCGCTTTTATTAACCATTTTGGAGAACCACTCTTTGGTTTTGTTTGACTCAGTTTTGGTGGATCTTCTCAAGGTTCATGGCCTTTGTCCCCATTGATTGGGTTGAGGGGGGTGTTGGAGACACTACCTTCATCATGGTGGTGCTGGCTTGGCACTAACATCTGCATTTGGTCCTCAAAGTTAGCAACATGTGACAGTAGTTGAGATATTGATGTGTTGGTATTGCATTGCAGTAGAGATGACGAGATGCCTGCCTTTAACTTTTGCCTTTATTATTGCTCATCAATCACACCCAAATCTCAAAACCCGAGATGGAGTTTGATTCTCATATATTTTTGTGCAATAAAAGAATCTTATATAGTTTACTATTCGAGCTTCTTTTATAAGATTTCCTTTGCATATGTGTGTGTAGATCTAGAACTTTCTTTTATAGTACTTCTCCCATGAGAATTTCTCTTGAAGTGTCTTTCATACTTAATAGGGGTCTCTTCTTTGTAGAAAAAAGTGGCTCAAAAACTTCACAAGTTGCAATCACCTTATGTCTACTTGACCATCATACCATGTGAATCATCTTCATGCATAAGGTTACACAAAGAAACTAATCCTTCTAAGTTGCTAAGTTTCTTTATCCTCATCCAAAGTAGAATTATTCTTGTGAGCATAGTCACATTGCTTTAATGCAAATCAAAACAATGTGCCGCACAATGGATAGAGGTTTAAAAAGGAGTTGATTTCTCCAACAATGCAGGCATGCCTTTAATTATTGAAGCATTATTAATTCCACAACCCACCATTCTTTTCTCATATTCATATTAGGAGATGCAAATAATTATCTCAAGCACACATGCACAAAACCTTTTGTTGTTTTGTCTTCCACTTCAACCAATTGCAAGAAACAGGAATGATCTATATGGTTATAACTACCATATATAATCATGTACTCAACTGCAAATATGTCAGTAGGATCATACACATAAATGCAAAAGAGAGGCGACTATTTTAACTTAAGGATGGTCCCTTTGCAGCTGGAATCTTGTATGAAAGAAATCAACATAGATCCAACCTTTTCATTGTGATAAAGTCCTATAGGTAAGGTTATGCAATACCTTACTAGATCCAAAATGGGAGCAAACTTTGAGAAATCCACGTCATGCTTAGCAAAGCAATAAGAAGTTTAAAAAACCATTCAAAACACTATTTTCCATGTTGCTTTTTGTGCTTTCTTGTAAAGCTCATTGACCATAACATTTTCCATAGTCTGCCATCTTATGCACCTTAAATTCGGCAAGGTTCTTGATAGCACTAAGTTGAATGTGTCAAAATCTTGTGATATCATTTTGATAAATGGTGCGAGAGAGAACTTACTTTGCATTTTATCAAAGCAAGCCCACTCAAAAGTGGTACCCTATGCATCCATCGAAGATCTCTTAAATTTTTTCTCCTAGACACTTCTACTTCTCCTATATTCTTAACTAGCTCTACATCAATAAAATCTAAAGAGCTTAAAGAAATTTTATCAGACAACACTAGTGGAAGAATGGGCTATTTTATAAATCCTAGTATAGAGAAAAAAATTATTTTTCCTTTATCCATCAAACCTAAGGTGAAATTCAAATTAAAATAATATTCAAGCCATCTCTCTCTCTCTCTCTCTCTCTCTCTCTCTCGCTCGCTCTCACTCTTTTAAAACTAAGCACAAAACCAAATACATGCTCAAAACAAATGAGCAAGATCCAAATCACATTATGGTGCTCAACTATGAAATAATATATAAAATACCATGGTATATTGTCAATGATTGCTTATCCTTCTCCAACAAGAAGGTGAAGCTAGAGAAAAGGCATTGGAAAAATCTATAGAAGATGAGCCACACTTGCATGCAAAGGTCAGATTCTTTTTTGTCAACCCAATTAAATGATTTATTGTTATACCATGAATCAATGATCCTTAATCACATTAATTCTTAATCAATGCTCCTTAATTATATTAATCCTTTTGCATTGGCTCAAAACAAAACAATGCAAAAATTGTTTGTGAATGAGTGGTGAATTTGCTTCCATTTTAGGCCTATCAACACCTTCCAATGTCTCGTAAGTTTCACCATGTAAACTTTTGCAAGTGCGCCAATATGATTGTTGTATCCTATCTTATACAACTTGTGCATATACTAAAAGTTGCAACATTTCTAACTTCTTAGAACTATTTCTTACACTACTATTATGCATTTTGACTATGCTTATCCTATCCACTTGCTTGTCCTCAACTCAATTTCCATTATCTCTCTTCAATTAGACTATATTTAGAACTTCAATTGCATATGATCTCTTGTGCTTGAACTTCCAGCACTTTTTTTTTTCTTTGGAGGTTTTCTTTGCTTTGGATGATTGTTTTTTTTTGGAATTCAACACTCTTCAGTCAAGGTGCTTCATCTTTTTTGCTCTTCTTGTCTTTTTAAGTATTGCTCCATCACATTTAGGTCATGACCCACAACAAGGTGTTTGGAAATTGGAACATCTGAGGAGAAGTGGTGGTTGAGTGTCCAAGATTGGTGAATTTATATCATGTGCATTGTTTTGGCATATAAGCTTTTGCAAGCAACTAGCCATTCCCTGGAACTATTTGTTATGGATAAATCTAAGAGGTTTGACAATAAATCTAAGAAAGAGGTTTGAGGAATGATTGCATGTTTATGATAGACCTTACACCAAATCTACAATTATCCTAAAAAAAGACCATAATTGTATTTGATACAAATATAGGTATGGCCCTCAAGTCCTAAAAAGTGCATTTTTTTTCAAAATCCAAAGGTCTAGTTTTTGACTCCAAGACTATTTTCCCAATTTATGGAGAGATCTTGGATTTCTTAACCTAGGGATATCGGGCAATGTAGGGAAACACCTTCAGTGTTGAGCAACTAGCATTCTCCAAGATTGGGTGGGCCAACTCTCAAACTTTGCACCTTGCCTACTCTTATTTGAGAAATTTTTTTATTTTCCTAAAGGGATGGGGCAAATTTTCAAACTTGCCTAGGGGAGTTTTGAATTTTTCCAATCATAGATCTAAATTTTGGATTCTTTAAGAATAGGTTGGCCAATTTTTAAAATCACCTAGACAACTTTGAAATTTCACACCTCCAAGGTCAAGGAAATTTGCATTGTATGAAACTTACCCCTTCTCGATTCTTGCCTTTCCTCTCTCTCTCTCTCTCTCTCTATATATATATATATATAGATATAGATATAGATATAGATATAGATATAGATATAGATATATATATATATATATATATATATATATATAAAATTTGTGTGTGTGTGTGTACGTGCACACACACACACACACACACACACACACACACACACACACATAGAGTATATATATGTATGTATGTATGTATGGATGTATGTATACAATGTGTGTGTGTGTGCACATGCGTGCATGCAACTTGCTTAGTTGAGTTTGAAAATTTGCCAACCTAGTCTTGGAGTATCAACTTTTTTTAGGACTAGGACTTGTGTGAGTGTGTATGTGTGTGTGTGCATGTGTACACATGCATGCACATGCATATGCACACACACATGTGCACACATGCTTGCACACACACACACTTGTGTGTGTGTGCGCGTGTACATGTGCATGTGCATGTGCATGCATGCAACTTGCTTAGGTGAGTTTGAAAATTTGCCAACCTAGTCTTGGAGTATCCACATTTTTTAGGACTAGGATTTACAACTAGCCAACATAGTACTAGAAAATTTCACTTTCTAAGTGAAATTGAAAACCGGTCCCCCCAGTCCCAGGTACCAAATTATGCGAGGCCAATTTTCAAAGTTGCATGGTGCTCCTAGTCACACGTGTGGGGGTTAAAGGTCACTGTGCCTTAACCCCGGTTATGTACAATACTCAAACACACATATAAATGAATGAAAAAGAAGATTAGGGTGGTTCTGCACCCACCAAAACTTGTGTGGCTCTCTGTCTCTCTCTCTCCTTCTTCCGTTCTTGCTTCCGTTGAGAGCACTCTCAACTGGTATCAGAGCCCGGGTGATCTAACTGAGCGTGCGTGAATGCTTGAAGCTCAGCAGCTCTGTGGGAAGCTTTGTGGGTGACTTTACTTGCATCCGAGTGTGCAGAGACCTTGGAGGAACCTTTGGAAAAGTCACTTTGGCTTTGCGAAGTGGTTTTGAGAGCCTGTTAAGAGCTTTCAAAGAAAAAGTCGTTTTTTGAGCTTTTCCCTGTTCCGTTCGATGACAGAGACTCCATATTGACTTGTAGAGGCAACTATTGCTTGCTTTTGGTGTCCACTTCACTTCAGGAGCTTGGAAACACCTTCATTCTTGAATCTGGGGTCATTTCATTGGATTTTTGACTCACTGTGTCAGTTCCTGCGTTTTTTGCCCGGGTGTTGGAACTCAAGTTTAGAGCAACCATTTGTAAATCTGTCAGTTCCGGTGGACTCAGGAGGTCCTAAAACTTCTATGTTGCTCATCATTCGCACTCCGGTAGAGTTTACAAACAGCTCTGTTTCAAAAAACGTTTTTCAGCCCGTGTGTTGGACCCAGTGATTGAGACCACGGTTTCCAAAACCGTCTGTCCCATTGCGTTTCGGACACCTAAAAACCCCTACCTATCAGTTCTTGCGTGATTTGGTGGAGGATTTTTAGAGTTATAGATCTCTGTGTATTCGATTTCGTCTCTCTGTTATGCATTTTTCATTCTAAGGTTTTGAAACCTTAGATTTATGCCACATGGCAGTGGATAAGTGTTGACTCCCATTTCTCACTCATCAGTTGGGGTTTTGGAGTTTTGGCAGAAGAGAGATATTTGCAGATTTTCTTGCTGATTCTGATTATGCAATGGCGCCCATGTTTTGAGGCATCTCAAGTTCTATTTTCAGTAGCGCTCATTACCGTGGGACTATGATTTCTTGAGCATGACTTTATACCCTTACTAGAAGACCGTGCTGCCCTAGTCACTCGCTCACTACACGAGGTCGCTCTTCACGCCTTTCGTTGTAGTTTGAGCAGTGTGCGCTCATTCGTGGTATGCATTGGGTTGTAGTGGATGATTTATAGGCCATTTGGATGCATTGCGGTCCTTGTTGGATGCGCTGATAGGCCCAAATTGCCTTGTGGGATGCTATTTTTTATGGACGCTTTGCACATGGATGCTATTTTATGCTGAGGGATAGCTTTGAAACATTGCAGGTGATGCACTGATAGTGCTATGCTCTCTTGGATGAGGTATTATTGATGCACATGCCAGTGGACGGTGTTTATGCTTGAGTCATTTGGCACTTATTGGCATTTTCTTTTGGGCCAGATTTGCTCATATGGATGCATAGTATATGCACATGAGTCAGATGCATCTTTTGATGCTTTGAGCTTTGAGTTTTGGTGATATTTCACTTTATTGTGACATACACATTTGGGTGCACCTGGTATTTGGTGTGATTCTCTCTTGAGGCACTAGCATTTGGGATTTTGTTTCATTTGCATCATGGCATCCTCTTCCACGTCTGAAAAGGAGTTTTTCAGCATTAAAAAGTTTGATGGGACAAACTTTTCTTTGTGGAAAGAACAAATAAGGGATGTGCTTATTCAAAAGAAGCATATTAAACCCTTGGCAGGTATTGAAGCTAAGCCTGCGGATATGTCTGAGGATGATTGGAATGAGTTGGATGCATTAGCAAAGTCTACTATTAGACTTCATCTTGCAGAGTCAGTTTATTTCATAGTAGTAAATGAGCAGACTACGAAAGATTTGTGGAAGAAACTGTGTGCCACTTATGAGAAGGAAACTGCCTCTAATAAAGTTTACCTCATGAAGAGGTTGTTTGAGCTGCAAATGAAGGAAGGGGTCTCCATTGCTTCTCACTTGAATGAATTCAATATTATTTTCAGCCAGCTTCAGGCTCAAAAGATGAATTTTGATGCGGAGACTAAGGCAATATTTCTCTTATGTTCATTGCCATCCTCATGGGATACCTTCCGTACAGCTGTCAGTAACTCTGCACCTGGTGGAGTACCAGCCTTAAATGTGCAAAGGGGTAGATCACAGTTCAGGGGGAAGTCCCAAGAAAGAGGGAAGTCTCGTAGCAAATCCAAGGCACGGAACATTGAGTGTTACCACTGTGGCAAGAAGGGCCATATGAAAAAGGATTGCTACAAGCTGAAAAGAGAGCAAAAGGATAAGAAAAAGAATGCAAATTGGGGTGCAAATCAAAAGGAAGAGAGTCCAAGGGAGGACAAAGGAAAAGTGAAGATCGAGGAGATCAATGCAGTCACACATGATAGTGACAATGACGTTCTCTTCATGTCTAGCTTATCTACAGAGTTGCTTACCACTTCAGATGATGCATATTCCCAGGATTGGATTTTGGATTCTGGTGCTTCATTCCATGTTACTCCCCATAGGGAATGGTTCTCCACTTATGACAGTGGAAAGACAGGTTGTGTGCATCTTGGAAATGACTATGCATGTGACATAGTGGGAGCATGTGACATAAAGTTTTCTTTTGCAAATGGGTCTGCATTTGTTTTGAAACATGTGAGACATGTGCCTAAGCTGACCAAGAGTCTTATTTTAGTGGGTCAGCTAGATGATGCTGGTTTTCACACCACTTTTGGCTTTCAAAGTTGGAAAATTCAGAAGGGCTCTATGCTTTTGGCCAGGGGTGCCAAGTGTGGGACTTTGTATCCCTTACATGTATCAGGGGTATTTGATCATGTTGTTGCAATAACCGAGCAGCCAAGTACTTCTTTGTGGCATTGCAGGTTGGGGCACATGAGCCAGAATGGAATGAAACTCTTATGCCGTTTGGGTTATGTACTGCATTTGAGTTTCTCTGATTTTGAATTTTGTGAGCATTGTCTCTATGGGAAGCAAACTAAATCAGCCCATAAAAGAAGGGGAAAGAAAGAGTTTGAAATGCTTGATTTGGTGCATTCAAACGTATGTGGTCCCATGCCTACACGGTCATTAGGCGGGGCTGAATACTATGTGACATTCATTGATGATGCAACTAGGAAAGTGTGGGCTTATGCTATAGCTCGGAAGAGTGATGTGTTCCAGGTATTTCAGAAATGGCTGGCCTTGGTTGAGAATTCAGTCAGATAGAACACTTAAATGCCTACGGACTGATAATGGTGGAGAGTATCTCTCTCATGACTTTCAGCATTTCTGTGATACACGTGGGATTAAGAGGGAGCTCACATCCCCTCGTACTCCAGAGCAAAATCCAGTTGCAGAAAAGATGAACCGTACCATTCAAGAAAGGTTGCAATGCATGCTTTCCAATGCAAGTCTTTCTGGTGGTTTTTGGGCTGAGGCAATGAAGACTGCAGTGCATGTGATCAATAGATCACCTAGTAAGAGTTTGGATGGTGGTATTCTTGAAGAGGCATGGAGTGGCAAGAAGCCCTCTTACTCTCATTTGCGTATATTTGGGTGTGAGGCATATGCACATGTGCCAAAAGAGCTTCGAAAGAAGCTAGATCCTAAGTCTAGGAAATGCATCTTTTTGGGTTATGGTGAAAGTGGAGAGATGGGCTATCGTCTCTGGGATCCAGAAGCAAAGAAGATCATACGCAGCCATGATGTGGTCTTCAATGAGAAGAAGATGCATAAGGCACCCATGAGGGATGTGGAAATGAGGAGAATCACTTTCCAGGATGTGAATCCACCTGCATATGTTGATAGACAGCAAGCTGTCCATGCACCAAATGTGCAAGAAATGGTACAACCAAGTACTCCCACAGGTATACAATCAAGGGTAGATGATGGATCATCTATTGGTGGAAATGATGAGCCAAATGTGGCTGATATGCAAGTGGGACAACAAGCTGAAATGCCCTTGAGAAGATCATCTAGAGTGTCTAGACCGCCTGATAGGTTTGTTCCAGGGGTAGACTATGTGATGCTTACTGATTGCGGGGAGCCTTCTTGCTATAGAGAGGCTATGATGCATGAGGATCAACGCAAGTGGGAGTATGCTATGCAATAAGAGATGAGTTCACTTATGAAGAATAAGACTTGGGACTTGGTTTCTTTGCCACATGGAAAGAAAGCATTGCCATGTAAATGGGTCTACAAAATGAAGGTCACAGGTGATGATGTGCCTAGGTACAAGGCCCGTTTGGTTGCTAAAGGGTTCAAGCAAGAGAAGGGTGTGGACTTTGATGAGATATTCTCTCCGGCTGTGAAGATGACCACACTTAGATGCATGCTTGGACTAGTGGCAGTAGAGGATATGGAGCTTATGCAAATGGATGTCAAGACAGTTTTCTTGCATGGGGATTTGCATGAGGAAATTTACATGGTGCAGCTGGAAGGCTTTGAAGAAAAGGGCAAAGAGCATTTAGTTTGCAAGCTGAAGAAGAGTCTCTATGGTCTTAAGCAAGTGCCTAGAGAATGGTATCAGAAGTTTGATGCTTTCATTCGGTCCCAGGGTTTTAGAAGGAGCGAAATTGATCACTGCCTCTACACTAAAAGGGCTAAGGATAGTAGCCTGATAATCCTGGCACTATATGTGGATGATATGCTATTGGCTAGCAAGAATACTTATGAGCTAGATGCTTTAAAGGCCAAGTTGCATGAGGCCTTTGATATGAAGTCTTAGTTATGAAAGCCAAAAGAACTCTCTCTAAGTACAAAAGGAATATATGAACCCTATATGTGGGTCTCAAACCAAACTTAGCTAACCTATGTGGCATACCAATTGAGCCACTAACTAGAGTACATAAAGATAACTGTTATCCAACTATTATTCATGGGCAGTGTACCAACCACATCTGTAGCTAACAAGTCAGTGATGTCCTTTAACGGAAAGTCTAGCATACCATGCAAATACTTGTAATACATTTTAAGTACCTTTTGGCTCTAGACTAGGTTTTTATATTACATTCCAATGTTTGAAAGGTCCAACATTAACGTAATAGAATTTTGTATTCTTTTGAAAGAAATTTCACTTAAGCTCATTGATAGAAATATTATTTGAACATGTAAATTTGGATTAAAGTGTTGTTTTACCTTTATGATTTTGAGTTTGTGACTTTTTTTGGGAGAAACTTAAATTACTCTCACCACTAGAAATATTATTTGAACTTGTAGATTTGGATAAAAGAGCTACTTTTCCCTTATTAATTAACAACAAAGTTGATAGAAAGCTGACTCCATGGACATCCAAGTGTGGCCCCTCCATCATAGATGGAAACCATATATTTACACCTTTTGATTTAATGGAGTGCTTTATTATTGATGACTTGTAATAGGTTAAATTTATAGAGACCCCTCAAAAGAAAGGAAAGGAAAAGCAAATTGTAGCAATATTTGGCAAGCTATTGAAAACTAACTATAACTATGTTTATTAGATAGATACAAAGTAAGGTTCTCAAGTCATCATCCAAGGATTCCATTATGTTGCTTAATATGATAGAATGCATTTGGAAATGATCCACATTCGTAAAAGTTTTTGACATCCATGAAAGCTACACTCACATATAGCTCTTTCGGCTTTGGTTCTTCAATCCAAATTCATTGTCACCTTGTCATCATATTCATTCCATCCTCTATTAGTACCAAAAATTTTATTGGAGATTCGTCATCATTCTTTCTCCATTCTTTTGCAACATCTCTAGTTGTTTCTTCCACAACTTGCAATCATTCTTCATATGATCGTCTTTTTTATAGAAATAGCATATCGTCTTTCTTGGTCTATTTTTTGCAAATGGTCTTCTATGTTCTATGTCCACTTGTATAGAAATTGTTTGGTTTCCTTTGTTAAATAATCATTCATTAGTGTTTTGGCATAAATGAATGTTTACTCAACTTGGGGGGTTATATGAAGGGCAAGGACGATGCACTCAAAGCCTAGATGGGGAGGAGGCATATGTGATGGAGGCCTTGTCACAATTTTGGAGTCCTACCTCTAGCAAGAGGCAAACCCATATTAAAGGCAAATTTTTATATGGAAATAGATAGGGGGTCTCTCCTCTATGGCAACATTTTGCATATTATGGATGATAACAGTTGATGAAATGGATTGAAGAAGGTAATATTCATTTGTCATTATTGCATTCTTTGTGCAACATCTCAAGTTGTTTCTTCCACAACTTGCAATCATTCTTCATCTAATCATCTTTTTTGTAGAAATAGCTTGTCGTATTTCTTGGTCCATTTTTTGCAAATGGTCTTCTTTGTTCTATGTCCACTTGATTTACAAAAATTGTTTGGTTTCCTTTGTTGAATAATCATTCATTAGTGTTTTGACATTAAGGAATGTTTACTCAACATGAGGGGTTATATAGAGGGAAATAGATCTTTCTTATTGTGCACTCAAAGCCTAGATGGGGAGGAGGTATATGTGATGGAGGCCTTGTCACAATATTGGAGTCCTACCTCTATCAAGAGGCAAGGGGGCCTCTCCTCTATGGCAACATTTTGCATATTATGGATGACAACAATTGATTAAATGGATTGAAGAAGCTAATATTCATATATCTACTTGTTCCAACCTATCTTTATAATAAATTTGTTTTGAAAATTTTCCTATAGAGAAATTGGAGAACATCTTCATGCATTTTGATGTCTTATGCAAGATAGTGGACCTTGAGAAGAAAGACCACTTTACCATCTCACTCAATTGAATAAGTAAGGTCTCCTTTTGTGTATTTTGGTGCTTTCAAGGGATGGATGAGTCTTTATAGGTTCTTGTTCTCTTTCTAGTTTGCAAAAGTGCATGGGTTGTGTCTTTTAAGTTTTCATGTTTGCATGGAATGTGTGTACTTGTGCTAACACTAATTTTGTCTATTCTCTTTGCTTTTTTGTGGTCACTCATGATAGGGGGCTCATTATCTATCTGCATTAAGCTTAGGGACTACATTATCTTGAACGGTAGAAGAAATGGCTAGTTCTATCCTCTATCATTTTTTGGTAGTCATCACTAGTTTAGTCATAGCCATAGCTTATACTTATCTAATTTGAATTCTGGCGACAGTCTCCCAAAAGCATCAAGTCATTTAGGTTTACAAACCCATGTTTTTTAGAATTCTACTATCAATTATCTCTAATACCATGTGAAAGAAACAATGAAAGGGATGGAGATGTTCAGGAGGTTTATCTCAATAAACCTAAAAAACAAGATGCTTAACCTAGTCTATGCCAAATTTTAGATTGGATAACTACAAGCTATGGTTCTAATTGAACTAATGATGATAGCCAAACAATGACAAACAGTTGACTAAATTGTGAACTTTGATGGAGGTATTGAGGATCCTAATTAAGAATATTATACAATATCTAGGACTAACACAAATGTTTTGATCATGTCTTGGGTTATGAACTAAGGGAAAACATAAAATAATATTTGGTGCTAAAGTGTAAACCTTGTACTTGAATATGCATTGAGCACAACTAATGAAGCTTGATGATGTTGTACTATGAGACAAAAATTGAGACTTATTCTAGGAGACTTATACTAGGAGACCAATACTAGGAGACTTATACTAGGAGGTTGATTATGTTGCTTCTTGTTTTGTTAGATAGAGGTTGAGACTTATACTAGGAGAACCTTCCTCAGGTCTATGCCAATTCAAGACAATCTCAAAAACTTGAAAATTAGTTAAATATTACTAGGTTGGTAAATTTTCAAGCTCACTTGAGAATTGTCTCTTTTTTCAAGGGAAATTTGCCTTTTTCAGAATTGGGGTCAAGTTAGCTCGCCCATTTTAGACGAGTTTGAAAATTAGTGCCCTAGAGTTCTAGAAAATACATACTTTGCCAGAGGGTAGATTTGAAACAATGCTCCCCATTCAACTAAGGAAATTAGACCTTCGTGTTGAGAGTGCTCTCAACGGAAGCAAGAACGGAAGAAGGAGAGAGAGAGACAAAGAGCCACACAAGTTTTGGTGGGTGCAGAACCACCCTAATCTTCTTTTTCATTCATTTATATGTGTGTTTGAGTATTGTACATAACCGGGGTTAAGGCACAGTGACCTTTAACCCCCACAACCTCCCACTTAAAGGACAATGTGCCTTTAAGAGAGAACAACTAGTGAGCATACTATCCAATGCCCATCAATACATGACAATACTCAAACCACTGACTGGGTAGACTCTTCGTCAGCATATCTGTAGGGTTATCATCTGTATGAACCTTGACAAGCTCTACGCGCTTGTCCTCAACCTCCCTGATGAAATGGTACCTGACCTCAATGTGTTTGGTCTTTGCATGAAAGACCGGATTCCGTGCTAGCTGAATAGCACTCATGGAATTACTATGCAATGTCGGTACACCTGTATGAATCCCCAAATCTCCCACTAGCCGATCAAGCCATATAGCCTCCTTGCAACCCTCTGTGGCTGCAACATACTCAGCCTCTGTGGTAGACAAAGCCACGCACTTCTGTGCACGAGACATCCACGACACTGCACCACCTGCAAAGGTGAACACATAACCAGAAGTGGATCTCCTACTATCCACATGCCCTGCATAGTCTGAATCTGTGTACCCAAGTACACGCATGTCTCCTTTACCAAAGCAGATGCACATCTCCTTGGTACCCTTCATGTACCTCATGATGCACTTAACTGCCTCCCAATGCCTATTTCTTGGATTAGCCATATACCGGCTAACAACTCCCACTGCAAATGCAATGTCTGGTCTAGTAGCTATCATAGCATACATAAGACTCCCAACTGCTGATGCATAAGGAACCTTGGCCATCATGGCCCTCTCCTCATCTGATTTGGGACTATTTGTATGACTCAGTTTCACATATGGAGGCAATGGAGTACTCACTGCCTTCCCCCCCTCTATATTGAAACGCTGCAATACTTTTGTAACATACTCTTTTTGTGAAAGCCAAAGGAGTTTCCTACTCCGATCACGCGTGATGCGCATACCAAGAATATGACCTGCAAGTCCCCAAATGAAGGGCTCCTTGATGCCCATGTGAAATAAGGTACTTTAATTAAATCAAGAAGACCCTTGGTGCCATACATTCTTGAGACATTGTTAATGTTTTATTCACAAGACATGCCTACTTGGAATGAAATTTTTTCCTAGAGAAAAAAATAATCTCTTAATGCTTGAAAACATTGCTTTCATCATACATAAGGATTTGACAAATTGATAATTACAATGGAGAAGTTGTTAGAAGAAGAACTAGTGGCACTGGTTCACTGTTAGGTTGCCTCTAGAATAGGGGCTAATAGCCAGAGAGGTGGTCTATACATCCAATGGATATTTCCCATGGAAAGAGTGTAGAAAATCATTGCAAGCCAAACCTTGCAGAAACAATCTCGTAGTCCCTCTCTAACCTGGATTGCCACGCTCTTGCAACATGAAATTATATCCTATTAGATGGCCACTAGGGTAGCAACCAAAGTCATCGCCTATCCCCCTACCACCTGACTACAAAAATGAGCCAGGTGATGATGCTCGCCAAGATGCTATCCTTTGGTGAAAACTTCAGTCGTGAATGGGTGGGTAATGGTGCATCAAAGCCCTCTATCTGAGAGACTTGTTGACCATGGATCCTGTCATATGGTGACACTGGGTCAATGGAAAAAGCATGCCCACCCTCTACGAGCCATGGTACCATCCCCTAAGTGAAGTCTCTCTGCATCCATTGGGTGCTGGCCATAATTCAAAATTTCACTACAGATTCTTTGCATAGCCTTTTATCCCCACATGCAGTGGTGGATTATCTCTAGTACTCCCTCTACACAACAAAGGCATCTGCCATGGACTTGCATCTACTCTAGCCTTGGACCAATGGGCAGCCCTCCATCATGAGCCATGAACCAGAAGAAATAGGAGATCTTTTGTGGCTTCAGGCTATACAAAGGCAGGGCCAAAAACATGAGAGGACATCCCTGGGGATATCCTGATCAACCTAGTGGTGCTCCCTTGTTAGGGTCCAAGTTGCAACCTCTAACTGTATCCACCGCTGATCAATGCGAGTCGTGTAAGAGAAGAAGGGCACCTCCTACACTCTATCTGACTCTCCTACTCATGCACGCCAAAACCAATCCCCTTGATCCCATTGCAAGTCATGGAGAGGCTAGAGCCAAAGGCACCAAGCTACTCCCTCTAGTCTTGAGAGAACTGTGTCTAGGTCCATATGCTAGGCCTCGCCTAGTCGGCCTACTACCCTGACTCGCTACCACTCTAGCCCCCACAAGTCTCCCATGTCCCTGCCATCACTCTCTAACACATCTTGTAAGAGGCCATTTGGTCTCACCCTGTAGAAGCTGCGGTGGCAACAAAGGAGAGTCTTCTAGAAAAATTGGATCCTAAGGGGTATCCCTGTCCACAAGAATTGACCAGCCTAATAGTGTGAGGCCTAGGGAAAATGAATCCCCTCCCACCACAAGATAGGGATCACTACCTCAATCTCTATCCTCTAAATGATTGCCTCTCTTAAGTGAGAAAGCACCTATGCCTTGGCTGATTTCTCATGCAAGAGTCACCTCTAGAGCCCGAAATACCTCACTAGGCCGCTCTCCCATTGTGCCCACAAAATGTGCATTCATTGTCCTAGCATATGCCCCTCCAAACCTTGGACCTCTGGGTGCCACATACATGGCTAACGCTCAAACTCCTCCTTGCAGGATGGGCTAGCTCGAATGAGACCATTGGAAAGGTGCTACCAGACTCTAAAAAGGATCCTCATCAAAGGGAGCCCTTCCCTATGAGGGGCCTCAGAAAAAATCCATCTGTGTGATCGCTACCACAACCCATTGGTGCGGGGGGTGTTCCCAAGGATCACATGCTATAGGAGGAGTTTCCAGGGCTCTGCACTTGGGGTGAACCCTTAACAACCAAATTTCCTAGAGGGCCACACTTCAAAAGGTCACATTTTGATTCTTTGGCATGCAACTACTGCCACCTGCAAATATCCAAAACAATTCTAGGGTATCATGTTCCTTCACTATCTTTTTATAGACTAGGATATCATCTCATAAATAGAGCACAAACTTGCCTAAATAATGCCTATATGTATCATTCATAGTTTGCTAAAAGGTGGTTTGAGACTTCAAAAGTTCAACCATGCACACAACAGATCACTTTTAGCTCATGATTGTTGAGCATGTTAATCTAACATGCTTCCATTCATTTGTCAATTTATCAAGCTTGTTCAACATAACATAATAACTTTCCCCTTAATTTTATGAAGCCCGTAAATCTTCTTCAACCCTACATCATATGACAGATATTATTCTATTACGATATACCTCAGACATGCTATAAATTGTTTTGGGTTGGTGGCACCTTGTGCTACAACATGTGCCAATCCCCTCGTGTGGTGTGTAATTCATGGTAATGTGAGCAAGGAAAATGGCCCCCTAAGGGTTGTAGGACATGTGGACTAAGGGGATATTAATCCCATAATCAAATGTGTAATGTGGCTATCATTGAATATATGGGTGAATTTGAACACCTCCTGCCAAAATCTTTTAAGAGGATCTTGAGATCCACAACATGGCTATGGGGGGATGATATTGGGACCCTGCATTAGGCCCTTATGTCACATGGTTGTGGCTAGCTAGACATGGTATCAGAGCAGGCTATAATTTTGATAGACTATATGGCACGACTATTTGGCAAATCTGCAGAGTTGTTGTAGCGGTTGCTTGCACCAATGGGCTTGTGGCATGGTGTGGACTTTGTTAACTACTCACTAGCAATAATTTGTGGCTACTCATTGGCTCTTAATTTGTTGCTGCAATTTTGACAACTTTGTGATTGGTTATACATTGTGACCTAGAGAAATTTGTATGTCGCCTCATTTGAACTGGCGTTTCAATTGTCTTGCATGGCCTTAGATGTTGTGCAAGCTCTACCTTGTGTGGGTGGTCAGTGTTTTTTCTTAGTGCTTGTTGGCCCATGGTAGGTGTTGGAACATGTGCCAAATGACATGTGGACTAAGGGGATATTAATCCCATATTCGTATGTGTAATATGGCTATCATTGAATATATGGGCAAATTTAAACACCTCCAACATATCCCTCTTAACGATCTTTTGGGAGGCCTTGGAGGTCCACAACATGGCTAGAGGGCATGACTACTACACCATTGCCTCTGCTTTGACACTTTGTTTGTCACAACCTCTTTAATTGTTGCTTCATAGTTGCACTTATCATCTTCACATTTGAAATTCAATGCATCTTTGATAGAGCAACTAAATAGTCCATAGAGATTTATGGCATGCCCATCTTTGATGTGTGCAAAACAATCTACCAATGCCTCTGTAAAACTCTAAACTGAACTATGGAAGATTGGGTTTCAGGATATGTGATGATGTGCAACCACATGTGAGCATAGGGATTGACTTCGAGTAGCATTAGGAAAAAGGGAGCTCATTTTGGGGCCTTTTAGGGTTTGGGAAAAATGTCTCTTAACCAATGAGGTGAAGGCCAACGTAACATAGAAATTCCATAAAAAAAGACAACACTATGAAAAAAATAGTACTTTATGTTGCTACAAGCGTGTGGCATTAATGAGAAGATTTGTTTTTTATTCTTTTATGGTTTGCCTATCCCTATCAAGAGATGTGGACCCAAAATCAAAACAGAGCTCCATTTTGAAACCTTCCCACGTGGTGACCCAAAACAACTATCCACTTTCTCTTGTTCTTAGGTGCCATTCTCTCTTCAACAAACATTCCTCTACTTTCGCACCACGAGCCATTCCATTCTCTCTTCAACAAGCATTCCTCCTTGCATTACTGTTGTGATGCTCTTTAACTTTCAAGACAATAAGATCCTTTCACCTTTCATTTGCTTGTTCTCAGTTTTGTTTAAATTTTTTTTTAAAACGTCGATTACTTTGGGCAGAATAATTCAGAGTGATAAAGTATAATGTCTGACTATTTTGTTGTGTGTTTCTTTGACTTTGTGGGTATTAGAGTGAGGAGTTTAAATGGCAACAAAAAATTATGGTCGTGGCACTAGGAAATGGTATGTCACTCTACTTGGTGAAGATGTGGATGTACAAAGTATCTCTTTGCCATGAAGTCCTACCTCACTGATCTCATGTGTAGAAGTTTCCAATACTATGACCGTGGACGGTAGCCCTACGATAGCTCGAAAATGATAGTAGTGGTGAAAGGAGCCTAGGTGCTACTGCAACTCAACAAGCAAAGAAAGAAACAATCAACTAACACTTCTTTGCCTTCTTGGAAGGGCAGAGTCAAAGATTTTAGAGTAAAAAAAGAAGGCACAAATTGCATCAGAGAGGTTCGGATACAACATGTCTGCATGCATTGAGAACTTGTATTGTGAGATTATCCTACTTATCTTTGTAAGAAATCAATACAATGCTTGTGCTCAACAAATAATAGGATCTCGTACACAAGAGAGAAAATAGATAGTATGGAGAATCAAAAATTTCATTACTGTAGAATTGATACAATAGATGGCGCTGCTTCCCAACCGTGTGCTCCTATGAAAAAAGCTTCGATGGCAAGCTGGAATCAGTAGAGGACGGAGGTTGGATACTAAGGAATCAGGGTTGCTATAGCCAGTGATGAAATGGGCTTTACGGCCTTGCTCTTATATAGCCACCAATCATAGTCAGTTAGGCTCAATTGGGTGACCGAACCAGTCTGCCCAAAACGGTCGACTGGGGGTCGGTCCCGAAATAGGCCACCGACCATACGATAGAACCGGTGTGCAAAACAGAGCAACTGACCTATGGTCATCGTTCGGCCCACAGCCATCCAAGATCATATGGGGCTCCAAACGAGCCCTGCAACCCGAGAGTGGGTTGCCTCGGGAAAAGCTCTTTCTACCCTCAGTGCGGTCAGTCATGGGATGCCTTCCCACACTTGCATGTAGCCTAGTTGGCAGTGTGCCAACTCCGTCCAGCCATTAGGCCACACATGGCCCCCATCTGGTGTCCAAACGAGGACCTACCGGATAACCGAGCTACTCAAATGCCTTGTCCTCATATGGGGGGCTTACAAGTAGAGTTAGCTGGTTCCTGCGTAGTTACACGAGAGTGGAGCATTGATATCTAACACCCCCCCTCAATGTCCACCTGCAAGTGAACTTACTTTTTCAGCCCAATGCCAAGTCGATGAAGATGCCTCTCCAGCAAGTCTCTTCCAAGAGCCTTCGTGAAGATGTTCGCAGCATTCTCTGTAGTCAGACAGTACACCAAGTCGACCTCTCCATCTATGATGAGCTCGCATACAAAGTGATGTTGAATCTCAATGTGTTTTGTGCGAGCGTGGAACATAGGGTTCTTTGCAATTGCCATGCAACTCTGATTGTCACATGATAACTACGTAGGCTTATTTTGCACTACGCCCATGTCTCCCAAAATCCTCCTCAACCACACCGCCTCGCAAGAAGCAAAAAATGCTGATTTGTACTCAGCCTCGGTAGAAGAAAGAGCAACTATGGGTTGCTTCTTGCTGACCCATGACACAGCTCCAGATCCAAGTGAGAAACAGTACCCTCTCACTGATCTCCTGCTGTCCACATCTCCTGCCCAATCCGAGTCACAGAATCCGATCAAGATGTTGCCCTTGGTATAGGTGATGCCATAATCAAGTATGCCTTTGATGTATTTCAGCACCTGCATCCCTGCCCTCCAATGGGCTTATTGGAAAACCTGCTTAGTACACCAGTCGCAAAGCTGATGTCCGGCCATGTGTTGCACAAGTAAGTCAAACTGCCCACAAGCCTTTTGTACTTCGCTTCGTCCACTAGTGTTGATGAATCCTCATTTGAGAGCTTCACGTCAACCTCCATAGGGGTACCAACCGTCTTGCACTCAGCCATGCCAAATGCCTTTAGTATCTCTCCAGCATACTTCAGCTGTGAAATAAAGATTTGTTTTGGCCCTTGCCAAACTTCAATCCCCAAATAGAAGTGCATCAATCTGAGGTCTATCATTTCAAACTCTCTTCCTAGCAAATGCTTTGTCTGCGAGATCTTCTCTTCATGGTTCCCTATTATGACAAGGTCATCCACATAAAGGACCACGATCATACACCTGCCTCCTTCTCTGAAGATATACAAATTTGCATCTGATGGGCTCCTCCTGAACCCGTTTTGCAGAAAGTAGGCATCAATCTATTGGTACCATGCTCATGGGGCCTGTTTCAGCCCGTAAAGTGCCTTGTTGTTAGATATCAATGCTCCACTCTCATGTAACTACATGGGAACCAGTAACTCTACTTGTAAGCCCCCCATATGAGGAGAAGGCATTTGAGTACCTCGGTTATCCGGTAGGTCCTGGTTTGGACACCAAATGGGGGCCATGTGTGGCCTGATGGCTGGACGGCTTCAGATAGACTTGGCACACTACCAACTTGGATACATGCAAGTGCGGGAAGGCATTTCTTTACTGACCGCACTGAGGGTAGACGGAGCATTTCTCGAAGTAGCCCACTCTCGAGTTGCGAGGCCCGTTTGGAGCCTCAGATGATCTCGGATGGCTGTGGGCCGAACGGAGATCGTAGGTTAGTTGCTCTGTTTTGCACACCGGTTCTATCGTATGGTCGGTGGCCCCGACCCCTAGTCGACCGTTTGGGTGGACTAGGTCGGCCACCCAATTGAGCCTAACTGACTACGACTGGTGGCTATATAAGAGCAAGCCCGTGAAGCCCATATCATCACTGGCTACAGCAACCTTGATTCCTTAGCATTTAGCCTCTGTCTTCTACTGTTTCCAGCATGCCATCGAAGCTTCTTTCACAGGAGCGCACGGTTGGGAGGCAGCGCCATCTATTGTATCAATTCTATAATAATCAAATTTTTGATTCTCCATACTATCTTGTTTTCTCTCTTGCGTACAAGGTCCTGTTATTTGTTGAGCACAAGCGTTGTATTATTTTCTTACACTTCTTTAGTTTATAGACTTTGACTTCTGAACCGAGGATCACAAAACTTGGTGGTTGCTCCATGTATACCCCCTCCTTGAGATTCCCATTCAAAAAGGCAGATTTTACATCCATCTAAAACACGGGCCAACTTCCCTGGGCAGCTAAATCCAAAACACTGTGAATTGTGGTTAGTCGAGCTGTGGGAGCAAAAGTATCCTAATAATCAAAACCATGTACCTGTGCGAATCCTTTTGCCACGAGCTGAGCCTTGTACTTATCCAACATGCCATCGGACTTGTACTTGGTCTTGTACACCCACTTGGTGCCAATTACCTTGCGTTTTGGTGGTTGATCCACAAGGTCCCAAGTGTTGTTCTTCATTATGGTTGGATTCATCAGCACGGATCACCTCAGTCATCAAAGCGTAGTTGACCAAGTGTTCCTGCGTCCTTCTTTGCTCCTCTATTCTCTTGGACCGGCGGTGTTCGGATGGTTCCTCCTCAATGGCTGGAGGTTCTCTATCATCCAAAAGTTGCTTTACCCACTTCAGGAATGGCCGTTGCCATTGTGGTTCTGCAGGCTCGTCTTCATCTTCTTTATCTTGAATCCTCCCAACCACCATTGGGGGAGTTTGGTCTACTGTTGGTGGTGGTACTAGATGGATATCCTGGTCCTGGTTGTTTGGGAAGGAAGCATCCTCCTCCCATTGATGCGGTTGTTATGAGAAGACCACATCGCGACTTACTATTACCTTCTTAGTAATAGGGTTATAGAGACAATAACCCTTCACCTCTTCACTGTAGCCCAAGAAAATACACTTCCGGCTCTTCGGTTCCCATTTGGTCCTATTAGCATCAGGGACATGCACAAAACAGTCACATCCAAAAACTCTTAAATGTGTAGTTGAAGGTTTCTTACCAGAAAAGGCCTGCAGTGCAGTCATCCCATTTACAGCCTTCATGTAGCTATGATTCAGAATGTAAACTGCCATGTTACGTGCTTCTCAGCCCAGAAAGTCTTTGGCAAATCTTTCCCTTTCATCATACTCCTACCCATTTTGTAGATGATGCGCATCTTGCGTTCTGCTACTCCATTTTGCCGTGATGTATGTGGCAGGGGTTTCTGCCTCTTGATCCCGTGACTTTTGTAGTAACTTTCGAATTCAGTTGATGTGAACTCTCCACCTCTGTCTGATCTCAACTTCTTCACCTTCTTCCCCGTTTCTTTCTCGACCATTACATGCCATTCCTTGAACTTACTAAAAGCCTCGTCTTTAGTCTTCAGGAAGTATATCCATATGCTTCTATTGTAGATCAGTGTCATGAAGTAGTAGGAACCACCCAAAGCTTCCGTCTCCATCTTTCCACAGAGGTCCATGTGAACAAGCTCTAGAGGAGCCTTTGCCCTGCTGGCCTCTTTAGGAAAGGGCTGCCGATGCTGCTTGCCCATCATGCAAGCTTCACATACATCGGGTAGATCTGAAATTTCTGGTAGGTCTGCAATCATTCCACTTTTATGCATCTCCTTCAAAGAACTAAGGTTTAGATAACCAAACCTCTCATGCCACAGCTTAGTGTTCTTCACATCAGCTCGAGTACTGAAAGCTGAGAGTTCATAGATGTTGTTGTGCCATGTACCTTTACCAATGACCTTCCCTTGAAGATCCAAGATTTGTGCACCATTCTTATCGAATTGAACTTTGAGGTCCCGATCCGTGATCGCAGAAATGGACAACAAGCTCCTCTTGATGGCACATAAAGAGCATCGGACAACTATTTTACAACTCCATCTGACTTGAGAGCAATCATACCTTTTCCTTTTGCTGGACATTTTGCATCATTGCCGACTGCTACCAAGATGTCATTCCCTACCGGCTGTAGAGAGGTATACCAATCCTTTTGACTGGTCATGTGGCACGATGCACCACTGTCAATAATCCAAGGTTCATCCACAGGTACATGAATTGCCTCCATGCAAAAATCTTCTCAATTGCGATGAACATCTCTACTGGTACTACTTGCATGCAGTTGCTGGACTCTTTCTTTACTCCATTCTTCTCATCTGCAATCTTCTTCCGGCACTCATTCTGCTTGTACCTTGCCTTGTTGCAATAGAAGCACTTGATCTTCTTCTTTCTCTTTTTATCATCATAAGAAGATGGGTTACCAGAGTCCTTACCCTAACCTTTCTTTGATCCAGTCCAGAAAGCCGAATCTTCTCCAGTCCTCATCTTTTGACGTATCTCCTCCTCCAGAAGCATTGCATTGAAATCCTCAAAGTTGAGGGGTGGATTTCTGTTCTGCGTATTCAGCGCCGTAACAAGACCATCATACGTTGGTGGGAGAATACGTATGCACCTTCGTGCTAGATTCTTGCTGGTGATGGTGATGCCAATCGCAGTCATCTGATCACGTAGATTCTTCACCCTAGTGATGAACTTCTCTGCCGCTTCAGACTTAGATAGTTCTGCGTCTAATTCGTGGTCTCGTACTGATTTTTCAAGACCGTCCATGCCTCCTCCGCTGTGGTGACATGTTGAATTAACGCCATGATAGAATCACTTACACTGCAGACAATAGAACACAGTGCATCCACATTTCTTCTTGTCCATGTGAGAATCTCATCCGCAGTTGGTAGATTGCTAGTGATAGGGATATTTTTGTTGGCCTCCTCAACCTCTTGTTCAACCCAGAGATCTTCAAGGCCTTTTGAGCCCTCTCCTATATGGAATGTTTGGTCTAATGCTAGAGAAGGAGAAAAGACCTCTAGCAGCTTCAAAATTATCTTTGCTCTGAAGCTATTTACATATTCAGAGCCAAAACTATAAAAATTAAAAAATTTTCAATCTTTTTTGTACCAATGCATTGAATTTAGAACTTCTTAACAATATGCAATAAAAGTGCTCACAAATTCAGGCTGTATCTCTGAAAAGTATGTGTCCATCATATAGTTTTCACTTATTAAGAGTCCTCCATCCACAAAAGAAAGAATCCTCCTATTGTGGTGTTTGTTTTATCAAAATAGAATGGTAAGATGTATATTGGACTATGAAGAGTGCCAAAATAAGAGAGAGATACAGCTAACTGACTATGATTACTATACCTGCAATGGCATTGGTTGAGTTGAATCTAACATCTTTAAACTTGGATTACAGAGGTCTAGTGCATCCATTAGTCTTTTGAGGTAGCTGCAATCGAAATGAGGAAGGTTGAGGGAATGCATACTGTTAAATTAAATTGGGCAACAAAATATAAAAATTCATACGTCTGCATGTAAAAGCGATATGGCTGACTTTTCAGGATAAAACATACAAAACGCGTTTTGCAGCAAAAGTATGTCGAATATTGACTTACAATTCTAAATCCTAGTGGGTGCCTTTAAGGAGTTGAAGGTATAGTGTAACTTCTTTTGTATGTCTATATGCACCAAACTGCAATGATTTGCTACAAGAAAAACAACAAACATGAGGGGATTAGACCAAGAGGGTGTCAATACAATTTGAACATATCAAGATTTTGTCAATAGAGGGTATTAGTGGAAAAGGTCAGGGAACATACTTTGAACAATATGGGAGGAGAAGCATATCAACCACATCGATATTGCAAAAATGGAACCACTTGGAAATGCTTTCAATTGATGTCTTGTTATCCTTCAAGTTGAATGAAATAGCTGCATCAACTATATATACAGTGTTTTGAAGGCCTTGGTGGATCTGACTCTTAAAAAAACTACAAAAAACCACTCCACAGCCTATGAAAAAGTGACTACTACAAAGACATAAACACAATTGACCTTGAAAGATATACTTACTATAGAGCTGCAAGCATGATTGTGCAAGTGACATGGTTTTCTTTTTGTGCTAAAGCACTTATGCAATCCTCTATCAAATCCCAGCTCACATCATCATTTATAGCCTTTATAGATATTCTAATCCTTGGTCCAAGTTGTAGTAGTTTCTTCTAAATTTGCAACTGCCTTAGTAATGTCTGGGATTCTAAGACAGACACTGTTTCTTTAACTTGCTCCCTGAGGGGCTCTTCATATGCAACCTTGCCCTCTGGTCTCATGTTGGTAAGTGACCTCTATTATCTTTACTGCATCTGCTTTAGGTTTCCTGGTTGGAGGTATCAAGAGGATATCTCTCATTTTAAGATCATCCCAATCCTCTGCATTAAGGATCTTGTCATATCTCTACCTGACCCTTACAAGTGTTTGGATGTCTTTTTTCAATTATAGTAACCCTATGCTACTACTACGTTGTGTCTTTTTTCAATTATAGTAACCCTATGCATGTGCTGGTACCAGCATTGTGTCTTGGAAAAACTCTATAAGCCACTCTTCAACAACTTCTTGGAGAGCAAGTAGTGTACCCTCTGAAGTCCACGTGCCAATTGATGCATATTGCCCTCACAATCCTCTAAAATGGTGTCATGGGTACTGCATACCCAATGGCTTTGTGAGCGTTCCTGATCTCCATCAAGACAAATCTACCTTGGCTCACTCTTTTCTTCCTATTCCCTGATAGCATATGCACAGGCTTCCCCTTCTTTAAGGATTTTAATCTTGATGGAGCTGTGGTAGCCCTTGCAATGTCAGGTCCCTTGCCTTTCTTCCTGGTGGCTGTTGCTTTGGTTCTTGCCATACTCTATTATTGTCTTCTCATAAACATAAATCCAAACATAACAAAGAAATAAGCCACCCAAAAATTTGCTTGAAAACGTGATTTGGAGCAGAGATTTAAGCAAACTGTTGAAATTGGGTTTTTGAGCAAATATATCTGTAGCATACGCCAGCAACATACTCCAATAGCATACTACTAATTTTGATGTATCAAACTCTAGAATGCAAATGTTTTCTGCTGCTAAGATGAATCCAAACATAACAAGAAATACTCCATGCAAACATTTGCTGGAAAACACGATTTGGAGCAAAGATATGAAGAAACTGTTGTTAGAGAAAATTTCTCTGCAGCATACTCTAATCAATCAGTTTGATGCAACATCTTCCTAAATTTGATGTAGCATACTCTAGAATGCAGATGAGATGTGCTTAACAGAAACAAGTCATATAGTGTCTTTGAGAGAAAGCTAGAGAATGGCCATTTCACCTAACAACAGGAAAAAAACAATGATGGGTGATAGATTGCTTACCTTGGCTTGTGTCTTCTGATGATAGATAGGTCTAGATGATGGTTTAGGATGGAGATGGAGCTGAAGTGGGTCTGTGTGATAGAGCTGTGAGGTTGGAGCTCGAGCTACAGTGGGTCTATGTGATGGAGCTGGTGAGGTTGGAGGCAACTAAAACTAGGGATAGAGATGAAAAGGGAAGGGTAACTCTACTTAGTGGCATTTGGTCTAGAAATATGTGCAAGAAATGATTAGCACTTAAATGCATGCGTACCTAGAAGATCATTTTTTGCACGTGTGGCTGACAAGACTGATGTGACTTGCATTGATAATTGTGCCATCTCCTCTTATCTTCACCTTTCTCCATCCCTCCAATAGCTTTGATCTTCTTTTCTTTTCTCCAACACCACATCCTTATCTGCATCTGAACAACATCATCACTGCCATCATCCCCCCCCTTCCTGCACCTGTGCAAGAGCCACATACAATTCACCAGTGCTAGCCATGGAGAGAGAAAATCCAGGTATTCATATATCCCACTTTGGAATTTGCTATATTTGTGGGCAGTAGTGCTTTCTTTATTTGTGTTTGTCTAGACCTCACTTTTACTCAGATCCCAATCCTTGTTTCATAGAGGACAGGAGTGTTTCCTAGAAAATGCGATTTGAGACCCTCTTAACAAAAAACACCCCATAACGTGTTTATGGTCAAAACATGCTGTGTGTGCCATGATTTACTAAAAAATGCGATTTGGAGCAATACTCTTGAAAACACAGGAAAATCGTGTTTTTGAGCAAATTGGTGTGCAAGTCTAGAATGCATAGAGAAAGTCCAATTTACCAAAAATACTAACCTTATTAGTATGTAGATAATATGAGCTTAATGGGTTATAGCTTGATGGGGGTGTCATCTTGATGGGTTGACCTAGAGCTATAGTGGGTCAATGTGATAGAGCTAGTGAGGGTGTGGGTGTCAGGTTGATGGGTTGAGCTAGAGGTGTAGTGGGTCTAGTGATGGAGCTGGAGTTGTATTGGGTCAGTGTGATAGAGAGCTGGTGAGGTTGGATAGCACATTCTTGTAGGGAGGAACATGAAACTCGAGATGGAGATGATAAGAGGATGATTAAGTCTAGTGGCTTGGTCTAATAATAAGTGCAAGCAATCACTAATGTCATACTTAATTCACTAGTACCTTGAAGACCGTTTTTGGCATGTGTGGCTGACAAGTGTGACTTGCATAGATATCTATGCCATATCCTCTTATCTTCACTTTTCTCCATCTATTCAACAGTTTTGATGTTCATCACTTTTCTCCTACCCGGTAGCCTCATCTTCTTCCTCATCTTCATCTGAACAACACTTTAGCCTTGGCTTTTGGTCTCCCACTATCATCCTTGCCTACCTACACTTGTGCAAAAGCCATGGAGAGAAAAAATACAAGTACTTAAATACACCATGGTCTTGATCTACCTTTCCAAGTGTCTTCTTGATCTATCTTTCTTTATGTTTGCTTAAAAACCCAATTCCACTGCACGAGATCTTAGGCATTTGCTTTATCTTTTGCATGATCTAAGAACATTTTCTTTTGAGATTTACTTGAATTTTCTTGGACCTGATGTTTTACATGGAGCTTGGATATTGTTACTTTGAGGCCAAGGTGTTTTCTTGAAAACATGATTTGAGCATATATAGCTGAGGAACACCCCATATCATGTTTATGGGAAAAATCTGTTTCTCCTGCACCTTGTTCCATGCATTTGATTGATACAATGTTTGGGTACATAGTAGTATTTACATAAACATAAGTATTTGCTTGAAAACATGATTTCAATGTATTTAGTTTAAAAAACCTTCATATCACATTTATGTGCAAACTTGCAAAGATGAGGACCTAACCACTCCGGTGATGTAGGTGATGCAGCAAGACCATTTAGCTTATGCTATACCAATGTGCTAGAGAAAAGCTTGGAGGATACCATTGTGTAAGTGGCACAAGGACTTGGATGAGTAAAAAGAAATCTGGCTCCAAATGTTTGAGATGAATGCTTTCAATAATGTTTACGTGGATGTAGAGAATTTGCAGAGAGCCATGGTCAAATTCTATGGGATGAGAGAAGACGGTAAGAGAAATTCTCTCTTCACATTCAACTTTATTTCTTCTGATTTCTATATCCTTACTAAATTTCTCTTTCATTGTACAGATGGCAAGCTAGTATTTGTTATAAAAATGGATGAAGCTCAGTTGGTAAAAGAGCACAAGCTAGAGAGGGTGAGCATTTGTATTATGAATGATGCCTTGCATTTCGCTCAAGGGGATGAGAAAGTTGAGCAGGGTTTCTCAGTCCAATATGAGAAGGACATATGGTGGCTTGCAGCCTTTGAGACCCCAAAGGAGTGCCACGAGACATTGAAGTGGGTTTTGGAGAAAACTGGCATCCCGTCGATTATTTGAAGACAAGAGGCAAGGCAAACATCAATTGTGGATGGGCATAGAACGTTTCAAGTTGAATGGCATCTAGCTGGTGATTTGAAGACCCTCAAGTGCTTGCATGGTTGTGATACAGGTGCAGATGCAAAATGGACATGCTTGTATTGCGCCCACTCTCAAAAGATGCAAAAGGGAAGCCTACAGTGGGAAAATGGCATCCTTTCTTGCAACCAAAATGCAGCCCCTGATTGTCACAAAAAGGATCCTAAGTGGGACCCCATTCTACCAATTCCATTGGAGCGGGTACACCTGTGTACTTTGCATGTTGAACTACGTATACTTGATAAGTTACTCTATCTCCATCTAGTTTATGCTTGGAATTTGAGGCCACAGCAAGAATCTGCACAATGCATTGCAAAAGCTAAAGAACTACTCTCACTGATGGGACTTCACGGAGGCAATGTGAAGCTTAAGCAGGACAAGAAACAATAAGGAAAGACACAAAATCTTCCTGCTAAAGTGTCCATGGGTGGAGGAAAGGCAAGGAGGTTCTTGTCCAACCACAATGCTGATAAAGAAAAACATACATTAGCTCAAAGCACCCTAGGTTGGGAATACTGGAAAGATTTGTGTGAGTGCACCACAAATAAAGCTTCACATCCACGAATTGCTACTTTGAGAGAAAAACTGTGGGCAAAGCTTGATGCATTTATAAAGTTGCTTAGGCAAGGTCAAACAGATGAGCTTTATTATGAGAGATTCAGGACAACATTGGAAGAATTCATATCATTGATGGTAGAAGCATGGGGGGAGTCACATATTACACATTACATGGTAATCCTCCTTAGGTTGAAAATTTGTGCTTTAAACTTGAGTCAGTTTATGTTTCTAATATAATGTTTTTCTTTACAGCATATTCTTTACACACATGCACCATGGTTTGTGGAGCAATGGGGTCCTCTGTCCATTTGGAATACTCAAGGAATGGAGAAATCACACTACATAGCAAAGGCAGCATACTTCAAGAATACAAGGCATGGGGGTGGTATCACGTGAAGAAATGCACTACACGAAATGTTCAATTGGTTTTATAGATGTCTAAAGGCCCTATAGGACTCTCAAGCACGATAAGGTAGAGGTCTCAAGTCTCGCAAAAGTGGTTCAACATGTCAAGAAGACAAGGAGATGTGCTGCTTGGAAGTCCTCAACAAGGAGCCAAGGGGTTGCGCTTTGGTTGCAACGTAGAGTCCGACAGGGGAGGCATTGGGTCCTAAGAGAGCCCCAAATGTAAAATGTTGAATGAATAAAGTTAACAATATTTTGAGTCAATTATAGATTCCAAAATTCACAAATTTGTTTGAAAATTGCAGAATTGCATGTGCGACATGGCAAGGTGGAGGGGTGAATGGGTTGGGAGGGAGGGTGGTGAAGATTAAGTATTATCAAAGTGGCAAAAAAAGATTGGGGGGGGAGGAGGTGCACTCAAAAAACCCTAATTTAAAAGAACAACCCTAAAGTGCTTTTAAAAAGACTATATAAAGCACTTCAAAACCCTAAAATCCCTCATTTCTATGGCACGAGTTAAACAAATTGCTAGACCCATTGGACATCGTTTAGATGCTACCCGTTGTCCTCCTCACAACGCCATGGCCTCCGAACACACTGCAAGCCGCAGTGGCTAATCAGCAAGATTCTGACGGCAGTTCTCATCATCAGGAGTCCAAGCAACGTGATTCCCAACCATCCAACTCTCATGGGGGATCCCAGGGATCTCAACACCATGAGGAATCCCAGCACGATGAAGGATCCAAGCATGATCAAGGGTCCTCTCAGTCCTTCCTTACAACTAACTGTGGAAGTAGAGAAGTCTCCTAAGAGGGGCAAAATAGTCTAGTCAATCCAGATCAACTGCCCCTGTCTCCTCTGTGGGGCCTTAGCGTGGAGCATCTAGACCAACAAGGGGAGCAAGAAAGGCAAAGAGAGGAGATGGAGAGATTACAGGGGCCACAACAAGAGGAAGTATTTGGTGGGCTCGCAGATATAATGAACCTTGACCCCAATCCTTCAACCAAGAAGACCACACAAAAGAGCACCATCAACCTTCTGTGCCTCGATATTTCAGATATGAGGAGCCTCTAGTATGAGTTGAGCAAGAGCCTCAGCCTGCTGTCTCATAGCCTCATGAAAAGGAAAAGAGACCAAGGACAAAGCAGACCCCTAGGCGCAACAAGCCACCTCAAAGGACCCACCAGACACAGGAAGAGGAGTCTGAAGAGGTGGTTGCAAGGGAGGAGAGGCGAAAGAAGTTCAAAGCAGACAAGCGGCCATGGAGCCATGTCCAAAGGCCAGTGTAGGGTCCCCCAAAGATTAAGAGGCGTAAAAAATCAGGCGTGAAGGCACTTCAGGAGATCCGCAAGTTCCAAACCACCGGGACAATCTCATTCCCCGTGTACCCTTCCAGCGTGTTGTACGTGAAATAGCATAGCATTACAAGAGTGATGTGCATTTCACTTCAGGTGCTATGGGAGCAATTTAGGAGGCAATAGAGCAGATGATAGTAGGTCTTTTTGAAGACGCAAACTTATGTGCTACCCATGCCAAAAGAGTAACGGTGATGGACAAGGACCTTGCACTCGCCAAGCGCATCCACTCCGATCCCTCCCTTAGCTCTAGATGTTGTTTACGTTCATTTGCTGTAACCTGAATCATTTTGTAAATCTCTACTTTTGAGGCCAATGTATTGTATGACATACAGTGCCTCTTCAATTTGAGAGAGGACTATGCAATTGCCCTTATTGCATAGTCTTGTAGGGTCGACAAGGAAGTAAAGATTGATGACGATCCTTTGTTAGAGCTAGAGGACAAATTCAATCCTTCAGAAGAATTGTCCATCTATTTTGAGCAAGCTAAAATGTATGAAGATATGGATGAGACAATCTTCCAAGAAATGCAAGCACAAATGTACCTCACAGCAAGATTGGATATCAATCAGATCTCTGAGGGGAAGGAGGAGATGGGCATCTCCTTGTTTAATGATGAAGTGCTCAAGAAGGATGAGAATATTGAGGTAAAGCACATACCTTTCTTGAATTTGGAATTTAGATATGCAATCTAATGGTCTGTATTTAATCTGAGTGTGTTTTGCATATGGAAGTTGTTCGTTGAAGATGACACATTCCTCCTAAGGGCAGTTGGAAGTAGAATTCCTAGGCTTGGTAAACTATCAAGCCTTTCTCATTATATTAAAGACTATTTGCTACAAAGATATTGTTTTTTCACAAATTGCTTAGCAACAATGGAGTTGCTATTACTTATTTTTTCAAGTATTTGTCGAAAGTTTTTGGTGGTCATCCTATATCGTGAAAAACAAATAAGATCATTCTAATAGGAAAGTGGTCTGCTTTAATTATTTTTGTGTGTTATGCTTGAAAGCAAGGCTCAAGAGCTCGTTACTTTTTGACATATACTACTTGGGCACTATCTTGTGGTGTAAAGAATCCCCTCGCCTTGAAGGGTTATGGAAAGAATAAGCTCATATGGAATTGAGAGCCTTCTTTGGTGGCCCTTCGCGACAAAACAGATCAAGAGCAAACTGCGACAATAACAACTCTTGCGTAAGATGAGAAGAGTTCGGTTGCTCCTCAGCTCAAGAAAAAAAGGTCTCCAATCAAAATCACAAGAAGGATTCCAAGCAAAGTTCGCAAACCGTTGGAAGAATAGCCTATATGGCATTGTATATTTTTCAAGATAGAAGTAGAGTTGAATTGTGAGAACATTGTCATTTTACAATGTCTTAGTTATGTTTATGTGTATTCATGACAAAAACAATGTACATTTTGAAATAGAAATATATGTATTACATTTCAAATATTTCAATGGTTGCATACAATGACTTCTTATGAGAATGAAAGATCCAAGTCATTGTTCATTGCAAAAAAAAAAATTGTTACATTAATTGACACCGATTGATGAGCATGTCTACCCATTTGTGGCTTTTGTCTACCCATTTGTGGCTTACAAATATCTTTGAGTGCCTCCACTGAGCATGTCTTTGTGCTGCATTTGAGTTCTCCAAAATCTGCCTCCTTTTCTTTTGAGCCAATAAAAGCTAGATTAACCGATGATGTATTGACTTTCTTCTTGGCTTGAGGCCTTTGTAGTATTCCTCGATAGAACCACTGACTCGACTTCTTTTAAAATATTGGCTTTCTATTTTCCTCCAAAATGTTGTGTATGTCTAAAGAATGCATTCCGTGCCATGTAGTGTGATTTCTCCATTCCCTGTGTGGACCAAATTGCAGGGCATCCATTTTTTTTAGCAAAGAAAGGAAGGTCCTTGTAGATTATATGTTGTTTTGATACATAGGCAAGTGGGCAATAGAATATATAAAAATATATATGCACAAAAACAAGATATTATTCTTACCATGTAATGAGTAATGTTACACGAGGTCTCAAAATTTCCTTGCAACAAGTACACTTTGCAATATCATAGATTTTCTTTCAAGAAAGACACACATATACAAATACAATGGCTAAACAAGATGTGCTCTTACCTTTCTTTCTGTATTCTGTGCTTACATCCTCCAGTGCCAGCTTTCAACTCTGCAATGTTTCGAATGCTCTTGATTCGTTGTCTGTCTCCAAGAACCACTCTTCATTCTTGCTCTTCGTAGTTCATTCTTTGTCTTTGAATGCTCTTCAATTTCCCTTTGCAGCTACTCTTTCAAGTCTAAATTTATCGACATTTCTTGTGCCTTCTCCATTCTTTCTCAGACATACAATGTCTTGTACATTTCTACAATTGAATGTTGAGTCGAAATGTATCCATACAATCCATTGGTCCCATCACCCACAAACCTCAATAGCATTGTCGGATTAGAAATGGAGGGCTCGAATTTCTCAATGGGCATTTTGGGTAAATCTGTCCGTCGCACCATAAGTTTTCCTTTCGCTCAGCATTTACAAGCGGAACCTTTCCTCTTTTCTGTAGTGGTGCATATTGTTGTTCCAAATCAATGTGAAAATGTTGTAGTTGCTTCTTTTGAGGTTCTTCTTTAACAGTATGGTTGTACGCAGCCATTTCGTGAGGGTTAGTTCTTCATCTCGTCTACTTTTTATAAAACTCATCGTTAATCTTTCACACTAATCATTCAAATATTTGAAAAAACAAAAGATTAGTGATGGGTTCTTTATGAGAGGCCGCCGGAACGCCGTTAAAAGAGATGCAGAATCTATATGGAGAGTTTAATGCAACATATTCTCAATTATTTAAAAGGACTTCTTTATTCCTCCCTGGACTAATACACTTATAGTCCTGAACTGACATATATCCGTATTTTATTGCTTTCTCCACATTTTAGAAGAGAGATAAAAGAGAAAATAGCAAATTTCTTACAAGGCCCCAAAATGAGCTCCCTTTTTTCCTAATGGAACTAGTCGGGAATCTTTGGGATTGGCTGCTTTAGAGTTTTCTCCTCTATGGATGAATTAATCTACTCTGATCTTGCTAACCATCGAGTGGTGAAAAGAAGATGCAAAGCAACAAAAAATTTCTATTTTTTTTGTTCTTTTTAGGTGTTGGGCCAAATGCATTGATGTAGAGGCTTAAATGTGTGCAAGAACCGGATTTGATACTGAGGCTAAAAAGCAGTGTGATACGTGTCAAAATGTGTACGTGATGCAACGAGCGCGTAGAGCATAAAAAATTAGAATTTTTCCTTTTGGGAGTACCCTCAAATTCTTCCTGGATCAAGAGATATGGCTTGATCTAGGTGGAGAAATGATGATGTGGCAAGAGGAGTCATGTACAGAACTGTGCCTAAGGAGGGGTGTTCTAGTGGGGCACTGATATAAAGGTGGCAAGTGGGTGCACATGCAATGTGCACACAATGCCAGGAAAGGGGTAATTGTGCCTGTGTGCCACATGGCAGATGAGGTGGTTGGGTGATGTGGCACAATGAGGTGGCTGCTGAGGTGGCCATTGAGCTATTAGTGCCGATGTGGCACTTGCTAAGGTGGACTCATATGGATTGTTGGCATAATGGCAGACGGCTACCATGTGGCTATCGGTTGGGTGATGTGGTAGGTGGTGAGTCAACAGATGATGTGGCATGGGGTTGGTGCATGATGATGTGGTAGTAGAAGGACTTGCTTCCATCGGTGTTGCTTGCAAGAGGTTGTTACTCACTCTAAGTTGCACCAAGACGTGCTGAGTTATAGGAGCTCGTAGATGGCATTGTGAGTCATTTGATAGTCTCATAGTGCTGTAGAGAGTCGTGGGTGGTAGGAGACTTCATTGGATGTTGGAACCTGATTTTTTATCGTGTGTTTGACTGTCATTGTAGTCAACTGTTGCTTGAATGTGGTGCTTTAGTTGTAGAGTGTAGATAGTCATAGCTGTGAGCTACCAAACATAGAGTTAGTGAAGGGCTACTAGACGTGTTGCCAAGCACAGTTTGTAGATGGTCATTGGCCACGCTTATTTGCTTACAGCTTGGGCTTGTCTATCGTTATAGTGCACGAGTCAGATATAGTTGATGCGGGCTACTGTAGATAGTGCCTTAGATGCTACTTATGAGGCATTTAGTCGAGCTGCTATTTGCACTGTGTTGCCCTCGATTAGTTGATTGTGTAGATAGCATTGTGTTGTTCGTCTTGTGCTTTCTTTGTGGTGCCAAGTCATTATTCCTTGAAGATGCTTGGCTTTTGCTCTTGCATAGAGCCAACCGAGTCTTGCTTTTGCTTTGTCAAAGTTGTAGCCTAGCTATAGGGGCTATTGCTTATAGTTTGGACTGCGGATGTATGTAAGCACCTCTTTTGGAGGTCAAAGTAGTTGTAGGATAGGCTACTCTCTTGAGAATAGACCTCTCTCTCAACATAGGATAGCAAAAGTCTCTCAGAGATCGTTGTAGAGAATAGATCTCTCTATCTCTCTCAAAGCTCAGACTCTCTCTCAAAGCTCAAAGAATGCCAAACTCTCACTTAATGGAAATGAATGACAAAAATTCCTCTCAATGAAATGGAAGAAGGTCTCTCATCGAAAGCGAACTCTCATAGAGAACACTCAAGAGAACCTCACAATCACTCAATCTCTCTCACGAAGATGGCGCCTCAATGGAAGGCAGAACCATGCTCTGATACCATGAACAAATATGGAGAGAGGAGAGGAGAAGAGTGGAGATGAGGAGAGAGGGCACAACTAGAGAGCACACCACAAATGACTAGCTATACACTCGATTTAGTTGAAAATAAAGAATATATACAAATCCCTTTAGGGTTAGGATTTCCAACCCTTTCCTGTTTAGCACTCTTTTGGGTTAGTGCTATTCACATATGATCACATGATGTTGAGATGAATCCTCAACAGAGGCTACATCACAAACTAGGAGCTAGTCATATAAAGGCATAATAAGCCCTAAATCAAGAGAAAGGAAACATTTAAAAAAAAGCAAAAACAAGGCATAAACAAACAAAACTTTAACAACCTTGCAATCTCATAGCCATAGCTACATGCTCAAGCTGCCAAGCTATCTTTCGTCTGAACTCCAGATACCAAAGCGTAGCCACAAGCCACAAGGAACAACCGACAATCTCACCTTAACAGACAAAAATAGTGAAAATAAGCTCACTGTGCAACCTTTTTCTCCCATCAATTACTTGAAAAGGACATTTTAAGTGTTGGTTTATTCAACTTCACCAATTATCCTTTTATGATGTTAAATCACAACAAGACAAAGCACCCATAGATGTGCACACAGACGTGTTTACTAAACTAAATAAAAAACTTACGGGCGCATCTATTTGCGCGTCTATTTTCGAGTCTGGAGACCCGCGTCTACCAGTGCATCTATATAGCAGACACACATGCGTATAGACGTGCATTTAGACGCTTAAATAGATGCTCTTATAAACACATTTATAGACACAAAAATAGACGCTTGTCGAACAGACAGACGCGTATATAGACGCGTTTATAGACGCACTGATAGACGCACTTTATAATATTTTTTTTAAATTTATAGAATGTTGTGTATGGTGTGTATGCTATATAGTTACAAGAATCCCATTTCCACATTGTGTAATTCAATTCTTATAGCCAACCGCATTTTAATTACAATTCCAAATAAAACATTACAACTCCAAAACGCAATAAAATTGAAAGCTCAAAAAGTGCTTGTATGTACATATAGCACGAAGCTAAGCCACATCATGTGGCTTCAAGTACAAAAAATAAGGAAGCTAAGCCACGTCATGTGGCTTCAAGTACAAAAAATAAGAGGAGTGTATATACAAGAGGCACGAAGCCAAGCCAGTGGCTTTAAGTACAAAAAAGAGTAGCTAGCACTACTTCTACGACTAATCTATGTTCTCCACATCCTCGCTCCCTTCCACGCTCCCTTCTGCGCTCCCTTCTATGCCTCCTTCCTCGTCTTCCTCGTTGTCTTATGCACGGGCTTGTAAACAAGGGACAACATATATCAATGTATGAAAAATCAAATCTTTACTTATAATTTTGGCATTATTTAATTACTTTCAAATACCTCGGGGGCCGCTCCAGTAGCCTAGGTATACTGCTCCTCAGTAATCAACCCGTCATCATAGAAGTGCCTCCATGTATCTTCTCTATGATGGTGGCGGTGGTAGGCTATCTCCATAGGAGTAGGGTATCTGCCCACGATCTCAAGCTGCAAGACGACACAATTTGTGGAGGGATTAGTACAAAGAAACAACCTCCTAATAAACTACATAAGCAATATAATTTGAGATCGATACTTACAAATTGGGCCTCCCATGATTCAACACCACCTGCTCCAAAATGCACGCTTCCATATTCCTCCATCTGGATCCTTCGTGCCTCTACATGCTACAGACTGGGATCCTCCCTCGCTGACTTCATTGCTTTCTTCCACTCACGCTTGTGAGCGGTGTGGGGCGGGCCCCTTGGTGGTTGACCTCCCTCGAGCCTAGCAAGCTCCACTAGTGCCTGCCTCTTAAGCGAAGATCTTTTATTGCCAAGTATTGTAACAATCTTTGACTTGGCCCATTTATCTATGAACTGGCGATTGGGGGGGTTAGGATACCTAGAGCGAAAAGCAGCAAGGGTCTCATTAGCCAACCTCTTTGGCTGGTCTTTGAAGTGGATAAAGCAATCTCTGTAATTGTTAGCAATTACAGAGTGCATGAAGGCCATGATGTCCTTCCCCTGCGCATCCATCAGGATGCCTCCTGTCTGAGTGATGTCATAGAATATCGTACCATCACCCAGAGGCACGTCTAAATCATTTGAATCATCATCGTCCCTACCACCACCCCTCCCAAAGCACTGTGCCATGCATCCCCCACCGCTCTCCCTGCTACTACGCCTGCTACCGTGTCGTGTCGAGCTCGTACGCTGGCCACTCGTAGCTGGAGATTGCACGGGACTACGCTGACCACTCATAGCTGAAGAACCAAGTCTCGACTGCACAGGAGTACGTCGACGGCTCTGTGAGACAGAAGGACCTCCTGACAGCATGGGGGAAGGGGCATAAGACGGCATGGCAGAAGGGGCATAAGACGGCATGGGGGAAGGGGCATAAGACGGCATGGGAGATGGGCCTACGCTGTGTAGCCAGTTGGGCTATGCTAACTCCGCTGGGGTGATCTCAGCTGGTGTGGGGTGGTTTGGAGTGCCGACTGCTGGGGGTGTTTAGAGTACCCGTCATATACCCGTATAACTCTGTAGGACTAGGGGGGTGCCCTAAAAGGTTATATAAGTCCCTCCAAATAGAATCCCGGGGATCAGGTTAGCTGGAAGTGCTTCTTGGCCACATGTTGAACTGGAAAAAAGAAAAAAAATATATTACTGATGAGCTAAGAAGAAAGGGGAAGGGAAGAGAGGATTACTGTCGGAGTGCGTCTATAGACGTGTTTGATTAGCGCATCTATTTTTGCAAATAACAGCACGTCTATAGATGCGGCTGTCTATGTTTGCAAACAGGCTAGACGTGGATTTAGATGCGCCTGTAGACGCGATTTTAGATGCACTCTGAGATGCGCCTATGGACGCGCTCTAACAAACGGACTTTTCTAAAAAGTAGAAAGGACATTGCGCCCGACACACAAACGTGACACTGATACCCAGATCATGCATTTTTTGGATACGAGAAAGTACAAATCCAAAGAGAGCAAACTTCCAGAAAAGATCAACTGCAAAAGGACTTACCTTGGATAGAGGTATGGACGGTTCTTCTTCTTTTTCAAAGTTGCTTCTCCTCCTTGTTCGCCCTCCTCTCCTTTAAGCTTGGAAGTAAGTGTGGGTGCCTTCCTCTTAAGTGTAAGCTTGGAAGTAAGTGTGGGAGCTTTCCTCTTAAGTGTCAAAACTGTGGATCTGCTAATAAGGAAGCAAGCAAGCCACGCGAAGTATAAGTAATGTGAAGAAAAGCGAAGCGAGCGCGCTGAAAGCAGGTTTAAAAGTCGTGTCTACAGGCGCATCTAAAAGCGCGTCTATAGGCGCATTTAAATACAAAGAGTAGACGCAGTTTTAGACGTGCTTTTAGATGCGCTTTTAAATGCGCACCACAGAACAAACAGACGCGCTTTTAGACGTGCCTTTAGACGTGCCACAGAGTTTAAAATTAAACATTTAAAGAAGAGCAAATTTTTTTGGGTTGTTTGTTTGTAGGATGTCTTCATCTTCAACAAGTAGCTCCAGTGAGGATGAATTTCTCCATATCCACCATCATGAAATGTGGTTGGAGCAAAAAATCAAATGTATGTGTGATCGATGTCGAGGAAACATGTATCGTGCACGCAGGATTACACTCAATCACATCTCAAAGTATGGAGAATGGGATGTGACCGTAAACAAGGTAAGGGTTTGTAAGTTAAGGTTGATTGAGATACCTATGGGTGTTCATATATTTGGGTTATGATCCCATTTTAATTTGATACAGGATGCAGTGCCACACCCGCATATGTTGCCCTATGCTCGCCATGAGGAGGCGAAGCGTCGGCGATATGAGGTGGGAACTTCAGGAGGGACCGTTACGGATGCATGGAGTGATGGTGATAGTAGCCCTCCGCCATTACCTCATGAAGCCATGGAGGAGGAGGTGTTTGATGATATGGTGCGGGATTTATATGTCCATCAAGGGAGGGATGATAGCATGGAGCAGGATGATCTTTTTACTACAGCATCGACTCCACTGTTTGAGGGGTGCACATTCTCTGTTCTACATGCCTCTCTTGAGTTACTACACTTGCAAACCATCTATGGATGGAGCAATGCAAGTTTGAATGCATTACTCAAGTAAGCTTTGAAGTCTATTTTGCAAACATGGTGAATTATGCTAGTGGGTCAATTACTCGAATGCTTTTCCTCATTTATGGTCTTCACGTGCAGGCTATTGTGTAAAATGCTTCCAAGGGAGAATAAATTATCGACCTCAAGAGATACGGCAAGGCAACATGTGACCTCTCTTGGAGGATTAGATTACAAGCGCATCCATGCATGTGTCAACGATTGCGTTTTGTTTCGTGGACTACATCAGGATGCAAGAGAGTGTCCTACTTGTGGAGAGGCAAGATATAGAGCAGATCTCAAAACTTTGGACGTGCCTCGTAAGGTTCTGCGACATTTTCCCATAATCCCTCACATCCAACATATGTTCAAGTGCAAATCTATTGTAGAGCTCATGTCATGGCATTCCTCCCATCGATCAACCAATGGCAAGTGGAGAACTCCTGCAGACTCTCTTGCGTGGAAACATATTAAAGACACATGGCCAAGCTTCAAGGAAGAACCTAGGAGCTTGAGACTTGGATTGGGTATGGACGGTGTGAACCCATTTGGTCTCAAAAGCACGTCTTACAGTGTATGGCCAGTGATATTGGTGAATTATAATCTTCCACCCTCTATGGCTATTAAGAAAGGACATGTTATGCTGTCCCTTCTAATTCCAGGGAAATATAAAGTCAAAAACTCTGATGTTTATTTGGAGCCTTTGATTGATGAGCTAGAGATACTTTGGAGAGGTATCGAGGTGCATGATGTGAGCAGGCCTCCCTCGTCACGAGACTTCAACTGCAAAGTAGTCTTGATGTGGATGATGCATGACTTCCCAGGCTATGGCAAGTGTTCAGGTAAGCATTGCACTTCTAATTATGAATAGGCAAAGGATGTGGCACCCTAAACCCACCTTCAACTCTTAATTGCGTCTATTGTTCAGGTCTCACTACATCGGGTTACCATGCATGTCCTGTTTGTGGTCCTTCGCTAGTTGCCTCATGGGCAGACGCATTGAATAAGGTCATCTATGAGAATCACCATCGATTTCTCCCACCTGATCATCCTAGATATGTTGCCTCTTGGAATGAAGTCCTCCCACAATCACTCACTGCGGGAGATTGGATGAGAATTTGGGACGGTTCCATGACTCCTCCACCACTTGGCATGAGTCGGTAAGGGTTTGTAACTATTGTGTGCTATATTGGCTGGAAATAAAGATTGCCCGCTAACACTTTATTTTGTTTAGATACTCCATCTTTTATCGTTTACCATATTGCACTACAAGGCATAGGCCATTTTCTGACGGAAGTACCAATGCTTTTTACATTAATTTCTTTTTTCACGAGCGCAAACATCGCTATAAAAGTCACTAAAAGCATCGGAAAAGGACTGTCGCTATAAAGCGTCGCTATATAGTGACACTGGCAAACGTCGCTATATAGCGACAATGCAAACGTCGCTATATAGCGACACTGTTAATCGTCGCTATATAGCGACACTGGTAAACGTCGCTATATAGCGACGATTAATAGAAGTAAAAAAAAAAGGGTTAGTGGGGCTAAACAGGGCTTCCTTTTGGCCCTGTTTAGCCCCACTAATCCTTTTTTTTTTTGTAATTACAAAAGAAAGTTTTTTATAACAAAATTTCCCTTGCTTGCAGGGTGATACAAAATTGTTCTTGTGAAATGATGAGTAACAAATGCATATACATGTCGGACATATACAACAGTGTTTGTAACAAAATTACCCTGTCAAAAGGGCGATACAAAATTGCTCAAACGAGCAGATATACAAAATGCTACTACCACTACTCATCCGAATCCGAATCATCTTCGTCTTGTTGGCCTGTTCCTTGGTCCTCGACACCTGCGTCTTCTCCCTCGCCCTTGCCACCTGCATCCGATCCTTGCCCCTGTTGATCGCTCGCCTCCGATGATGGGACGCTTGAGCTTTGACCCTAAGAGTGAACCATATAAATCAAAAATTAGATTGGAACTTAAATTAAAAAGTGAGATTACAAGTAGGAGTAAACTTATACCATGCGAGCAGCCACCTCAGCCCAATCGACTGTCGCTCCCATTGCCTCTTGCTCAATGAACCATGGCTTTGTTCCTATCCGAAATGCGTGCCGCGTCTCTGCATCCGTAGGAAGACGACCCATCGCAGCTTGCTGTGGATCCAATTTATGAGAGTTAGAGTTAGCTAAAGTGCATGTAATATGTAAGTAAAACAAATAGAACAATACATTAAATGGGAAGAAGTAGACTTACCACGGTTGCCTCGAATGCATACCATCCGCCTGCACCAAAGTGCGAAGTACCTACGATGTCCAGCCGTCTCTTTGCAGCCCTCCTCTGACCCTCGAACATTTCGGGATGGTCCCTATGTTGCTTCTTGAAGTACTTCCAATCAGCTTTGTTTGCCCAGCTGGGTTTAGCCAACCCCTTTGTAATGGAAGTACGCAAGGTTGATCTACGATGCTTTAGGACCAAACCCATGCGCTCTCGCATATAATCGTCATTAAACTCCACATTTGGCGGATTAGGGTATCTTTGTTTTAACTCATCGATCACCGCTTGCTTCTTTTGGGCATCTTGATACCGCCAATCGGTATTTATGCCACTCTTGAAGTGATGACTCATCAACCTCCTCATGGCGGCCATCACTGCTTTGCCCTTTTTATCTTCTATTATCTCTCCGGTAGATGTGATTTGATAGGAGAGATCCCCTGATGAGTAAGGGGTGTTGGAATACTGAAAGGAAAGAGTAGAGTGGACACAAAATCAGAATACTTGCTTATGGAATGAAGAAGAGTGAGGTCCTTAAGTAGGCACCTCATACAAGCTCACTGACATCACTGATGACTTCAGAGCTCCACAATCATCTCCTCAATCTGCTCCTAGATTCTCTCAATCATCCTATGTGGCTCTCCACCACCTAACTGTGCTTGTGGGCACCTAACAGTGCCTCTAGCACTCACACATAGAAACATAAGGTGTGCCTGAGGCATACACCTTGAGATATCCCAACAAACCCCCCCTCAAGGAAATGCCTCAGGCTATGTCAAGGATACATCTAGTCTCATAGTTTCTCATGCCATCTCATGGTGGTCAAGGATAAATCTATGGCTAGGTTCTCATGCTAGCAAGGGTTCCCTTGGGTGTAAGGTAAACAGAAAGGGATACAAACAGACCTTCCAATGGTTATCTCCCTTGCATGTACATGCACACAATGTCTGCAAGAGGTACCATGGAACAAAACATACACATGGCCTACATCATAAGGTGACCAGAGGTGTTTACAAAACACACAAAAACACAATAGTTTATTTTCATTCATTTTGGAGCACTATCCAGGCTGAGTACCTTGACATAAAAAGAGAGATCTGGAGCATACATAGAGATGATTTAAAATGCATAATCTTCAAAGGATGCCTCATCTTGTGGAGGCTCATTCACTGTAAGTAGATTTGCATTTTCTGTCTTTGCTTTGGCTTTGCAAAACTTCTCACTATGGTTGTTTTTGCCACAGTGCTTGCATGGATTAACTTTGCAGCAGTCCTTTGAAAGGTGATTTGTCTTTCCACAGTGATTGTAAGGAGAATACTTGCCCTTCTGGAATTTCATAACATAAGCAGTGTCATTGCCTTTCCTTAGCTCCATGTGTCTTTCTTCTTCTTGGAGAGCTGAGATAATGCCTTCAAGGTTTGGATTGGGAAGATTCTTCAAAGTGCTAACAATGTGATCAAAACTTTCAGGCATACTCTTAAGTAGCACTGCCATAGCATCATCAGGGGTGATAGGAGAGTTGATAGAAGCTAACTGAATCATAAGACTCCGCATATAGTTGACATGAGCAGCTAAAGTAGTATCACTTGCCATCTTTAATTCAAAGAAAGAGATTTTAAGTGATAGTTTAGATATGTGAGAGCTTGCACCAAAAATCAAATCTAGCTTCTGCCATGCTTCCAATGGAGACTCCAAGTCAGATATATGATGTATGTAATCATCACCCAAAGCTAAAGCAATTATACCATATGCTTTTTCTTCTCTTGCTGGATCCCTTGCCGGTCATGTCGGAGTTGAAGATTCTCCAGCATTTGAGGCCGTAGAAGAAGCGGTAGGAGTAGGTTTGACAAGTCCCCATAAGTTCTCCCGCATCAATGCAAATTTTACCTTCATTTGCCATGTATGGAAGCCCTTTCCATTGAACTTCTCAAGATTATATAAGGTAGCCATGAGAGGGTCTAACCCAGATATTGGGCAGTGTCTATCTCTCTTACAAGGCAAAAAGAACTGAAATACTTCCAAAGTATAGGCACTTGATGTAGCAAATAGTAGTGACTAGTTTTGAAACAATGATGCTACTTTTTGCATGCTTCATAGAAGTGGATGAAATAAACACTTTCCAATCAAAACCAGGTCTAGAAAGTCAAAACAAAACTGAAGCCACACTTGTACTGAAGTTATTGAAAGCTTCAAAAAATCAGAAATGCTAGAGTAGCATTTTATGTAGCATCATCTTCAAAAACTTGTCCAAAACTGTCAAAACTGAAAAGCTGAACTTGGAGGGCTTGTAGCTCACTCTTCAAAGGAAGGAAAAGAGGGATTTCTGAAGCAAAAGAAAGCTCATATACCAGAGAAGGTCCAGCACAGAGGTTGGACAAAATGGTGCACACTTTTGCCCGGGAGAGTTGCTACAGGCTGAAACTGAGTTTTGACGATTTCTCCCTCGTTACTGAACCAAATGACCTGAAAAATGGCTCAAAATCTTTGTCTTGAGGTCGCCCATCTACTCCTAAGAGGGCTCAAGCAATGGCAGAGTAGGCAGGGAGTATTGAGCAATAGAAGAAATTCGCTCTTTGGAGAATGGCAGCCACCACAGACGTTTTTTCTTCAATTGCTTACAGGTGGAAGTTTGCCCATACTAGAGGAGTTTCCAGCTCAGAGGGTTTGGGCAATGGCTGTTTGTAGATGGAGAACCAAGCTCTCAAAGATTTTGGGAAGAAAGAGGAAAATGGAGAAGAAGAAGATGAAGAAGAAGATGATGATGTGGCAGAAATGGGCTCAAGGGGGATCAAAGGGCTCTGATACCATGTTGAAATACTGAAAGGAAAGAGTACAGTGGACACAAAATCAGAATACTTGCTTATGGAATGAAGAAGAGTGAGGTCCTTAAGTAGGCACCTCATACAAGCTCACTGACATCACTGATGACTTCAGAGCTCCACAATCATCTCCTCAATCTGCTCCTAGATTCTCTCAATCATCCTATGTGGCTCTCCACCACCTAACTGTGCTTGTGGGCACCTAACTGTGCCTCTAGCACTCACACATAGAAACATAAGGTGTGCCTGAGGCATACACCTTGAGATATCCCAATAAGGGGGACTGACGGTAGCAGAGTCTAAAGGAGTGGAAGCTGCGCGAGCGCTTCCGGAGCGAGGAGTAGCAATGGGAGTAGGAGAGGGAAAGGGACCTGACTGATACTGTGTCTCCGGACTAAGTGGAGACCTAAAGGAGCGTGAGTGTGCTGACTCATCTACATCTCCTGAGTCAGCACAACATGAGCCGCCCGTCCTACTCTTCCTTCCCTTGCGAGAGGCATGCACAGGTGATGAGCCCGCGGTCGAAGGGGCGCGAGGGGATGGCTGGGCAGTACGTCCACCCATCGGTATAGGGGAAGGAATTGCGGAGGTCCTCTGAGAGAGCAGAGAGAAGAATCTCGCTGCCTCCTCATCACTCATCTGCGCTACAAACTCGTCGGGACTCCCGACAAAGCCATGCGCGGCTAGTAAAGGAGTTCCCTGAGGGGCAGTCGCAGTGCTACGTGGAAGAGGGGTCGGACCAGGGGTAGTCGTAGTGCTAGGTCCGAGAGGAGTCAGACCAGGGGTAGTCCTCGGGGTAGTCAACTGAGAGGAATCAAAGTCCTTTGGAGCATATAGATCGTGAGCTCTCCTCCTGCGAGGCTGTCTGTACTCGTCGGATGAGCGACGTGATCCCATGTCTAACATTGACACAAACACAAAAACAAAAAACAAAAAAACAAATATAAGCATGAACTCATAGGCATAGGCATAGGCAAGAAGAAAGAAGAGGGAAAGGAAAGAGGAGGGAAAGGAAAGAGGGAAAGAAGATGGAAAGGAAAGAAAAGAATGAGAATGAGGAAATAGAGAATGAGAGAAGGGGAAAGAGATGAGGGGGAATGAGAGAAGCATAAGCATAAGCTTATGCGGAAATAGAGAATGAGCTTATGCGGAGATAGAGAAGGAGAGAAGCATAAGCTTATGCTTATGCTTCTCTCATTCTCTATTATGCTTCTCTCCTTCTCTATTTCCGCATAAGCATAAGCATGAGCTTATGCGAAAATAGAGAAGGAGAGAAGGGGGAAATGAGAGAAGGGAGAAATAGAGAATGAGCTTATGCTTCTCTCATTCTCTATTTCCGCATAAGCTCACGCATAAGCATGAGCTTATGCGGAAACTTAAGCATAAGCTCATGCTCATGCTCATGCATGAGCATAAGCATGAGCTTATGCTTATGCTTATGCTTAAGCATAGGCATCGGAAATAGAGAAGGAGCTTATGCGGAAATAGAGAATGAGTTTCTGCATAAGCTTCTCTCGTTCTCTATTTCCGCATAAGCTCATGCATAAGCATGAGCTTATGCAGAAACTTAAGCATAAGCTCATGCTCATGCATGAGCATAAGCATGAGCTTATGCTTATGCTTATGCTTAAGCATAGGCATCGGAAATAGAGAAGGAGCTTATGCGGAAATAGAGAATGAGATTCCGCATAAGCTTCTCTCATTCTCTATTTCCGCATAAGCTCATGCATAAGCATGAGCTTATGCGGAAACTTAAGCATAAGCTCATGCTCATGCATGAGCATAAGCATAAGCATAAGCTTATGCTTATGCTTAAGCAAAAGCATAAGCATAAGCTCATGCGGAAAAAGAGAAGGAGCTTATGCAGAAATAGAGAATGAGTTTCCGCATAAGCTTCTCTCATTCTCTATTTCCGCATAAGCTCATGCATAAGCATGAGCTTATGCGGAAACTTAAGCATAAGCTCATGCTTATGCTTATGCTTAAGCATAAGCATAAGCATAAGCTAATGCGGAAGCTCATGCGGAAAAAGAGAAGGAGCTTATGCGAAAATAGAGAATGAGTTTCCGCATAAGCTTCTCTATTTCCGCATAAGCTCATGCATAGGCATGAGCTTATGCGAAAACTTAAGCATAAGCTCATGCTCATGCATGAGCATAAGCATAAGCATAAGCATAAGCTCATGTGGAAGCTCATTCAGAAAAAGAGAAGGAGCTTATGCGGAAATAGAGAATGAGAGAAGCATAAGCATGAGCATATGCTTCTCTCATTCTCTATTTCCGCATGAGCATGAGCTTATGCGAATGAGAGAAGGGGGAAATAGAGAAGGGGGAATGAGAGAAGGGGGAAAGAGAGAAGGGGGAAACTTATGCATAAGCTCATGCTCATGCATGAGCATAAGCATGAGCTTATGCATAAGCATAAGCATAAGCATAAGCTCATGCTTATGCTCATGCGGAAAAAGAGAAGGAGCTTATGCGGAAAAAGAGAAGGAGAGAAGCATAAGCTTCTCTCATTCTCTATTTCCGCATAAGCTCATGCATAAGCATAAGCTTATGCGGAAACTTAAGCATAAGCTCATGCTCATGCATGAGCATAAGCATGAGCTTATGCTCATGCGGAAAAAGAGAAGGAGCTTATGTGGAAAAAGAGAAGGAGCTTATGCGGAAATAGAGAATGAGAGAAGCATAAGCTTCTCTCATTCTCTATTTCCGCATAAGCTCATGCATAAGCATAAGCTTATGCGAAAACTTAAGCATAAGCTCATGCTCATGCATGAGCATAAGCATGAGCTTATGCTTATGCATAAGCTTATGCTTATGAATAAGCATAAGCATAAGCATAAGCTCATGCTTATGCTCATGCGGAAAAAGAGAAGGAGCTTATGAGGAAAAAGAGAAGGAGCTTATGCATAAGCATAAGCTTATGCAGAAACTTAAGCATAAGCTCATGCTCATGCATGAGCATTATGCTCATGCGGAAAAAGAGAAGGAGCTTATGCAGAAAAAGAGAAGGAGCTTATGCGGAAATAGAGAATGAGAGAAGCATAAGCTTCTCTCATTCTCTATTTCCGCATAAGCTCATGCATAAGCATAAGCTTATGCGGAAACTTAAGCATAAGCTCATGCTCATGCATGAGCATAAGCATGAGCTTATGCTTATGCTTATGCTTATGCTTATGCTCATGCTTATGCTCATGCATAAGCATAAGCATAAGCTCATGCTTATGCTCATGCGAAAAAAGAGAAGGAGCTTATGCGGAAAAAGAGAAGGAGCTTATGCGGAAATAGAGAATGAGAGAAGCTTATGCTTCTCTCATTCTCTATTTCCGCATAAGCTCCTTCTCTATTTCCGCATAAGTTTATGCGCATGAGCAGAAGCATAAGCATAAGCTCATGCTTATGCTCATGCGGAAAAAGAGAAGGAGCTTATGCGGAAATAGAGAATGAGCTTCTCTCATTCTCTATTTCCGCATAAGCTCATGCTTATGCTCATGCGAAAAAAGAGCAGGAGCTTATGCGGAAATAGAGAATGAGAGAAGCATAAGCTTCTCTCATTCTCTATTTCTGCATAAGCTCACGCATAAGCATGGGCTTATGCGGAAACTTAAGCATAAGCTCATGCTCATGCATGAGCATAAGCATAAGCATAAGAATAAGCTCATGCTTATGCTCATGCGGAAAAAGAGAAGGAGCTTATGCAAAAAAAGAGAAGGAGCTTATGCAGAAATAGAGAATGAGAGAAGCATAAGCTTCTCTCATTCTCTATTTCCGCATAAGCTCATGCATAAGCATAAGCTTATGCGGAAACTTAAGCATAAGCTCATGCTCATGCATGAGCATAAGCATGAGCTTATGCTTATGCTTATGCATAAGCATAAGCTCATGCTTATGCTCATGCGAAAAAAGAGAAGGAGCTTATGCGGAAAAAGAGAAGGAGCTTATGCGGAAAAAGAGAAGGAGCTTATGCGGAAATAGAGAATGAGAGAAGCATAAGCTTCTCTCATTCTCTATTTCCGCATAAGCTCATGCACAAGCATAAGCTTATGTGGAAACTTAAGCATAAGCTCATGCTCATGCGGAAAAAGACAAGGAGCTTATGCGGAAAAAGAGAAGGAGCTTATGCGGAAATAGAGAATGAGAGAAGCATAAAAGAGAAGGAGCTTATGCGGAAATAGAGAATGAGAGAAGCTTATGCTTCTCTCATTCTCTATTTCCGCATAAGCTCCTTCTCTATTTCCGCATAAGCTTATGCGCATGAGCATAAGCATAAGCATAAGCTCATGCTTATGCTCATGCGGAAAAAGAGAAGGAGCTTATGCGGAAATAGAGAATGAGAGAAGCATAAGCTTCTCTCATTCTCTATTTCTAAGCTTATGCGCATGAGCATAAGCATAAGCATAAGCTCATGCTTATGCTCATGCGGAAAAAGAGAAGGAGCTTATGCGGAAATAGAGAATGAGAGAAGCATAAGCTTCTCTCATTCTCTATTTCTGCATAAGCTCACGCATAAGCATGAGCTTATGTGGAAACTTAAGCATAAGCTCATGCTCATGCATGAGCATAAGCATAAGCATAAGAATAAGCTCATGCTTATGCTCATGCGAAAAAAGAGAAGGAGCTTATGCAGAAAAAGAGAAGGAGCTTATGCAGAAATAGAGAATGAGAGAAGCATAAGCTTCTCTCATTCTTTATTTCCGCATAAGCTCATGCATAAGCATAAGCTTATGCGGAAACTTAAGCATAAGCTCATGCTCATGCGGAAAAAGAGAAGGAGCTTATGCGGAAATAGAGAATGAGAGAAGCATAAGCTTCTCTCATTCTCTATTTCCGCATAAGCTCATGCATAAGCATAAGCTTATGTGGAAACTTAAGCATAAGCTCATGCTCATGTGGAAAAAGAGAAGGAGCTTATGCGGAAATAGAGAATGAGAGAAGCATAAAAGAGAAGGAGCTTATGCGGAAATAGAGAATGAGAGAAGCTTATGTTTCTCTCATTCTCTATTTCCGCATAAGCTCCTTCTCTATTTTCGCATAAGCTTATGCACATGAGCATAAGCATAAGCATAAGCTCATGCTTATGCTCATGCGGAAAAAGAGAAGGAGCTTATGCGGAAATAGAGAATGAGAGAAGCATGTGCTTCTCTCATTCCCTATTTTCGCATAAGCTCATGCTTATGCTCATGCAGAAAAAGAGAAGGAGCTTATGCGGAAATAGAGAATGAGAGAAGCATAAGCTTCTCTCATTCTCTATTTCCGCATAAGCTCACGCATAAGCATGAGCTTGTGCGGAAACTTAAGCATAAGCTCATGCTCATGCATGAGCATAAGCATGAGCTTATGCTCATGCTTATGCATAAGCATAAGCATAAGCATAAGCTCATGCTTATGCTTATGTGGAAAAAGAGAAGGAGCTTATGTGGAAAAAGAGAAGGAGCTTATGCGGAAATAGAGAATGAGAGAAGCATAAGCTTCTCTCATTCTCTATTTCTGCATAAGCTCTTGCTTATGCATAAGCATAAGCATAAGCATAAGGTCATGCTTATGCTTATGTGGAAAAAGAGAAGGAGCTTATGCAGAAAAAGAGAAGGAGCTTATGCGGAAATAGAGAATGAGAGAAGCATAAGCTTCTCTCATTCTCTATTTCCGCATAAGCTCATGCTCATGCATGAGCATAAAGCATAAGCTCATGCTTATGCTCATGCGAAAAAAAAGAAGGAGCTTATGCGGAAAAAGAGAAGGAGCTTATGCAGAAATAGAGAATGAGATCCGCATAAGCTTTTCTCATTCTCTATTTCCGCATAAGCTCATGCATAAGCATAAGCTTATGCGGAAACTTAAGCATAAGCTCATGCTCATGCATGAGCATAAGCATGAGCTTATGCTCATGCGGAAAAAGAGAAGGAGCTTATGCGGAAATAGAGAATGAGAGAAGCATAAGCTTCTCTCATTCTCTATTTCCGCATAAGCTCATGCTTATGCTCATGCGGAAAAAGAGAAGGAGCTTATGTGGAAATAGCGAATGAGAGAAGCATAAGCTTCTCTCATTCTCTATTTCCGCATAAGCTCACGCATAAGCATGAGCTTATGCAGAAACTTAAGCATAAGCATAAGCATAAGCTCATGCTTATGCTCATGCGGAAAAAGAGAAGGAGCTTATGCGGAAATAGAGAATGAGAGAAGCATAAGCTTCTCTCATTCTCTATTTCCGCATAAGCCCATGCATAAGCATAAGCTTATGCGGAAACTTAAGCATAAGCATAAGCATAAGCTCATGCTTATGCTCATGCGAAAAAAGAGAAGGAGCTTATGCATAAGCTCATGCTCATGCATGAGCATAAGCATGAGCTTATGCTTATGCTTATGCATAAGCATAAGCATAAGCATAAGCATAAGCTCATGCTCACGCATTAGCATAAGCATAAGCTCCTTCTCATGCGGAAACTTAAGCATAAGCTCATGCTCATGCATTAGCATAAGCATAAGCTCATGCTTATGCTCATGCATGAGCATGAGCTTATGCGAATGAGAGAAGGGGGAAATAGAGAAGGGGGAAAGAGAGAAGGGGGAATGAGAGAAGCATAAGCGTAAGAGAATAAGAGGGAAACGAAATAGAGAATAAGAGGGAAAGGAAAGAGAGAAGGGAAAAGAGATGAGGGGGAAAGAGAGAAGGGGGAAAGAGAGAATAAGAGAAGAGGGAAAAAAGAGAAGGGGGAAAAAGGAGAATAAGAGAAGGGGGAAGAAGGAAAGAGTGGGAGGGGAAGAGAGGGTTCCTACGCCCATCACTGCAGCTAGCGCTTAAGGTGCTAGCTGCAGGCCAATGCAAATAACAAAAATAATAAATGGAAAAAAGAGGAAGCACTTACCTGAAAAAGTATGTCCCGCTCGGTGTAGTGGACTGGCCCTACAAAAGAGAGAAAACAACCCATTTTTTCAAATAAGATGTTAGTGGAAGGAGGAGATTACAAAAGCAACTTCTTGAAGGGAGGAGATTGAGGAGACAAGGAAAGGAGGAGATTGAGGAGACAAGGAGAAAGAGAAGGAAGAGAAATACAGAAAAAAGAGGTGAGTTTTCTTTCTTTCTTGAAATCTCGTTTTTTGTTTCAATCCTTTCAAAACAAGCATGAAAACTAGTTTACAGGTTTAGCAATACAAGAAGAAACACTCACAAAACTAAAGCTAACAAACAAACAACCTACATTGTTGAAACAAACTCACCTCTTGAAGAACTTTCTTTTAAGAAACCAAAGAGGGAAAAGGATAGAGAGGGAGTACAAGAGGTAGGAGAAGGGTGAGGAGTGGAAAATAGAGTGAGAGGTTGCTTGGAATAGGTGGGAGGTCATCGAAAATAGGTGGGAGGAGATTTTGGGTTGCTTACTTGAGAGATTAGGAAATAGTTTAAAGAAAACGCAGCGCGATTAGAGTTTCGGGTTTTAAGCCACAGCGTCGCTATATAGTGACGCTTATTCGTCACTATATAGGGACGTTTTTAATTAAAAACGTCGCTATATAGCGACGAAACAGAGCGTCGCTATATAGCGACGCTTACTGTCACTTTTTTTATGTGGCCTTGAGAGAAGCTCAAACATGCTATTTTATAATTGTCAATATCTCCTCTTCATGCTTATGTTGTGATTTTATAAGTGTATATGGAAGGGACGAGTGGAAGCTCGTCCGATGATGCGCCAATGCCCGGGAGCACGAAGTGGCTTACGGAGAGGTTATACTGTCATTGCACTCATTGCAAGCGAGAAGTACAACATCAACGTCGTATTATCATGCGCCACTTGTGGATGTATGGGGAGGAGCCGGAACCAGTACCCCCCGTTGGTGTTGCACATGTTGATGGATCATCGGTAAGTCAAAGCTATTTAAGTTCGCAATCTTATTGTATACCAGGAAATAGAAGATCTTATATTTACACGAAATCTTAAAACAGGATGAGGGGGGTGACGAGGGTACACATATACCTTCTCACTTTCAACAAGACTATAGTCTCCCGGACGACGACGAGGGTATGGTCGACATGATGGATTCCATTTTTGGGGGCACTACATCCCACGTACACGTGATGTCAGAATCTGAGGTCAAAATGCGAGAGTTGCAATCAACACAATTGTACGAGGGTGCTAGGATGTCTAAACTACGTGCTTGTCTCTCAATCTTGAATCTACAAGTAAAGTATGGGTGGTCAGATACAAGTGTCTCGGCCTTAATGAGGTTAGTAGCTCTTGCATTAATTTGACTCATTATTTGGATATTGTTTGTTTTGAGAATCATCATTTGGATAGTGTCTTTGTCATAGGTTGCTCCAGAAGATGTTGCCTGCACCAAATACCATGCCCGCATCAAGAGATGAAGCGAAAAAGATGCTAACAACGGTGGGTATGGATTATGATACCATCCATGCTTGCCATAATGATTGTATTCTCTTTCGTTGTGAGCATGGAGATTTGGCTAGTTGTCCAAAGTGTGGGGAACAACGATATAGAGATGACTTGCAGGGTGAGCGGATACCGGTAAAGGTCTTAAGACACTTTCCCATCATTGCAAGAATACAACACATGTTTCGATGCAAATCCATAGCAGAGTTGATGACATGGCATGCATCTCATCGGTCCACTGATCACACATTGAGGATTCTCGCAGATTGTGCAGCTTGGAAGCACATAGATAATTAGTGGCCAGACTTTGCGAGGGAGCCACGCAACTTACATCTTGGGCTAGCCATGGACGGCGTGAATCCTTTCGGGTTACGCTCGACATCTTGGTCGACATGGCCCATAGTCGTGTTGAATTACAATATCCCACCATGGCTAACAATAAAAAAGGGACAGCTCATGCTTGCACTACTTGTGCCAGGAAAGTACAAGGCAAAAAACATGGACGTGTACATGGCACCTTTGATAGAGGAGTTACAGATATTATGGAGAGGAGTGCAAGTCTTTGATATTTCCAGAGCTCCTAGACATACCAATGATATTTTGGTCAGGGGTATCTTGATGTGGACCATGCATGACTACCCAGGATATGGAGAGTGCGCAGGTACGTGGTTATGTCTTTACATGTACAATGAGGGATTATGCTTTTTTTACTCTCTTTTGCACGCATGTCTTGTACTAACACATTCATGCACGCATGCAGGACTTGTTACAAGTGGGTACCATGCTTGTCTTGTTTGTGGACTGGCTCTGAAATCGCTTGCACGCTACTCCAAACATATGAGGAAAAATGTTTATGAAGGTCATGCTCGATACCTTCCGCTCGACCATCTCGCACGTGGAGGTCAGCTTGATCCACCACCATCATATTTGAAGGCAAGTGATTGGATTCAAGCTTGGAGGGCGAATGGAGAGGAACCTCCTCCTGGTATGAAGAGGCTATCGATCTTTCACGAGCTTCCTTATTGGGGTCAGTTACAAATCAATCATCTCTTGGATCCCATGCATATCTTCAAGAATGTGGGGGCTACTATTTGGGCACACTTGGTTGGTTCCAAGGGCTCGAGAGGAGTGCGAGAAGACTTGCGTGCTATGAATAGGATGTCTCGTTTGTGGACCCAAGTGCATGCTTCGGGAAAAGTTGTCCTCCCGAAAGCAATGTGGATCCTCTACGAGGGAGGAGGCAGCGGTCAAGGCAGACATTGCCTCTTTTCAAACACCGATAGGGTACATGCGTTGCTTGAAAGGAGCATTTTCAAAGGACAATAAGCTTAGTGGCCTCAAGTCCCATGATTGGCACAAGGTCTTACAGGTATTCTAAGTAGAATTAGTGTACCGATAATAGTGATGCGTTAGCGTAATTATTATTATGTTATATTGTTGACATGACTTCATTGTTGCTTTGATAGTTCATCCTCCCAATTACAATAAAAGGGTGCTTACAAGAAGATGTTAGAAATGCTATATTCAAGATCTGTGGTATTGTGAGGTATGCTTACTATCAAATCGCATTATGTATTTTCTTCATGGACATGTGAAATAGGTGGATATCTCAAATATCTTACATATGCATGGACATGTGAAATAGGTGGATATCTCAAAAAGAGATCTCTATATCGAGCATCGAGAAGGCTAGGGTGGAATCCATCGAAGCCGTATGCTTGCTTGAGAAGCACTTTCCCTCAAGCATTATGACAACTCAAGTCCACTTGCTTGTGCACATAGTTGATGAGGTGGCTCTAGCAGGTACCGTTCATAATCGATGGATGTTTTTTCTCGAGCGGTTTATAAAAACTTTAAAGGGGTTTGTAAGACAAAGAGCAAGACCAGAAGCAAGCATGGCAGAGGGATGGCTTGTGCAAGAGTCATTAGTATATATCACAGAGTTTCTTGCATCCACGGATCCTGATATGCCGCAAGCTTGGCACAACAAGGATGATGATCGCATCATTGGCGAGGTTCCCCAAGGAAAAGGGATTGAAAGAAAGATGAGCGAAGAGCAAATGGAGAAATTCAATAAGTTTTGTATCCTCAATAGCCCTGAGATGCAGAAGTAGATTGAGAGATATGAAGTGGCCAAAGCAGAAAGAATAAATGCAAGGACAATATTCAGAGTAATGTACAGGCGATCACAACCATATCCATGAGATCTGGCTCTTCTCCCTACTCACATGTCACTTGATTGGCTACAACTGGCTCTACGTAAAGCCGAACGTGATGGAGAGACAATAAACGAGCGCGAGCGGGAGTTATCATGTGGATGTATGGTGCATGTAAGTTTCTTATCTCTTGACGTAATTAAGTAATTATTTGTGGCAATATATGCTATAAAATAGGTGCATCTTCATTGTTTTAATGATGCTCTTTTACAGTACAAAAAGTACAGTGCATTATGGTCATATGGACGACATTTTTGCATGGAATGCATCGATTCAAAGAGAGTCATGTATGATTGTGGAGTCATGGCTAACTTCACACAAGATAGCCGAGCAAGTGCTTCGGATACCAATCTTCTCTCCTCACAGTTGGATTATTGTGGAACCATATGCGACATCTATGAAATTGATTTCAGACGATTTACTATTTTCATTCTTGATGTAAAATGGTTTAGAACTACTTACAATGGTCCCCATGCGACAGTGAGAAAAGATAGTAGCGGTCTCTTTCCAATAGACTCCACCAAACATTGGACCGATGAAAGTGATACTTTTGTTCTTCCCGAGCACTGTGAGCAGGTGCATACTAATGATTTAATTAGTTGAAGCTTTCGTTTTTAAAGTCCATTGATATATATATAATTGACGACATTTGGCACCCATCTTCAATATAGGTGGTTTTTCATCCAGATCGTTCTGATCCAAGATGGTGGTACTGTGGGGGTTAAAGGTCACTGTGCCTTAACCCCAGTTATGTACAATACTCAAACACATATATAAATGAATGAAAAAGAAGATTAGGGTGGTTCTGCACCTTGATAGACAGCAAGCTGTCCATGCACCAAATGTGCAAGAAATGGTACCACCAAGTACTCCCACAGGTATACAATCAAGGGTAGATGATGGATCATCTATTGGTGGAAATGATGAGCCAAATGGGGCTGATATGCAAGTGGGACAGTAAGCTGAAATTCCCTTGAAAAGATCATCTAGAGTGTCTAGACCGCCTGATAGGTTTGTTCCAGGGGTAGACTATGTGATGCTTACTGATTGCGGGGAGCCTTCTTGCTATAGAAAGGCTATGATGCATGAGGATAAACGCAAGTGGGAGTATGCTATGCAATCAGAGATGAGTTCACTTATGAAGAATAAGACTTGGGACTTGGTTCCTTTGCCACATGGAAAGAAAGCATTGCCATGTAAATGGGTCTATAAAATGAAGGTCACAGGTGATGATGTGCCTAGGTACAAGGCCCGTTTGGTTGCTAAAGGGTTCAAGCAAGAGAAGGGTGTGGACTTTGATGAGATATTATCTCCGGTTGTGAAGATGACCACACTTAGATGCATGCTTGGACTAGTGGTAGTAGAGGATATGGAGCTTATGCAAATGGATGTCAAGACAACTTTCTTGCATGGGGATTTGCATGAGGAAATTTACATGGTGCAGCCGGAAGGCTTTGAAGAAAAGGGCAAAGAGCATTTAGTTTGCAAGCTAAAGAAGAGTCTCTATGGTCTTAAGCAAGCACCTAGAGAATGGTATCAGAAGTTTGATGCTTTCATTCGGTCCCAGGGTTTTAGAAGGAGTGAAATTGATCACTGCCTCTACACTAAAAGGGCTAAGGATAATAGCTTGATAATCTTGGCACTATATGTGGATGATATGCTATTGGCTAGCAAGAATACTTATGAGCTAGATGCATTAAAGGCCAAGTTGCATGAGGCCTTTGATATGAAGGATTTGGGATTTGCAGGTCATACTCTTGGTATGCGCATCACGCGTGATCGGAGTAGGAAACTCCTTTGGCTTTCACAAAAAGAGTATGTTACAAAAGTATTGCAGCGTTTCAATATGGAGGGGGGGAAGGCAGTGAGTACTCCATTGCCTCCATATGTGAAACTGAGTCATACAGATAGTCCCAAATCAGATGAGGAGAGGGCCATGATGGCCAAGGTTCCTTATGCATCAGCACTTGGGAGTCTTATGTATGCTATGATAGCTACTAGACCAGACATTGCATTTGCAGTGGGAGTTGTTAGCCGGTATATGGCTAATCTAGGAAAGAGGCATTGGGAGGCAGTTAAGTGCATCATGAGGTACATGAAGGGTACCAAGGAAATGTGCATTTGCTTTGGTAAAGGAGACATGCGTGTACTTGGGTACAGAGATTCAGACTATGCAGGGCATGTGGATATTGGAGATCCACTTCTGGTTATGTGTTCACCTTTGCAGGTGGTGCAGTGTCATGGATGTCTCGCGCACAGAAGTGCGTTGCTTTGTCTACCACAGAGGCTGAGTATGTTGCAGCCACAGAGGGTTGCAAGGAGGCTATATGGCTTGATCGGCTAGTGGGAGATTTGGGGATTCATACAGGTGTACCGACATTGCATAGTGATTCCATGAGTGCTATTCAGCTAGCACGGAATCCGGTCTTTCATGCAAAGACCAAACACATTGAGGTCAGGTACCATTTCATCAGGGAGGTACTTGAGGACAACAAGCGCATAGAGCTTGTCAAGGTCCATACAGGGTCCATACAGATGATAACCCTGCAGATATGCTGACGAAGAGTCTACCTAGTCAGCGGTTTGAGTATTGTCGTGTATTGATGGGCATTGGATAGTATGCTCACTGGTTGTTCTCCCTTAAAGGCACATTGTCCTTTAAGTGGGAGGTTGTGGGGGTTAAAGGTCACTGTGGCTTAACCCCAGTTATGTACAATACTCAAACACATATATAAATGAATGAAAAAGAAGATTAGGGTAGTTCTGCACCCACCAAAACTTGTGTGGCTCTTTGTCTCTCTCTCTCTTTCTTCCGTTCTTGCTTCCGTTGAGAGCACTCTCAGGTACGTGATCCAAGTTGCACCACGAAGTAAGCAAATTTTTGAAGATCGAGATGTGGATATGGAGATGCCACTACCAATGCCGGATCCAATTGATGAATCTAGCGAAGAAGATGTAGATAACCATATGAGCCAAGAGGAAGATGCGCATAATGACATCGCACGGGAGGAGGATGGAGATCACGATATTGACAAAGAAGACAACAATCATCAAGATCAATCACCACACTTAAGCTTTATTGAAGAAGATGATCAAATACTTTTAGGTGAACGTACGATGCTAGAGTACGATGATGATATAGGAGATCAACTTGGTATAGAGTTGGAGATAGACTTGCTTGGCGCCTTAGACTTGGCTCAAGATGAAACAGTTGATGTAAATGCTCTTATTTGATTTTTCTCATCTCAAACTTGGACATGAATATATGAGCTTCAAAGGCTTGATGTACATGCTCTCATTTTTTATTTCTCTATGAGCTCAAACATGTATGAAAATTTAAAAAAATTTGTCATCGGAAAAAACTAACTTTTAAGGCCTATAAAAAAAAAAAAACCTCTTTGTAAAAACGTCGCTATAATATTTTGTATCAGTGTCGCTATATAGCGACTTTTGAAAGTCGCTATATAGCGACTTTTACAAAAGTCGCTATATAGCGACTTTTAGCAACAGTCGCTATATAGCGACGATTTACGAAACTCGCTTTTCATACCGACGATTAACGCTAAGCGGGTGCTAAACATCGGTACGTAAACGTCGCAATAGGATCCGTGTGTAGTAGTGTTGGTCCCACCTCAAGATCAATCACCTGCTTGATCCCATGCATATCTTCAAGAATGTGGCATCTACCATTTGGGAGCATTTGAATGGGACATGAGATTCCGCAGGCATAAGGGAGGATCTACGTACCACAGGGAGGATGGATGAAGCTTGGCCACAAGAGAGACCAAATGGGCGTGTTTTTTTACCTCGTGCACCGTGGATGTTATCAAAGCTAGAGATGGCGATGGTGAAGCACGCTATTACTACAATTCGTACTCCCATTGGATGCATGAGGTGTTTGAAGGGAGCCTTTACAAAGAGCAAGAAAAGAGGTGTAGAGCAATTATATGGCTTGAAATCTCATGATTGGCACAAGATGCTCCAAGTAAGTATTTTATGTGCATAATATCATTTTCCTTTCAAATTTGTGAGTGAATAATTATAAGCAACTAATCAACCACCTCCTCGTGGGTTCAGTTCATACTACCTACTAGCATTTCACGTAGTGCATCGAAGGACGTGAAAGATTGTATTTACAAGATGGGCGAGCTTGTGAGGTACTTTACATGATACAAAATATGATGCGTATCAATGCTCCATGCAAGTTTGAATGCATATTGCTAATATGCTGTACTTTTTCATTTCTAGGTATGTGAGCTCAAAGGAAATAGATCCCACCACGCTTGAGAATGCTCGAGTTATGTCAGTGGAGGTGGTTTGTTTAGTGGAGGAGACATTTCCACGTTCTATTCTCACAAGCCAACTACATCTTATAGTGCATTTGGTGGATGAGATTGCTATATGTGGTACTATACATGCACGATGGTTGTTCTTCCTCGAGCGCTTCATGAAGACCTTGAAGGGCTTCGTGAGACAAAATGCAAGACCCGAAGGTAGCATGGCCGAGGGTTGGTTGGTACAAGAGTCACTTGTATATATTTCTAAGTTTCTTGTTGATGTGGATAGCTCTCTCCCACGACTATGGAGAGATGATGAAGACCTAAGGATGACCTCTATTGTGCCTCAAGGGAAAGGACACAACAAAGTAATAGACACGGAGTTGCATAATAGTATCAATCTCTTTTGCGTGCTTAATAGTGATGTGATGAAAAGATGGGTGACAAGATACGAGGATGCAAAGGCAAGAAGACAAGAAGAAAGGGCCCTCTTTCGTACACACCATGGATCTCATGTGCCATACCCTCAGTATCTAAGAGCACTTCCAAAGGATATTCATGTGGATTGGCTACTTGATGAAATGGAGAAAGCAGAGAAAGACGAGGGGATGCATATCACAATGGAAGAATGGGAGTATGCTAGGGGATGCATGAGCAAGGTCGGTATATAGAATGTTATGCATAAGTTAGGAGCTTTCAATAATTTAGATTGCTTATTTAATTGATTTTTTCTTGGTGTAGTACACTATGTTCAATGCTATATGGTGTGAGGGCAAGAATTTTTGAACACAACGGATTGATGATAAGAGAAACATATAAGATTGCGGCGTCATTGCTAGCTTTGAGGGAGCCAATGGAGCCATGGATGATTATTGTGGCATAATTTAAGATATTATTAAGCTTGACTTTCGATGCTTCTTTGTGTATGTTTTGGATGTAAAGTGGTTTAAGGACGTGGTGGAAAGAGGCCCTAATGCAACAATCAAATGCCATGCAAGTGGCTTTGTAACTATTGACTCCACAAAGTTTTGGCAAAGTAGGAAGGACACACTAGTACTACTGTAGCAATGTGAATAGGTACTATGCACACATATAAAAATACTCGCTTTGAAATATTTGATGCAAGAAAAATAACATGATTGTATTTGTGTTTGAATTAGGTTGTCTATCAACCAATGGTGGATAATAATAGATGGTGGCATGTCATACCTATTATGCCACGTTCCAAAGTGATGTATAGTACATTTACTAATATGGAGCGTATGGAGGATGATCATAGCCATGGACGTGATGATGACCGTGATATATTGAGAGAGGAGGATGATCATGAGATAGGAGATACAGATATTGAGGCCATTACCCGTGAGGACGAGCCTACCATTGGTGATGCAGATTTCGATGAGCACATGAGTAGCACAAGTAGTAGTGGGTTGAATGTATTTGTAGATCTAAACACTTGTTTGGATTTTGAAGTAGATAGTTTGGCATGGTTTGATCTCATTGAGGATGAGATTGAACCGTAGCCCCATCATTGATATTGGCAAAACTATTTTACATATTGTCTCATTCTCCTCACCTCACTTAATTCTTGTATATGTGGGCTTGCAAAAAAGCATTGATGTTTTTGTTAAAATTATGTGCTTTGGTAATCATGGGCAATGTTTGGAAAGCAATGATGTACACCAAAATATCACTTTCTGTATTCTCTAGTTTGCGTCTATCTACGTGTCTAAATGCGCATCTAATTCCCAGTGTAAACGTGCAAATAAACGCGCTAATACACGCGCAAATAGATGCGTTGATAAATGCGATGTTAGATGGGCCCGTATTTTCTCAGTTTAAATGCGCAAATAGACGTGTTAATATATGCGCAAATAGACGAGTTGTTAGATGTGCTTTTAGATGCGCCCGTAATTCCTCTACTAAAGCAACGCCTATAGACGCGCCCGCTATTTTGCGCGTCTACCAAGCGCATCTATAGTTGCTTTGTGTTGTGAATCCACAATCATTGGTATAGTGAAATAAATGTACTATCGATAAATTATCATACACTAGTGACAGACTAGTGATAAATCAAGCTTGAAGAAAATTGGCACAAAATGCATTGTCTTCGGTGCATTGATCTTATCGCTTGGATGCCGATCATGTGGGATAGAGACATCCCTTTTACTGTATGACACTCAGGTTACTATGCCAAAAATGTTGTCCTTATGTTGATGTTATTATCACTGAACTTGTCCACCCTTCTTACTCTTTCAGTGCCCATAGGTTTCTTTCTTTTGCTTGCATCACAAACTTCTTGTGCTAGATCATTGAAGTCACATTGCTCCTCCTGATGATGAAATTCTTGTTATTACATGCAAAGATCATAGCCCATGTTATAGTCTTACCAGCGGTTGAAAATTCTCCTTTTCACTTCTTATAAACTTACATCAAACCGCAATGTGTGACCTCTTGTATGTGCAATGAGTTTCCTCTTATTTGAAGCCATGCGTGTAGTTCCTTTGTAGTTCTTATGATTCAATGGCATTGCATGTAGTTCTTCTAACACTCTTATTTTTTAATCATGTTCTTATTTATCCTTCATCAGTTGTTCTAATATATTGCTTTTTGGATAAGGCTATGTCTTCTACCATCTTCGAGCTCGACTGGACTAGTTAGCTATTTTATCTTGTTGTACCCCACGTTAAGCTAGATGATAACCATGATTTCAAAGACACTAGTCTATTGGGGAAAAGTATGTTGTAGTAGCACACAAGCATGTGTTTAGAGACTTACCAAGGAAGACATTGTGAAAGGTAAATCATGGCAACAAAGAATGGTCATAGGAGAGGCGATATATTTAGGGAGAAAGAAAAATATAAAAGCTTTGAAAGGAGAACAAGATGGAGGACAAGCTATACACACTTTCACCACAAACTAGATGATCTACGTCTAGATTAATTCCGTAAAATGGCATTCTTTTGCAGGCCTTTGATACTAAAGTTAAATCATAAGACATACATTTGTATACATTTATACTCTAATTATTTAAAGGAAAAATTACAAGCAAAGACTGAAATTCGTGGTTTAAGCCTCTAAAGCGTAGATTATGACATTGTAAGTGTCCACGTGCAAACGAATTCAAAAGAGGGTTCTAGATAGGTGGTCGTCCTTTCTAAATGTGAAGCATAGCCCCACACCATGCTTCGTGCCACTTCCACTGTCATTGTCATTGTCATTGTCATTGTCATTGCCATTGCCATGAACTGCCCAGGTCGTCTTCACATCGTGCATCCGCTCTTCTTCGATCGCCCGCCTTGCTCCCTCGTCTTCTTCCAACGGTAAAATGTAGCTTCTGTCAACAAAATAACTCTTCACTTCAAACCACGCATATCATGTTTGCATTTCCGTTTTCTTTATATATATCTCAATGTTCACCACCTTCTTCGACGACCTGCAGCTCTATCCTTCTGCTTTGCGAATATGGATGCATTGCCCACCCGATGTCCCCTCTTCCGGGTTCTTCTGGCTTCTGACGATGACGACGCCAAGTCCCCCGCCCGAGCTTACACGCGAGACACAAACGCCATGGCCAACACTCCTGTGGATGTGAAAGAGTACCCTGATGCATATAAATTCGTCGCAGATATGTCCGGGGTCAATCCTTCTGACATTAAGGTGATGTGAAGGCAAACCCATCTCATTAGGTTCTTTTTCCTTGTGAGCTTCATCGTTCAGCTATTCCAAAGCCATGCAATTGGATGGCAGTGCTGGTACTATGTTCACCACATGTACGACGAAAGATTAGGTTTAGAATTGGGAATTGTCTATATGATGCATTGCGTGGGAGTTTGCGTTTTCTTGGGTTTCTGCCTGATCTTCGGAAGAGGCCCAATGTTCCAAAATTTTCACCGTGCTCTTGGGGACTTAGCGGTTTGTGGTAATGGTACTCGGGGCCGTATATGCTGGACTTCTTGTCGACCCTGCCAAGGAAGATCTTAGTAATGTAGAGTCCCAAAAACGTCCGCCTGTTGTGTGTCTGTAACGTGGATGAATCGAAGAAGTGGTATCGATGATCGTTTTGTGATTCCCGTGGCAGGTACAAGTGGAGAATGACAATGTGCTATCGATGATGGGGGAGCGAACGATGCAAGAACCTGGGAAAGACGTGAGGATGCTATCGTCGGAGCGCATGCCATGCAAGTACATGAGGAAGTTCACGCTGCCTCCGTTGCTAACATGGAGGATATCTCTGCAGCCTTTCACGATGGAGTGCTTTGTGTGAGGGTGCCAAAAAGGCCTCCGCCTCCCACTAAAACAGTGAATGTGAACGTTATGTAGACAGACATAACGTTACGTAGACATACATTTCTATGCACACAAGTTTCATGCACCACGACGACAACTCCCTTGCCCACACTTGTACATGCCTCGCCACTAGTGCACTATCAAAGAATCCTGTAATTTTGTACTGTAAGAACGTCGTTTTTTCGTTTTCTCTGGTTTTCATGGTTTGTTTGTTAGGTTTTTTCCAAGGTTCTAAAATTCATGCGGAGTAATATAGGTTTACTAACAAGTCGATTTTCCAGATTTCTAGATGAGAAGCAATACTTTGCTTAGTTAGACTAGGCATGCTATCCCTAGAAAATAGGAATATTGAAACCTTACGGATCTTAAAGAGGGTAATTGAGGTAGAAGATCCCATCCCTAGGGTGTCCATGCATCATGAGGTGTTCACGATGATCGAATGGATGCAAAGGAGGTGCAAAATTCTCCCTGCTTCAAGCTTGAACATTTTTTGAGAGTTGTAAGTAGAGAGTGTAGTCATAAAGGAGAATAGAATGAAGCGATGGACTAGACAAAAGAGTAAAACAACATGCATAATTAAAAGGGGAGAGAGGACATGCACATGGGAAATTGCCAAGCTTAGCATGATCTGATGAAGAGAGTCTGAGCTTGCACACGCACGAGTTCCTACTTGTCTTTTAGCGGGCATAGATTTAGAACACATTTGATTAAGTACTAAGCTGGTTGTGGGTGTAGGCTCGCATGTATGTGGGTGTGGGAAATTTGAGAAAGGCACTACAAGGCATAGGTCCTTTTTCGACGAAATTAATACCGACTTTTTTTACACAAGTTTTTTTTTTTGACGGGCGCAAAGGTTGTTATTTACGTTGCGATAAGCGTCGGAAAAGAACGGTCGCTATATAAACGTCATTATATAGCGACATTGGTAAACGTTGCTATATAGCGACGATTAACAGAAGCTTAAAAAAAACATTAGTGGGGCTCAACAGGGCCACAACAAGCCTTGTTTCGCCCCACTAATGTTTTTTATTTAGTAATTAAAAAGTGTTTTTAATTACAAAATTTTCCTTATGGAAAGGGTGATACAAAATCGCTCAAATGAATTGAGCGACAGAAGCATGTACATGTCGAAGATATATAATATTGTTTGTTACAAAATTACCCTTTCGAAAAGGGTGATAAAAAATCGCTCAAACGAGCTGATATACAAAAGCATATATATGGCGAAGTATATGCAAACTACTACTAATACTACTACTACTACTGCTGCTCATCCGAATCGTCGTAGTCCTCATCTTGCTAGCCTGATCCCTGGCCCTCGTGAGCTGCGCCTGCTCCCTATTCCTCTGAGCTACGCCTGAGATCCCTGGCCCTTGTCGAAGCCGTGTAAACCTAATCCCTCATCATCACCGCTCACCTCCACTGATGGGACGTTCGACCTTTGATTCTAAGAGTGAAACCATATTAATTGGAAATTAGATTGAAACTTAAAGAATTAAACAGTTTAAAAAGTGAGATTACAAGTAGGAGTAGACTTATACCGTGCGAGTAGCCACCAAGTTAGCCCAATCGACCGTCGCTCCCAGAGCCTCCTACTCAATAAACCACGGCTTTGTTCCTACGCGAAACGCGCGTCTCGTCTCTGTGTCTATAGGAAGGTGACCTATCGTAGCTTGCTGTGGGCCCAATTTACAAGAGTTAGATAAAGTGCATGCAATATGTAGTAAAACAAATAGAACAATACATTCAAAGAGAAGAAGTAGACTTACCATGGTTGCCTTGAACGCCAACCGTCCGCCTGCATCAAAGTGCGAAGTACCAACGGAGTTCAGCCGTCTCCTCGCGGCCCTTCTCTGACCCCCGAACATTTCGGGATGGTCCCTGTTCTGCTTCTTGAAAAACTTCCAATCAGCTTTGTCTGCCCAACTAGGTTTAGCTTTCCCCTTTGCGATGGAAGTACGCAAGGTTGACCTATGATGCTTCAAGACCAAACCCATGTGCTCTCGCATGTAATTCTCATTGAACTCCCAATTTGGGGGGTTAGGGCATTTTCTTTTTAATTCATTGATGACTGCCTGCTTCTTTTCGTCATCTTGGTACCGCCAGTCAGTAGCTATGTCGCTCCTGAAGTGGTGGCTCATCAACTACCTCATGGTGGCCATCATTGCTGTTGCACCCTTTTTATCTTCTATTATCTCTTTAGCAGCCGTGGTTTGATAGGACAGGTCTTTGACTGGGTAAGGAGGACTCATGGTAGTGGTAGAGTCGGAGCGAGTGGTATTTGTGCGAGTGCTTCTAGAGCGAGGAGTAGCAGTGGGAGTAGGAGAGGGCAAGGGACTTGACTGGTACTGGGTCTCAGGACCAAGTGGAGACCTGTAGGGATGTGAGTGTGCTGACTCATCTACATCTCCCGAGTCAGCACAACATAAGCGACCCCTCCTACTCTTCCTTCCCTTACGATGGGGGCACGCCCAGGTGATGACCCCTTAGTCGAAAGGGCTAGAGGGGATGGCTAGACAGTAGGTCCAGTTGTCGGTGTAGGGGAAAGATTTGCTGAGGTCCTCTCGGATAGCAGAGAGAAGAATCTTGCTACCTCCTCATTGGTCATCTATGCGACAAACTCGTTGAGACTCCCGACAAAGCCATGGGCTACTAGCAAAGGAGTTCCCCGAGGGGTAGTCACGGTGCTATGCCCGAGAGGAGTCGATAGTCATAGGGGTAGGCCCCTGAGGTGTCGCCTGAGTGGAATCAAAGTCCTCTGGTGAATAGAGATCATGATGTCTCCTCTTACGAGGGTTTCCGTACTCGTCGGAGCTGCTACGTGATCCCATGTTTAATTTGGGGAGATTGGACAAACGTAGATATAAACACGAAAATAAAAAACAAAAAACAAGAGCGAGTAAGAAGTGGAAAGCATATGAGGGAAAGCATAAGAAGCAAAAGAGAAGGAGAAGCATAAGAGAAGGAGAGGGGAAAAGAAGAGAAAGAAAAGGGGAAAAGAGATTGAAAGAGGGGAAAAGAACCAAATATGCATAAGAGAAAAAAGAGAGAAAGCATATGCATAAGAGGAAAAGAGAGAAAGCATGTGCTTATGCTTATGCATAAGCATATGAGCATATGCTCATGCATAAGCATAAGCATAAGCATACGCATAGGCACAGGCATAGGCATATGCTTATGAAAATAAGAGAAAAAGAAAGGGAAAAAGAAGAGAAGGAAAGGAGAAGGAGAAGGAGACATATGCTCATGCATAAGCATAAGTATAAGAGAAGAAAAAACATATGCTCATGAATGAGGGAAAAAAGAAGAGGGGTAAAGAAAAGAAGGAAGAGGGGAAAAAGAAGAGGGGAAAAGAAGAGAAGGAAGAGGGGAAAAGAGATTGAAAGAGGGGAAAAAGAAGAGGGGAAAAGAGCATAAGCATAAGAGAAGGAAGAGGGGAAAAGAGATTGAAAGAGGGGAAAAAGAAGAGAAGAAAAGGAGGGAAAAAGAGATTGAAAGAGGGGAAAAAAGAAGAGGGGAAAAGAGATTGAAAGAAGGGAAAAAGAAGAGGGAAAAAGAGAAGGAAGAGGGGAAAAGAGATTGAAAGAGGGAAAAAAGAAGAGGGGAAAAGAGCATAAGCATAAGAGAAGGAAGAGAGGAAAGAGATTGAAAGAGGGAAAAAAGAAGAGAAGGAAAGGAGGGAAAAAGAGATTGAAAGAGGGGAAAAAAGAAGAGAAGGAAAGGAGGGAAAAAGAGATTGAAAGAGGGGAAAAAGAAGAGGGAAAAAGAAGAGAAGGAAGAGGGGAAAAAGAAGAGAGGAAAAAGAAGAGAGGAAAAGAGCATAAGCATAAGAGAAGGAAGAGGGAAAAAAGAGCATAAGCATAAGAGAAAAGAAAGAAAGCATATGCTTAAATGCTTATGTGTGAGCATATGAGCATAAGAGAAAAAGAGAGAAAGCATAAGCTTGTGCTTATGCAAGAGCATATGAGCATATGCTCATGCATAAGCATAAGCATAGGCAAATACATAAGACGAGAAAAAGAGAGGAAAAAATAGAGTGAAAAATAAAAGAAGGAAGAGGGGAAAATAGATTGAAAGAAGGGAAAAAGAAGGGGAAAAGAGCATAAGCATAAGAGAAGGAAAAACATATGCATAAGAGAAAAAGAGAGAAATATTATGCTTATGCTTATGCATGAGCATATGAGGGAAAGACGAGGGAAAAGAGAGAGGAAAAGAGGAAAAGAGAGGAAGAAGAGGGAATAAGAGAAGAGAGGGGAAGAGAGGGTTCCTACGCCCATCACTATGTAAAGAATGAGGGAGAGAGATAGGAGACTCAAGTTCAGCTTTCTTCACAACACACAAAAGAGAGAGGACACAAGGTTGGAGGGTGAAGCCTTTCTTCACTTTTGCACACAACAACAATACAATAGAAGAGGGAAATACCCTATATGTCAAAACCTAGAATACGTGGTTCATATGTGAACCCAAACCAAAAACATACGTGGTAGTCTAACTACACCACGAGTACAACTAACATAGGCGGTGACATAAATGATAGTCATCCAGGAGATATATCGGGGGTAGAGCTTGATATCTCAACACTCCCCCTCAAGCTCAAATCCATCTCACGTACACCAAGCAAGCTCCTAAATCTGCGAAGCTTCTCGGTACCCAATGACTTCGTAAAAATATCAGCCACCTGCTCCTCAGTGCTGACATAGACAAGATCAATCTCACCAGCTAGAACCTTCTCTCTCACAAAGTGATAATGCACCTCAATGTGCTTCGTTCTAGCATGATAAACTGGGTTATTAGCAAGCATGATGCTGCTAATGTTGTCACAATGAATGACAACTGCTGCATGAACTGACTGTCCCATATCTGCAAGTAGCTTCCGTAACCAAGCTACCTCACATGCAGCCATTGCTGCACCCTTGTACTCAGCCTCTGTGCTCGACAAGGCAACTGTTGGCTGCATCTTGCTGCTCCAACTGATGGCACCACTCCCAAGGGAAAACATAAAACCACTAGTAGATCTCCTGTCTGAGACACTACCAGCCCAGTCAGCATCTGTGTATCCATGTACCTGTAATGCACACCCAGCTTCATAAAACAGTCCATAATGCAATGTGGACTTCACATACCGCAGTATGCGCCTAGCCGCATCCAAATGTGGCTTCCTCGGTGCCTGCATAAACTGACTCACCAGCCCCACAGCATAGCTCAAATCTGGTCTGGTTATAGTCATGTAAATCAAGCTACCTACTATGCGCCTGTACATAGTAATATCTTCAAGAAGCTCACCTGTCTCTGCATTGAGCTTCACATTCTGCTCCAATGGAACAGAGATAGGCTTACAGCCTGTCATCCCATATTTGGACAGCATGTCCAAACCGTATTGCCTTTACAACAGCCATATCCCACTCGGGGATCTAATAACCTCAATGCCCAAGAAGTAACGCAGCTCTCCCAAATCCTTCATCTCAAATTTCTGCTTCAACAGCAGCTTCACTTCATTAATGTCTGCATCACTATCACCTGTAATAATCAAGTCATCAACATAGATGACTACAAGCACAATCCCTCTGTTTGTCCTTTTCACATAAAGTGAAAAGTCTGAATTGGAAATCTGAAATCCAATAGTGACAAGATATTGCCCTATCTTGTCTGACCATGCCCTCGGCGCCTGTTTTAAGCCATACAAGGCTTTGCGCAACCTGCATACAAAATCGGGGTGTGCATTATCCTCATAACCTTCTGGCTGCATCATATAAACCTCTTCCTGCAAGTCACCATGCAAGAAGGCATTTTTCACATCCATCTGATGTAAAGACCATCCCTTTGCAGCAGCCATAGCAATTACTGCTCTCACGGTTGCCATCCTTGCAACTGGGCTGAAAGTTTCCTCATAGTCAATTCCATATGTCTGCACAAAACCTTTGGCAACCAATCTTGCCTTGTACCTGCTAACAGACCCATCAGCATTGTGCTTTACTTTGTAAACCCACTTGCAGCCAATAGCCTTCTTATCATGAGGCAAAGGCATCAAATCCCAAGTGTGGTTTGCATCCAAGGCAGCCATCTCTTCATCCATAGCTGCTTCCCAATTTTTATGCCCTGCTGCATCCTCAAAACATGTGGGCCTGGCTCCTCTAGAACCTTGACCATATAAGCATAGTGATGTGCTGTATACCCATCATATCTCAGCCTGTCAACTGGATACTTAATACGAGTGGACCTCCGTACAACTGGATCAGTTGCAGGAGTCTTTAAATCATGCCTGCTTTTCCTTGCACCAGGTGTAACAACAGAAGGAATCCCAAGTTCCTCATCAAGGCTCATTTCAGAGCCACTTGACTCTCCATCAACATGAGAGCTACCAGCAGACACATCAAACACTGGAGCATGGTCCACTTTTTCTTTTCCCTTATGTGATACCTGCACAACACTATCAGGACTGCCATGTGACGATTCACTAGTAGAGGACTCTCTGGGTCCACTCAAGGCTTGAGATTGCTGCTCTGCATTTATTGCAGCATTCCCATTTCCTACATCTGCATCTCCTACCATAACAGTTGGTGCATACCAGCTGCTCATTTCATCAAAAACAACATCTCTGCTCACTTGCATTTTGCGGGTGGAAGGGTTATAACAGCGATACCCTTTCTGGTGCAGAGCATATCCAATAAAGATGCATTTTTCTGCCTTTGGATCCAGCTTTGTTCTCTTCTCATCAGGAACATGAACATAAGCTATGCAACCAAATACCTTCAAGTGAGAAATATCTGGTTTTTGGCTTGTATACATTTCTTCAGGCGTCATGCCATGGACAGCTGCAGTGGGGGTTTTGTTCATAATATAAACAGCAGTTGCTACTGCTTCAGCCCAAAAGTAATCAGGCATGTTTTTCTCATTTAGGATCGCCCGTCCTACTTCTGCAATATGCATGTTCTTCCTTTCTGCAACCCCATTCTGCTGAGGGGTAGACCTGCATGAGTACTTCCTTTGAATTCCCTGTTCTTTCAGATATTCACAAAATTCTTCTGAAAAGTACTCTCCTCCTCCATCAGATCTTAGCACTTTAATATGCACACCTTTCTCTTTTTCAACCATGGCCTTAAAAGCTTTGAAATGGCTGAACACTTCACTTTTGTGCTTCATAAAATAAATCCACACCTTCCTAGTGTAGTCATCAATAAACGTCACATAATAATGGCATCCACCAATAGAAGTAGCTTTGGTTGTCCAAACATCTGAATGGATCACTTCCAAAGGTCTTCTGCTCACCTTAGCATTTTTGGGAAATGCATGTCTGGCCTGTTTACCCATTTGGCATGCTTCACATACCTTTTGCATTCCCTCAACTCTAAATTTAGGCAAACCTGCAACAATGTTTTTCGTTTGCATAGATTTCAGCCTTTGTATATTCACGTGCCCAATGCGCTTGTGCCATATCTCAATATCTGCAATGACACCTCTCCCATGCGCAAACATAGTGGCTTTCACCTCAGGCATATCAACATCCAAGGTGAACATTCTGCCATTTTTGTTGCCTTTTGCAACCAAGCGGCACTTATTTTTCAAGTCCTCAACAAAGCATCCATCAGGATTAAATCTAACCTGCAGACCTTGCTCAACCATCTGGCCAACTGAAACCAGGTTCTTAGTGATTTTTGGAACATGAAGTACATCTGCCAAGTACTTCGTTTTGCCATCCTGCATAGCCAATGGCACTTTACCAACCTGCGTAATTGGGTGCGCAGTATCATCACCTGTTTCAACATAACCTGGCTTATCCAAATTTTTAACATCATGAAACCACTCACCATGACTGGTCATGTGGTTAGAGGCACCTGAATCAACATACCAAACATCATTGCAAGCTGCAGCATCTCCTGACATGGAGTTAACCATATGCTGCATCACAAAGAGGTGCTCATTTCTGTCGTCACCATGCCCACTTGATGATGCATAGTTGCTTTGCTGCAACTTCCCACTTTTGATGTCATTCTGCTTTTTATAGCATGTATTCTCCTTGTGTCCAGGCTTTCCACAATAATAGAATTCTGTGCTGCTATTTACTTGCTGGTTCCTTTGCCATGAACCACGGCCTCTTTGGCTCCCCCTGCCTCTAGAACTACCACGTCCCCCTCCATAGGACTGGTTTTCCTGTTGTTGCTGCTGGTTCTGATTTCCTGCACGGCCACCAAAACGGCCTCTTCCTCTACCCCTGCCTCTACCTGTATTCGAGTAGAAAGCAGTCTCTTGAGAAGTTGAGGTGGCTGAACCACCATTCCTTTGCTCTTCACTCAGCAAGAGAGCAATAAGTTCCTGAAAATCAGGAAATGTTTCACGGACTCCAATGGATGTCCGAAACTGTGCATAATCTTTCCCAAGACCACCATTCAAGGTCACGGACACTAAGTCCTCATCATCAACAGGTGCTCCAATGGATGCAAGAGAATCTGCGAGGCCTTTCACCTTCAAGGAATACTCATTTATATTCAGATTTTTCCTTTGCACATCAGTGCAACTCCTGCTTTAGCTGCATCTTTCGTGCTTTGGTATTTGTGCTATACAGCTTCACCAATGTATCCCATGCCTCCTTAGGCGTCTCTACATCCTGCATATGCACAATCATAGAATCTGAAATGCTAACGGACAGCCAATACAAGCATTTTCTGGCTTTTTCATGCCATTCTTTAAAGGCCTTCAATTCAGCAGGAGTGGGAGCAGCACCCAAAACTGGTTCTGTAGTTTCACCACTGATGTACTCCCAAACTCCCTTTCCCATAAGGAAGTTTGTCATCCTGAACTTCCATGCTTGGAAGTTGTTCTTGTCAAGCTTCTCACTGACAATGGTAGACAGATTCTCAGACATTTTACAAATCACGAATTGCAACAGCAACCTGTAAACACAGCAAATGCCTCACAGGGGTAGATCCGCAACACTGACGAAAGTGGTATTTCACCACACATTCACTTCCTAGTGACGATTTTGCATCAACAGGCAACAGGCATGAATCTGCAACTCCCAATATCTCTGCACACAGGCATACGATGCAATTTCGGTGGCACCTTTCCACCGACTAGCCGCGCAGTGGTCGCACAGCGAAAAACAGGGCCTTTTTCTGAGTGCCTGCGAAGAACTTCCGCCTTCAAAACGGGCCCTGAAACGGCCTCAAATCAAAAAAATAAAGTCACCAAGGGCTTCGCCCTTGCCCGCAGCATATACTGCGCTCTCGCCACACCGCGAAGGGCCTCTCAATCTGAAACAGTGCACTCCTGCACTTCTGGCTGTGCTACCTGCAGAGATTTGCTCCCAAACTCGAAATAGGAAAGCAACACTGGTCCTCTTACCAAGACACCACAAACTTGGCTTGCTTTCTTGAGCTCCTTACCACGAACAAGGCTCTGATACCATGTAAAGAATGAGGGAGAGAGATAGGAGACTCAAGTTCAGCTTTCTTCACAACACACAAAAGAGAGAGGACACAAGGTTGGAGGGTGAAGCCTTTCTTCACTTTTGCACACAACAACAATACAATAGAAGAGGGAAATACCCTATATGTCAAAACCTAGAATACGTGGTTCATATGTGAACCCAAACCAAAAACATACGTGGTAGTCTAACTACACCACGAGTACAACTAACATAGGCGGTGACATAAATGATAGTCATCCAGGAGATATATCGGGGGTAGAGCTTGATATCTCAACACACTATAGCTAGCACATAAGGCGCTAGTTGCAGGCCAATGCAAATAACGAAAATAACAAAAGGAAAAAAGAGGAAGCACTTTCTTACCTGGAAAAGTCCTGCTCGGTGTTTCGTGGACTGGCACTACAAAAGAGAGGAAACATACCATTTTTCAGATAACTAGTTAGAGGAAGGAGGAGTTTAGAGAAGCAACTTCTCAAAGGGATCGCATTGAGGAGACAAGCATAAGCCTACAAACAAGGAGAAAGAGGAGGAAGAGAAATACTAAAAAGAGAAGAGGTGAGTCTTCTTTCTTTCACCAAATCTCGTTTTTTATCCTTAACCTCTGGAAATCAAGCATGAAAATTAGCACATAGCCTTAGTAATACAAGGAGAAACATGCTTCAACACTCACAAAACAAAATCTCACAAAAAATGAACCTACATTGCTTAAAGAGGCTCACCTTCTTGAAAAACTTCCTTTCACACAAGCAGAGAGGGAGAAGGGTGGAGAGAGAGCACAAGTGTTGGGAGAGTGGAATAGAGAGGAGGAAAGCGAGGTCATCGAATATAAGGTGGGAGGAGAGATTTTTGCTTTTCCAGTAATAGAGATGTGAAAGAAAGCGTCGCGTGGGGTTTCGGGTTCAAGCGCCCAACGTTGCTATGTAGCGACGCTGGTCAGTCGCTATATAGTGACGTTTATATCCAAAAAGCGTCACTATATAGCAATGCAATAGGGCAAAGCATCGCTATATAGCGACGGTTCAGGGCACTTATTGTCAGAAGAGAGAAAAGGAGCTCATGGGTGGAAATTTTTTGGATCGTAATAGATTTCCTTGTAGCTCATGTTGTGATTTTGGAAGTGCGCAGATGGAAGGGACGAGTGGAAGCTCGTCAGATGATGCACCAATGCCCGGGAGCGCAGAGTGGCTTACACAGAGGTTGTATTGTCATTGCACTCATTGCAAGCGAGAAGTATGACATCAACGTCATATTGTCATACACCACTTACGGATGTATGGGGAGGAGCCCGAACCAGTACCCATTGTTGGTGTTGCACGTGGTGATGGATCATCGGTAAGTCAATGCTTTTTGAGTTTGTGATTAATATTGGATACCATTATGACACGAAACCTTGAGACAAGATCTTATATTTACATGAAATCTTGAGACAGGATGAGGAGGGTGGCGAGGGTGCACATATACCTTCACACTTTGAGCAAGACTATAGTCTCCCAGATGTGCCAGATGATGACGAGGGTATGGTGGACATGATGGATTCTATTTTCAGAGGCACTACATCACATGTATATGTGATGTCAGAGTCTAAGGTCAATATGCGAGAGTTGCAATCAACACAGTTGTATGAGGGTGCTAGGATGTCTAAACTATGGGTTTGTCTCTCAATCTTGAATCTGCAAGCAAACTATGGGTGGTTGGATACAAGTATCTCGGCCTTAATGAAGTTAGCTCCCGCATTAATTTGACTCATTTTTTGGATATTGTTTGTTTTGAGAATCATCATTATTCGAATCCTATGTATGTTTGAATTGTGACTCTCTTTTATCATTCTCTCTTTTATCCTCTCTTTTTGTCTCTTTTCTCCTCTCTTTTTCTCTCTTATCTCCTCTTATCGTCTCTTTTCCTCTCTTTCCTTCTCTTTTTTTCTCTTTTATCCCCACTTTTTCTCTTTTCGCTTTCTCTCTTTTTCTCTCTTATTTCCTCTCTTTTTCTGTCTTTTTCCTCCTCTCTTTTCTCCTTTTTCTCCTCTCTTTTTCTCTCTTTTTCCTCCTCTCTTTTCCTCTCTTTTCTTCTCTCTTTCCTTCTCTTTTTTCCCATGTGAAGCTTCAATAGCCTACCATTGAGCAAACAGATACAGACTTCTGTCACTCTAATTCAAAGAATGCAGGAGTCTGTAAATGTTTGCTCAATGTCAGGCTGTAGGATTCTAAGCTTGCTCAATGTCTTACAGGTATTCTAAGCTGTAGGATTAGTGACATGACTTCTTTGTTGCTTTGAGAATCATCATTATTCAAAGCCTATGTATGTCTAAATTGTGATAGGTTACTCCAGAAGATGTTGCCTGCACCAAATACCATGCCCACATCAAGAGATGAAGCGAAGAAGATGCTAACAATGGTGGGTATGGATTATGATACCATCCATGCTTGTCGTAGTGACTGTATTCTCTTTCGTCGTGAGCATGGAGATTTGGTTAGCTGTCCGAAGTGTGGGGAACAATGATATAGAGATGACTTGCAGGGTGAGTAGATACGGTAAAGGTCTTGAGACACTTTCCCATCATTGCAAGAATACAGCACATGTTCCGATGCAAATCCATAGCGGAGTTGATGACTTGGCATGCATCTCATCGGTCCACTGATGACACATTGAGGATTCTCGGAGATTGTGTAGCTTGGAAGCACAAAGATAATCAATGGCCGGACTTTGCAAGGGAGCCACACAACTTACATCTTGGGCTCGTCCATGGCGTGAATCCTTTTGGGTTATGCTCAACATCTTGGTCGACATGGCCCATAGACTTGGTGAATTACAATATCCCACCATGGCTCACAAATAAAGAAGGGACACCTCATTCTTGTACTACTTGTGCCAGGGAAGTACAAGGCCAAAAATATGGACGTGTACATGGCACCTTTGATAGAAGAGTTATAGATCTTATGAAGAGGAGTGCGGGTCTTTGATATTTCCAGAGCTCCTAGACATACCAGTGATATTTTGGTCAGGGGTATCTTGATGTGGACCATGCATGACTACCCAAGATATGGAGAGTGCGTAGGTACGTGGTTGTGTCTTTACATGTATAATATAGGATTATGCTTTTATGACTCTCTTTTGCATGCATGTCTTATACTAACACATTCATGCACGTGTGCAAGACTTGGAGAAGACTTGTTACAAGTGGGTACGATGCTTGTCCTATTTGTGGTCCGGGTTTTGATTGCACGATACTCCAAACATATGAGGAAAAATGTTTATGAAGGTCATGCTCGATACCTTCCGCTGGAACATCTCGCGCGTGGAGGTCTCGAGCAGTTTATGAAAACTTTGAAGCGATTTGTAAGACAAAGAGAAAGACCAAAAGCAAGCATGGCAGAGGGATGGCTTGTGCAAGAGTCATTAGTATATATCACGGAGTTTCTTGTATCCACGGATCCCGATATGCCGGAAGCTTAGCATAACAAGGATAATGATAGCATTGTTGGCGAGGTTCCCCAAGGAAAAGGGATTGAAAGAAAGATGAGCGAAGAGCAAATGGAGGCATTCAATAAGTTTTGTATCCTCAATAGCAAGGAGATACAGAAGTGGATTGAGAGAATATATGAAAAAGAATAAATGCAAGGACGAGATTCAGAGTAATGTACAGGCAATCACAACCATATCCACGGGATCTCGCCCTTCTCCCCACTCACATGTCACTTGATTGGCTACAACTAGCTCTACGTAAAGCCAAACATGATGGAGAGACAATAAATGAACGCGAGCGAGAGTTATCATCTGGACGTATGATGCATGTAAGTTTCTTACCTCTTGACGTAATTAAGTAATTATTTGTGGCAATATACACTATAAAATAGATGCATCTTCATTGTTTTAATGATGCTCTTTTGCAGTACAAAAAGTATAGTGCATTATGGTCATATGGATGACATTTGTGCATGGAACGCATCGATTCGAAGAGAGTCACATATGATTGTGGAGTCATGGCTAACTTCACACAAGATAGCCAAGCAAGTGCTTCGGATACCAATCTTCTCTCCTCACAATTGGATTATTGTGGAACCATACACGAAATCTATGAAATTGATTTTAGACGATTTAGTATTTTCATTTTTGATGTAAAATGGTTTAGAACTATTTACAATGGTCCCCATGCGACAGTGAGAAAAGACAGTAGTAGTTTCTTTGCAATAGACTCCACCAAACTTTGGACCGATGAAAGTGATACTTTTGTTCTTCCCGAGCATTGTGAGCAGGTGCATATTAATGATTTAATTAATCGAAGCTTTCGTTTTTGAAGATCCATTGATACATGTACTTAAACATAATTTCATATATGTAATTGATGGCATTTGGCACCCATCTTCAATATAGGTGGTTTTTCACCTGGATCGTTTCAATCCAAGATGGTGGTACGTGATCTAAGTTGCACCACAAAGTAAGCAAATTTTTGAAGATAGAGATGTGGATATGGAGATGCCACTACCAATGCCAGATCCAATTGATCCAGATGGATCTAGCGAAGAAGATGAAGATCACAATATGAGCGAAGAGGAAGATGCGCATAATGACATCGTACAGGAGGAAGATGGAGATCACGATATTGAGGAAGAAGATGACGATCATCAAGAATCACGATCAAGTACTCTTAGGTGAACGTATGATGCTAGAGTACGATGATGATATAGGAGATCAACTCGGTATAGAGTTAGAGATAAACTTGTTTGGCACGTTAGACTTGGGTCAGATGAAGCCATTGATGTAAATGCTCTTCATTGATTTTTTTCATCTCAAACTTGGACATGAATATATGAGCTTCAAAGGCATGATGTACATGCTCTTGTACTTTTATTCTCTCAAAGGATCAAACATGTATGAAAAGGAAAAAAAAATTGTCATTAGGAAAAACTATCTTTTAAGGTCAGTATGAGAAAAAACACTCTGTAAAATGCTCGTAAAATGTCGCTATAGGAAATTGTCTCAATGTTGCTATATGGCGACCGTTCACAAGTCTAATAAGTGTCGCTATATAGAGACCATTTACAAGTCTAATAAGTGTCGCTATATCTAGCGACACTCTTTAAACGTTGCTATATAGCGAGGTTTGCCTAAATTTGCTATATAGCGACACTGAATGAATCTCGCTTTGATTACCGATGATTAGCGCCCTGCACGTGCTAATTGTCGATCCTTAAGCATCGAAATAGGACCCATGTGTAGTAGTGAGAGAGAGAGAGAGTGTGCGAGAGGGGAATGGGGGAGAGAGAGAGAGAGAGAGAGAGATAGAGAGAGAGAGATGCATAGAGAAGATGTGTAGAGAATCAACTTCGTTTGTGCTAATGTGTATCATTTAACACATGCTATCTTGACTGGATAGCATGCTTGCATCAATCCAACGGTTCCATAGAGACTTGCACCTTGGCAATATCTTCATCTTGCTGAATTTAACTTCAAATGGTGCATGTCAAGTTGTAGTCATTGATTGGGGAATGGGACAAGATATTTCATAGAATTGTAGAAAAGGCCTTCAAAAAAATGAAGTACCTATAGGATGAGAGGGGGGGATTGGGCATGGCAGGTTCTCCCTTGCAAGAAATACCGTGCTTGAAAACACACTTGCACCAAACTTACAAATTTTTGCACTGTAAGGGGATATAGTCCACAATTTGACATGTTTTCCCTTGGTTGGATTATCACAAAAATGGTGCTTTTTTATTTTTTGATTCCCATGAATACTTCACCTTGGATGTTTGCATGCATAACAATGCACTTTTGTTGTCCATTTTGACACACGTTGGTCATAAGATGATGGTAGAAACCCCATCAGAGAGGATTGTACACTTTCAAGAAGATAATGTGGAAACTTCATATATAATGTTGTGATGGGAAGTTGGCCATGTATCCCATTATAGAAATGAAGCTTTCTATAAATCTTGCACAGTAGTATATGAAGGCAAATTCTTTATACATACATTTGTTACGAAGATGTAATAAAATCACATCTATTTTGGATTCGTTAATGATGATGTAATGAAATCACATCTATTTCTGATTGGAGAATCATTCATACCATTTGGAAATACAAATTCTTTATACATACATTTGTTATGATGATGTAATAAAATCACATCTATTTTGGATTCGTTACGATGATGTAATGAAATTACATCTATTTTTGATTGGAGAATCATTTATACCATTTGGAAAATTTTATCATAGCACTATGGTGATGAACCGATGTCAAGAAAGCCATTGGTTACTCTAAGACATGGCTCCATTAGTGGTGGGTAGATATGGGAGTCATTTTTTAGATGAGCAACAATGCTAGAATCCTCTCTTGGCCCCCCCTTCCCCCACCTCCCTCCCTCCCTCCCTCCCTCCCTCCCTCCCTCTCTCTCTCTCTCTCTCTCTCTCTCTCTCTCCATGTGTGTGTGTGTGTGGGTGTGGTGCATGCATGTGCGCGTGTGCTGACGAGTGTGCACATGTACACATGCAAGTTGAATTGTGATGACAAACTTTTCACGTTCAAGAAAAACTAGATGTGCATTCGAGTACTTGTGGGCCAAGGGATCTACTATTATAGCATGTCTATTATAGTGATCTTTAATCCACTTCACTCTATAGAAACCTTGGATCCACTTCACTTTATGCTTAGAAAGAGCAAACACATCTCTTTCTCTCTCTCTCTCTCTCTCTCTCTCTCTCTCTCTCTCAACTAGATCAGTTACTACTTAAGTAGAAATGTATGCCAATGCAATACAAGCATGAACTCTCTTCATCAGAGTCATTTTGCTTGCTTTGCAATTTCCTGTGTCTCTACATGTCCTCACTCACTCCTTTAATCATCTTGCTATAGATTATGTTGTTTTGCTCCGTTTCTCTTTTATGCTTCATTTTATTCTCCTTTATAACTTCTCTCTACCTACTCGGGATGGGATTAATACCTCAACTACCTTCTTGAGATCCATGTTTTCATACTCCTATTCTCTAGTGATAGCATGCTTAGTCTATTTATGCAAAGTTTTGCATAGTGTTTCTTCTCATCTAGAAATATGAAAAATTGGCTTGCTTTTCTTATAAATTTTAAATTTATAGTAAAATTGTATTTTGCATGCAAAAAGTAATTTCGTTTGGAAAAAAACCTTAGAAAAAACCTAACAAACATACCATGAAAAGATATTTTTTCTTTGAGAATGGAGTGGAGCTTTATTACTCTTTTCCTCCATTGGCACCAACCCCACTCTCTCCATGGACCTTGAAGGAAAGGTGAATGCAATAACAAATCCAAAACTTTTAGGGGCAATCATCCAAGATAATGCAAGATATATAAGAGCACCAATAGCTTCACCACCATTTCACATGTCAATTAGGTACAAGTATATCCCACATACACGGAAACAACAGACCAACAAGATGTCTGATGTTTATTCAAGGACCAGAGAGTGGAGTGCACAAGATAGTAACTGTACACTATGTTGTATTAAACATAAACATGAATCATATACATGAATGCCTTTGGGTTAGGATTAGGGTTTGGCCCTTTGCCCTTATGGTATGGCGCAATTTACACCATCCTTATCATCCTCTCTCAAATTGCATTGGATAGGTGGAGGGTGCATGTATGAGATCTCTTTGTGGTTTTTGTTTGGTGCATATGATGAAACCATAACTAGAAAAGAAAACTAAAAATAATGAGAGGAGTATGTGCATGTGTGATCTTAGTGACTATGCAACAAAAGTTTGTACAATGAGCACAGATTATAAGATGATGCACATAGTAACATGCATTTCCCCCTTGTAGGTTGTAGGTCATCCTTTGTCTTTGGAAACAACACTAGAAAATGGGCCTAACAGAAGAGGAGAAAATATGTATAAAATGAAGTCCGCCTAGACTAGTAAATCAAAAGATGTCTATGAATGACTGGCCTATGACAACATGCTAAACATGTCAAATCTATACATGCCATAAATTGATGTTGACTCCAAAGCTACTTTGTCAAAGATCCATAGAATTTTGTATGTGATGTTGATCAGTGCAACTGTGAAGGAATAACCTCCTAGGTAGTGACAAACAAGGGTAACACCAACCAAAAAGAACTAACAACACTATTTAAGGCATGTTGCAGTAGAGTAATCTCTATCATATCATGTGAAGTTGAAGAAGATCTAGGGGTTGCACAAAAGTAGGGGCCATGCAAATATGGTACTATGATATGCACAAGACGCTTCATAAACTGACAAGGCATGGAAGCATGTCACACTAGTGGAATGCACAATTGTCATGAGCTAAAGGTGATCTCTCCCTCTCCCTCTCTCTCTCTCTCTCTCAACTAGAACTAGATCAGTTACTACTTAAGCAAAAATGTATGCCAATGCAATACAAGCATGAAATCTCTTCATCAGAGCATGTTGCTTGCTTTGCAATTTCTTGTGTCTCTACATGTCCTCACTCACTCCTTTAATCATCTTGCTTTAGATTATGTTGTTTTACTCTGTTTCTCGTTTATGCTTCATTTTATTCTCCTTTATGACTACTCTCTACCTACTTGGGATGGGATAATGTGATCTATGATGTCAAAAGAGTCTCAAAATGAGATAGGAGCAATGAGTGGCGAGGATAATGAAAGCAAGGATGACGATGGAGAGGATGTAGCCTTAGGAGAGAGAGAGACAGACGCACATAGAGAGAGAGAGAGAGAGAGAGAGAGAGAGAGAGAGATGGCTCCATAAATGTGTAGGTTTGGAGGTGGTTATGTGGTTGTCACTTTTTAGACAAGGAACATGGAGGAAACGATGGTGAAATCCTCTCTCATCCCTCCCCCCCTTGCTCACGTGCGCATGCATGCATGCACTTTATGTGCATGAGCACTCCTTTTTTGACATGCGGCCCCCCCCAAAACAAAAACCAACCGGAGCTCATCATGCGGGTGACCTTTTTTAGACAGGCAACATGGAGGCTACAATGGTTAACTCCTCTCTCGTCCCTCACACACACACACACAATCTCTCTCTCTCTCTCTCTCTCTCTCTCTCTCACACACACACACACACACACACACACACACACACACACACTTTTTTGTAAGTGCGTGCATGCACACAATCCCGTAGTCAATTTGATGCAATGTTGGCTACTTCCAATTGCCCTTCCAAACCAGCCCCCATGCATCTCGTTCACTCGCTCTCACTCTTTGTATCTCCCTCTCCACACACACACACTTTTTTAGTGAAAATTTTGTTGCTTTAGATTACAAGAGAGCTTCCTAGAAAGGGCCATGCATGCCTGTTGGATCCCTTGCAAATGGGAAACACACACATATGGCGCGCGCACACACACACACACACACACTTGCAAGTCCATTCATGGAGGGCAAATGAAATCAATCTTTTTATTAGGAAACACACACATACACTGGCTACAATCGTTGAGGTCCCAAAAAATATACCCACTATATCGTGTGTTTTTAGGTGTGAATTGGCCAAGATGACACGATTGCATTAGGTCAATTTAAATTGCATGCACATGGGCATTTTGGGTGTTGCCCCTTCCCCTTAGCATTTACATGCACTAACGAAATTAAAACAAGACACTTTACAATTTCAAAACGAAAAATATCATAAGTAGTACTAAAAAAGAATTGTAATATATACATCTTCATATCCAAAAGATGTTTTGATTACAAAGAAGATGCTCTTTTTGGGGCCTCAAGAGACCTAATGTGATTGATTGGATACCCCTTCTCATGCTGGTGACCCTCTTTTGTGAATAATGCAAAGATGTGCATCTTCATACAATGGCACCAAAAGTTGCTTGCAAAATAGTGAGATTGTGACTTGGATGTGCAAGCCATTCTTTGCTCCCTTTTCTCCCCCAAAACATGTGAATAGAGCTTCACAATCAATGGACTTGCGTTCTTTTGGAATTCTTTATGTCATAAAGGACATTCATGCATGGCTTGTTGCCCATCAAATGCCTTCATACGTGGCCTCTTGCAATTTCCCCTTGGTACATTCTACCTCTACCCCCTACACCCACTGCACCTTTTCCTCCATCACCATTGGCTCCTATTCCATCCCTACTGTCTCCATGTTTTCCTTTTAGTTTTATAAGCAAACATGGATACACACATGCATACATGCATGGACACACACACACACACACACACACACACACACACACATACACACATGCTTACCAGAGGGACATGTCCGATATCAAGGGGGTATACCCTCTATGACATCTAAATGGAGAAACCCCCTATACATTTCATTTTATCTCAGTACCATGGATATGATTGTATATGCATACAGTAAAAATAAACACTAATATAAACATGAAAAAAAGAAAAAAAAGCGCATGGTGGATTGTATAGTTGAACACATAGGCGAATACCTTATGGAGGATGTATACACCTTAATAGATGTACACATGAATTTACATACTTTAATGACAGACAGACATGCTAAGATACACATAAATGTGTACAATAAGGGACCTTTGAAAGGATTTCAAGAATATATAGAGGATATGTGCGAATTAAAAATGAAACAACCACCACACTAAAAGAAATAGAGCTACAGCTGATGAAAATTGGAGGAGGCTGATAGACCCACTGAGATCCGAGTACGAAAAACGGGCAGTCTGGAATTAAGGCCTCCAATAGGTACGACCATAACCTGAAGGTTAGTGCTCCACCTTGAGGAGAGGTGTGCTTTAATTTCTTTTCCCACCCCAAGAGGGCACACAGGGAATGTAGAAGGCCCTCTACCCAAAGCTCTGAATTACGAATTCACAGAGATCGAGGTTTGCTAGAAGAAATCTAGGGAGGCAGTGAGACCACCCTGATCCCTGACTCCTCGACTGCAACAACCAACTAATAAGGACTTGGGAGCTGGAATCTAGCTCACAATGCGGAACGCGAGGGAGAGACCCTGCATGCATCGACTCCTGCACCACAGCTCCCCTACAGACCATTGGGCATATGGAGGCCCGAGGGCATTCAGGTCAGTCACACACCTGATCACCCCACGCTATTCACCAGTTAAGTGGAAGGAGGGTTTGACCCCCCTAAACCTCCTTCTCTACCTCCAAAATATGAACAGTTTGAGCGCTCATGAGAGCACAAAGAAGACTGATACTAGCCAAGAACCGCTTCTTCTCATGTTAAGCTAGCCCCAGGGAAAGGCCAGGAACTACCTACGTGATAGCCGATATGCTATGCTTTTTTACTACATTAGCAACCACCACGATAGGAATAAAGGACTTGGGTGGAAAGGAAGGGCTGAGTGCTGGAATGCCATCGAGCTCCATTGTTTGCACTTCCTCTCCCTACAGTTCTCTCCACTTCCAACGGACGAACGTTGTAAGAAATCGACCCCCCTCTAATACCAATTGCAATGGACAGCCTGAGCATTATAGGGATACTGTGAGGGCTTATGAAGGGACCTTGAACTATGAATAACCAGAGATATAGACTTACTTCTGTCTTTTCATGAATACGCGAGTCACGTTATGAGTCGCCTCATGACGGAGGTCTAATGAGTTGCTAGAATACTACATGCGATAGATACCCCTTGGAGCTTTACATTTCACGTCATTCTCTATTGTTTACTACTATACGATACGCAACATAGGGCAAAGTGGCACTTCCTACACAACAAGACAAAACACCTATAGACGCGCACACAGACGTGTTTACTCAACTAAAAAAAAAACTTATGGGCGCGTCTATTTGCACGTCTATTAGTGCATTTACATACCTACGTCTAAAGGCACATCTACATAGTAGACAGATGCACCTATAGATGCACATATAGACATGTAAATAGATGCTCTGCTAGAAATTTTAAAAAACAGACAGACGCATCCATAAATGCATTTATAGACGCATTTATAGACGTGTTTGTAGACGTGTAAATAGATGCCTCTCGAACAGACATACGCGTATATAGACGCCCTGATATTTTTTAAAATTTGTGTGCTTAAACAGAATGCTGTGTATGTTGTGTATGCTATGTAGTTACAGGAATCCCATTTCCACATTGTGTAATTCAATTCTTACAGCCAACCGCATTTTAATTAGCACTCTTGCAAGCACGTCTATAGCCGACAATCACAATTCCAAATAAAACATTACAACTCCAAAACGTTTAGTTCACAAGGCATTAATTGATAGAACGTTGCACAATAAAATTGAAAGCCAAAAAAATAAAAAGAGTGTATATTAATTCATAGCTCAAAAAGTGCTTGTATGTACATATAGCATGAAGCTAAGCCATGTCTTGTGGCTTCAAGTACCAAAAATAATAGGAGCGTATATACAAGAGGCACGAAGCCAATCTAGTGGCTTTAAGTACAAAAAAGAGTAGCTAGCACTACTTCTACGACTAATCTAAGTTCTCCACGTCCTTGCTCCCTTCTACACTCCCTTTTGTGCTCCCTTCTCTGTCTCCTTCTTCCTCGTCTTCTTTCTCATCTTCTTGTGCAGGGTCCTGTAAACAAGGGACAACATATATCAATGTATGAAAAATCAAATCTTTACTTATAATATTGACATTATTTAATTACTTTCAAATACCTCGGGAGGCGCTCCAGTAACCCGGATATATTGCTCCTCAGTAATCAACCCGTCATTATAGAAGTGCCTCCATGTATCTCCTCTATGATGGTGGCGGTGGTAGGCTGTCTCGACAGGAGTAGGGTACCTGCCCATGATATCAAGCTGCAAGATGACACAATTTGTAGAGGAGTTAGTACAAAGAAACAACCTCCTAATAAACTACATAAACAATATAATTTGAGATCGATACTTACAAATTGGGCCTCCCATGATTCAACACCCCCTGCTCCAAAATGCACGCTTCCATATTGCTCCATTTGGATCCTTCGTGCCTCCACGTGCTGCAGACTGGGTTCCTCCTTCGCTGACTTCAGTGCTTTCTTCCACTCACGCTTGTGAGCGGTGTGGGGTGGGCCCCTTGGTGGTTGACCTCCCTCGAGCCTGGCAAGCTCCGCTAGTGCCTGCCTCTTAAAAGCGAAGATCTTTTATTGCTAAGTATCGTAACATTGGCCCATTTATCTATGAAGTTCTGAACATTGGGGGGGTTAGGATACCTAGAGCAAATAGCAACGAGGGTCTCATCAGCCAACCTCTTTGGATGGTCTTTGTAGTGAATAAAGCAATCTCTGTAATTATTAGCAATTACAAAAGCGCATGAAGGCCATGATGTCCTTCCCCCGTGCATCCATCAAGATACCTCCTATCTGAGTGATGTCATAGTAGATCATACCATCACCCGGAGGCACATCTAAATCATCTGAATCATCCTCGTCCCCACCACCAACCCTCCCAAAGCACTGTGCCATTCATCCCCCACCGCTCTCCCTACTACTACGCTTACTACTAGGTCGTGTCGAGCTATTATGCTGGGCACTCATAGCTAGAGAAGCGACTCTTGATTGCACGGGACTACGTGGACCACTCATAGCTAAAGAACCAAGTCTCAACTGCACGGGAGTACACTGATGGCTCTACGAGGCAGAAGGGCCTCTTGACAGCATGGAGGAAGGGGATCTTGATAGCATGGGGGAAGGGGCTCGACTCTGTAGCCGGATGGGTTGTGTTGACTCCACTGGGGTAATCTCAGTTGGTGTGGGGTTGGGGTGGTTTGGAGTCTATAGTGCCGACTCTTGTTAGAGTACCCGTCATGTAGCCGTATAACTCCCTAAGACTGGGAGGGTGCCCCAAAAGGTTATATAACTCCCGAAAGATGGTCTTTCGAAGATCAGGTGAGCCTAAAGAGCTTCTTGGCCACATGATGAACTGGAAAAAAGAAAAAAAGAAGATTACTAATGAACTAAGCAGAGAAAAAGAAGAGAAAAAGAGAGAAAAAGAGAGAAGGAAAGAGAGTAGAAAAGAGAGGAAAAGTGGGGATGAAAGAGAGGAGAAAGGAGAGGAAAAGAGAGGAGAAAAAGAGAGAAAAAGTGGGATAAAAGAGAGAAGGAAAGAGAGGAAAATAGAGGAAAAGAGAGGAGAAAAAAAGAGAGAAAAAGAGAGGAGATAAGAGAGAAAAAGAGAGACAAAAAGAGAAGGAAATAGAGGATAAAAGAGAGAAGGAAAAAGAGAGGAAAATATAGAGTGCAATTCCTTTTTTCAATCATGCTTTCCCTTTCCATCATTCATGCAATCCCCTTCTTTAGTCATGCAATCCCTTTCCATCATTCATGCAATCCCCTTCTTCAATCATGCAATCCCTTTCCATCATTCATGCAATCCCTTTCTTCATTCATGCAATCACTTATTTCCATCATTCAATATGCAATCCTTTTCTTGGAAGTGGAAGTGGAAAGGGAAAGGGAAGAGGAAAGAGAAAGGAAAGGAAAGGGAAGGGAAGGGAAGGGAAGGGAAGGGAAGGCCACAGACCAGGGAAAAATAACAGAGTGCGTCTATCTTTGTGTATAACAGTGCATCTATAGACGTGGCTATTTGTTTCCAAAAATAGAGTAGACGCATCTATAGATACACTCTTAGACATGCTCTTAGACACGCTCTTAGATGCGTCTATAGATGCGCTCCGATAGACGGGCTATTCTAAAAGCTTGAAAAGGACATGCGCCCGATACACAAGCACAACACTAGTACCAAAAACATTCGTTTCTTGGATATGACAAAGGACGAATCCAAAGAGAGCAACTTTCAAAGAAGATCAACCATAAAGAGACTTACCTTGGATAGAGGTATGGAAGCTTCTTGTCCTTCTTCAAAGCTGCTTCTCTTTCTTCTCTTCCTTGTTCAACCTTTGCTTCTCTTTCTTCTCTTCCTTGTTCACCCTCTTCTCTTGTGTGCTTGGAGATGATTGTGTAAGCCTAGAGATAAGTGTGGGTGCTTGGAGATAAGTGTGGATGCTCGGAACTATGTCTGTTAATAGCAAAGCAAGCCGTGCGATGCAAAAAGTATGTGAAGAAAAGCAAGCGTGCTAAAAGTAGGTTTGAAAATCGCATCTATAAGCGCATCTAATTGCACGTCTATATATGTGTCTAAATGCGCATCTAATTGCATGTCTACAACACGGTTTAGATGCGCCTATAGACACGCACCATAGAACAGATGTGATTTTAGACGCAGTATTAGACGCACCATAGAGTTTTAAGATTAAATATTTGATACAAGAGCAAATTTTTTGGGTTGTTTATTTGTAGGATGTCTTCATCTTCAACAAGTAGCTCCAATGAGGATGAATCCCTCCGTATCCACTATCACGAAATGTGGTTGGAGCAAAAATCAAATGTATGTGTGATCGATGTCGAGGAAACATGTATCATGCATATAGGATTACACTCAATCACATCTCAAAGTATGGAGAATGGGATGCGACCGTAAACATGGTAAGTGTTAAAGAGTTAAGGTTGGTTGAGATACCTATGGGTGTTCATATGTTTGAGTTATGATCCCATTTTAATTTGATACAAGATGCAGTGCCACACCCACATATGTTGCCCTATGCTCGTCATGAGGAGGCGAAGCATCGGCGATATGAGGTGGGATCTTCAGGAGGGACCGTTACGGATGCATGGAGTGATGGTGATAGTAGCCCTCTACCATTACCTCATGAAGCCATGGAGGAGGAGGTGTTTGATGATATGGTGCAGGATTTATATGTCCATCAATCCAAAGGGAGGGATGACAGCATGGAGCAGGACAATCTTTTTACTACAGCATCGACTCCACTGTTTGAGGGGTTCCACCTCAAGATCAATCATCTGCTTGATCCCATGCATATCATCAAGAATGTGGCATTTACCATTTGGGAACATTTGAATGGGACACACGATTATGTAGGCATAAGGGAGGATCTACGTACCACAAGGAGGATGCATGAAGCTTGGCCACAAGAGAGACCAAATGGGCGTGTTTTTTACCTCGTGCACTGTGGAGGTTATCAAAGCTAGAGATGGTGGCGGTGAAGCGTGCTATTACTACAATTCGTACTCCCACTGGATGCATGAGGTGTTTGAAGGGGTCTTTACAAAGAGCAAGAAAAGAGGTGGAGCAATTATATGGCTTGAAATCTCATGATTGGCACAAGATGCTCCAAGTAAGTATTTTATGTGCATAATATCTTTTTCCTTTCAAATTTGTGAGTGAATTAGAAGCAACTTATCAACCATTCCTCGTGTGTTTAGTTCATACTACCTACTAGCATTTCTCATAGTGCATCGAAGGACGTGAAGGATTGTATTTACAAGATGGGCGAGCTTGTGAGGTACTTTACATGATACAAAATGTGATGCATATCAATGCTCCATGCAAGGTGTTCATATTGCTAATATGGTGTACTTTTTGATTTCTAGGTATGTGAGCTCAAAGGAAATAGACCCCACCACACTTGAGAATGCTCGACTTATGTTAGTGGGGGTGGTTTGTTTAGTGGAGGAGACATTTCCACATTCTATTCTCACAAGCCAACTACATCTCATAGTGCATTTGGTGGATGAGATTGCTATATGCGATACTATACATGCACGATTGTTGTTCTTCCTCGAGCGCTTCATGAAGACCTTGAACGGTTTTGTGAGACAAAATGCAAGACCCGAAGGTAGCATGGCCGAGGGTTGGTTGGTGCAAGAGTCACTTGTATATATTTCTGAGTTTCTTGTTGATGTGGATAGCTCTCTCCCACGACTATGGAGAGATTATGAAGACCTAAGGATGACCTCTATTGTGCCTCAAGGGAAAGGATGCAACAAAGTTATAGACATGAAGTTTCTTAATAATATCAACCTCTCTTGCGTGCTTAATAGTGATGTGATGAAAAGATGGGTGACAAGATACGAGGATGCAAAGGCAAGAAGACAAGAAGAAAGGGCCCTCTTTCGTACACACCACGGATCTCGTGTGCCATACCCTCAGTATCTAAGAGCATTTCCAAAGGATATTCATGTGGATTGGCTACTTGATGAAATGGAGAAAGCAAATAAAGATGAGGGGATGCATATCACAATGGAAGAATGGGAGTATGCTAGGGGATGCATGAGCAAGGTCGGTATATAGAATGTTATGCATAAGTTAGGAGGTTTCAATAATTTAGATTGCTTATTTAATTGATTTTGTCTTGGTGTAGTGCACTATGTTCAATGCTATATCGTGTGAGGGCAAGCATTTTCGAACACAATGGATTGATGATAAGAGAAACACACAAGATTGCGGCATCATTACTAGCTTTGAGGGAGCCAATGGAGCCATGGATGATTATTGTGGCATAATCTAAGATATTATTAAGCTTGACTTTCGATGCTTCTTTGTGTATGTTTTGGATGTAAAGTGGTTTAAGGACGTGGTGGAAAGAGGCCCTAATGCAACAATCAAATGCCATGCAAGTGGCTTTGTAACTATTGACTTTACAAAGTTTTGGTAAAGTAAGGACACACTAGTACTACTGCAACAATGTGAACAAGTACTGTACACACATATAAAAATACTCACTTTTAAATATTTGATACCTTCGATGCAAGGAAAATAACATGATTGTATTTGTGTTTGAATTAGGTTGTCTATCAACCAATGGTGGATAATAATAGATGGTGGCATGTCATACCTATTATGCCACGTTCCAAAGTGATGTATAGTACATTTACTAATATGGAGCATATGGAGGATGATCATGGCCATGGAGGTGATGATGACCGTAATATGAGAGAGGAGGATGATCATGAGATAGGAGATACAGATATTGAGGCCATTACCCGTGAGGACGAGCCTACCATTGGTGATGCTGATTTCGATGAGCACATGAGTAGCACAAGTAGTAGTGGGTTGAATGTATTTGTAGATCTAAACACTTGTTTGGATTTTGAAGTAGATAGTTTGGCAAGGGTTGATCTCATTGAGGATGAGATTGAACCATCATTGATATTGGCAAAACTATTTTACATATTGTCTCATTCTCCTCACCTCACTTAATTTTTGTATATGTGGGTTTCCAAAAAAGCATTGATGTTTTTGTTAAAATTATGTGCTTTGGTAATCATGAGCAATGTTTGGAAAGTAGTAATGTACATTTACTAGCCTACACCTAAATCTCACTTTCTGTATTCTCCGTTTTGCGTCTAAATACGCATCTATTTCTCAGTGTAGATGCACTAATAGATGCACTAATACACGTGCAAATAGATGCACTATTAGATGCAGTGTTAGATGCACCCGTATTTTCTTAGTGTAGACGTGCTAATAGACACATCAATACACGCGCAAATAGACACGCTGTTAGACACGCCCATAATTTCTCTATTCAAGAAATGCCTATAGATGCGCCCACTATTTTGTGCATCTATCAAGTGCGTCTATAGCTGCTTTGTGTTGTTGTGTACAACCCTAGTCGAATCTGAGGGAGCCCATAATATATGGGTAAGCCCGCAAGGTCTGGGGACATGCTCCGCACTAAGGGAATCCTCTTATGAATGGAGAGGAGCCGTTTGATGTTTGTCCTTTGCTCGTGTGCACAGCCACCATGTATAAGAACAAGAGAGGAAGCTTGGATTCGGGTTACCACATCTGCACGATGGAAAGTAGATGGAGAGGAAGCACTTTCACCTTACGATCACGTAGAAACTTTGAAAAAAACAGAGTAGGCTAGGAGACATCGCTCCACCAGGCTATATGGCAACCAGAAATGGTGGTATACTCCTTATAATCATCTAGCATTCATTTGAACGATGTTCAGAAAGCAATATATGGGTTACGAGATAGAGCTACCTATTCAGCATACCCAAAAAAACAAACATGATTGTCCCAGTGCCGGATGAGAGAGGACAAAAACGTTTCATATTAACAAACGAAAGAAACCTTCTACTTATGAGGGCTTGATGCCTCGACATGTTGATACTTTAGAGATGTAAAATATAGATTGGAAGTCGACTAGCTTAAGTTCATATGCATCTCGGGCTCCCCTGCATCCTACAAAAAAAAGAACATGAAGTCCTTCTACATGGACATGATGATCTATTAGAACACTGAGGACGTCGGTCAACAAGGAAGCTTCTCCACTCCTGTTCATAGTCTTTAAGTGAATACTCAACATGATGCGCATTCTGAGGTTGGCCTTTAATGAGGGTTTCCTAACTATGAAATTATAAACTTATACATGAGCATTCATCTCAGCTCACGCACTCCTCTCCTATTGTATGGATACCCTTATATAAGAATATAAATAATGCTCGATCGATACGGAGAGAGCATACATTAAGAAATAGCATGGTTGCATTGGGAGTGCTCCTACCGATAATCGAGTACACGTAGAAAGCATATAATGACTACAAAAGTCCTCAACGGCCCATGCCCCAGGGACAAACAAATGATAGAACTAGTGCAGGTAAATTCACATAGGATAGATGGTGACAAATATGATTACGAATACTAGTAGAACGAGTGATTGAAAGAATCATCTATACTAATGTAATCTTTGAAGCATCTGTTATGAGATTCTAAGTTTACTTTTCACGAAAACTGGCTCGAAACTCCCCGTGAGCCTCTCTCCAAGCTTTATAAACATTACTATTACTAAAATCTTCTTGATTCGATTGCCTTCTTTTACACTTGCCTCTAGCTTAGTCAACTATGCACGCTATGGGCAGCTTCAAATACTAAGGCCTAGCATAGTTGTAGGAGGAGTGCCTTGAGCCTTCAAGATCCCCAAAAATTATGGGAGCTCCTGATCACCGACTGAGTTACCTATGGTTCCTTTGCAAGATCTTCTTGCCTCCATGATCATAGCCTCCATAACCTTGGCCCAAAGAGGAGGCTTCATTCGATAATATAGCCAGAGAGCCTTGTTAGCATGTACCATAAAGTAATATTAGATACAGAGAACTTTTTGTGATATGATGGTTGTCATGAGCTATTACAAAGCATAATACTACATCATATGACAGGCTGCTCACAGGGCAGGAATACTATACTAACAATATTATTTTTTGCTCACTGGGACACAGTTTGAAGTTATTAATGAGCCCTCCTTTGAGGTCCAAGCATTCTATCATAGGTTATTGGTATAATGCTCTGTTCTAAAATTCACAATCCAATAAGAAGAGCTTATGGGAAGAATACTTTGGGCTCCAATGGCCAATTTTTTTGGATGAAGTAATGCTTTACTATAACTATATCATTTTACTAATCACTATTTTGCTATAGAATCACAATATAGAGACCTCGGAATAGTATTACTTGCTTGTTTTACATGCACTATAGAGCCGAAGTCCTCTAAATCCACTATGAGCTATATGTATGCAAGATACTACAATACAATATGCACACACTATCTCTCTATATGTACATTAATACATTTGGCTAGAAAGATAGACTATCATCTCCTAGTATGAATTAGGACATGTCACACAAACTTCCCCTCCCACTCCCCCTCTTCTATTGCTTAAAATGATGGGAATGACAGGGATGACAATGTTGAGATATCAAGCTCTACCCCCGATATATCTCCTGGATGACTATCATTTATGTCACCGCCTATGTTAGTTGTACTCGTGGTGTAGTTAGACTACCACGTATGTTTTTGGTTTGGGTTCACATATGAACCACGTATTCTAGGGTTTGACGTATAGGGTATTTCCCTCTTCTATTGTATTGTTGTTGTGTGCAAAAGTGAAGAAAGGCTTCACCCTCCAACCTTGTGTCCTCTCTCTTTTGTGTGTTGTGAAGAAAGCTACACTTGAGTCTCCTATCTCTCTCCCTTATTCTTTACATGGTATCAGAGCCTTGTTCGTGGTAAGGAGCTCAAGAAAGCAAGCCAAGTTTGTGGTGTCCTGGTAAGAGGACCAATGTTGCTTTCCTATTTCGAGTTTGGGAGCAAATCTCTGCAGGTAGCACAGCCAGAAGTGCATGAGTGCACTGTTTCAGATTGAGAGGCCCTTCGCGGTGTGGCGAGAGCGCAGTGTATGCTGCGGGACAAGGGCGAAGCCCTTGGTGACTTTATTTTTTTGATTTGAGGCCGTTTCGGGGCCCGTTTTGAAGGCGGAAGTTCTTCGCAGGCACTCAGAAAAAGGCCCTGTTTTTCGCTGTGCGACCACTGCGCGGCTAGTCGGTGGAAAGGTGCCACAGAAATTGCATCGTATGCCTGTGTGCAGAGATATTGGGAGTTGCAGATTCATGCCTGTTGCCTGTTGATGCAAAATCGTACTAGGAAGTGACTGTGTGGTGAAATACCACTTTCGTCAGTGTTGCGGATCTGCCCCTGTGAGGCTGTTTGCAGAAGTTTTGCTATTTGCCCTTGTGAGGCATTTGCTGTGTTTACAGGTTGCTGTTGCAATTCGTGATTTGTAAAATGTCTGAGAATCTGTCTACCATTGTCAGTGAGAAGCTTGACAAGAACAACTTCCAAGCATGGAAGTTCAGGATGACAGACTTCCTTATGGGAAAGGGAGTTTGGGATTACATCAGTGGTGAAACTACAGAACCAGTTTTGGGTGCTGCTTCCACTCCTGCTGAATTGAAGGCCTTTAAAGAATGGCATGAAAAAGCCAGAAAATGCTTGTATTGGCTGTCTGTTAGCATTTTAGATTCTATGATTGTGCATATACAGGATGTAGAGACGCCTAAGGAGGCATGGGATACATTGGTGAAGCTGTATAGCACAAATACCAAAGCACGAAAGATGCAGCTAAAGCAGGAGTTGCACAATGTGCAAAGGAAAAATCTGAATATAAATGAGTATTCCTTGAAGGTGAAAGGCCTTGCAGATTCTCTTGCCTCCACTGGAGCACCTGTTGATGATGAGGACTTAGTGTCCGTGACCTTGAATGGTCTTGGGAAAGATTATGCACAGTTTCGGACATCCATTGGAGTCCGTGAAACATTTCCTGATTTTCAGGAACTTATTGCTCTCTTGCTGAGTGAAGAGCAAAGGAATGGTGGTTCAGCCACCTCAACTTCTCAAGAGACTGCTTTCTACTCGAATACAGGTAGAGGCAGGGGTAGAGGAAGAGGCCGTTTTGGTGGCCGTGCAGGAAATCAGAACCAACAGCAACAACAGGAAAACCAGTCCTATGGAGGAGGACGTGGTAGCTCTAGAGGCAGGGGGAGCCAAAGAGGCCGTGGTTCATGGCAAAGGAACCAGCAAGTAAATAGCAGCACAGAATGCTATTATTGTGGAAAGCCTGGACACAAGGAGAATACATGCTATAAAAAGCAGAATGACATCAAAAGTGGGAAGTTGCAGCAAAGCAACTATGCATCATCAAGTGGGCATGGTGACGACAGAAATGAGCACCTTTTTGTGATGCAGCATATGGTTAACTCCATGTCAGGAGATGCTGCAGCTTGCAATGATGTTTGGTATGTTGATTCAGGTGCCTCTAACCACATGACCAGTCATGGTGAGTGGTTTCATGATGTTAGAAATTTGGATAAGCCAGGTTATGTTGAAACAGGTGATGATACTGTGCACCCAATTACGCAGGTTGGTAAAGTGCCATTGGCTATGCAGGATGGCAAAACGAAGTACTTGGCAGATGTACTTCATGTTCCAAAAATCTTTAAGAACCTGGTTTCAATTGGCCAGATGGTTGAGCAAGGTCTGCAGGTTAGATTTAATCCTGATGGATGCTTTGTTGAGGACTTGAAAAATAAGTGCCGCTTGGTTGCAAAAGGTAACAAAAATGGCAGAATGTTCACCTTGGATGTTGATATGCCTGAGGTGAAAGCTGCTATGTTTGCGCATGGGAGAGGTGTCATTATAGATATTGAGATATGGCACAAGCGCATTGGGCACGTGAATATACAAAGGCTAAAATCTATGCAAACGAAAAACATTGTTGCAGGTTTGCCTAAATTCAGAGTTGAGGGAATGCAAAAGGTATGTGAAGCATGCCAAATGGGTAAGCAGGCCAGACATGCATTTCCCAAAAATGCTAAGGTGAGCAGAAGACCTTTGGAAGTGATCCATTCAGATGTTTGGACAACCAAAGCTGCTTCTATTGGTGGATGCCATTATTATGTGACGTTTATTGATGACTACACTAGGAAGGTGTGGATTTATTTTATGAAGCACAAAAGTGAAGTGTTCAGCCATTTCAAGGCTTTTAAGGCCATGGTTGAAAAAGAGAAAGGTGTGCATATTAAAGTGCTAAGATCTGATTGAGGGAGAGAGTACTTTTCAGAAGAATTTTGTGAATATCTGAAAGAACAGGGAATTCAAAGGAAGTACTCATGCAGGTCTACCCCTCAGCAGAATGGGGTTGCAAAAAGGAAGAACAGGCATATTGCAGAAGTAGGACGGGTGATCCTAAATGAGAAAAACATGCCTGATTATTTTTGGGCTGAAGCAGTAGCAACTGCTGTTTATATTATGAACAGAACCCCCACTGCAGCTGTCCATGGCATGATGCCTGAAGAAATGTATACAGGCCAAAAACCAGATATTTCTCACTTGAAGGTATTTGGTTGCATAGCTTATGTTCATGTTCCTGATGAGAAGAGAACAAAGCTGGATCCAAAGGCAGAAAAATGCATCTTTATTGGATATGCTCTGCACCAGAAAGGGTATCGCTGTTATAACCCTTCCACCCGCAAAATGCAAGTGAGCAGAGATGTTGTTTTTGATGAAATGAGCAGCTGGTATGCACCAACTGTTATGATAGGAGATGCAGATGCAGGAAATAGGAATGCTGCAATAAATGCAGAGCAGCAATCTCAAGCCTTGAGTGGACCCAGAGAGTCCTCTACTAGTGGATCTAATGCATGGACAGGGAGATTGAGATCTAGTGAATCGTCACATGGCAGTCCTGATAGTGTTGTGCAGGTATCACATAAGGGAAAAGAAAAAGTAGACAATGCTCCAGTGTTTGATGTGTCTGCTGGTAGCTCTATACATCATTTACAAACCAAAATGATATCTTCATTTTAAAATTAAAAATTTACATATATAATTAAAGCTGCCTCTTTTTGTCACATTTCTTTATAGTCAGTCAAAGATGTACAAAGAAGCAATTATTTTGTCTATTTTTTAAGAACCTCCTGCAGGCGCCTTTAGAAAGAGGTGCCACAGACCTGCAAGAGGCACCGTGATAATCTTGAGGTTCCTCAAAAGACAAAGACCACCACAGTCACGAATGAGAGAAGCACAAACATAAAAATCAACCGGAAAAGATGCAAACATTTTGCTCCCATATGGGGTTTGATCTTGCAAATTGCCATTGTCCTCAAACGCTAATGTGCATGCAGAGCTCCGGCACAAGAACATCAAGATGCATCAACAAAGCTTGAGGGAACAACCATTCTCAATTAGAGCAATCCTTGCAATGAGAGTATTGGTGGATGTCCCCATGTCTTCTCTAATTAATCCGTCGGTAGTAGAGTGAATCTCACTCCATAAGGCAACCAAGTATCGGTTATTCAGTTCATTAATAGCTCTATTGTGTGCACACATATCATGAATGGACTTTAACTGCTTTATAATGCTTGCAGGAGATTGGCACGCAGTTGCATGTCTAGTTTGCTGGGCCAAGGGTCCCACGCTTGTGAAGTAGAAAGGTGCATAGCTGCCTGCCTCATTGAGCAAGTGGAAGGCCCTGCCCTTGCGAGTTGTTTCATTGTATGTAGATCACGTCATTGATGGATTGACAATACCACAACATCCATGTTGATGGAGAGTCAAGTGGCTCTGAAATGAGCCTTGATGAGGAACTTGGGATTCCTTCTGTTGTTACACCTGGTGCAAGGAAAAGTAGGCATGATTTAAAGACTCCTGCAACTGATCCAGCTGTACGAAGGTCCACTCGTATTAAGTATCTAGTTGACAGATGGGTATACAGCACATCACTATGCTTATATGGTCAAGGTTCTAGAGGAGCCAGAGCCCACATGTTTTGAGGATGCAGCAGGGCATAAAAATTGGGAAGCAGCTATGGATGAAGAGATGGCTGCCTTGGATGCAAACCACACTTGGGATTTGATGCCTTTGCCTCATGATAAGAAGGCTATTGGCTGCAAGTGGGTTTACAAAGTAAAGCACAATGCTGATGGGTCTGTTAGCAGGTACAAGGCAAGATTGGTTGCCAAAGGTTTTGCGCAGACATATGGAATTGACTATGAGGAAACTTTCAGCCCAGTTGCAAGGATGGCAACCGTGAGAGCAGTAATTGCTATGGCTGCTGCAAAGGGATGGTCTTTGCATCAGATGGATGTGAAAAATGCCTTCTTGCATGGTGATTTGCAGGAAGAGGTTTATATGATGATGCAGCCAGAAGGTTATGAGGATAATTCACACCCCGATTTTGTATGCAGGTTGCACAAAGCCTTGTATGGCTTAAAACAGGCGCCGAGGGCATGGTCAGACAAGATAGGGCAATATCTTGTCACTATTGGATTTCAGATTTCCAATTCAGATTTTTCACTTTATGTGAAAAGGACAAACAGAGGGATTGTGCTTATAGTCGTCTATGTTGATGACTTGATTATTACAGGTGATAGTGATGCAGACATTAATGAAGTGAAGCTGCTGTTGAAGCAAAAATTTGAGATGAAGGATTTGGGAGAGCTGCGTTACTTCTTGGGCATTGAGGTTATTAGATCCCCCAGTGGGATATGGCTGTTGCAAAGGCAATACGGTTTGGACATGCTGTCCAAATATGGGATGACAGGCTGTAAGCCTATCTCTGTTCCATTGGAGCAGAATGTGAAGCTCAATGCAGAGACAGGTGAGCTTCTTGAAGATATTACTATGTACAGGCGCATAGTAGGTAGCTTGATTTACATGACTATAACCAGACTAGATTTGAGCTATGCTGTGGGGCTGGTGAGTCAGTTTATGCAGGCACCGAGGAAGCCACATTTGGATGCAGCTAGGCGCATACTATGGTATGTGAAGTCCACATTGCATTATGGACTGTTTTATGAAGCTGGGTGTGCATTACAGGTACATGGATACACAGATGCTGACTGGGCTAGTAGTGTCTCAGACAGGAGATCTACTAGTGGTTTTATGTTTTCCCTTGGGAGTGGTGCCATCAGTTGGAGCAGCAAGAAGTAGCCAACAGTTGCCTTGTCGAGCACAGAGGCTGAGTACAGGGGTGCAGCAATGGTTGCATGTGAGGTAGCTTGGTTACGGAAGCTACTTGCAGATATGGGACAGTCAATTCATGCAGCAGTTGTCATTCATTGTGACAACATTAGCAGCATCATGCTTGCTAATAACCCAGTTTATCATGCTAGAACGAAGCACATTGAGGTGCATTATCACTTTGTGAGAGAGAAGGTTCTAGCTGGTGAGATTGATCTTGTCTATGTTAGCACTGAGGAGCAGGTGGCTGATATTTTATGAAGGCATTGGGTACCGAGAAGCTTCGCAGATTTAGGAGCTTGCTTGGTGTACGTGAGATGGATTTGAGCTTGAGGGGGAGTGTTGAGATATCAAGCTCTACCCCCGATATATCTCCTGGATGACTATCATTTATGTCACCGCCTATGTTAGTTGTACTCGTGGTGTAGTTAGACTACCACGTATGTTTTTGGTTTGGGTTCACATATGAACCACGTATTCTAGGGTTTGACATATAGGGTATTTCCCTCTTCTATTGTATTGTTGTTGTGTGCAAAAGTGAAGAAAGGCTTCACCCTCCAACCTTGTGTCCTCTCTCTTTTGTGTGTTGTGAAGAAAGCTGCACTTGAGTCTCCTATCTCTCTCCCTTATTCTTTACAGACAACTGTGGATGAATGTTGAAGCCTACAGCGGTTACAAGTGTAAGACAATGGTTCTGAATTATGTTGTACCTTGATTGACGCAGGTGAGTTTGGCCACTTTTCCCAATCTTTTGATGCTTACAAGGAGAATGGGGGCTCTTCATCCATGACACTGTAGCACTACATAAATAACCTTTTTGGAGCCTAGCAGAGGCACTTATCGGTAGCTACACCTGGCTAAAATTCCATAAGGAAGCTTAAGTAGAATACTTTGCAAAAAACAATCAGTTTTTATGATGTAGGATAATTCTGAGATTTTGGAGTACGAAATATTTTGAAGGAAAATATCTTTGGAACTAACAAAATGCATCATGGATGCCTTTATCGACATGTTGATGAACTACGCTTAGATGTATTAGTTTCTTGCAAGAATCTTACATATACATAATGGCTACACAAGCAAGAAAGATTTCAATACAGTAGTTAGGAATGCTTGGGCTTTGTCAAAAGTTGTTTAATTTTCAGATTAACCCCCATGTAATGATTAACCCCCTAATGGTGATGATTGCCATGCACCAACAGCAAGGTGATTGATGGGATCAAATGAGGATTGAAGTATCCCAACTAATTGTGTTAATTTTCTAAGCACCTTGGTACTTACAATGCAAAGGAAGGGATGCTGAGTACATGAGATCATAAGAAGGTGGTACTAGAATGGAGGAGTAGAAAGTAGAAAACAGAAAAGAAAAGAGAAGAAATAAAAAAGCAAAGAGACGAGAGATAGAATTGGTAGGAAAAACACAGACTTGCAAATTCGATGTGGATTTCAAAGATCCTAACTTATCTAATTTGCATGCTTCCCTCCATCAGGCCACTTTATGGTTCGAAGACTTGATCAAACTTGGTTATGACCCACTGTTACCAGCCCCTTCACCAGCCTGCCAGGCCCTTGACGATGTTCAATAAAAAGATCCATGAGGCCATAATAGACTTGGACAGGAAGGAATTCCATAGCCATCCAGAGTCAGGCAGACTGTTGACTATGTAGCTATCATTCAATGATTGGTTCCCTTGGATTTTCTAAGTAAAATGCAGTATGGATTTCTCTTTGCCGCACCCTTAAGCATTAACTTAATTGTGAACATAGTCATGATGAAGTAATGGTTGCCAGGGGCCTTCTGAAGCTTTAACTAAGAATGTGGAATAGTGGAGATGTAGATTTATTAAAGTAGTAGGTCACACACACACACACACACACACACACACATGCACCCACTCATCCACACTGACACACACATGACACACATGTGCATCACACACACACACACACACACACACACACACACACACACACACACACATGCACATGCACATGCACACATGCGTGCGTGTGTGTGTGCACACACTCATGCACACTGACACACACATGACACACATGTGCATCACACACACGCAGACACACACATGCACACATTGGCCTCCCAGGAGGGAAGGTACTGGACCCCCTAATCCAGAATGCATGGATGGAACTTGTTTTCATGTGTAGGATCAACTACTACCCACAATTAAGGAGGACATTCAAACGGAAAGCTTGGGGAGTTTACAAACGCCCATGATGGAGCCCCTCAAAAAGCCATAATAGCACCGACTAAACCCCATGGTCACCAACTAACACTTTAGACTGAGAAAAAATGATGCACACTAGGTGCCTTATAGTTGTAGAGAAAAGACTTGATTAAGGTAAGAGGGTAGGACCAAAGGTGGGGAGGAGCCCTTCACATCAAGCCCTCCACCACCTCCCCCATTCCCCCATGCAACTCGTGGGCAATAAAGGCAACATCCCCCCAAAGATTAGTGGCATGAATTCGATTTCATGGAGCTAGACAAACGTCCATAGTACTTGGGCACAGTAGCAAATATGAGTCTCCCTTCCCGCCTTCCCACCCTTTGTAAAGTCTCCAATGACCACTTGAGGACTCTACCTTAGAAGGAATCCGAGGCGCATCGAGCTCAACGGCTGGAAAAACCAAGGAGTCCTCAGCAGTCACTCCCCTAAAATCTCTGACAACACGGATTCCTAGAGGCTCCAAGCTCCTACTCATAAACGAAGGAACTTGGTATGACAACCAATCCCTGACAAGGCTCTTCATTATGATTAGGGACCCTCGAAAGAAACACTCCACAAAATGAAGGAGGGAGCACAAGTAAGTAACACAGATTCATTTCTTTCTCCCCCTGCTCCCGCCTAGCCAGGGAATGGCATCGACTCCACTCCCTCCCCTTAAGCTCTTGCAGTAGTGAGGTTTACATGGGAGGCACGAGACACTGATATGACGATAGAGGGCTATCATGAGCCCGATGAAACAAAATGTGATGACCCAATGCCATCTTGCATTCTCTCACACCTAATAGGTGGGACTCAGCAAGCCAAGAAGAGCATCGCATAGCCGGATGGTTTTGCTTCACTTGCGTCCCCCCTCCCCCTTGTAGGTTTCCCAGTATATACCCACATTATTGTTAGAACTTACCTAGCAAAGGCCAGCCAAAAACCAATCCACGTAGAGTGCTGTTGGGATCAACTCCACAGCAAATGCGCTGAAGATCTAGTCCACCTCTACTAATAATAGGGGATGAGAGAAAGACCTTGCATGCAGTCTATAGAGAATGGAGCTTATAGTCTCCACTCCATAGAATGGCCTCTGTTGATTCCGGAATGGAGAAACTACCCATGAGTTGCCACCCCCAGGCATTGAGGAAGTGGGAGAATCAGTGTTACCTACTAGCCATGACCACAGGGAGCACCTGGAATGACTTATGAGATGAACTCTCACGTCTACTTTACGATTTTTTTTTTAGGCACGTTACAAATTCGCTTGCTCATATTCTAAATCACTTTGACAGATATAAAGGGATCTAGCTCATAATACTATAAAATCAGCCTATATACACTCCAATGTAAGATGGAGCCTGGCTCCTGATTGACAACCTGACCTGAAGGAGTGCATTCACTTCTAATGACTCTATGCTCCAGGAGCATGAAGAAGCAATGGTTTGTGTGAGGACTTAGGAGAGTTCTACCCCCGAGTAGTCTGGCATGTAAAAGCGCTCGTTGTATTGAAGTAGGAACGGTGCATTTCCTTCGACGATTAGCTTGGCATAGTTCTTGATATATATTAGTTAAGCTTGATACTGAGTGAAGGGATGGTTACACTACCGTCAGAGGAACCACTGAATCCTCCCTTTGTCTCGGAACCCCTCTACCATTTTAGACGAAGAAAGTGCTAAAGCACGGGGGCTTCCCGCCCTGTAGAGCTAGCATCCATGACCTATAATGGTCCGTATGCTCCTGGAACAAGCAAAGGACTTGGACAGGATGCTATTTGGATGACGTAGAAGCGAACAAGGGTGATGACCCCTTCGGTTCTAGGATGACAAAAGATACCCCCTCCCCTTCTACAACTTTGATCAATGCTTCAGCTCATTGGGCCTTTTCCTCCCGAAATAAAGATAAACCTCCCACTTCTAAGCAAAACTCGTGCTGCAGGTCGATGAGCCCATTGGGCATGGCTGCCCGAACTAATCACGGAAGAAATAGAAGCATCAGGACCTACCCCAAGAAAGCCTGGTGCATCCTTGTTGGATAGAACTCCTATTAGATCCCTTGTTTCAGAAGAGAAGATAAAAAGCTCTCCACGGATATTTGTTATAGTCCATAGACTAATCTCTCCTACTGAACAAAGATCCTACTATAGTCCTTGAAAGAAACACTGCATTGTTCTCACAATAATAGTCTCCTACATGCACCTTTTAAACATCATGAAAAGCAGTAGGGATTTGGAATGTTAAGCAAGTAGGTACTTATATTTCTAGAAAAGCAAAGTTATTGAACTATACTGATGATAACGATGATTACATAGCAGTCATGACCATGTTCCCCCAAAGAGTCCATGAAGCTATAATTGGCTTGGATTCACAGGAATTGAAAGAACATCCAGATTTGGGTAGACTGATAATAATGCAATTGTCCTTTAATGATTTGTGCAAAGTCTTAGTTCTTCGCAAGGGCAAGGCGGATGAGGCAATAACCATCATTGGGCAACTCCATGAATCCCTAGACTAGATCATTCATGAGGACAACAAAGCTCCTTTGGACTTTGTGGAATCATCCTCGAGCACTATGAGGAACTTATTTCTGAGTTTCAGTTTGAATCCCCCTATCAGCCTAGCATCTGTAGAAAACATGGGATTGAAATGTTTCATCCCTCTAGAAAATCTGCTCTCCTCCCCTCCCCAACACAAATTTTGTAATATGGAGGGGCTTTCTCAGGATGACTAGGACAAGATCTTCTCAGATCTAATGGTGACCCCAGTGACAACTACCAGAAAGAACTCAGGCCCCACATATACAAATCCCTTCTTCCCACCCAGAGTTTTGGAAGCAGAACTTATGGCACATGATAACAAAGTTTAGGACCTACATGACATGAATCTTTTGGTCCCATTCCATGACACATGGCTATTCCTCACTAATCTCTTATAGTCCACTAAGAACATTAAATTGGAAGCGAAGCAAGCAGCTTAGAACTTTGACATCCCAATTATATATAGCCATGCACTCGCCAGTTTCTTCCCTATGGCTATGTTTGCATTAGGCAGATGCCCTTCCCTAGTGGGAGTATTCGGCAGATGCAAAAGCAAGATCAATCAATAGAAAAGAGGTCCCCAAATTATGTCAACGATATTTTCAACATGCAGAGACCATATATTAAATGCAAATGCAATGAAGAAAGAATAGATTGTAAGGCCCAACCACTTTGGTTGGACCATGCCATATGGTTCATCATCAACAACTGGTTACCTTCTTCTTGGACAAGCTTTTGAAAGTAGCCTTCAACTCCTTCCTACTATTTATGAAGACCCCGGATATGGTACTGTTTGGAAAAGCCTCTGTTACCTTCATGTACATGAGAGAATTGATGCTTATTATAGTAGTATGGAACCTGGAAAAGAGTCCCTTCCTACCGCTGCTCCCACAACCATCCCCCAGGATCTACTCATATGGGAAGAGAATTATAAGAGGGCAAGATGGCAGCAGCCATAAAGCAGTAAGCTCTTCGAAACAAGGTAGATTTTAGTCACGTGGTGGTGTAGGCTATGGGAGATCCAGGATGCTACAACCATCCCAATCACGCACCCTGAAATAGATTGAGTGGCAGAATAGTGCAGAGAGCTCAATCCACTTGGATACAGGAGAATCTCACGTAAGGCCCTCAAAGATTATGAGAGGTGGCAAGACAATGTCCTTTACGAAAGATGTCAATGCAAAAATGCTAGTTAAGAACCTTTGTATGATGACCAGGATTGATATTTTGCACGTATGCAATTCCCCCTCAAAAAGCCTTGTTTACCTCCCTCATGGGGAGCTTACCTTAACCACTCACCACACAAAAAATAAAAGAAAAGGATTTATATATTTGGAATTAGTAACCCCCTTCTTGATTATTTTTGTTAGATATCAATGCTCCACTCTCGTGTAACTATGCAGGAACCAGCTAACTCTACTTGTAAGCCCCCCATATGAGGAGAAGGCATTTGAGTAGCTCGGTTATCCAGTAGGTCCTAGTTTTGGACACCAGATGGGGGCCATGTGTGGCCTAATGGCTGGACGGCTTCAGATAGAGTTGGTACACTGGCAAATAGGCCACATGCAAGTGCGGGAAGGCATCCCTTGACTAACCGCACTGAGGGTAGACGGAGCATTTCCCGGGGCAGCCCACTCTCGAGTTGCGGGGCCCGTTTGGGGTCCCAGATGATTTCGGATGGCTTTGGGCCGAATAGCAACCGTAGGTCAGTTGCTCTGTTTTGTGCACGTGTGGTCAGTGGCCTATTTCGAGACCGACCCCAGTTGACCATTTTGGGCAGACTGGGTCAGTCACCAAATTGGGTCTAACCGACTATGACTAGTGGCTATATAAGAGCAAGCCCGTGAAGCCCATTTTATCACTGGCTATAGCAACCCTGATTCCTTATCATCCATCCTCCATCTTCTACTGTTTCCAGCTTGCCATCGAAGCTTCTTTCACAGGAGTGCATGACTAAGAGGCAGCGCCATCTATTGTATCAATTCTATAGTAATCAAAATTTTGATTCTCCATACTATCTATTTTCTCTCTTGCGTACAAGATCCTGTTATCTGTTGAGCACAGATGTTGTATTATTTTCTTACATGGTATTAGAGCCTGGACTCTAGCAAGAAGATATGGTAGTGTGTTTATGTTTGCGAGCAGATTGTGAGAGATGGCCCATCCCGCAAGACTACGAATCCCACAGTTCGGCGAAAGCGAAAAGTTGGATGGCACTAACTATCCACTCTGGAAGTTCAAGATGAAGACCATCCTAAGCGCATATGAGCTTTGGGACACTGCTATTGGGGTGGACTTGAAACCAGTTCTGAGACCGAATCCGGCCAATGCAGCACAACAGATAGTACAAACTACGGATGAGATTCTCATGTGGACAAGAAGAAATGCAGATGCACTGTGTTCTATTATTTGCAGTGTAAGTGATTCCATCATGGCGTTAATTCAACATGTCATGGATGATCTTGAAAAATCAGTACGAGACCATGAATCAGACGTGGATTCAAAATCTGGAGACTCAACTCGCGAACGAGAAACTATTTGAGTCTGAAGCGGCAGAGAAGTTCATCACCAGGGTGAAGAATCTATGTGACCAGATGACTGCGATTGACATCACCATCACCAGTGAGAATCTAGCATGAAGATGCATATGGATTCTCCCACCAAAGTACGATGGCCTTGTTACGGCACTGAATACACAGAACATAAATCCGCCCCTCAACTTTGAGGATTTGAACACAATGCTTCTGGAGGAGGAGATGCATCAAAAGATGAGGACTGAAGAAGATTCGGCTTTCTACGCTGGATCAAAGAAAGGTAAGGGAAGGACTCTGGTAACCCATCTTCTTCTGATGATAAAAAGAGAAAGAAGAAGATCAAGTGCTTCTATTGCAACAAGGCAGGTCACAAGCAGAATGAGTGCCGAAAGAAGATTGCACATTATAAGAATGAAGTAAAGAAAGAGTCCAGAAACAGCACGCGGGCAGTACCAGTAGAGCTATTCGTAGCAATTGAGGAGATTTGCACGGAGGCAGTTCATGTATTTGCAGATGAACCATGGATTATTGATAGTGGTGCATCGCACCACATGACCAGTTGCAAGGATTGGTATACCTCTCTATAGCGGGTAGGGAATGACATCCTGGTAGCAATCGGCAATGATGCAAAATGTCCAGCAAAAGGAAAAGGTATGATTTAAGTCAGATGGAGTTGTAAAATAGTTTTCCGATGTTCTTTATGTGCCAGATATCAAGAGGAACTTGTTGTCCATTTCTATGATCACGGATCAAGACCTCAAAGTTCACCTCGATAAGAATGGTGCACAGATTGTGGATCTTCAAGGGAAGGTCATTGGTAAAGGTACACGGCGCAACAACATCTACGAACTCTCAACTTTCAGTGCTCGAGCCGATGTCAAGAACACTAAGCTGTGGCATGAGAGGTTTGGTCATCTAAACCTTAGTTCTTTGAAGGAGATGCATAAAAGTGGAATGATTGCAGACCTACCAAAAATTTCAGATCTGCTCGATGTATGTGAAGCTTGCATGATTGGCAAGTAGCATCGGCAGCCCTTTCCTAAAGAGGCCAACAGGGCAAAGGCTCCTCTAGAGCTCATTCACATGGACCTTTGCAGAAAGATTGAGACCGAAGCTTTGGGTGGTTCCTACTACTTCATGATGCTGATCGACGACTATAGTAGAAAGATATGGATATACTTTTTGAAGACTAAAGACGAGGCTTTTAGTAGGTTCAAGGAATGGCATGTAATGGTCGAGAAAGAATCGGGGAGGAAGGTGAAGAAGTTAAGATCAGACAGAGGTGGAGAGTTCACATCAACTGAATTCAAAAGTTACTGCAAAAGTCACGGGATCATGAGGCAAAAACCCCCGCCACATACATCACAGCAAAATGGAGTAGCAGAACGCAAGATGCGCGTCATCTGTGAAATGGGTAGGAGTATGATGAAAGGGAAAGATTTGCCAAAGACTTTCTGTGTTGAAGCATGTAACATGGCAGTTTACATTCTGAATCGTAGCTACACGAAAGTTGTGAACGGGATGACTCCACTGCATGCCTTTTCTGGTAAGAAACATTCAGCTGCACATTTCAAAGTTTTTGGATGTGGCTGTTTTGTGCATGTCCCTGATGCTACCAGGACCAAATGGGAACCGAAGAGCTGGAAGTGTATTTTCTTGGGCTAAAGTGAAGAGGCGGAGGGTAACCATCTCTATAACCCTGTTACCAAGAAGGTAATAGTAAGTCGTGATGTGGTCTTCTTAGAACAGCCGCTTCAATTAGAGGAGGATGCTTCCTTCCCAGACAACTAGGACCAGGATATCCATCCAGTACAACCACCAACAGCAAACCAAACTCCCCCAATGGTGCTTGGGAGGATTCAAGATAAAGAAGAGGAAGAAGAGCCTATAGAACCACAATGGCAACGACCATTCTCGAAGTGGGTAAAGCAGCTTTTGGATGGCAGAGAACCTCCAGCCATTGAGGAGGAACCATCCGACCACCGCCGGTCCAAGAGATTAGAGGAGCAAAGAAGGGCGTAGGAACGCTTGGTCAACTACGCATTGATGACAGATGTGGTCCGTGCTGATGAATCCAAGTGTCTTGAAGAGGCACAGGGTGATGATAGGTGGATGGAGGCTATGCAGTCAGAGTATGGCTCCATAATGAAAAACAACACTTGGGACCTTGTGGATCGACCACCCAAACACAAGGTAATCGGCACCAAGTGGGTGTACAAGACCAAGTACAAGTCCGACGGCACGTTGGATAAGTACAAGGCTTAGCTCATGGCAAAAGGATTCGCATAGGTACATGGTCTTAATTGTCACGATACTTTTGCTCCCACAGCTCGACTAACCACAATTCACAGTGTTTTGGCTTTAGCTGCCCAGGGAAGTTGGCCCGTGTTTCAGATGGATGTAAAATCTGCCTTTCTGAATGGAGATCTCAAGGAGGAGGTATACATGGAACAACCACTAGGTTTTGAGATCCCCGATTCAGAAGGTAAAGTCTGCAAACTGAAGAAGGCACTTTACGGGCTGAAACAGGCCCCACGAGCGTGGTACCAGCGAATTGATGCCTACTTTCTACAAAGCGGGTTCAGGAGAAGCCCATCTGATGCAAATTTGTATATCTTCAGAGAAGGAGGCAAGTGTATGATCATGGTCCTTTATGTGGACGACCTTGTCATAACAGGGAACCATGAAGAGAAGATCTCACAGACAAAGAAGTTGCTAGGAAGAGAGTTTGAAATGACAGACCTCAGACTGATGCATTTTTATTTGGGGATTGAAGTTTAGCAAGAGCCGAAACAGATCTTCATTTCACAGCTGAAATATGTTGGAGAGTTACTGAAGGCATTTGGCATGGCTGAGTGCAAGACAGTTGGTACCCCTATGGAGGTTGACGTGAAGCTCTCAAATGAGGATTCATCACCACTGGTGGATGAAGCAAAGTACAGAAGGCTTGTGGGTAGCTTGATTTACTTGTGCAACACGTGGCCAAACATCAATTTTGCGACTGGTGTACTAAGCAAGTTTTCCAATAAGCCCCGAGAGAACCATTGGAGGGCAGGGATGTAGGTGCTGAAATACATCAAAGGCACACTTGATTATGGCATCACCTATACCAAGGGCAATATCTTGACCAGATTCTGTGACTCGGATTGGGCAAGAGACATGGACAGTAAGAGATCAGTGACAGGTTACTGTTTCTCACTTGGATCTGGAGCTGTGTCATGGGTCAGCAAGAAGCAACCTACAGTTGCTCTTTCTTCTACTGAGGCTAAGTACAAATTTGCATGCTTTGCTTCTTGTGAGGTAGTGTGGTTGAGGAGGATTCTGGGGGACATGGGTGCAGTGCAATACAAGCCTACGTAGTTATCATGTGACAATTAGAGTTGCATGGTGATTGCAAAGAAACCTGTGTTCCACGCTCGCACCACGCTCGCATAAAACACATTGAGATTCAATATCACTTTGTACGCGAGCTCATCATGGATGGAGAGGTTGACTTGGTGTACTGTCCGACTACAGAGAATGCTATGGACATCTTCACGAAGGCTCTTGGAAGAGACTTGCTGGAGAGGCATCTTCATCGACTTGGCATTGGGCCAAAAAAGTAAGTTCACTTGCGGGTGGACATTGAGGGGGGGTGTTAGATATCAATGCTCCACTCTCGTGTAACTAAGTGGGAACCAGCTAACTCTACTTGTAAGCCCCCCATATGAGGAGAAGGCATTTGAGTAGCTCGGTTATCCGGTAGGTCTTGGTTTTGGATACTAGATGGGGGCCATGTTTGGCCTGATGGCTGGACGGCTTCAGATAGAGTTGGCACACTGCCAACTAGGCTACATGCAAGTGCGGGAAGGCATCCCTTGACTGACCACACGGAGGGTAGACGGAGCATTTCCCGAGGTAGCCCATTCTCAGGTTGCAGGGTCCGTTTGGGATCCCAAATGATCTCGGATTGCTCTAGGCTGAACGGTGACCATAGGCCAGTTGCTCTGTTTTGTGCATCGGTTCTATCGTGTGGTCGGTGGCCTATTTCAGGACCGACCCCCAGTCGACCGTTTTGGGCGGACTGGGTTGGTCACCAAATTGGGTCTAACTGACTACGACTAGTGGCTATATAAGAGCAAGCCCGTGAAGCCCATTTTATCACTGGTGGCTATAGCAACCCTAATTCCTTTGCATCCAGCCTCCGTCTTCTACTGTTTCCAGCTCGCCATCGAAGCTTCTTTCACAGGAGCGCACGGCTGGGAGGCAGCGCCATCTATTATATCAGTTCTATAGTAATCAAAATTTTGATTCTCCATACTATCTATTTTCTCTTTTGCATACGAGATCTTGTTATCTGTTGAGCACAGATGTTGTATTGTTTTCTTACAATTTCTCCATTTAAAAAAATTACTTTTTGACTTTTGTTTGGGTCATAATTTACCATTAGCTAGTGTATGTATAAGGGAAGCCTCTATTAGTTGGTCCTTCAAGGATAATTTGGGAGCAAAATTAATGAAGCCATGGTTGGTCTTTAGGGATGAGGGGAACATATCTTGTCATTGCCTTGAACCTAACATGGCAAGATTCATTAACAAGACCTAGAACCATGTGGTAACGATGGACACTGCCTTAATTTAGAATGAACAGGTCCATAATGAGGTGTAAAAAGGCTTGAACCACATCCCAAGGGAAGAGCAAGGGAAGAAATACAAATGATGGATACACTTTATACTGTAATGCAAGCCTGGTATCAACTCCTGAACCTAGTAGATGGACAGGAGGGGGACAACCCCCACAAATTAACAAAACCCTTTGAAAATTTTGCAAGAGACTTCTTGAGACATTTGATAGAGCCTAAGACCCTCCCAAAAGGGGAACCCTTAACCTTCTCTTACTCTAATGGGGTGCAAAAGGAAATGGACCGGTTTACATCCATAGTCCTGGTCACCTCCATGGACAAATCAACATCCACACCAGCATTTGTATGCACTAAGCTTGCCTTCTCACTAGCATATGAGAGACTACACAGCCTGGACTTCGTTCAAGTGGAGCATGGGGCCTCCCTTGGCTGACTGGCCAAGGACATTTTAGCCTTTCAACTATGTCCACTCATTGAGCGACTCTCACTACCTTACTTAATGTACACATACAAAGCACACAAGAGCCCCTTTAGGTGGATAACAAATGCCCATGCATGTGTCTTATCGGAGATAGCGGGATTCATTTCTTCATCACTACAAGCATGCTTGGAACCCCTTATGATAGCTAGTGCGAGGCTACAAGAATTAATCATGGATGAACTTGGATTCCCATCGAAGGCCATTTGGATAGTCAAATCAATCTATGACATGAAGATTAACTTATCAGACTCAATAACATGTGCATTTACAGTAGACATTGGCAAATGTTTTGAAAAGATCCCTCTTCAAGGGGAAACGGGCCTAATTTGAGTACTGGAGCAAGTTATCTATCTTGCCTTCTCTTGTTCGGAGAAGGGGTTCATTGTCCCCCAAAGATGAAGGGGAGCAGAATGGCGATGAGTGAGACCACGAAACACACCCTCTACTTCAGCACCGGAATTGATTGAAGTAAATACATGGCTTCTTTGCAATATGCACCTTTGTTTAGGAGGGGTGACCTACAGACAGGTCTCCGATATCCCCATGGGATTTGTATGCTCCCCCCTTTGGTGCTTGCAACCTTTACTTATTTTGGTTCAAATACAACTTCACCAAAAGACTTTGGCACCTCAAATAAAAGAAATCCTTAAGGAACTTCAGTCACTCGGCAAGGTACATGGATGATGAGTGGATGATATTCTCTTGATCAATGTAGCAATTCTTGGATCCATCTACAAAAAGGGACCCCAACAACCCATATTGGATTTACTCTTTGGACTTCCTGGAGATTAAAAAAACAACCAAGACATACTCTCCCGATACACAGCCAGAACCCCAAGGAACGAAGGTTTCCTTTATAAACATGGCCATCACAATAGTGCACCCCTGCAATGGAGTAGCGGTCAGTAGCAGATTTGATAAACTTGAGGAACTTGACTACTACAAAGTATGCCAATACATTCGACAGGATAGGAATAGACCAAAATCCTTTTTAGAGAGGGTTATCCTTTCTCAGATAATGCCTATACTTTACACAGAGAGTGGGAACTTTAGTGCCTTCATACAAATTGAGAAGCTAATGGAGAAATTTGAAAGGAATGGATTTGATAGGAGTAGGAGCCGAGGGCTGATACTTGAATTTCTCAAAGGTGACTTCCCCGGTAGCTCCTTGAACACATGAACAATAACTCGATGGATGAGTAAGGACCTTCCACCCTTTTTACCTCATAATATATGCTCTAACTAGAACCAAATGCAAGGTAGCGGTCCAACCCAATCTATGAGGATGGGTGGACAACTGCCCACACATAGACTAAGTGGTGAGGATCGATGCGGGATTGAGGCTTGGCGGAACACACACACACACACACACACACATTGGTCTCCCAAGAGGGAAGGGACTCGGCCCCAAGCAAGAACCCATGGATGGAACAACTCGTTTCCATATGTAGGATCAACTACTGCCCACAATTAAGGAGGACATTCAAATAGAAAGCTGGGGGAGTCTACAAAGGCCCATGATGGACCCCCTCAAAAAGCCATAACAACACCGACTAAACCTCAGGGTCTGACTAACACTTTAAACTGAGAAAAAATGATGAGGACCAAAGGTGGGGAGGAGCTTCACACCAAGCCCTCCACCACCTCCCCCATTCCCCCATGCAACTCGTGGGCAATAAAGCCAACACCCCCTCAAAGATCGGCGGCGTGAATTCGATTTCATGGAGTTGGACAAACATGCATAGTACTTGGGCATGGAAGCAAATACGAGTCTCCCTTCCCACCTTCCCACCCTTTGTAAAGTCTCCAATGGCCAGTCGAGGACTCTGCCTCAGAAGGGATCTACGAGCCCAACGCATGGAAAAACCAAGGAGTCCTCAGCAGTCACTCCCCTAAAATCCCTGACAACCTGGATTCCTAGAGGTTCTAAGCTCCTGCTCACAAACGAAGGAACTTGGCGTGACAACGAATCCCTCACAAGGCTCTTCATTACGACTAGGGACCCTCGAAAGATGTACTCCACAAAATGATGGAGGGAGCACAGGTAAGTAACACAGATTCATTTCTTTCTCCCCCCGCTACCGCTCAGCCAGGGAAAGGCATCGACTCCACTCCCTCCCCTTAAGCTCTTGTAGCAACGAGGTTTGCATGGGAGGTGCGAGACATCGAGATGATGGGCTCTCATGAGCCCAATGAAGCAAAATGCGATGACCCAAGGCCATCTTGCATGCTCTCACACCTAAAGAGTGGGACTCAGTAGGCCAGGAAGAGTGTCACGCAGTCAGATGGTTCTGCTTCACCTACATGGCCCCTCCCCCTCGTTAATTTCCTAGTATATACCCACGGTATTGTTAAAACTTACCTAGCACATGCCAAATGAAAACCAATCCACGTAGAGTTTGGTCGGGGTCAACTCCATAGCAAACACGCTAAAGATCTAGTTCGCCTCTGTTGATAATAGGGGATGAGAGAAAGACCTTGCATGTAGTCTGGAGAGAATGGAGCTTATAGTCTCCACTCCAGAATCGCCTCCCTTGACTCCGGAACGGAGGAAATACCCACAAGTTGCCACCCCCAGGCATTGAGGAAGTGGGAGACACTACAAGGCATAGGCCCTTTTCTGATGAAAATACCGATGCTTTTTACATTAAATTTTTTTTTTCACGGGCGCAAACGTCATTATTAAAGTCGTTAAAAGCATCGAAAAAGAACCGTCTCTATATAGCGACGCTGTTAAACGTCGCTATATAGTGACACTGATAATCATCGCTATATAATGACACTAATAAATGTCGCTATATAGCGACGATTAACAGAACTTAAAAAAAAGGATTAGTGGGGCTAAATAGGGCTTGCTATGGCCCTGTTTAGCCCCACTAATCCTTTTTTTTTTTGGGTAATTACAAAAAAACTTTTTATAAGAAAATTTCCCTTGCGAAAAGGGTGATACAAAATCGCTCAAATGAAATGATCGAGCAACAAAAGCATATACATGTCGAACATATACAACATTGTTTGTTACAAAATTACCCTTTCGAAAGGGTGATACAAAATTGCTCAAACGAGCGGATATACAAAATGACATACATGGTGAAGAAAATGCAAACTGCTACTACTACTACTACTACTACTCCTCCTCATCCGAATCTTCCTCGTCCTCATCCTCGTCTTGTTGGCCTGATCCTTGGTCCTTGTGAGCTGTGCCTTCTTCTTGATCCTCATCATGTGCATCTAATCCCTGGCCCTGGTGATCACTCGCCTCCGATGATGGGATGCTTGAGCTTTGACCCTAAGAGTGAACCATATAAATTGAAAATTAGATTGGAACTTAAAGAATAAAATAATTTAAAAAGTGATATTACAAGTAGGAGTAGACTTATACCGTGCGACCAGCCACCTCAGCCCAATCGACCGTCGCTCCCATTGCCTCTTGCTCAATAAAACACGGCTTTGTTTCTATGCAAAATGTGCAGCGTCTCTGCATCTGTAGGAAGACGACCCATCGCAACTTGCTCTGGATCCAATTTACAAGAGTTAGAGTTAGATAAAGTGCATGTAATATGTAGTAAAACAAATAGAACAATATATTAAATGAGAAGAAGTAGACTTACCATGGTTGCCTCGAATGCTAACCATCTGCCTGCACCAAAGTGCGAAGTACCTACGACGTCCAACCGTCTCTTTGGAGTCCTCCTCTGACCCTCGAACATTTGGGATGGTCCCTATTCTGCTTCTTAAAGAACTTCCAATCAGCTTTGTCTACCCAGCTGGGTTTAGCCAACCCCTTTGTGATGGAAGTACGCAAGGTTGATCTACGATGCTTCAAGACCAAACCCATGCGCTCTCGCATATAATCCTCATTAAACTCCCAATTTGGCAAGTTAGGGTATTTTTGTTTTAATTCATTGATGACCGCCTACTTCTTTTGGTCATCTTGATACCGCCAATCGGTAGCAATGTCGCTCTTTAAGTGATGGCTCATCAACTGCCTCATGGTGGCCATCACTGCTTTGCTCTTTCTATCTTCTATTATCTCTCTGGCAGCCGTGATTTGATAGGAGAGATCCCCTGATGAGTAAGGAGGACTGATGGTAGCAGAGTCAAAAGGAGTGGAAGCTGTGTGAGTGCTTTCGGAGCGAGGAGTAGCAGTGGGAGTAGGAGAGGGCAAGGGACCTAACTAATACTGTGTCTTTGGAACAAGTGGAGACCTGTAGGAATGTGAGTGTGCTGACTCGTCTACATCTCTCGAGTCAGCACAACATAAGCTACCCTTCCTACTCTTCCTTCCCTTACGAGAGGCACGTGCAGGTGATGACCCCTCGGTCGAAGGGGCACGAGGGGATGGCTAGGTAGTACATCCAGCCGTCGGTGTAGGGGAGGGAATTGCTGAGGTCCTCTGAGATAGCAGAGAGAAGAATCTCACTGCCTCCTCATCACTCATCTGTGCTACAAACTCGTCGGGACTCCCGACAAAGCCATGCACAGCTAGCAAAGGAGTTCCTTAAGGGGTAGTCGTAGTACCACATTCGAGAGGAGTCGGGACCAGGGGTAGTCACAGTGCTAGGTTCGAGAGGAGTCGGACCAGGGGTAGTTGCAGTGCTAGGTCCGAGAGGAGTCGGACTAGGGGTAGTCCTCGGGGTAGTCGCCTGAGAGGAATCAAAGTCCTCTGGAGCATATAGATCATGAGCTCTTCTCCTGCGAGGCTGTCCGTACTCGTTGGATGTGCGACGTGATCCCATGTCTAACATAGACACAAACACAAAAACAAAAAACAAAAAACAAACATAAGCATAGGCATAAGCATAGGCATAGGCAAAGGAAAAGAGGAAGAAGAGGGAAAGGAAAAGAGGAGACATATGCATGATAAGCATAAGCATAAGAGACAGAGACATATGCTCATGCTTATGCTTATGCATGAGCATAAGAGAAGGGGGAAAGGAAAGAGAGATTGGAAAAGGGGAAAGAGGGAAAGAAAGAGAGAAGAAGAGGGAAAGGAAAGAGGGAAAAAGAGACATATGCTCATGCTTATGCATGAGCACATGTCTACTTCTCTTATGCTTATGCATGAGCATAAGAGAAGGGGGAAAGAGAGAAGAAGAGGGAAAGGAAAGAGGGAAGAAGAGGGAAAGAAAGAGAGAAGAAGAGGGAAAGGAAAGAGGGAAAGAAGAGGAAGAAGAGGGAGAGAAGAGGAAGAAGAGAGAGAAGAGGAAGAAGAGAAGGGAAAAGAGGAGCATACGTCTACTTCTCTTACACATATGCTCATGCTTATGCTTATGCATGAGCATAAGAACATGAGCATGAAAGAGGGAAAAGAGGGGGAAAAGAGGAGAAGAGAGAAGAAGAGGGAAGGAAAGAGAGATTGGAAAAGAGGAAAGAGGGAAAGAAAGAGAGAAGAAGAGGGAAAGTAAAGAGGAAAAAGAGACAATGTATGCTCATGCTTATGCATGAGCATATGCCTACTTCTCTTATGCTCATGCATAAGCATAAGGATGAGCATATGCTCATGCTTATGCTTATGCATGAGCATAAGAGAAGGGGGAAAGAGAGAAGAAGAGGGAAAGGAAAGAGAGAAGAAGAGGGAAAGAGGGAAAGTAAAGAGGGAAAAAGAGACATATGCTCATGCTTATGCATGAGCATATGTCTACTTCTCTTATGCTCATGCATAAGCATAAGCATGAGCATATGCTCATGCTTATGCTTATGCATGAGCATAAGAGAAGGAGGAAAGAGAGAAGAAGAGGGAAAGGAAAGAGGGGAAAAGAGGGAAAGAAAGAGAGAAGAAGAGGGAAAGGAAAGAGGGAAAGAGAGAAGAAGAGGGAAAGGAAAGAGGGAAAAAGAGGAAAAGAGAGAAGAAGAGGGAAAGGAAAGAGAGATTGAAAAATGAGAAAGAGGGAAAGAAAGAGAGAAGAAGAGGGAAATTAAAGAGGGAAAAAGAGACATATGCTCATGCTTATGCATGAGCATATGTCTACTTCTCTTATGCTCATGCGTAAGCATAAGCATGAGCATATGCTCATGCTTATGCTTATGCATGAGCATAAGAGAAGGGGGAAAGAGAGAAGCAGAGGGAAAGGAAAGAGGGAAAAAGAGGGAAAGAAAGAGAGAAGAAGAGGGAAAGGAAAGAGGGAAAGAGAGAAGAAGAGGGAAAGGAAAGAGGGAAAAAGAGGAAAAGAGAGAATAAGAGGGAAAGAAAGAGAGAAGAAGAGGGAAAGGAAAGAGGGAAAAAGAGGAGGAAAGAGATTGAAAGATTGAAGGAGAGAAGAAGGAAAGGAGGGAAAGAAGAGGAGAGAAGAGGGAAACAAGAGGAAAGAGATGGGAAGAGAGGGTTCCTACACCCATCACTGTAGCTAGCGCTTAAGGCGCTAGCTGCAGGCCAATGCAAATAACAAAAATAACAAATGGAAAAAAGAGAAAGCACTTACCTGAAATAGTACATCCCACTCGGTGTTGTGGACTGGCCCTACAAAAGAAAGGAAACATACCATTTTTCAAATAAGATGTTAGAGGAAGGAGGAGATTACAAAAGTAACTTCTTGAAAGGAGGAGATTGAGGAGACAAGGAGAAAGAGAAGGAAGAGAAATACAAAAAGGGAAAAGAAGAGATGAGTCTTCTTTCTTTCTTGAAATCTCGTTTTTTGTTTCAATCCTTTGAAAACAAGCATGAAAACTAGTTTACAGGTTTAGCAATACAAGGAGAAGCACTCACAAAACTAAAGCTAACAAACAAATAACCTACATTGTTGAAATAGACTCACCTCTTGAAAAACTTCCTTTTAAGAAACCAAAGAGGAAGAAGGGTGGAGAGGGAGCACAAGAGCTAGGAGAAGGGTGAGGAGTGGAGAATAGAGTAGGAGGTTGTCGAAAATAGGTGGGAGGTCATCGGAAATAGGTGGGAGGAGAGATTGCCTTGTTTACTTAAAAGATTAGAGAGTGCTAAAGAAAGCGCCGCGTGTAGCTTCGGGTTTCGGTTTTAACCCACAGCGTCGCTATATAGCGACTCTTTTCTGTTGCTATATAGCGACGTTTTTAATTTAAAGTGTCACTATATAGCGATGGAACAGAGCAAAATGTCGCTATATAGCAATGCTTTAAGACACTTTTTGTTCTAAGTTAAAGGGAAGCTCATAGATGCTATTTTATAACTGTTAATATATTTTCTTGTAACTTATGTTGTGATTTTATACGTGTAGATGGAAGGGACGAGTGGAAGCTCGTCCGATGATGCGCTAATGCCCGGGAGCACAAAGTGGCTTACAGAGAGGTTATAATGTCATTGCACTCATTGCAAGCGAGAAGTATGACATCAACGTCGTATTATCATGCACCACTTGCGGATGTATGGGGAGGAGCCCGAACCAGTACCCATCGTTGGTGTTGCAAGTGTTGATGGACTATTGGTAAGTCAAAGCTATTTAAGTTCGCAATCTTATTGGATACCAGGAAATACAAGATCTTATATATACACGAAATCTTAAAATAGGATGAGGAGGTTGATGAGGGTACGCATATACCTTCACACTTTGAGCAAGACTATAGTCTCCTGGATGATGACGAGGGTATGGTCGACATGATGGATTTTATTTTTAGGGGCACTACATCCCATGTACATGTGATGTCAGAGTCTGAGGTCAAAATGCAAGAGTTGCAATCAACACAATTGTATGAGGGTGCTAGGATGTCTAAACTACGTCCTTGTCTCTCAATCTTGAATCTACAAGTAAAGTATGGGTGGTCGGATACAAGTGTCTCGGCCTTAATGAGGTTAGCTCTTGCATTAATTTGACTCATTATTTGGTTATTGTTTGTTTTGAGAATCATCATGTTTGTTTTGAGAAACATCATTTGGATAGTGTATACCGAATCATCATTGTTCGAAGCTTATGTATGTTTGTATTGTCATAGGTTGCTCTAGAAGATGTTGCCTGCACCAAATACCATGCCCGCATCAAGAGATGAAGCAAAAAAGATGCTAACAACAGTGGGTATGGATTATGATACCATCCATGCTTGCCATAATGATTGTATTCTCTTTCATCGTGAGCATTGAGATTTGGCTAGTTGTCCAAAGTGTGGGGAACAACAATATAGAGATGACTTGCAGGGTGAGCGGATACCGGTAAAGGTCTTGAGACACTTTCCCATCATTGCAAGAATACAACACATGTTCTGATGCAAATCCATAGCGGAGGTGATGACATGGCATGTATCTCATCGGCCAACAATGACACATTGAGGATTCCTACAGATTGTGTAGCTTGGAAGCACATAGATAATTAGTGGCTGGACTTTGCGAGGGAGCCATGCAACTTACATCTTGGGCTCACCATGAATGGCGTGAATCCTTTCGGGTTATGCTCGACATCTTGGTCGACATGGCCCATAGTCATGGTGAATTACAATATCCCACCATGGCTAACAATAAAAAAGGGACACCTCATGCTTGCACTACTTGTGCTAGGAAAGTACAAGGCAAAAAATATGGAAGTGTACATGGCACCTTTGAATAGAGGAGTTACAGATATTATGGAGAGGAGTGCACGTCTTTGATATTTCCAGAGCTCCTAGACATACCAATGATATTTTGGTCAGGGGTATCTTGATGTGGACAATGCATGACTACCCAGGATATGGAGAGTGCGCAAGTACATGGTTGTGTCTCTACATGTATAATGAGGGATTATGCTTTTATGACTCTCTTTCGCACGCATGTCTTATACTAACACATTCATGCACGTGTGCAGGACTTGTTACAAGTGGGTACCATGCTTGTCCTGTTTGTGGACCGGGTTTGAAATCGCTTGCACGCTACTCCAAACATATGAGGAAAAATGTTTATGAAGGTCATGCTTGATACCTTCCGCTCGACCATCTCGCACGTGGAGGTCAGCTTGATCCACCACCATCATATTTGAAGGCAAGTGATTGGATTCAAGCTTGGAGGGCGAACGGAGAGGAACCTCCTCCTGGTATGAAGAGGCTATCGATCTTTCACGAGCTTCCTTATTGGGGTCAGTTACAAATCAATCATCTCTTGGATCCCATGCATATCTTCAAGAATGTGGGGCCTACTATTTGGGCACACTTGGTTGGTTCCAAAGACTCGAGAGGAGTGCGAGAAGACTTGTGTGCTATGAATAGGATGTCTCGTTTGTGGCCCTAAGTGCATGCTTCGGGAAAAGTTGTCCTCCCGAAAGCAATGTGGATCCTCTCTATGAGGGAGGAGGCAGCGATCAAGGCAGACATTGCCTCTTTTCAAACACCAACAGGGTACATGCGTTGCTTGAAAGGAGCATTTCAAAGGACAATAAGCTTAGTGGGCTCAAGTCCCATGATTGGCACAAGGTCTTACAGGTATTCTAAGTAGAATTAGTGTACCAATAATCGTGATGCGTTAGCGTAAGTATGATTATGTTATATTGTTGACATGACTTCTTTGTTGCTTTGATAGTTCATCCTCCCAATTACAATAAAAGGGTGCTTACAAGAAGATGTTAGAAATGCTATATTCAAGATATGTGGTATTGTGAGGTATGCTTACTATCAAATCGCATTGATTGCATTTTCTTCAATTTAAGTTGATTAATCTGTAAACTGATGATGAAAATATCTTACATGGACATGTGAAATAGTTAAATATGTCAAAAAGAGATCTCCATATCGAGCATCGAGAAGGCTAGGGTGGAATCCATCAAAGTTGTATGCTTGCTTGAGAAGCACTTTCCCTCGAGCATTATGACAACTCAAGTCCACTTGCTTGTGCACATAGTTGATGAGGTGGCTATTGCAGGTACCGTTCATAGTCGATGGATGTTTTTTCTCGAGCAGTTTATGAAAACTTTAAAGGGATTTGTAAGACAAAGAGCAAGACCAGAAGCAAGCATGGCAGAGGGATGGCTTGTGCAAGAGTCATTAGTATATATCACAGAGTTTCTTGCATCCACGGATCCCGATATGCCACAAGCTTGGCATAACAAGGATGATGATTGCATTGTTGGCGAGGTTCCCCAAGGAAAAGGGATTGAAAGAAAGATGAGCGAAGAGCAAATGGAGAAATTCAATAAGTTTTGTATCCTCAATATCCCTGAGATGCAGAAGTGGATTGAGAGATATGAAGTGGCCAAAGCAGAAATAATAAATGCAAGGACGAGATTCAGAGTAATGTACAGGTGATCGCAACCATATCCACGGATTTGGCTCTTCTCCCCACTCACATGTCACTTGATTGGCTACAACTGGCTCTACGTAAAGCCGAACGCAATGGAGAGACAATAAATGAGCGCGAGCGAGAGTTATCATCTGGATGTATGGTGCATGTAAGTTTCTTACCTCTTGACATAATTAAGCAATTATTTGTGGCAATATATGCTATAAAATAGATGCATCTTCATTGTTTTAATGATGCTCTTTTACAGTACAAAAAGTACAGTGCATTATGGTCATATGGACGACATTTTCACGTGGAACACATCGATTTAAAGAGAGTCACGTATGATTGTGGAGTCATGGCTAACTTAACACAAGATAGCCGAGCAAGTGCTTCGGATACCAATCTTCTCTCCTCACAGTTGGATTATTGTAGTTGGATTATTGTGGAACCATACGTGAAATCTATGAAGTTGATTTCAAACGACTTAGTATTTTCATTCTTGATGTAAAATGGTTTAGAACTATTTACAACGGTCCCCATGCGACAGTGAGAAAAGATAGTAGCGGTTTCTTTGCAATAGACTCCACCAAACATTGGACCGATGAAAGTGATACTTTTGTTCTTCCCAAGCACTGTGAGCAGGTGCATACTAATGATTTAATTAATCGAAGCTTTCGTTTTTAAAGATCCATTGATACATGTACTTGAGCATAATTTCATATATATAATTGACGACATTTGGCACCCATCTTCAATATAGGTGGTTTTTCATCCGGATCGTTCTGATCCAAGATGGTGGTACCTGATCCAAGTTGCACCATGAAGTAAGTAAATTTTTGAAGATAGAGATGTGGATATGGAGATGCCACTACTAATGCCGGATCCAATTGATCCCGATGAATCTACTGAAGAAGATGAAGATCACAATATGAGCCAAGAGGAAGATGCGCATAATGACATCACACGGGAGGAAGATGGAGATCACGATATTGAGGAAGAAGACAACGATCATCAAGAATCACCACACTTTATTGAAGAAGATGATCAAGTAAGGTGAACGTACGATGCTAGAGTACGATGATGATATAGGAGATCAACTCGGTATAGAGTTTGAGATAGACTTGTTTGGCGCCTTAGACTTGGCTCAAGATGAAACAGTTGATGTAAATGCTCTTAATTAATATTTTTCATCTCAAACTTGGACATGAATATATGAGCTTCAAAGGCTTGATGTACATGCTCTCATATTTTTATTCTCTATGAGATCAAACATGTATGAAAATTAAAAAAAATTTGTCATTGGAAAAAACTAACTTTTAAGGCCTATATGAGTAAAAAACCTCTCTCGAAAACGTCGCTATAAAATAGTATCTCAGTGTCACTATATAGCGACACTCATAAGTCGCTATATAGCAACTTTTGTAATAGTTGCTATATAGCGAGGTTTATCTAATGCGCTATATAGCGATGCTTTACGAGATGTGCTTTTCATATCGACGATTAGCACCCCACGCGCACTAAACGTCAGTACGTAAACATCGCAATAGGATCCGTGTGTAGTAGTGAGAATCAACGTTACGTACTGGTCATGATCACAAGGAGCGCCCGGAATGACTTATGAGATGAACTCTCCCGTCTACTTTACGATTTGTTTTTGAGGCGTGTTACTGATTCGCTTGCTTATATTCTAACTCACTTCGACAGATCCAAAGGGATCCAACTCATAATACTATAAAATCAGCCTATATACACTCCAACATAAGATGGAGCCTAGCTCCTGATCAACGACCTGACCTGAAGGAGTGCATTCACTTCTAATGACTGTATGCTCCAGGAGCATGAAGAAGCAATGTTTTGCACGAGGACTTAGGAGAGTTCTACCCCCGATAGTCTGGCATGTAAAAGCGCTCGTCGTATTGAAGTAGGAACGATGCATTTCCTTCGAAGATTAGCTTGCCATAGTCCTTGATATATATCAGTTAAGCTCGATACTGAGTGAAGGGATGGTTACACTACCGTCAGAGGAACCACCGAATCCTCCCTTTGTCTCGGACCCCCTCTACCATTTTAGATGAAGAAAGTTCCCGCCTTGTAGTCCTAGCATCCATGACCTATAATGGTCTGTATGTTCTTAGAACAAGCAAAGGACTTGGGTAGGATGCTATCTAGACCACGTAGGAGCGAACAAGGGTGATGACCCCTCCGGTTCTAGGATGGCAAAAGATACCCCCTCCCCTTCTACGACTCTGATGGTGTCAACTTGATTTCTGTGTCAATGGGTGCGCCTGACGAGCTACGTATACAACCTAGACATACAATCCATTGGTGCCTTCCACGCAACGCTTCAGCTCATTGTGCCTTTTCCCCCCGAAATGAAGATAAACATGCCACTTCTAAGCAAAAGTCGTGTTGCAGGTCGATGAGCCCATTGGGCATGGCTACCTAGACTGATCACGTAAGAAATAGAAGCATTGGGCCCTACCCCTGGGCCCTACCCCAAGAAAGCCTGGTGTATCCTTGTTGGATAGAACTCCTATGAGATCCCTTGTTTCGAAAGAGAAGATAAAAAGCTCTCCATGGATATTTGTTATAGCCCACAGACTGATCTCCCCTACTAAACGAAGATCCTACTATAGTCCTTGAAAGAAACATTGCTATTGTTCTCACAATAATAGTCTCCTGCATGCACCTTTTAAACAGCATGAAAAGCAGCAGGGATTTGCAATGTTAAGCAAGTAGGTACTGATATTTCTGGAAAAGCAAAGTTACTAAACTGTACTGATGATAATGATGATTACACTCTCTGAAGTAGATAGGCGTATACACTGAATATTAATATGGAAATTTGAAAACCATTGGAACCCCCTCTAAACATTAATCTCCTTGATGCCCATGAATATGAATATCAATTTCACTATGCCCTTGTAATCATAAAGCAGGAGGTTGACAGGGATAACAATCGTAGCCGGGTTGTGAAGCCTGCAGTCCCACATTATTGTCTTCATGTCCTAACATGCTTTGCTTGTGGATGGATGCAGGTGAGTCCCGTCACTTACCTTGACTTTTTGATAAAAGGGATGTACACTGAGATGATATACATGGGAATACCAGTCCAATCTACAATGGTCTTCAGTTCAGGAGCACTTACCCACTGACGAACCCTTGGGGATACCCCCAATGGCAATGTGACTCATTTTGAGGCCTATTAGGAGGATCCATGGATTCAGATACCAGGCAGTCCACTGTGACCTGGTTATTATACAAACAAAGCTAAATTCATAGATGATTTTGATCAGTCCTTGTCTTGGACACTAAAAGAACTACGAAAAAGACAATGTCTAATTTTTGCTCTTTCTATATATGGACGATAGATGTACATATATAAAAATATTTTGACTTTGCAAAATGAGTATTGATAATGTCTATCCCATGAAAACTATGTATGGGCAACACCTCTAAATGTGCGATGCATTACTCTAAAGTATATAGTACAGTATAGAGTGCAAAGACATAGGAGTGAAATTGCATGCAATTTAAAGGGCTTTTCTAAAGAAATGGGAACCAAGGATGTGTAGTAGGGAGAAAGTAGATTTTAATGTTCTAAGAAGGTAACACACACAAACACTTATGTTCTTAACTAGAATCTGACACACAATCCGGTATAGGAATGAGTGGTTGGCATTATTGATTTTCTTATTGCATGGCTTTATTGATTTCTTGGTCCCATGCTTAATCAAATTTGCATACACACACACACACGCATGCACGCACATGCACGCACGCATGCACACATGTGTGCATGCATGCATGCGTGTGCATGTGCGTGTATATGTGTGTGTGTGTGTATATGTGTGTGTACAAAAGCATGAAGAATTATATGAAAACCTTCTACAAATTGTCCATAAAATTGGACATGCAAGAAGTTAAAAATATGCAAGCCAAGGGATGGAATAGCTCATCTAAAGAGAGTTGGTGCGTTACTCTAGCAAAGGCATATTAGTCGGCCTTAAGAGTAGAGGAGAGGATTTAGCAAGAAGAACGCTAGACAGGAATAACCATCATGGAAGGAATAAGCCAGTTGGTCACAAGAATAAGCCAGTTGGTTCACAAGAACAACTTGACTATATAGATTGCATATTCACAGTAGTTACACTTGCACTTTTTATATGATTTATGTACGTCAACATCATTTCATGCAATGAAAGAAAGAATCATGGAAAATCCTTCTCGGTATGTAAAAAAATGGAAACCAACAATCTACTACCCATAGTATGAACAATACCACCATTGGTGGATGATAAATTTACCACCAAGAAATGTAAATTGATTGCAACAATCAAACTTACCTCTCGTGAAAAAATTATGGCCACCAATTAAGGCCATAAGTACTAGCAAAAAATTAGTAAGAAACTAAACCACTAATATTGATCATGTTACTGGTGGTGAATATCTATTATCATGATGAGTAATGGTAATATTAATGCCAATAACAGTCCTATTATCGAGGATAATGCTAATATTACTTTCCAAGGATCTCACTTTCCTAACCATAGTAAAGATAGTAATAGTACCACCCTGCATATATAGGAAGCCCACTTGGCCATTCTCAATGCTTTGGATTTGAGAGGTACTTCCCGTCTCTTATCTTAAGCTCACCCTAAGGTTTGTCCTAGGGAGTGGTTCCTGGTCCCAACACTCACAAGGTAGGGGGCTAGATGGGACTACTCCTTAAGTCGAGGCACCTAGACTCTCTCAAAGGGAGAGTTTTTTGTCATTTTTTCATTTGCATGCATAAAACTCAATATGTATCACATTGAATGCATGCATTTTGTATCATATTGCATGCATGCATTTTGCATTAAATGCATTCTGTATCATGCACGTTTTGTATGTCATGCATGCATGCATGCGCTGTTGCATTTTGCATTTGTAACCTCAAATCATTTGGTATATCCATGCACATTTCATATGTCATGCATGGGTAAAAATCATGTGTATGTGTCATTGTGTGCTAGAAGTAACTTGTCTAGTGAATGCACATTGCATATGTGCATAGGGTATGCTAGGTGAGCATCATGGAGGGTGTCTCTACACCACAAGTTGCACTGATATCATGTTCTTCTAAAAACAAAAACAAAAATAATAACAACAATTGAATGAGCAAAAATGCCACAAGACATCAAAAAACTTCATGACCTATTTCAAATAATATTTTGTTTGAATCCAATTATTTTCTTTCCAATCCAAAGCTTCTATACCCCTTCTATATTCTCCTTTTTAAAAGAGAGGTTGAAGTAGATCTCTATATGAAACATTGAAAGCATGATGAATACCAAACAGGGACAACTTGGGCAAGGCTAATAGATTCTACTCTTTATGCCTTCTAATAAGGGTGATAATGAAAGCGTCACTTGATTAGAGACTATTGAAAAAATATGAGCCTATGAATGCACCCAAAAAATACAAACCATTGGATTGGAGACAAGATCAAAAGCCTTCTTTATGGCAGGTCAACCTCCTCTACACTTTGTTTCACACGCAATCGAAGGATGGAACCATCTTTAGTAAATAAGTTTCACTCTATTTCAATCATAATAGTATTATGATACAATCATTACCATAGAAATACAAGTTACAATACATCTAATGTTTAATAGAGCCAATGCACTTTGTCCAAGAAAAAATCTTTTTTCACCCCCTCTTTCTCCCAAGCTTCTAAGATCCTTTTCACCCCCTTTTTGCAATCTCTTTAGTCTTGCCATAATTAAAAGAAGAGAATCAAACGTCGAGATAGAAGAAAGTAGAAGAAGCGGAATCAAAAGGATCGTGAATCAAAAGAAAGCGAGAAGTCATGGGTCGAAGAAAACGTGAAGACTAATCCAAGACCATTGAATAAATACCAGGGAAGTGGGCATGTATTTTTCTCTCTAGTAATAAGCTTCTTGCTTTATAATTTTTGGAAAACTACATTTATTAAACATCTGAGAATTCATAAGATGTATGCACTTCTGAAAAGGAGGTCTCCTACACCCATTGGAGATCCCATAAGGCTGAACAATAAGGCTGTATCCACGTCAATAAGGCTGAACACCTTAAGGTAGGAGGTCTCCTACACCCATTGGAGATCCCATCTCCATGGACTTTATTGTGGGATTACCTAGCGCATAGTGGGGGCACAGCTGTGTGTGTGTAATTGTTGATTGGTTGACTAAGATGGCTCATTTTATTCTTGTCAATGAAGATGTTAAGACTCCAGAATTAGCTAGGCTATTTGTGGAGCATATTTATAGATTGTATGGGCTACCAGCTAGTATGGTTAGTGACCAAGATATCAAATTTCATAGCCATTTTTGGAGGGCTGTGTTTATGAGGTTAGAAACTTCATTGAATATGAGCACCAAGGATCATCCACAAAGTGATGGCCAAACTAAAAGGTCAATTGGATCATTGAAGATATGCTGCGAGCATATGTAAGTAAGCGGCAAACTAATGGGAAGCAATATTTGACCATATTAGATTTTGCATATAACAGTGACAAACATTTAGCTATAGGTTTTAGTCCATTCATGATGATGTATGGATTTCAACGAAGAGCCCCAATGGCAGTGGGACTCGAAAAAGAGAACGTTCAAGTGGCCAAAGACTTTCTTGAAGATATGAATCAAATGCTTAAGTTAGCTAAAGATAGCATAAGAAGAGCTCAGAATAGAGCACAAAGTTATGCAAACCCCTACCGTAGAAGGTTGGAGTTTGAAGTAAATGAGACAACCTACCTCAAGGTACTTGAATCTTTAGAATCTCTAAAGACTGGTAAATGTCCAAAGTTATCTCCTAGGTATTGTGGACCATTCACAATACTTAAGAGAATTGGAGAACTTGCTTACAAATTAGCCTTACCCGAGGGATGTAGAGTACATCTTGTTTTTCATGTGAGTAGGCTTAAAAGGAAATTAGGAGATGATGATAATCTCATTACAAATGAAGTCCTAGTTGAACTCATCGAACCTGCATTTTTACCACATAAACCAGGAAGAATTTTAGATAGACAAGAAAAAAGAACACGACATACAATATGGCAAGAATGTCTGGTTAAGTGGAAAGATAGACCTGAAGAGAGTTCAACATGGGAAAGGGTAAACAATCTTTAGAGGAGGTTTCCCAATTTTGTTTTCGATGACATAAACCATTCTTAAGGGGAAGGGAATGCTATGTCAACTATAATCATGAAAGGGTCATGACATGATTATGGTGAGGTGGGGAATGAGAGGGCTTGACAACACTTGCTTTTTGGTGTGGCTACGAAGGCTTGGGTCTAGGCTTATACCTAGGCTTAAGCATAAATGAGGGGTGCAAAAGGGGAGCCCTCTCTAAGGTTCCTAGTGGGACACATGGCCCAAACAAGGAGACACTTGGCAAGTGTTGGGTTCAAGGGTGGATTCTAAAGGGAGCTCACAAAAGGTATGAAGGTAAGAGAAGGAGCTCATGTGAGGATCCGATGGCTAGGTGGTAAATAAAGCCATGCACTCCTTTGAGTTGTGACATACTCATTGCAAGAATGCACAAAGGAAGATGATCTTCTAGATACGATGTAGCAGGGCACTAATAAGTTGGTGAGTCAAAAGGTGATTCATGACTTGAATGTGAATTCCTCATCTAACTTGGCTTGATACAAGATGGGCATGAGCCCTATGTATCAAATTAGTGCATTGTTCCCAAGATGGGTTATTCTTATGGGATATTTCTTCCATGACATCTTGTGACACTTTGCTTGGAAGCCCTTGGCAAATTGACAGGAATGCCATGCATCGTGCAACAATACATGAGTACGATGTGGAAAGGTGTCAAATGCCCTTGAAGAAGTGTGGCATTTAGATGTCTAAGGCTTGTAGTCATGTTGCTTATAGCAAAAGAATTCAAAGCAATCAACAAAGATTTGAGCAAAGACATCCATATTATCAAGCACAGTGATGAAGAAGAATCGGGGCTTGCATCACGGCAAGCCAACGTTAAGTGAAGATCAACTCCTTACCTCTAGAAATAGCTTGAGTGATGAGAATTGGTGAAGGGTGGGTATTGTTGCACCGGCGCTAGTCACCAGTCGGAATTAGTCCTATGACCTGACTCCTCCTTTCCTAGTGGCATGTGCATCCTTTCTTAGCTCCTCCATGAGAATAGGGGCAAATGAGAGACACATGCTGATCGAGGGGGCTGACTTGTATGATGGCTGGGGGAAAGTACCAAATTGTTGGCACTCCAACTTGTGGAGGTGTAAACTCCACTGTGGGGGAGAGTGCCAAATTAGCTTGTTCACGTGCCATGTTTGGTTTGGAGATTTGGTTGCTAGTTGAAACGTGCACAATTGATTGTGTTTGATAGGAAAACGGTTTTTTGCCCCTAATGACACGTCAGCTTTTTTGAGCACACATTTGGAAAGTTGGTTCAAGGGGGGCCAATTATGTGGAAATTAAAAACTTAAATTCACTAAATTATCATCAGCTAATCCTTACGTTACGGGAATATGTTATTTGAGCCTTGAGCCTTGAGGGCGAGCAGAGCGTAGGAGCACGACGATGGCAGCGAGGACCTGTGGCACAATGCTCCGGATCTTCAGATCTCGCACCCTTCATGGCCGTCGCCACCTCTCCACCCAACTCTCTACCAGCAATGTTGCCGATGCTCTCCTCAATGCTGGCAAACTTAAAGCTGGTTCGATTTCTACCTGCTACACTGTTGAGGCTTCTATTCACAAAATATTTATGCGATGCTTGCATCTCACGAAATTTGCACTCAAATCTGATATAGATATCATGCAATACCTCCATTTAGCGGTCGTTAAGCTGGCACTTCCAAAAGTGCCACGACCTTTAGCAAAAGTATCAACTGCTCCTTCCTGTTCTTTTTCTCTCAGCAGGTGCATACAGTGGCAGTCTATATAAGCCAAATGCATTGCATTGCTTTCAAGCAGGGATTATTGTGTACTTTCCTAACATTGTCAGGGATTGAATATCCTTTCCTGTCCTGTAACTGCGTATTTGAAAAGGGAAATATGCTGTGGCAGCTGAAGACGATCCTTTGCGAGATCAGTTTGAAACTGATACATCCAGTGTCTTCGAAGGAGAGCCATTGGGAGGCACCTTTCTGCGTAGGTGAAAAGGAAAACTTGCTGTAGGAACTGTATCTGACCTTAAACGGATCCGACGAGGATCATTTGGATGTTGAAACAGATGGTCTCTTCAGTAAAGAGCCATTGGGAAGTAAGCGTATACTAGATCCTGTGAGAGTTAGATTATCACAGCCAAATGTTTATTCTCACGGTTGCTCTCAGAGTGCACATGCACTATAGTCTTTTGCCTAACTTGTTTAGGTACCTTTGTCCTCATGTCGAGGCTATTTTGTGAGGGCTCTTTTGTAAGAGCATTCGGAGAAACTTTATTTGAATGAAGTGTTACGTGCCACGGCATGTTCCACTAGTCAGAGTTTTGCAAAAATCAATTCAGAGCTCAAAATTGCACGTTTCTTTTCATTTGGAAAAATATTACATGCTTTCCCTTCTGACCTGGATAGGCTGCTCCAACGCCTTGGTGAACTGGAAGGATCAAATCATCAGATTTAGTGATTCAAATGGAGAGTCCTGAGTGTGGACTCTGAGCCACCATGCGCCAAGGATCTTTGCGACGGTTCTCAGGCTCTTTCCCAGGAATTTGGTAACTCTCTCTGGACGACCTAGCACAAGGCTCTATCTTAGTACAAATAGCAAGATGTCATGGGTGCCAAAATAGCGCCTGACAGGATACAATGGCTTGACCTTACTAGAGATCTCTCTAAGCTCACTAGGGGTGAAGAAACTGTGGTAACTTTGATACGAGCTCTTTTAGATTGAATTACATTCTTTAAAGACAATAATAAGAGTCTAAAGGGGAAATGTTGATTGTCTTGCAGCCCGCTCCTCGTCCCAACTCACTGCCTATGGTAACCTCGGAGCACGTGCCAACAACTACTGTGGTGGCAGATACAACCAATGGATTCCTTGACCTGTGAAAATATTAAAGATATCTACAAGACATGCCTTGTAGAAATGCCCATGCTGCTTGGCAGTCTTCCTGGAATCGTCTGGTACCTTGTTCCCAAAGGTATAGATTAGATAGCCAGAATTTCATTTGCTGAAGTATGCATCTGTGCACAGCAGATAACGAAGACAACTGTTTCCAATACGCAACAGCAAATCTCAACCCACAAACTGTAAATGAAACAGAGAAATAGAGCAGCAAAGGTACTTCCAAAATATACTCAGTTTAGTGCACCACAAGCATGGCTGAACTGCTTCAGGATGAAGCAACAAGCATCCAACAAAGTGCTGGACAAAATACAGTCAAGGTAGAGTGCGCAAAACTGAGGTATAGATGTGAAGGGAAGGCTCCTGAATGTCTGCTTCTGCTGCCTTTGAAAGGGTTTCAGTGGAATGCAGACAATGGGGCAAGGTCCTCATGTTCATATGCCCAAAATGACCTAGAACTGGCCAACTGGAAGCCGCCGACTGGTCTCTCAAGCCAAGCAGATCTGCCGACCAGATCTGCTGGCGAGATCTGCTGTTTGACCTGACCTACAGGTCGGTTGACTGCTAGGTCAGCCTATTTGGCAGTCCTTCCAGGCACCTACAAGGCGACCTGTTCTCCTACTAATAGAGGTTGCAGATTGCAACCCTAAGCCGATGCAGCTCAGCCTACCCTCCCCTGCCTACAGATGCACTTCTCTGATGTCCTCCTCATCTGGGGGATCACAGTTGGATCAGTGATCTTTTCTAACACCCCCTCTCACTGACTCAATGTGGGCCAATCCAAAGATGTTGAATGAGATGCTCCATCTGCTCGTGAGAAAGAGCCTTGGTGAATAAATCGGAAGCGTTTTCTTTTGTAGGGCAGTAAGTCAGCTTGATCAATTCGTCCATGATCAATTCCCTGAAGAAGTGGTAGTGAATCTCAATGAGCTTCGTCAGAGCATGGTTCTTCGCAAATGCAGTGCAACTCTGGTAACTACAGTAGATCTCCACTGCTTCGTCTTGTAATAACCTTATGTCTTCGAGGATCCACCTGAGCCGTAAGGACTCGGATGATGCCATGCAGGCCACTTTGTACTCTGCCTCCTTAGATGAAAGAGCGACCATGGGTGCTTCTCACTAAGCCAAGAAATAACCCCTGACCTTAGTAGAAAACAATAGCCAGTCATGGAACGTCAAGTGGTCCCATCTCCGACCCATCAAGATCACAATACTTGAAGAAATCAATCCCTGTGTGGTACATGATCCCATATCCTGAGGTACCCTTCAACTATTGTAACACCTGCAACAACCTTGCCAATGATTCTCTCGGGGTTCTCATGAGAACTGGCAAAGTAGTCCCACTGAGAAGCAATGTTAGGATGAGTATTTGTGAGGTAGAGCAAGCTCCTCACAAGTTGTCAATAGTTGGTCGAATCCACCAGCTCAGAAACATTTTCTTTCTAAGTTTGTTCCCAACTTCCATGGCCATCATGGCCTCCTTGCACTCTTCCATTTGGAACCACATCAGAATCTCCTGGCAGTACTTTTCTTGAGAGATGAAAGTCTTCTCTTCCTCTTGCCATAACTCTATCCCCAAAAAGTAATGCCAGAGACCGAGGCCAGTTATTTCAATCTCTTCATGCAAGAGAGTCTTTACTTTCCTTATCTTGCTGCTGAGATGCCCTATTCGAATAAGGTAATCCACATAAATAATCACCATCATTCTCCTATCCCCCTTTGAATGGAGATACAGGTTTGCATCTGACGAAATTTGAGAAAGACCAATCTGTGAGAACTAGTCATGGATGCATTAGTCCCATGCTCAAGGAGCTTGTTTCAGTCTGTAGGGTGCATTGTTCAGTCTGCACACCATTGTCCTCTTGGTCTGAAGTCCTTGTAGCTGCTCCACGTTGACTTCTTCTCCAAGTCTCCATTGAGAAAAGTAGACCTCACATCCATCTGGTAGATGGTCCACTTATAGTGGGCAGCTAGTGCCATCAGTGTCCTGTTGGTGCAAAGGTCTCATTATGACCTTCACCTATGAGTAACCCTCGTCCGGCGATCTGCCTTGTACTTGTAGAGTGCACTGTCTGACTTGTACTTGGCTTTGTAGATCCACTTGGTTCAAATCAGCTTTTGTTTGGCCGGCCTTATTTCCAAGTCCTACGTACAGTTCTTCTCAATGGCAGCCATCTCAGTCTCCATTGCTTTTTTCCACTCAAGGATGTCCTTTGTCTCCTGAAAGGCCTTTCGTTCATGAATCATGTTGATTTGAGCCATCAGTGTGTAGTTGATTGTTAGAGCTTTCTGGTTCCTTCGAGACCCTCTCTCCATTTGAACGCTTTAGGGATATCCGTCACCCCTGAATCTTCGAAGGTGTTCATGTACGACCGAGGTAATCTCTTCTCTTTAGCAGAAGACTTCTTTTTTGTCGGTTCTAGCATCTCTGAATCCAATTCTGAACTTGATGGACTTGCTTCTGCTTCCTTTGCTTTGATCTGGGGTGCTGCTGGGAGTAATCCAGGTGCAAAGGCTGTTTTGTTGTCTCAGTCGCTTGGAAGACTACATCCTTATTGATGAACACCTTTTTTCTTTGTTGTACAGCCGATAAGCCTTAGACTCGTCACTGTATCTGACAAACATACATTTCCTGCTCCTTGAATCCAGTTTGCTCTGCTGTCTTTGTGGACATGCACCCATGCATCAGAACTAAAACTTTTAAATGTTTTATGGTAGGTTTCTTATCTAAGTAAGCCTGTGGAGGTGCTATTCCCACAACTGCTTCAGTCATTTCTTAATAAGGATCTGAACTGCCTCTGCCCAAAATGACCTTGGAACATTCTTGCCGCTCAGCATGCTCAAACCTACCTCCACTATTTACTAAGATTCTTCTGCTCTGCCACCACGTTTTGATAGGATGTACGTGCTGTTGTCAATTGCCATTTGATGCCATTCCTCTTGTAGTAAGCATCAAATTCATCTAATGGGAATTTTCCCCGTTGGTCTATTCTAAAAGTCTCGACTTTCTTTCATGTTTTTTTCTCGAACTTTGCCCGCCGTTCCTTGAATTTTAAAGGGTTTGTGATTTTTCAGTGTTGGAAGAGTCACATCCCCATTTGTAAGCCCCCATATGAGGAGAGCATGGGGAGGTTGACTTAGGGTTAGGGATACCACATGGGCAGCTTATTGGCTGCCATGTGGTGGCAAACTCAAGGGAACAAGAGAAGAGAGGGAGCTGCCACATGGGCAGCACACATCAGGCCCTACAAGGCTGGAGGATTTCCCAGGACAGACTCGCACATGTGGCGGACTGTTTGGGGCAGATTAGGGCAAAAGACAGAGGATAGAAGTCTGCAGGCCAGAAAGAGAAGGAAAAGGGGCTGTAAAGTGCAGTCCCTTTGCCCTTATATAAGGTCTGGATTGACTGATTGTGAAGAGAGTGGGAGAGAAGTAAGGAGTCTCACTTGCAGCTTTCTCACATACACAATGGGGGAATATACACAAAGGTGGAGGTTGAAAACAGTTTTCCTCTTCTCAGTTGTGAAAGCCAAAAGAACTCTCTAAGTACAAAAGGAATATGTGAACCCTATATGTGGATCTCAAACCAAACTCAGCTAACCTAGGTGGCATATTAACTGAGCCACTAACTAGAGTACATAAAGATAGCTGTCATTTAGCTATTATTCATGGGCGGTGTACCAACCGCATCTGCAGCGAACAAGTCAGTGACATAAATGCACAACGGTTACCCGGGCATATCACGAGGGGAGCTCGATATCTCAACACTCCCTCTCGAGCTCAATCCCAATTCCTGCATATCAAGCAGGTCTCTGAACTTGCGCAGCTTCTTTGCACCCAATGCCTTTGTGAATATATCAGCTATCTGATCCTCTGTGCTGACATAAACTAGATCAATAAAACCTACTAGAACTTTCTCCCGCACATAGTGATAATGCACCTCAATGTGCTTTGTTCTAGCATGATAGACTGTATTATTTGCCAAGTGTATACTGCTCATGTTGTCACAATAAATGACAATTGGTCCATCTGTAGACTGATGCATATCATAAAGTAACTTATGCAATCAAGTTGCCTCACATGCAACCATTGCTGCATCCCTGTACTCAGCCTCTGTGCTCGACAAGGCAACTGTAGGCTGTTTCTTGCTGCTCCAAGTGACTGCAGCACTTCCAAAAGAGAACACATATCCACTGGTAGATCGTCTATCAGAAATACTACCAGCCCAATCAGCATCAGTGTATCCATGCAACTGTATCTAAACCCTAGTCTCATAAAATAGTCCATACTGCAATGTGGACTTCACATACCTCAGTATGCGTCTAGCCGCATCCAAATGCGGTTTCCTTGGACTCTGCATAAAGTGACTTACCAACCCAATAGCATAGCTCAAATCTGGCATGGTAATAGTCTTATAAATCAAACTTCCTACTATGCGTCTGTACATAGTAGGGTCTTCCAGAAGCTCACCTGCATCTGCGCTCAACTTCATATTCTGCTCCAAAGGAACTGAAATAGGCTTACAGCTTGTCATCCCATATTTGGATAGCATGTCCAATCCATATTACCTCTGCAAGAGCCATATCCCACTTGTGGATCTAATCACCTCAACGCCTAAGAAGTAACACAGCTCTCTCACATCCTTCATCTCAAACTTTTGCTTCAATAGCATTTTCACATGAAGGATATCTTCATCACTATCATTTGTGATGATCAAATCATCAACATAAATGACGAGCAGTATAATGTCTTTCTCTGTTTTTCTCACGTAAAGTGAGAAATCTGTCTTAGAAATATGAAAGCCAATAGTGACAAGATACTGTCCTATCTTGTCAGACCATGCTCTTCATACAAGGCTTTCTTTAACTTGCAAACAAACTCAGGATGAACAACATGAATATAACCTTGTGGCTGCTCCATATAGACATCTTCTTGCAAATCACCATGCAAGAAAGCATTCTTTACATCCATCTGATGTAAAGACCATCCCTTTGATGCAGTCATAGCAATGACTGCTCTTACAGTTGCCATCCTTGCAACCGGACTGAATGTTTCTTCATAATCAATGTCATATGTCTGTGCATATCCCTTAACAACTAATGTTGCCTTGTATCTATTTACAGAACTATCTGCATTGTGCTTCACCTTATAAACCCACTTGCAGGCAATTGCATTCTTGTCTTTAGGCAAAGGCATCAATTCCCATGTAGCATTTGCTTCCAAGGCATCCATTTCTTCATCCATGGCTTTCTCTCATTTTTCTTTTCCCATGGCTTGCTCAAAAGAAGTGGGTTTTGGTTCATGTATCACTTTGATCATATAGACATAGTGAATGGCTGTAAATCCATCATATTTCAGTCTATCCACAGGATACTTAACTTTGGTAGACGTGCGCAAAATAGGCTCACTACCAGGTGCTCTCTAAACATCCCTTGTCTTCCTTACTCCAGGTGTAACAACAGAAGGAATAGCCAACTTATCATCAAGGCTCTGTTCTAAGCCACTGGATTCACCATGCACTTAAGAGTGACCTGCATTTACATCAAACATGGGCTGATCTACTTTCTCTTTTCCTTTTCATGATACTTGCATATCACTATCTGCATTGCTTTGAGGAGATTCTCCTGATCTCAATCTGCCTGTCCATGGTGAAGTATATGAACCATTGCTAGAGGACACTACAGGTCCACTAATATTTTGTGATTGTTGCTGTGAATTCTGTGCAACATTACCATTTTGTGCATCTACATCATCAATCACATTTATTGGTTTATACCAACTGCTCATCTCATCAAAAATAACATCTTTGCTTACTGTAAACTTACGAGTAGAAGGGTTATAGCATCTATATCCTTTTCGTTGTGCAGAGAATAACTAATAAAGATGCACTTCTCAGCTTTTGGATGCAACTTGGATCTCAAGTCATTAGGCACATGAACATAGGCAATGCAATAAAAAACTTTCAAATGAGAAATATCTGGTTTCCTATCAGTATATCTCTCCTCTAGTGTCATGCTATGTATTGCTGCAGTGGGAGTCCTGTTCATTATGTAGACTACTGTAGCAACTGCTTTAGCCCAATAATAATCTGGCAGGTCTTTTTCGTTGAGCATGGCACGAGATACCTCTCCAATATGCATGTTTTTCCTTTCTGCAAGTCCATTTTGCTATGGGGTATGACTGCATGAATATTGTTGTTTTATGCCATGCTCCTGCAGCCATGCTCCTGCAGGAACCTTGTAAACTCATTTGAGAGGTACTATCTCCCTCCATCTGACCTTAGGCATTTTATTTGCAAGCCTGTTTCTTTTTCAACCATAGCTTTAAAAGCTTTGAAATGCCCAAACACTTCACTTTCCTTTTTTATAAAATATATCCAAACTTTTTTGTTGTAGTCATCAATAAAAGTGACAAAATAATGACAGCGTTCAATAGATGCAGCTTTAGTAGTCCACACATTAGAGTGGATTAATTGATCTCTTACTCTCTTGAACATGTCTAGGAAATGGTTTCCTTGCCTGCTTTTCAAATTGACAGGCTTCACATACCTTATGCATTTCTACAACCTTCAACTTAGGCAATCTTGCAACAATATTTTGGGCCTGCATTAATTTAAGTCGCTGTATATTAACATGACCAATGCGTTTATGCCAGATATCAATATCTGCAACTACACTGGTCCCATGTGCAAACATTGTTGCTCTCAATTCATGCATGTCTGCATCCAACGTAAATATCATGTCCTTCTTATTTCCTTTTGCTATCAAGCGATCTTTATTTTTTATATCCTCAACAAAGCATCCATGAGGATTAAATCTAACCTGTAAGCCGTGCTCAACCATTTGAGCAACAGAAACCAGGTTCTTGGTGATATTCGGGACATGAAATACATCAGACATGTATTTCTTTTTCCCATCCTGCATAGATAAAGGAATTTTACCAATTTGCACAATAGGATGTGTAGTATCATCACCAGTCTATACAAATCTAGGTCTTTCTATTTTCCTTGCATCCTGCATTCATTCTGTATGACCTGTTATGTAGTTTGATGCACCTGAGTCAACATAGCACACATCATTGCTTTCTTCTGCACTTGTCACATAATTGGTCATGTGCTGCGCCATAAACAAATGCTCATTTCTGTCATCACTCTGTCTACTAGAGGTCTTTCCATTTTCCTTGCATCCTGCATCCATTCTGTATGACCTGTCATGTGGTTTGACGCACCTGAGTCAACATATCACACATCATTGCTTTTTTCTGCACTTGTCACAGAATTGGTCATGTGTTGCACCATAAACAAATGCTCATTTCTGTCATCACCCTGTCTACTAGAGGATGCATAATCGTCTTGTTGTAATTTTTCAGTCATGATGTCATTCTACTTTTTATAATAATCTTTAACCATATGACCCATTTTACCACAGTAGTAGCATTTAACGTTGCTGTTTGCATTTTGGCCTCTTTGCCATCCACCACGACCTCTTTGGCTCCCCCTGCCTCTAAAGTTACCACGTCCTCCTCCATAGGACTGGTTTTCTTGAATTTACTATTCTGATTTCTGTCACGACCTCCAAATCGGCTTGTTTTATCTCTATCTCTACCTCTTCTAGCATTTGAGTAGAAGATAACTTCTTTTGAAGTTTCTCTTGAAGAAGATGCACCACCATTTCTCTGCTCTTCAGAAATTAGAAGAGCAATCAACTCCTCAAAATCGAAAAAATTCTCACGGACGGCAATGGATGTCCAGAATTGTGCATAATTCTTTCCTAGACCATTCAAGGTCATAGAAACTAAATCATCAACTTCTCCTGGCGACCCAATAGAAGCAAGTGCATCTGCAATCTTCTTCACCTTTATGTGGTAGTCATTATGCTCATATTTTCTCTCTGCACATTATGCAACTCCTGTTTGAGCTGCATTTTCCTGGCTTGCGTATTTGTGTTATACATTTTTGTCAAAGTATCCCATGTCTCCTTCGGCGTGCTTGCATCTTAAATATGCACAATCATAGAATCTGAAATACTGATAGATAGCCAGTACATAACTTTTCTGGCTCTCTCATGCCACCCTTTAAATGCTTGCAACTTCTGTTGATTGGGAACATTAGGAATAACTGGTTCTTGTTCAGCTCCAGTAATGAACTCCCAATAGTCTTTTCTCTTGAGGAAATTCGTCATTTTAAACTTCCATGCTTGGAAGTTGTTCTTGTCAAGCTTTTTAGTGACTATCTGTGAAAGAGCATCAGATGCCATTACAGAACACTGCAAAAATATTCTGTCACTGCTAAAAACACAACTTCTACCTCACAAGGGCAAATCTGTAAAACTGACGAAAGTGGTATTTGACCACACAGTGACTTCCTAGTGACGATTTCGCATCAACAGGCAATAAGAATGATTCTGTCACTCCCAATATCTCTGCACATAGGCATACGATGCAATTTCTGCGGCAACTTTTTACCGACCTGTATAATAGTGATCGCACATAAAAAACAGGGCACTTTTCTGAGTGTCTGCGAAAAACTTTCGCCACTAAAATGGGCCTTGAATCAAAAAAATACTGCCCTCTCGTCGCACCGCGAAGGGCGTTCCAATCTGAGACAGTGCACTCTTCCACTTTCCGGTTGTGCTACCTGCAGAGATTTGCTCCCAAACTCGAAAAAGGAAAGCAACACTGATTCTCTTACCAAGACACCACGAACTTGGTTTGCTTTCTTGAGCTCCTTATCACGAATCGAGCTCTGATACCATGTGAAGAGAGTGGGAGAGAAGTAAGGAGTCTCACTTGCAGCTTTCTCACATACACAATGGGGAAATACACACAAAGGTGGAGGCTGAAAATAGTTTTCCTCTTCTTAGTTGTGAAAGTCAAAAGAACTCTCTAAGTACAAAAGGAATAAGTGAACCCTATATGTGGGTCTCAAACCAAACTCAGCTAACCTAGGTGGCATACTAACTGAGCCACTAACTAGAGTACACAAAGATAGCTGTTATCCAGCTATTATTCATGGGTGGTGTACCAACCGCATCTGCAGCTAACAAGTCGGTGATATAAATGCACAACGGTCACCGTGGCATATCACGAGTGGAGCTCGATATCTCAACACTGATTGGTTGGCCAACCAAGTCAGCCAGCACATAGACCTAGGGTGGGTCCCCACAGCCCCATCAGTTCACAGACCAGCAGCAGTCAGCTGGCTAAGGGCTGCTGGGTTGGCCCATTTTGGGGCTTCCAGCCCCTATAAAAGGGGCCTCATTCAGCTTTCATGAAGGCAGCTCTTCCAGCAGCAGTTTGGAGCAGCAGAGTAGCAAGATCTGGGCCACCATCCAAGGGATCTTGTGGGGCTGAAGAGCTGCAGACTTAGCTCAGCAAGGGGCTGCACTCTTGGCTGTTTTCAAGGGCAGCAAGGAGCAGGGATCAAAGCACGGACTCAAAGTCTTCTGAAGCTCGGAGAGGAGCACATAGGCTAGGGATATAGAAGTGCTACAAAGGTAGTAGGACAGCATCCTTTTGGTAAGGACAGAGGACCAGGATTTGGTGGGACTCTGGACTCTTTTGTATTGTGTCCTTTGGACAGAAATATTTGGTTGGTTTTATCTCTCTTGGAGCATTGTCTATTAACTGGCTTGCACATGTTTGATGAGCACACAAAGTAAAGAAGTTTGTGATTCCACCCCCAACCCCATTGTGTGAGCTCCTAGGCTATTATATCAGTCTTCCGCTGTATGTATACCCTCTGTTGTGATTTCTAAGATTTAGAAAGGCAATACACCCCATTCATTGTACTGAAATCATCTATAAGTGATATGGCAGGCATGGGCCCACAGATATCTAAATGAATCACCTCCAGTGGCTTAATGGCCCAACTCGTGGCCTCAATGGTGCCCAATGTTGCTTGCTTCCATGCAAGCTCTGCATATCCTCCAGAGCGGTGCAACCGATGTGCTTGAATTTCTCATCCCATACTTGAGACATCCTAGCATCCCCTCGTACCATCAGAGCACTTGAGTCCCTCTTCCTCAATGCGCCGAGGAAACATTTTGTCCATTTTTTGGATGTGATAACCACTTTGTCATTGTCAAAGATGGTTCTCATCTTGTTCTTAGCCAGCTGGCTGACAGAAAGCAGACTTTTACAAAGATCTGGTATAAGACTTTTGTTAAGAACTTATTGTGAATGGGACGCTCCCAATGCCTTTGATAGGGCAGCTCCAACTGCCCTCACAGTAACAGAAGATCCGACAATAACTCTAGGTAGATTTTTGAGCCACTGCATGGACTGCCTGCGGATAAAGACCTAGCTGTGATGGCTACAGCAGGCAGACAGTCCATGGAATTGTGCTCTAAGGTGGAAGACCCTACTGCTGAAGGATGGTCCACTACCCTATGTTCCGGGGTGGAAGACCCCTGAGCAGGTAATAACCTTCGACTGCGCTGGATCTGGATTTGGAGCTGCTTGGAAAGGATCCAATTTTGCTCAAGCAGCTGTTATATTTCCTTGAACGCTCACATGAGAGCTGCAATGTTGGATGGGCCCATGGTGGAACGCTGGTAGACCCATCACTGCTGCGAGAATGACTGCCAAAGAGAAAAATTCCCCCCTTCTTTTGCTGCAAGGTGTAAATGCACACAGGTGTAGACGGGAGCTGACTTGATACGCGATGTAGGGAGGGGCTAATGGAGTACGGTGCTACCAATAGTCCGGGATAACGCCAAAATACAAATTTGGACACTAGTCTTGGGTAGGGCCAAAATACACATTTGGAAAATATCCTGAGCATGCTCCCTCCTTTGCCGATTGCATCCCCATTACTATGATTGCTGCAGACTTCGAGATCTGTGAAGAATGCTCAAGTGTCACTGTACTTGCCTGGTGCTCTGATACCAGTGTAACATGCGGGGAGTTACTGCCATGCCATGCTCGGGAATCCAATGTGACATGCGAGACTATCTAATGTGCTGTGCGGAAGCATATTGAATGTGTGTACATAGATGTATGCAAATAGAGAACTCAAGCACCAAGGACACACGAGATCTTTACTTAACACATGCTTATTTATAATTTACAAATGCTGGCAAAATGCCTAAATGACTGACTGTACATGGTTGCAATAAATGGGTACGAATATTTATCCAGCAGGCTGCTGCTGATGCTGGATGACTATTGAGGAGGAGACACCCTGATCTCCATGCTGTAGCTGCGATATGCTAGGTGGCTGAATGGAGCAGCAAACTGTAGGTGATGGAGGCTGAAGCAGATGGCTAAACACATGAGCTGGACTGATGGCTGGATGCCCAAAATGAGGGGCTGAGGCCTCTTTCATAGGGCCTGGACCAGCCGATTGGGTCAGCTGGTTGACCGATCTGATCAACCAACCAGCTCACCTGGTTGGTCAGCCCAGGTTGGTCATTTGGCCTGCCTACTAACCTACACATAGACCTTAACTTGGACTGACCCTGAGGGCTGGGAGTGGACCATGGACCTGCGTAGCTCGTGCCTGTGCCTGACTGGTATATGGACTAGGGCTCACATTGGGGCAACGGCATATGAAAATTATCCTGATTTGGGAACTAATGCTGTACATTATGTACTCGATGATGAGCTTAGTGTGTCACAATGCATCCTAGTGCAGGGGTGCATGTGACGCAATGGGCAGGAAACAGTACTCTTCCCTGAGAAAATCGAAGTGCTGAGCTATGGCAGTCTAAACTGCAGGGGTGAAGGATCACACTTACACCAATTTGTTAGAAATAAAGAGCCCAAAAGTGCACGCGCAGGAACTTGTACATCTATTACGAATTGCCAAAGGGTACAAAGTACAACCTAAAATGAGGCTATGTACCTCAAACACACTAACCTAACCCTAAGGGGAAAACCCCTTCTAAAAAGTGCCCATGAGGGGGGTTCACACTGCAGTAGTCAATACCCAACAATACTTTATTTCAAGTGAAGTTTTACGCTGTTATAACTTTATAGGTAAGCAGAGTCATTATGATTCTAGTTGTAGACAATAGACTTCAGAGTATATCTTATCGTTTGTGGTTGTTTGACCCTCATCTTTCTTACCAACATGCCCCAGTTTTCTATTCCCTCAAGTTGACACATTGACTACTTGTGAATTTTCATTCCCTGATTGGCAAGTTTTGTTATGGCAAGGAAGAAGTCCAAATATTGAAAAATTACCTTGCATACCCGTGAATTAGAAGTTTTTAAAGGGACCACATTTTTTGGAAGTTTATTTGGTGTCATAGTTTTTATTACGGTTTTCAGTGCTTGAGATAACATGCAGGTGAAATGACTTAGGCCTTGATCAGAATATGAATTGTTTACTACTCCCATCTTGTCTGCAGTATTTTCTCCCAAGGCTCCTGAACAAATTATTGGTAAGATAAGAATGTCCTAGATTATACAACCTCACCATGTATGATGTTGTTACATTAGGTAAGTATCTGCTTCCTAGTAGCTAGTCCTGCTATGCGTGACTTTGTGGCTACCATCTTGAGATTAACATTAAATTTACATTGCTTTTTGTTGCCCCTTTTCTTTTCAAACGTGGTAATTGGGTTTACCTTGCATATAAGAAATCTCCCCCCAAAAAAATTCAATACACAAGTGCTCTGTTTGTGCTGATATTGTAAAATCACATTGTGTCTTTGTGTGTGTATATGCTACCTTTGCAGGTGATGTTTTAGTGCAAAATGAAGCTGACAGTGACTTGGCCCAAGCCGTCATTCAGCTAGCAAAACAACGCGGCATCAAAACAATCAATGTAGTTGCGGATAAACCTGGCACACCTTTACTAGTGGAGAAGCTTAAGCTAATGGGTGGAGACATTGTTGTTAGTGAATCGTATACAAACACCTGGTAGCATTCTGAACTTGTTCTTGCATCTTATGTAAGGGCATTTTTTGTAAAGTTGGTGGCTGAAACGGAACTATGTTTGGGATTTCCCTTGTGGCTATACACTTTATTTATGTGGCGATGAATAGAAGAAACTGTACTTGCTCTTGAGCACCTAGTTACTGGAGAGCAGGATAATGCCAAGTGAGAAGAGAATGGAGGACTGACATAGTTGTATTAGGAGGGATGAGGGACTTATAAATGGCATGTGCACTGTTGTGAGGTTGGCAAATGTAAAACAGATTGTGATGGAGACTTGATGGAAAAATTAGATCTGTGATTCTTGGAAAAGAGGCTATCTTTTGTTTGCAAGTTTAGAATTATGTTGTTCAATCTATCTACTTTCTGTAATTCTAACTTGCATTGCCTACCGTATTTTATAGCCATCTCTGAGATAAACTGAAATTTATCTGTAGGTTCATCAAAAGGCTATTAAGTGATTTTCCAAAGCCGACCTTGGGCCTTAACTATTCAGATGGGTCTGCAGCAACTGCTGTGGCAAAACTGCTCCAGGCAGGTGGAACTTTTTTGACATATGGCAAGAAATTACCACAACATGTGGTATATCCTGGTGCAGAGAAGCGACCAATTCAATGGAGCCAGTACTTGAAAGCAAAGAGCTTAAATAGTCAGGTGGTTTGAGACGTTCTCTTTGAATTTTAGGCTGTTCACTTTATTTTTCATGCAATAAATCATTAAATTTGAATTGAAAGTTTTGATGAACTTTTGAGATGAATTCTTGCAAGCTTGAAAATGTACACATTTTGTCCACTTGTAATGTGCTGGCAAAGTGTTCAAGGCTCGAGAAAGACATAGCTCAGGCTGGTATGGAACTTGTTGGTGGTTGCACTAGATCTTTGACAATAAACTTCCTGGATCAAACCTGCTTTTATGACAGAAGTACGAATATAGTTTCACTACACAATGCATAGAGCTATTCCTCTTTAGGGCCCTATGGATGGATATATATTTACTTATGGATCCTTTTATAGTACATATTGGGATGGAATCACTGATTAAAATGTAATTGCCAAGTTCGTGTATAGAATACAGGTATGGCGGTATTGTGTTTGGTCATCAGTAGCCATCTTTGTTTAATCTTCTGTTTTGCGTAGTTAAGGCTTAAGAAATTTTAAACTGTGGAGCTCAGTTTTTGTGTTTCTGTAGAACTAACCTCGTCAATAGGAGCGCTTTGAAGCACTTCAGTATCTGCAAGGCAATCTGATAATTGTGGATTTTGTTTAAGACATTCTAGGAGAGAGGCTTTAAAAGGCAGAAGGGGGCGGACACACTTCCAAACTTTTGATATCTGGCAAGGAATTGTCTCTTGATAGTCAGGTTATCTATCAGTTTCAAATTTTTACATGGCTTGAATAAGTTGATAAAAATCAGATAGTCCTTTCCAAGTCTGCTTCAAGGTAAGTGTTGTTAAATTACACAGCGCAGCGGAACAGAAAATAAAGAGTACACAGCAAACTAGAGAGGAACAAAATTTTCCTTCAATACTGATGTAGTACAGATGATGGCTCCGTCCACCCATGCGCTCCCACAGTGGAGCTTAGATGGTGATCTAGAGAGATACTAGGTAAAGAGCTACTAGTTGGAAGATCTTTATTGGAAGATCTGATACAATGGACTGGGGAGGTCGCCTCTTTATAGCTATGAGGGTGGTAGTTGGATCAACGTAGTCGGTGGAACCGACTAGTCAACCTAGTCGGTGAACTCGACTAGTCAACCTAGTCGGTAGAACCGATTGGTCGTTTATGAAATATTCAAGGAATATTTTTTATACCGTCGCCTCGGGGGCTTTCGTTCCTGAACCCCTAGTAAGGGGGTCGTTGGTCTCCCTGGGATCCCTCAGTTGGGGGCCAGTTGGCCTTTCAGGCCCTAGCAAGAATAAGGGGTTCTCACACAATCACCTTTCTACCATCAACGGTTTCATTGATATACCTCGTTTGATATATAAGTTAGGATCCATACAGTGTTCCGGGCTCACATATGGCTCCTCATCATATTGGGGGCTTTACAACTTGAGCACCTTGGACCACTAGTGGTTACCAGTAGGGTGGGACATTGAGCATATCTAACAAGTGCTATGGGAGCATTTAGACTCATAAGAAGTATCGTTCCTACAAACTCCTTAGTGTGAGGATGGAGGAGTTTATCTCCTTTACACTAAGCTAACTCTGAATAAAACTACATGTCGCCTTGTTTTAAGTAATTTTGAAGTCACCGACACATGGCAATGCAGCTACATGCTGCCTAGCTAAAAAATTTTCATTGTAACTACGCGTTAGAGCTTGGTTTTGAGTGTTTCAGCCTCTGGCTAACTTTTGCTGAGCCTCATTGTCTTGTCATGGGAACTGTAGAGGTTTCCCATTGCACTCATTGCTACTTCTATGGGATTCCTTGTCCCCTCTTTTCATGGGTCTTTTGTGTCGATTGTGGGGACTTACTTGTCATTACTTGTTTTGGGGCTCTCATTGCACTCGTCATAGCTTTCATCTTTCATGATCACTCTTCAAAGATTCGTTGTCTCTATGTAGAACTTTGGCACTCCTTCCTTGTCATCATTATGATCATCACTATTGTGCTTTTTCACTTGACTAATATCTTGTGCATATTTTTTATAGACTATCGTCATTGTGACCACTCCGGTCAACCTTCTCTTCAAACTCTTTAGAAAGCTCCTCAGCATGACTCCTCTCTTCATCGTCGTTGTGACCACTCTTGTCAATCTCTCTTTAAATCTCTCTTTAGGAAGCTCCTTAGCATGACTCTTCTCTTCATCGTATTGAATATCTTTTTTCCAATACCATTGAGTTTTGTCACAATCACTTTTTGTGTTTCGTGCTTTATCACTTTAGTTTGCTTCAATTGAATTATAAAGAAGCATGTGATGAAATGCTAATTTGCATTAATCGAGCATAAAAGGCAACCCTACATGAAGCCTCGACCTCAAGCTTTGATATTGAAATCTATTCTCACCTTAGTCCATTTTTACATTTTCTTGGGCATCAACTATCGTTAATGTTGTGACCAAATTTGAAGTAATCAATGAAATGGTTGATTAATGAAATGCTAATATGCATTAATCAACCATAAAATGCAACCCCAATCTCAAGCTTTGATAGTGGAGTCTCTTCTCACCTTAGTTCAGCTTTACATTTTTCTTGGCATTAGCTATCTTGAATGTTGTAGCTAAATTTCAGATAATATCTATCCTATCTTGGGGTGGTTGCAAAATTGATGCGACTACCTAAGGAAGATCATCAATGACAGTTGCTTCAAAGTCTGCATGATTTCAAGCATCTTCTTCATACATACATACATATATATATATATATATATAATCTTAACCAACATTCATGTAAAAAGTCCCTTCTCATCCCCTTTGGTTACTACAAGGACACGAACAATGGGTTTTGTTGTATCTAAAGTATCAATCTTATTTTGTATGCTTCTAACAGATTATAGGAACTTTGGACTATCAAAAGAGTATTGTAAGGAATGTAATAGGGACCTTAATCAGATTATCACATGGTGGGGTCCAAGGTGGCCTATCCCCTTAGTCGGATACCTTAAGCCCACAAGTCATCTCACAACTTTGTATCATTACTAGGCATTTTGTGTGTTGGGGGGGGAGGAGCCGGGCACAATTTGGTAACGTTTCATGCCTTCTAGATCACTTCTCTTTTGGAGATCATTAAGATCTCAAAATGCAAAGCTACCCATGCACTTTACCTCTGTTGCTCTTGCTCTACACCTATTTTTTTTTTACTGCACCTTTTGTATTCTACACTAATATTTTATCGCTCCAATCTTGCATCTCAACATCGTTACTAGAGTTAACACCCACATGTTGTAAATGTGCTATGTTTCTATTGTTCCCACGCACCTCTTGCTAGTCAATTGGTCATGTAAATGTGTACTAAGAATATTGCTCATGTGCTTTTATTGTTGCTCTTGGTACTCCTACGAACATTGCTCTTATGCTTTTATTGTTGCTCTTCGAGCACCTATGCAATTACACCTCTCATGTTGCTCTTGCTACCCTTGTATTGCAACTTCACCACTTGTATTTTGGGCTATAATGCGTAGAGTCGTTGAGTTTGATGGGGTGCTAAAAGACAAGGTAACTTCAAAAAATGATTTCCACTATGGCACAATGGGATCCATCCAATAGTACCATTCAGTGATTCTTGGTGGCTAAAATCGTGTAATAGTGGGAAACCATGATTTGAGGCATAAAAGTTCATTTTCCTTCTAGAACACCATCAAAATTTCACATTCAATGAGATATAGAGTGCTTGAGTCTGTTGCATTGTACTAATTGATGTTTTTTCATTGAGCTATTAATTAAAATATACAAGGATTACTTTTGGACTTATAGATTACTAAAGAGAGATGGGAAATTTTATTGAGAAATAAATACACATGAAAGACACAACATACAAGAAATACTAAGTGCATATTTATAGCCACAAGGAGATATAGGATTATTCATTTGACCTCTATGTTTACTTTTTACGAATCATTAATTGTTACTTAGCTTAAGACAAAATACATGCATGCATGTAAGAATATGATCCTCAAGAAAATAAGACTCCATAAAAATATTTTGAAAATTTTAAGAACCTTGTCATTATACCTCTGCTTTTGCTTCTTTGGAATCTTGCATGATAAAGATACACATGACTTATGTTTGAATGCTTAGCTATGCATCTATACGTCTCTTATTGTAGGCTAGTTGACCTGCTAGCATGGATGATCTTATTATTGGAATGGAATCTATAGGATGGGCCATAACAAGGCTATAGATTGATTTACCAAGTCATATGGTGATTTGAGTGATTGAGGGTAAGCTAGATGGTTTAAGAGCCTCATAATGGCTATACAAGTGGTGGTAAAGTTGATATGAGTAGTTAACGAAGTGAATTAGAAAAATCGATAGTGTGATTTTCTTCGGACTTGTAATAGAGTTGTGGCATTGTCAATACATTGAGTTGCAATGCAATGCGTGCCATTTGGATGATCAAGACTCACAAATGTTCTATTCTCCATAAAATCTATATGAGGACGTATGAGGTGGAGATCGAGAAGAGCATGTCTTGATGCATTGCCCTAGATATTCTGAGACCTAATGGAAGCTTCATTGCCTTTTCACATCGGATCCTCAAGATTTCAAGATGGGAAATATCATGGAATAGGATGGATCCATTTCCATCCTCTACACCCTCCTTTATTGAGAGCCTTCAAGTGGGCTTTGGTTGTGTTTTTTTGGATGGAACGTTAGCATTGTTTGCTTGCTCTTGTGTGATCCTTTTAGATAAGAGGATGACCATATCTAATTTGTTGTGGGGCTTTGCAGGTTGATAGTTCGTTTATTAACATCATGTTTTGCATTTTCTTTGCCTTCATGTTTTTGATTGATTTTGTAGTGGGGTTTTATGGCTACTTGTGTTTAATGTAATCATGTTTTTTGTTAGCTTTGCCTTCATGTGGCTTCTCATCTTCATTTTTCTTTGTTTATGATAGATTTAGCAGGCAATTTTACCCTCCCTTTGTTTGGTGTCCTATTCTCTATAGATTTTTGATTTATCCAAAATCATTTTGCTTCATGCATGATGTCATAACTGTGTGTGTTCATCCTACATTTCTACTATCTTTACTATACTTCAAACCAATATCATTGATACATCTAGAATCATATTGCTTCAATGCCCTTATTGTTAGATATGCTCAATGCCCCACTCTCCTGGTAACCACCAGTGGTCCAAGGTGCTCAAGTTGTAAGGCCCCCATATGAGGAGAAGCCATCGAGACGCCCGGGACACTGGATGGATCCTGACTTGCATGTTAGATGAGGTCTATCAATGAGACCGTTGATGGTAGTAAGGTGATTGTGTGGGAGCTTCTTATTCTTGCTGGGTTCGGGGGAGAGAGCTCCTGAGGTGACGGTATAGGAAATATTCCTTGAATATTCCATGGATGACTAGTCGGTTCCACCGACTAGGATGATTGGTCGGCTCCACGGACTAGGTTGACTGGTCGGTTTTACCGACTACGTTGATCCGACTACCGCCCTTATAGATATAAAGAGGCGACCTCCCCAGTCCATTGTATCAGATCAATTCAGATCAGATCAGATCTTCTAGCTAGTAGCTCTTCACCTAATATCTGTCTAGATGCCGACCTTCTACGAGCTTGGAAACGTAGGAACGCAGATGCTCTGTGTGCCTTGGTTACAAGTACTACTAATAGTGTTTTGACCTTGATTCAGCATACATCTAAGGCAACTGTGGCCTGGAACATATTGAAGAGTCAGTATGAGATGCGAAATCAGCTCGCAGCTGAGAAGTTTAATGAAGGAGAGACAGCGGAGGCGTTCATAACCCGAATAAAAAATCTGTGTGACCATATGGCTTGTGCTGGGATACAAAAGACTAGCGAAGAGCTAGCTCGGCGGTGTCTCCGGATATGTCCACCAAGGCTTGATGGACTTGTAACAGCACTTAACACTCAGGTGAGACCCTAACCATTGTCATTTGAGGAGTTCTGTGCTTTACTTATGGAGGAGGAATTGCGGCTTAAAGCTCGAGATGGAGGCGACAATGGGGATGCTGAGTTCTCTGCCACTGCGAAAGGCAAAGGTGGTTCCTCTACCAAAGGTGAGTCCTCTACTAGTGGTGATAAAAAGAAGAAGGGCAGCAAGAAGAAGTTTCAGGGAGAATGCTTCTACTGCAAGAAGAAGGGCCATGTGATTGCAAATTGCCCGGTCAAGAAAGCAGATGAAAAGAATGGTATCCTGAAGAAGACAGATAAGGGGGAAGAGATAGCTAGCACAGCAGAAGCAGAGTTGGATCTATTTCTGGCCATTGAGGAAGAGTGTTCCTCAGTTCAAGAAGCTTCAACCACTGATTCATGGGTATTGGATAGTGGTGCCTCTCGTCACATAACCTGCAAGAAGGGTCTATATTGTTCCATGCAGCCTCTACAGAAACCCATCACGATGACGGTTGGTAATAATGTGAAATGCCCTGTTGAGGGTACAAGTACGGTTTCATTTGTTTCTGTAAATGGAGATGTTAAGAAACTATCTAATGTGCTGTATGTTCCACAAATCAAGAGAAATTTGCTATCAGTTGCTTTCATAACTGACCTTGACCATGAGGTGAGGTTGAACAAGACAGGAGCAAAAATTCTAGATAGTGCTGGCAATCTTGTTGGCACAGGAGTAAGGAGGAACAACCTAAATGATCTAAGTGCTCTTATAGCCATCGCTGGAGTGGGCACAAGAAAACTTTGGTACGAAAGATTCGGCCACTGTGAAGGGCACTCTTGATTATGGCATCACTTATGGTATGGGCACTTCCTTGGCTGGTCATTGTGACTCAGATTGGGCTGGAGATGTTGATTCTAGGAAATCAGTTTCTGGATATTGTTTCTCTTTAGGTTCAGGTATCTTCTCTTGGATCAGTAAGAAACAACCAACAGTGGCATTGTCTTCTATCGAGGCTGAGTATAAGGTAGCATGTTTTGTTGCTTGTGAAGCAGTGTGGTTGAGAAGGATCTTATGGCACATGGGAGTACAAGAGGATGAGGCAACTGTGCTGAGGTACAACAATCAAAGTTGCTTGGCCATTTCTAAAAATCCAGTGTTTCATGCACGCACAAAACATATAGAGATTTAGTATCACTATGTGCATGATTTGATCGAGGATGGGATATCGGAATAATTAGTCTACTATCCAACAGAGCAAAATGGAGCAGATATCTTCACCAAGGCACTCAGGAAGGATCAGCTTCAGGGTCATCTTCAGAGACTCGGCATTGCGCCAAGAAGGTAGTTCACCTACGGGTGGACATTGAGGGGGGGTGTTAGATATGCTCAATGCCCCACCCTCCTGGTAACCACCAATGGTCCAAGGTGCTCAAGTTGTAAGGCCCCCATATGAGAAGAAGCCATGTGTGAGCCCGAGACACCCGGGACACTAGATGGATCTTGACTTGCATGCCAGATGAGGTCTATCAATGAGATTGTTAATGGTAGAAAGGTGATTGTGTGGGAGCCCCTTATTCTTGCTGGGGCCTGGGGGCTAGCTGGCCCCCACAGCTGGGGGGTCCTAAGGGGGCCAGCGGCCCCCTGGTGCGGGTTCGAGGGCGAGAGTCCCTAAGGCGACGATATAGGAAATATTCCATGAATATTCCATGGATGACTAGTCGGTTGCACTAGGTCGATTGGTCGGCTCCACCGACTAGGTTAACTGGTCGGTTTCACTGACTACGTTGATCCGACTACCACCCTCATAGCTCTATAAGGAGACGACCTCCCCAGTCCATTGTATCAAATCAGTTTATATCAGATCAGATCTTCTAGCTAGTAGCTCTTCACCTAGTATCTGTTTAGATCGCCATCTAAGCTCCACTGTGGGAGTGCATGGGTGGACGGAGCCATCATCTGTACTACATCAGTATTCAAGGGAAATTTTATTCTTCTCCAATTTGATGTGTACTCTCTATTCTTTGTTCAATTTTTGTTCCACTGCGTCGTGTAATTTAACACTTATTTCGTTTGTTCCTAAATTATGTTAAATAACCTCAAATCCAATGTTTGTAATTGCAGGAACCACACCCGTCTCATACGCAACATTCCAAAATTCCTTATCTTCTACATGTTATCATGTCCCACACAAAGGGATTAGAAATTACTACAGATACTTATATTATAAATGAAAGAAATAGAAAAAATGTGATAAAATCACTCGAATATAAGTTGGATAGGGGATAAAAGTTGTCCCAAGTCAATCATTATCATTCCTCCTTTCCCAAAATCCCCATATAGTCACCTCTAAAGGAAGGTGGGAAAAGGGAAAATTTTTGTTTTTCCAAAAAACTGAGTACTAATAGTTATAACTAGAGATCATTGAGTTAACTTAAAACATCCATGTCTATGGTATATCCATACAAAGGAAAAATTGTTCCCAAAATTTTCAATACTAGTCAAAAGTTGTAGGCAAAAGAGCAACAACTACTAAAGGATGAGTATATGCATCAATCCATCCCGCCAGTAATAGACAACATGCTAGTGTAATGTTCAAAAACCTTCATCTGTAAATTTGGTTGAGAAGTGTGCCAACTCACCTGCGTCCATCCACAAAAAGGGCAAGTTAGAACAAGGACCTTTTAATGTGGGACTGCAGGCCTCCATGCTAGCACACAGTTGCTATCCATGTCACCCAACTTGACTTGCAATACTTCATATTTTGGCACTTGGACTCCCAAACGTATTCAATAAATGGTAAAAGAAACTACTCAATAAGGGGTAGTAATCATTCCTACAAGATACTAAAATAAGAGTGATTCTTGTGTATTCTTCTTATAAAAAATCCATCTATATGTAAACCCACCATCATTAATCTCCCAGGTTTCTTATTCTCTGTTAACTTGGGAGAGGACAGTTATACACCCAACTTATATTGCAGTTTTACAATGCAACTTATAAAAAATTAGTTTCAGTACAAAAGTTCCATATAACCATATTATATCCACAACAATCTGAAACTTCATTAATGCAAAACCTTTCTACTCAAATCGAACACACGTTCCATAACCTTAGTAATTCCACCACTTCCCCTTTCAATGATATAGTAGAGGATATAACGAGAGGCCTACCATGAAATACATAGAGAAATCCAGTTTTCTCCCTTCGTGGAGTCTTCTTTAAGAGATTACAGACGAAAATTGAAAAGATATTTCCTGTTCCAAAAATATTTAGAGTATGGTGAGATAACGTATATGGGACGCAACCCTTCTTATTAACCCATCGCACACTCAGGTCCGCGACCTGTGAACATATGGGCTTCTTTTTTAGAGTCATGCGCAATGTGCACTCACCGTTTTGGGTGCATGTTCATGGCACTAGGCTCACGTAAACAAATTTTATGCACGATCCTCAGAGACAAAGCGTGACAGCTTAATCTAAATCACCATATACGACAGGGATACATCGATCGACTTCGCGTATTACTTGCCCGAAAGTGAAATCGCTGGCTCGAACGCGCTTCCTCCTTCTTGGCTGGCAGAGGCAAGTCACCCTAGTATTTTATGTAGCGTATCATTGGAGTTTGTGTAGGTACAAGCAACACTAGTTCACTATACTTCGTGGTGGCCACTTCGATATGCAATCGCTAAACCAAGACCACTCCCTCTCTCTGTTATCCAATATCGATGTCACAAAGTATATATAGCAGTGAGTGATACGAGGCATATCGAGCAGAGATCTACCCATCTAAAATGACGTTTCGGCATGTAATACCTGCTTTATATCCTGATTACGTAGTTTCTCCCGAGCACCATATGACGGGCTATCAGCGCAACGATCTAATGGAGTACTACCACCCTCGATATTATCACAGGGCTGTGATGTCCAATGCTATTAGTGAAGTGCTCAGCTTCTTTACTACTTCGCCTACAGGAAGAACGAACGGCATACTCATATTCTATGGACATATTACAAGCGTATAATCTCCTTTCTATCCTTGGTGGCGATATGACTTGTGGGTTTTCAAAAAGTATAGTCATGCCGTCTGTTATTATTCAGGGCTCCGTGTCGTTGCATATATCACTAGCGAGTGTCATCTTAGCTCCAAGCTATCCTAGGGCGTGCATCTCGCCCTCAACTGTTATAGAGATGCTTTCTAGATGTATCATCGACTGAACCTCCATATGACTTGGTCTTATTGTATGGCCTTTCGTTAGGGACATCGAGTCTCCATCGCACTAGGTCCACCATTCATATGGACCGTCTAGGAATCATCTCGGCTTCCTTGTGTCTCACAGGGACACTCAACCAATCGTTGGTCAACTGGGCACCCCATAATTTTCATCCAACACTTTGTGTTCTAACTGTTCACATACACAGCCATAGCGTCTTGTAAGGGGGACTGAGTAGGTATGCATGGAGGAGCTCGCTCTGGCGAGCATTCCAAGGGATGAATTTATCAAAGAAGTATCTCCTTTCTAGATGATGGACGAGCTCATTGCGGCCGTTAGGCTAGCATATCCTTGCTCCCCCTCCAAGACTCAGCTAGTAACAATGGTGTGGTTCAAAGTACGAATGTCACCCGTTCTCTCGCCTCTTGAAATAAGATATACAATCCTTAGTTTGAGGGCCGTGTCTTGGCTCTTACAGCCTTGAGTATTTCCAGGTCATAACTCACTTGTGCTCCCTCCATAATTTGTTCTCTGTGTCGAGTCCTTTCTTTCAGTGGTATCATCGCCCACACCTACGTATTCAGCAAGTCGTTCACGTAGAAGTGTTGCCCCGTCTTGTGGCCTATCTAGCTTCTGCACTGGGGAGGACTCTCCCTCCAAGGGGGCCCTCTGGTACTTCTCCCATTAACTCATGGCTGGGGCTTCCTACCTCAACGTTGCTGCGAATCTCTGACACTACATCCCATAAATTCCATCCCTTGGTTACTATCAATTATGATATCTTTACATACCACAACGGTCACCCAACGATTCTATTGTTGGATTTTCACTACTAGTGAAGTCATTGACTACTAGTTAGATGGAGGAGACGTATATCATCCATCCTTAAATATGGATATCTTGGGGTTCTTCTAATAGAGGTACTTATTATTCCATGGTTTATGGAGGCCCCATGGTATCATCCATTGTGCACATCCATGTTTTCTCTTACATGTATATAAAATGCTACATCTCATGCACTTCGCTTCTCAAGGGATCCAACTACGATATTTCTTTTCATCTATCTACATGTATATCCCTCCTCTTATATAAATGTAGCATATTAATAGTATAATCCATATAGAAAGTATGAAGGTTATCTATACTATTATCTACACCACTCTGGGTATAAGTATTCCATTATTCCCAGTTAGCTTAACACATGTGTCTGTAAAATCTCATTGTCAAGATCAAACATATGTTAGAAATGGCCTCTCCTTCATAGGGAGGATGTGTGTATGTGTGTGTGTGTGTGTGTGTGACCCACCTACCACATACCCGCAGGTCCAACACACAATCGAAGTGAGGGCAGTATACCGCCCATCACTATGGATTGGGTTGGACTACTGCCTATAATATATATATATATATATAAATTATAAGTTCCTATGAGTTGTGGATTGTGGATGTGTACTTACCTAACCACTTTCTCATTTTTCGAAGGTCTAAGTTGCATCCCGGGAACTCCTGCTATAAGAATCCTCTTATAAGTCTTCTACTCTTATCCCTCTTAAACCCATTCTTTTCAAAATTCCCGATCAATTTCTTAATTTGCCCAAAGGCATTGAAATCCTCTTTTTCAGTGTACAATATGGGCATCACTTAGGAAAGGATTACTTTTTCGGAGAATGAGAGGAGAATGATAGGGGTCGGTTACTAACATCCCAAATGAACGTACATACTGGGTAGTCTAGGGACTCAGTTTTATCATATTTGTTCATCACTGCTACTCCATTGCTTTCATTAGTGACAGTAATGGACATACTTAAAAAATTAGTTCTTACTCCTCTTGTGATACCATCCTCCCCAATTTGTATATCCACTGTAGTGTCTTTTATTTCTAAGAATTGGAGGGGGTAAATCCAAATTGGATCGATCCCATCATTCTCTTGCACTCTGAAGAATTCTCCTGGGGAATCCACATTGATTAACAATATATCATTTATATATCTAAATGGGTGTTTGAATTTGGATAATCTCCCCCAATCCTTATTCTTTCATAATTTCTTAATGAAGTTAAACTCAATATAAATATAAATTACACCATAGGGGTAAGTAGGAAAATCCCATAGGTATGCCTGAGACTTGTTTAAACACATGCTCTCCTAATCTTAAGTGCATGTTTTCCAGGAGCCACATATTGATCATGATACATTCTTGTACAGACCAAGATATCAAGGTTTTGCTCCGTCTATCACTCCATGAGGCTTTCTTCCTACTCCAATTTAGGTTTAGATACCTCTTTTTCTTCCCTCTATAGGCCATACTGATGATTTTTTATATGACCTTCTTCAACCCATATTATCTATCCAAAGGGATGTTTTCATAACATTTACCTATATCTGCAGTGAAGACCGAGTGGATCCTTTTTGGTAAATTTAATTTCACCTCATAGATGGAACTGACTATCCAAAATGCACTTACGGTAATGTTGGCTTCCGGTATAATTTGCTCTTAAAGATCCCTGGATGAATTCATGATGGGATCCAAGCATGCTTGTAAAGAAACAGTGATCAATGATGCCAATTGAGAAAAGATACAAAGGTGTGCATTAGTAATCCATCTGAAAGTATTCTTGTGGGCTTTGAAGGTAGCCATTAAATATGGTAATGCATGGGAGTCCAAAGTAATATTTAAGTTAAAGTTTTGAATATCTTTGACCAGTCGGTTTAAGATGTATGGGCTATCCACTCTTGCGAAGTCTCTGCTAGATACCCTTAGTATAGCTTGGTCGTAAATGAATTTCTTACAAATATACACTGGAGTCGAAGCTGACTTATTTGTAGAAGTAATAAGAATGGAACTCGTTAGTCTTCCAACTCCCTTCTTAAAAGATGGTGTCCTCAAGGGATCCCCACTTCCAACAATGTTTAGTTTCTTCTTCTCAATTAGTTTCCTCAAATATTCAGTGCAAAATAATCCAAACTCCCTCTCCATTGGGTTCAACATTTCTAAAAACTTGGGACTTAATGTAATTACTTGGCTCCAAATCATATACAATGCTTCTAGTGTCCCCGTAATACTCAACTGCTTTCTAGGGATATGTCCCAAACCCTTCTTCATATATTCCTTTAGACTTGTGTTCTCAATTATGATTTCATTATCAATAGTACATACATGTCCCCATTCCCTTTTTATGAATTTTCTAAAAGTATTAGTGTCACAGTGACATACAATCTTTGATCCATCCCTAAATATTGTCCTAGGTTTACAAAGCAAAGATGCTAAATTATTGGAAAACTTCCAAGCAATGCTAATATATTTCATGGTATCAATCATATTATCCATCTTGTGGTGGAAGAAAAAGTCCATAAATAGTTTTTTAATTGAAAATATTTCAAGTAGAGGGTTATCAAATAATGCATGCACAAAGATATTAGACTTCTTCTCTTTACTCATCAAAATTTCCTGTCAAGTGGTAACATCACAATACTCCTCAAGCGAACATCACATACTTGCCATCAATCAGTCCTTGTCATCATAAAGTAGGTGCAGTACAGGAAGATTCTTGTTCTTTGTATCAGTGTATGACATGGTCTTACCCCCTCTTAGGATCTTTGATGGTCGTACCTGGGATTTCGGGCTATCCAAATGCACCGAACTCTCTGAAGGAGGTTGCCATTCAATCATCTTACTGGAATAGTAGTCCCTTGGTGAGTAATAAGCTATGCACCCCCGGCCCCTTGTATATCCGATGCATCTTGCTGATCTCCATCTTGCTCAAGATCCAAATGCTCTAGAGGGCAGCATCTCAAGGGACCGTAGCATGAGTTCCCCATACGACATCACTCTTGGTGATGGTTGGGGTAATAATGGAGCAAGGGGGTTCTTCTCCAAATTCTTAACTGGCTAATAAAACCAGCTCCCTCATGTAGAATGTGAGAGAAGCCTTGCAGGATATAACCATGTCACTAGCCTTCATAAATCAGAAAATCATAAATATTAGTAATTTTACTTTCAAATACCAACTATGCTTGAATGAAAATATATTACACATGCCTTCATAAATAAAAGGAAGGAATTGAAGGCAGCTTTCAATGGTCTATTTGGAAAGAACGCTGGTAAGTTGTTCAACATATACCAAATTCCATGGTCATACCATAATGGTGGTTATGTGTGATGCTAATATTGAAGCTCTGCGCCTGCCTCTTTGCTTCCATTTTAAGATCAGCCAGAAAAAGCCACATATCTAGTGCAAACGGTGCTAACAAATTCATATCATGAAGTTCCCAAACTTTGTTATCATATGCCAACAATTCCGAATCAAATATCCGTGGACGAAAATACGGATTAATATATGTATGTGTAGAGCTCTTTTTTGGAGTGACTGCAGTAGACATAAGTTGATCTGAAAATATATTCTCTTATATATCTTCTGAAAGACCCTCAAGGTCGCAGAAACTATGCTGTGTTGTGCTGGAAGAGGACCCTTTTGGTAGAGAAAAACACTTCAGACCCAAACTTTCAAGGGACAAAGGCCCCGCTGGGGGAGGGTGATTAGAATATATGAAGAGGTTCCTCATTGTATCAGGAGACTTTTCTACAAATTCCACCAAAGCAACATTATCCTATTCCATTAACTGGTCCAAAGACAGAGATAATTGATTGATAACCTCTAGAATTTTCTCTGTATTGCCTTTACCAATTACTAAGATTTTCCACCAATCATTGATGGACAGTTGCATAACCATAGTAGTTTATTTGATTCAGGGTGTTCCTTCATTTTCTACATATCTAGGGCAACGATTCCATCATGGACTCTTTTATTCACCATCCTAAAAGATACTAAATAAGACTGATTCTTGTGTATTCTTTCTATTAAAAATCCATCTATATGTGAACAGGGACACCATCATTAATCTCCCAAGTTTCTTATTCCCTATTACCGAGGTCATGGAGGCTGCGATCATGGAGGCAAGAAGATCTTGCAAAGGAACTGTAGGTAACTCAGTCGGTGATCAGGAGCTCCCATAAATTTTTGGGATCTTGAAGGCTGAAGGCACTCCTCCTACAACTTTGCCAGGCCTTAGTATTTGAAGTTGCCCATAGCCTGCGTAGTTGGCTAAGCTAGGGGCAAGTGTAAAAGAAGGCAATTGAATCAAGAAGAGTTTAGCAGTAGTAACGTTTATAAAGCCTCGAGAGAGGCTCACGGGGAGTTTTGAGCCAATTTCCATGAAAGGTAAACTTAGAATCTCATAACAGATGCTCCAAAGATTACATTAGTATAGACCATTCTTTGAATCACTCGTCATCTGCTAGTATTCGTAATCGTATTTGTCGCCATCTATCCTATGTGAATTCACCTGCGCTAGTCCTATTATTTGTTTCTCCCTGGGGCACGAGCCGTTGAGGACTTTTGTAGTCATTATATGCTTTCTACGTGTAATCGATTATCGGTAGGAGCACTCCCAATGCAACCATGCTATTGCTTAACGTATGCTCTCTCCGTATCGAGCATTATTTATTTGTATAAGGGTATCCATACAATAGGAGAGGAGTGCGTCAGTCGGGGCGAATGCTCATGTATAAGCTTATAATTTCATAGTGAGGAACCCTCATTATAGGCCAACCTCAGAATGCGCATCGTGTTGAGTATTCGCTTAAAGACTATGAACCAGGAGCAGACAGTGGTCTAATAGATCATCATGTCCATGTAAAAGGACTTCATGTTCTTTTGTTTTTAGCACGCGGGAGAGCCCGAGATGCGTATGAACTTAATCTAGTCAACCTCCAATCTCTAATCTGCATCTCTAAAGTATCAACGTGTCGAGGCATCAAGCCCTCATAAGTAGATGCTTTCTTCCATTGTTAATATGAAACGTTTCTGTCCTCTCTCGTTTGGCACTGGGACAATTATGTTTGTTTTTTTGGGTATGCTAAATACGTATAAGCTCTATCCCGTAACCCATATATTGCTTTCTCAACGTCGATCAAATGATTGCTAGATGATTATAAGGAGTATACCGCCATTTCTGGTTGCCATATAGCCTGGTGGAGCGATGTCTGCCAGCCTACTCTGTTTTTTTGGAAGTTTCTACGTGATCGTAAGGTGAAAGTGCTTCCTCAACATCTACTTTCCACCGTGCAGATGTGGTAACCCGAATTCAAGCTCCGTCTCTTATTCTTATACATGGTGGCTGTGCACTGGAGCGAAGGACGAGCATCAAACGGCTCGTCTCCATTTACAGGAGGATTCCCTTAGTGCGGGCCATGTCCCCATACCTTGCAGGCTTACCCATATATTATGGGCTCCCTCAGGTTCGACTGGGGTCGTAGGAAGTACCGCTTTGGCCTATCTTGCGTATCGTAGTAAACAACAGAGAGCGACGTGAAATGTAAAGCTCCAGGGGGTATCTATCGGATGTAGTATTCCAGTAGCTCATTAGACCTCCGTCATGAGGCGACTCATAACGTGAGTTGCGTATTCATGAAAAGACAGACGTAAGTCTAGATCTCTAGTTGTTTATAGTTCAGGGTCCCTTCACAAGCCCTCACAGCATCCCTATGAACACTCAGGCTCCCCGTTGGGATGGGTATTAGAGGGGGGTCGATTTCTTACAACGTTTGTCTGTTGGAAGTGGAGAGAACTGTAGGGAGAGGAAGTGCAAACAACGGAGCTCGATGGCATTCCAGCACTCAGCCCTTCCTTTCCAGGTCCTTCGTTCCTATTGCGGTGGTTGGTAACGTAGTAAAAAAGCATAGCATATCGGCCATCGCGTAGGTAGTTCCTGGCCTTTCCCTGGGGCTAGCTTAACATGAGAAGGAGCGGTTCTTGGCTATTATCAGTATTCCTTGTGCTCTTGTGAGCGCTCAAACTGTTCGTATTTTGGAGGTGAAGAAGGAGGTTTCGGGAGGTCAAACCCTCCTTCCCTTAATTGGTGAACAGCGTGGGGTTATCAGGTGTGTGACTGACATGAATGCCCTCCATATGCCCAACGGTCTGTAGGGGAGCTGTGGCATGGGAGTCGATGCGTGTCAGGGTCTCTCCCTCGTGTTCCACACGGTAAGCTGGATTCCAGCTCCCAAGTCCTTGTTTGCTGCTTGTTGCAGTTGAGGAGTCAGGGATCAAAGTCAGATTTCTTCTGGCAACTTCGAGCTCTGTGTAATTCAGAGCTTTGGGTAGAGGGCCTTCTACATTCCCTGCGTGCCCTCTTGGGGCGGGAAAAGAATTAATGCGCACCTCTCCTCAAGGTGGAGCATTGGCCTTTAGGTTATGGTCATACCTATTGGAGGTCTTAATTCCGCATCTGCCCGTTTTTCGTACTCGGATGTCAGTGGGTCTATCAGCCTCCTCCAATTTTCATCAGTCATAGCTCTATTTCTTTAAGTGTGGTGGTTGTTTCATTTTTAATTCGCATATATCCTCTATATATCCTCGAAATCCTTCCAAAGGTCCCTTATTGTACACATCTATGTGTATCTTAGCATGTCTGTCCGTCATTAAAGTATGTGCATTCATGTGTACATCTATTAAGGTGTATACGTCCTCCATAAGGTATTCACCTATGTGTTCAACTATACAATCCACCATGGGCTTTTTTTTCTTTTGTGCATGTTAGTGTTTATTTTTACTCTATGCATATACAATCATATCCATGGTACTGAGATAAAATGAAATGTATAGGGGGTTTTCTCCATTTAGATGTCATACAGGGTATACCCCCTTGATATCGGACACGTCCCTCTGGGAAGCGCGCGTGCGTGTGTGTGTTATGCCCACCATTCCTCAATCCTGCAGTGGGTCCGACCTGATGAAGTCAGTGTGGGCAGCTGTCCGCCCATCGTCATATATTGGGTCGGATTGCTACCCCACTATAGGTCAACAAGTTATCTAAGGGAAGGAGAGTGTACGTATCGATCGTATTATCCTTCGAGTGTTTATTGTACTGCCAGGGAAATCTCGCTCCACGTATTTCAAGATGATCCAGCAACTCTTTATAGGGTTGAATCCGTTTTTAGCAAACCTCCCTATCAGTCTCTTGACTTGTAGAAAGTCATGAAAGTCTTGACTCTCTGTATAGATAATGGGCATTATTTGAGATAGGATTACCTTTTCTGCGAAAGACGGGGGTCGATTCCCATCTGCCCATATGTATTGGCATTCTTCATAGTCCAGCTCCTCGAATTTCTTGTTACTACTACTCCATTTTCTCGATTTGCGACGGTGATGGCCATGTTGAGGAATGTGGCCTTTGTCCCAATGGGCTCAATACAAGGCTCTAGGGCATACATCCTTGTGGTTTCCTTTATTTCCAGGAATTCCAGGGGGTAAATCCAGTAGGGATTAAGGGGGTGCCTTGGTGAAGAAGGATCTAGGAATTGTCTGGGGTTTGATACCTTTATCAATAGTATGTCATCCATATATCTAACCGAATGCCTGAAGCATTCTAGGGCATGACTTTCTTTTAATTTCCACAATCTCACAATAAAGTTGTATTCAAACTAGAAAAGGTATAGGTTACACCACAAGGGTGAGCAACCAAACCCCATAGGGATGCCAGATATTTGTTTGGTAAGCAGCCAAGTGTTGATTATCACCAGCTCATACATCGACACTGAGGGGTTTTTGCTTCCCCTTTGATTGTGCTAATATGCCTAGTGGTTCTTTCTCAAGCCAATGAATCTTTTGTTGGTTTGTGAAAATGCTAGGGTGATTACTTTTTCCACAATCTCCATCAATCCATCCTTGCCTTCTAAGGGGATGTTCTCGAAGCATTTTCCAATGTCTGCTATAAACACTGAGCTTACTTTATGTGGTAAGTTTATGTTTGCATCATATACTGATTTTACAATCTAAAACGTCTTGGATGGAACCTCCAGGTCCTTGTTGATCTGGTTTTGTATCTTGGCACAAGTTATCATCAATGGTCCCTTGCATAGTGTTTGAAGGGTATTGTAAGTTGATCAAGATGATCCATGGTCTGCTTTCTCATGTATGTGGTTAGTTTGGACCATGCTTCCATCAAAGCATCGAGTGCCCCATCAATATTAATTTGTTCTTGAGGGATGTGGTTTAGTCCTTTTTTTACCTCTCCCCTTAGATGTTCGTTCCGAATCAGATTTGTGTCCAATGTTGCTACGTGATCCCAAGTAGGGTTAATAAATTGGGTAAACTCCGATCCTGAGCAGTGGCAAGGAAGAGGTCCTTTCTCCCTAAAGGTGAGCCAGGGTTTCATCATCTAGGCCCCAATGTTGTCCTTAAAAGCCCAGCTTATCGTTACTTCATCCATTATGGAGTACTCTCTTTGGAGATCATGTTTAAGAAGGAAGCAGCTAACTACTTTCTTTATTGAAAAACAGTCCAAAAGGGGGTTGTCATATTTTAAGGTCATTAACTTTTTCCTCTCTATTATTTTTTGATTAACTAAAGAAAGGGTTCCATGTGGGAGGGTTACAATACCTTCTACTATAGGTGTAGAGCATACGTGCATACATTCAGTGCATGTCATCATATAGCAAGTGCTTCATAGGCATCTTGCTGTTGGCACTTTGTGTAACAGAAATTGTCTTTCCTCCTCTAAGAATCTTTGAGGGTCTCACCTGCATATCACTTGTGTCCAAATGGACTGAACTTTCTGAAGATGGCTGCCATTCAATCCTTCTCGGGGGTGCGGAGTGCGTTGATCGAAAGTTCCTGCTCCTTCCAAAGCCTCCTCTGGTCTGTTGAAATCTGCCTCCCCGTCTTGAGGATCCTGCTCCCCTAGGGCTATTGAATTCGATGCCTCTGATTATTTTTTCTTCGTATGAGTATCCACTGTTGGAAGGGTGGGGAAGTAATGGCAAAGAAGGGCTCTTTGCCAAATTATTTATTGCTGTGAGCATCAGTTTTGTGATATACATGAGAGTGACTGAAGCTTTTCCATATATCACCATGTCTAGTGTCTTCATAAACAGCACGGAAGAGTTAAAAGCAGCTTTCAGTGGTCTTCCTGGGAAGAAGGCTGTAAAGTTATTCATTGTACCAAATTGCATGGTCAAACCATAGTGGTTGGGCTTTGCAATCCATTTTTTCTTCATTGCATCTACATTTCACATAGGGTCTGCCAATGTTGAAGATGTCGTTGATGTACTTATTGGTCCTCTTTTCTGTCTCAGATATCTTGCTCTTGCATCTTCCAAATACCCCAATTGGTGATGGGCATCTGCCTGAAGCAAATAGAGACATGGGGGGAAAAGCTGCCAGAGTATGGCTATACATGATGGGGATGTCGAAATCCTGCATTGTCTTTTTTGCCTCCATCTTAACTGTTTTAGTAGCGTGCACCATGTCCATTAAGAAAAGCCAAGTATCCATGTGGAAGGGTGCAAGGAGGTTCATATCATGCAGTTCCCATACTATGTTGTCATGGGCCATTAACTCCGCTTCCAATACCCTTGGTGGGAAGTATGGATTTGTGTAGGTGAGGCCGGAGTTTCTTCATGCTACAAGTGGGGGTAACCATGACATCTGAGAACACCTTCTGATCATCCTGGGACAGTGCCTCCAAGTTGCAAAAACTACGCTGGGGGGTGGAAGCCATGCTTTGTGGAGGGTTAAAGCATTTCAGGCCCATGTTGTCCGCTGAAGCAGGGCTGATTCCTGGTGAATTCTCTGCAAAGTTATCCTGCTCAATGATATGTTCTAAGTCCTACTGTAGTTTGTTGATCAGGGTGATTGTCTCATCAGTTTTGCCTTTTCCCAGGACTAACACCCTACACCAATCATTGAATGATAGCTGCATAGTCAACAGTCTGCCTGACTCTGGATGGCTATGGAATTCCTTCCTGTCCAAGTCGATTATGACCTCATGGATCTTTTGATTGAACATCGTCAAGATGGCCTGGCAGGCTGGTGAAGGGGCTGGTAACGGGTCCTCGTAACGAAGTTTGGTCAAGTCTTCGAACCATGAAGTGGCCTGATGGAGGGAAGCATGCCACTTAGACAAGTTAGGATCTTTGAAATCCACATCGAATTTGCAAGTGTGTGTTTTTCCTACCAATTCTATCTCTCTTTTCTCTTTTCTTTTCTTTTCCTTTCTGTTTTCTACTTTCTACTCCTCCATTCTAGTACCACCTTCTTATGATCTCATGTACTCAGCTTCCCTTCCTTTTCATTGTAAGTATCAAGGTGCTTAGAAAATTAACACAATTAGTTGGGATACTTTAATCCTCATTTAACCCCATTAATCAACTTGCTGTTGGTGCATGGTAATCATCACCATTAGGGGGTTAATCATTACATGGGTATTAATCTAAAAATTAAACAGCTTTTGACAAGGCCCAAGTTGAGCTCCATTCCTAACTGCTGTATTGAAATCTTTCTTGCTTGTGTAACCATTATGTATATGTAAGATTCTTGCAAGAAACTAATACATCTAAGTGTAGTTCATCAACATGTCGATAAAGGCATCCATGATGCATTCTGTTAGCTCCAAAGATCTTTTCCTTCAAAATATTGCATACTCCAAAATCTCAGAATTATCCTACATCATAAAAACTGATTGTTTTTTGCAACTTTATTCTACTCAAGCTTCCTTATGAAATTTCAGCTGGGTGCAGCTGCCGATAAGTGCCTCTGCTGGGCTCCAAAAAGGTTATTTCTGCAGTGCTACAGTGTCATGGATGAAGAGCCCCCATTCTCCTTGTAAGCATCAAAATGTTGGGAAAAGTGGCCAAACTCACCTGCGTCAATCAAGGTAAAACATAAGTCAGAACCATTGTCTTACACTTGTAACCACAGGCTTCAACATTCAGCCAACGTCATCCTTGTCATTCCCATCATTTTAAGCAATAGAAGAGGGGGAGTGGGAGGGGAAGTTTGTGTGACATGTCCTAATTCATACTAGGAGATGATAGTCTATCTTTCTAGCCAAATGTGTTAATGTACATATGGAGAGATAATGTCTGCATATTGTATTGCAGTATCCTGCATACATATAGCTCATAGTGGATTTAGAGGACTTCGGCTCTGTAGTGCACGTAAAACAAGCAAGTAATACTATTCCGAGGTCTCTGTATTGTGATTCTATAGCAAAACAGTGATAAGTAAAATGATATAGATATAGTGAAGCATTACTTCTTCCAAAAAAATTGACCATTGAAGCCCAAAGTATTCTTCCTATAAGCTGTTCTTATTGGATTGTGAATTTTAGAATAGAGCATTATACCGATAACCTATGATACAATGCTTAGACCTCAAAGGAAAGCTCATTAATAACTTCAAACTATGTCCCAGTGAGCAACAGATAATATTGTTAGTAAAGTGTTCCTGCCTTGCGAGCAGCCTGTCGTATGATGTAGTATTATGCTTTGTAATAGCTCATGACAACCATCATATCGCAAAAACTTGTCTGTATCTAATATTACTTTACGGTACATGCTGAGACGAGGCTGTTCGGCTGTATTATTGAAAGAAGCCTCCTCTTCGGGCCGAGGTCATGGAGGCTGCGATTATGGAGGCAAGAAGATATTGCAAAGGAACTATAGGTAACTCAGCCGGTGATCAGGAGCTCCCATAAATTTTTGGGATCTTGAAGGCTCAAGGCATTCCTCCTACAACTTTGCCAGGCCTTGGTATTTGAAGCTGCCCATAGCCTGCGTAGTTGGCTAAGCTAGAGGCAAGTGTAAAAGAAGGCAACTGAATCAAGAAGAGTTTAGCAGTAGTAACGTTTATAAAGCCAGGAGAGAGGCTCACGGGGAGATTCGAGCCAGTTTTTGTGAAAGGTACACTTCGAATCTATAACAGATGCTTCAAAGATTACATTAGTATAGACCATTCTTTGAATCACTCGTCGTCTGCTAGTATTCGTAATTGTATTTGTCGCCATGTATCCTGTGTGAATTTACCTGCGCTAGTTCTATCATTTGTTTGTCCCTGGGGCACGGGCCGTTGAGGACTTTTGTAGTCATTATATGCTTTTTACGTGTAATCGATTATCTCGGTAGGAGCACTCCCAATGCAACCATGCTATTATTTATATTCTTGTATAAGGGTATCTATACAATAGGAGAGGAGTGTGTCAGCCGGGACGAATGCCCATGTATAAGCTGATAACTTCATAGTTAGGAAACCCTCATTATAGGCCAACCTCAGAATGCGCATCATGTTGAGTATTGACTTGAAGACTATGAACCAGGAGTGGAGAAGCTTCCTTGTTGACTGACGTCCTTAGTGTTCTGATAGAACATCATGTCCATGTAAAAGGACTTCATGTTCTTTTGTTTTTAGGATGCTGGGGAGCCCGAGATGCGTATGAACTTAAGCTAGTCGACTTCTAATCTCTATTCTACATCTCTAAAGTATCAACGTGTCGAGGCATCAAGCCCTCATAAAGAGAAGGTTTCTTTCGTTTTGTTACTATGAAACGTTTCTGTTCTCTCTCGTCCGGCACTGGGACAATCACATTTGTTTTTTTTGGGTATGCTGAATATGTAGCTCTATCCCGTAACCCATATATTGCTTTCTGAACGTCTAGATGATTATAAGGAGTATACCGCCATTTCTGGTTGTGCCATATAGCCTGGTGGAGCGATGTCTCCTAGCCTACTCTGTTTTTTTCAAAGTTTCTACGTGATCGAAAGGTGAAAGTGCTTCCTCTCCATCTCCTTTCCACCACGCAGATGTGGTAACCCGAATCCAAGCTTCCTCTCTTGTTCTTATACATAGTGGCTGTGCACAGGAGCGAAGCACGAGCATCAAATGGCTCGTCTCCATTCACAGGAGGATTCGCTTAGTGCAGGTCATGTCCCCATACCTTGCCAGCTTACCCATATATTATGGGCTCCTTCAGGTTCGACTGGTGTCATAGGAAGTGCCGCTTTGGCCTACGTTGCATATCGTAGTAAACACAGAGAACGACGTGAAATGTAAAGCTCCAGGGGTATCTATCGCATGTAGTATTCTAGTAGCTCATTAGACCTCCGTCATGAGGCGACTCATAAGGTGACTTGCGTATTCATGAAAAGACAGACGTAAGTCTAGATCTTTGGTTGTTCGTAGTTCAAAATCCCTTCATAAGCCCTCACAGCATCCCTATGAACGCTCAGGCTCCCCATTGCGATGGGTATTAGAGGGGGGTCGATTTCTTACAACGTTCGTCCGTTGGAAGTGGAGAGAACTGTAGGGAGAGGAAGTGCAAACACTCGAGCTAGATGGCATTCCAGCACTCACGCTCCTTTCCACCCAGGTCCTTCATTCCTATCGCGGCGTTTGGTAATGTAGTAAAAAAGCATAGCATATCGGCCATCGCGTAGGTAGTTCTAGGCCTTTCCCTGGGGCTAGCTTAACATGAGAAGGAGCGGTTCTTGTCTATTATCAGTCTTCCTTGTGCTCTTGTGACTCGTGAGTGCTCAAACTGCTCGTATTTTCGAGGTGGAGAAGGAGGTTTAGGGAGGTCAAACCCTCCTTCCCGTAACTGGTGAACACCGTGGGGTTACTAGGTATGTGACTTACTTGAATACCCTCCATGTGCCCAACGGTCTGTAGGAGAGCTGTGGCGCGGGAGTCGATGTGTGTCAGGGTCTCTCCCTCGCGTTTCGCATTCTGAGCTGGATTCCAGCTCCGAAGTCCTTGTTTGCTGGTTGTTGCAGTCAAGCAGCCACTGGTCAGGGATCAGGGTGGTCTCAGCAACCTCGAGCTCTGTGAGTTTATAATTCAGAGTTTTGGGTAGAGGGCCATCTACATTCCCTGCGTGCCCTCTTGGGGCAGGAAAAGAAATTAATGCGCACCTCTCCTCAAGGTAGGCGTTAATTCCGGATCTGCCCGTTTTGCGTTCTCGGATGTCAATGGGTCTATCAGCCGCCTCCGATTTTCATCCGTCATAGCTCTATTTCTTTTCGTGTGGTGGTTGTTTCATTTTTAATTTGCATATATCCTCTATATATCCTCGAAATCCTTCCAAAGGTCCGTTATTGTCCACATCTATGTGTATCTTAGCATGTCTGTCCGTCATTAAAGTATGTGCATTCATGTGTACATCTATTAAGGTGTATACGTCCTCGATAAGGTATTCGCCTATGTGTTCAGCTATACAATCCACCATGGGCTTTTTTTTTCTTTGGTGCATGTTTATATTTTCGCCTATGTGTTCAGCTATACAATCCACCATGGGCTTTTTTTTTCTTTGGTGCATGTTTATATTAGTGTTTATTTTTTTTAATGCATATACAATCATATCCATGATACTGAGATAAAATGAAACGTATAGGGGGTTTTCTCCATTTAGATGTCATAGAGGGTATACCCCCTTGATATCGGACAAGTCCCTCTGGGTGAGCAAGCAAACCCCATAGGGATGCTAGATATTTGTTTGTATATGCTTCCCCCCAGAGTTAGATGCATATTGGTAAGTAGCCAAGTGTTGATTCTCACCAGCTCATACATCGACACTGAAGCGTTCTTGCTTCCCCTTTGATTGAGCCAATATGCCTCGTGGTTCTTTCTCAAGCCAATGAATCTTTTGTTGGTTTGTGAAAATGCTAGGGTGATTACTTTTTCCATAATCTCCATCAATCCATCCTTGCCTTCTAGGGGGATGTTCTCGAAGCATTTTCCAATGTCTGCTGTAAACACTGAGCTTACTTTATGTGGTAAGTTTATGTTTGCATCATATACTGATTTTACAATCCAAAACGCCTTGGATGGAACAGGTCCTTGTTGATCTGGTCTTGTATCTTAGCACAAGTTATCATCAACGGTTCCAAGCATACCTTAAGGGTTGAGTAAATAAAAGATGCTATCTCCGAAAAGATGCATGCATGGGCATTTGTAATCTACCAAAAGGTATTCTTATGTGCTTTGTATGTGCACATTAAGTAGGGTAGTGAGTATCACTCAATCGGTGGGCAAACATGGAATTTTGTTATTTCCCTGGCCAGTCGGTCAAGGATGTTGCCCTCTTGGACCAGTGTGAAGTCCTTGCTATTCAGTCTCTCCTCTACTAGGTAGAAAATCAATCTTTTGCAATCAGATAAAGGCCGGGGTGGATGCTGACTTATCTCTAGATGTAATCAGGAAATTGGTGCTCAGCCATTCCATATTAGTCATTGCTTCTTTAGAGTAAGAGAAGGTTGAGGGGTTCCCTTATTTGGGAATCTAGATTCAATCAAGCTTTCTAAGAAGTCCCTTGCATAGTGTTTGAAGGGTATTGTAAGTTGATCAAGATGATCCATGGTCTGCTTTCTTATGTATGTGGTTAGTTTGGACAATGCTTCCATCAAAGTATCGAGTGCCCCATCAAAATTAATTTGCTCTTGAGGGATGTGGTTTAGTCCTTTTTTTACCTCTCCCCTTAGATGTACGTTCCGAATCAAATTTGTGTCCAATGCTGCTACGTGATCCCAAGTAGGATTAATAAATTGGGTAAACTCCGATTCTGAGCAGTAGCAACGAAGAGGTCCTTTCTCCCTAAAGGTGAGCCAGGGTTTCATCATCCAGGCCCCAATGTTGTCCTTAAAAGCCCAGCTTATCGTTACTTCATCCATTATGGAGTACTCTCTTTGGAGATCATATTTAAGAAGGAAGCAGCTAACTACTTTCTTTATTGAAAAACAGTCCAAAAGGGGGTTGTCATATTTTAAGGTCATAAACTTTTTCCTCTCTATTATTTTTTGATTAACTGAAGAAAGGGTTCCATGTGGGAGGGTTACAATACCTTCTTCTATAGGTGTAGACCGTACGTGCATACATTCAGTCCATGTCATCATATAGCAAGTGCTTCATCGGCATCTTGCTGTTGGCACTTTGTGTAACATAAATTGTCTTTCCTCCTCTAAGAATATTTGAGGATCTCACTTGTGTATCACTTTTGTCCAAATGGACTGAACTTTCTGAAGATGGCTGCCATTCAATCCTTCTCGGGGGTGCAGAGTGCATTGGTTGAAAGTTTCTGCTCCTTCCAAAGCCTCCGCTCATCTGCTAAAATATGCCTCCCCATCTTGAGGATCTTGCTCTCCTAGGGCTGTTGAATTTGATGCCTCTGATTATTTTTTCTCCGTATGAGTATCCACCATCGGAAGGGTGGGGAAGTAATGGCATAGAAGGGCTCTTTGCCAAATTATTTACTGCTATGAGCATCAGTTCTCTGATATACATGAGAGTGATTGAAGCTTTTCCAAATATCACCATGTCCGATGTCTTCATAAACAGCAAGGAAGAGTTAAAAGCATCTTTCAGTGGTCTTCCTGGGAAGAAGGCTGTCAAGTTATTCACAATGTACCAAATTGCATGGTCCAACCATAGTGGTTGGGCTTTGCAATCCATTTTTTCTTCATTGCATCTACATTTCACATAGGGTCTGCCAATGTTGAAGATGTCGTTGATGTACTTATTGGTCCTCTTTTCTGCCTTAGATATTTTGCTCTTGCATCTTCCAAATACCCCCATTGTTGATGGGCATCTGCCTGAAGCAAATAGAGACATGGGGGGAAATCTTATAAGCCTATAGCCCATCACTATCAGAGACACCCAAACCTCCTTTAGTCTTTTTTCTACACAAGTTATAGCCCATCACTAAAGGGATTCCACGTCTTTTTCCTCTTTTTCAACCACATTGAAATGGAGGTGGGCTGGATGTTATTTCAAATCCAAATATACTTTTCTAAAACAAAGGCATTTCATACTCCCCTAGAGCTAGGGCGTAGCTACTTGTAGAGCAAGAAGAGCATACAACTAGCTGGCTAAAGCCATAATTGGCATGAAACTCATTTCTAGGAGCCATGTTATAAGCATAATATATTCAAAAGATAGAATAAAATGATAGTATCTTATTCTCCAATCATCATGTTAATATCCACCAACTAAATGGCAATCCATCATGACTACCTTATGTGTCTCCAAAATAATCGGCCCTGCATAATGCTCGAATGTCCAAAGGCTCAAAGAACCAAGAGTTTAGCATCCTCTCGAGACGTCTCCATGACCTATGGCATAGTGGACAGGAGGATTCTCTCATTGTCCCCATGTGTTCCAATGCTTTGAATATTCAGTCAACAAGAAGGAAAAGCATTCCGAGTAAGAAAAGTCCATTCAAGCAAAAAAAGAAAGGTTTTAGTGGAGTCTATACTTCCTTGATTTTTTGTAATACAAGGTTTTAGTGTAGTCTATACTTTATTTTTGTAATACAAAGGTACTTCCTTATCTTTCCATATATATACATGAATGAGGTTGAAAAGGGAAATGTATATGGAAATCCTTAATGACAACTTTTAAGGAATAAATCATTCTACATTTCACACCTTGAAAAGACTTTTCTATCTCACCCCCCCAAAAGAAAATTATAAGCAAGACATATTCAAAAGGCAGAATAAGTTGGTACTATCTTATTCTCGCATCATCATGTTGATATCCACCAACATTAGTCAATAAATGGCAATCCATTATGATTACCTTATGCATCTCCAAAATAATCGGTCCTACAAAGATCAGTCATTTGGGAGTCAAACCTTTATTCTCCCATGATATAGGGAGATATAAAAGGCTTAAAAAGGGTCTTCAATTAGAGGACAAGGTTTCCTCAATGTCATAGGCTCCTCAACATGTGTAAAAGAAAAAGGTTTTCTCAATGTCATAGGCTCCTCAACATATGTAAAACACACTAAAAGCACAAGTAGAAGATACCGCACCAAATGGTAAATCTAAAATATAGAGAAATCAAAAGGTTATACATCCTTAGCTCTTAAAAATATTTGTCCACATACAGGTCCCTATCCTATCTCATGATTCTTCTTGAAAAAAAAATATAATGTAGATGAAGCTTTTTGAGAAGGGATCCATGCCTTTGATGTAAAACAATGCTCTTTCTAGTCATAAACAACTAGCCACAATTGGGTATAAAGGATTCTATAGATATCGAGTAAGAACATCAACTATCTAGGAGTCTCCCATGAATCCTAAGCCATAAGAAGATCATGGACACTAGTCATTGCAGGCTTCATTTTAAGGTATTGTTGATGCATTATATACACTATGCTAATAATAAATAATCCCAACATGGAATCTTTGGTGCTATAGAGCCCAAAGCATTCATGTTTTGAATCATAAAGTTCCACCAAACATGGAGAAGAAAAGTAGTTTATAGCACTGTAGCCAAAAATCCCAACATGAGCCCTAAATTTTCTCCTAAATGCAGTAGCAAGACATTTTAATGTATGCCGGTGTTGCCAAAGAGAAGTTGAGCCATTTTAGAATGGAAATCTTCATCGTGGCCTCTCTGGCTTTTCACTCACTCTTCATTAGGAACTACAGAGATTACTATCAAGCAACATAACCTACAAAAAATCATCTTAATCATATTTCCTTACCAACGTAGTTCAGTAAGCATCCATTATGTGAGAAAATTCTCAAGCATATCGTTAGTGACAATTGAACTCAGTGTGGTAAAAATACCTTCACAGTGTAGGACAAAACACTTTCCATTGGCGTTCCACATAGTATGGAAGGAAAAAGCATAAGTGGAATAAATTATCTACCTATTATACAATAAAAGTGCAAGAGCATGTACATCAAGTTTCAAGCTCATATATTCATGTCCAAGTTTGAGATGAAAAAAATCAATGAAGAGCATTTACATCAATGGCTTCATCTTGAGCCAAGTCTAGTGCACCAAACAAGTCTATCTCCAACTCTATATTGAATTGATCTTCTATATCATCATCATACTTTGGCATCGTACGTTCACCTAAGACTTGATCATCTTCTTCATAAAGTGTGGTGATTCTTGATGATCATCATCTTCTTCCTCAATATTGTGATCTCCATCTTCCTCCCATACGATGTCATTATGTACATCTTCCTCTTGGCTCATATTGTGATCTTCATCTTCTTCGCTAGATCCATCTGGATCAATTGAATCTGGCATTGGTAATGGCATCTCCATATCCACATCTCTATCTTCAAAAAATTTCTTACTTCGTGGTGCAACGTGGATCACGTACCACCATCTTGGATCAGAACGATCTAGATGAAAAACCACCTATGTTGAAGATGCGTGCCAAAAGCCATCAATTATATATATGAAATTATGCTTAAGTACATGTACCAATCGATCTTTAAAACGAAAGCTTTGATTAATTAAATCATTAGTATGCACACTTGCTCACAATGCTCAGGAAGAATAAAAATATCACTTTCATCGGTCCAAAGTTTGGTGGAGTCTATTGCAAAGAAACCAAAATGAGAAATTCAAAACTCCTAACATTTCAAATGTGCTCATAGACATCAAGAAAGAACAACAGGTAGAGGGGCATGCCTCGTGTGGAAAAGAAGACAATGAACAACTATTCGATGGAAGTCGATTGGAAGATGACAACTCCTTGGAGGATGTTGGGGATCAAGAATATGACGAGGATGAAATGTTGGACAACGTAAAAAAGTAGTAGGCAGTGGCGTGCATGAATGTGTGTGTGTGTGTGCACACGCGCATTCGTTAGAGAACTCTTTTCTTCATTGTTCCCTGATTTGTCTTGAAGCCTTATAAGTGGTCAAATTACCCAAAATAAATATAATCATTACAATATATTAGAGTGTGTCTAGCACTGATTGTGATACAATTTGTAAGGAATCATATTTTATATAAGTATAAAACTATTAGCATATCCATCAAAACGAGACCATTTGGTATATGCATCAGTTATCGATGAAATGATCTAGGCATAGGAAAACATAGTCTTCAAGAGCTCCCAAGAACGGCTTTGGTCGAAGCGTGAGTCATGTCCCCAATGAGTAGCATGCCTTGATGAAAGGTGAGCAGTAAGTTTGGTGACATGCATGTTAGACTAAACGAATTCAGACAGTAAACTCGCTAGATCTGGGGAGTTGACTAGAAATTACAGCAAGGGTGAACACACAGATAGTGGTGAAAAGCTCGACACAGATAGCGGTGAGAGGGTCATTGAGGCAATTGAGATTATATCAGGGCTAAAGTCTAAACTACCTGATAGCTTTGATGGAGAGCAAATGGAGGATGACATAGTACTAGGTAGCCTTCTCCCTACGAGGACAAAGAAGATGAAATTTCATCAAATAGTTACTAAGTGGTATTTGATTGATCCTAGCAAATGCCCAACCCCAAATGTTAGGACCAAATCGTCTATGAAATGACATTGTATGAGAGCTGGTCTCGCAAGTTTTAAATGAAACTCTTTTTGCAATTTATGTTCTTGTTTTTTTTATAATTTACCTTCTTGTTTTTTAATGAAATTATTTTTGCAACTTATCGTCCTTGTTTTTTCAATGAAATTCTTTTTGCAATTCATCAACTCAAGTATGATGCATTTGAGCCCGAAAGATGGTATGATAAATCTTAAAGGATGAGGAAAGCAAAAAATCCTCTCTAGAAAAGATCCAATCATACTTGCAAAATCAGGATCTAAAAAGAGAAATACTAAATCTAGAGAGAGAAGGACTAAAAGCATACATTTTTTGAGGTCCCCCCACTAAGAGTAGAGACCAACATGTATAAATATTTTTCAATGGAATGAAGCTCCCGCTCTTTGGGATTCAGTGTTTAAGCTCACTATTGTGTTCATGTGATTGATCTCCATTGCATCCATGCTCTCTTACACTATCGTGTTCTAGCATGCCCTTACCCTTGCACTCCCTACCCTCGTACTCCCTCCTCCTCCTCCTCCTCCTTCCTCCTCCCATTGCAATATCCAAAAATAAAAGAGGCAAAGTTTGAGTAATATTATCCATCCAGCATCCTTAGGAAAAATGATAACCTGTCTCGGGCTGGAACTAGGGGTCAAGAAGTAGAATGGCTATTTGATAGAGGGCAAAGACATCTAGAGGCCTTAGAGTTGTTTGATAGACTTGACAGTCAACCTTGGGAAGAGGTCCTCTGCCTTGGATAGTCCTCCTAAAAAGATGTATTGGTTTTCCTATTTTGGTGTGTGGCTTCCTAACATGTCCTGTTATGAAGCCAAGGGGGGATGTACTATGGGAGCCATATATTTTCCCTCTCCACGTGGACAAACATTGTGACCAAAGCACGCATTGGAAATCCATATTAATGCACAGAGAGAAAGCATACCATGGTCTTTTTTCTTTTCTTTTGGCCTTTGGAGCAAGTCAAGTACCAATCAGAACATCCTCCTTATGAATCTTTGGACATTCAACAACATGTTCCATTGCTCCACATTATGTCATGGGACCCCATTGGTTACCACAACTAAAGATATAGTCTCCATGGGGCACTCCAGTATGGTACCAAAAGCTTCTCTTATCAAAGTAGCAAGGGAGAAAAGTGACTATGAGAGAGTGGCGTTAAGTATAACATGCGGAGTGACGATGCTCCCACTAGCTTGTGAGTGTGTTGGCTGCTCCCACCAGCTCCTTTGGATGTGTTCTCTACTACAAGACTCCCTTTGATGACATGCATCAAGCGAGGGCACCCTCTTTCTTGCTTTTTGTTCAAAGGGGTTAAGACAAAGGTGCATGTCTTCCCTCCAAAATTATACAAAGAGGGGGGAATAAAGGCATTCAAACCACATGCCCTTTTCTCTCTACTCCACTATATGTCCAAACATTCCACTCATCCATGGATAATACCATTCCACTACCCTTCGTTGAGAGTTTAAAGGGAAAAACCAAGATCCCTTACCAATAGATGATAAGGGGTACAAAAACTCAACTTGCCTTTGACATGCTTTTATAGGGCTTAGAACATGTCATTTCATACGTATCTTGGTATTCTCAAGGCATAAATCCCACAAGTATTATGCCAACCCATTCTGGAGGGCAAAGTGGGACAAAGTGGCATCCATATCCCTTCAATGTCATTGGGGCCACCAATTGTAGGCACAAGCATTCAAACCACATGCCCTTTTCCCTCTCCTCCACCATATGTCCAAACATTCCACTCATCCATGGATAATACCATTCCATTACCCTTCCTTGAGAGTTTAGAGGGATAAACCAAGATACCTTTCCAATAGATGATAAGGGGTACAAAAACTTAACTTGCCTTTGACATGCTTTTGTAGGGCTTAGAACATGTCATTTCATACGTATCTTGGTATTGTCAAGGTAGAAATCCCACAAGTATTATGCCAACCCATTCTGGAGGGCAAAGTGGCATCCATATCCCTTCAATGTCACTAGGGCCACCAATTGTAGGCACACCCAAGGGTCATAGAGGTCCTCGACAGGATAGGTTGTGTGTGTGTGTGTGTTTTAGCTCGAGGGTTTCGATTTTTCGAGCGAAATCCCCCGAGCGACGAGTAGACAAAAGGTGGGAGGGGTCAAAATATATAGGCTCATGTCATTTTTGGGGAGCACAAAATTCCAAATTATTTCAAGTAATATGTAATTAAATATGAAATATTGATGAATAGACATAGATATAAATATACCTTTATATAATGTGTATATAATAAACATGTATAATGTCCAAGTGGTGCCTTATTTTATGACTTTCAAATATCCTTTCTTTTCCTTTCACCATTGGCTGGATCATGGAATTTTGAGCAAATATCCTCTTTATAGTTCCTTAGGATGAGCTAAGAAAAATATATAATGCCTTCTTAATAGACCTAAGTGTATTTTTCCAAAGGAATATGATTTGAAGAGCTTTCCCCAACCCTATTCCACTATCGGAATACCCTTGGAGAGCCTACAAAGAAGGGGTCATAACTTTTTCTCCTTAGCTCGGATTCAGGAGCTGTAAAAAGGATCTATGCAATGGTAGGATTAAAGTCATAATTTGTATTGGTATAAAAGAGATAAGTTGGAAATTTCTAGATGTATATGAAAGTTACAACTTCTCCCTAATTCATATTATTGTAGGAAGGAGTTCAGTAGGGGCCACATATCCTTAAAAGTAATTAGGTTTGGAGAATTGGGAATATTTTGAAAATCCCTCCCTTGCCTTCCCATATTTGATAATGTATTATAGATTATTCTAGGATCTTTTTCCTACTCATCCAAGGAATATTGTATATAGTGTTACATGAGAGCTTCTCAATACTTCTTGAATATGGGATTGCTAAAGCTAAGGGAAACTCTTTTAAATCAATTGAATTACCATAATGCTCAAAAGAGTATATGGTAGGTAGGGATTTATAGGAGTTTCTAAAGTGTTGACTATTTGTTTAAATATAGTTGATGTTCTCCAAAATGAGGGTTATAATGATAATAAGTAATATATGGCTCCATAAATCATAAATTAAGAAAGAATTGTATATTCCTTACTAGAGATTAGCAGATGCAGTAAAGAAGGAGCACTTTGCAACCACAATGGAGGACCCGGTTCATGCAATATGGGCTACCACACTTTGCTACATATGAAGAACTAAAGGTATCTTTCTTGGGAAGATTTCACAAGGAAAAAACACTGGAGGCAGTGCTTAAAAGACTTCATAACATGAAGCAAAAATATTTGCTAGTGGAAGATTATGCATAGAAATTTGTATCGAAGGCTGGCAACACCACAGAGGCCTTCTGAAGAATAGTTAGGAGACTATTTCTGCAAAGGGTTCAACAAGGAGTTGCAGACCGCATTAGCAAGCCATGAGACCAACTTGCTGGAGAAAATGATTTTATTAACTTGGTGGAAGCTGCTCAAAGGGCAAAGAAAAGAAGGTAAAGAAGAAAAAGCACAATGACTCTGATTCTAAATCAGAAGAAGAGGAAGATTTTGACTCGGATAGTGAGGAGAGTGATAGTTCAGAAGATGACAAATCCGATGAAGATTTGGATGAGGAAGGAAAAGGAAAGAAGAGGAAGAAAAAATGAAAAGACAAGAAGCCCAAAACAAAGGGGAAAACCAAGAAAAAAGAGCCAAGAAGTCTTAAAGGAGACTCTAAACTTGAGAAGATAATTAAGGAACAATTGAAAAGTATGGGAGTAGAATCAAAGAAAGAAAAGGTACCATGTGACTACTATGGGAAAGATAATCATGATAAAGAAAAGTGTTGGTATAATCCAAGTTATAGGGGGAGGTTACCTCCTCATCTGTAGCTAGCAGCACAAGCTGCGCAAATAGTAGTCGGTTAATCAAGTGGGAGCACAACCAAACCCAAGATATAACAATGCAGCACTAGAAGACAATAGAACCAGAACTAGAATATGCAACAAAGACAAAATAGTCAAGCATGCACGTATTGTGGGCTTGAGGATGGACATCGTCAAGGTCCTAAGTGTGAGTTGTGGTGTAAACATAGAAATGAGAGAGGCATACCCATTGTGGATTTCACCCCAGACTTAATGCAAACCCACCACCACAACCACCAACAAGGGTAAATGTGGTCATTTTGGAGACAATTGTGGAGGAGTCCAAAGAGATCTTCCAAATGAGATTACGAGAATAGTCACAAAGATTCATGGTCAACATGATATTCAGTATCGTAAATGTCAGTGTGATTGCTTAGAATGTCGAAAGGAAGCTGAGGTGTCCATGGTTCAGCCAAATGCTTAGGCATTAGTACTTACAAGAGGAGCTAAGGCTCAAGTTCAACCAAAACATCCACTGGCATTTGATCCGAAACAATTGGTGGATTGGGAGGAGCAGCAAGAAGTTAGGGATGCAGCCTTAAGGGCTATATATAAAGCAAATGAAGCAAATAAAGATAAAGGAGAGGAGTCCAGTAAAGGAAACAAGGATCTAACATAGTTTTGACAGTCTCACGGGAGAACAGTCAAAACATAGTCTGACAATAGTTAGATGTAGATCGGATGAAGGAAGATAATGACACTGATAAGGGTAATGCTAGAATGGCACAAATCAAGCAAATAAACCAAAAACAAGTTCAATTTCAAGAAGAGGCTACCCAGAGTGACACAACATAGAAGAAAAATTTGAAAACTAGCATGATTGATTCAGATAGTGATCGGAACACAATTGGAAGCAATAAGGAGAAAATTGAAGGTAAGAAAGAAGAAAAGGAGACACCTAAAAGGGAGCAGAAGTTTTTGAGCATGGAGGAAGTACAAAAATCTAAAGTAAAGCCAAAAAATAATGAAGGCCAAGAGGAATTTTTTAGAGAATTGCTACACTCAAAGATTCACATAACACTTGATCAATTGCTCAACTTGGTACCTACTTTTAAAGAACAGTTGTGCCAAAATTTCCATAAGGAACGACCCTCTATAGCTAAAGTGGGAGTAAGAATGGAAGATGAAGAAGATGTGGAAACATATACATCCATGGTGGAGGATGTTGATTATAAAGTACCTACAATAGATGTGGAATATAAAAGACAAATAATTCTAAAAGTCCTCATTGATGGGGGATTTGATGTTAATATACTGTTAGAAGAGTTGTATAAGCACTTTTGTGACAACAATGAATTGGTCCCAGCACCTTTTCAAGTCATGATGGCTGATCAGAGGAGAATCCAGCCATTGGGTATGGTGAGAGGTCAGTAAATCAGTATATGGGGATTGACATTTACAATAAGTTTTGTGGTACTAAGAATGGAGGAAAAAGAAATTTCATACTTTATGCTATTGGGTAGGCCTTGGCTCCATGCTACAAGAGCTAAGCAGGATTGGGGAGCTGAAAGGATTGCTGTCAGGAAGGGAAAGAACAAGCATAAAAGATGCTCCCAACCTGTTTATTATGCCAGTAGAGTGTTGACAAAAGCTAAAAAGAAAAAGTGTCAACAGAACTTTCAGCCTTGTCAAAGAATTAAGCATAAAAAATATAGAACATACTATCCATAGGGTAATGGACAGGTTAAAAGTTCAAATAAGATCATTATGAAAGTTTTCAAGACACTAGAGAATAATCCTAAGGAATGGGATCATAAGTTAGATTCAGTTCTGTGGGCATTTAGAACAGCCTTCAAAGTAACCACAAGGATGACTCCTTTCAGATTAATATATGGCACAGAGGCAGTTGTTCCAATGGAATTTATTGTGGGGAGCTTGAGGATTGCTACAGAACATAAGTTATCTCCTAAAGAATCCATGAATTTCAAAATTCAGTAATTGCTGAAGTTAGATGAGGATAGAATTATTAGCTCAGGCATTTCAGAGATCATTCAGAGAAGAAGCCAAGCTTGGATTAATAGGAATATAAAATTCAAACTATTCAAAAGATGTCATTTGGTGTTGATGTATAATTCTAATCTTGGACCTAATCTAGGAAAATTGAGACTGAGATATGATGGACCTTATAGAATTGTGGAAGTACTCTTATCTGGGTTATGTGGGGCCTATAAGCCAAGCATGTCCATTAAAATTCCTCCATCCCCCCTTAACAATATCCTTTATGGTCCCATCAATTTCTAGCTACCAATCGTCATGTTTAGAAATCACTAGAAATGATGTATGTGTAAGGTTTCAAAAGCTTAGAATGAAAAATGCATAACAGAGAGACGAAATCAAATACACAGAGATCTATAACTCTGAAAATACTCCACCGAATCGCACAAGAACTGACAGGTAGGGGTTTTTAGGCGTCCGGAACTCAATGGGATAGACGGTTTTGGAAACCATGGTCCCAATCCCACTATCCATTTATTCCTATTGATTAATAACCTTGGGGAAAAGGACATTCCAAATTTACCAAATCCTATAGTACATATAAAGGACCAAAAAATTACAACACAGTGAAGGCACCTTTCTCTCCAACTTTCAATAATAATATCCAAGGTCATCACATTGTTGAACAAGTGCCAGGATACTCTTCTCCCATACCAATGTGGGGCTGTAGCATAAAAGTCATGTGGACCCATCATGCACATATGGGTCACAAGGGTCCACAAGGTGTGTGTGTGTGTGTGTGTGTGAGAGAGAGAGAGAGAGAGAGAGAGAGGTGACAATGTCACCCAGGTGGGCAACCAAATTCATGTTAACAAAATGGGAGGCTATGCCAGTAGGAAGACATGGGGGGGGGGGATTGGTCCAATCAAGAGAAAAGTTCAAAGAAGGTAGAATGGGTTTCAATAGGCATTAGAGACACCAAGAGGATTGCATGTCAAGACAAGTGGAAAATAAAAAGGATAATTATTTCCACTTTCTGTAAAGGGGTTTTATATTTTCAACAACCATGACTTTTGTACAATCCATGGGATTGGTCGTGAACCGGAAGAGGGGTATGTTGAATGCATTGGTTGGCAATGTCATTTGATGGATGGTGGCAAGTTCATAGAGCTAGGATTGTGCCTTGGAGCTAGATGGGTGCAAGATGATCGTAAAGAATGAAGAAAGAGAGTGGTAGAAAGAGAATAGGTTTGGCCCTCCCTTCAAAAGGTAGCATGTATAAAAGGCCAAGCTCAGTTGACTTTGGTCTTTACTTGTTGTGTGCTCACATTGGGATACAAGCTCTCTTCTTCTCTTGAAGTTTTTTCTTGTTTCCTCTTCATGCCTTTTGTGAATGTCATGTTATCTTTCCCCCTTCCCCTTCTTCTTGCATACTCCCTCTCCCTGTTCTATTCCCATTTCCTCTTCCTTTTCTTCTCTTATGGATTCACGATTGCAACAAGCCGGGAGTCACTAGACTAACATTAATGGACATGAATGCATTGCTCTTCACCTATAGTGAGTACTTCATTTAGGGTATTGGCTAGATCCCCATGACACATGGGTCACCACCAGAGACTACACAATGGCACCAATAATGTGTAGTCTCTGGCAATGACTCACGTGTCATGGTGGGGATCAAAATTTTCTATGGTTGACACTTTTTGATATTATCTGACTAAGTCCATTGCCATTTATTTGGATGGTTTTCAGCTATTTCCTTGCAATTGGTTTAACTTGAGAAAGCATTTATGAGATGTAGATAGGTTGGAATCTCTTAGGATCTTGCAAAATGCAAATTTTGTGAACAAGTTATGGTGTTACTCGATCATGTGATTTCCAAGGAGGGTTTGGATGGGAGCCAAATAAGATTTAAGCAATCAAAAAGATTCCAGAGCTAGAGATTATGACACTATTAAAGCACTTTATTGGATTCATCAACTTCTTTGGATGGTTTTGTGAAGGATTTTGCCTAGATTAGAGCTCCATTATATGAAATAACCAAGGAAGATACCAAGTTCCAGTAGATTGAGGAATTGTTTGTAGCATTTCAAGAATTAAAGAAATGGTCATCCAAAATGCCTATCCTTAGAAGCCAAGGAGTCACTATGGAACTAATATATGCTCATTTGTTTGCTGTGGAGTTTACAAAAATTGAGTATGATGAAATGCTACACTAATTATCACACGGAACCTTTTGTAGTGGAGAGAGAAGAGGATGTAAAGATGAGGTACACCCAAATTCGCTAGGTAAACTCGTTTTGCCATGCCCAATAAAGATTTGCATACAAAATTGGTCAATTGGTTGAGCACACATGCCTTAGTGGGTCACCTCTCGGGCTCTCACCCCCCAGCAGTTTACACTAAGAGTTGGATACATACAGATTGGATAAAGAAAGGCTAAATATTACAACAACTGTGCACTTTCTCAAAAAGGGCATTATCTCTCTTTTTGAAAAAAGAAGAGATGGCCTTCAAGGCCCTTCATGTGAGTCTATTGAAAATCAGGCATCAACCACTCTATCTAGAGTGGTGGTCTCTTGATTTCTCCCTTGATAAAAAAAGGTTGATAGTAATATGCTCTACACACAAAATCTTGGAAACCAAGAAACCATGTATAAGAAAAGAAACCCCAAACCAAGTTTATATGAATTTTGAACTGAGGTACATTATTTTCCCACACTAGGGGACCTTCTACCAAACATTTAAAATTCCCAAAACCCACAATTTGGATGAAGACAAAAAGGAGCAAAAAAACATTATAATAGGTTGAAGAAGTGTAGGGTGGAAGGCATTTCCACTTAGCTCACTACTTGAAAAGTTTTGCAGGTAGGATTATGGTGTAGTACTATATTTAAGGATGCACATGCACTCGGTGTATTGAATGCAACATCTGTAAAAGAGCAAGGAGATTGCTTCCATAGGATCATATGCCATTGCAACCAAGTCAACCATGGGAAGCATGGCTGGACTACATGGGTCCTTTAAAGAACATGGCTCAACATACATAAAATAAATCTATCTTGGATGCTATAGATTATGCTACTAAATAGACCAAAGCTAAAGCCTGACAAAATAACTCAGCTCATACTAAATTGCATGCTATAGTGTGAGCTTATCACAAGATGTACAAGGTAACCACTAATCTAACACCCTTTAGAATAAATTCTAGTTTGGAAGCCATGGTCCCCCTTGAATTTTTGGTTTTGAGTCTTTGAGTAGATATAGAACATCAATTAGGGAGCCAAAAGTAATCAAAAGCTAATTGCATTAGCTTTCCGAACTAGATGAACTGCTCATCCCAGTAGCATGGTCATAGTAGGTGATTCAGAGAAGAAGGAAAGCTTGGCATGATTGCCACATTGTGAATAAGGATCTTGAGAAAGGCATATTGTTTTTGGTGTACAATGCCCAATTAGAGCCATTGAACACCAATCTTAAGCTCTGATGGAATGGGCTCTATAGGATTATGGTATAGTATAGTTGGAGGATTTACAAGGACATGTGATTTTTGAGTTGATGGAAGCCAAGTAAAGCCATACTACGCTTTGACCTGTCTGGTCACAGTGTCCATGATAGGAGCACATGGGGAAGTGCCAAGTGGTTAAGGGTCTCTTACTCTCAACTTCATTAAGAGTGAACATGAAGTGGACATAGAGAGTACTCTAGCTAAGGCATCAAATGTAGTAGTAATTTTAGCGGTGCATCCTGGCCAACGATAGGTTGCATGTACATTCAAAGAGCACTTAAAACTTTTCCATGTAACACTTTATATTGTGTTTTCAAGATCATTATGCCCTCATCCTTGTCTTGAGCTTTCCATTACCCTTTCCATCTTCCACATTTTTGTCATATCCACTCTAGTTTTTATTATATAATCTCATCACCCCCCTTCTTCTTTCGAAGGTAAGAAGAAATTTTCCATGCATCACAGAATAATCCAATGATTTTAGATCCCCATTTCATCAAGCAATTAGAAACCACTAAGAAGATGCCAAAGAGTAATGATCTACACACATTTGCCAATCTGCCCAAGCAAGAAGTTTGGGATGCCAAGGTGGCAAAGGAGTTGCTCAAGGGATATGATGTAGATGAGCATAGCTTCCCCATCAATAATTTATAGGTTTAACTCCACTAATGGCTCTTCAAGTATGAGCAAGGGCAGGAACATTGCAAGCTTGGACCACATCTATGCATGATCCGGCATACATTACTCTCTAGAGAGGTAAAGTTGTTGGGAACATTGTGGTTGGAAGGACCATTTCCCAAGCTTCTCTTGACAAGATCGTGTGAGAAACTTGGTAGCTTGAGCTTGAGCTTGAGCCCTAACAAGCAGAACATGAGGTGAGTATTTTGGAGTCTTCCTCTATGCCCAAGCCCCCTCTATCAAAAATTTTACGAGACTAGGTCTTCTATAGTTCACCCCAAGAGGAAACCTCCTTCATCCAAAGAGCCTTGTCATACCCCTCCTCTTGTCAATGAGTCACACTCTTCTCCCCCTACTAATACCCCTCCTCATTCACCTCCTACTCCTATTTAGAAAGAGCTTCCACTACCACCACTAGAGTCTCAACATTCAGTTTCCTCTCCTGCCCGTGAGAAAGAACCCTTAGAATTGCACTCAACTAATGAGCACCACACAACAAACAAATAGGGGCATAATTTGAGAAATGAATTGCTAGTAGACTAGCCTCATAGCAATTAGCTCAAGGGATAGAACAAAGAAACAAAGGCCCCAATGACCCAACCAAATGACAACGAATGCACCCAAGCAAAGGGACATCCACAGAGGGAGATGTAGACAAGGAGCAACATAAGGAGAGTGAGCACAAGGATGATGAGGATGAGTCTCCTTCAAAGAAATCCAACCAAGCTAACTACAAAGATGAAAAGGGATGAGGAAGGCAATCAACTTAGCCAGATAGCCTCGATAACTCATGAGAAAGAATGAGGCACCATTCAATTAGGTGACCCTAAAGTACAAGTGGATGGAGATGAAGCCCAAGTCAATGTTGACACACCATACCCAAAGGGCAAAGCTATTGCACATGATTGCTTGGTGGGAGTGTTTCAATGAAGATGCCAGCAGTGAGTGGAGACACTAATTGTGCCACAAGATATGAGACTTCAAGGCACATGATTAATCGACCCTAGCACAATGGTGGCCATGCGAAAGCTATCAGCCAATTACAGTGGGTGCTGGGAATCCTTCAACACAAGGGAAGCAGTCACCTGAGGAACGTAAACATCTCCTCAACCCTCCACAGAAAGTTCCTTTACTTTTTCCTCCTAGGCATGTGTTATCAAGTGAGGGGATAGACCCCTTGTTTTCTTTTGAAGATACAGTGCCTCAGGATGTCATTAACTTATTTGAGCAAATTGGCATTAGCTTTGGGAAATAGGATTGGAAGCTGCACAAACAATGCAGCATGTGATGGGTTTGACTCCAAGTGATCTTGCATTAAAGAGAGGAGCATAACAAGTCATTAGAGACACCCGTGACTTTTAATATTAGTTGATTCAACTCATGGATAAATGACAACAAGAGAGAAAGGCTACACTAGAAAATCTAAGGGTGTCCCATGCCAAACTACAGACTAAGAACAAGGCATTGGCACACCAATAATATGAAGCCATGGCCAAGCTCAAATTTCTTAGATCACTATGGATTCATAGTGGCAAAAGCAATGATGCAGTAGGAATAATGAATTAAGTCGCTTACTGACTATGCTATCTAGCTTCAACAAGTTTGTGAGAAAAAAGGCACCCTGCGCAGCAAAATGTCCATGCTCAAACAAATCTAGGCCTTATTGTGATAGTTAGATAAGGCCCAAGAGAACCTGAGTACTCCTACCACAAGTGCTTGGGACCAGATGATGATGATGGTACATTCTTGTTAGATTCCAAATCCTCGCAATGGAGCCTCTCCTGAAACTAAGCACGGTGAAATTCATCTTAGGCTTTATTCTTGGACATTTGTGTGTTGCATTGCCATGTGTATACTCAGTAGGAATTCCACCAACACCATTGCTTCAAGATCAAAAGTGGGTTGGAGTGGGATGTGCATTGTTATGATCTTGAATGCGGTTGGATATGCCCCAAGCATTGGGTGCACCATCTTGTGGAGGATTGTTTTGAGAACTTGTTTGTCAACTTAGCCTAACCATTTTCTCTTGGACAATAAGTCATTGACTTCTTGTGTTGCACAATCAACTCCTTCATCTTGGCCTGACCAACACTCATTTTCTATGTAGCATTTGTGGCACCAAACCTCCCCCTTCCTTGGGTTGCCTCGGATGCCCATTTTTTTGAGCTTCTTGAGCTCCTCTTTCTTAAGCTTGTTTTCCTTATTAAGCACCTTCCATCTTCTTCGTCTTGGTCACTCTTTGAGTCTCACATGGGCGGTTTCTTCCTTCTTCGAGGCTCTATGTCCCCTTTTTCTAAATCGTCCTCGTTGGGTGAGTTATTTCCATCTGGCACAAATTAGGTCTTAGATCAGAGTCTTAGATCAAGGTCCCTCATTAACCAAGACCTCAACACTTTTTGTCTTACAGGTTGTTGAGTTGGTTTGTGAGCACGCTCGTTGTTTCTATGATATTGTACACATCTTTGCTTTTTCATTGGTGTAAGTTGTTGAGCTTTAGTAATACATAATCCTTGCTAAATTCAAGATGAAACCTCTTCAAGAATGCAACTTTCAAGTCTTTCCATGCCATGAAGTGCCCATCAAGGTATTTGTCATACAATTTGATGTCTTTCTTGGCAAATGTAGTGGGAAGTACAACGGTCATTTTGCTATGCACAAAAAGTTATAAACATGGGATCTCAGGTCCTCTCCCTCGGCCTTGTTGAAGGTTTGAAACTTCACTTGTATCCTTGGTCCTCATCCTCGACTTGGACTGCCTGGTGGAGTGACATTGTCTCATTCTTCTTTATTGTTTTCTTTGCCTCTCCAATCTAATGTTTTCCAACTTCAGTTTCCTTTTTTACACAGTTCAAGATTTCCACTAAGAGTGTTTTTTACCTATTCTAGAACATAAGCTTGTAAGCTTAGTTATTTCATAACATAGTAGCACTCGCTACTACATGTTACTTTGTTTATTTTTTAATCAACCAAAGTTCATTCAGCAAATAATGTATTTTGAGAATTTAGATGTAGATGTATGTACAGTTCAGATATTATTTCATATATGTTAATAGGATCTTGTTCCTTCACGGATACAATTCTATTAGTTTAACAAAGATAGTGTATTTGCAATATCAAACCCACCCTTACTTTAGTTTCTTTGCAAGATATTATTCATAATGAATATTTGTTTTTAGCTTCCCAAGTAATCCTACTTATGAGTTGCTATTTCTTATCAAATTGGTAAACATATTATTATCTTTATTGAAAAATTTAAAGCAACACTATTATTTGTGATCATACGATACAAGTACAATTTCAATCTACATATAATTTAGCACATGCGTACCACAAATGTCATTTTAAATATAATGATAAGAAGTCTCCTAATCAACACAAACTATTTATAGAAGCTAACCAAATGCATTTCCCTTAACAAATTAACCATATCAAACCAACGCTTAGTTTACTTTGGTTGCAAGATATCATTTTAAATATACTATTATTTCTATTTTACAGGGTATTGCTATTCATTCTTTAGTACTTGTCATTAGATTCTTAAAGCTGTAACTATTTTCATTCGAAACATTGAACATATATTACTATCCATAATCAAACAACAATAATATAGCTTCATTAAATATATGGCACTTTCCATTTAAAATTTCAAAGCAGCACTACTCCATCTACTCATAAAATTAAAATAAGCTTTCTTTTACCTATATTTTCACTACTATTCTAAATCCAATGAAACATTTCATTTCTTCGTATATCGAAAGATAGTGTGCAAAACTACAAATCAACTACTAATGTGAGAACCCAAGCATTTATGAAAAATATAATAGCTTTTAGGGCATTCTCCGCTTTCAAATACACCTCGCAAGGAATACTTATATTTATTATCACATTTATGTTTTTAAAAATTGACACTCATTTATTTAATAATATATTCTCATCATTAATTATAACTGTGAAGCTACGATAATAAAAGAATGTCGACATCTCTCAACAATTAATTTTTACCTCGAATAAACATACTCTTCTAGCAATCTTTAAATAAACACACACACACACACACACGACGATCGAAGCAATGAACATTACAACTGCAGACTGCTCTAAACAAATGAAGATCGACTTAGAATTCCTTTAGCTATATCCACAAAATAAGTGTATCTTCCTATGTATATCTTACATGCTAAAATTCCATATCACACCAGAAGCATTGAGAAAAGCCATGTACATGCAATACACAAAACTTTCAAAACAATCTGAATTTCAGACAGTAGAATGGGATCAACTATTCTTCGAATCTAAGCTCTTTCTACAGCTGTACCCAGAAATTAAAATCCATTAGGAAATTTAGAGCTCATTTTGGGGCCCTCTAAGGACTTCCCTTGAGAATATTTTCTTAAAAAAAGGGGGCATGGATAATTTTTTGCAGATTAGCTCAAAACTTGTTGGACTTGGCATTTCTAGAACCTACTCTTTGAGGGCTTTCCAATGATATATACCATGATGGGGTTTGGACATGGGAATGGAAAGATATAGGGAATATTCCTTTCTTTTAGAAATCTTCTTACGTTATGTAAATATTCTCCTATAAGAAAGGAATCTTCGATGTATCTTTTCATTCCCACATCCAAACCCCATCATGGTATATATCATTGGAAAGCCCTCAAAGAGTACGTTCTGAAAATGCCAAGTCCGACAAGTTTCGAGCTAATCTACGAAAAATTATCCATGCCCCCCTTTCTTGAGAGAATATTCTCAAGGGAAGTCCTTAGAGGGCCCCAAAATGAGCTCCAAATTTCCCTGATGATTACCCAGTACACTAAAGGATTGCTGCATAGTAATTGTTACTATTGCATTGAAGACTTGTTCTTACAACATGTTTTCTTCCGCACATTCAGTTTTGAGTTTGAAATACATCATTCATATAATCAAATTAACACTGGCACTTCTAAAATAACATAACCTACATAGAAGCCACAAAAACTATGGCTTCTCCTCATAAGCCCAAATTTTCCCATGTATGATGGAAACCTGGGGGATTCACTCTTCATTAAAGGGGGACGTCACCTATGTGCATGAACTTCAAGAAAACCCCCTATTTAAGATCCATGTAGGATGATAAGATACCCTTATTTAAGCTTATAAGATACCACCAAAATTCTATTATGTCCCCCCCTTACCTTAAATTTGCATTCTTTCTCAAGAATTTAGATCACACAATAAGCACATTTAGATTACTTTCCCTATGACTATTTAAAACTATACACAAAACCAAACTTGTTCGCACTAGTTACCCAAGGTAGCCTATACTATGTCCCCCCGTCTTAAATATATCATGGCCCCCCTAACTTAAATTCAATATTGGGAAAAAATAAAAAGGGCCCCCACCCCTAATGTATAAGCTAATGCATCAAATTAAAAAAAAACTCCTATTGTACACTCACGTGATATCATAAGTTTCCCCCTGTGAATCCCCTGGGGATGGAAATAACAACACCAAAGTATACTCATTGGACCAAAGACATGGGTTGTATTTTAGAAAACATAATGAGTCAAAACACACACACTTCTTCCGCTGATGCAATGGACATCTTAAAAAAATTCCCATAAGCATTTCTTTATAGCGACACTATCAAACATAAGATTCTAGACATTAAAAAGAAACATAAAAACTCAACAAGACAACACAAAGATGATTATAACAATCAAGACATTGAACAACACAATCAACTACAACATCACAATGAGAAAGCAACAAAAGTTGTACTAGAACAAACCTCAAACTCACAACTAAGAATGACAACACACAAACAAAAGCATGCATGCATAATAGATGAATGTATAGCATTACCAAAATACTCAGAATCATTTGGAACTCCTTCAAAATTCATACAAAAATACATTTCCATAATTCAAGACACTCCAAAATGCGAACGCTTATCGTGTGAGTGTCTATTGTTTAGAAAACAAACAACATCTGCAAAGGAAATCACACGCTTGGATAATGACCAAAAGACAACAAAATGTTCCTTTCGAAAAAAGAAACAACATATTTGTAGAGAATGCAAGGCAATAATAAAACTAAATAGCATCGCAAAGTATTTTGTCCCTCATCAAATAAAACGAAACACAGAGTTGCTAAATGTGGTAATCCTTAACGACATTGAGGAATGGTTAGTTGCTCCAAGAGTAGCATTCACTCAAATAAGAGAACTAACACACGGTGGCCAGTACGGAATGCATGGTAGCATTGTAAATGTCATGGCTAATACAAGTAAAATTTAGCATATCTTACCAAGATTTATTAACGATGAATCATTGATAATACTTGGAATTAAAAAGAAACTACAAAAGAAAAGCACATACTTGGTTGGGAAAGTTAGGCCAACTATTCTTATGCGAGCGTTACATACACTTGTTCAAACACCAGTTTACAAATCTAACAACGTTCAAATCAACCAACAATGGACACAACATTTACAAGAAATCTTGTGCTTGCGACAAAATATAGAAGAAGAGGAGAACGACCAACAATCCTACCTAGATGACACTGATGAAACTTATACAAATACTCTGATATGCAACATCGTTATAGCTGAACAGGTCATAGATTACGGAACTGACATCAACTACGTAGTCTCTTGCAAAAACAATAGACCGTTGGGCCTATTTCAAGATAAGAATAGTGAAGAATTAAGTTTCCCTGCACTTTTCTTTGGCTCAGAAAGACATATTCGAAATCCTCGACTAACATATCAAGACATTGCAAAATGGGAATTGACACACAAATCCCTCAACTTTTCACAGAATATACCCAACTTATTTTTCAAATCCTCATTAAACAAGTAATGCAATCCATTTGGGTACAATTGCACAAAGGTGTGCTACAAGACAAAATACTATGTGCTAAAGATGTTTTAAATGATACGAAGATTGAAGACATTTTAAAATCCAAAATTGGGTACAGAGACTTCGAAAGCCTACACACCTCTCTAGACCACAAAGAAAAACTCAGGAAAGATGCATTTGCAATGATGAGGCAATTAGGTCCTCTATCTTTGTTTATGACATTATCATGTGCCGAAAGAATGTGGGAGCCTTTAACAGAATGCTTGTATGACATATACTCAACTAACAATAAACAAAATATAATACAACAACACACAAGTGCTGACAAAAGGGACTTAATAAGAAACAATCCAACAATCTATGCAAGGTATTATACTCATAAAATCCAACAATTCCTCAAACTAATAATGAAAGACGATGAAATACTCACAAAAATCCACGATTACTTCTTCGTCACAGAATTCCAAAGCAGAGAAAGCCAACATGAACATGGAATCATATGGATAGAAGATGCACCAACATATGGAATTCACGATAATAATGACGTCACTTCTTTCGTTGATAAGTACATAACATGTGATAAAAACCTTCTACCACCAAAAGTCAAGGACATTGAAACACACAAACATACATCTACATGCCACAAGAAGAGAGACAGCATTTGCAGAGTCCATTATTCGAAGCCTCCAGTACATGAAACAATGATTCTATCCCCTTTAGACACCAATGATCTCCACATTAACAAAGTAATATACACAAAAATTGCTACACATTTACACTGTATAGATACCAAAACAAATATCACATTCACTAAGTGGATTGATAATATCGGAATAGACATATCAACATATGTGCTAGTAATACGATCACAGATAGGGAAATTACCAACACTATTCCTCCACTATTCTTGAGAAGACAACCAAACCACATTTTCACAAATGCTTTTAATCCGAAAATGAGTTTCCTATGGCAATCAAATATGCACATACAATACATCATCCATGGACCCATATTCAGCCACGATGTACAACATCTCATACATTACAAAAATAGATGACAATAACAAAAAGCCTCCAACACACAATTAAAACTTGCATACAAGACAACAGTACTGTGTACGATAGATTACGAAAAATGGGAAACACATTTTTGCACGCATAACAAATGAGTGCAGAGTTGGCATCTTTCATTGCACTATCTTTACCCTTACATAGAACAACAAGGAGCTTCTACTTTATAAATACAAACAAAGAAGAAAACAAAGCACTCAAGTGAGTCCACCAACATAACATGTGACACTATCATCAATAAATACACAAAAAGAAAAAACATGGATAACATTTGTCTCACAACATTTGCACCAGAATATAATTACGATAATGGCAACATTAAGAAAAGGCGCAGACCAAGAATTATAAGATTCGTGAAATTCAACATCGTCAAGGATCTAGAAAATTAGTATCGAGAAGAAGTACAATTATACTATCCTTTCAAACATGATGAAAACCATGAACTATTAATACATGGTTCCTAGCAACAAGCCTATGATTTTGGACACGACATCATATTACGAAATAAGGCTTTGTACACACAAGAAGTCAACGATGACCAAAAAGCAAAAAAAAGCAACATCCCACAAACGAATAACTACGACACTGATAATATTAACAATGACATCGAACCAAATAATTTCCCCACATATGATAGCAGCTTACAACATAAACAGCCTCACTATACACTGTGCATTGCATTTACCATAATTACAAACAAAAAACTTAACCTCCCTCGCAAGGGAAAAGCTTGACATACTAATCCGTCTTTATGAACAATTACAACTTATTGTCTTTGATGAAATCTCATTAGTAGGAAGACGCACTTTGGATTTTGCAAACCTTCGCATGAGAACATTCAAAAAAACCATTTAGATTACTTTGGAAATGTTGATGTCATCTGCTGTGGAGATTTATATTAAGCCAAACCAATAAGAGACAGCTAGGTATTCAAATAAGAAGAAGACTCATTACAAACAATGGCAAACACATACTAGCTCACAAAGCCACGATGCTATGAACTCAAAAAGACAATGCGCCAAAATAATACTGAGTTCATATAAACATTGAACTCTTTCAAAAACTGTACACATACAAATGAACAAATACAATACATAAACCAATGTTGCCTTCGCGAGCCACCAAGAGACCATACTTTCCCCCACCTTTACTTTACCAATCTTGAAACAAATAAACATAACGACAAAGTATTCCATCAAGTAATAGGTAAACAATACAATATCAGAGCAATCGATACATTCAATAATGATAGTCACATCTCGTCTAAAATTTTAGAAAACCCTAAAACAACAGATGGACTATGAATGACTATATAGATCAAAGAAGGAATGCTAGTTGAATTATGTGCAGGGAACATTAACCAACAAGATGGATTAGTTAATGGTGCAGATGGAGTTTTTATGAACATGTCCCACTACGACAATAACAACATTGTGTGGATTCAATTTCAAAACCCCAAAATTGGGCATGAGGCCCGTCAAAACAACTATCATGCATATACTACAAACGTCAATCGCAAATGGATACTCATATTCCGAGTTACAAGGAAAATACAAATTGTTCTTTCTAAAATAAAATTTTTTTACTCGATAGCTATTCCCAATCCAAGCAACTGCTACTAGAATAATACACAAAGCACAAGGTCTAACGATAGATAAGCTAGCTTTCTCACTAGCAGGAATCTGCATGCACGGCCTTGCATACACATCACTTTCACGTGTAAAAAACATAGAGAACCTTTGTACTTACTTCAGCCACTCCAACAACAGCACCTCCTCGTAACAAAGATGTTCATGAAGAAATGAAAAGACTAATGATTCAATCAAAATGGAAAACATTAAACAACAAAATCCATAAACACACAAACACAACTACACTGATACAATCTTTAAACACTAGATCATCACATAAATACAAAGACGATATACAAGCCACAGAGTCACTTATCAACTCTGATATTATATGTTTGCAAGAAACAAGAACCAAACACTGCCAACCATATCTAACATCCGACTTCCAATATATAAACAATCACAACAGTTGTACCCTAGTCCAGAACAACATTGTCATTGAAAATGCAGACAAAATTTCACTACATGGAATTGAAATCACGACATCTAAAATCAAAACAAAACACGAAACATATGAAATTGTAAACATAATATATAGACCACCATCTGAAACACAAAAACATTCTTTCAATTGCTTCGCAAAAAATTATCGACAACTGCTGACACACAAACAATTCTCATAGGAGACTTCAACATTGACATGCTTCAAACCAAAAAATCACAAACTCTTCAAAACATTATGAACACTTTTGGCTACGCCCTTCAATGCCATCATATCACAACAATATATGGGTCAGATCTACATATGCATATTGGTCAAACCATTCTATGGTCTACATACATGTCGATAATTAACTCCTCGAACAACTTTTTTTTTAAAATAAACCTACAAACCCACCATTACTTAGTCAAAAAACCAAACCTAAAACAAACTAAAGCAAAAATACTTTCATCCATAGACCTTAATCCATACGACCTTACACTAAATCCACCCTTCTCAAAGCCAGTGGATCCTCCACCTTGTTTAAAAGGGAATGACGCAGCAGTTTTTTCGAACGAGTTTGCAGGCAGTTGTTCAAACGGGATTCATTTCAGAATCGATTGCTGTGCAAGATGCAAATCTACATGAGCTTCTCTTTCGAGTGCCGCAATATTAGGACAGACACGATGCCCTTAGTTCAGCATTCTACGTGAAAATCTACGTGAATTTGCACTCCATTTCCTTGCCCTGTATTATTATTTTTTTCAGCTATGGAAACTTGATACCAGAAGTGGAGGCGGAGGGCTCCTGTGCATATACGTGTGTGGAGGCGGTGACGAATATTTGGAGGGAGGAGGGTGAACGTAGATTTTCGGAGGTGGAGGAGTGAACAATTGCATTGGTGGTCGAAATACTATTTTGGGAGGAGTCGGGGGCTTGATTTTGAAGGGGGGCGGAGGATATCTCCTTGCTGGAGAGGGCGAGGGAAGCTTGTGCACAGGCGGAGGAGGCGAAATGCATTTGTATATACGTGGAGGCACCTTGTATTGATGTGGAGGGGGAGGGAACTGCATTGGTGGCTTGTAGACGGGTGGACTAGGTGCGGGTTTCCCTGCGGGTGGAGGGGATTTCGGCTTGTATGGATATGGTGAAGGGGAAGGATGTATGTGCACTGGAGGAGGAGGCTCGTGAGCCGGCGGTTTGGGACTGATATTGTGCGGGGAGGGAGGTGGCGGATACTGGTGCTGATAAGGTGATGGAGGAGTTTTGGAAGGAGGGTAGCTCTTGTAAACTGGAGAAGGGGGAGAAGGACGGTGATAAGGCGTCGCGTGGGGTGGTGATTTCTTGGAAGGCGGATATACAGGAGAAGGGGGAGCAGGCGGGGGGAAACTGGCTCGGATATGGTGATGAGAAGGGGGAGGGAAGGATGGGGGATGGAGATAACACGAAGGGAAGTAGGGAGAGTGGAGGTGTGGAGGTGGGGGTGATGGGTGTTTGTATGGAAGATGGGGAGGGGGACGGGGGGATCTGTGAGGAGATGGAGGGTGCATGGGGAAAGGAGGAGGATGAGTTACAGAGTAGGGAGGGGATGGAACAGGAGCATGAGGGGGTTGAGAGACACGGAGGGGAGGTGGAGGAGACGGGTAGTAAACACGAGGAGGAGCGTGCTTTGGGGGAGGAGGAGATTTTGGGAGAAGGTGGGGGTGACGAGGGGGGCTGTGAGGTGGTGATTTTGGAAGAGAGGGAGGATGAGCCACATGCTTGTGAGAAGGAGGAGGAGAATGTGTAAAGTAGGGAGGGGGATGAGAGCAATGCTTGGGAGGAGAAGGAGCAGGAAGAACAGGTAATGGTGGCGAGGGAGAGGCAGGCTTATGGAGGGGGGGGTCGATGAGATGGTGAGGCGGGTGAGGAGCTGAGGAATCCCAAGCAAAGGCAACAGAATGGAGCATAAGCAAGGCAGCCAGCAGGACGATGTGAAGCTGAGTTGCAGCAGCCATTTTGTACAAGGATCCTGCAGTAGAAGATGATGCTCACCCTCCAAGTGCTTTCTTGGCGTGAGACATTGAGACTTTTATAGATCTTGTGAAAGTGCCCATCTCTTTCCTTCCATCACCTTCACCTTTTCAGTGATTCAACCCACATCCTTGAGAGAAAAGGCACGCGGGCTCTTCATTATCTCCTCCTACACCTCCTTTGCCTCTCTATAATAGCCTCTTTGCACCGCATTCCCGAGCCCCTCTTTTCCAACTAGTTTTCACTTATAAAACTGCCCACCACTTCTTAACCATAATGGACCTTCCGCTACCTATAACTCTAGCCACAACCTAGATGCACGTCGTTCTTTGCGGATCATGGCAGCTCTCGCAGGAGAATTTGGTCCTGCTGCCAGTTAAACATCTGCGGGCTCCCATCTGCTTCTGCGCTCAACATCATCTGTGGTGGGGTTCTGGCATTAACAATCTGTAATCGCCTCTACTCAGTTTTTCGGTGCATTTGTCGCGATAGTACTATGAATACATTGCCGTACTCCATGTATCCTCGCACAGTCCACGCCAGCCTCGCAGTCGCAGCACAATCATGAAAATTCTCCAAGAGCTAAAGATTCGATAGCCTCACTTGGGACTTCGTATGATTTTCATCGGGAACTAGCTGGCTGGCTACATGAGCCAAGTTCCAGCGTCACTCCGTATCCTCTCTGCACGCTCGAGATGGTCACCTTGAGCTTTTTGCTTGCCCATTTCCTTTCTCTCCCATACCCTATATCCACTCATAAATTGGAGGGAGTCATAAATTGGAGGGAGTGGAGGCCCTCTTGCTCATGGTGGCTAGAAGAGAGAGCAAGAGTCAAAATGGAGGAAGTGGAGGCTGAATGGAAGGGGAGGCGGGCACTTTGAGAAGAGAGGGTATGCCCACTATTGAGGATGGGATAAACTATGATGAAACGAGGTGCCAAAACGACTATACTCCAATACCTCTAGTTGATCAATGGTCTCCTCAACTTTGAGATTTGTTCCATTAAGAAGCTAACTTTTTCACAAGTACTAAATGTGTGACTTCATGATATCTATTACAAATCTTCTTGAGTCATAGAGCTTTTGAGAAAAACCCCTAAGATCACAATCTCCCTAATGGAGACAAAGACTAAAGTGACTACCAACACTCTGATTTTCATGCTATGTTGTTCATTACTTATTTTGTTCCATCCAAGCTGATTGATGTTTTTGTTGCTAGTTGGACATGCTGCTAGCGTGCGTGCGTGTGTGTGTGTATGTGTGTGTTTTGCAAGACTATCGATATACACACTTCAAATTTCCACAAAAATAGACAAACACTCTCAAGAAACACATAATACACAAGACAAAGTACGGCTCATATTATACAATTTCATGGTGCAATGTTGGATTGCAAGGAATATTATATTTGATAAGTATGGTAAAATATCGAAGGAGCTCCACTCACCTGCATCCATCTACACAAAGAATATGTCTGAACAAAAAACTTTTAATTGGGGACTGCAGGCTTCAATGTACAGCTTCACTTGTTCTCAATGTAACAATATCAAAACCAAATACTATTTTGTAGCCTTAGCAAAAGGTACTTAATGAGGCAACTCATACGGTTTGTGTAACCAGCATCTCGATGTTCCATAAGTAAGAGGTACTTTATGAGGCAAGTCAATGCCTGAGACACCATCCTTCAAATGTTTCAAATGTAGCTTTACATACCCAAAAGTCATTCACATATATCAAGACTTCCCATATGACTATCGACACAAGTAGCAATAGAATTTACAAAATTGTTGGAGAGAAAAATAATGTCCTATGAACATAAGGGCATGTAATCCCAATATATGAGGACCCAGAGAATCTCAGTAATGAGGATAATCAAGGTTTCAAGACATATAATCTACAACATCTAGATCATCCATAGAATTGGTAGTATTTGGATAATCCAAAACCCCAAGCAAAAAGTAGTGGTGCATTTGAGTTGATCTCTACTATTAAAGTGTACCCTTGCTTGTATCTTTAGTGGTACATAAAATTTTCTACTTTATAATAGTGCCACCATCACTCAAAAAAAACATTAGTAGTACTACAGTTTACACAATTGTTAAGGAAAAATAATAAGCATCTTATGAATATTCAGGCACATGTATTGCCCACATATGAGAATTTATGATTTTTGGGTAATCCAAGGATGTAATACAAGCTCCAAAAATACAAGTCTATTCCATGGTTCAAGAATTCAAGATCAACAAGCTAGACAAAAAAATTTCATGCATTGAAGACATGATCACATAGACCCTTCAAATTAAAGTAGATTTTGAAAACCATATTCTCTAAAAGGAAGATAAATTGAGCATCTTGAGCTAAATAAACAAATTAAAGAATACCTAGAAAATTTGTCTAGCCTCCCAAAACCATGGGAGAGGGTAGCCACCAACCTACTTTAGAGAAGTAAAAGATAGACATCTAACCTCAGTCATGTTCCAATCCCACCAAAGACATGCTCACAACATTAAACCCCCAAAGCCCTTCTTAGTAAGAACATTTACACCCCCTTTGTCCCTAATAGGATAATGAATGCAAGCCCTCCTCTAGACCACACTTAACTTTTTGCAAGAGCATATCAACTTCACTCTATGCCAAGGCCTTATATGCATCCCACAAAAATTGAACCTCAACCTCTGGCTCTCGAAGTGTAGGCTTAGCTATCTATGGAGTAATGCTCTATGGATTCGGTGCTCTCTACCCTACCTATAGAGATGGAGGAGGCCTTGCACATAGAAGAGTATGATAGAACAATAAAGGCCTAGCTCAAAAGCTGAATCCTTTGGCTACCTCTTAAGATTGCCCTCCTAAATTCTTCTTTCAAGTAGTCAAATGGAAGCACCAAGTAGAGGCTGTTCATAAAGTGGAAGACAGGGAGGGGAAGGTTTCGTCATATTGCAAAAAAGTTCCAAAAGGAATTGTCTGCAAAGTGGGTCAACTGGGAGTGTTGGATCAGGAGTGAGAAAACTGCCTGGGAGAGATGGTTGCTATACAGAGGTCCCCCATAGGGTGTCTCCAGCCTAAAGGGCTTCCTTGTGCAAGAATTTTAGGAGGCATTGGATCTTCTTAATGCTAATAAGGCCCCTGGCCTTGATTGTTTAACACTAGAATTTTATGTGGCATTTTGGCAATTGATTAAGAGGGATTATACTGAGATGGTAAATGTTGCAATGCATAGAGGGTATTCATCACTTGATGTTAGTGTTGGGTTAGTTAAGCTTTTTTCTAAGAGGCAAAACCGGATCAGGGTTTGGGATTGGTGAACAATTTCAATGTTAAACATTTCATATAAGATTGTAGCAAAGGATATTGCTATTCGAATTAAGGATGTCTGCATGCCATTTGTTCATAAGGAGAAGAATGGCTTCATAAAGCTTAGGGACATCTATCTAAAAGTTCTTCTACATTGGATTATGTTGCTACTTTCGGTTAGAGGACGATTTTTCTTGGATATGATTTTGATCAGGCATATGATTGAGCATATGAGTGAATGAGATGGGACTACATCATTGTGCTGCTTTGAGAGGTTGGGATTTGGGTTGAGGTTTTGTAGGATAAAAAGCACAGCATGCCTCGAGTGTTTTATGCCTCAATCGTAGGGGCATAGGGAGGTATGAGCTCAAAAGCTTTATCTAGCAGGATGCCCAGTTGCTCCATTACTATTTGCAATCTATACTGTGCCTTTAATTCTATTGATCAAACAAAGATTTATGCAAAGTGGGCAGATTCGGGGGAAATGTTTCCTTCAGGGAACCAAATGTGCCCCCAACTATTTGCAAATGATATGGTGGCCTTGTTAATTAAGACCCAAGAAAGTGTCACTGGTGGGTTGTGTGAAATGATTCAAAAGTTCTATAAATTGGCTTCAAGCTCTGTCTGTACTTGGCCCAAAACAATTGGCCTAAGGATGGATCCAAGGTTGCGTCTAGACTAGTTGAATGCTTGCCAGTGATTTGGCTAGAGTGTGGAGTAGTGATTAGGTATCTGGGGGGCCCTTGGGCATTGGACTTATCCTTCATTAGTGTTTTGATTGGTGCTTAGATAAAATTTTGGCAAAGGTATAGATATGGTATAGAGCCCATGTCAGTTGGAATGCCAAAATTTTGGATGCGTTAATTTTACGAGCAAAAACCTATGAGCAAGTCTATCTAAGCGTGTTTTTCAAGAGGTCTAAAAAATTGTACTTCTTTAGGAAACATGGTTTTTACATTTTTATTTTCAATAGAACTAGATCTCTTTATCATAAAAATATACAAACTAGTCATTCATTCATTTTAACATAACATAAATTTTCTTAATCATAGACATCCCTTTGGACCCTTGTTATTACCTTAAAAAAGTGTTGAAAAATAATTCGTTTAAGAAACATGCCTCATAATCACTCTTAATGTAATAATACAATACATGTATAATTACTTATTAATTAAATTTATATCAATACGATGCCAATATGACAAGAGCTTTCTAGTGTTTTTATAACATAAATAACAAGATATTTATGGATATTTTTTTAAGGAAGTTTAAATTACTATAAATAAGTATTAACTTGGGCTTATATATCACTCTCATTAAATACATGTAATACTTAATACTATATATGCAATATTTTCCAAAATATAACCCCATACATGTGCTCAAATGGGGTTTTTTGATCAATTTGAGTGGTTGAATAACTATATTTGGACATTGGATGTGAAAGTTACGTCACTTTTAAAATTGCTATCCATCGCCAGTGAAACTACCTTGGAAGACCTACGTGAAATTCGCTAGTGAAACTACCTTGATGGCTTGCTTCAATTTGCAGAAACCTTTTCATGAAGATAGGTTGAGAGAGGGTTTCCAATGTCACCACCTATTAAGTAAAAGTTGTAAGATGGATCATAAGGGAATTTTCATAGAGAAGTCTACTCTACATGTGAGGTTCTTCAAAAGACATCCCATTATGCTACTCACCATTCCCAACGATTCATGTAGATATTTGTGTATAAAATAGGCATTACTATAATACTTTCTATATTTCTAAGTGAAACTATGTTTTCTTCCGATCCATTTTTACCATTTTTTAACATAGTTAGAAGCTTTTTCTTTCCTTCGCTCAGACACTCGAAAGATTTCACTCAGAAAATGGTCGTCCCCCAGAATTTCACATTGGGCAGAGGTAGAACAACTCTTGCGGGCCTTTGTCGTGGTTGAGGAGGCTAGGGAAAGGAAAATTAATGGCATTGTGTGCCGTGGCAAGCCATGAAAATCTCAAAGGCCAATGGAAGTCTAGGGGTTCTAGATGTAAATTTGAGAAATGTTGTAAAATTCTTGGAAGTCCCCTGAGAAACCCAGGGGGCTTCCAAGAAATTTTCAGTGTGAAGCCCCCTAGGTGGTATGCCTTAAGTGGTTTTAGGAGAATGGTAAGAGTGTGGGTGTGGAACAATGGAAGACTTAACATGGTATGATCAACTTTATTCAAGGTTCCCTACTAAATTTTATGGGTTGGATCTGCTTGCCGGGTAGTGGATGCTGCAAGGGTTTGTTGTCACTTGATGAAGTGGAAGGGTTAAATGGGGTTGTTAGGGGATACAAGCCTTCATTAAAGTTTGTGGTGGTGGAGCTAGGTGGTCTACCTTCAGGATTAGCCAATAGTGGCTATCGATAGTCAAGTAGCAAGATCGACGTATCAAAAAGGCAGTCAATCGGATTTAGTTATGGGATGGAAGACATGCTTGCTGGCATTAGAGTAATGCTTTGTGTGATCAATATGATTTTTCTATCAAGGAGAGGGGTCTCCTAAACACAGTCTGGAGAACATTCTGGATGGGTGGCCAACAATTACAATCCCCATGATGGAATGAAGAGCTAACCAATGGATGATTGGGAACATTGGGTTGCTAGCAAGGGTTGTGTACTAGTAGCTCATGGCATAGAAATCTCTGTTTGATCTCCTTAATGCCAAATGGCAGGTCCCCACAGTGGTGGAAGGACAAATTCACTGAGATTTGGAAACAAGGGACAATGGGGAAGGCTAGTTTTTTGCTGTGGAAAAACATACACAAATGGCCAACCCTTAGGAGTAGAATGGAATGGTCTAAAATGGGTCCTCTACCCATTGTGTGGCAAAGGTGTGGAGGAGGTGATGCATTTATATTGGGCTTGCCCAGTCTCTAAAAGAATTTAGTGCAAAATTGGTGGAAGCCTTCATAGAGTAGGGTTGATGAGCTGATTCTTGTTATCCCACGAATTGCAAGTGTGTGGTGCTGGGGGATACTAGAGCTCTACCATCTACACTTGTGGCTTGTTGGCAACATAATAAGTCTACTCGTATACTTGCCATGCCAAAATGAATTTGCTGGTGTTTTCTGAAGGTACAGGGGTGGGATACCGGGAGGATACTGCGATTGTGGTCTTAAAGGAAATTTTGGCATATATGGGTGGGATTGTGGGGAAGAACTTTAGATTCATTGGTCCCTAGGGTCTTATCTTGTGATTTTAGCACCTTTGGTTTCTTTAGTTGATCGACTGTAGAATAATGTTCTCCTGTTGCTTGTAGTTGTCTTTGGCCTAGGGCATTGGCCATGGGAAGTAAGCCTATTTTGTAGTTGGCCCCAATTTTGTATTTTGACCTTTTGTGCTGACCACCCCTTACAGTAAACTCACCATGTTCACCTTAAAAGAAATAAAATTACCTAGAACATTCAGTCAAAAACTGCACGTGTGAACTTGGTCTTACACAAAGATAGGGCCTTGTATCCACTCTTCAGCTATGTACATGATGTCGGTGCAAATGCATCCAAGCACAACTCCAGCCTTGGACAATCATAAAGATCTCCAAGTATGTAGGCAATTATGTAGCCTACAAAGTGATATTTTACTCTATAAATGATCTCAAGACCAAGCAAATCTCCAACTTTGGACAATTTGTAAAAAATGTTCATTTTGTGCATATAACATGTAGCTTATAAAGTAGACTTTGACCTTTAGTGCCTACTAGAATGCACTTAGGTAGAATGTAGCAACATCTACTTATATATATGAGAGCAAGGGATTTAATCAGTAGATGGAGTCGAGTAATGATATGTCTAATCCATTGGCTTCAACATGACATACCTTTTCGTATATAAGAGAGGTAAAATGTCCTAAAAGTCCCAAAATCAAGGGCATATTTTAATCTCTTCAACTACCCTTATATTTTAAAGGATTGTCAATAACCATCAAGAAGCATTAATTACCACCCCTGTAGATTAATTACCATCAACCTGGGATCAATTACCAATTGAGTATAAAAGATTACCACTTGAGTCTAAGAGATCTACTAAAAAAATTCTCTTGGGAGTCATTCCACCTCCAAAGGGACATCCTAAAATGAATTGACATTGCTTTTATATCTGCATATCAAACAAACATGTGTGATTTCAATTTGTCGTTCAAATAATGCTGAAACCATTTCAACCAAAGGGACTCCTAATTACCATTGCATTAAGTATTATATGCAAACCCCCCTCATTATTTGATCCAATAGATATGTAAACATGACCATTCCCATGTCTCTGACCACCAAAGTGACCATACAGCCATTAGTGTCTTTATTATTACAAAAGAGATGGATTAACACATGCACCATATATACGGCTCATGTTTTCATTAGGGTTATAGCTATAGAGCTTCATCCCATCCAAAGGAGCTAGTATCATGCATACCACACTTGATCATCCATGGAATAAGTATGTTCCTAACATAAGTGTGTCTCAATCTATCATTTTACTTTCATACCATGTTGTACTAGGGTTATTGTAATAGAGCCCCAACTATGTCTCATTAGTTCTACTAGGTCAATGTTCAAGCTTGTCTTCTTGAGAATGGCATGATAAAGCTTTACATTTCTGCATGGGGATACAATGGTAGGTGAGTCCATCTACCTCCAAAATTTCAACATCTTGATGATGGTGAATAAGGATGATTATATGGGGTGCCTTGTACCCTTGACTTTACCTTGTCACTATTTGATTGCATTTGGAGTGGGGCTACTCATTCATAACCAAAACACTACTATGATGATTGCATTTTACTTATATTTTTTGATATACTTTATAGATGCTAGACATGATTTCATCTTCCTTTGGATCCCTTGCTAAAAATGATTTATTTTTTGGGATATAAACTGCTATCTCAAAATTGATGTGATGGAGAAATAATAGAAAAGGTTCATCTTTACTTGCTCAATCTAACTAGCTTAAGGCTTGCCTTATATGTGGTCATCATGCTTTATAAAGAGCTCTTAGATTAGTGTTATCAAGCTTAGTGAGTAACCCAATATAGTTATAGGCAACACACCTACACACACAATTTGATTTGTATGAAATTGGATTGGCACTAAAGGGAAGTAACTTGCCTATATAATGAGATAAATTCAAAAAAAAAAGCATACTTGCTCTAGGTTTTGGGTACACTTATTCTATATTCATGGGTTCTTTCGGTTCACTTATTCTAAATTTTGGTTTTACTATGATTCCAAGGTCACTTATTCTTGGATCTAGAGTTTAGGTTCTAGGTGTAAGAAAATAATACAACATCTGTGCTCAACAGATAACAGGATCTCGTATGCAAGAGAGAAAACAATATAGCATGGAGAATCAAAAATTTGATTACTGTAGAACTGATACAATAGATGGCGCTGCCTCCTAGCCGTGCGCTCCTGTGAAAGAAGCTTCGATGGCATGCTGAAAACAGTTGAAGACAGAGGCTGAATGCTAAGGAATCAAGGTTGTTATAGCTAGTGATGAAATGGGCTTCACAAGCTTGCTCTTATATAGCCACCAGTCGTAGTCGGTTAGGCTCGATTCGGTGGCCGACCCAGTCTGCCCAAAACAGTCGACTGGGGGTCGGTCCCGAAATAGGCCACCGACCATACGATAGAACCGGTGTGCAAAACAGAGCAACCAACCTACGGTTGCCATTCGGCCCACAGCCATCCAGGATCATCTAAGGCTCCAAACGGGCCCCGCAACCCGAGAGTGAGCTGCCTCAGGAAATGCTCCATCTACCCTTAGTGCGGTCAGTCAAGGGATGCTTTCCTACACTTGCATGTAGCCTAGTTGGCAGTGTGCCAACTCTATCTAAAGCCGTCCAGCCATCAGGCCACACATGGCCCCCACTTGGTGTCCAAACCAAGACCTACCGGATAACCGAGCTACTCAAATGCCTTCTCCTCATATGGGGGGCTTACAAGTAGAGTTAGTTGGTTCCCGCGTAGTTACATGAGAGTGGAGCATTGATATCTAACACTAGGTTCTCTTGTCAAGTTCCAAGTTCTAAATTTTGGGTCCACTTAACACTATATTAGAGAATTTGGGAAAATCCCAATTCCCACGAAATAAAATATAGTCACTTCAAAAGTAAAATTTGATATTTTTTATTGAAGCATTAGCTCCATTCAGGACCCAAGTTTCAGTTATGTTGGGAGAGACTAGACCATGCAGAATACTTTCCCAATTCCTAGAACCCAAGCAACAAGCTTCCGTATGTTGCTATGGTAAAAGGCCTCAATAGATGTGAACATGGTCCCATGGCCAAAACATTTGTTGATTTGCTAGTGAAAGAAAGATGTTTGTTGTTTCATATACATCAAAACCACAAACAACAGCCAATTTATAGATGTTGCATTAGGAAGATTCATTGGAGTAAATTAAATTGCAGTATTGATATATACAATAGGATTGTTATATAGCTTTGACATCCATCATATAAATGTGGTGTTCAAAAACAAAATTAAACTTGCAACAACTGTCAATTTTTATTTGGTATATTAGATGTATTAAATTAATGCCAAATGCATATGTTTCTATGTTGATAAATTGCAGTATTGACATATGCATTGACATATGCAATAGGATTATGGTAGAGCTTTGACATCCATCATATAAATGTGGTGTTCAAAAACACCATTCAAAACATGCTTCAAAGTTTTGGGAAACAGAAGAGGAAGCAACAGGTCCTTGAAATTGTCCTTTTATATGGTGTTCATGTTTTCCATATGTTATCTTGCTATATTCTCCATATGATGTATTAATTTCGTTCCAAGGATCTTTTAATATTACTTGGAGATTTCTTCTATCTCATTGCCATAATTCAAACATGAACATATGTATTCTTGAATATGTTTCGTGATGAATGAATTAGTGTAAATTGTTGTTTCTATCCTTATTCACTTCATATGAATGCTCAAATATGTTTTGGCCGCTTCGCCAAATATTTTCTTAGTGGGAACACTTGGGCAATGCTAGATAATGTGGACTCCACTCTATCTATTACACAAAGGTTTTTGGCATTGTAAGGATATGTAGTTTTGGGGATTAAAATAACTTGGAAGGGTATAGATTCAACAACTTTAGGGGGTATACTATGCATATGAACATGAATGCTTTCTTTTTTTTAGTAATCCAATTTTGTTTTGAAAAAGAAAAACATGAATGCTTTCACTCAAACAAATTTCATTGAGAGCACACAACTAAAGTTTGACAATTTGGTTTTCCAACTCAATCTTCAGTTTGTTTCTACTTATGAATTTCATTTTCTTGTTTATCAACAGATCTTGGCCATCTCAATTTCACATCACTAGGAGCATTGCCTGTATATGTGACACCTGATCCAATGATTCGTTATGTGCCTAATTTGAACATTAGCATGCAAGTTCCAAGCTCAACATGGTTGATTGAAAATGTTGAGGATGCAATGTCTGGAGTTAATGTTCCATTAACAAATGTGGATGCAAGCTTAGAAGGTAAAGGAGAAGATGCAATGTCATTGTATGAAGCCAAGGTGCAGGAAGAAATCTTAGAAGGTAAAGGAGAAGACATAATGTCACCCTAAAAAATAATGTCAAAAGAGGTGATAACAAAAATAAGACTAGCAATGATAATAGATTTGAAATGGTTATTGCTCGAGCATTGTTTTTCGAAGTCAAACAAACATATGAGCTTGCACAATGGGAAGCATTAGCTTGTTCTCCATCCTGGGTGTTTAGAGTTTCTACAATGGTTGCTCGATCGCTGCCATGTTGGCATTTGGTCCACTGGAGGAGAAAAGGACATGATGCAACACATGCTAGACACTTTGGAGCATCATGTTAACAGAAAGTTACATTTCTTCATGGTTTGGGGTGCGACAAGCATACAAAGAGTAGAATCATTCGACCAAATAGGATGAATGTGGAAGTGGAGTTTACCATTAATGAGAGTGTGGTGTTGTTTCAAAGAGGAATGCGAACCAGCAAGAACAATGTTCATTGACATTTTGCCTTACACGAGTTGTGTTAATCCAGCAGAAAATTGCATTTTGCCTACAAAATTTGATATAGATTGTGGTGATTCTATTTTGCTTCATGAGTTATTTTCGTACCTACAGATGCTAACTGATGCAGTAGATGTGCGCAGTGCCATCTCTTCTAACAGATTTGGTCAAGCTCTGATTGTCGAAGGGCATGATATGTTCTATTATTTTCAACCAGTGATCCTTGAATTTAAAGAAAAAAACAAAGAAGTGCTCGAAAAGATGAATGTCAAATCTCATATGTCTACTCATAGTTCAAAAAAAGACATAGAGAAAGGTATTGCTTCACCTATAACCAAAACTAGAGTGAGAGGGACTTGTCCTACTACAAGAAGTATGGTGCATGCTCAACATGTTACATTGAATGAAGAGGAAGAATTCATGCTAGGAAAAATTGCCAAAATGGGGCCATTGAAAGATAGTGAGGCAAAACGCTTTGCTATGGTTCTTGGATGCAAGGAAAGGGGAATCACTGCTGATGCTACAAGGGCATTCTTAGCCAACTTGATTCAATTTTATTGCATAGACATTCTTAGTGAATCTGGGTGATCTTGTTAATTAGAGTTACTGACACAAATGCTCAGCTAAAACATTTGTACCTACATTCTGATTTGTATTTGGACACTATTTGGTTAGATTCGATTTGCAAAACATTATGTTTCAATTTGTTTTGTGAAAGAATTAATAGACATTGAGTTAGTACCTTGTGCAAAAAATGCTCTGTGCTTTGTGATGTGAGTTTGTATTCCTCCACTAAAAGAATGATTCTTTGATTTTAAACATATGATAGGTGTTGCAGATTGTCCTAAAAAGTTGAAGAGCTATCTTATTACAAATTTTGATCCTGCATCCAATGGTTTATGGAAACATGAATTGCCCATACCCATTGAGCACGTGTTCGAAATGAATGGCATCCATTATGAAGTAAAGACATCAACAATACCTAGGGCAGGATATGGTCTTTTTGTACATACGAGCATCAAGAAGAAACAAGATTTGATGGTATATAATGGTCCAAAGTATGATTATGATACTTGGAGATCTCTCCTCAAGTTTTTCCCAAGGATGAAGACTTATGGAATGTTTGAAGATCCATTCATTGAGCCATTAACAGATGTGAAATGTATTGTGGGAGATGTATTGTATGGAAACATTGCTGGATATATAAATAGCTCAATGTATTATAAAGAAAGAACAAATGTTATATTTGTATACATCCCTAAGCTACCACCTTGGGCTCAAAAGTCACAAGGAGATTTGAGTTCCCATGGCTACATTACTGTGCAAACCATAAAGGATATCTCCTTCAGAGATGAGCTACTTTGTGAGTATGAATACTAGTATGGAATTGTTAATGATTGTGTTAAACAATGTGATGTAAAATTTAGTTACAAATTTGGCTATGTGTTAATGGTTTTGATTATATTTAGCACAAGAAATCAATTTAAAAAAAGGGTTTTATCAAGACCATGTCTTTGAGTTTCATGAGCTCTATTGTGATGGAGAGTTTCACGAGCTCTTCTTTTGGTACCCCCTCTATTGCCAATATTGGTTCTTGCAAGCCAGGCCATTGTCGAATTTCATGAGTACTGTAAGCATATGTGCAACAAATACTTTCCACCTTTGCCAACTCCTCATAAGTCTCAACGACTAAAACAACATGCCTCTTATAAGAAAGAGACTCTATTGCAGCAAGCCCCTCAGAGAACAAGTCTAATACATACTCATCTTCTCGAAAGAAACCCATGATATGTCTTTCATGATACTTGAACGTTTTCTTTTCAAGGACAATTCAATGTCAAATTCATCATCATCATCCTCGTCACCTGATTCTTCTACACCACTTGATTTTTCATATTTTTCATCTGTAACATATATTGATGGCTTACATTGTGCATTGGTATAGCACTCAATATCATTGAAATGCTTTTCCTTGCTTACTAGTACACAGGCAATTAAGCCATCCATAGATCCACTGACAAATATATCTGCAGTTTCAAAATTAAGACAACCAAAATGTATTTTATATTGTCTGCATGTCTTATTTAATGCATTCTTCAAACATGATACAAGATCCATGGTCAAGAACACCACAAGAAGGAATTGCACTGGGGGAGAAGCAATTGTCATCAAGCTTTTCAACAAACACTCAAAGCGATCTTCGTTCCAATTTCTACTTCTGCTTGGTCCATACATTACATCCAAAAAAGCAACCCCTATTGCCATTGGCTCTCGGTACACATTATGTATAAATTCCATTCCCTCCATGTTTGAACCGACTATGTAGAACCTCCAAGGCTAGGTGGAATTTGGTCCATGACTTGAACCTTCACTTTGTCCCATAATCCACCTCAGATACCCCTTTGCAACATCAAGCAATGGTGGAGTTTCCTTTCCCTGTTGAAGCTTCAGTTTTAACCATGAATCAGAGCAACCACGAATCCGATGATACAATTCTGGAGTAATTTTAAAATGTAATCTGCACTCATCCCAATTTTTTAACATTAAAGAAGGCCATTCTACCGATGTAAACATATAAAGTTCTTCTTGTAGTGCAGCATCTCTCTTGATCTGCATAGCTCGTCCTTCAATATCAAGAATCATGGCATCAGTCTTTGTTTTAGTTATGACTACTCTACCTTCCTTAATGTCATTTTGAATTTGACCAATTTGATCATCACTCAATCCACGCAAGCGTCTAAACATTGAGACTGTGGGTTGCCTACAACATTTTCCATCTTATGAATATTTTCCTACAATGTAATCCTCAAGGATGGAGATCCAACCATCATTCTTTCTTTGGGCCGTGCTGTTATCATCATTAGATGTGAATATTTTAGTAGCATATATTGAATGTTGTCTAGATAGTATCCAGTAGCGGCACTTATCTACCCTTTCTAGGGGCTGCTTTGTTTCAGGATTGAAAGGCATTAAATCCTCTACAGTAGTAGGAGGCCTAGAGTTATAACCGAAGTTTGTAGCAAGCTTCTCCACATGCTCTTTGTTCAACCCTCTATATACATAGCTTGGAGGAGCTGCTTTTTGACATCTTGCAACTGGAATTGGAAATGTTGCATGCAACCCGAATGGGTAGTATTTTTTATATTCCACCAAGCTTGATGGTTTTTGCCCTTTTTTTCCTATGACCTTTCCACTTGGCTCCAATTCACTACCACTGCTTCTTTCCATAACTGCTAGCATACCCTCTCGAGGTGTTCCTTCCTCTGCAGAGTACATCAATTATAGTGAGCTTTCCTTTCTTTGCCCCTTCTCCACTACCACCTGGTGCTTGAACCATAGTCAACTTTCCTTTCTTTGTTCCTTCCCCACTATCTTCCCCACTCTTGCGCTTCTTTAATGTTGCTAAAACTTTGCAATATGGTTCAATGATTGTTTACTGTGTCAATTTCATTTCCATCAATTGATTCAATACTTATCCAGCCTCTTGAGTGCATGTTGTCATCTACATCAGACTTCATACGAGATGCTTCATAATCGCTAGGATCCAAGAGAAATTTCTTATTTTGATTTATAATGATTAACAATCCAATATCTCCCTCTTTTCCAACCACATCTTCTGTGATTTGATGTACCGAGCCAACACAAGTGTATGCACTTTTGTTAGGTAACAAAACAAATAAGTGAACTTGTGTCAACTGTGCTCGCTCAATACTGTATATGTCAAAGTACCAAGGTATGCTTTTTTCTCCAAATCCACTTACAACTTTCTCAACCTTCTTCACATTTCTGTCTTTCCTGTAAAAAATCCAAGCAATATACAAACTATCATCTTTATAATCTTTAATGTTAGACAAAACACATTATCAGTAAACATATATGAAATAGAATCGAGAATTAACATCAAACATAGTGGTAGATTTGAGAAAGCACTAGGGTCTAGGGAGATTTGGCCGTGCGGCCAAATCTTATGGGCTTCTTTTAAAGCATCGAAAGGGGAGGTTTGGATGTGTGGCAAAATCTTATGGGCTTCTTTCAAAGCACAAAGTTTGGGGAGATTTAGCTTTGTGGCCAAACCTTGTGGGCTTCTTTCAAAGCACTAGGGTCTCGAGAGATTTGGATGTGCAGCCAAATCTTGCTAGCTTCTTTCAAATCGGTCAAATCTTTCTAGCTTCTTTTAAATCACCTGGGTCTAAGGAGATTTGGCCGTGTGGCCAAATCTTGCTAGCTTCTTTCTAATCACAAGGGTCTATGGAGATTTGGCCATACAACCAAATCTTTTCAAAGCACTAAGGTGTGGGGAGATTTGGCTGCGATGCGAAATCTTTCTAGCTTTTTATAAATCACGAGGGTTTAGGGAGATTTGGCTATGCGGCCAAATCTTGCTAAATTGTCCCTAATTTCAAGAGCTATGTTGATGGATGCCTATGCGATGGGCAAGATGCTTTAGTGGGACACTCAAAGCCTCTCCAATTTTGGTTCTTTATGCAAAATGAAGTTTCTATCATGCAATATAAAGTCCATCCATGATCATTAGATTGGCAACCAAGTGAAGGTGGCATTGAGTTGTGGAAGAGACATCCGGATGGTCATTTAATGCTACCAAGTGGAGAGCCACCTTGTCTACCCATGTTCGAGTATGTGAAGGATCACTCAGATGTGATAGTTGATATCAAGGAGTTTGTACACTTTTGGGAAAAATGGGTGCACCTGCAAGGTCTAGAAGCATCTTTCACAAAGTTTTACAAGCCGGTAGTGAAGTACTGGAAGAACATGATTGATGAGCTTGATAAACCAAACAATAGTGTAGAGGGCATGTACGAGAGATTTTGGCGAAAGACGCAACATATTGATTGTGTGCAAGTTGTTGATAATGAAAACGATGAGTTTCAAGGAATTGAAGAGTTGAATGATCACTACTGTGGACCTCAAAGGAAAAAGCCAAAACAATCATTTGATCCAATGGTTGATGTACAAAAAAGACACTTTCTTTTGGTCCGACCAGCAGAAAAAATTTACCCAATTTGGCTAGGCATTGCTCAAATTGATGTACAAAAGGATAATAAATCTAAAATTTTCAAGAAGGTTTTCATACAATATTGGGCACCTATATGCAAAAGACACAATGCACAAATTGAGGAGGTGTATGCAGATTGTTGGAACAAGATTTGGATGTGCAATAAAGGTGATCCTCCATGTTGGGAATCTATTGATGCTATTGTATGGTCATGGGTTCCAAAAGGTAACCTCTCAAAGAAGGTTTCCTCGAAGAGTAGCAACCTCCCAATCAAGGTGAAGATACCAACCATTGCACGCAAGCGAGCTTTATCTAGTTTGTCTCATAGTATAGATTCCAACTCTGATGCTGACTCCACAATGGAGTGAAGGTACTTGAAAAGCATGACTTTTCTTTCCTTGCACAATGATAATTTAATTGAATACTGACAAATATTTGGAAGGTATGACATTGATCTTTTTCTTTATCTGTTTTTTTGCAGACCGTTGCTTTGTAGTTGCAAGTTCTGCACACTTGACAAAATATCAAGGACTAGTGTTGCATTCTTACTTTTTCTCCAACTAAACTAAAATGGTGTTTTTGAACACCACCTTTTTTCGAGAAGAGACAAAAAATGCTTCGTTGAACTCAAACATATGATGTTTTTTTCCTGGCTAAGCAGAACATTCACACTCCAAACTGTGAGTTTCATATGCACGTCCAAATCTAGTGAGAAAGTCAATGGAGTGCACTCAATGCATTGTAATTGCAACCCCTCAAAAACTACCATGCATTGGTCAAAACCTCAACATTTGACATTTTATTTATGTTGATGCAAACCATGCACATTTGTGAGATTTGGATGGACTGCCAAATCTATGGGAAAAATCAATGAAAAACATTGAATGTTACATAATTACAACCCCTAAAAAATTCCCAAATTATCAAGATTTTCCCAAATTCTCTAATATGGTGTTACTTGTGTAGGGCTTCAAGTTTGATTGTTTCGAGTTCAAGTTTTGGGCCCACTTGTTCCAAGTTTTGGATTCAAGTTTCTAAGGCTTTGTTTTGATATTGGGTAAACTATTTTTTAGTTAACTTGTTTCCTTTTTACTCGTTCTAGGTCTCTAGTTTTGAATTCACTTGCTGTGGTTCTAGTTCTTTATACCCAAAATAATATTTTTCCAAAACTAGTGCATTTTGCTTGTATCTATTGGTATACTTTATGGATGGTGGATACAAGATCATGTTCCCCTGGATCTCTTGCTAGATGTTAATTGGTGGATATTAATAAAGAAACGATAGAGGAGGTCATGTATTTATTTAGTCTAACTATAGCTTAAGGCTTGCCTAATGAATGATCATCAAGAAATTATATGTCTTTATTTAGTCTAACTAGGCTTGCCTAATGAATGATTTAATTTATTTGGAGCAGAGTTGTGCGTGCTAGGTAGTATGGGTTTGTGTACAAAAGAAACATACAGGATGCAGTTCTAAATGTCTTGTTGGCTATTGACCAAAATGAGAGGTTTGAATTACTGAATTTAGGTCTTGAAAAGGCATATGAAAGGATAAGCTACGGGTTCATTCTAGCTACTATGGAAAGGAAGATTAGGTTTTGGCCATGGCTTCTGCATTATGACATGGGCTCTCTTTTCTAATGCACATGCTAGACTTTCTTTGATTGGCTATTTGTCACAATCTTTTGATTTGTAGTGCTCAATTAGGCAAGGGTGCCCACTTACTCCACTGCCTTTTGCCATTTTTATCGAACCATTGTTATGTCAACTCGGATTATTACCATAGCATTGGATATGTTAGAAGTCTCTCATTGCCTAATGGATCTTCCTTTTGCACTCAAATTTTTTTAAATACAATACAAGTATCTTGGCTTGAAAAGAGAAGAATTTGAGAATGTTTCTTGTGGTATTTGAGGTATTTGATGGGGTCTCAGATAACCAAGACAAGACCACTGCAATGTGGTTGGGTTGGGGAGATCTTCATTGGTGGTGGTCAACTAGCTTTCCTTTCAAATGGTATAAGGTTGGTGAAATAATGATACTTGGGATGTCCGGTTGGTGGGTTTGTAGTGTCACCAAAGGATAAATTTGAATGGTCAGTTCAAATAATTTAGAAAAAGTTCAATAGGTGGGAAAATACCAAGCTATCCTTTGCAAGAAGGGCTATTCTTGTGAAGCATGTGTTGTCTTTTGTAGCAGTGTACGTTCTCTCGATTTTGTACATTCTCTCAATTTTTCCTTTCTTTGCTAATGTGCTTAAGAAAATTGATAAGTCATAAGGGATTTATTTGAAGGGACCAATGGCATGCTTTTGATTGGAATCTGGTAGTTGCAGAGAGGAAAGATGGATGACTAGGAATTGAAAGAATGAGCCATAAATGTAAGAAGATTTGATCTAAGTGGCTAATGAGATCGGTGGGTCATGATCAAGGGAAGTTCTAGCAAGATATTGGATTAGTATTAATAAGCCTTAGGGTGTAACAATCCTTTCATGTAGAGATCTATATCCCTAGATATATCAATATTTTTTTTGGAGTTTGTTGACAACCAAGCTTGTTTGAGCAATTGGGGAAAAGGATCCCCTTTTCTGTCCCTCTGATGAATAGACCATACATCTCAAGGCAATACATCAATTGTCTATAGACTCATTTACTAAACTTGGCTAATTCATCGCTTTCACATTTTGGTTTTTAGGGTAGCATAGTTAGATTTGGACACCCCATCATACCATGAGCTCTATTATCATGTAGGGCCTGTATCTATTTCTTGATAATAAAGGAAACCTTTTAACTTTTTAGAAACAATGGACGTGTATTGCATAATTGATGTCTTCTATTTAGGCTTGATTGAATGAAAATCCCTTGGTTTATCAATGATCCTTTGATATTTCTTTGCTTGTTTCTTTTCTATCTAGAGTGATGCTAAGAACTTTGCATTGAAGAAAGAATCTAACATATTTTTTGACAATGCAAGTGTGCTTTACTATAGCTCTTGACTTTGTGTTACCATGGGCACATTATAGATTGGGATGCTTCTAGCTAAGTACTATATACTAGCAATGCTTTACAAGTAGCTAGCTTGAAAATTGGAATCAAGATCTAATTTTCTTTAGCTTGGTGTAAATTGAGTCTCCATAGTGATAAGCATTGGGTGAGCACTTCTATCAACAACTTAATTACTAATTTTTTAGAAGTTTGAGTATGTAAGAGTCCGTCTATTTTGATATTGGGTGTGCCTTGCCATGACCATAATGGTGGTAAAAGTGGCTAGTGCAAGTGTGATAATTTTATAGTTTTTCCTAGCAACGACTTTGTGGAGTCAGAGAATCTGTCAGCCTCCCCTTCAGGCCTACTTGATGGAAAGTGAAGTGGTCAAGTTAGAGGAGATATTGAGGAAGACTACCAAAATGATGCAAGTGTAGCTAGACTCGATCGACATGAAAAAGGACATATAAACTCTAAAAAGAGCATGAGGAGAAGATAGAAGGATAAGCCACATAGGATCTAGAATGAAGGCTTGAAGCCTCTCTGAAGTTGTGTTGATGGAATCGGTAGAATGGATTAATCCTTAGGTTCCAATGTAGAAAATGTCTCTATCAAGGTTTGGGAGCTAGCATCATTTGGCAGGAATAAAAAGAAATGGCCGGTTTTATTATTAAAGAAAAAGAAAGTTACAAAAGTTGGCTGAATTTAAGGGAAAACTTCCCATAGCCTACGTTGCCCAACAACTAACAAATAACATCTACCCTAAGCGACTAAGCTCCATTAGACATCCACCCACCAATTCATCTTCAAGAGTCAACCCCAAATCGGCAAGCATCACTTTGGTTAGTAGACCCCAACCCCAAAGTGCATCGAATCTGTACCCAACATTGAGTGTAGGCTCAAACACAAGCTTGTTTTGAGTGCACCAGATCCCCAAGAACACAAAAGCCCTTATATAGGGCCAATATGCACTCAACATGGATGGAAGATTAACTATCTCCTCTAGTAAGTTCAGATGTCATTTCTCACATAGATTGAACTTCCCCATCAACCCCACCATTCTGACATTTCTTGCAAACCTACTCCACATCCTCTTCACCACTACACATGACTAGAATAGATGATTAATGTCTTCCATGGTGTGACCATACAGTGGGCAGCATGTGTTAACTTCTTTTCATTTGTAACTCTCTCCCTAAGTGGGAGCCATCTATTAAGTACCTACCAAAGCAAAAAACTTGCCTTCCCCACCCTACAACCACACCAAACCTCCTTCAACCTATCACCCTAAAGCGTTGTGTCTCCTATACCACATGATGCAAGCTCTCTTGGGCCCAAAAACCCTTCTGGCTGATAGCAACTGCATCCAAGCTAGATCCACCCACACCAGGCATTCCTAGTACATCTACTCTGTGATAGTGAAGCTAGGGCTCCATGGAAAACCAAGACCATGGCACCCATGAACCCATATGATTTCCCGAAGTTGTCATTCTTGAATTCTCATAGACACAACGAACAAGAAAGAAACTCTTGCCTAGAAATATCGCTTCATGGCCTTCAATTGGAACACTACACTCCAAGGCCAAGAACTCCTGCAACTCACCAAAGGTTGGAACATGCCCCATAAAAAACATGTAAACACCATCGTTCACCAATTTTTCCAACTCTCATTTGATCGATTCAAACTCAAGCCTAAACTCAAGCCTATAGACAACCTTGTGCTTAACGCTACTAACTCAAAGATCTTTCTTAGAAGGATGAGCTTATCTATGAGCCACATCAATGCAAAGGCCTCCTTCATAAGATAAATTAGAGAAGCCACTCTGTAGCTTCCTTGCCAACATCTCCACATAGGTTAGCACAGACTTAGGGGCTTCTCCTTTTACGATGCGGGAAATGCCTAACATTTGTCCTCAACCTAAACTAGCACTCCCTTTGGCCTCACACCTTGTGCAGGCTCCAGCAAAGGCTGATAGACCACCTCACCAACCCACTACTCATCAAGAACTTCTCTTATTAAACCAAGCATGACTCTTCATGCCTCCTCCTCTTCACACCTCCATGGGGAAGCCTTCTCTACTGGACTTCATCATGCATGCACAAGCTGGATGGACAAGATAGACCTATGAATAGTCTATTCCCCAAGGCTCATGGCTATGACAGTTCCCCACAATCCATTAGTTGTGATTTTAAAAGATAGATTTTGCAGCCGGCTAGAAGTTTCTTGTCCAAGATCATTCTTGGGCACACAAAGTTTTGGATCCTAGATTTGGTGCCTTCCCCTCAAAGGAAGGAATGTCCACATTGAATTTGCCCTCTGAACCTTGATTTTCCCCAAAGGCTTTAGTTTGGAGCATGTTTCTAAGGTATCTTTCCTTCTCCTACTTTTTGAATAATGGAGCTAGTGCCTTTCTTTGTATCAATTTCATCGATTGTCATTATCTTTTAAGCTAGTAAACCATTCTCTTACATATGTTGAATAAGAGATTGATGTGTGAGTGCATTTTTAGATTGTGATTGCACACTTTTCCAATGCTCAACAATCTCCATGTTGTCATGCTTACACGAACTATGTTCTTTTTATGTGCATCTTGTTTTGTTGTACAGTCGTTCCATCTGCTTCATTCCTATAACAGGCCACTTCTGAGCTATGTGGAGAAAAGCATCTACTTTGTGTTGGGTTGCATGTATTAGCACTAGGTGATTTGCTATCATTAATGAGTGTAACATTCTTTGCTCTCATTTTTTTGCAAACATATTAATGTTGAAGTCAACAACGATAAATGTTGGGATAGTGAGAATTGTTTTTATCTTGTTGCCAAGTGTTATTGTAAATAAAGAGTTTTTATTTATGGATGGTGAATGGTAGATTGCTATGATATAAAGGGATGTGCCTTTGTCAATGTCTAATTTTGTTTCAATTATGTCATAATTAGTTGTTGTTTGTGTGCTTGTTTGTGTTAAATTGGATTTCTTATCATATAGGAGCCTTGTTGCATATTTGCTAGGAGCTGTGAGATTGGTTTATATTTTTCGCTTGGTAGATATGTGGTTAGTTATTGTGTGTTGACTTCTGTCAAACAAATAACATGACTGTATTCTATAAAGTAGTGCACTTTTAGATCATCTACATGTGTTGATAAGGAACGAGTGTTTAATCTCATTATAGTATGGTGGCATGATGACGATGGGTGAAACTAATCAATATGCTCTCTCTCACAGATGAATTATGCATCTAAGAGCTTTTCCATTTTTGGTGCCATATTTTGGATTTCACACTATATTAGAGATTTTGGGAATCTCCCAAGTCCCACTTTCAAATAAAGGGTTAAGATTTGACCATGGGTCTAAATCTTAACCGCTTTTTATGAAAGTGGGACTTGGGAGGATTCTCTAGTATAGTGTTTTGGGTGGATTCTAATTTCAAGTAATAGTATGAGGTTTGATTATGTGGCCCAAATCTTAACCATATTGAGAAATCCCATAATATATGGAAAGTCTCAAATTCCCTAATAGAGTGATAAATTTTGTTCTATATGGTCCACATACATTAGTGTGGGCACTTCCCTAATAGGTATCATGTGTACTACCACTTCTAGTGAAATTCCCTTCATTTCCTTGTATGACCATGCTAGGTAGCCTCGGTATTCCATTAGGAGTGCTTTAATATTTGTTTCATCTTCTTGTGTGATCTATTTCCCAATGAATACCAATTCCTCTTCCTCCCCTAGGGTGAGGTTTATTGTTCTAGTTTTGGTTGGCCCCTCATAGATTGGAGTCTCTCCAATGTTATCAGTTGCTTGTACTTTAGATTCTCATACTAGTCTTGGCATTGCTATGGGGAGAGTACCACTAGTGTAGTTCTTCAAGTACTCTGGTACTTCATGAAGATCAACCTCTAATGGTGTTGAACTAGCCGTACATGGGCTATGGTCGTTGAGTGGAATAGTAGCATTAATCAGTTTTTGAGGATCTTGTGGACTTTTTTTTTTGGGAGTCTCATTATCAAGCTTCATCCGCACATGTGGCTTAAACTTTTGAAACTTTTTATGTTGGGAATAGTGGAGTAACTTTTCTGCTAGCAAAGTATTCCCAAGTAATGGTTCATCTGTTGTGCATACTCCTTCAAGTCCATCAATGGACCATTCAAGAGGAGATGGCTCAGATTTTGGGAGAGCTAGGCTGGTAAGATACAACTCTATGACCCTGGTTTGGATTCATTCAAACTCATTGAAGTGGTTGGCCTTGGCTTTGGGGTGATGTCCTCCTTAGTTTTTCTTGTAGAATCTTCTGCTATTGTTTAGCTTTGGAGTTTTGACTTTGAGAAGTTCGACAGCCATTAGGGCATGGAGAATGGCTAAATCATTGTCAAAGACATGGTCTTCTAACTGAGCATTTTCAGCCTCTATTTCAAGGTCCCAAGGAAAATCCAAGTCATTATTCTACTATTCCATTCAAGGTCAACCATAAAGAATGGCACTTCTAGATCTATTGGCTCTTCATGTATGAGTGGAGGTTTTACTTGCATGACCTTAGCATCAATTTGTGAGAAGATTGGATCTAGTGTATGGTAGTTGTCAATGGTCTCTAATGCTTGGATCCAATTGTTAATATTGCTTTGTGTATCTCTAGCTAAGGCATGTTGTAGGAGGGCTGACTTTCTTGAGATCTTCATTGAAGAGGTTTTATCCAACGGTCTAGGCACAATGGGTTTTATTGCACCTATCAGTTCCCCAATCATGGAGGATTGATGCTTCATGCAACCAAGGACGTGTCCAAGTAAGATTTGATAAGATTTCTTGGGGAGATCCAAGATTGTGAACTGAAGAGTAAAGCGGACTCTTGCTACTTTTGTGGATACTCCATCCACTATACCCAAGGGCTTTACACATGAATCATTTACAAGGCATATGTTGAAATGAGCCTTTTGCATTGGTGGGAGACCCCATTCAGTATAGAGATCCTTGGATAGGACATTCACACCTGCTCCACCATTCACAATGGCTTGGATGTCATCATATGCTTTATGGATCAAAGGCATGGTGACGTTGTGAATGTCATATCTTTCACCCATCCACATAGGGATATCTTCTATGTCTTCCATAGGTAGAGGGGGGTTTGCTTTTTCAATCCATCTTTTCAAACTCTCCCAAAGATTGGGACAATTCCATAAGAAGATTCCAATGGCAATGGACACAGGGCAACTAGAATGCTAGAGAGTGAACAACCTTCAAGTTAGTGTAGTGGAACATTATGTTGTGGATCTTGTTGCTGGAATAGAAAATCGATTATAGTGTCCATGCTTGGTGGGTCCAAGTTAGGAACTAGATCTTGTTCTTGCTTGTTAGCCTCAAATTGAGCTTGTTCTTTTTCCACCATTGTTTGAAGTGCTTGAAATCGAGCCTTCTCCACTTTTGCATTAGGGTATGGATCTTCTTTTATTTTAGGATCTGGACCTGATGTTGATATGCTTGGCTGCTCATTGCTTGGCAGAGGTATAGGCACTGGTGCTTTCTTTTGGAGAGGTATTCTGGATTGAATTGGAATGTAGGCCCATTGGTTGCCTCTTTTTATTGGCATGTAATTACATGCATAGTTTGTGATAATATGCTTGCGGGTCCTAAACTCTGATGGTCTACCCCAATAATGCCGATTGGGACATTAGGCTTAGCCTCATTTTATTATGGGACCTTGGTTTTCATGGGACAATCCATACAATCAAGGCCAATGCCATAATCTCTGTAGAGTGGTTAGAAAGTAGTGGGGCTACCACGATGAGGGCATTATGAGATGTGATGATTCTCTCCACAACTGTAGCACTTGATTGGTGCTTGATATATGTTAGGCTGAACTTCGTTCATATAGACAGGGATCAAACCTTCTACTCCTTCCACATAGTACACTGGGTACTCAACTCCATAATCAAATTGTGAATCCACTTCCTCAGCTTGAAGTTGTTGTAATGGAATTGCACAAGGAGATGGATTTGACGTTCTTGGATATTGTCATGTATTTGGATTTCTGAATAATTGTGGGACTTGGGTCAAGACGAGAACATGATTTAGCCACAGAGCTGGTAGGGCTTGTGCAAGTGTTGGTTGCCTGTACACTAGGATGGGTGCTGGTTGGTATTGTTGAGGTTAGGATAGGTTGTTGTGCATCTTGAAGATGCAACTATTTTCTTCATTACCACCGACTGCGTAGATGTGGCATCACAACCTCCTAGGGTGCCAACTCAATATGTAATATGGTACTACCCTCGTCCAAAATTCAAGGTTGGGAGGACAAGGTCCATATATAATATGCATGGATTTCCTTTAAAATTTTCAAATACATATTTGAAGCTCTTTTAGTGTAGAACACAACCATGTTAATTTTAATAATTTCTACTCATGGCATATTATTAAATTCATCTCATACTCAAGATTTTGATAGGTTTTCTTACTAAAGGGAGCTGGCACCCTAGGCACAACCTTAGCAGTGGATTGTCTTGTGCATTGATCCTGGCTCTTAGGATTGGACATTCGTTTGACGTATGATTGACCATGCAATGTGGACACCATACATTTTCTCACCTTGGGTAAGTCAGAGGTGGCGGCTGAGACATGTGAAGCTTTTGTTCCATGGTGTGCATCATTTCTTCTCTTAGCTTCATGGTCATGGCCTCTAAATGATCTTCATTAGATGCTTTTGCAATTGACTTGGATGTTCCCTTTTTAGAGTGCTTATCTCATGCACTTGCTCTTCCATCACCACTACTCATGTCAAAATCTACCATTCCATCCTCTATCTCAATTGCTGCTACATGAGCAGTACTGAATTTTTCATAGCTGCTAATCTTTTTCATGTCCTTCCAAATCTTCTTCCTTAGTCCTACAATGAACCAGGTTGCCAGGTACTTATTGTCGAGACATGGGTCACACTTTATAATTAGGTGCTTCATTTTACCCAGGTACATGCGTACATCTTCCTTGCAACCATGTTTGAGCTTGCTAAGTTGGAGAGCATGATCATCTTGAAGTCTTTCCATTTGCAACTGCCGCTTGAATTTGGTTTGCAGTAGGTCTCATGTGGCTCATTCTTCCACTAGGAGGTTGAGCTAAGGCCATGGGGAACCATGCAACCTTGGTTTTATTTGATTGATCCTCTCCAACTCAACATGCGGCATCAAAATATTGGAGGAATCTTGCTAGATTGCCTTGGCCAGTGTCCTTTGGAAGTTCTAGTTTGCCCAAGAGTCACCTGCCTTGATTGTTATTGTGTTAGCCATAATTGTTGTGATGGTTAAAGAAATTCTCCCCATCCGCTTCTACATCAATGTCACCATCATCGCAATGGCGATCTGGCATGTTGTGATTGGGAGACGTCAAATAGATTGGGTGGAATGCAAAGGGGTAATTTAGGGTAGATGGTGGTCGAAGATGTTGGTGGGGGGGTGGAAACTTGATGGATGGAAAACTTGACGGAAATTGAAAGGGAGGAGGAGATGATAACCTACAATACTCTCCCAATTCTTTGTCGATGTAATGGGATTGTTGAGGCTGAATGGACGATGGGTGAATGGCTAGCTTATTACTTCAAGAAGGGCTCAAAGCACATCGATGCTAAGGATGGAAGTAGGGTGGTCAACGGAGAGGGAGGAGGGTCTTGCATAGGGCTCGAAATGGGAAAGAGGATGGAGGCTAGATGTGGAAGAAGAAGAATGAGGGGGTGGAGTGGGTTTTTATAGAAACTAGTGTAAACCCTGTGGCTTACCTGGTTGTGTAATGTTTTCCTAATTAATTATTAAATGATATACATAATGTTTTTCTCGTCAACTTTTGCTCTTTAAGAAATAGTATTTTACCCATTAGCATGACGCACAATTCCATAGACATGATAAATCAATGCAACACTATTCACATCATCATCTATTTTAACAAATTTCATAGGTCTTTAACACGCATCCAATCGACAAAATATGAAGAGGGGAGAGGAGAAGAGTGGAGATGATGAGAGAGGGCATAGCTAGAGAGCACACCACAAATGACTAACTATACATCAGATTTAGTTGAAAAAATAAAATATATACAAACCCTTTTAGCGTTAGGATTAGGGGATCTAACCCTTTCCTTTATAGCACTCTATAAGCTTAGTGCTATGCACATATGATCACGTGATGGTGCTATGCACACATGATCACATGATGTTAAGCGTCAACTCTCAACACCTTCCCTCAAGATCAACATCATGAAGTAGGCCTTCCCTCAAGATGATGATTCTGGGGAATCAAAGAAGGACTGAGCATTACATTCCATCACACCCCTTTAATGGGAATGTCCTTCCTCTGCATTAAAAACCAAGAGCTAGTCGATGTTTCTCGAATAGCTCTTTACTATGTGGTTTGGTAAAGATGTCTGCAACATTCTCTTTGCTATCACAATGCTGCAGTGTGATGTTACCAAGTAACACTCATTCTCTGATGAAGTGCACTCTGACATCAATGTGCTTTGGAGTGATATATTGGACTTTTGGCCAGTGCTTGAGCTGATTGATTATCACAGTATATTGTTGTTGGCTTTGACTCATCAAAGTAATCTATTTATGACAATAGTCTTCTGAGCCATATAGCCTCACATGCACCTGTAGTGAGTGCTCTATATTTTGCTTCAGTCGAAGACAAAGAAATAGTTGGCTATTTTTTCAACAACCATGATATACCACCTTGACCAAGGAAAAATGCATATCCCTGTGTCTATCTCTTAGTCTCATGATCTCCGGCATAGTCACTGTCACAGTATCCATGCAATCGTGGATGACTTCCTCTGTATTCTATCCCAAACTGCCTTGTACCTCTGATGTATTTCAAGACTCTTTTGGCTGCATTCTAGTGAGACTGTCTTGGATTTGCCATAAACTGTGCTTGTGAGCTAACTGCATAACAAATATCTGGCCGTGTGATTGTCAGATATATAAGAGATCCGATGAGCTACTTATAGTATCTATCATTGACTCTAGGCTTTTTTGAATCTTTAGTAAGTTTCAAACTTTGTTCCATGGGAGTGGCTATAATCTTGCAATCTGCCATATGAAACTTCTTCAAAAGACTATCAACATACTTGAGTTGACTCATGAATGTGCTATCTGAATCTCTCCAGAACTCAATTCCAAGACAATAGTGCATAATTCCAAAATCTTTCATGTCGAACTTTGCAAATAAGTCTTGTTTCATTTTTCTGATGAAGCTATCCTTGCTTCCGGTCACAATCAGATCATCTATGTACAAAAAAGCAACAGTAATGTCTTCCCCTTGAACTTTGTAGTAGAGATTATGATCTGCATTGGGCTTCATGTATCCCAAATCACCAAAATACTTGTCAATTCTGATGTACCAACTTCTAGGTGCTTGTTTTAAGCTGTAGAGACTTTTCTTGAGATGGCAAACCTTATTCTCATTTCTTCGTTCAACATAACCTGCTGGTTGTTGCATGTAGACTTCCTCGTCTAGGTAACCATTGAGAAATTCATTCTTGACATCGAGCTGATACACATTCCATTTACTGAGTGTCACTAGTGATATCAAAGATTGTATGGAATCCATCTTTGCTACTGGAGCATAAGTCTCATCATAGTCCTGACCATATTGTTGTGCAAATCCTTTTGCAACTAGTCTGGCTTTGTATCTCTGAATACTTCATCTGGATTGTACTTCACTTTGTATACCCATTTGTTTGCTATGGCCTTCTTTCTTGGTAGGAAGGTCACATAATTCCCAAGTATTATTCTTATACAAAGCATCCATTTCTTCATTCATAGTAGTTTGCCATTCTGGCTTGTCTACTGTGTCTTCGAAGTACACTGGCTCTTCTGTAGCCATGATGGTAGTCATAAGAGCATAGTTGGTGGTTTCCACCTGAATTGCTTTGCCTTTTTTAGATATGTCAATCTAGCTAGAGGTCTACTTTCCCTAGTAGACTGCCGTCTGAGCTGTTGTGGCTCTGCTTAGGGTGTTGCTGGAAATTCTTACTCTTCTTCATCAACATGTTCTATAGATGACTGTGAAGTCGATGCTTCTATCTCCTTTGTAGGTGAGGTTTTCCATTCAGATTCCTCATCAAAGAATACATCTCTGGAGGTAATGACCTTGCGGTTGATGGGATCATATAATTTGTATGCTTTGCTTTCTTCACTATAGCCAACCATGATGCATTTGCGTGACTTTGCATCCAATTTCCTACAATGATCATCATGTATGTGGGCATATGCTATGCAACCAAATATGCAGAGATGTCCAATGTGTGGCTTGTGTCCAGTGAATGCTTCATAAGGAGTCATACCCTATATCGATTCCGTAGGAAACCGATTAAGCAAGTAGTTTGCTGTAGCTATTGCTTCTGCCCAATACTGATTTCGAAGATGCTTTCAATAAGCATTGCTCTAGCACTGTCTACTAAAGTCCCATTCTTCCTTTAGCTCTTGATTCTGCTGAGGAGTATCTGCACATGTGAATTGTCTTTGAATGCCATGATTTTTGCAGAAGTTCATGAATGCTGAAGACATGTATTCACCTCCTCTATCTAATCTCATGACCTTGATCTTTCTGCCTGTCTGGTTTTCTACCATGGCTTTGAATTCTTGAAATTTGGAAAACACTTCAGATTTCTCTTTAATATCTGCTATAGTCATCGATGAAAGTCAAGTAATAAAGTGAACCATTGATGCTGTGCATCTAGGCATAACCCCATACATCTATATGTATTAAACAAGAATACCTCGTGCATGAGAGGTACTTCTGACAAAGTTGGTTCGGTTTTGTTTGCCGAAGCAGCATGCTTGGCAAACTTTTCCAAGAAACTGTAGCTTCGGAATCCGAGTTGCCATATTCTGATTCCTGAGATCTAACAAGTACTTGAAGTTGACATGACCATATCTCTTGTGCCATTTTGTAGATAGTGGCATCTATTGTGGTTGAGCTGACATGGCATGCTTATCTGGTACTGTAGCTAACATTCTGTATAAGCGTCCTTCCTTGACACCTTTTGCTACTAGCTGACATCTTTTGGATTTGTCTCTGATAGTGCATTCATCACCATCGAAGATGATTTTGTAATTGTGTTCCATCATTTGACCTACTGACAAAAGGTTCTTGCTGAGCTTTGGAACATAGAGCACATCTTTCACTAATCCTTTTATACCAGTGAAATTGTTCATAGGGATAACACCTGTCCCTTGAACTGGATTCAGTGTATTGTCTGATGTGTAGATGACATTTTTCTGACCTTCTAATGGTTTCATCTTTGTGAACCATTCCTGATGATTTGTCATATGAGATGATGCACCGCTATCGATATACTAAGGATCCTGTTCCACTTGGTCGACTTGATAGTTGTAATCCTCTTTGGGATTGAAATCAGTGTCTAGGTACACTGTATCAGTCTGATGCATTTCCTCACTTGCAAGAAACATATTCCCATGTTAATTTGCAAAATGACTGTGACTAGAATGTCCACCACGATGATTTCCTCTGCCTCGAGAATTCCCTTGATTACTGCTGGATTGACCGCCTTGGTTGTACTGCTTCTTGCGGCAATCTCTTTCATTGTGTCCAAACTTGTGACAGTAGTTGCACTGAATGTTTGACACATTGGTGGATGCATTCCCTCATCCTTGGAATCTTCCTCGGTTGGAATGATTTCCTCTTTGCTGATTCTGATGTTGCTGAGGATGATGCTGATGCTGATGTTGATTCTAACTTTGATTTTGTTGTTGATGATGACTACTTTTCTGATATGATGTACCTCTGCCTCTACCTTTGCCTCTGCTTCTATCTGAAGCTGTGAACGCTTGATCATTAGAATGGCCTGAGTCCTGAGTTCTTCACCAAGTAGCATTGACTGAATTCTCCCAGTGTTGGAATTTGCCATTGGATGGCAATACTCTGGACTAGATTCTTGTATCCCTCTCCTAGTCCATTCAAAATGACTTGAACCATTTTTGTGGGGTCCATAGTGTCTCCTGTTGCTGCAAGTTGATTGTTATAGTCTTTAATGCGGAGTACATAAGCATGACCAGTTTCACTACTATTGCAAAAACTCTGGTTGATATGGTTTCTCAGGGTGAGAATCCTGGATGTGTTCTTGGACTCATAGAGAGCTGGGAACATATCCCATGCTTCTTTTGATGTCTTGACTGTGTTGAGCTATCCTAGCATGACATCTTGCACATTCTGCTTGATCAGGTGATAGGCATACTTGTCTTTCTTATCCCATTCTGCCTAAGCTTGGGCAATGGCAGGATCTACTACAAGTGCAGAAACTATTTGTGTAGATGTAGATCTTGATGTAGATCCCGTTGTTGGTGCTGTGACAACAGATGGAGTAGAGCTACTGGTAGCTGGATTGGCCAGTGGTCTAGGTGTAGACCCATCGACATACTCCCATTTGTCCTGAAGTACAAGAATGGTCTCCATTCCGTATTTCCATGTACCATAATTGGAGTTGTCTAACTTAGCAGATGCCTCTAGATTGAGGTTGCTAGTCGTAGACATGGTGCAAGAAATGTACTCAAAAGTGTCATGAATTCTCTGTATGAATCAACGGGCACTGACTATGCCAAGTGAAATCTTTGTATTGTCGATGAAGATAGAACTGCAATATATAAAATCTCATCTGTATTACAAGGCTTGTGGCAATGATGCTGGGAATAGCCAAGAGGCTTTACAAGGCTAAAATGATGTGCACGATGCCATGAGATAGCCGAATAGGCTTTACAATGGTGGCATGTGTGTGTGAAATCAAATGCTATCTGTCCACTGAAATAATCTGCAATGCCTTTGAACTCTGAAGTCTTCTCACTAAACTGATGAACGTGAGGTTTCAGGTAATGTAATGATGTGAAACCGTATGTGAGCGTATGGACCGGTACTAGTTGAGAATTTTGGGCATGGCTTAAATTGGCAACTTGGGGAAATTCAAAGCATCCCCTCTATGGCAATCTATTCTACTCTAATCTAAACCAAATGTCGATCGATGAAAGAACAAAAAATAATTCCTTTTCTTTTGTTCTTTTTAAGTGCTGGGTCAGATGCATCGATGTAGATGCAAATGTGCGTGAAGAAAGTGGTTTTGTTGGCCAAGCTCAAATGTGAGTGTAAATTGCACCAAAATGTGCACATGATGTGACGAGCGCATAGAGCACAAAAAAACGAGCGACTTTTCTTTTTGGAGCGCCCTCAAATTTTTCATGGATCAAGAGATACGACTTGATCTAGGTGGAGGGGCGAAAGGAGTGCAAATGTGCTTAATGATGATGTGTCACTATGAGTCACATGTAGTGACGATGGGGCACTATGCCTAGCAAGAGGTGTGCCTGTGAAGCCCTATGCTGAGGTGGCAGGAGTGGTCACATGCAATGATTGTGAAGAGGTAACTGTGCCTGTAGGGGCCAGTGCTGACTAGACAGCTGAGGTGGCACAGATGATGATGTGGCATTGATGATGTGGCACTGATGATGTGGCAAATAACATGGATTGCTGACATGGCACAGGTGACGTGGTTGATAACATGGCCAAATGATGTGGTAGGTGATGTGTCAACTGAGCTGGCAGGGGTGACGTGAGAGATGATGTGGTTGCCAATGTGGCAGATGATGTGGCACGATGGATAAGGTGATGATGTGGTAATCTCACGGGGCTGCTGACATGGTAGTGTAGATAGGGGTGCCACGTGGCTTAAGTTGGTTATGCCACATGTCAATAGGTGAGACAACCTTATCTGCCTGATTTTAGACAATTTGGTGCTTACCACAATAATGAATTTGTCAAAGTAGTCTATTACTAAGCTATATTGCTCCTCAAACACCAATTCTCTACAACTGTAGATTATCAAATCCCATCAACACCACCCGACACAAATTTCAAACAAAAACCTACTACTTGTTGCAAGCCTGCAAAGATATACCAGTTTTGAACTTGATAGTGTTCCAGATGTTACCATTTCTGAACTTGATTGCGTTCCAAATGTTGGGCTCCTTCTCTAATGACAAAATCAATGCACTTCGCATAAGAACCACCTTATACATTAGAAATACCATTCTTACTCTAGCAATGCTTGTTATCTCCTATCAAATATCTATTATGATCTATGGAGAGTATATTATTCTTGGTTCTGCTCACACCCGAATGAGCCAAAGCAAGTGGTACATGTGGCTTATGTTCATGACTGGAGATGAAATGGTTGAAATAGAGTCTCAGCGCACAAAAAATAATCCAATAAATCTAATCGAACGATCAAATTTTCTTCAGTCCTCCTAGATAGGAGAAGAGCTATATGAAATACATAGCACAAACTTTGATCACCACCAAAGATTGTAGCAAGAGCAAGTTTTGTGGCTACCAAAGCAAGTGGTACGTGTAGCAATTGATGTTCATGACTGCAAATGAAATGGTTGAAATGAACTCTCAGCACACAAAAAATAATCCAATAGGTCTAATCGAACAATCAAATGTTCTTCAATCCTCCTAGATAGGAGAAGAGCTATATGAAAGACATGAGGCACAACCTTTGATCTCCTCTCAAACTCTAAAATAAGGAATATAAGATGGAGGTGGGAGGGGTTTAGAATAGGTTAAATCTTAGAACCTTCCCATGCCATAACTTATCATGGTTAGCTCGGATTGCTCTTCTGTAAAAGGAGAAATGTTCATAATTTTGAGCTCTACACTTTGGTGTCCATTAGATAGTCTGATTTATTATTTAAGTGGTTCTTTTGAAGAAGTAAAAAATTTCTTTAGGTAGTAACCCAAGGTTGATGCTTGGGATTGTTATTTTTGACTAGAGTTGGGAAAAAAATTTACTCTCCTTGCCCTTGAGTGATATGTTTGTGATAGTTCATGGTGGTTTGTTATTCACACATACTTGCATATGTCCACTTGCTACTTGAGACACTAGTCTTCCCGACAGCGGTGCTAAATGTTGGCTCTTTCCCATAGCTTCCACAGGAAGAGCAAGGTGTTCTAGGTATGTAGGGTTCTAAGGTTTCTTGCCACCTATAGATATATCAGTGTCATCATTTATAGTATAAGTGTAGCTTTAGACCTCGGTTCATATTTTATAGTATAAGTGTAGCTTTAGACCTCGGTTCATATTTTGGTGAGAGACATAGGCTTAAGTGTGGTAATAAGAAAACATCATGCATGTTGGTGTGAAATGAATGTTCTTCATTATGGTCAAGGTAATGAAGGCTTTTGCCTCCATTGGGGTTTGAAAGGTTTAGAAAGAGTTTAAGGGTTAGAGGGAGGTTCAAGGTTTAGAAGGGGTTCCAAGGTTCAGAAGAGGTTTCATGGTTCAGAAGGGGTTCCATGGTTCATAAGGGGTTTCAAGGTTAGAAGGAGGATCCAAGGTTCAGAGTAGAGTACATGGCAGAGAATTATGCACGTCAAGGTTTGAGGAACTAGACTAAGAGAGTAAGGGTTTAGGGGGAGCATAGGAGTGGGAGAGGAAGATGGCATAGGAGTATGGGGGTGGGGGGGAGATAGGAGAAGGAAGGAGGAGAGGGAGAGGAGGAGTTGCATGGTTGGAGGGGAGGAGAGTAGGAGGCAAGGTTAGGACACGCTTTTGGAAGTGGAGTGCAAGGGAGCATGGAAACTTTGAGATATTTGCATGGAACACCAAAGTAGAGCTCAACACAATATCCCAAAGAGTGTGGGCTTCATTCCATTATGGGGTATTTATACAAGTTGGAGAGCTTCTCTCTCTGCATGTAGGGATTGTAAGAATTTCTCTCTCTACATGTAGAACTTGCATTTGGGATGCGCATACAGAAGTTGCATGATGTAGGAGTTACATGTTGCATGTAGGAGTTACACGTAGGAATCATGTGTAGAACTTGCATGTAGAACATGCATATTGGATTCCTGAGAGAGATTCTTCCTAGCCTTATGCAAGTACAAGCAGAGTTTTTCTTCTACCCTACACACACATTCTATGCTACTTAAGTCCATGTTGGCATAGAGTCAATAATGGTCATGTAATGTTGGGTTAGATTTTTTATTACAGCATTCAAAATGCCCACCTTGATCATTGACTAACTCAATTACAAAATTAAATCATGTTATGATATTTTCATCAAGGAATTTTCCACTATTGATTCTACTCGATTATCTTGTACAATGCATGCTTCTACCCACTTAAGAATAACCGATGATGTCATTTTTTGTGCCTAGCAATGATGGATTTAAGGGACCTCCACTTTTGGAATGATTCCAAGGATAACACTGAGTCATTAATGATGCATGACATCCTAGCCTTTGACAATTTCCATATACCTCTAGGCATCTTGATGATTGTGGGCCACCATTCTAGTTTGGAAAATCTTATGGAAATTGACCTCACCTAAGAAATGGCTACCATTGATACCAAGCCATTTGATAACCACCTTCAACCACTACTGTGCAAATCCATGAACAATAGAGACAAGGAAATCCAAAGTACATATAGGATTTATAAATGGCATCACCATTTGAAGCTATAATAACATTGGCAATAATTGGCATTGACTAGGAAATACTATTAGTGACATTTAGAAACTTGATTAAATATTAAGAAAAATTGCTATGAATTGATTAGCAAGCTTGGCATAGTACTAATGTCACAAATAATAATGCTAGCACCTAACATATCATGTTGCAATGCCATAGGAGTGCTATGTAATATTATTATTTGAATTATCACTATAAGGTAATAGTTAGCACTACTAGCAAGTAGTTAGTAGTACTATATTAGCACACTGCTAGGAATTAGTAGTTTGTAGTGCTCTATTAGTGGTTAAATACATCATGCTATAATTCCATGCACACCTACTACTTTTATATTTTCAAATAGAAATGATATGTTGCTCATTGCCACTACAATGTTGTTGTAATAGGGGAATTTGGAATTGTAAGTAGTAGTTACTACTAGTACTAAAATAGCACTTCTATGTATCTTTACATCCTTAAAAATGCTAACATTTGGCAAAAATGCTTGTTCACAATTTCTCTCAAAGAATGTTCTATCTATTTTGAGTGATACAAAACTATGACTCAAATACATTCTAAGTCGACAAGTGCATCATGCGTACTGCTCTCTTTTATCACAATACTTAATTATATTCATCACGGTCCAAGATCACAATGATCCAAGTCCGGAGGGGTGTGATTTTTTGGTGAGCTTTTTGTCACGAGCTTTTTTTCAATTTTCATGAATATTGCGAGCTTTTCATTCACCCATCTCCCTAGCATCTCTATTCCATCCAAGAGCTGAGAGGGGGTGTTAGAGGCCGACATCTCCTGATGTCACCTAGAGAGAGAGGGCCTTGCTTATGGATATGAATGAACCTAACATGATAACTTCGTAAAGTAAGGCTTATGAAGTAATGGAAGGATCCTCATGCAATACTATGTGTGTACAATAATGTGTGAATGGAATTTGGAAAAACCTTTCTTTGAAATCAAAATGAAGGTATCACGGCTTAGATTGGGAGGAAATGAGGAGAAATCGAAAACGAACATGAAGAGAAGTCCCATCCACATAGTGCACTATCAACAAATAAAGAGATCAAGAGACTTTTTTTCACCTGCATTCCACTGAACAATTGCAGGGCTGCCTTGCCATGCCCATTCTGAGCACAACCAACACTTATGTCACTCCAGGAGACCACATTCCACTGTGACATCTCTGTGAACACTGCCCTTGCATCATTTAGGTTCATGCACTTGCAATACATATGGGCAAGGGCGTTCCCCACAATAACATCTCCCATCCATTGCCAGCAACAGTAGCATGGGTCACACGACCCTCTTCTAAGGATGTCATACAAGCACAAGCATCCACAACGCAGGTGAAGGTGTACTTGTTTGGCACGAGACCTTCAACCTGCATTTGGTCAAATAGTTGCAGAGATTCTTTGCCATGCCCTTTATGGGCACACGCAGCAATCATGGCACTCCAGGAGATCACATCTCGCTGTAGCAACTCTGCAACAAACACCACCCTCGCATCCTCTATGCTCCCACATTTGCCAAACCTATTGATGCCAACAATAGTGCATGGATTACTCTACCCTCTTCTAAGGCTCCCAGACTAATGCATACATCCACAATGCAGATGAAGGTGATTGTCTAGTGCAATATCTTCAACCTGCATTTGACCAAATAGTTGTATCTTTGCCATGCCCTTTCTGGATGCATTCAGCTATCATCGCACAATAGGGGATACAATTTTGTTGTAGCATTTCAGAAGAACTAGCATTGCATCATCTAAGCTCCCATAGTTCCCATACATATTGATGAGGGCTGTCCCAAGGACAAAATCCAATCGTTTTTGGACAACATCCAAGGTAATTAAGGGCTTGTAGTCTAGTCCCCACACCTCTGTCAAATCATATTCAAGGCATATCCTCCTCTTGCAAAACTTAATCAAACTATCACACCCTGACAACGTCTCTAAACTTCATGACCCTATTTGGCCTACTCCTTATCTTTCACAAAATTCGTGCTACAGGTCCTATACTATCTCGCTCAAGTCTTGAATTATCTCCACCCTCTCCTTAAGGTTGGCCTGATGTTGCCATACACAGCATGTCCAGAGATCATTGCACCCCATGCCCTTGCATTATCAAGGCTTTCACACTTGCCATACATGTTGATGACAACATTTTTTATAACATCTGACTCCCCTCCGTTGCAGCAACAGTAGCATGGATCACTCAATCCTCTGCTAGGGTAGTCACGGTGGCTTTACTCTCTTCTAAGGCTCCCATGCATTGGAATATGAGTCTATCTGGCTTCATGCCACTATGTTGCATTTTCCCAAAAAGCTCGAGCAAGAACAGCATGCACATGTTCAGTGCATCCTGCAATCAAAACACCCCATGACACTACATCCCAATAGGTCAGTTCATAAAATTCTATGTGCACCTGAACAGTTGCACGGCTATCTTGCCTTGCCCATTCTGAGCACAACCAGCAATCATCGCACTCTAGGAGACCACAACCCATTGTGGCATCTCTGCAAACACTGCCCTTGCATCATCTAGGTTCACGGAATTGGCATACATATTGACAAGGGCACTCCCCACACAGTAACCTCTGACTATGGATCCAAAAAAGAGCAGAAAGCATAGAGCAATAAAGACACTCTTGTGCCACACAACCACCATGATCAAGGACATAGTATGTGTTACATGACAACCTCAATAAGAACATCAAAAGTGATGATCACAAGTATTACTGTCAATACTACATAGTTTATGGAAATGCTATTTTGTACTGATTGATCACAGACACATGTCAGCAACAACATTGTCATTCTCTATGGAAAGACAATGGTGACCTAAGTCTTTGCAAAGCCTTGCCATCCCAAAGCAACATGCAAAGACATCGATGATGCAATCACCAAGGTCTGTGAATGTTCTGAGTATCCACCTACAAGAAGCACTAAAAGGGATCAGAGGATGTTTGACAATCCATATTTGTTTTCCTTGAAAGGACTTCAATTATGCCCCATAAATTCAATCTGTGCTTGTATAGAGTCTTACTCGTGCAAGTAATCTGATCTTTCTGCCCCTCCTCGTAAGTAAGTTGATGCAACTTGTGTCCGTTTTGCAACATGTTTATGGTCACACTTGTGTAGCACTGATATCTTTGCTAGAAAAATCTTATTAGAGACATTTGCACCTACCTATCGATCCATATGTGGGAGGTCAGATTTTCCATGCTAGAAGATACCCATTTGTAGATTGCGAACCTAATGGATGATGACACCTCAAGTTAGATACATCCAAATCATGCTTATTAGACCAATATAAACAAACATTTAGGTGATTTAATGTACCTTCTCTCCATCATCACGTAAATAACCAAAGTCAAGAAGCACCGTATATGATCGATGGAGCTTGAACTCGCGGCCTTCTTCGCATGTGCAAATATATAGCCCCAATGTTCTAGGAGAGAGGAAGTCATGTACCACCACCCCTGGTCTACTACGAAGTCATTGGCAAACTCTGCCACCCTTGCAGAGAACTTGAGGGAGAATCTATTCCACTCTGGGCATGTAGTACTACTTATGAGTTCCACTGCCAAACTTGTGGGAAAATCTGCCCATACCAAGTGAACCACCTCGACACAAGAGTTACCATTGTGTGATAGACCTGGTGCTTTCACTTTTCTTAATAATTCATCAACCCTACAATGAACAATTTAATCTCTCTAGATCAATGACTCATATTCCAAAATAGATTCTTAAATGTACGCATTTCTTAAAAAAAGAAACACTTACAGCTTTGGTGCATTCGACAACTTAATGATATCCTCTATAATTACATCCATATATGCAAAGAACTTTACATCTGCATCAAATCCTAGCTTGAAAGCTTCAGTTTGGCTACAAAATCAAAAAATCATAACCAACAAAGAGAGGAGTAATACTCACTAGATAAACTCGGTTGTTGATTAATGGAATTGGTTCTTGAAGCATGAAAATCGAGTCATTGCTTTGTTCTCAGCTCTCGAGTCTTAGAGGACTCTACATTCTCTGATAGAACTTGCTTGTAAGAATTACAAAGGACAAGACTCTAGGTTATACTATATTGTTTCTTTAGTGTTAGTTGTTAACTATTACATAAGTATGAGGAGTAGAGGTCTCACATGTCTTTTCTTGATAGCTGACTCTCTGTCCGTTGATCTAGGTCATAATGTGATATCCACATAAGGGTTCTCTTCATCCAATTCATCCTCATCCATATTATCTTCCATGTTCTTCTCAAAGACTGAGCAACAAATGTTGCAAACTTAAGTATATGGTAGATACCCGCATATATAGACATTGGTTTAGATGCCTATGGAATAGGGAACTTTGGAGTATTACCTTCACGTCTATTTTTCTCAGTGGGATGTACTTTTCCCAGTGGGTAATCCAACCACCAAGGACACACAGTAATCTCCCAAATCATTATGCCCTTATCTTTCCAAGATAAGGGATACATGCTTCCCTCTTTCTCCATGTTTGTCCATGCCATGACCTCATATGGAATCCTTGAAGATGAATTGGTATCATGCCAAGACTGAGAGTGCTCTCAACGGAAGCAAGAACGGAAGAAGGAGGGAGAGAGACAGAGAGCCACACACGTTTTTGGTGGGTGCAGAACCACCCTAATCTTCTTTTTCATTCATTTATATATGTGTTTGAGTATTGTACATAACCGGGGTAAAGGCACAGTGACCTTTAACCCCCACAACCTCCCACTTAAAGGACAATGTGCCTTTAAGGGAGAACAACCAGTGAGCATACTATCCAATGCCCATCAATACACGACAATACTCAAACCACTGACTAGGTAGACTCTTCGTCGGCATATCTGCAGGGTTATCATCTGTATGAACCTTGACAAGCTCTATGCGCTTGTCCTCAAGTACCTCCCGATGAAATGGTACCTGACCTCAATGTGTTTGGTCTTTGCATGAAAGACCGGATTCCGTGCTAGCTGAATAGCACTCATGGAATCACTATGCAATGTCGGTACACCTGTATGAATCCCCAAATCTCCCACTAGCCGATCAAGCCATATAGCCTCCTTGCAACCCTCTGTGGCTGCAACATACTCAGCCTCTGTGGTAGACAAAGCAACGCACTTCTGTGCACGAGACATCCACGACACTGCACTACCTGCAAAGGTGAACACATAACCAGAAGTGGATCTCCTACTATCCACATGCCCTGCATAGTCTGAATCTGTGTACCCAAGTACACGCATGTCTCCTTTACCAAAGCAGATGCACATCTCCTTGGTACCCTTCATGTACCTCATGATGCACTTAACTGCCTCCCAATGCCTCTTTCCTGGATTAGCCATATACCAGCTAACAACTCCCACTGCAAATGCAATGTCTGGTCTAGTAGCTATCATAGCATACATAAGACTCCCAACTGCTGATGCATAAGGAACCTTGGCCATCATGGCCCTTTCCTCATCTGATTTGGGACTATCTGTATGACTCAGTTTCACATATGGAGGCAATGGATTACTCACTGCCTTCCCCCCCTCCATATTGAAACATTGCAATACTTTTGTAACATACTCTTTTTGTGAAAGCCAAAGGAGTTTCCTACTCCGATCACGCGTGATGCGCATACCAAGAATATGACCTACAAGTCCCAAATCCTTCATATCAAAGGCCTCATGCAACTTGGCCTTTAATGCATCTAGCTCATAAGTATTCTTGCTAGCCAATAGCATATCATCCACATATAGTGCCAGGATTATCAGGCTACTATCCTTAGCCCTTTTAGTGTAGAGGCAGTGATCAATTTCACTCCTTCTAAAACCCTGGGACCGAATGAAAGCATCAAACTTCTGATACCATTCTCTAGGTGCTTGCTTAAGACCATAGAGACTCTTTTTCAGCTTGCAAACTAAATGCTCTTTGCCCTTTTCTTCAAAGCCTTCCGGCTGCACCATGTAGATGTCCTCATGCAAATCCCCATGCAAGAAAGCTGTCTTGACATCCATTTGCATAAGCTCCATATCCTCTACTGCCACTAGTCCAAGCATGCATCTAAGTGTGGTCATCTTCACAACCGGAGAGAATATCTCATCAAAGTCCACACCCTTCTCTTGCTTGAACCCTTTAGCAACCAAACGGGCCTTGTACCTAGGAACATCATCACCTGTGACCTTCATTTTGTAGACCCATTTACATGGCAATGCTTTCTTTCCATGTGGCAAAGAAACCAAGTCCCAAGTCTTATTCTTCATAAGTGAACTCATCTCTGATTGCATAGCATACTCCCACTTGCGTTGATCCTCACGCATCATAGCCTCTCTATAGCAAGAAGGCTCCCCGCAATCAGTAAGCATCACATAGTCTACCCCTGGAACAAACCTATCAGGCGGTCTAGACACTCTAGATGATCTTCTCAAAGGCATTTCAGCTTGCTGTCCCACTTGCATATCAGCCACATTTGGCTCATCATTTCCACCAATAGATGATCCATCATCTACCCTTGATTGTATACCTGTGGGAGTACTTGGTGGTACCATTTCTTGCACATTTGGTGCATGGACAGCTTGCTGTCTATCAACATATGTAGGTGGATTCACATCCTGGAAAGTGATTCTCCTCATTTCCACATCCCTCATGGGTGCCTTATGCATCTTCTTCTCATTGAAGACCACATCATGGCTGCGTATGATCTTTTTTGCTTCTGGATCCCAGAGACGATAGCCCATCTCTCCACTTTCACCATAACCCAGAAAGATGCATTTCCTAGACTTAGGATCTAGCTTCTTTCGAAGCTCTTTTGGCACATGTGCATATGCCTCACACCCAAATATACGCAAATGAGAGTAAGAGGTCTTCTTGCCACTCCATGCCTCTTCAGGAATACCACCATCCAAACTCTTGCTAGGTGATCTATTGATCACGTGCACTGCAGTCTTCATTGCCTCAGCCCAAAAAACCACCAGAAAGACTTGCATTGGAAAGCATGCATTGCAACCTTTCTTGAATGGTACGGTTCATCTTTTCTGCAACTGGATTTTGCTCTGGAGTACGAGGGGATGTAAGCTCCCTCTTAATCCCACGAGTATCACAGAAATGCTGAAAGTCATGAGAGAGATACTCTCCACCATTGTCAGTCCGTAGGCATTTAAGCGTTCTACCTGACAGATTCTCAACCAAGGCCAGCCATTTCTGAAATACCTGGAACACATCACTCTTCCGAGCTATAGCATAAGCCCACACTTTCCTAGTTGCATCATCAATGAATGTCACATAGTATTCAGCCCCGCCTAATGACCGTGTAGGCATGGGACCACATACATCTGAATGCACCAAATCAAGCATTTCAAACTCTTTCTTTCCCCTTCTTTTATGGGCTGATTTAGTCTGCTTCCCATAGAGACAGTGCTCACAAAATTCAAAATCAGAGAAACTCAAATGCGGTACATAACCCAAACGGCATAAGAGTTTCATTCCATTTTGGCTCATGTGCCCCAACCTGCAATGCCACAAAGAAGTGCTTGGCTGCTTGGTTATTGCAACAACATGATCAAATACCCCTGATACATGTAAGGGATACAAAGTCCCACACTTGGCACCCCTGGCCAAAAGCATAGAGCCCTTCTGAATTTTCCAACTCTGAAAGCCAAAAGTGGTGTGAAAACCAGCATCATCTAGCTGACCCACTGAAATAAGACTCTTGGTCAGCTTAGGCACATGTCTCACATGTTTCAAAACAAATGCAGACCCATTTGCAAAAGAAAACTTTATGTCACCTGCTCCCACTATGTCACATGCATAGTCATTTCCAAGATGCACACAACCTGTCTTTCCACTGTCATAAGTGGAGAACCATTCCCTATGGGGAGTAACATGGAATGAAGCACTAGAATCCAAAATCCAATCCTGGGAATATGCATCATCTGAAGTGGTAAGCAACTCTGCAGATAAACTAGACATGAAGAGAACATCATTGTCACTATCATGTGTGACTGCATTGATCTCCTCGATCTTCACTTTTCCTTTGTCCTCCCTTGGACTCTCTTCCTTTTGATTTGCACCCCAATTTGCATTCTTTTTCTTATCCTTTTGCTCTCTTTTCAGCTTGTAGCAATCCTTTTTCATATGGCCCTTCTTGCCACAATGGTAACACTCAATGTTCCATGCCCTGGATTTGCTACGAGACTTCCCTCTTTCTTGGGACTTCCCCCTGAACTGTGATCTGCCCCTTTGCACATTTAAGGCTGCATCCTGCTTGTTGCCATCCATAGACTTCCGTCTAATCTCCTCGGCCAACAAGCTACCCACAACATCATCAAATTTCAGTACTCCACCAGGTGCAGAGTTACCGACAGCTGTACGGAAGGTATCCCATGAGGATGGCAATGAACATAAGAGAAATATTGCCTTAGTCTCTGCATCAAAATTCATTTTCTGAGCCTGAAGCTGGCTGAAAATAATATTGAATTCATTTAAGTGAGAAGCCATGGAGACCCCTTCCTTCATTTGCAGCTCAAACAACCTCTTCATGAGGTAAACTTTATTAGAGGCAGTTTCCTTTTCATAAGTGGCACACAATTTCTTCCACAAATCTTCCGTAGTCTGCTCATTTACTACTGTGAAATAAACTGACTCTACAAGATGAAGTCTAATAGTAGACTTTGCTAATGCATCCAACTCATTCCAATCATCCTCAGACATATTTGCAGGCTTAGCTTCAATCCCTGCCAAGGGTTCTGCTTCTTTTGAATAAGCACATCCCTTATCTGTTCTTTCCACAAAGAAAAGTTTGTCCCATCAAACTTTTTAATGCTGAAAAACTCCTTTTTAGGCATGGAAGAGGATTCCATGATGCAAATAAAGCAAAATCCCAAATGCTAGTGCCTGCAAGAGAGAATCACACCAAATACCAGGTGCACCCAAATGTGTATGCCACAATAGAGTGAAATATCACCAAAACTCAAAGCTCGAAGCATCAAAAGATGCATCTGACTCATGTGCATATACTATGCATCCATATGAGCAAATCTGGCCCAAAAGAAAATGCCAATAAGTGCCAAATGACTCAAGCATAAACACTGTCCACTGGCATATGCATCAATAATGTCTCATCCAAGAGAGCATAGTACTATCAGTGCATCACCTGCAATGTGTCAAAGCTGTCCCTCAGCTTAAAATAGCATCCATGTGCAAAGCGTCCATAAAAAATAGCATCCCACAAGGCAATTTGGGCCTATCAGCGCATCCAACAAGGACCGCAATGCATCCAAATGGCCTATAAATCATCCACTACAACCCAATGCATACCACGAATGAGCGCACAACACTGCTCAAACTGCAACCAGAGTGATCTGCATAAGGTATGCTCAAGAAATCATAGTCCCACGGTAATGAGCGCTACTGAAAAATAGAACCTGAGATGCCTCAAAACATGGGCGCCATTGCATAATTGGACTTAGCAAGAAAATCTGCAAATATCTCTCTTCTGCCAGAACTCCAAAATCCCAACCGATGAGTGAGAAATGGGAGTCAATACTTATCCACTGCCATGTGGCATAAATCTAAGGTTTCAAAACCTTAGCATGAAAAATGCATAACAGAGAGACGAAATCGAATACACAGAGATTTAAAACTATGAAAATCCTCCACCGAATCACGCAAGAACTGATAGGTAGGGGTTTTTGGGCATCCGGAACACAATGGGACAGACGGTTTTGGAAACCGTGGCCTCAATCACTGGGTCCAACACACGGACTGAAAAACGTTTTTGGAAACAGAGCTATCTGTAAACTCCACCGGAGTGCAAATGATAAGCAACATAGAAGTTTTAGGATCTCCTGAGTCCACTGGAACTGACAGATCTGCAAATGGTTGCTCCAAACTTGAGTTCCAACACCCGGGCAAAAAACGCAGGAATTGACACAGTGGGTCAGAAATCCACTGAAATGATCTCAGATTCAAGAATGAAGGTGTTTCCAAGCTCCTGAAGTAATGTGGACACCAAAAGCAAGCAATAGTTGCCTCTACAAGTCAATACGGAGTCTCTGTCATCGAACGGAACAGGGAAAAGCTCAAAAAACGACTTTTTCTTTGAAAGCTCTTAACAGGCTCTCAAAACCACTTCGTAAAGCCAAAGTGACTTTTCCAAAGGTTCCTCCAAGGTCTCTGCACACTCGGATGCAAGTAAAGTCACCCACAAAGCTTCCCACAGAGCTTCTCCTTCCTCCCACAGAGCTGCTGAGCTTTCGGCATTCACGCACGCTCAGCTAGATCACTCGGGCTCTGATACCAGTTGAGAGTGCTCTCAACGGAAGCAAGAACGGAAGAAGGAGGGAGAGAGACAGAGAGCCACACACGTTTTTGGTGGGTGCAGAACCACCCTAATCTTCTTTTTCATTCATTTATATATGTGTTTGAGTATTGTACATAACCGGGGTAAAGGCACAGTGACCTTTAACCCCCACAAAGACCATATCCACCTATTATGTATGAAAGAATGTAGACATATGAGTAAAACAGTTTATTAATCCTAAGAGAAAGGAGAGGGTTGCTATTGTACCACCTATACACCAAGCGTAAGGATGACTCCTGCATTTCTAGCTGCTTATTTGCTTCAAGAATAGACTTCATATCCTTCCAAAGCATAGGGAAGGCTTCTTGGAGGTGAAGTCGTCTTTGCTCTTGAGCGAATGTCTCAAACCCATCAGGCAGTCCCAAATCATGTCTTTGCAAATTGTTGATGATGGAAATCCCTTGCTCAAACAAGTATTGCCAATATGTTTCCTTTTTCACATGTAGTCAAAACTTTTGGGCATCCCCATACTTAGCAAATGCAACTGTATCATTTCCATGTACCATCATCAATTGTTGTAGAAGCTCTTTTTTCCTATTAATATCATGGCAAAGGGAAAAAATATTAGCATCACTATGGAGTGATTGTGCAAAAACATTAATTGGCATTACCTATTAGGGTTGAGACATGATGAGGCTAATATATGCACTTTGTCCTTAGTCGTGGCACCCTTTTGATTCCAATCATAACTAAATAGAAGCTGGAAGAAGCCATCACCATCTGCGGGATTGGCAATAGGTACCATCTTGTATGCTCGATCACGAAAGATGACTTCCACATTCTTAATAGCCTTACTAAATTAATTAGTATACTCCTCTAGACTCATCTTCGATTGATCAAGATTTTAAGTAGCTTTCTTGATCGCACGTGAAAAATCATCCTTCCATGAAAACAAGAAATCAAAACATTGTATGCTCAATCACGAAAGATGACTTCCACATTCTTAATAGCCTTACTAAATTTATTAGTATACTCCTCTAGACTCCATCTTCGATTGATTAAGATTTTGAGTAGCTTTCTTGATTGCATGTGAAAAATCAATCTTCCATGAAAACAAGAAATAAAAACATTATCCTTTTTGGGACACCTTTCATAGAGCAAAGGGATATTTATAGTTCACACAGATACCTTCCAAACAAGCTGTGCCAAGACAATAGCTGGTGCTGTGTACCATGGGTTACTATTCTTCCTTTCTATTACCATCTCCACTTCCACCCATCTCTTATCCTCTTCACTCAATAACTCAAGAAGTGAGGATTTATCTGCCATGCCAAATTTTTGAAAGAGGAAGACCTCGTGCCCATATGAATGCTCTACATGCACTCGAACAAGTCTGCAATACCAACATATATTCACGTGGGGATTACTTTCTAAAGAGAAGAAGTTAAAGACATAAATACCAATAGACATTCACGAGGGGATTAGTTTCTAAAGAGAAGAAGTTAAACTAGCTATACATAGAAGTATTATAAAAAGTTATCTTACTCATTGGTTGATTTTAAGGCAAGAAGTAGCTCTCCCTCTTGAGATTTCTGCACCTCTATGAATTGGCATCTCACTTGGATATGGTGAGTTGGCATTCTTGAATAAGCTACAACATATCAATTCCACAAGTAAGCATGACATAATTATGTGCAATGCAAACTATAATAGAACATTTCATTATGCATGATAGATTTATCAAGAGAGTACTGTCTTTGATCCGAGAAAACCATGCCTTCAACCTATGATTTCCATCCCAAACGAGGAACTTCTTCCCCTTCAAGTCTTGCCACTCATTACTTAGCTGGTTGTCGAAGTCCTCACTTATTTGATTCCAAATAGGCCCCCATTCTTGACGATCAAGTGCAGTAACATAGAAAAATTGATCACTTCCCGGCCATTGCAAGGATACTAGAAAAGGTGCACTATTTATAGCATAGCCTCTAGAATCAAAACTCTCTCTCAAAACAGTAATCTCAGACATTGATGTTCGAATAGCCTCATTAAGAATCAATCTACAGAGAGGAATCAGAGGGGGTTCAATTCTTCTTTGCATCTGAACCTAATCAAGAACATCTTGCAAAAGTCCAATTTGAATCTCCTTCCAAGTACTCTTACATGTGTTGGAGCATTTTCTTTTGTCTTTTCTGCACTCTCTTGCTCTCCTTGGCCTCGAGGCTCTTCTTGCACCTCCTGTTGTTCAAGACTAATCACGGGATGAGGTGATGACTCTTCTTGAGTGATTGTAACCTCAGTTTCTACAAATATATCCATGTGTGGGTTATTTGCATCATTTTGTGGAGTACGAGATGTACACTCCTCACTCACAGATCTTCTTGATGGTCCAGATCTCAATGCATAAGTTTTAGCTCCTTTGAATATATATCACAACCAGCAAGGATGAGTTATATATTGCTCACGTCCATCATAGATATGCCAAGGTTATTAGTACCAAAAAGTTTTAGAATTACCTCTTGTAGTTGATTTCTTTCGCCTTGATGCCATCTTGTCAGGATGAAAATGCTCACTACTATGAAACCTGTATATACAAAATGTTTCAAATCCTTAAGATAGTAAAATATAAAATGCATAAGCATATATAAATGTTGTCAAATCCTTAAGATAGTGAAATTTGTAACCCTTGAGACATTGCAATGCAAACCCTTAAGACAATTGAGATACATATCAATTCCTTGAAAGAAGTCCTCGATAACAATATCTTTAAATGAATGCTAATCCTAATTCAATAATAGGACTATAGACTATTGGAGATGACTTATGAAAGCTTCGAATACATTTTGAACCATGGATCTTGCCAACAGTAGTTACTATGTGAGTGAGAGAGATGGCTAAGAACTGAGAGATGAACTTAGTGAAACTGAGAGATGAATTGCTGAGCTGTAAATTGGAATAGAACTTCTGAAACAGACTGCCAAAAACCTCAACCTTGCTGCTGTCCCCTGCTGAGGTGCTGCATAGAGATCAGTGACAGTGTGAACCCATCCATGAGGAACCTTAGAACCCGTCCATGAGGAACCTTAGACATGCCATCTTGTGATATGCATGTATATGGCCGAAGTCTCGGCCTCTAGTCCAAGCCAATGCCCTTGGCCTCTCTTTTATAGAAGAACATTCTGCTATAAATAACATCCCACTATAAATAGCATTCCCAATTAGATATAGATAGTTGGCCCTTTGTTACTGCACAAGTCCTTTAGACCCATGTTAGCCGCTAGGCTTAATCCCAAGCTCCCCTAAATCCGAGGATTAGTATCCAGGTACATAACATTCTTCCCATGGAAGCGGAAAAGTAAGATCAAACTCTACCTCTTAGATTGAGCTATCAATTCCTTCCATGACCGATCAATCAATGGTAAGCTCCAACTAAGCTCTCCATCTTTGATATCCTGCTCATGAAAGATAACAGCAACAGAGCTCTCAATCCAAACAAGGTTACCTTCTGGTCATATACTCAAAAAATTCTCGTTTCATAACTATCAACATACTCCCAGGATTAACGCCCTATGAAATCTCCGTCCTAGTTTCCAATTGCATTCTATTCACTCCCACTCCTTTGCATTCGACCATGCTTGTGAACTGCTACAAGATGAGAGAGCATATCAAGACTATCCATTTGGCTAGTCTGGGTTGTAGTGCATCTATCATTGCCTGCAAGCTAGCCAAAGATTTGTCCAAATTAGTATGCTCTAGTGGTCAGTACTGAAAACATCACTCTGAACTGGTACTTCGGCAATCAAAAGTCTAGGCTGGTGAGTAACTGCCTCTTTCGGGTGGGTTGCGATGATATGCTGCTCACTAACAAGCAAAGCGAGCACTCATGAAGTAAATACAAATTCCTACATTGTATTAGGACTCATATGGCAGTGGACAACAAGGCTTACAGTTGCAGCCCCCCTAAAAAAAGGGGGGGCTCAGTAGCCCCCCGCAGTCTGCGCTAATGCAGACTCTATGAAACCAAAAAAAAAGGGGGGGCTCATTGAGGGCTGCACTGCTGCAGTAGCAGCATTGATGACAAACACAATTGGACTCTGGAGTCAGATGCCCGATACAATTTTTGTTGGAGGTGCTGTCTGTGGACGGTGGACCGATGTGGGCGAGGATGATCATCATCAGTGCAGAATCAAGAGGTGAATACTGGTTCAAACTTCAAAGAGTCATCAGAGAGAAATCTGATTTAGAACTTCAGAAGAGTTCTGCTCGGATATGTATTGTGCAATTTGTGTAGCACTGAAGACGGCGATGAAGGCGAGGACCAATAAAATGATTAATCAGACTCTGTAGATGGGAGTGCAAAACTAGATTCTTGGAAATGGATGGAATTCGGAGCACACGATGGTGGCGGCAACTAGCGAGCAATCGAACAGAATCTAGTGATCAAACTAAAGATCGTGTAAAATCTAGTTAATGAGAAGGAAAGCACGATGGCAATCTAGCAACGATAGGGGAAACCGAGCTAAAACAATCTAGCTATATAAATTAAAATTATTATTATGGAGTGAAGTTTGAACTGAAACTGAAACTGAGCTTTGGTGCACGAAAAACTCTGAGAGCTTGTCGCAAAAAACTAAAACTGTGAGCTTTTGTGCCTTAGCAGCCCCCCAGAGTTTGTGCTAGCATAGACTCTATGAAACCAAAAAAAAGGGGGGGGCTCAACAGCCCCCCATAGTCTATGCTAGCGTAGACTCTATGAAACCAAAAAAAAGGGGGGGGCTGCTGAGTCCCCCCCTTTTTTTTCATACAAGTTGCTGAGAGAATTCAGAGAGAATTCATCTCTTGTCTGAGTGCAAGGCCAATTCAAAAATTCTTGAAGCAGCCCAATTGAAAATAATATAATTCGGCTTAGAAGAATTTGCTTGAACGAATATTTACCTGTTGCTTTGGTAGTCGTGTGAGTTTTTAGAAGAGCCGAGGAAGCTTTGTAAAGGCATGGCTAAGGGAGTGAGATAAGACGAAAGGGGAGCTGTGTGAGTGCTAAGGAGGAGGAGGTGGAAAGGTGGAAGGAGGGAGGAGAGAGCCAAGAGAGGGGACAAAGGAGGGAGGAGAGAGGGAGGAGAGAGTCGAGAGAGGGGACGGAGGAGGGAGGAGAGGAGAGAGCCGAGAGAGGAAAGGGGAGCTGTGTAAGGAGGAGGAGGGGAAAAGGTGGAAGGAGGGAGGAGAGAGCCGAGAGAGGGGACGAAGGAGGGAGGAGAGAGGGAGGAGAGAGCCGAGAGAGGGATTGCCGAGAGAGGAAAGGGGAGCTGTGTAAGGAGGAGGAGGGGAAAAGGTGGAAGGAGGGAGGAGAGAGTCGAGAGAGGGGGCGAAGGATAAGGTGACTAACTAGTGTCAGATTGTGGCGGCAAGGCATAATCGGCATCAATCTTCTCTACCCGATTAATCATCCCTATAATAGCATGTTGCTTTTAAGGCTTAAGATTGTGGCATCCTGGCATAATCCAAGTTTGTGAAAGAATCTCGGCCGCCACCTTTCTCACCATCATTCCAGCTCAATTGGTTGTAATGACGGTCACATGGCTACTTCTCATTGTGGTGTCAGGGCATAATCAACATTGGAATTAGCTCAAACACCACCTGTTTCACAATCCTCTACCCATTTTCAATATTTGCACTCTGCTTTCTCGTGACCACACATCCTAATACTACTCTCTTGTCATTTTCTCCTCTTCATTCTCTCCCACCATTACTTTCTAAGTCTCTTTGGTTGCCTTCTAGCTTTGCATCACATTGCATTTCTCTCTTTCATCCCTTCTTATTTTCATGATCCATGTTGGGTTATCATCCCTCTGCTCTCAATGCCATGTTGGATTACCATCCCTTTCCTCTCAATGCCATGTTGGATTACCATCCCTCTGCTCTCAAGATTGTGTGTATTCTTTGAGCTCCTCTAATAACCACTTTCTTTGAGCTCCCTCTGTCTTTGGTACCTTTTGTTGTGTCATCCAAAATGGATACAGAAGAGGCTTCTATTGAATGGCTTATTAAAGGGGTGAATCTATCACACTCTATTCCGCTCAAGGATGGAAGAAGGATTATTAGTAACATTTCCTTCAAAGCCTTCTTCCCCATATGCACAAGCTCATCTACCTTAAGGTAGTCATTCAATGTGAAGCAACAATGAAGGTAAAGGTTTCATCTGGGTGGGATATTGATGGTCAAGAGCATTATGTACTGGATGCCTCCTTGACAACACCTGAGTCAACATACCACACATCATTTCTTTCTTCTGCACTTGTCACGGAATTGGTCATGTGTTGCACCATAAATAGATGCTCATTTCTGTCATCACCCTGTCTACTAGAAGATGCATAATTGCCTTGCTGCAATTTTCCATTCATAATGTCATTCTACTTTTTGTAGCAGTCTTTAGCCATATGACCCATTTTACCATAGTAGTAGCATTCAACATTGCTGTTTGCATTTTGGCCTCTCTGCCATCCACCACGACCTCTTTGGCTCCCCCTTGCACTTTTCGACTGTCCTACCTGCAGAGATTTGCTCCCAAACTCGAAAAAGGAAAGCAACACTGGTCCTCTTACTAGGACACTGCGAACTTGGTTTGCTTTCTTGAGCTCCTTACCACGAACCAAGCTCTGATACCATGTGAAGATAGTGGGAGAGAAGGAAGGAGTCTCACTTGCGGCTTTCTCACATACACAATGGGGGAATACACACAAAGATGGAGGTTGAAAATAGTTTTCCTCTTCTTAGTTGTTAAAGCCAAAAGAACTCTAGTACAAAGAAATAGAAGAACCTTATATGTGGGTCTCAAACCAAACTCAGTTAACTAAGGTGGCATACTAATTGAGCTACAAACTAGAGTACATAAGGATAGCTGTCATCCAGCTATTATTCATGGGCGGTGTACCAACCGCATCTGCAACTAACAAGTCGGTGACATAAATGTACAACAGTCACCTTGGCATATCATGAGTGGAGCTCGATATCTCAACACAAAGTGCCAAACAATATGCATATATGATTGGAAGGCATGTTGGGGATGGTCCTAACTTGGAAGCCTTGATGCAAAGAGTGGCCTCAAGGAGTACACCTTCACCAACACAAGTTGCATAAATGGTGCATGAAACAGTTGCAAGGACACCAATGTATGAAGAACCAAGACCATTACATGGGGATAAGGTAACAGTCCAAAGAAAGAGAAGCAAGTCATCAAGTATACATTTAGAAAACACCTCACATAAGCTAGGGTATGTGATGGAGACCAGAGATCGTAAGCAAAGAGGGCGGCCGAGAAAAATTAGGTTCGAGACAGAAGGTGGAGATTGGCATTCAATAAAACCGCAAGGTAATACCCAACCAGTGGTTGTTAGGGCTTTCACAATGGAGCAAGGTGGAGTTCAAGGGGAGTCTACAAAAACATCATGGGAAAAACATGGCAATGTAGGGGAAGCTGAAGGAGCTCAGAATGAGACCATGCCCACAAGAGAACAAGCCCCAACGGCTCCACCTATGAGACAAGGAGGCCTTCCTAGTGGCCTCTCTATTATTGAGGTGCCTATCCACCGTACCTTTTGGGCAATTCGAAGGACCTCCAAAAACTCTAAAGTGAAGTGTCTTGGATTCATAGATGGAAAGGTTAAGCGTAATCGATATATACAAAGCAGTTCACAAGGATGGTGGCACCCTGTTTCTACTCTAAACGGTGGCATTCAGGGGTAGGAGGACCAAAAGCACGATGGATGTGGCTTTGTAATGATGATATAACTCATACATGGCACCCAAATCATAATATCATGCATGTTCCTGAATGTCCATTTGTGCGAAAGGTGGATGTGGAAACAAACGTCACAAGTGAGGAGATAGGCAATCTCATCAAGGCTGGTTTTAGACTGCCAAATAGTGGATCAAGCCCATGTAAATTGGAGGACACCAAATGTACCTCAAGGATCGGCACCGATGCCAACTAATTTTTGTGATGCACATGGAGGGTTGGCATCGATACCAAGGAATTTAGCTCAACACACATTGGTAAGAACCACAAAATGGAGGCATGGCATATCTAAGGAGGCTGCAAAAAGAATAGCTAGTGCTCAATCTATGCACGCTGTTGTCATGGGAGAAATGACAGTGGAGCTTCTTCATCATAGTATTTTCCATTTGAGAACAACAGTGTCTGACAAGGCTCAGATGTCTTAGGATGTGCACATCAAGACTGAACCCATGTGTACATGTCCAGATTTTCAAAAAAGAGAGTTGGGTCAAAAACCTTATCTGTCATGCAAACATATCTATTACATCTTCATCTGTGTATTGGGATTGGATCCAAATCAACACATGCTTATTCATCAACCAACCCTTTCCACTATGGATGTTTCATCACCTAGGATCAATCTATAGACCTGAATGCAAAATATAAAGTTGGTTGGTGTTATGATAGCCCACTTTTTGATGTGACACTATTTTTTGCTCAAAATTTGTTGTGTTGAGTCAACACAATGTTCTTAATGTGGAACATTTTACTAATTGCTTTGGCCTTTTCAAATAATAGAACTACATGAAAATTGGCATATGCTTACTTGAAGTTTCATTAAACCTTTGTTGCCTTAGCAACAATCCATAGACTTGAATGCATAATACATATTTGCTGGTATTGTGATGGCTCATTTTTATATATGATATCATTTGTTACTGACTTGCAATATAAATTACTTGGATTAATAGCTTTGTCTTCTTTAGTCCATAGAATTGCTAATTGTTTTGGTATTTCCTAGGATAAATCCATATATACAGGATAAGTAATTACTTTGTTATTTTTTGATTAGTAGGTCTTTTTTATGGGACTCTAAAAAAGCTCGCAAACTTTGATAAATTTCAAAAAAAGCTCGCATTAAAAAGCTCACAATAAAATTTTCCCCAGTCCGGAGTACCATAGCTACCTTGACCCAATGCTTCCTCATATCGATTACAAATCCATGATTAGTTGATGCATGAAAGACTGCTTTGCGATTATTTCCTCATAGTTCATCACCTACTCTAATAGTGTGAATTTTAAAGTAGAGCATAGCATCTATATTAGCCTAATGTAAGAGAATTTCTGGAACATGCCTTAGGACAAAGATAAATTGAACCTCCATATATGTGGAACACTACTCCAGGGTAAAACTCTCAAAGTCATACAACAATATTGTCCTTATCCCATGGACTTTAGGACTAAATAATCTTGACATGCCAAGATATTCTCCATATTATTTTGATCTTGGGTCACTTAGACAAGTTTGAGACTATGGAACTTAGATACCAAATTTGAGACCTTTTCCTAGTAAGACCTCAGGTACCGATTAGGGACTTGGTCTTCACCTCTGAGTCATCAAATGATTAGTAATGAATCTCCCATGACATAAAGATAAGTTATTCCCACTGTCCTTTTCCAAAGGTCAACAAGATCAAACTAGAGAGTAGTTGAGTCCATTGTACTCGTTTTTTTAGGCTAGCATATGCGTCTGACCAGATGTATTATCTCCTAGTTGAGGACCATTATTGAAAGAAAGGCATTTTCCCCCCAATAATATTGTTGTTAGCTTGCTAGATTAGTGATCTACTATGTCATGATTGCAAGGCATAGACTAAGGCAAACTTAAAAAATTTATCTTTCAAAAGCCTCTGCGACAATCCATCGACCTTCTCCATCATTTAAAGCCACACACAATAGATTGAAGAGCATGTCTCAGAAGGACTATCGTTCAAGAAATGAGTTGTCACCTATATAAAAAATTTCATATCCAATAAATGCCCCATTTGACTACTAATTATGCTCCTATAAAGCCACTATATCAAGCTGCAATCTCTTGACACATATACAATTTTTCATTTTTGCAAGTCACATAAGCCCTGTACATTGTAAGTCACATATTTTATCTATGACAGCATATTTACAAATTTAGAAATATTACAGAATCCATCACATTAAAAAGTGAAATCAAGACTACATGTCAATGTCAAGATCCAAGACGTTATCCTAATGTCATACTAGATCTTGTGGACTAGTCAATAACAAAGCAACTTTATCTTTCTAGAAAAGAGGATGACTCTCAATCATTACAAATACCTATGCCAGAACTCTCAGCAAGGTTATGCTCATGTGAGGCGAAAGAGTCCTCCTAGCTTTTGTTATTCATCTACTATAATAACTTCAAAAAAACCCTTGGCTACATAATGCACTTTCTACACAAAGCATCTCATTAAAGTCCTTGTCAACTAATTTTCCACATTTGCTCTGCTGCAATAGGCATTCAACCTTGGAAAAAGATAATAACAACATTCTTAGGCTATTTCCTAACCAAATCCGCAATTTTATCAACCTCCATAGTCATGCCCACTGTAGGAATAGGGTCCTTCCAATATTTCTTAGTATCTTTAAAGCCTTATGCATAATCTCAAAAACCAACTGTGCCCCATTCGAGGCATGAACAAGGACATCTTGGCCCACTGCGATTTTGTCAATCTGAGTGGAAGGCATGTTAACACAAAAATCCCTCAACCACAACTATATACACTCAGCCTGGAAGCCCAATGTATAGGATATTATAGGCAAGAGATTTGTGATTATAGCAAGCAACAAATAGTGAAAAGAACATAGAAAATAGTGATGATTGCAACCTCTACAATGGGGAACAAGTGGGCTTATCAACAGGAAAGAAGGCCAAGAAACAAGCCAATGACACAGATGGTGAAATAACACACACAATTTAGAAATACCCAGAATATGCCCCCCCACACACCCCCACAGTCACACATAGAGGGCAGTAGAAAGGGAAGGTAAATAGACAACAAAAAGCAGAGAAATCGAGGTAGAGAGAGGGTGGACTAGATGGATTGCCTGCAGGGATTCCATGCCACGTAAAAACGCGCCCAAAAGAACTGCACATAGATGAGCTAAGCCATCGAGGGGTAGCAAAACCTTGACACTTGAAGCCGCAAGAGACCTTCCTAGGAGGTTGTGGCTAGTAGACATGCCTGGAAGAAGCTATAAACTTACTGAAGACACACCATGGTGGTGGCACTACAAGCTGGCTAAGTCCTAGAAGGCCTCATAGATCGAAATCACCATAACCAAGCTCCTCTCTACCCTCACAGACCTTACACACACAGATAATTCTTTTGTTCTTTTTTTTGTAAAAGAGAGATTTTGCTCAAAAAAATGTATGCTCATAGCTGTCCAAAGTGGAACATCTAGCACTCAAAACTAGAAGCAGTAATAAAGGACTTCTCAGTGGACCAGGAACCCCTCCCCCCCGCCTGCCCAAAACAAACCCACCCACAACACACCATTTTTTAATTTGGGAATCCATGTATGTTTATATTACACAAGGTTGTCCCCAAAAGGGAGACCATCAAATACAAGATCAAAAAATACAACTCTTTTTTTCTTGTTTTTAGGTGAAATCCATGTGCATTTATATTACAAGTTGTTGTTCCCAAAGTGGACATTAGCAAATACAAGCTCAAAAAACTTCATGGTAAGACAAGTAGACAATGTAATCAATCTCATAAACATATAGGCAATCATAAAAGGATTGCTTGAGTGACATCCAAAAATAGTAGAACATGGAAGAAGTGGGCTCTTGAAAGACTTGGTGGTTCCTATTTCTCCACAAAGTCCAGAGTGGCCAATATCGAACCCATGTGAAAAATAAATCAACTTCCGCTCTCCGTTGGGTGAATATCAAATATCCAAAAAAGCTTGCCAAAGCAAGCAACGAAAAAGTGCACCTGGAGGCATTGCACAAGAAATAGCAGGAAGTCATGAGTGATAGGGCAATTTCAAAAAATTTGGAGCAAGGATTCCCTGGGAGCCAAACATCTATGACATAGAGCAGGAGCAATATGTCTACTTGCCAAGAGTTGGCCAAAGGAATAACACCAAGCCACTCGCAATAAAAAAACATATTGGACGAAGCGAAAGTTTGCAGGACCAGAGTTGTGGCAATGTTTTACGCTACCATTTGGCATTACGATGCAAAGACCAAAGCCGATTTGCATGATGTGATATCCAAAAAGGAGGCATCAAAACCCTATATGAGCTAGCCACCACTCAGATATCTACCAGGCATAAGGGATGAGTAGAAAAATCATAGCGATGTAAGGTCTAGTCAACAAGGCGATACATAAGCTCTAACTTGGGTACGGGTAAAAAGCAATGAAGCATCCAAGAAAGTGCCAAAGGGAGTAGTAATGCATCCCCAATCCATACTGTCTAGCTACCAAAGGAAAAGGCAATAAAGTACCATCATCACAAAGTATATCATCAACAAGAGCAATTCCCTTTGATGAAATAAAACTTGAGGGCCTGGGGTGGGATGTAATTTTCCATGTTCATGTTGATGCATTGGGCTACGCCATTAGGATCATCTTTGAACAACCATATGGTAGAGTGAATTACTTAGTCTACTATATAATTGGTCAATTGATGACACCACATGAGTGCAATTATAGCACCACGAGTGTAAAGCTCTCAAGATGGCCTATAGTGCTCATGAATTTAGACACTATTTTCTTAGTAACTCTTGTATTCTATGTCGACCACCAAGCTCTATTGTATCGAATAAACAAGGCAATCATCCAAGGATGAATGGTAAGGTGAATGCTATTATTATAGGATTTTAATTTCAATGTCACTCACAAAACAAATAAGTTCCATGTAGGTGCAAATTGTCTATCACATCTACCCGCTTAGGATCAAAATCAAGGAGTTACTACTGAGCTCCCAGATGCTCAATTGTTTGTCTATGGATCTATCTAGTATGATGATATTCTGTACTGCTTGTTGTAGATCACATTCCCCAAGCATATGCCTTGAGATAAGCGAAGGAATTTGGCTTTGAAATCTTGGAAGTATAGCTTGATTGAAGGATAAATATATCATCAAGGAGTGGATGGGGTCCTGCATCGATGGATACTACCTCATAAATGACAAAAAATGATTAATGAGGCACATACCAAGCTTGCTTGAAGTCATTTTAGTGGTGATGTCACAACTCAAATTTTGCAAGTAGGCCCTAGGTGAATTTTGAACTCAAAAAGGGCCTCTTGCATTAGGCCCTTAATAAATCAAGATTAGGGATTGGCCAAGAGGAAGGCCTGAGCATTGAAAGAATGGAGGTTTTGGAACCTCTTTTGATTGGTGGGAGAATTGACAACTAGCCTCTTTACCTCTCTTTACTTTGGTAAAGGTATTAGAATGGAACCGTTTGAGGCTGTCTCTACGACCCATTAGGCTCACAACAACGTCGCCTTCACAAGCTTCCCAAACAGTGCTATCGAATGAGGCAATACGGATCCTGGTCAATGCACAAGGAAGGGGGGTTGCCCCACCCCGGGCTGCACCTGTATTCCCAGCAGGGGTCACCAATCCCTCTAGGAGTCGACCCAATCTCCTTCCAAGCCAAGAACATTTTGGAAACAGAAGGACAGCCTTTAACCGTGCCATCAATATAACCCAGAATGATAAAAAATACCACACTTTTCTTTTTATTTGAAATAAATTTTGCATTAAAGAGCATTTACATTCACAGCTGCCCCAGTGTGGAATAGCTACTACTCACAAGATAAAACTAACAAGTAAAAGTAGTAAAAGCAGCACCGCTAGTACAAAGGAATTAAAAACACTCAAAAAACACTTCTAGCTTGATTGCGGAAAGATATCCATATAATGTGCATCGTACAGAGAGAAAAGCAAGGAGGAAAGGGAAAAATGATAAACATCCACAGCAAAATATCCATAGAGCCGAGTACATGCATGATATCATGACCATAAAGCCCAATACTAGCACCAACTGAAAAACTGAGTATAGTCAAAGGTGGTGATATATCTCCCAAACAACCAAAACTACCTACCAAAAGCAATACGAGAAAAATGGACATGGAGATAAGCCCCCAATCTGGGAAGAAAGTCACAGGCAACCAAGCAAGTCTAGAGTAGATGAAGGACTATCTCCCTTGGATGCGAACAAGATGGACAATACAAAAATGTAATACGCCTAGCAGCCAAGAAAGAACCCACTAGCAAACCACCAACCAAACATCGCCATAAGAAAAGCTATAGTCTAAGCAGGAGCTTATTGTTCCAAATGTGGCCAAGACAAACCCTCCACCAAGCAAGTGGTTTATCAAGATGCTAGACAGAGTGACCCTGCTCTATCAACCAATGATTCACAAATTAACTTCTTGGGCAAAAGCTTTACAAGCCCTTTATTTCTAGAATCCGACATATGTTGATTTTTCCAAGCACTTTTTATCATTTGTAGCAAAGGAGACTTGAAAATATTCCAACACGCAAGGAAACATTCAACTGTGAGACCATCCCAGCCAAGAGATTTTCATCTACTTAACTCCATTTCAGTGAAAGGAGATTCCAATTCCAAAGCCTGTGCTGGTTGGAGAGAGAGTAGGGAGAGAGAATAGGAGTGACATGTTGTAGTAAATGTTGGTCGATCTACATTCTCGAATCGAGAAGAAAAATGATGGACACAAGCTGTAGCAAGAAGACGTCCAAACTCCATTAGAAAGAAGAGCCCCACAAATACTTTCAGAGTGCCTCTTATAGTGAATACTTTTAAAAAATGCTTTAGACAAACATCCTTTATCCAAGAAAGCCCTCTGTCGTGCCCGGATCTCCCATTTAGAAATGTTTCTATTGTCATTACATTGCAGACAATTTCTAGCCTGACATAATTTATTATTTTCTTCCAAAGGAAGAGGCCTGAAATGACTAAGTTCAAATACTGACAATCAACTTTAGCCTGGGCAACATTCACCCTCAAAATCTTCATATAGTTTTTGCCATAATCCCGAATTACTACTTGCATTGCATTCTGACATCAAAAGGTTCCCAAGCCTAGTCAACGTCAAATTGTGACTGTTGTTGCAAGAGGGGCTGAAATGCATCCTCAACCATGGCTTGATATTCATTATACTCTAAATTACTCTTATTGACAATGAGCAACCTTCTGTGTGTGAGCTGATCATCCGACATGTCATGAAGAGAAATCCTCAACCAAAGAGGGGCATGATCAGAATGCGTGAAAGCATAATCCAACCAAAGTTTGATAGTGAGATTATCATTGCGCTGAGGATTGACCCAGTACCACCAACGATCCAAACGAGCCCAATAAGAAGATTGAGCATTATGCTGAAAAGTATAACTTGACAACATGGGGTGTGATTCCTTCTAGAGATCAAGAAGACTTAGCTGAAGTAATAAATTAGACCAATGATGGCACTCAAAAGCCAACATATGAGTGTTGCCAAAAGCATTGTCACCCTACTGAGGAGCATTATTTAGACCCCCACAAATAAAGGCATGCTACCTCCAAGGATATCCTTGCATATCAACCCAAATCAAACTCTACTACGAGAGGATTGAGGCACATAAACAGATGCGAATTCAAAAATTTCTCCCTAAAATGCCCATCGGCACTTTACAATGTGCACTCTCCACAATGCATTCCTGATATGCACTGAACCATGACCTATGAGGGGTCATATGACATGAAGCACATGGATCTAACATCCAATCACCGAGAATGGGTACATCAGTGGCCAAGAAGGAGGTGTCAGACATAGACAAAAGAATGCCTTCATCACTGCTACTGTCAGTGGAAACCCTGGCATCCACGCCTTGAAGCTCATCATGCTTCTTCTCCTTCTTCCTATCATTCTTAACCTTGCTCTTCTTCTTGCATCTTCTTAGCCATTTCCAGCAATACTTTTTCATGTGGCCATACTTTCCACATTAGAAACATCTAAAACAAGTCCGAGAGCTAGACTTGCTCTTGGTCCCCCTTGAACATGACCTGTTTCTACCAATTGATCTACCTTTGGAGTGCATATCAAGGCTGTATTTCAGCACATCAGGGCATTTCAACCCATCATGCTGTAACATAACACTATCATGGTCATACATCTAGCGTATACGAGTATAGAACTCATATGCATGGCAGTCTACACCCTGTACACCATCATGTACCTGCAAGTAGACTGACTTCGAGAGTGATGACTGAATGATAGAGCATGCTTGCTCATCCATGTCATCCCAATCACTCTGTTTAATGCTATTAGGCTTGACACCTTTGCATTGAATGGGCTTATGCTGCCTCTTCTGCACTAACACATCATAAATCTGCTCTTTCCAATACTGAAAGTTTGATCCATCCAACCTCTCAATATCAAAGAGGGCACTACCAACTGTAGATGCCATATCTGTGGCACAATAGCTCACAACCAAAGAGCAGTATAGTGCAATAGGCAACCCAAATGACCAAAAAATATAGTGTTGTCCAGACCAATCAGGTCTCCGAATAAACTAGCTGATCCAATGCTCAAAAGCACTCAGCCATAAAGAGGCATAAACAAGAATATATGCAGCCCAGTAACCTGCCAATGCCTGTGGCAATCCAAGTAGGAAATGCACTGAACCAAATGAGCAATGCCTGCTCAACCAATGGCAATAGGAGCCCAGCTCAACTATCCATAAACATCAGTGCGGCATCCACCAATGCAAATCCATAATGCATCGAAATGGCATTTACTGCATCACCAATGCATCACCTCAAGCGCACAATCCTTTGGCAACAAAATCAAGCATTCACCACTTGCCAAATGTGCCAAAGTGACTTGCCAAAATGCCAATAATGCCCTTGGACTGAAGTGAGATCCCAATCACTTTCTGTAATTTACTGTGAGTTCCCAATTCACTGTTGTGCAAGAGAAATTCCTACAACAATACCTCACAGCCACTTTGGGCAAGATAACACGCTGTCCTTGTTTTTGAACAGCGATATCTTTTCACTGAAAGACCGGATGCCAAAGCTGTAAACAGCAAGGTTGTAGCTGGTAGAAAGATCTACAACTTGTCAGTTGACCTCAAGAGCCAAATCCTTGTGGATTCTCAGATATTCTCACCTGAAAAACAGCTTCCTGCACATTGGTTACAAATAGACAGTAGACTGCAACTTTTTGTGGTTTTGCAGAGGCTGTAACTCCTGCAACTTATACCGGATCAACTTGCTTCCAAAAGCAAAGTTGTAGTATGTTCTGTGAACTACAACTTTCCAGTTCGGCACAAAGTGCAATTCCGCACCAGGAAAGAGATATTCAGTCCTGAAAATGACTGTTTTGTCATAAAAACAGCAACAGCAGCTTCCTTGTATGTTTGCTGCCCTTTACAACACTCATTTGCTCCGGCAAAACAGCCCAAAAATGGTCAAAATACATCCAGCAGATCACCCCGTATGTCAACTACAACACCAGCAATGGCAAGTACAATGCCCAGCCAAATCAGCCCCGAGAATGCTCACAGACCAGCGATAAAATAGCCCAAAAGCACTGGACTAATGAGCGCACACAGCTCAGCAGTAGGCTGCAACCAATTGCTTAGTGCACGAGCACAAAAATGCCAAAACTCCACTGTGCAAATCCCGTAAAAAACACGTAAAATGTCCTGCAAACGCCTCAAGATCAGCGTGTCCTCAGCTCCAAGAGCACAAATGCAATCACTGGCAATCCCCCAGGCATCCAACTGCATCAAACATGCAATCCAGAGGCTCCCCAACAGCTCCCAGATGAGCTAGAGACAATGGCAAAGAACTATGCCAAGACTGGAACCTGCAAGTGCCAAGAATGGCTATGGCACCAAAATAAGACCCAAATCTGCCAGGAGGAAACCTCGATGTGAGGTTATAGGTAGCACAATTGCAAATTTTTAGGAAGCCTGGCATCGACGGAATCGCAATCAGAGGACTGTGCGAACTCCACCACAAGTTGCATATGCAGCTCTCTAGCACTCCTTCACGGTCTCCTACGCCAAAGAAGTTGCTCACCAACCGACTCCTGGCTCACAGAATAGCAGCAGCAATTGCTCTTGACGCCTATCTACTAGCTGCCCATGACACCTAAATAGCTGCCATTAAGCTCCTTATGACCTTAGCAGCTCCAATGAGCTCCAAGGTGCCCTCGGCTACACGGGTGATAGCAAATGACCAGCTCCATCAACCTCACATCAAAGCAATGGACTCTACAGCCCCGCCTTCAAGCAATTCGCCTCCTTCAACGAAGAAGCACACAGCATGGGCTTCGATGCTTCCAGCATTCACACAACAAAGAACCCGACTGCTCACAACGGATGTACCAAAAGTCCCAGCCGCTCCATAGTTGCCGTGATTCTTCCGACTCGGCTAGCAGCGTCAAGTGCCTTCATAGACCCGGCCAGCAAGCCTCTCTCCATCGACCAAGGCAAGGCCAACAAGACGCTTCGTCCAACCGATCGGACTACATCAGCTAACGTCTACGGACCTCCAAGCGCCAGTAGTCGAGATAACAGTACCGCCTCCTTCCTTATCCACCACGGCTACAACAACTGTAGCAATCGGTCGCTCCACAAGCTCAATGGCCAGCAGCTCTGATACCAATTGAGGGGGAAGAGCAGAGCACTCAGGAAGGGATAAGGAGACACCAAAAGTGGTGGAGCAAAAGCTACTCTAGCTTATTCCTCTATCATATATATATGAGTATACATGGGTACTATACAAGTGGGTGGGCACACTGCCCTTTACCCCAACAAAATGAGCACATGAGGGCGTGAGCAAGCCACTAGGCTATACGTGAACATGCATAACAGGCCTGGCGGGAACCTCAGAAGGGTGTGCAGGAGGCTAGAAACGCCAGAGCTTCTCCTCTCTCTCACCACACACCACACACACACACACTTTTTTTTTAGTGAAATCATATATTTCTCTGTGGGAAACCTCAGAAGAGGTGAAAACCCACCATGAAGTACAAAATTAAAAAGATTACAAGAAGGCCCCTGGGAAAAGCCAGGAGGTTAACTGAAAACTAGAAAAGTTGAAAAGTCGGTAGTTTATTTGCCCAAAAAAACTCCAAAAAACAAGAGGAAAATATGAATTTACATGCCTCCAAGAGGCGTCATAAAGACAATATCCTCCAAAGTGATCCCCTATTGTACTAAAAAAGCATTGAGTGAAGTAGTAGTGCCATCAATAAAATGAAATTTATTTTGACCTTTGTGATTCTTTTTGACAAAGCAAGAAGACAGAACCATTGAATCACTAGGTCAAAAACCTATTGCAACATAGGATGCATATCCTCAATTGTAAAAGTACTTTTTGGGGGAGGAGAAGCATCCTGAGTATTTTGCACTCTCAAATCCATTGGCTTTTCCACTGTATCATTATCAACTATATTGGAAGGAGAGAGATCCAACTGTGTGTCTTGTTGTTTCAAATCCACCTTCAAATCCTCATAACCATCAAGAACTATATCCGAGGGAGATATATCCACATGTAACTGCAATTCAGGCTCCCAAATATCAGAGATAATAACAATGGAAGAAGTGGAAGCTGGAGGAAGAAGGATCATCAATAGGAGCCAAGTGAGACTTCTGCAACTGAGAGTCTGCCATAAGGGTATCCTGGCAAGAAAGAATCTGGAAAGGATTTGACAGTGTAACTGAAGCTTTCCCTTGAGTGTTCACCCATCTCCATTCTTTTTTAAGCTTGGGCTATTCCAACTTTTCACACTGGAGAGGAATGGAAACCTAAGGGAGGGGCAAAACACCTTTTACATAATTCGAATGACTTGCGGATGTAGGGCAATATCGAGAAAAATGACCAACCTGCTTGCATTTGTAACACGCATTTGGGAGGAAGCAAATTTTAACAAAATGCAAAAATGATGGGTCATACCAAAATCAAGATCTAATCATAAACGTATGGCCTGATCCATATTCCACAAGACAGACTCGGATGTCCCTGCTCAAAATCAAAAAATCTTGCTTGGGCAGATGCAGGACTCTGCCCAAAAGAGCTGCAATAGAGGAGATATGCGGGAGCAAAGGTATGGGCAAGGATTTGAGAGTGACCCATACAGGATAGAAACGCATGAGGTTCTTGGCTGGGTCAAAAAGAGGATCCCAAGGCATAGCGTATGCAAAGAAACCTGCACCATGAACCCCTGCCTTATTGACCAAATGATATACTGTTTCCACATCAATACATCTCGCATAATAAAAACCTTTTCCAAGAAAAACAAATGACAAGATTTTCTCCACCCCAACAACTATCGACCAGGCACGTAGGGAAGCCGAATTCATTACTCTACCCATGAAATAGAGACAAACTCCGAGTTGTGCGTGATAGATACTATCAATAAAGAGTCCGAAGGGAGAGCCCTACACATTTGCGAAAGCGAATCTTGAGCTTCCAAAATAGAATCTTCACATAAACAATTTAGAAGATCCCCTTGCAGCGATGACGATGGAAAAAGACAGAACTCTGATTTAAGCATTTTGTCAGGCTGAGGAGAATTGAGGGCATCAAGGGGCCATTTTTTCCTTGTAGAGGGTGAGAGAAGGCAACGGTGGACTAAAAGGTAAAAGGAGCACCAACAAAAGGAACAAAAGTCCAAGAATGGCAGCTGAAGACTAGAACATCTGACGTATCTACAAATGTAAATGAAACAACTGACGTAACAGTATTGTTTGCTCATGCAAGAACAAAGGACGAAAGTGATGTTCTTGACGAAAGTGACTGAGTTCAGTGAGGTCTTGGCAAGTCAATTTAGCCTGAGTAACAGTTTCCCTCATAGTCTTCATGTAAGACTTGCCATAACCTCTAATTACAACTTGCATTTTGGAAACAAAAAAATCCCATGCATTATCAATATCAAAGTGGCTCTGAGAAGACAGAGATTGATAAGAATTAGTAACCATTGCCTTGAAAGTAATATGCTACGAATAGCTATTGTTCAGAATCAGATGTCACCTTTGAGGTAGTCTATCATCTGGGATATCATGAAAAGATAGCCTCAACCATAACAATGCATGATCTGAATGCACAAAGGCATAGTCAACCCACATTGTGCATGTAAAATCATGATTTTGTTACGGGGCTACGCTATATCAACGATCCAAACGTGCCTGGTAAGAAGAAAGGACATTATGTTGAAAAGTGTATCCAGGTGACAAAGGCTGCAATTCCTTCCAAAGATCAACCAAATCAAGATGAATCGGTAATTGAGACCATGCATGCCTTTCAGAGGTTAACATATGAGTATTTCCTTATGTATTATCACCCTATTACGGAGCATTATTAAAATCCCCACATATAAAGGCATGATATCTCCATGGATATCGGTGCATGGCATCCCAAATTGCACTTCTATCCCGAGAAGACTGAGGTGTATATACACAAGCAAATTCAAACACCTCGCCTTGAATGATGCATTGAAGAATAATCCATCTCCCTTAATTGTCATTTAAAGCAATGGCTGGTTGAAGCTCATGCTTAATCAGAATGACACCACCTGAGAAAGAGTGCTCCCCAGCATAAAAGATATCATAGCCGCAGTAATGATCTGTCTTTCCTACGTAGACATGTTGATTGTGTTCTTGTAATTTCACTATATCAGGCTAAAATCGATTAATATACAACTACACACATTTCAATTTCCTACTGTCGTACATCCCCTGAACATTTAAGGTAAGACATTTGATATGAGCAAACATAATTATAAGTATTTATAGAAAAAAACAGTTATGTACAGCAGCAACCTTCAAGATGTCAACCATGCATTTCTACCTCAAGGTCAAGACCTCTTCCCTGAGAAGAAACATCCGCCTGAGAATTGGATTGCAATGCAACAACCTCTTCTTCAGGGAAGAGAGTTCTGCTAGCTGTCACTGCAACCCATGTGATTCCAATTCCTAAGTTGACCTCTAGAGAATTTTCACTAAAAGATACACCATTCTAAGTGCGAGGGGTTGGAGGTCATCGAACAGAAATAACTTTTCTTGGACTTTACCATCCATCAATTAGAGTTTTTGATCTTTTTGCTGAAAGTTGAATAGCAAGAAGTGAAGGGGAAGAAGCATTCCCATTTGAAGCAACTAGACCTTTGCCTTTATCCTGATTCACAAAAAGCTATCTATTACCTTTATTTTATTCCCAATAGAGACAGGAGCATGCTTATTGGACAACTGAGCAAGCAAAGTAGTAAGAGGCATTTTATGTTGACTCATTAAACACTGCGAAGCCATATGCCCAAATTTTTTACATTCAAAACAAGCCCCTGCAAATAATCCCCATTTCAATTTATAAAATGCACTTCCTATGTCAACATTGTTCACCATGACTGAATAAGACTCCGGTGTGAGATTATCAATATTCCAAAGAATGCAAAACCACGGTGGACAAACTACTGTGCCTAAAGTTGCTGCAATTTTAGGCAAGAGTGAAGCCATACATTACAGGAAGTCTACAACTTTAACCCAGACCGGACATCGAGGTCGAATCAAAGCTTGATAATCCCTTGTTGAGGACCATGGCAAAACGTGCATCATTTGCTACCCACAAAGGACGACGGTGTGAGATTATCAATATCCCAAAGAATACAAAACCACGGTGGACAAACTACTGTGCCTAAAGTTGCTGCAATTTTAGGCAAGAGTGAAGCCATACATTACAGGAAGTCTACAACTTTAACCCAGACCGGACATCGAGGTCGAATCAAAGCCTGATAATCCCTTGTTGGGGACCATGGCAAAACGTGCATCATTTGCTACCCACAAAAGAGTGACGAATGTTCCAAAAGCATTTACCTGTGAACCTCATCTACCATAATGACCTCAAAAAAGGCTCTAGCTGCATGGTGTACCTTACGAACAAACGAGCCAACCAGTGTTCGAGCTAACCAATTGCCTATCTCTACAACAGCTAACATCTGACCTAGATAAAATAAAATGACTGTATTTTTTGCATATTCTCTAACTGGATCCACAATTTCATCCACTTCAACCATGAGACCAACCGATGGAATAGAGTCTTTCCACTCTTTTCTTGTGTCTGCAAATCCTTCGTGCATGACATCATAGACCAGTTGTGCTTCAACAGCATCATGCACGGGGTCATGCAGGCACAACATATGTGTAGAGAGAGAGGTATTCAATGTGAGCCAAGCATTCTGAAATTTTTTAGTGTACAATAGAGTAAATTATTTTCGTTTCCAACTAAATTACAGGGAGTCCCTTGCATTGCAAATTTCTACAAAATGAACAATGCATCAACCCAAAGAGTCAAGCATGAAAGTCTTTATTATATGTTTTGGCATTGTGCATCCTTACAATAAATACCTGTAAACTAGCACTCTATGCTATATGTCCATAATCTTGTGCAAGAATCCCTCCGTTTCCCCCTCAAACAAATTCCCTATGAAGGAAAGACGAAGGAACAAAACGAAAGCACCCAAGAGGAATAGGGCAATGTTGGCGGAGGGTCGCATGCGCGGGAAAAAGATAACTAGGATGAATTGCTTTTTTGAACACAATACCTCTGTGAGGCCAAATTCAAGATCCTTGAATACACAATGATTTCAATACCCAATGCAAGAATTTGAAAGTGCCTTTAGCATTATTCTTACTAATTTTCAGCAGAGCTATGGAAGCTCTGATCACAACAGTCTAGTTCAGATTCACCACTATCAATTATCAGATGATCTGTGCTGCCTTAGGTGCTGCTCGAAAGGCAGCACCGGATCATAGAGAGAGATTTTAACAGTGACCCGTTTATGTCGTAAATTTTAAGCGCAATGGCATCTTAAGGTGCGTATTTGGCAGCTATAACCACCCACAATCACCATGCTGCCCTTCTTGTGTGGGAGGGATGTTCTCGATCCTTCTTTGTTTATACAAAGCGATTGTTTTCCAGAACCAGTCAACAGTAAGTATACCCAGGTATATGCTGCACATCCATGTATCTGCACTAAGTAATTTCACATGGGTACCGTCAACATCATAGACTATGTGCCAGGTCCTAAGGAAAGATGAATCTGGGAAGCTGCCACATAGGCCACTATTCCTGCCGCATAACCTGCAAATGCAAATCCACTGACCTGCACATAACACAATTTGAGAAGCAATGAAGAAATTGATTAGCATCCATCATGTACAAATAATGCTTGAAAATACTGAAAATGACATTCAACACTCACCTTCTTGAGGTACCAAAAAAAATCAGCTTTCTCCATGCCCATGAAAGCAACCCCAGCTGCAGATCCAACTATCAGAATGGACCCTCCTGTGCCAGCACAGAAGGCTATGAGTTGCCAAAGTTTACTATCCATGGGAAATGTTGATAAATCATACATCCCCATAGATGCTGCCACGAGCGGTACATTGTCTATCACAGCCGAGGCAAGGCCGATGGTGCTTGCAATAAGTTCCACACTAGGGATATTGGCATTCAGATATTCTGCTAGTTCTTGAAGCACTCCAGCAGCCTGCAAACTGTCAGTAACAACCATACATTCTCAGTACAGTATGCATTCAAAGAGAAACTAAAAATGAAACACAAAAGCAATTCATTCTCCTCAGCTTCAACAGATCTTTCACCAACCTTCCTACAGAAAGAAGAATTCCTAGAAAAAACAAAACGCCTTGGGTATCGATGCGAGAAAGTGCTTGAGGTACTCTCAATTTTTGACGTTCAGAATCCCCATAATGGATTGCATCTGTCAATATCCACAAAACCCCAAGACCAAGCAACATTCCTAGGTAAGGTGGAAGACCAGTAAGCGCTTTGAAAACCGGCACAAATAATAGTGCCCCAATGCCTACAGCAAAGACAAGTCGTCCTCTGGGAGCCATTGGCTCTGAGGCCAACATGGGCTTTAACTCCTTCCCATTCATTTCACTGCATTGATCAAACCATTTTCAGAAAAGTCAGGAAAACTATATAGATAACGCTCCCCACGTGTTAAGAAACTTTGTTCTACGTTGAAATGGAAATTAATATCACAAGAACGAAAAACACCGACCTGCTAAATGACATGAGAGCAAGTGGAACTGCCAATGAGATAGCTGACGGGATGAATAAGCCCTGCAATCCCCAAGTAGCAAGAGCACTCAAAAACGGTTCCATATCATGACACATCCTAACCCATCCCATCTAAACTTTATGAGAAGTTGGTTTTACTACGGAGCTGCACTCTAAAGCCAGCTACCATGTTGAGATGACTTAACCTGGGTTAAATACCTATAATGTCAACAACCCATAATTGCACAGTTTTTCTAGTTCCAGTATTAGGTCCATTTTTCAATATGCAATCCACAAGATGGTTCTTCTCATGCCTACTTCTGCAGAAAAGCAGAGATATAACAATGGAAGAGATGCTGTCCCAAGTGATCCATCCAAAGCTAAATCTCACCATGATAGTTCAGTGCCTTTTTTAGTTTTATGAGTTTTTCATGCATCATAATATTCATGTCCCTCGGGAAAGAAGAATCAAAGAATTATTGCTAGAACAAGCTACAAGAACATAAACAACACCTCAACTCAAAGATTGCCTCACATATGCTTATGTGGCAAGACAGAATTCTAAAAACAGAGACTGATCCATGTAGGTATTGTTTATGCCCAACTCTCAGCTCTATGGAGAATCCACTGTGGATGTTTATCATTTCTTCCGTTCCTCCCTGCTTCGCTCTCTGCAGGATGCAAATTTTATGGCAGATCTTCCTGCAGCCCAGCTAGAAGTGTTCTTTCACTGTTTTTAGTTTTCTTGTACTAGCTGTTCTTTACTAAAGCAGCTACAATATGTTTTCTTTTCAGGTTTTTTAAGCATATGAGTAGTAATTGTCTCACTTCAAGACAACTATGAATCATGAATGTGAATGCTTCTTAGTGCAAAATTTCTTTTACAACCAAAAATGTGTGTGTGTGTGTGTGTGAGTGAGTGAGAGAGAGAGAGAGAGAGAGAGAGAGAGAGAGAGTGTGTGTGTGTGTGTGTGCGCATTCGTGTGGTACTGTGTGTGAGTGAGAAAGAGAGAGGGTCGTGGAGGAGCTTGCTGCTCGTCTATTGTGCTGTTCAGCCCCCTCCTGGGGAGTGCTGGAGTCTGTGTGGGCGTGTAGATAAATCATGTTTTCTGTCTCGCTAAATTTCCCCTTTTTTTCTTTGCTGCAAATTCGCCTTTTTTATCCATATTTTGCCTTTCTTTGGGGGTTCTCTCGGCACATTGCCCCCTTTCAATCTTCTGTCCATTTTTTAATTCTACGGGTCTCACCCTTTCAAGGCTTTTCCTTTGCTGTTGTTTACTGTTTCTAGCCCTTCCCTGTAGGGTTTTCTCAGCAGGGAAATAAGTTTAACCAATCCTTTTTCCCAAGAAGATGGCATATGTTGAGATTCCTAAGCATGATTAATCATATATTACAATGCAATTGAAATGGCATCCTAATAGGGCAAGAAGAACTCCACAGTAAGACCACCCCATCCTTGAGATTCCCATTTGCCACGAGTTGAGTGCCTCCTTCAATTCTTTTTCATCAAAGGGGCCTCAATTTGTATGGCTTGATGAGGAGTGAGGATAGGACTGACGTGTTGCAGTGGTTTCTGCCATGCCAACATCAGCCTTGAGAAGGGAAAAGGACAATCAAAATCCTGAGCAAAGTGAATAAACCAAGCCTGAGCAAGTTGAGCACGTGAAGAAGTCCAGCTACCATCCACAAGTTTCACCCAAATATTATCACTTTGTCTCTTTAAAAAAGGTCTTTCAGGAGCAGCCCTTGACAATAAAAGCCTTCTGCCTGGCCCTAGTTCCCATTTCTCTAGTTTTCTTCGATTATCGCCCTGCAAGAAAAATCTAGTCTGACATCAACAATCAGCCTCAGCACGAGACAAGCCTCAAATGGAGCTAAGTTCCACCAAGTCCTAAGAAGTGCTTTTAGCCATTGCTATATCCTCCCTAAGGGCATGAATATAATTCTTGCCATAGTCAAGTATGACATGCTGCACACAAGCAACATAAGTAGACCATGTGACAACGCCCAAAGAGCAGCAATGGCATCATGGACCATGGTTTTGAAAGTGTCATGCTGCAAATAACTATTGTTTAGCCTTTTGTCCAGTAGCCTGTCATTTTGCAAATCACAGAGGAGAGCTTCAATCAGAGAGGAGCATGATCTGAATGCGTAAATGCATAATCAGCCCACATAGAGCAAGTGAAGACATTGAATTGTCGTGCATTAAATATTTAACACCGATCCAATCAAGTCCTGTAAGATGACTGCACATTATGCTGGAAAAGTGAAACTAGGAAGCAAGGGCCACGTTTTTTTCCTAAGGTCAGCTAGACCAAATTGAAGGAGAGGTTAAGCCCACTACACCTGCTCTGAAGCTAGAATATGCATATGTCCAAAAATATTATCTCCGGGATGCGGAGCATTATTGAAATCTCCACATTGAAAAAACATTTTGCCCCCATAGATATTGTAGCATAGCCTGTCAGATTAATGCTCTTCAATTTGAGGATTGCGGTGCATACACCGAAGAAAACTCATATATTTCTTCTTGAAGAAGATGTTGCACAACAATCCATCGACCTTCTCAATCATTATAAGCCACAACTAGTTGAAGAGCATGCTTCACAAGCACTGCCACACCAAAAAAAGCAGTGCCACCCGCGTAGAAAACATCATAGCCAGCGAAATTCCCTGACTGACCAGCATATCTATGCTGATTATGCTCCTGCAAGGCTACTATATCAGGTTGCAATCTATTGCCAAAATATTTTCCATTACACAAACCCTGTACATTGTAAGTCAAACATTTTATGTGTCATCAAATTAATAGCTATGTACACTGGTAATCTCACAAGCCAATACATCAAGACTGCATGTCCACCTCAGGATCTGAGCGTTACCCTCATTTGAAACAACAACCTGATGAGAGGGGAGCAAACAGGTAACTTTTTGTTCTGGGAAAAGAGTACAACTTGTTGCCATTGCAGCCCATGTGATGCCAATTCCTAAATTTTCTGCAGGGGTATGGCCATTGGAGGATGCACCATTCCATGTCTAAGGAGGTAGAGCTCTCCTAACCATAACAATATTCCTCAGAGTCTGCCAAGTTTCAGTATAATTTTTTCCTTGGCTTTATTCCTCAGAGTCTGCCAAGAATCAGTATCATTTTTTTCCTTGACTTTAGGTTGAGCCTAAATCATTACCATTAGTAATAACCTTAGCCTCCCCCTTATCCTATGCTGCACTTGTTGGTTTATTGCCTTCGATTTTAACCCCAAAAGCCCCAGCGGCATCCTTGTTTTTGTACAAGGCAAGGCATCACATCTGGAGGCATTTTATGCAAAATCAAGGGGCATTGTGAAGCCATGACCCAGATTTTCTACACCCAAAGCATGCACCTGCAAAAAGACCCCATTTCAACGTGTAAAAGGCACTCCCCATAGCAACATTATTAACTGTAATAGAATAAGATTCTGGAGTGGGAACATCTCTGTCACACACACACACACACACACACACACACACACCTTTTTTTGGGTAAAGCAGATATTTCATGTTGAAGAATGTACATTCATAGCTGTCCAAAGTTGACACTGCTACTCAAAACGAGTAGCGGTAATAAAACACTTCTAACTGGTCCAGAGGAAGATCTCCAAGCGAATGAGCATCTTGGAGAGACCGATACGAAGATAATTGGAAATAAGGAAAAACATCTCTAAAGAGTACTCATACAGTTGATTGGTGCGAGAACAATACAACAACCAGAAAGCCCAATAGCGAAACCAAGAGAAGAATCGAACATAGTCCCGCATAGTAACATGTCTACCAAACAGCCAAAACGCCTTGCCGAACGAAATCCTGAGAAAACGAGCACGAAGCCATGTCGTCAATCTGAAGAGAAAAGCACGGGCAAGAGGACAGGTCTAACACACGCTCCTGCCGATGAGAACAAGTAGGACATGCTGAAGAAGCAATATGTCTAGCAAGCTAGTGAAGTCCCCACTAGTAAAGCCCCTACCAAGCAACGCCATAAGAAAACCCGCTACTTGGGACAAAGCTTATAGCTCCGGATGCACCAAAAAGAAATTATCCACTTGGCCACTACATGTTCACCTTTGGATCATGCATTCTATTCTCATGGGCCATGGCTTATGTTCAGTTTTATTTGCCATTTATTCCTTGGTCTTCTTGGGATATTCAGAAATTTTTATCACTAAGGTTATGGGATGCTTTTGGCGAACCAAGCATGATAGTAAGGCGCTTCGTCTTCTCAAATGCAATTATGTTTGTTTGCCCAGGATGCATGGGGGTTTGAACATTCTTGATCTTCACACTCATTAGCCTACAAGGTCACACACACACTCTCTTTTTTGCAAAAGGCAATACGTCATTAAGAGAGAATGTACATCCGAAGCTGAAGAACTAAAAACAATGAAAGAACACTTCTAACTGGGCCGGAGGAAGATTTCCCTGAGCAAGTGCATCAAGAAGGGACTGATGCAAGGAGAATTTTAAAAAACGAGAAACATCCACAGAGGAATGCCCATACAAATGAGAATTCTGAGCATGAATATAGAGACCATAAAGCCTAGTAACGACACCAACTGAAGAAGTAGTCATAGTCCCGTGTAGAAGCATATCTCCCAAAAAACCAAAACTGCATGCCAAAGAGACACTAGGAAAGCGAGCAAGAAGATAAGCTCCCAATCTAGTAAGAAAATATATAGCAACCGGGCAAGTCCAAAGCAGATGCAGAACTCTCTCCTTGGGATGGAAACAAGAACGACAAGCCAAACCTTCCACCAAGCTAGAGGTTTGTCAAGAGGCCAAATATGAATCCCACGCTCACATAGAATACACACACTCACACAGAACACATGAATCCAAGAACATCCCACACTCATCTTGTGAAAGCACAAGAGATGATGGAGCTTTCAACCTCATGATAGCTACAAGCTTGAAAACCATAAACTCCATCATGGGTCGCATGAACTAGCTACGATGACATCCACACTGACATAATCAGCGCCAACGGTGGGTGTAGACCAAAGTATAAAAGCAAATGCTCACACCCATGCACACTTCAGCATCCATTTATAGAAAAGCTTCATATTGAGTTTCTTTCAGCACTCCATGGTTAGTTGAAAAGGCATATCCTAGTGAAGAAGTAATCCACATTCTCCTCTATAAAGAGTATGTATGGTATCAGTCCAAATATTACCATGGTATGAGAGGGATGGACCTACGATCCATCCCATGCCTTTGTGCCTCTTGCTCTCCAGATATGCCACGCTGCAATACTTGCCAGTATCTCCCAAGAGATATCCACAAAAGCATGCACTGGTCTGGAAGGGGAGAAATAAACATTATCTAGAGAGCAATACTCAACGAAATGTCGTCGGCCCAAGAAGATCTTGCCTCTCAAAGAAGACCAGAGGCCCCAAAAGAGAAAGCCAAGCCACTGAGCCCCATGTCATATAGAAGCGTGAAGGACCAAAGGTGCTGAAGATCCTAGCAATCCCGTTCCAAAAAACCCTTGCCTGTCTGTAGTCCCATAAGCAATGATGAATTGACTCCTTGGCAGACTTGTAGTGGCGAGGACACATAGAGTCTTCCCCAAACCTAGCCCACCATAGGCTCATTGCAATCACTCCATCATCGACTCATTGCAATCCCTCCATGAATAGGCACCTAAAAGAATAGAGTGATTTTTCTATCGCTCAGCTGAAATTTGAAGGTTTGCCAAGTGAGGGGCTCCAGAGAGCCTCCAACCTCTACAACTGATCTGAAAGTTCCTTCTCTAAGTTCTAACCCCCTAAAAGCCCCTACATAAAATGTTGCCAACATGACTAAAGAGCCAAAGAAAAGGGATTTTGTCTTGATGTGCTAAAAATGGGCCTACTCTCCAATGTAGTTGGTGAGGTACTCCATGAGATCCAATATGTGCATGATATCCAATTCTAGGGATTCCCACCTTCGGCATGAGTCATTACTCTAGTGGGAAAACCTGAGGAGACTGTCCACATAAGGACCTACTCTCCAATGTAATTAGTGAGGCACTCTATGAGATCCAATATGTGCATGATTTCCAATTCTAGGGATTCCCACCTTCGGCATGAGTCAATACTGTAGTGGGAAAGCCTGAGGAGGTTGTCCACATCTTATATATACTTGGGATGTGTGTTCATAGGACCTATGCTCAACATGAAAGGGGCGGTTCATACCAGCCTGACAACTAGAGGACATGCGCCTATAAAGCCTAATAAACGTCTTTGTGAGCCCTCTACGGTATCTAAAATCAATATCATATGCTGTAGGATCGAAATGTGAGTCTACCAATGATGCGCCCTATCTCTTTTGAGAGTGCCCCCCTAAAGAGGCCAACTCATTGATGTAAGGTCCGAACAAAGTGGGAGGTAGTCCTGCTTCACGCCAATGGTGCTACTCGCCTCCTTTGATATCCCATGTCTAGTGTAGGCTCTGCCTACCAAACTCTTGTATAAGGCCATGACAACCAAATGACATCTGCAATGCCCAACACTCAAAGTCGTGAAATGAGAGGATCAAATCAAAGCCCTTCTAAAAATCAACATAGCAACAAAATGCATTCTATCTGCAGTGCCTGGCCTCCCTCACTAAGGGCTCTAAGAGTGCAATCCAAATTCGAATAGTCTCCCAAAACCTCCCTCATCTGCTCAACCATATACTTTAGCCATCAAAAATGGCTACAACAATTGTCTGATAGTTCCTTGGGTCCATATGGTCTCTTGCTTTGTGGATTTGGATGATAGTGAAATTGAGAGAGAACTCACTTCCATTGAGAGACTTGGTGCTGCTCAAAAGAGGGGCTGGAGAGGGCTGAGTACAATTGAAACTTTTCAGTAGTAGGAGGTCAGCCTGCCAGCCAACTTGGCAAACCATTTGCTGGCCTTGGCACGCCGCTTCCCAAGCCCCTTGGCTTCCCCATTTGGGAAGCCAATTGCCCCAGATGGTGGCCCGTTTGGCCACCCTACAAAGTGTACATATGGGACAGCTGCACGCGAGTTGGTGAGATCCCACGTTAACCCCCTCTTTGCCCATGAATCCTCTATGATAGCCTATCCTTACATGCCTATGGATTTTTCCTCCTTGAGGCTTTAGAGATGAGCAAATAAAGACTAAACTAGAGGAAGAGGGTGAAGCATTGACATTCCAAACATGATGGGATTGTCTCCTATTGTATCTATTTGAATATTACTTGCTCATTATGCATTAAATTGTTGTATGTGTCTTTATGTGAATGCCTTATGTTAGGTTCCGATAGCTCAAGAGAGCACTCTTGTTGTGCCACTATGCAACATGCAACACCAATAAAGATGAGGATCTTGAAAGGCTTTCTCACACACCTCGCATAAATGAAACATTCATGATACCATAAATAAATCCCACAACACTTTGGCCTAGCTTGAAAGGCTCCTAAGTTCACTCTCTTGCCTTCACCCTCAGCCCTTTTACTCCAAGGAAATGATTAAAACAGGCCAAAAAGTATTCACTTTCTCATAATCAAATGTGCTTCCATCATTGTTTGTGTATAAGATAGACTCGTGGCAAAAATCAAAGAAGCTTAAACATTCATGCCATCTTTATTGTTATTAAATACTACCATCAAGTAAAATCGAAATACAGCTTACTCCTCATGTAGTAGACACCGCACAGTCTTGTATTGAATAGCAAACCAGAATTCCCCTTTGCTTTCCACTAGACCCCAAAAGAGTAAGAAATATCCTCATCTCTTCTTCTGGTTGCGGTGAACTTTGTGCATATTGAATCCACCCTTTTGAAACTTTACCTCATTATTTATGGGGCTGTTTCCCAGTAAGATTCCAATTGGGATTGTTAATGGGCACTTGATCTAACTGTTAAGGCAGCTCTTTCCATTTGGGACTGTAAAATATGGGGATCCATCACCCTTTGGTTGGGTAGAGGTTCAATAATTGGTTATAAGCTGGTTGAGCATTTGCCTCTGCAATTTTGCCAAACCCCTCTAGCTAAATTCCATGAGCATACAGTTTGATATATAAAAGCTTTGTTGAGAAAACTTTCTAAGAGACAAGGAAACATAGAGAGCCATACTACAAAGGAGACCATGGTAAACACACCGCTTTGCAGCCAAAACCATCAAGGAATGTACATGTAGATGGGTAAGAAAATCGTTAGTTATTCTCATTGAATTCAAACCTTCATAGTTTGTATAGTTGAAATTTGTCCATGAATCCATAGCATCGTAGTTGTTACATCTCCAATTGGAGTCCAAGCACCACCAGCATTTGCAGCAATTACCACGACTGCTCCAAAATACCTACACGTACCAACATCAAAGTATAATGGCTGATGTGGGCATGCACCTTCACCTTTTTCTTTTAAGAACAACATTCTAACAGCAATACTGCAAATGATTAAAGCAAGATCCATATGGGCATGCCACCCTAAACATGACAAGTAGCCCAAATTTTCTGGTTTAAAAGTCTTAGACACCCTTGCGCCACTATCCAATGCTTCTCGTTCCATGTCTCCTACCCATGTAGACCCTTACTATATCGTACCATCACCTATAAGTTCCAAAGCTACAAGTGCTAGCTAAGTCCACTTACCGTGCAATAGAACCCTCCTAGAATGCAATTGCTTCCTTATTCAATCCTAAACCAAGGCAGAATTCTACTTTTGAGTATCAACATGATTATCATGAAGGGAATGACACAAAGAAGAAGGGCAGTGCTTTTATTTGAAAACCCTGGTCACTTCGCTTCTAAATGTTGGAAGAAAAAGGCAGATATGGCTAGACATGGTTCTAGACGTAGTGGTAAAGACACCGCGAATGTAGCCAAGACAAGACTAGTAATTCTGAGAAGGCCTTAGCTATCTCAAAACCAAATAAGTCTGATCAAGCTGATGAGTCATAGATCATTGAATCTGGAGCCTCCAGTCACTTCAATCCACACAAGGAATGGTTCTCTCTCTTAGAGAAAAGTGGCAGTGGCCATGTGGAACTAGGAGATTCCAGACTTCATCAAATCAAGGGTACTAGTAGTATACCAATACGAATGTTGAATAAAGACATATGGGACATACCTAACGTTTTGTATGTTCTAGGTGTGAAGAAAAGCTTTCTATCTGCTAGTCCCATTACTAAACATAACAAGGAGGTGGAATTTGATGAAGGAGAATATGTCATTCCAGAGAAGGCCAATAATTTCAAAATCATAGCTAGGGGCATTGAGGGAAAAGGCCTTTATAAACTGACATCATATAGACTAACATCATCTATGTCGGCCTATATCTTTTCAATTAAGTAGGGCATGAAAGGTTTGGCTAATTCGAGACAAGACAAGGCCATCAAAATCATAGCTAGGGGAATTGAGGGAAAAGGCCTTTATAAACTGACATCATCTATTTTAAGGCTTTTCAATTAAGTAGGAGAGAAATCTTGTGGCATGAAAGGTTTGGCTATTCGAACATACAAAACCTAGTCCTCATGACGAGGAAACGGATTGCCTCATCAAGAGAAGATGATTTGCAAAAGATGTATCATGGAAAAGGACGATTGTGAAAAGATCCCGAAGAAGAGTTCAAGAAAAAAAGATATCCTTGGAACATATACATTCTGATGTATGTGGTCCTTTGAATGTCAAATCAATAGGAGATACGGTTTACTTCCTAACATTCATAGATGACTATTTAGAGCACATGGGTGTACTTCTAGAAGGAGAAACTCTTGCTGAGCAATCCTATTGCGCACAAAAGGGAATACAATGCAAAAGCTACATTCCCTACGGAATTTTGTTTAGAAATTCAATCGCCAAGATAAAATAAGATGTGATGTACTCACATAAGCAAGGATATGCAATGCAAAGATCTCTGATTTTAGAAGAGTGTCCATATGTCTCCCACCACTAAGAGTAGCTGAAGAGAAACTAACAAAAGGAAAATTCTTGGAAAATTGTGTATCCATCAACATCCGCTTCTCTTTGTACTAGACACTAAAGATGAATTCATGAAGAGCTCAAAGGATTAAAATAGAGGATGTAGAAGAGTGCCATCCCATGTATGGGACATTTCATCCACTCCATGGGACATTTCATCCACTCCACCTTTTTGCAATAAGGAACTTGACCTCATGCAACATGGAAATTTCAAAAATAGCTATTAGTGGGAAAAGCAACTAGAGTTAATCATAAATTTGAAAGACATAAGACTCAACAATCAAGGAAATTAGAAGTAGATACCTATTGGGCTCCAAAGATTTACAATTTTGCATGCAAGGAACTTAAGATTCTTCGGAGGAAATGCTTCTAGTCCAGTTCAATCTCTCATGCTGATGATGGATACCAACCTAGTGCAACTGATTGGTCGACAACAGCAACAAGATATCTTGTAGTTTGCAAGAAAAGGAATAAAAATTGCTCAAGATAGAGATCAATTTTATGGCTTATGCCAACCAGAAGTATTCACCTCGAGTTCTCTTAGAGGGGGAGTGGTTTTACTTGAGAATCCCAAAAGATTGTTAGGTTGGAGAACTGGCCAAGTTTTATAAAATATCTTCTCACTTTTGTGGTCTATATTAGATCTAAAAAAGATCAGTGATGTGGCCTACAAGTTGCAACTACTTGACGGCATTTGAGTATACGTGGTCTTTCATGTTAGCAGACTGAAAGAAACGTTGGGGGTTGGAGATAGTTTTGTCTTTGAGTATGTGTTTGTTAGACTTAGGTCAAAACCAAAATTGAGGAGCTTCAAAGCCCATTTTCTCTTTGGATCTTAGATTTGTTCTACATTTTGGAGGTCATCTACTCTTAGGTACTTCTTTAGTTTTTCTCCCCATTCTCTTGTTTTATTTTCAAAATTAAAATAATTAATTAAAAATAATGATAATAATTATTTGCTTGTGTTTGCGTTCGTGCTTCATGTGTTTTCTTACATGTTTGTTGGTTTATCTTTGTTCTCTTGTGCTAGCATTAGTGTGCCACCCCCCCCCTCCCCTCCTGCTTGTGTGTGTTATGGTGGATATTTAACCTAATTGAATTCTCTCTCTCTCTCTCTCTCTCTCTCTCTCTCTCTCTTTGCGCTTTGTTTTGTCCTTTTTGCTATTAAAGTTTTTGTTGTTTCGATTGGGAGTTCAAAGCTTTAGATTTACCCAAGAGATTTTGTAATCTTCCAAAACCTAGATGACAGCATGCTTGGGTACTAATAAGAACATAAGCGAAGCTTTGCTTAATAAGTTGTTTTCATTTTTTATTGCACGATGGTGCAGCACATGGGAGGAATGGCAGCTCAGTCTATAACAATAGATAGATAACTATTGCTCCGATTCACTTGCAAGTGAAGGATAGTTTTGTATGGATGCGCAGCCATGCAATTTCAACACACATCTTGCTTCAAGTGATCGTCAAGATCTTGCATAAAGGATGGATGAAAGCAAAGTCACATCCCCAAGCAAGGTCATGATTTTGGGAAGCTCATTCAAGAAATCTTGGAGGACATTTCTTACAAGTAACGCTGAGCATCCTATACTCAATGAGGAGCCATAGAATGACCTTCGAAAAATAGCATGGGCCTTCGAGCAAGGGAGTACAAGGAGAAATTCAAGAGCCAAGGTTGAAAAGACACATGAAGTTATGCTTTCTTTCTCTTTTGTTCTCCTTTTGTTTGTTTTTGCGAATAAATCATATAAAAATAAGAGGGTTGAATAGTGTATGCTTTTACCAAAGACTAAGCATGAGAAAAAGAAATATAATAATCACACATCTATTCTAAAGTAAGGAATGGTTCTGTATTCTCGCTCTGAAGGTTTATATACTCATAAGTAGATGTAGGCATGGTAATTTCCTTAATTAATTATTATTGCTTGAAACATACGTTATGATTTGTTGAAATCACTCCACTGATTTGAATTGAGTTGGAGAAAATTATAGAGAAGAAAAAGCATATAACGACATCAATGCTAAGAAAGACTAAGATACATGAATGTTAGCTACTAGAACTATGTAGCATGAGAGCTACATCCATGACACTACGTGTTGATTATTAGCAGAAGTGGAGGGCTTATTGTTTAAGGATCTTGGGAGTGTTCTCTCCTAGGTGAAGACTTAATGGACCTTAGAGTAGTTTGGTTTTTGGCCTTGGTTTTCTATAATGTGGGACTTAGGTAGCTCATTGTAGGGAAACTCTCTCTCGTGCCCATAAGCTATGGTGGGAAAGTGAGGGGCTAACTCTCCTCCATATGGTTTGTTCCTAATAGAGTGCGTTCCTTTGTTGACGGGATTCTTATTTTTCCCTTGTGCTGCTTTGTTCTCCTGTACAAGTAGAAGCGTAGCGTAGTGAGATTCCCACTTAAGATGGTCAACATTGGTATCAAAAGTAGTCTTGAGGCATTAGGAATCCTCTACTCTCTTTTCTATGGAAGTAGTTATGCTTGAGCTTGATCCTCTTGGCTATAATGGATCCATCTCCCACATGCCTTAGGTTTTATTGTCTCTCTTGGCTGTACCGAATCCATGTCTGACATGCCCTGATGATCTCCATTGGGCAGTTTTGGGTGTCCTAACACTGTTTGTGAGGGATGCGACGTGTAGGAGATTGAGTCAAAGAAGCACTTTTCCTTCAGATGCTTGTCTACTATGAGATCCAAGGACAACACCACTGCCTTCAAGAACAATTTTGGACCACTCGCAACTTTCTTAGTCCACCTAAATTAGAGACTTGTTTTGACTTATCTACATGAGGCATAGCGATACATAGATCGATTGCTTAGAGTGTAGAGACGAGATCCTGAGGTCATAATGGAGTCCAACCAGAGGACGATCTTAGATTTCTTCCACTCAAGAGAGACTGACTAGAGGTCAGTGGGGAGATGACGTAGCCGAGACCGAGAGAGACACATAATGACAGACCTTTCAGCATATGAATGGTCCTCGTCTGTCAACTGAAACCCGTAGCATACCTGCCTCCTCAAGGTCAATGTCTGGTAGTAGAGTGGAATCATCTTTAAGTCGAAAAGTGGTGCCTGATGAGCGCTTGTCCTCGCGTTGAAGTCCCCAACTAGGAGGACTTCTCCACGGCTAGAGAAGTCAACAATGGACTGATAAAGAGCAACAAATGGAGATGTCTCATACTCACCTCGAATATCTCTCACAAAGTGGGAGGTCTCAGGGGGGAGTAGCAAATTGCAATAAACAGATCCCGGCTGTCCATGTGCCGAATCCGGATCCAAAGAAACCTGGAATGTACATCTCTCTGCTCTATTGAGATGGCCCCAAAAAGTGTGGATCTGTAAAGGACTGCAACTCCTCCTAACCCTCGAACCCCCCCTGTATCCCTCGTCTCATCTCTGTAGGCAAAACTGTATAGGATTCCGAGAAGTTCCCTGGTTCTGACCATAAGGTACCATTACAGTTCTAGATGGTTCACAGCAAAGAATGGCCTAGCCTACCCTCCTCTTCAAAATCACCCTCTACTCCAGCAACCTCCAATAGCAGAGCCCGATACGGCAAGGTTGCAACCAGGACGCCTTCCCCGTATGCGCATATCTATGACCAAGGTGGTCTTTTTGACCGACCCATTATTGGGTATCATGAACAGATTTGCTTCCTGCAAGATCAAGTGACAGAGCTGAAGATGCAACTGGCGGATGCCATAACTAGAATTCAAGTTTTGGAAGGACCTGGTAAGAAGGAAGTCATTGACGAGGTTGTAAAGTAATGTAATGCTTCCCCCCTTACCTCCCAACTAGTCTCTACAGTCAAGAATCTAGTTCAAACAGAAGTGCAGACTTACCCCCCAACTAGTCTCTACAGTCAAGAATCTAGTTCAAACAGAAGTGCAGACAGCCAAGCAAGAAGTGATTGTGGAGTTTGATGCAAAGATCAACAAAGTTGCTATTCAGGAAGAGATTAAAGAACATGCAGCTAGAAAGGATAATGCTTTGCAAATCAGAGTTGGGGGGCGTCCAAATGAATGGTATAAAGAAGAGGAATCATTCAGTGATACCTCTGCACATGTCAAAGCAGCCATGCCTACTATTGATTGGACAGCTGACGCAGATGACAATCCTAATGATGATGGTGAAGCTCGAGTAGTCCAGATCGGTAGGCGTAATGGTCATGCTATCATTACATGACAATCTCATAAGCCGAAAGGGACTAAGCTATGGATAGCCGAAGAACTCACAAGAGCTCAACTGAAGGATAAGGCAAAGGAATTAACAAAGGTTCGGGCTGCGAGGAAGGCTGGTAAATGGGCAGTCTATCATGAAGGAGTAGCACTCATTAAAGAGTTTAAATCAAAACCAAAAGACTCTCAATCTTAAACTGATGTATGGCCAGCTATATCTACGTATGTTTTGCTAGATTATCACTTAGGTACTTTAAATAAAATGGAGCTGCCTTTGCACTCTTTGGGAGGCCCTGTGCCCTCCCTAAGCTGATGTACTAGTTGGTTTTCACATTGTCCCATAGACCTCTTGGTCTCCCATGGATGTTAATAGAGACTCTCTCTCTCTCTCTCTCTCTCTCTCTCTATAGTTCTTTTTGCATATGACTGTGATTCCATGCATCAACTACTACAGACACTTCGGGTCTTTTGCAATGAAAGCGGGCTTGTGGCAGTGTGCACCACTCAACCTGAACACCTTCCTGTCATCAGCTTTGCGGGGCAGCCCATTGAATATGTCAACACCTTTAAATATTTAGGCATCGACATACCAGCCGACCACAAATGGTGGCAATGTGCACAAAGAAGGTTGGATATAGGTTGGGGAAAACACTATCAATTTGAAAATGATTGCAAGCACACTGACACCCGGAACTAGAAGATCCTGAATATGTTGTTTGATGCATATGTGGTCCAAACAGTGCTCTATGGAGTAGAAGTATGGGGAGGCAGCATGTCTCCATCTACATGGAACAATGTCACAAGAAACCTTTCTAGAAACATTTCGAGATTTCGACAAACATTTCGTCTAGAAACGTGTAAAATTAGTGTATTTTATATAAATTATTTTATATAAATAATAAAAATAGTTTTTTTTAATTAAAAATTTTTCAAAAAAACTTCCACGTTTCGGGCAGAAACGCTTCTTCATGTTTCTACTGCCCAAAATGCGTTGTCTGGTTACATTGACATGGAATGAGATTGAAAAAATGCAGAAAGCATTCCTACGACGACATCTAGGAGTCAAGGCTACTACCCCGTACTCTGTGCTCCTTTTGGAAACAGGCACAAGGCCAATTGACTTTCATGCATTGATCAGAGTGACGCAATATCTAGTGGACGTGCAACAAATGCCAACAGACAGATTACCGTACAGAGCATGGACAGCAAGTATGAAACTTCAAAAGAACCATAAAAGCAAGATCATATGTACAGGATGGGGGACACACATAAGGAAATGGTTCAGCAGATGGAAAGTGGAACCATACTTAACTATGCCACCTGAAAAGGTCAATCTATAGGAATTCCAGTTGTCCTTACTATGCACCCTATAGGCTCAATGGCTAACGGCAGAAAGGAAGACCAAGTTAGAATACTACCAAGATCAAATAAATCCTCTATGCACATCTTGTACAGCAACAACTCTAAGGATTTTTGGTGGAGATTCCTTGAGCGTAGGTCCCCATCACCCCTCACCGACACGAGAGTCTGGCACACGTATGCACACCATCTTTATGATGTCCCACACCAGCCCACTCCAGATCTCATACACACACCTCGCCCCACCACTTGCACGTTGTTCACCAGAGGAGGAGTCAAGGACGCGACATTGAAACTGCACAATGGCCGAGCTAAGGATCACGAGGGGCTGTGCACTGAGTTTATCACATATGGGATCGACACGTTAGCCCCAATCCTAGCAAAGCTATTCAATGACATTGTTTGCCTTGGCTTCTCCCACACCTGGACACTCAACACCATCACCCCCATCCACAAGGCAGGGGATCCCATGGACCTGAGTAACTACAGGACTATCATGATTGGACATGTGATGTTTAAGATCTATGCAGCTCTATTGGATGCATCGGTCAGCCTGTTCGTAGAGATGAGAGGGCTTAGAGCAAAGCATCAGGCCGGTTTCAGGCGAGACCATGGGACTACGGATCACATACTCACACTCAGGAGTGTCATTGAGGAGGCCAGATCACGGAAGGAGAGGGTATATTGTTGCTTTGTGGATTTCTGCAAAGCCTTTGACACAGTACCTCGAGCTCATCTCATCACACGCCTACAAACAGTGGGATTTGATCAGGAGATCATCTGGGCAGTCATGACACTATATGAGAGAGTCTCAGGCCGAGTTCAGACAGGCACAGGTTAGACAGATGAGATCCTGAGTACCATAGGGGTCAAACAGGGTTGTCCCTTATCACCGACCCTGTTTGGCCTCTACATCGATGAGCTTGAGACTTTCATGGGGCGTTCGGAGGGACCGGTTGCTCACTTGCCGGGATCATCATCAGGATTCTTCTTTATGCAGATGACGTGGCACTCTTGTCGTCCACACCGGAGGGGCTCCAGTGACACCTGGATCCACTGCAGGCTTTTTGTTTATCCCATGATTTGGAGGTCAACCTTGGCAAGACCAAGGTCATGATCTTTAACACCTCTCGAGCAAACATGCAACGGAAGCAAGTTACTTTTACTTTCGGTGGGTCACCAGTTGAGATTGTATCCTCATACACTTACTTGGGGGTCATCTTCTTCGGCCCGATCTTCATGATGAGACCAGCGATGCAGGCTAGACCGAGCAGGGGATATGCCTCACTGGCTCAACTAGAGAGACAATGCTTTCACTCCCACTTCCAGGACCCTCAGACCAAGGCTCTTCTCTTCGACTCCTTGGTCCGACCAGCCGGTATGTATGGTAGCCCTTGTTGGGGGCCTGACATGTCAGAGATAGAGTGGGCACGGGTGGAGCACCTGCAGATCCTCATGCTCTCACAGATGATCTAGGGGAAACCGTCTGTACCACATCACATCATTCAGGCCGAGTTTGGTGCTTCTCCACTCCAGCTAGATGCAGCCTTTCAAACCATCACAAATCTACACCAGGTTAGATCATATGGGGACTGCACATCAGGGAGACAGAGGTTGCCATGGTTGGCTCTCGATTCCTCCATGAGGTTGGCAGCAGAGGGAGACGAGCGATACTGGTATCCACGGACTCACTGATGGTTTGTGAGACTAGGGTTCCACATCGATAGGATACCTCCTTTTCAGTACAGTTTAGATGCCCCTCCGGTACTCCCACCCACCATCCTGATTGGGCCACACACCAACCAGGTCATTTGAGAGGATCTCCTGCAGCTACACACCTTTAGGACCTGGTTGGAGCTGAGGGAGCTTCCAATGAAGCTAAGTTTCTACAGAGATTAATGTCTTCCTATTTCGGAGGAGGGATTCATCACACCACCGGATACACTAAGCTTCATATGCCTCACTCACTACGGATCTCCATCGGACAGTTTCGGGTATCATCACACCGCCTCCGCATAGAGAGCGACAGAGCAGAGGGGATTCCTAGGGAGCATCGCTTATGCATATTGTGCGACTGTTAGGAGGTTGAGTCGGAGGAGCATTTTATTTTCAAGTGCCCAGAGTACTATGAGATCCGAAGTCGCTACCACTGCCTCTTCAGAGACGGCTCCGGGCTCCTTTCTAGATTCCTCGCCTACCCAGCTCAGAGATGCCTCGCGGCCTTCATTCACGAGGGGGTCCGACACCGAGAGTACTTAGTCAGGCAACGGGGCTTGGCCACATCATCAGAGATGCCTCGCGGCCTTCATTCACGAGGGGGTCTGACACAGAGAGTACTTACTCAGGCGACGAGGCTTGGCCACATCATCAGACACCTCTCAGAGCAGGATCACAGAGTTCTTCCCATTGAGTGACATTGATCGTCCAGTCTCTAGCCGCAGACGTGACAAAGACCTCGACCCGACGACCGCAGCACGACACACGAGACATCGAGGGGACACACAGATCACTCTGGGGGGCCTCCCGTCATTGTTTAGACCCGGGATGCGTCCCACGGGAGTCACGGTGGCTCTGGTCTTGTGTCGAGCCTCGTCCAGGAGACCGAGACGCACGGCACCCCTTGACGGGTGCTAGTGTCCCATCACCGGCTATGCACCAGCCAGGGCGACATGACATACGGAGGATTCTGCTCCGCTCTAGTCCTTTTCATGGACGCAAGGAAGGAAACGAAGGTGAAGGCGGGGAGGGATGTGAAGGCAGGATGGATGTGAAGGCATGATGGAGGTAGGATGGAGGTGGGGAAGGAGGCAGAGGCGAGGGATGGCGGGAAGGGTGGAGGCGGAAGGGGCTAAGGGGAGGAGAGAGAAGGTGGGAAGGGTGGGCAACGGGAGAGCTATAGGCTATATCATGGACTATCCATAGATGCCACTTATACATTGGTATGAACCTTGTAGGCCTAGTTATAGTCAGTTATGACTATTGGTACAGTTAGTTTATGTACCATCTAGGTCAACGTGCTGAATTGATCCGGAGACTTCTCTTTGAGCCCTTCCCTCCTCATTTGGCATCCCTTTGCCTTGCGCTACGAGTTTCCTTCCATTGGATCTCTCTCTCTCTCCATTTCTACGTGCTCTCCTCCTCATGGGAGCACTTCTTTTGTTGTAATTCTCATTACCACCTCTCCAGATGTATTTGATTATATATGATCAGACTTAGGGTTCAGCACGGGTGATGATGCTCGTTTCAGTAGCTCCACCCTTACTGTGATTTGTATCAGGTTTTCTTTCAGTCTCATAGACCCATCGGTCTTCCGAAGACTCTAATAAAATTTCTTTCTCTCTCTCTCTCTCTCTCTCTCTCTCTCTCTCTCTCTCTCTCTCTCCCCCCCCCCTCCCGCATGCTTCTGCATTTGCATTACTTTCGCAGCTTAGTCTCAGCTCTGAGTTGATGGCGTACGCACATCATCATAGTAGCAATTGCACGATACCGTGCCAAGAGGTGGCAGACAAGTGGAGCGGGTGGTGTGTGTAAAGATATGTGGGGTGGCCTCATGGAGAGAGTGGGTGATCAAAGCAACTCGATCTTCTAGAAGCGGGATGTCCTCAAGATCTATCAGTAGAGTCAAAGATGTGCAGAATACTCAATTGAAAGGCTATGCTCAAAGTGTATGTCATGATAGGTAGTTTGTGTGAGCAATGTCGTGGTGTGTGTCGTGAGGTGAGAGAGAGAGAGAGAGAGAGAGAGAGAGAGAGAGAGAGAGAGAGTATATTAAGTCTTCAAAAGTTCTAAGGATCTATGAGACTAAAGAACTTGATTCAAAGAGCTGAAGGGGTGGAGCCTCTAAACGGGCATCAACACCCATGACGAACACAAGAAAAGCCATGATGATATCGATACCGATACATATAGAGAAATCTTTATATTCATGGAGCTGTGGCGATCCTGGGATGGTCACCCAGAAGTGAACCTTGAGGGAGGGGATGGCGATGCAAGAGGCTGTGGTGGCATAAAGCCATGGATGGGGCACTAATAGATGTCGATTAATGTGGTCTATTGCGGTCTAGTGGCTATGGCCCTGTGACGAACAAGTACCACTATCAATCCCCTCAGCTGTGCCTCCCGCTGGAAAGCATGGAGGTAAGGTTCCCAAGTTTAATATGTGCCTCAACCCACTGACAAGTATGCCAAAGAAAATTAATTATAAGTCTTCAGAAGACCAGAGGGTTTATGAGACTAAAAGAACCCGATACAATGAGTTGAGGGGTGGAGCTTCTATGCAGGTATCAATACCCATGATGAACGCAAGAAAAAATCCATGATCATAATGATACTGGTACATAAAGAGAGAGAAAGCTCTTTGAGCTCATAGAGAGGGTGGGGGCTGGCGGCACTGTGGTGATCATTTGGAGGGAGCTGGTGGAGAAGACCAAGCCTATGTGGGGATCGACGATGTGTGAGGCTGCTGTGGTGGCATAAAACCTATGGTGTGGCATCGACGGCTAGCGGTACATGTGGTCCTCTGTGGTCTCCTAGCTATGGCTCTGCAATGGACCAGTGCCGTCAGCGGCATTGCCTCCAATGTAGTGAGCATGGAGGGACGGTCCCTAGTCTGATCTATGCCTCAACCCGTTGGCCAGTCTAGTGTGTCTCTCACTCTGGTCCTCGGATCCACCGTCTCCCTGAGCCTTACTGGTCGGTGTTGTCTAGTCTAGCTCGAATAACTCGGTGCTCTAAGTGGAGTCTGGCTGTATTCGGATCTTGCCTATGTGTCCTCAGCAAATGCTCCTTGTGTCGGCATGCCTCATGGAGTGAGAAAGAAAGAAAGAAAGAAAGAAAAAGTCTATTAAAACCTATGGAAGACCGATGGGTCTATGACACTGAGTAGTGGAAACCTGATACAATAAGCTGAAAGGGTGAAGCTACTAAATGAGCATCACGCTGAGAAAGAAAGAAAGAAAGAAAGAAAAAGTCTATTAAAACCTATGGAAGACCGATGGGTCTATGACACTGAGTAGTGGAAACCTGATACAATAAGCTGAAAGGGTGAAGCTACTAAATGAGCATCACGCACGCTAAGTGCTAAGAACTACTTAGTCATAGCATCATCATCATCATCATATCAAATCTAATGTCAGATACATTAGGGGGAGGAGGGGAAAAGGGGGGGGGGGGAGAGAGAGAGAGAGAGAGAGAGAGAGAGAGAGACCAACCTTGATTTAAACAAAACATAAGTCAAAATAGCTTGTCAATTTCTAACAATGATGAGATTTGATCGATTGAAACGTGACCAATCGTCTGAAGGGACATGTGGAGAGGGGAGCATCACTCTAACACTAGGAACGGAATGGAAAGATGGAAAGCATGATGAAAATGGAAAGAAAGTACAAGTGCAAGGCAATGATAACCAAAATACTCACGTGTAGATAAAGCTTGATGTTGACTCATATTTAAAAGACTCAAGACAAGTACAACACTATATAGTGTGACACTAGACTCTAGAAAACACACAATGTATATGGGATAAGTCCCATAGTGACATGTGGCACTCTAGGATGTCAAGAAGAATGGTGTCTACTAAAATACACTAGAAACACCACCTAGAGACCTAGTACACTCCAAATAACTCACACTTTGACTTCATATTCTAACATCGTCTAGAAAGTGGCTATCACCAGGTCCGATAGATTACCAAGACATGCACAAGATGGCATTCTCTACAATACTTTTAGTTAATTCAGAGTTTAGACCAATGCTCCAGTTACATTCTCACAACAATGGAGGCTATTTTCAAAAACTACCACAATTTTTGTGATGTCTTTCTTTTGATATTTTGGTTACAAATAAGAGTGACAATTCCCTTTTTGTCAATCCCGGTTAGAAGTATATTATTTGGACCATTTCATTAGAGTAAATTGTACCGCAATGGATCCTGCAAAGATTAAGGCCATGGTCGAATGGCCAATTTGGTTATGAATAAGAGCACTATGACAATTCCCTTTTTGTCGATCCCTCTTAGAAGTATATTATTTGGGTCATTTCATTTGAGTGAATTGTACCGCAATGGATCCTGTAAAGTTAGGCTATGGTCAAATGGCCGACTCCTTGGATCTTCATGATGTTAGAACTTCTCTTGGTATGTGGTCATACTACCATCCCTTTGCGGAGCATTTTGTTTGCTTTGCAACAACACTTTGTGAACTTATCATGAAAGGACCCATTCTTGTCTTGTTAGATTCACAGGTTTTCAGTTCTCAAAAGTACTCTTGAATTATGGACCTGTTCTTATCATTCCATTTTTTTTTTCAAGAAAATTACTTCATTAAGTATGAATGAAAACCGCAAGAGCAAGCTCAAATGCGGGAGTACATCATGCAATGCATGAGGAAAAAACAGCTCAAAGTGAGCTAATAAAGAACCAAGGCGGAGGCTGAAAATGCCATCTCAACCTTGAAGGAAACTCTGAGAAGAAAGGAGATCCCCTCCAAACTCTGGTAAAAGTAACTCTCCTAGCAGTGGCTGCTCTTGAGGATCCCTGCATGCTCGCCCAAATGGCCGTCAGAGTGTGTGCTGTGTAAATCCAAATACTGGCCATAGTCTGGGAAGGGTGAACCTGGATACCCTCCATTGCCTCTGCACACCTGGCTCTCCAAATATGCCAAGCTGCAATGCTAGCCAAAATCTCCTGGAGTGAGGAAAACATCCTGGAGGAAACAAGATTCCACTGAGTGTCGCCGTACAATCAAAGCTAGATCTGGATCATGTCCCTCGAAAAACACCTGTGCACCAATAAGAGATAACCAAGCCACTGAACCCCAAGTCATATAGAAAGGTGTTGTATGAAAGATGCTGAAAATCCTAGCAACACCTTTCCAGATCGTCCTCGCCTATCTGCACAATGCAAACAGTACCACCTCTGTCAAGAGCCCAATCATCCACATAAAATTTTTGTCAATCCGTGCATGTATAGGCATCTGCAATCTCCTGTTCGACCAAGAAAACAGGAGAGAATGTGGCTGAGTGTGAAAAGCATCATCATGCCAAGCATCCTTGCCACTGTACTGAAAAATGAAGGCATCCCACGTTGCTCTCTCTAGGGAGTGAATGCCACCTTCCCTACCACCTCTTTTGTCTGAGCGGGGGACACAAACTAAGTGCAAAGAAATTCAATCAGATTTAAGGGTGTGAGTTGCTTGAGAATCTAGGGTGTACTCGTGTAGTCAGTTCGTTGGCATAGGGGACAGTGAACTGATAGAAATCAGCTTGCAGCTCCTCAAATAGCAATTAGAAGACTTAGGGTCATTTCAAACATGTCGAAATCGCCCCCTATAATCCAAGTATCTGCAATATGTAACCAAGAGAGCGGTTACTTCCAAAAAAACAATCCCCTCTAGAGTTGGGTGCATAAAGGTTTAACAGAGCAACCTTATGCCCATCAATCAAAAGTATAATCCACTGAGCTCTAGAAGAGACTATGATCCCATGTCCAATCACTAAGGGGAGTATAGAAGAAGAAACAGAAATGCAAGTACCTCCCCTGGTGCCCAAGGCGGGTGACCAAAAAGTGTGGCCTGAAAGAAGCTTACCCGACTTGGAACAATCCCTAGCATCCAATTTGTGTTCTTGAATCATCAAAATGTCCATGGGACCCCCAGTAACACCTGAATGAAGTTGGTTATAAATCAGCTACCTGCAACAGCGGTGAGGTACACTCCCGAGACCCTGAACGTTCCAACTGACAATCCTCATCTGCAAGAGGAGGCGGCCGGATGAAAGATCCTACCCAACCTGGTAGTGGAGAAAGCCCTCTCCTACGAAAGCACACCCCCCTGCTGAGGGGGAAACTCTGTCCTAGAAGATGCGCACCCCAAGCGTGAAGGGCACAAACTCCTCTGCCTCAAACTCTGCCAGAACTGAAAATGAATTCCGGTGAAGTACCTCTGGCGCAAGAGTGCGAAGGAGCCTTGCGGAAGGAGTGGAACCAATAACCCCCTTACCTTTGTCAGGTGTAGACAGATTTGGCCACAACTGCATGACCTCAGCCACAATTTTTTCATTGTTTTCAAGTAAAGCACGGGTCTCTGCAGAAAGGTTCTCCCTAGATGAGCGCTCATGTATCTGAATAGGATCAGGAGCAGTCTCATCTGCACATGGAACCAGGACACGGATGTCTCCTACTTAAAGAGACGGGTCCGCGGCCCCGTCAGTGGTAGCCTGAGGTACTGGCTCACCAACTCTGACAGGCACCCAACGGGAAACGACCGAAGCAGGACGTGCTGACTGTCCTGTTTGCGCTGTAGAAGTACCAGGACGAGAGGCTGATGCTCCTCTAGGAACTGGTCATGAAGAAGGTCCGGGTCGGGTGAAGCTATAAGATGCACCCGTGGATCTTTTTTGTCTTTTCTTTTTCCTTAGGCAATCTCTGGCAAAGTGCCCAAGGAACTTGCAAATCCTACACTAATCTTGTCTCCCTGCAATCTCGACTCTCTGTCTGAAGAAGGAGCCATATGGACACTAAAGCATAATGTGGTCATCCGAGATGTTAGGGTCAGAGACAATGATCCTAACACACGGTACCCGGGTCGGCGCGGGTGAAGCTATAAGGTGCACCCATGGATCTTTTTTGTCTTTTCTTTTTCCTTGGGCAAATCCTACACTGATCCTGTCTCCCTGCAATCTTGACTCTCTGTCTGAAGAAGGAGCCATATGGACACTGAAGCATAATGTGGTCATCCGAGATGTTAGGGTCAAAGACAATGACCCTAACACGTGGTACCCCATCGGACCTAACTGCCTCTGCTGCTGAAGTAGGCATCTCAGGGAGAGGGGGTATCTCAGTAACCACTCCAAAGGTGGCTCCAATGGAATGTAGTAGTCGATGGTACACCTGAGGAAGGCCTGGAAATCTGATGAAGAGTAACGGCGTTCGGCTATCTTCCTCGACAGGATCAAACCCCAATGAAAAAGGGGTCAGAAAAATCCTCCTGGAGCCCAGTGCTAACGGACTAGCCTAAAGCATTATACGTGTTGCCTCCGAGGAGTCAAAAACAATCTAGAAGAAACCTCACCCAAGCAAACGAACATCTGAGAAGTGCCCTGTGAGGTCTCCAGGCAAAGCAACGAGCATCCAGTCCCTCGCCTGTAACCTGGAAGGGTGGGACCCACGGATGCGAGCAACAAATGAAGTCGAGCTCTCTTGCTCTATATCTTTTTTGAGCTGCTGCAACTCGTCTTTTGAGAAAATGATGGTTTTTGCCGCCGGTGGAAGCGGGTGAGAATTGGCTAAAGGCTAAGCCATCGTCAATCGGAGTGGAAAGGCCGACGCGAACACAGTTGAACTCCGTCGGACTAAAATGCTGCAAGGAAGGAGAAGGAGGAGGCTGAAGGGAGGAGACACGAAGGGGAGAGAGCTGAGGTAGGCAGGGAGAAGCTGAGGGGAGGAGGACTGAAAGAGGGAGGAGGGGTGAGGATAGGGGCAGGGGAAAGGAGGTGGAAAAGGGGCTGAAGGAGAGGAGAAGGGGCTGAGAGTAGAGGAGAGGGTAGGAGGGGGTAGGGGCTGAGAGAGGGGGCTGTAGAGGGCGGAGTAGAGGCGGGGTGAGGGGGCTGTAGAGGGCGGAGTAGGGGCGGGGTAGGGGCTGAGAGTAGAGGCGGGGAAGAGGCGGGGGTAGGGGCGGGGAAGGGACGGGGGTAGGGGCTGAGAGAGGGGGGGCTGGGAGGGCGGAGCAAAGGCGGGGGTAGGGGCGGAGGAAGGGGGCGGGGGGGCAGAAGAAAGGGCGGGGATAGGGGCAGGGAAAGGCCGGGGAGGAGGCGGGGAAAGGGAGTGTTAGGGAGGGGGCTGAGGGGAGGGAGGAGAGAGGGGCGGGGAAGGGAGGTAGAGAAGCAGCAGGGAAGGCGGGGAGCAGCAGCAGCTCGCAGCACCGCAACTGTCTTTTTCATTGAAGCTTATCATTCCATATTCATTTGTCCAAGCCATGTATTGGTCAAGGCAAACGCTTGTGGTGTTGGCTTGGAAGTGGTTTTGATGCAAGAATATCATCTAGTAGGATATGAGACAAGCTCAAAGATTTTGAATTGGAGTCCAACATGCATACACTCAATATCACCTCATGGGAGCTGAATGTGTTGTTTCAACCGAACGCCAAAGTTTATGTTATTTTCTCAATCAACTATTGATGAGGAAGGAGTTCTTCACACGGCTGGCACTTTTGCGAACTTTCCATTTTCCAATTGTGCATGTAGCTGATCAAGGCAACAAAGTTATTCATGATGAACATCTATCCCTAATCAAAAGGTGTTTGTTTATGTGCCTAGCCCCTATGCCAAGATCTTACTTTTCAAAAGATATGGATCGACTTGCGTGATGTTTTGACAATGGAAGATTATTTCATAAATGGAAGCTACCTTTCCCAAAAAAGGAAGCTTTGTGTAGCCGCTGTGAATTCCACCGACCGACTAAAGACAAACTTTTATTTATTTATTTTTAAACAAATAATCCCATGTTCTTCCATGCATGAGGCATCAGCGTACTTTGAAGTCCCTTTTCCAACAATTCCACAAGAGAAGGGATCGCACAAATTATATCATGAAATATTTGACTGGGCATTGCCATGGATTTATTCTATCTGATAACTCCTAAAAAACAACGGCACAGATAGGACATGAACCATCATTGACCACTTCAGCGAACAAGGCCATTTCATTTCCTAGAGAAGACTCGACAATAACTTCAAATATCATGATATACCTCACTTGACTGTGCTCTCAAGATAGGAAGCTCATGAGCACCTTCCGGTGCGCTCTTTATGAGTAAATGGATACTAAGCTAAACTTCACTTTGTCTTTCCATTTGCAATCCTATCGTATTTAAAAAAGCTGCAAATCTTCATCTCTCTTCTCAAAGCTTATGTCCAGGATCGGTAGAAGGAATGGGTTTCCTTCCTGCCCACATCCTAGAGCTTGCATACAAAAATACACTTCATGATTCAATCAGAAAGCTTCATTGGAGATAATGTATTGACACTACTTGCCTACACTTATCATGGACACTCACAACAATCACAGCCACTCACTTGATTCTAGATTATCGAACTGCTCTAGTTTCTGGATTTTTGGGATTCACCCACCCAAACAGGAGTTTGACCTATTTTTCACTTGGGTTTGATACCGGGCACTCTGGACTCTATGGAAGGATAGAAATCATAGTCTTTTGTGATCCTACTTTCTCTACTTTCTCCTTTTTCAGGCGCTCCTTGCAGCAATCTCTCTTTGATTGTCCGCAAACTCATTACATAGACTCTGATGTCTACTTGTCATATAGTGAGATCTTCTGCTGATGTACTTTGGCACATCCCATTTTGGGATAGCTACTCTGTAATATAAAGTCTCAAAAAATTTCACCCAAAAAAAAATGTGTGTGTGTGTGTGTGTGTGTGAGCGAGAGAGAGAGAGAGAGCACATACTTCCTTAGCTCCCGGTCAGGGACAAGCTTTCGGAGGAGAGATATCATCACGATAGTTGATGTCAAATTGTCAAGAACAGAACTCAGAAAAAATGTCACTATTCCTACCTGCTTAAAAAAGCACATTTGTTTCCATCAGTGCCTGTTACTGTGCACTTGAAACTCAGTGGCTAAAATACAGAGACTGCAAACAATAGAGAGCAGCTAGTTGATTTAGATTTTTGGTTCTCCTTCACATCAACAGTGCCACAAAAGCCACATGTCACTCACCCAATTACAATCCCTCCAGCACGCACAACTCCCACTCTGCGCGAAACTAACATTTGATTGTTTCATTTGGAAAGGCATTTATCAGTTGAATTGGGCGTAGAGCATTTATGAAGATACTTTATAAACCTTTCTGAGATTATACACTTTTCCACACTGAAGTCGTAACTTTTGCTGCAACATTCATGCAATGACAAAACATATCAAAAACACTTTTACAATATGGGATCCTTCCCTAGGCTTGCCCACATTTCTACGAAAAACGAATCTCTTTTTCTTCACAATAATGAACAAACCAGATAACTTTTGCAATAAGACTAACTTTGTGTCTATTAATGCTTTCATGTGGATTGTATTTTACATTGTAAACCAACTTTTTTGGAGTGGCCATTTTCATTCTCAAAAATTACATAATTACCATATATAATCTTGTACAATGCATTCATTCTCCATCCATTGCAAATTTACATGTTGATTTTGTACTATATCTTCAATACATAATTGTTCTTCTGCTTGCATGATTGTTGTCATAAAGGAATTGGTGTATTCAATCTAAATTGGCATACCTTATTGAACAATGTCAATCTCTACAAGGTTTTCTCTCCCTTTTCTTTTCGGGGGGGCAGGGGGGGGGGGGTGGGGGGGGGTGTTCTCCCTTGTTGATCTTCTTGGTTCTTCTTCATCTCAAATCTTTTGTTTCTATTCTTGTCTTTCAAGTTAACTTGTTTATGTACCAGTTGGGTGCAATTACTTCTATATTTACCACCATGCTGCACCCTCAGCAAATAGATCTCTGAACATAATGAATTTGTTGTTGGCTAGGTCAAACTATAGGATTTACTATGATCATTGTATCCTGATTCTACTATGATTGATTTTTTGTTCGATAAGTAACTCACATGGTTTCATACCATGAATTGATTTTGCCAGTAATCAAATAAACTAACAGATTTTATGGCGATTTCCAATTCCATTCTCTTTGCAAAAAGTTAAGAATATTAATGACAATACTTACCAACTAATGTTTGAGATTTAGCATTTCTATTCTTGTACCTATCTAGTTTTCCACCAGGGTTTAGTTTCTTTTAATTTCTTATATCATCTACCATTCCTTTAATAAATTAAACCAGCCATATTTGCTGAAGTCATCGATTTATGTGAAGTAGTTTCCTCCTCATAAGGTGTCTTGAATGAACTTTTGAGACTTGTCCACTTTCAGCACTTGAGACCAACATTCGTATCTTCTATTTTGGCTTAAATTTTGATTAATTCTTCTATTGCCTTCCCTTGAGTTCAGAACAACTCTTTGTCTTGAGCACCCTCCTTCCTACTACAGAGTTTTAGCCCCATCTCCATCTCCATCTTCTTATTTGTCGCACCCTCATTATTCGCCTTCTACCCAGCCCTGATCCACTCTCATCCTAGCCCATTTGGGCTGCTTGTCCTACCCGTTCGGCCTAATTGGGGTTGGGCTTCTCTGCTCAGGCTGGTTCTTAGCCTACCTCAAGAAAACAACCCCACTCCTAATGCTTCGCCTCTCCATTCCAGCCACACCTTGTCCTTGGCACTAGTTCGCAAGCTATAAAAGGGCCACCTTCGTGCCACCCAGCCTGTTTGTTGGTGTATGGGCTTCGATCTTTTCTCTATTGGTTAGCTTTTCCTTTGCTTTGAGAGGACCTTTCACACTGCCCACCTCCAAGGCGAGAGCCCCAACCAGATCACCTCAGACACCACACCCCGAGGGTGGACCCAGCAGATTGGGTTTGGACTACAGCGGAAGGCAAGAGGAGAGGGAATACTTGATAAAGATAGCAAGCATCAATAGTCTCAAATAGATCCTTACCCTAGTGTCCCACCTCTGAGTTGTCCGTTGATTTACTCACAAAGAATGCTCAATAGAGATAGCAAGCATGAGTGGTCTCAAATGAGGCCCACCTTATTCAGACACCCTTCGTAAAAAGCAGAGATCGAGAGAGGTAGCCCTTGGTATGCCATCCAGAAGTACATGCCCAGGATAGTTACACACGCACCAGCTACGTATTAGTTGGGCACGGGCATAATTGGATAGTGGCCCTGCTAGGTTGATGGGTACACGAGGCTGACTTCGACAGACACCCTAAGGGCGTTGTCACATTTTAGAGGGGATGGTCATCATCAATTGGAGGAGATTGACACAACCATTACAAAGGCTTGGCAGGAGAGGCTAGAGGATATGTTTTTTACGCCTTTACGGCCCTCTGCTAGCTACATCAATTTATCAAGACAAGAAGTCCTTCTCAGATCCTTCTTCACAATTGACCCTGCCTCGTCTTCTTCAACATAGGCCTAGGAGGCGTAGTTGCCAAGGAACGTTGTTCCATAGCTATGGAACGTTGGAACGGCGTTCTCTTCACTCAGCTTGAAGAGAACGTCTGTGGAACATTTGGCCTCTGGAACGGCTATGGAACGTTCCATATCCCTTGTGGAACGACTAGGGAATGTTAAGCCGTTCCCTTCATGCAGGTAAAGATTTGGGGCAAATTATTTAATCCTAATCTAATCGATGCAATTCGCCGCTCTGTGTGTTCCCCGCTTGCAGTTGACCTCCATGCTTTGTGTGTTCGCCGCTTGCAAGCTTGCTTCGACCTGCAAGGCTGCATGCAACGCCTAGCCTATGCCTAGCAGCTTGCTAATGCTATAGCCTATCAAGCTATGCTAGCCTACAGTACCATCGCGCAGCCTACGCTACAGCCTATGCTACAGCTAGCCTACGCACAGCTAGCCTACGCTAGCCTACGTTTCAACACACACAAGTGACGGCACAAGACAGACAGCTACGCTAACACCCATCTTCCGACTACATACACAGGTGAAGGCTACACAAAAGAAGAGTTCTAGCTTGTCGCTAGAGGCTGGGCCTTGGCAGCTACACTAGCTTCTACGAACTGTTGGCAATAGACTGTTGTGCTCAACGACCAATTAGAACTTGGCATTGAGGCTTGAGCTACACAAGGCTGAAGCATTGACTGTGGACTCTACGTTGAGACTCTACGTTGACTCTACATTCAGATTCCAGAAGCTGAGTAGAGGAGTGAGAAGTTAAGACTGAGGAGGTGCTCAAGCCTCAGTGAAGCAGCCTGCAGGTACATTACTACAAAAATTATATACATATGCACAGTGCCAATGCTGTGTGCAAGTAGCACAGTTTGGTCATAATGAATTGCATGTATAATGTATCAATGCATCATATATTTGCCTATTGTGCAATGTACCAAGTTGATATTGATGAGACTTCAATTTGTTGCTTTAACAGTGAACTGTGAGAGCAGCAAACAAGTTACAACAATCAACTTTGAAGTTTGAATTCTCATGGCTCCTCCACGCCCTGATGCCCAATCCCCTTGGTGGAAGGAAGTAGACCTTCTAAATCCCGAGGAGGTGCTTGCAGGAGGTCCACGAAAATGGACATGCCGCTATTGTGGCCAGCCAAAGACTGGCAGTTCACTGAGAGTGAAAGCTCACTTGTTAGGAGAGCAGAATAAAGGCATTAGCATATGTCCTTCAATGCCAGAAAATGTTCTTTTACGCTTAAACGCATTGGCAAATGCATCTAAGCATGGTGCTCGAGCTTTTATGCCTGTTGGAAGTGCAGTGTCTACAAGTATTCCAGTCTCAGCGATGCCTTCTATTTCAGTTGTCACTTTCAGTCTTGGGAAGGGCAAGAAACAAGCTTCCTTAGCTGCCACTTGGCACCTGGCAGGAAGGCAGAGGTAGATGATGCAGTGGGGCGTTTTTTTTATAGTGGTGACATTGCCTTGAATCAAGCCCGCAATCCTTATTTTGTGGATATGGTGAGGGCTATTGCAGCTTTTGGTCCCTCTTACACACCGCCATCTTATAAAGCCTTGAGAACCAAGATTTTAGAAGGAGAGAAGCACAGCATAGAGCGGGCTTTGAAGCTTGTTAAAGAGGAATGGAAGACATTTGGTGCTACCTTGATGGGTGATGGATGGAGTGATACACGTAGTCAATCTATTCAGGGCATAGTTGCATATTGCAGGGGTAAGTCATGCTTCTTGAAGTCCATTGATAACTCAGAGGGCGGAAAGACAGCAAAGAGGTTGGCTGATTTGTGAAGTGAATCTATTAATGAGGTGGGGGCTGATTATGTCATTCAATTCATAGCAGATGGGGAGAATTCCAATAAGGCAGCAGGTCGCATTTTGGAGGCACGTTATCCTAGGCTCACTTTTAGTGCTTGCATGGCACATTGCTTGAATAACTTGCTGAAGGACATAGGGAAGCTTGCTTGGGTTCATCCAATAATTGATTTTGCAAAGGATATTATTGGTTTTATCACACGACACCACTACATTCTTGCACTGTATCGTAAGCTTGCCTCCAAAGACCTCTTGAATATTCAGAGACACGTTTTGCATACAACTTCATCATGTTGGAGCGTCTTCTAGAGGTAAAAAATGCTCTAAGGCAGCTTGTTGTGTGCAATGAATGGGAGGCGTGGAAGGAATCAAAGAGTGCAAATGCCTTGGAATGCAAGTCTTTATGCTTATCTAATGCCAATCATATGGTGAAAAAAGTGAATCCCATCATCCTTTTGATGAGGCTTATGGATAGTGATGAGCCATGCATTGGCAAAGTTTATGAGGGGATGGACAAAATGATTGAAAATGTGAAGGAGGTGGTGACTAATCCTGATAGGAAGCAAGAATTAGTAGACTTGGCAGTGGAGCGGTGGAGCTCCTATCATTCACCCTTGCATGCTGCAGCTTATGTCTTGGATCCTGAATTTCAAGGTAACAAGCAAGAGTCGGATAAGGAGGTGATGCGAGGATGGGAGAAGATACTGAAGCAAATGGTACCAGATGCACAAGAGCGAAGGCAAGTAAAGGATGAGTTGGCTTTTTATAGGAAGAAATATGGAATGTGGCTCTGAGGATGCACAAAGGGACAGGTATATTGTGGGGTCTGCTCTATGGTGGGAGGATTATGGGGCTCATACACCTTTGTTGCAGAACTTGGCTATCCGCATTTTGGGTCAAGGAGCAAGTTCCTCTCCTTGTGAGCGCTTATGGAGTAGCTTTGGGCACATTGCATCAAAGAAGAGGAACAGACTTGGGACACAAAAGGCAAGTGACCTTGTGTTTATGCATGCAAACTTACGTTTGCTTCAGAAGATGAATGCTGGATACAGCCGTGAGGAATTCATTGGATGGCAGGAGAAGAATGGTAAGGCAACATGCCAGCAAATCGTTCCTGTGGTGGGTGCATCCATGGATGATGTTGGAGATGACCAAGAAGATGGAGATCATCCAGATGATGGAGATGATGAAGAGGAGGAAGAGGGCAGCAACCACAATGCTGCAGATTTAGATTGACCATTGATGTTGACAGAGTTAAGTGGATCATGCATGTAGCATCTAGTTTTTAAAGTTCTAGGAGCCTCAGTAGTAGGAGGTGTCACTCTCCTTTTCTTGTATCCAGATTCAAGATTCCAAGACTCAAGATAATCTCATATGTTTGTGCCTTGTCTCTGATGGACTTTGCTTTTGTATGCCATTGGCAAGCTATAATGATTAATCTAGATTCTATTATCAATGATTATTCGTGAACTATGTCCTGAGTCTTGAGTCCTTAAGGCTTACTCCAAAAGCAATTGCAACGTTTTTGAATCTTGGATTCGAAGTTTAAGCTTTCTAATGTATAGAATAGTATGTTTGTTTATGGGTATGGTGACATGGCGTTCCCTTCCCATTCACGTTCCCTAGGATTTAGGTGTTCCCGTTCCCCAAGGGGTCGACGTTCCATTGCCGTTAACGTTCCCTAGTAACTATGCTAGGAGGGTCTCTGTAGTTAGGGTTGGCATGTCATCACAAGTATCCCAACCCGTGGCATGCCACCTACAGATGCAGCACCATGAAATACCACCAGGCACTCTCAGAAGATAGTGCAGGTCAAAAAACGTAGAGTTCAATTTTTGGAGAAAAGCCAACGCGTTGACTTTTTGTCCATTGACTTTTCACCAACCGACCACGGGTCGGCCAGTCTGCTCTAAAGCCTATATAACGCACCCCACATGGGGGCCTCATTCTTCATCCACTTCTAGAGCTCATGTGGGGCAGCAATTCTCACCACCAACAGCAGTAGAACAGGCTAGCTTCAGGGAGCAGCACTTCCTTGGCATTTTGCACTAGAGCAGCCCCTTATTTACAACAGTTTCACAACTCTACAGTGACGATTATTCTCTCTTTACAGTATTCTCTCTTTCCATTTTGTAGTGAGGGTTATTCCCTCCCTACAGTCCTTATTCGTTCAATAATATTCAGCCCTATTGGGCAGACAGATATCCGTTATTTGCTTCCCTCTTCGAAGGCCCTTTATATTCATCCCTCAGACTCTCACACCCACTCCATAAATCCGCCTGTGTTTTGAGTGCACTATTCTCTCAATCCACGTAGTAGTGAGCAGGAGAGAGAGAGAGTTATATTCTGTCCTATTGGGCCGACAGATATTAGTTTATTGTTTCCATCTTCGGAGGCCCTTTATATTCCTCCCTCAGACTCTCACACTCACTCCATGGTTCCAATTGTGTTTTGAGTGCACTATTCTCTCAATTACGTAGTAGTGAGTAGGAGAGAGAGTGAGTTAGGCTTTCTCCCTGTGACATTGGTATCAGAGCTTCAAATTTTCTTTCCTAAGATAAGGTGCAGTTCATGAATAGCCCATTGTTTGACCGTACAAACAAGATCCAGAAAGGACACCATGACTACCAGTGTCACATCCAACACTAGTGGGGAAGGAATTTAGAAAGCGCACCGTTTGAGAGGAGAAGAACGGGACCATGAATAGCCCACTGTTTTACTGTACAAACAAGATCCAAAAAGGACACCATGACTACTAGCGGCACATCCAACACTAGTGGGGATGGAGTTTAGAGAGCGCACCGTTTGAGAGGAGAAGGAAGAACGGGACCGGCAACTTCTCATTTCTCTACTCCGCCCACAGGGAGACGGAAGAAAGGAGAGAGTCCAGCAAAGCCGGTCAAAGCTTCTTTTCCCGAGAATTCTTTGGTATGATGGTAAGACCAAACCTTTAGTGCTGATTTCGTGGGTCAATCAGTTTAAAAGCTATTTTTCAGTTGTGCCTACGAACGACAACGAGAGGTGTCGTCTCACATCAATGCACCTCACAAGCAAGGCGGTCATCGGGTGGCTGAAGTGGTAGAAAGACCACTATGATGCAAACGAGGAGACACCTCATTACGGCAGGTGGATGAAGTTCGTGAAAGATACCAGAACACGGTTCTTGCCACCTCAATCCTGCTGAGTCAGTTCTATGAGTTGCGCCAAGGTGACACCGAGACGGTGCATCATTATGCCAATAAGCTTGCTCAGGTGTTCATACAGTTGCAGCTGGAGGAACGCCAAAAGCTGAGCAAGTTTCTCCATCGGCTGTATACAAACATTCATAGGTATGTTCGTAGTTTCAGGCCACAAGATTACGAGATTGCATTAAAGCTTGCTCGGGATTCCAAGCTCATGCAAAAGGGTCAAGGATCCAAACAAGTCAATCATAAGAAGTCCCAGGACCCCATGCCAAGAGATGGTGGGAATGGGCAGCAGAAGAAGAGTTGGATGACGAAGGTATGCACATACAGAGAGATGGTTTGAGCGACTGAATAGACTACCTCCCTTCCAGTATAGCATGGATGCTCCGCTCTCTCCCCTCTTATCACACGAGGTCAACCAGGTTATCCGTGAGGATCTACTACAGCTACACACTTTTTGGACTTGGTTGGAACCGAGTGAACTCCCAGTGAAGCTTAGCTTCTGTAGAGATCACTTCTTACATATCACAACGGAGGGTTTCATTGACCCACCATGATACACACAGATTCACCTACCCAACTCGTTGAGGATCTCATCTGGGCAGTTCCGAGTCTCTTCACACAGACTTCGCATCGAGAGCGGCAGAGCAGAGTGACTACCCAAGGAGCGGCACATATGCACAGTGACATACAGGAGGTTGAGATAGAGGAGCATTTCATCTTCAGGTGTCCTGTGTACTATGAGATCTGAGGACGTTTCCACTGCCTCTTCAAGGATAGTTATGGGATTTTAGCCCGTTTCCTCTCCTACCCAGATCAGCGGTGTTTGGCAGGTTTCATTCATGAGGCACTTAGACACCGCGAGAGGATACTCCAAGCACAGAGACAGGAGCAGACTTCTTCCTCGGTTGATCCCTCTCAGAGCTCTATTACAGAGTTCTTTCAGCTAGATCACATGGACCCCAACGAGACGAGGCCTCGACATGACCGTGACCCGAAGCCCGTGACTCGACAGCTCAGACAGAGGGTCGACACACAGATCACACTTGGAGACATCCCCTCCTTGTTGAGAGTCGCGGAGCCCGACCGACGGGGGTCACAGTAGCCCTGGTTATAGGCGCAGAGCTACGACCAAGAGACGTGCCAGGACCGCACCTTTGAGTGGCCGACAGCACTCTATTGCCGACTTCATGCCTCCACTGCCTCATCCTAATATCTTACTGTTGCTGGGGATGATGATGATATTGATGATGATGCTGAGATTGATATATAGTCGACCATCGACATGACTATGTTGTACTTAGGACTTAGTACTGCCATTCTACATTTTTGCATTTTTTGCATTTTGCATTTTGCATTGGTATGGATGCTCGTTTAGTAGCTCCACTACCACAGCTCGTTGTATCAGGATTTTCACAGTCTCATAGACCCATCGGTCTTCCGAAGACTTTAATAAACTTTCTTTCTTTCTTTCTTTCTTATTACGCGTTCTTGGGTGCAACAACACGAGCAACCTATGCCAAAGAAAACTAGTGCTTTCATTGTCATGTGCAAGGCCACAAGAAGCAAGATTGCCCGCACGTCAAGAAGCTCCAGGCAGAAGGAGCCACATCAAGTGGTTCATCCACATCTTCAACTCGTACGAAGACAACATCAGTGGTCATCGAGGAGCTTGAAGATCAGCAAAAGGAGGGGAGCCTCATAAGTTTCCCACAATGTTTTAGTTTTATGGCTAGATTGGAAGTCAAAAGGTCCTCATCCTAGCATGTTCAAGGAGTTTCGAGGATATTATTTCCACCAAAGCAGCCAAGCAAGCCCATTGATTCTTATGGCGGCGGATACCATTGACTTGAATGGCACATTTTCGGGATAGCAGGTGGAGAGCAAAATGGAAGTCACCTCAGCCACATAGGGTTACGAGTACTTGCTCCTTTGGGGGTTCTTTTACTAAGGTGTGGTGTATTAACATTCAGTGCTCATTCCAAGGCATGACTTGGCATTCCTATGCTAACGGATAGCCATAGGTTTTTACTGCTCCTATTAAGCGTATCATCATGATTACATCAGCATCTGTTACCTTGAGATATTGTCATGACAACTTTAGAGGCAAGCGCTACATTTCAGAATAATACAATCAAATTTACAGCAATTCTAGATTTTATATATTCAAATGTGAGGGGATATGCTTAGACAAGGAACATAAACAGATCATCATACTACATGAATAACTAAGTAAAATGTACCTTATACTCGGGTTTGGAAAACAATACAAAGAGGTTTTGCTATCTGTGTGATGTTGATCAAATGCAGCTTGCTTTTAGGGGTCCCGACTCACTGCCTAGGGTATCCCAAAGAAGGTGCTTTGGAGGGCTATCCAACCAACATACACATTGATGCTTGCAAGTCAATGGTCTTCTAGGAGCGCTCTGTTTGTGTATGCTCTTCTCTTGGGTGGATCACAAGATGTGTATAAGGGTATCCACAAGCTGAGCCTGATGTGCCCTCATCACTAGTATGTAGTGTGCAACCCATCAATTCTAGGTAGTGATGCTAGCCACAATCTCCCACACATTGCTCTTGGTGGAGGTTCTGGGCACCATTGAGAAGGCGGCAGTGAGTCCTGTATATCTTGACTGATGACATGCTCCTCATCAACCAAGTAGGACGGAAAGATCATCTCTATAAAGAATGCATGTTAGTCCCTTTGTGAGTTAGTGCCCGAGGTGAACGTGTATTGGATCCTTCGAGTTTTGGAAACATTTCCCTACCTTGCAACCATGGCACATCTTGTGAGTTAGTGCCGGAGGTGAACACCTATTGGATCCTTCGAGTTCTGGAAACATTTCCCTACCTTGCAACCATGTCACATCTTGTTTATCCTCATCTGCTCCAGCCATGGGCTGATAGGAAGGCCTTCACATTGATATCTTCCTTGAGCAGAGGCTATCTCATAGGTGGATCTAAAATCTAGTGAGGACCTCATGTGATTTGGCTGCCCAACTTGAGATGGCCAGAACCACCATGCTATGTCCACAGCTCCTCTCTTAGGGATCAGCCCTCCCACCACCAAGGTCTCCTTTGTGTGTACTAGCTGTTTGACTTGGGGTCGATAGCCCATCGCCTACCTAACCGACCCACCCTCTCATTTTCTACCACGCGAGGAAGTCCAAGGCCTTGTTCACCTTTGGGTCCTTGTCCTCTGAGGCCATGTAACAGGGAGAAAGCCTCACTCACTCTCTCACCAGCAGCAGCAAGGATCAGAACCATACCAGGCCAGCTTCAGGGAGTAGCAGATCTTCCCCTTCCTTGGCATCTACAGGTTCATCTACAGGTCCCGGTTCAGCTCTGGACGGCAGCAGCAGGGGTGTGCATCAAAGCAACCCCTTATTTCCAGCAGCTCTACAGTGAGGGTTATTCCCTCTATACAATATTCTCTCATTCCTTTTTGCAGTGAGGGTTATTCAATCCATAATGTACTTATTCTTTCGGTTGTATTCAGCCCTATTGGGCAGACACATATTCATTTATTGTTCTCCTCTTCGAAGGCCCTTTATATTCCTCCTTGAGACTCTCACACTCACTTCACAGTTCTGCTTCTGTTTTGAGTGCATTATTCTCTCAGTTCAGGTAGTAGTGAGCACTGCTGCCCCAAAGCTGCCTAGAAGTGAATGCCCATGACATCCCCTTCTGCTGAAATTAGAACTGGGTATTAAAAAAGCCTCCCAATATGCTGAAAGGAGGTGTCTGACTGTGGTATACTGGCTCGTGAATCCTGATCTAATGGAACTGAATACCTGGTTTATGAATTTTGATCTGACATTATTGAATCCCAAGCTCTTCTGCTGACCTCTGGTAAGGATACTTGTTGCAGGGTGATGATCCAGGAAGATGCTCAATGTGATGCTTCTCCCGTCATATTGGTGATAGGGACAAAGGGGAACTCGTCGTGAGGAAAACATCCTGGTCTTGCTGTAGTAATGCTTCCTGCTGGGGAATCCACAGACTCGAGCCCTTTGAACTTTTGAAATCAAAGGTCGTAGGTGGAATATCCCTAAGCCAAGAGATGAACTTGGACCATAGCTTGGGATCTTGATATCCAAGCCCTTGTTCTGATAATCAAGCCAGACTTCAAATTGGTGCCACCATCTGTCCCCAAGTCCACATCCACTGCCTGCGTAGGTGCGGCCCGAGTGGCGGACTGTCTACCCATTGTGACATGGGGCCAGGAGGTATGGGAGGTGGCACCCACCTAGAACATTCTCCACCTCCTAGAAAAGGTGGTTTACGCAAGCGAGAATCAAAACATGTCACTTTGACATGTGAACATGTGGACGAAAATGAAACCGATGGAAGCCCGCTTGACAAGGCCTAAAGAAAGTCTTGGCTACAAACTAGTTTTTTGCCCTTAGGTTGACAAACTTTCAATAACAATTTGTAGAAAATTATCTTTGCCAGCCTATATCTTCAGCATACAAGGTTTGTTACAATAAACATATGTCATATGAAAGGCCACTTCTAGTATTTACAAAACATGCATTCACTAGATGTTATGCCCTCCAACCTGGTTAACTAGCCCCTGTTTCAGAGATTCCGTAGGCAGTAAGTCGTATTCTTTGAAAATAGGCCGGTTGACAACTAGTTCTTTTTTATAGCATTTCTTCCACGATCAACACTTCACAAATGACTGGTTTGTGTGGTTGGCTTTTCTCTCTTTAAAAGGAAAAATGAAAGACCTCTCCATCACATTCTTGCTTGTGGGTTTGTGGAATCAAGTACAAGCTTCCAGCCACACTATTACGGCCACACATAATAGCAAGCCCAAGCATACTTAAGGGGAAGTCTTTGCCCAATAAAATATGGTTGGATGATATTATGTGTTGCCAACTATGTGCTCAATCAAGCACCCACTCGGGCATTGAAGACTATGACCCCTTATGAAGCATGGACAGGCCACAAGTCTGTAATTTCACACATGCGAGTGTTTGGATCTCTTGCATATGCACATGTACCCTCTCAGCTCAGGCAAAAGCTTGATGATAAGGCCATCAAATGCATTTTCATTGTCTATAGCTCACAAAGCAAAGGATACAAGTTATTTCAGCCTAGCACAGGTAACTGTCAGTAGAGACGTGGTTTACTTTGGCTGACCGTAAAAAACAGACATCAGTAGAAGCCTCTGATGTATTTGATGCCATACTACCCTTCCCAAATATCGATGACTTTGCCAGGTCCCGCTCCAAATGCTTCTAGCAGCTCACCGCCTCCTCCTGTTGCCAATGTTCAGCCTGATTTGCAGCCACATGATGATCATGCTATTGAACAAGCAGTTACAGAGGAATGGGCTGTCATTAGAGAACAGAAACAAGTTCCAAGGTGGCTCTTGGATATTCTACCAGACAGCAAGCAAGCTGAGCCCTTGGCTACCCACATTGGATGTGGTAAAAACCAAATGGATGCCACTTTTCTTCATGTTGCTTTGATTGCTACTGCCTGCAATAAGGAACCTCTTTGTCATAATGATGCATTTGATAGCAGGGAATGGATGGATGCCATGAAAGCTGAACTTGATTCCATTCATGCAAATGGCACATGGGAGTTGTGTGACTTGCCAGCAGTCAAGCGTTCCTTAGGCACTAAGTGAGTCTACAAATTAAAGCAAAAGCTGATGGCAGTGCTGACCACTGCAAAGCCCACCTTATTGTGATAGGCTATGCCAAAGCAACATGGCATTGACTTTGAAGAGACATTCGCTCCCACTTCACGCATCACGACCATTTAGTGTGTCATTGCTTTTGCATCCCACAGGCATTGGGAGGTCCATCAGTTGGACATTAAGACAGCTTTCCTTCACGGAGATTTACTTAAAGAGACCTATGTCACTCAGCCTCCAACATTTGAAATTGTAGGTTCTGAAATTAAGTTATGCTGGCTAAAAAAGGCCCTCTATGGTTTGAAGTAGGCACCGTGGGCATGGTATGCCAAGATACATTCTTTGTTGCTATGCCTTGGGTTTCAGAACAACCCTACAGAGGCCACTCTTTATGTCTGGAAGAGTGAATCAGAATTTCTGATTTTGATTCTTTATGTGGATGACATGCTTATCACTCGGCCAAACACTCAAAAAATTGCAGATTTCAGGGCAGATTTGCAAAAATCATTTGCGATATGCGCCAATTGCACTACTATTTGGGCATCCAATTTGGTAATGTTAAGGGGGGCATAATGATGAATCAATCCAAATATATTGGATAGCTCTTGCAATGCTTCCAATCGAGATTTGTAATCCGTTTCTAATCCATTGGAACCTGGCTTCCGTTTCTCCACCGAAGATGGAAGTGCCCCATTTGATGCCACTCTTTACCAACGGATTGTGGGCTGCCTTATTTACTTATGTCATACCCAGCCTGATTTGCAGTCTACCGTTTCCCAATTAAGCACGTACATGCACAAGCCCAACACACAGCATTGGCAGGGAGTGAAGCGCGTGTTCCGTTACTGAAGGCCACACAGCATTTGGGGCTGTTCTATAGTGATTAGTCTTCACTAGATTTGCATGCATTCACGGACAGTGATTGGGCAAGCTGTTATGACACCTATCACACAGTAGCAATTGTTTCATACTTGGCATTCATGCATCTCTTGGCTCAGCAAGAAGCAGCCTACAGGTGCCACTTCTAGTTGTGAAGCTAAGTATAGGGCAACCTTTCACAGCTACAGTAGAGTGTGTTTGGCTCCGTAAGTTACTCTCACATCTTCATGTCAGCCAAGACACTTCTACGATCATCTACACTAACAGCCAGAGTACTTTGGCCATTGCGTGTAATGCTATCTTTCATGCGTGTACCAAGCACATAGAGGTGCACTATCATTATGTTCAAGAGCGCCTGTCAGCTGGAGTTGTCCTACTTTTGAGAACGCCTGTCAACTGGAGATATACAGTTTTCCCATGGAGGATAACTTAGCAAATCTCTTTTAGAAGGCTGTACCACAACCCAATTTTGAGGCCTTTCAACACGCCTTACACTTGGCACCATTTATTACATGATGTTGGTCTCCCTGTATAATCATAGGTTGCTACATCCATCTTGGACGAATATGTGCAACCATGATATAGTTTCTAGGTAGACCTGGATTTATATTGGATACCTCAGCGATATCATGGAGGTGAATCTATTAGCACTTAACCTTGGTATGGCCTTGTAGGCCAATTCGGATCAGTCAACCCTCAGGTTGACTTCATTGGTCAACAATTTTGGTTGATTTTGGGGCCTATATTGGCCGCCACTTGTCCTTTCTCATTATCCATTTGCAAGTGCTCTAGTTGCCTCAGCATGTTGTTTTCTTTCTTGTATTCCATCTCCATTCCATTGCTCCCCACACCCAACAAAGATAAGTTTTCATTTTGGTTTTCTAGTCCATAAGAAATCCAAGTTTTTAATTTCTTGTGAACAGAAAAATATAACACAAAAGAGGCTTTTACTAAAGAGTGTAAGTCTTGTGTGAGTGCTATTCGATTATGGCTAGTTCTAGTGTGCTTCTATGCCTTGCATGGAGAGCCATGATCTGGTTGGTCTTGAGTTGTATGCTTTGTATACAAAAAAGTCGACCAAACATTTAGAGACTCAAAGTCTAGCACAGGTTTCATGTGCATCTAAACCTGTGGATATTTTGGCCATGAGGGATTGGCTTGGAGGAAGTGTCTACTGCCTAGGACTCCCTACTGGCCGCGGGGAGTGGCCTAGAGAAAGTGTCAACTTCCTAGAAGTCCCTAGTTCCATTTCTAGAGCACCCGCTAGGCCCAAGTGCTAGGGCACGGCAACACTAAGAGGGGTCCAAAAGTTGGGCCCAAGGAAAGCCAATGTTTCATTGGTTAGGAGGGGTTAGGACTTTAATGTGGGGGCAAACCAGCTGTTTTATTGGTTTGGAGGATTAGAGCATTAATGAGGGGCCATGTGGCAATCCCCCGTGCATGCTTCTTCCCCCCTTCACCCTCCTACACGTTTTTCAAGGTAAATTCTTGATTGTACGGCTGATTTGCTTGTTGGCACACATGCCTTTGCTGTCCCTTTGCCTCAGTTTTGCTGCCTTCACACCTTCCAAGGGACTGCAAGGTTGCTGTACAGAACCCATACAGCCCGTACGGATCAATTAAGGCTGTACGGGTGACTTCAACACTGCTTTTGATGTACGGACTGCTTGGGCACGCATCCCAAGGTCCCTTCCCTGCTCTAGAACTCCTAGCACACAGTCCCAGGCCCATTCACTGCTGTATGGTGATTTCTGCAAGTGGCATGCACCCGTACGGATCAATTAAGGCTGTACGGGTGACTTCAACACTGCTTTTGATGTACGGACTGCTTGGGCACGCATCCCAAGGCCCCTTCCCTGCTCTAGAACTCCTAGCACACAGTCCCAGGCCCATTCACTGCTGTATGGTGATTTCTGCAAGTGGCATGCACCCGGAGCGTGTTTCTGGAAGCTGTACGAGCTGTTGGTGCATCTCCGGAGCCCTTGTGGCTGATGTTTTAGCCTTTTTCTCCTGTTTCTAGCCTCTACACCCATGAGCTTTGCTCTTCTTTCTATTCTCAGCTCCCAGAACCTGTATCTCTCTCATTCTCTCTCTTTTCCCTTGGCTGGGAGTCATTTCTACACCCCTAGGGGCCTGGGCAGAGGATAGGTGCAGGAAAGAGCTTGCCTCTTCCATGGACAGCGGGTATGGATATTCTGACTTCCTTTTGGTTTGCATTTGCTATCTTAGAAGCTTGTTGCTTGGCATTTCATTGTTTGGAGTTCTTTCTGGGCATTACAGGCTATAGGCAGATACCCAGTCACAAAGGGTATGCCTAATTGGTGCCACAAGGACAGTGTGTTGCATTTTTTTATGCCTTGAGACTTTTTGAGCATTTGTTTTGGACTTGTGGAATGCAATGTCACTCACAGTTGGACACAAATTTAGCCTTACCTTGGCAGTTGGGTGCTAGCGTGCATTGGAATTGGATGCATTTTGAAGCCAAGTGTTGGCTTGTGCAGTGGACTGCTCGTGTAGCAGAGGGCAAAGGTGAGCCCTTAATGTAAGAACATTATTTTCCATTGCCAAAGGAATTAAATAAATGCCGAAAGGGACAGCCAAGGTATTTGGGGCCAGTATGGTGTCTCGTATTTGATTTCATTGAGCAGGGGCACCCTAGCCTCCATCCAGTTTCTTTCTCAAAGTTGTTTCTAAGTGGTTTTGTACTCAATGAAGTGGTTGAAAGATATGCAATGTGGCTGTAAATGACATGGATGCTAAGCTAGTTACGGTTTACTTCCCTTTAGTTTACTTAAGGCCGGTTTCAGTGCTTTTGCTTGGGATACATTTTGTGCTGAGTCTCAGGCATGCTGCACCTGCCCTTATTGGTTTGTCTATAAACAGATCAAGCATGCATTTAACTGTAGCTTGTACAAAGCATGCAAATGAAGAATGAAGCTTCATTCACAGAATTTAGCAGCAATTTGCCAACATAGTAAGGCTCTTAGCTTCAGAAAACGTAATATCTAAACAACTTGATCATAACCTTCAGTGTAGATAATGCAGGTCAACTCATACTCTGAAATGAGTGGAATTTCAATTTCAGGATCTTTTGCCATCGACATGATACTATGATTTCTTAGAAATTGAGGCTCCAGCCATTCAAAACTGTTACGGAAGAACTAGTTTCTTTGAGTTCCTCAATTAACCATTCATTTTCCCTTAGATTCCTGCTTTGCACATTGATGAAGTTCTTCAACCATGCACAGAGATTAGGTTAGTTGGCCATTCATACTGGTTCTTAACCCATGCATGAAATCAAAATATTTCAGGTTGATAACACAGAATCATAAAACAATGCACCATGAAGCATAAGCTTTGAATTTTTGGCAACTGCTCAGACTTGAAAAAAATACATCAATTGATAGTTCAGCATTCTTCTAAAATCTAGCAGTACAAACTTTGACTGTGTCAGACTTTGAGATTAAACATGTGTTAGCTTTATGTCAAAATAGGTCCCAGCCAGCAACTCACGCAGATTGTTCCAAAAAAAACAAAAACCATGCAACCACAATACCATTGGGGGAAGAAAAACATATACAAAAAATCAGACCAAGAAAGAATAGAGATGCTCCTTACCACCCACAAAAGGCTGCGAGGTTTCCGAGTAGTAATAGAGTTTGTGATAAGCTTGAAGCCCTGATGTGCATCAACAATCTCCACTATCGTCATGGCACCCAATAAGAAAAATACTATTTCACTTACTTCTGCTGATGATTCTGTCAACTCATTTGTTACTGCATCAGGAGATGAGTCCTGCACCATCACAAAACAAAATAAAGATTTTCCAGGAGAGCAAATAAAGAACATGCTTGTCTGACTTAACAAACATTTCAGGTTAGTTGACAATGTAAAGGTGCCACCACCACAATGATTTTTACCAGTCAAAGTTTTAACACCCCCAAGTCCCCTCCCCGCCCCTCCTCACTCCCCCCGCCCCCCCCTCCACACACACACAGATTAACGTCCTCGAAAGACCTCATTACGCTAGGGCCCTTGCTGAGTGCTATGCTAAGCTAACTCAAAAATCAAAACTGAAAGACTGACAAAACTGAAATCTCAAACTCTGAAACCCGATGCTGTGGTGGCTCCTTAGTGGGCTGCAAAGATATCCCGGATCTGCATCTGTCGAGCTGTCTCTCACTATGGCAGAGGACATGGTCTCCTCAACCTCTGAATCAGATGGGCTATCTCAAGAGTGACGCCTCATATCTAGCAGTCTCCTTTGAGGAGAGCTGAGATAGGCCGGACGTCAATCATGTGTACTCTGGTCACTCTCCATGTCATGTGTGGTCTCTGCATCCCTTGCTCAATAGCATCGCTTTGTCTCTCCCCGCTGATCCACAATGCCCTCATATCAGCTAGCTCTTCCTCCTCCACCCCGCTATGTCCTGGAGCTGACTCAAATGCATAGAAGTCCGTGACGTGTCGCTGTGCTCAGTCTACCTCAGCCTCCTGCAGCGTGGTCCCTTCATGCTGCTCTCTGATATGTCGCAATAGTGTCTCTCTGTGTCGTCGCATCTCAATCAGATAGAGCCCAATGTAGACCTGGTTCTCGAACTAGATCAATCATGAGAGTGGACCAAAGCCGTGCACTCCTGAAAAAGGCAGTGGTATCATCCACGGATCTCATAGCAGGCTGGGCAGACACATAAGAAATGCTCCTCTGTCTTGACCTCTCCCAGCGCGCATAACTTGCAAATACGTTGCTCTCTAGATATGCATGCAGCTCTCCCTGCCTCAATCCTCAGCTGATGACCAACATTTGTCCAATGGCAATCCTCAATGCATGTGAGACTCCTCTATCCTGGAGGTAAAAGGGTCTGATGATGACATCCTCCGATACTCTTAAGAAGTGATCGTGATAGAACTGGATCTTGGTGGGGTCCTCCCCAAAGTCCGAGACATATGGAGCTTAGTTAATCTCGTCTTATGGGATCCGCTCAGGCGATCTATGCACGTTGCACTAAAAGTGGGGAAGCTTGTCCATCTGAATATCGTGACTGACAAACCATGTGGATACGCGTGCATACCATACTGTAACAACCCCACTCTCTACTAGCCATCCGGATGACTCCAATGCTAGCCTCGGCGGTCTCCAGTTGAGTAAGGCCCACACTGTGTGGAGGAAAGTCAATGTCTGAACAATGCCATCAACCTAGAGAGGTGTCATTGCAAACTCTGCCTGTACTATGTGATGTGGGACAGAGGGCTTACTCCGAATCATCCTAGACCCAATAATCACCTGCAGCCGCTTCAATTTCCTCCACTTTGTGCCGAGAGATCACTCCCTTAAAAAGGAGCTGCATACATGGCGTTCGGCCTCACTAGGATGTCAAAAAGCCAGCCCTTTGTCAGCGGATCCTAAAGGTGCACCTGAAAGCACTGCCTCTCTAGTCAGGCTACGGTTCCATGTCCTCGTGAGTCATGCCCTGGTTGCAAGGGTCATCATGAAAACTAGCCCTGTGAAGACTACCCCTAGATATGGTACCCTCATCCCAATCTGATAGACCTCTGGGGCACCAAGTCTCCCTCTGTCGAACTCAAATAGGCTCATCAACCCCCCAAATCGTGACCTCTAGAATATGCATCTCTTAAAGTCTCTTGATCATATGAGAGAGTGAGACGACTTCCGAAAGTCTACAAAGCATGCATAGACTTTCTGGACTCTCGACTACGCCTTCTCAATGATAGCCCATAGAGTGAAGATTTAGTCTAGGGTGGAGTGCTATCTCCGAACTCATGTCTACCCTAGCCATTGATCTCTCTCTCTAGTATCGACCCATAAATTTTGGCCAAAGTGTGAGTGTGTGGTAGTTCCCCAGTGTCCATAGGGTCCCCTGCTTTGTGTATAGGCACAATGGTGTTAGTACTCTAAACGGGTGGGAAGCCATGGCATACATCATGGCTGAACATTTGCGCTAGAATCGGAGTCAAGACCTCCTATCCATGTACGAAATGCTCACACCGTAGCCCCTCATTATCCTGGACTCTCCAGTTATGGAGCCAACGAAGTGCAACCTATACATTTTGTGCAGTGAAAGAGTGACAAATAGTGCCTTGGGCATAGTGGACATATCAAGTGGTTCTTGCATCGGGACATTAGAAGTGAGTGCGCATATGTGTGCCAAACATCTTTGTGATGGGAATAGGCACCTTTCCTCAAATAGAAGCCTGCAACCAATGGTGGGATCTCTTCCTCGAAAAGATCGCATAATCTCATCCATCATGTGTGAGAGGAAAGCCCCCCTCTTACAACGTGTCAATCATCGTGAGATCCGTTGTGTCTCGTATGTCATTAGCTAGCTCAAAGCTAGTTCAAGTGCGAGGTGAGATCTAAATTTCTCTACACTCGTTTTGAGGCATCTTTCAGTATCCCAAGCTCTACTACATCAAGCTCCGGTACTATGAGGAAATCATACGTAAAATCCAGCAGGCCCACTTGTTTTTCTCATGTATGCGCATTGAAGTCTCCAAGGAGAAGGATGTCTCCCTACCTAGAGAACTCTGTGATGTCATCATATATCGTCTCATACGAGCTGTGTCCATCCATCTGTAGTGACCTCATGGGTGTAGGATGATGTCTCTAGGAGGAAATAGCACACTGCAATGAAGATCGGTTGTGCATGCAATAGCTAGTCTCGTATCCACATATGTCGTGCATGCTCCTCTCTCCGTATCACAGATATAAGTTCTCTCAAATGTGATCTGAAGGGAACTGCTACTCCTCCCGAGTCCTGTATCACGTTGTCTCTCCTCATCTCTCTCCTATATGCTGACCCCCAAATGTGTCATGTCACTATGGGCAGCCCCCTCTCTACACTCTCATGTGTCTCATTGTAGAAATTCATGTTTCTGTCGGTGTAGGTCTCTAAGAAACTCCCTGGGTCAGACTCAAGAGTGCCATTACAGTTTCACACTACAATCTTCAACCAAAGAGTGCCATTACAGTTTCACACTACAATCTTCAGCCAAAGAGTGCCATTGGGTCAGACCAAAGAGTGCCATTACAGTTTCACACTACAATCTTCAACCTATTATGTGCTCTCATTCCGTTAGTTAGACACCGTCATGTGCTGCCTATTCCGCTTCTTCCCTTTCATCCCTATCTGCCCTCTCTCAAATGATCACTTTGCCGTCTTTGTAGGCTGCCCATTTCCCTTCCTACTTGCTGCCAATACCCACACCATTCCCTCCCTCCTATCCTCTTGCTGTAGGAGAGTGAGATTATCATCCAAAGAAAATCATGGTGCCCTTCAGCGTTACCATCATGCTCATGAGGGTGGATCTATCTGTGACTGTCCATAGTTTCACTACCATGGGCCTCGTCGGTGCATATGCCTTACCCACTCTCACATGCTACTTCACAGGTAAGGTTCACCCCAATCTTCACAAATAGGGCTTCAGCATCTGCCATGAGAGTGTCACCAACTATTAGACCTCTAACCAGCACATTCAATGCCTTGCTGCTCCACCTCTTTTCTTCCTCCAATGTTTCAGATATAAGCTCCTTTTTGGGTTCTATTGTGCCCTTTTTAACCAGTTCTTTCCATGCAAGAATATCGACTTTTCCTTTTGTGATTTGCTGCGGGAACTCAGCATGTTTTCCTTGCACGGTTGTTTGTTGGGTGCGGAGGCGACACACGAGAAGGCGATTTCCGCTTCTTCTGTCGATCGATTCACTCTCTGCATTCCTCCATGGTCACAAATACTATGTAGAGGCTGACTGAAGATGAGGGCGACGAAGAAGGATGGTATACACACCAAACTATTGAGCATGACGACAGGAATAAGAAAGCTGTTGGAAGTGACAGAGATGTAAAAGCAGTAGAAAGGTTCAAAAGCAAATGGAGACGGTGACGGAAATCCCTAACCCAATGAGCCAAACGGGATCTAAAGTTAGACGTCCCGTCAAACAACTGGCTGCATGATAGTGTAGAGTCTCCCGTTCTGGGGCATGATTATCTTGCATTAATAAACCCACAACATTTAAGATGCCATGTGTCGGCATACAATGCATCTCTTCCACTATCACTAAACAGCTAATTAGCGCTCTTGGTGGCATAAAATTCACCGAGGCATTGTTAACCGAGTAACCTGCATCCAAAATCACAATTACCCTCTAATACGCTGGGTACCAACAGGATGTAGAATTGTGAAGACAAGAAGAGCTGCTCTCATACTACTTGTAACTAAAGAAAGGGAAACGGTAGGGAAAGAAAATACTCAATCGGACAAGAACAATCAAAGTTGCCTCTTTATTACCTACACTTACACTGTTCCATGAAGAGAAATAATGTTTCATTGTCTCCCCTATGAGTTAACCAGCTCAGCTTTAGATACATCAACCAATGAGTTACCTGACCTATCAGATTGAATTCAAGTTCCAACCCTAGTGCTACCTACTGTCTCTACAAACTTGGCTAGTACCACCAGCTCAGCTTTAGATACATCAACCAATGAGTTTCCTGACCTATCAGATTGAATTCAAGTTCCAACCCTAGTGCTACCTACTGTCTCTACAAACTTTGCTAGTACCATGTTATATAAAGCATACAAAAGAGGCACCATTGCCAGCTTCATGACCCCTGCTCTTACGATCAACATTGCCAACTTCATCAAAATCTATCTATTAAATTATTAAACACCTCATGAAGTAATAACAGCTCTTCTTTACATGTGGCACAAAATCAATCCAATCTCACAGATTTCCTTGAAACTTGCTACAAGCAGCTAAGGCTAAGTTACTTTCTCAGGCATCAACAATACATACTCCTGTAGTACTAGAGGTGAGGTTAGACTGTCCCAATTTAAACGGTACTACAAAATAGTCACCCTCTAACCAACCTTTAAAGGTTGCCTTCTCCAACATACGAAAAAAAGATACACTTTTCTCACAGGCAAGTAAACATGTCGAAAGAATTGCATAAAGCCTCCCCACTACATCATAGTTACCAGGGAGCGGGAATGTTTCGGAAATTTGGGTGCCGAAAATAGGAACGTTCTCGGAAGGGGGAATGAGGAACAGGAACCGGAACCGGAACGCCCGTCATACATGACACATCATCATATGATATAAAACGATGCTAGAAAATGAAAGAAACTAACATTTTACAGATTAAAACTTTCTATATAAGCTCTAAAATACCCATTTGAAACTTTCAAAGAGCAAAAAAAAAAACGTTACGGGGCTGCCTTGCTTCCCAGAACGGCATTCCAGGCGTTTAGGATGTTGGAACTGTTAGAATTATTGCTATAATTTAGCAGTGACCAATGTAATGTAATAAGTAGCTTAGGGGCACTTTTTCCTCACTTACAGGTTTTTCCCCCTAACCACAGTTAGTAAAGTGATAAGGTTTTGTCACTTAGACAAAACCCATCACTCCATTCAGTTGTATCTTACTCACTCATCTAATTGCAACTACGTTTTAAGCTCTCTTACTCTCCTGCTTCTTGCTCTCACTGTTGCTCTCTCCCCTTCTCACATTTGGTATCAAAGCAGGTTCACCCTGCTCCCTGCTCCTTGCCCGAAAGCTTTAGCCCACTCCTTGTCTGTACAGTTCGTACATTGTACGGATTGCTTCCGTACAACCTTCGTCAGGAGTCCGTACATTTCTGCGCCTGCTCCGTACAGCTACTTCCGCACCTCCCGTCCGTATTGCACCAGCGCCATACGCCGTACAACTGACAGCAACGCCGTACGCCGTACAAAGTCTCAGCTCCCGCCCGTAATGTACCTTCTGCATCGCCGTTCAACCACCGTACAACCTGCGTCAACTGATTCCGTACCAGCCTGTACTGTACTTGCATCGTACCTGTCTGTACCAGCTCTTCGTCCGTGGCTGCCGTCCGTACAAGACGTACGGACTGTTTCGTACAGTCTTCGTACCTTCTGTACATTCAACGTACAGCTTGGCCGTACATTCCGTACTGTTTTGCCGTACAGCTTGCAGCACACAGCTCGTCCGTACAGTACGGCCATCCGTACCTTTGTCGTACGGTCACCGTACAGGCCGTACATCCATATGTCAGATGTACTGTTAGTTTTGTACTAACAGTTCCGTACATTTGCATTTGGCCTTCTGAGCAGGTTTTATTCCTGCAGGCATTCTTGCAGTTGGTCGTCTGGCAGACATTTCTTTACAGATAGCCATTGTTTGGCGTAGTTCTTGTAGAAAATTTGGGGCATTTTGTATTCGTGGGCAGACATTGCAAACACTTTGCAGGTGTTGAAGAAATTTGGAGCTGCACTTGGAGCGAGCATTGCAGACAGATCTGCAGATCTGCTCTAAAATTTGGGGCTTTTGCTCAGAAATTGCAGATTTGGGGCTTTCAGTAAATTTGCCCCTTTCTGGTTGCAATTTCAAGCCACAAATTGGGGCTTTTGTGTTGGGAGAGCAATTTGACAAGTTTCAGTTTACACTGCCTTTCTGTGAGTGCTTTGAAGCGCTTTTGGCAGGTTTTGGGAGAGATTGGATGCTTTGGCAGATTTCTGACAGAGACACTACAGAGATTTGAGTTGCATTTTAGCCAGTGTTTGGCTGTGTTTTTTTTTGGGATTTGTGCACTCCATTCCCAACAAGGGAATTCAGATTTGCATTTGCTGTATTTTCTTTCTCAGACATGGCCCAGCAAAATCAGAATGATTTCGGTTTCACTGGTCTCTCACAAGAGGATAAGCTGGATGGTACCAACTACTCCCTCTGGAGTTTTATGGTACGTAATATTCTGATTTCTCGTAATTTGTGGGACTATGTAAGTGGGGATGAGTTCCAGCCAGCAAATGTGGCACCTAATACCCCTCCCCAACAAGGAGGAGGCAGAGGTCGTGCACAGGGTACAGCTGCAGCACAAGTTATTGGTGCAGTTATACCTACCACTCCAGAGCATAAGCCAGAGCATAAGAGATGGGATTCACGTGATGCTTTAGCTTTGTCGTGTATTTCTCTTTCAGTGAAAAGATTCATCATTCCACATATCCGGTCGTGTAAGACCTCAAAGGCAGCATGGGATATTTTGGAGAGCATGTATGCAGCTCGGAATGATGCCAGGGTGTCTTTTTTGAAAAGAGAATTGTCTCATACACATATGGAAGAGGGTGGCTCCATGTCAGTGCACCTCACAAAGCTACAGGATTTACGAGAGCAGTTGCTGAATATTGATGAGATCATTCCTGATTTAGAGATGATTACCACTACTCTGAATTCTCTTCCTGAGTCTTATCTTAGCTTTCATACCTCGCTAAATCTGTCGTTGAGGGGGGGTGCAAATCCTCTCACTTTTCACGAGTTGATAGGACTTCTACTGCAGGAAGAGCAGACCAGGAAAAACATGGCTTCACGAGCAGGTGAACATGCTATGCTCTCAAAATTCAAGCCTAAAGTAAAGGGACAGGCAAAGACTTCAGCAAATCAGCCTTCCAGTGGTTCAGGACAGCCTTCTCAAAAGGCTAAGAGTGATGCAGGTAAGCCCAAGAAGAAGGGAATATGTCATTACTGCAAAAAACCAGGTCACTACATTGGAGAATGCAAGAAAAGGCTTGCAAAAGAAAAGAAAAAAAGCTCCGGTATGGCTGTCTCAGATTCAGCTCCTCATGCATCTGACAATGAGCAAGCTACAACCAACTTTGTGGAGCACGACTATGCCTTCTTGTCTTGCATTTCAGACTCTCAGTTGGCTGCTCGGGATAGTACAGCCACTTGTAATGATGACACTTATGCTTTTCTGACATGCAGTTATGATTCTTCCAAGGATGCATCAGCTTTCGATGTCAATGAGACACATAATACATGGTATTTTGACAGCGGTGCCTCAAAGCATATCACTTCCAGGAAGTGCCTCTTCACATCTCTGCATCCACCACCTGTTGGTAAAAAGGTCACATGTGCCAACAACTCCTCCTATTCAGTCCGTGGTATAGGAGAAGTTGAACTTACAGCCATTGATGGCTCAACATTCAGAATTTCTGATGTCTTGTATGTACCTGGTATCACAAAAAATCTACTTTCAGTCTCCACTCTTAATAGAGCTGGATTTCAGGTCATTTTTGAAGATGACAAGTGTGCAGTCAATGATAGAGAGCATGACTATGCCTTGAGATTGTCTGGCACTCTGTTGCGTGGTCTTTTTCAGCTTGACATGTATGAGAAAAGACCAGCACATGCTCTTACAGTTTCCACTCCTACTGCTGCTACGCAGAATGCGGAGTTATGGCACGCGAGATATGGACACATGCATTATGGCAGCTTGATGACGCTTCAAAAACATGCCATGGTTGATGCATTGCCTCCTCTTGAAACACCTCCTCCACATGCTTGTGAAGGGTGCATTCTTGGTAAAATGCGCAGATCTCCTTTTAAGAAGGATGGATCAGTTAAAGCTGTTCGAAAATTACAGCTTATACATAGTGATGTCTGTGGTCCCATGAGGACTCCATCATTGGGTGGTCATCTTTACTTTGTCACTTTTATAGATGACTACTCCAACTACACTTGGGTTTATGGGCTGAAACACAAATCAGAAGTGTTTATGGTCTTCAAACACTTTGCAGCCATGGTTGAGAATGAATCCAGACTCAAGATACAGACGTTACGCACTGATAGAGGAGGGGAGTACTTGTCTGCAGATTTTGATGCTTTTTTGAAAGACAAGGGCATTGTACATCAGCTTACAGTGAGGCTAACTCCTCAACAAAATGGGAAAGCTGATAGAAAAAATCGTACTCTTATGGAGATGGATAGATGTATGCTGAAAAGCAAAAAATTACCTCACAAATTTTGGCTTGAAGGTCTCATGTGTGCCAATTATGTTTTAAATCGGGCACCCACAAAAGCTTTGAAGACCAAGACTCCCTATGAAGTTTGGCAAGGGAGAAAGCCTTTCGTGGATCACTTCCGTGTCTTTGGATGCCTTGCATATGCTCATGTGCCTGTTGAGTTTCGGCATAAGTTGTCTGATAAGGCAATCAAATGCATTTTTGTTGGGTACAGTGCAGAGAGCAAGGGCTACCGCCTCTACAATCCTGTCACACACAAGATTATTGTCAATAGAGATGTAGTATTTTCAGAAAATTCAGCTCACACTCAAGCTGAATTTGATATGCCTTCTTCTTTCGGTGATGTCTTTGAGGGGTTACTACCCATTGCCTTGGGTTCCCTTGCTGATATATCTGATGAAAATCAGAATTTTCAGATACCTCCACATGCTCCGATTCAGCCACAGGATGCCATACCACCTCCACAAGCCATGGAAGAGGTTGTTCGGCGAGAGATTGCAAATATACATGCAGCAAAAACAATCCCAAATTGGCTATTACAGACTCTCAGGGAGAGTAAAATTGATGCTCCATTACCTGGCAGAACTCGGAGTGCAGTAAGGCATGCAGGAGGTGCTCTTTCAATTGAATCAGCTTATGCAGGTACTCTTCTTGATGAAGAGAAACCTGAGACATTTGAAGAGGCACAGGATAATGTGCATTGGATGAATGCCATGCATGATGAGTTGCAGTCCATTAAGAAAAATCATACATGGGAAGTTGTCGATTTGCCACCAGGTAAACATGCCATAGGTACACGGTGGGTTTTCAAAGTTAAAAGAAAGCCAGATGGCACCATTGACAGGTACAAGGCAAGGCTGGTCGCAAAAGGATATGCTCAGAAAAAGGGCATAGACTATGAGGAGACTTTTGCTCCTACATCCCGAATGACAACCATCTGATCAGTCATAGCAATGGCTGCAAATTTTCAGTGGAATGTTCATCAGTTGGACATAAAAACAGCCTTCCTTAATGGAGACTTGTTGGAAGAGGTTTATGTCAAACAACCTCCAGGCTTTGAAATGCACTTCAGGTATGCAAGCTGAATAAAGCTTTGTATGGGCTGAAACAAGCCCCACGTGCATGGTATGCAAAGATTCATGCCTTTCTGACCAGCAAGGGGCTGCACAACAGTCCAACTGAAAGCACCCTCTACATCAAGAAAGATGGGGGGGATATTTTAGTCATCATTCTTTATGTAGATGACTTACTGCATTTTCCTGGCTTGCTTATTTGTGTTGTACATTTTTGCCAAAGTATCCCATGCCTCACAGGGTCAAATGAAGATAATATTGCAGATTTTAAAGCTGAATTGCAGACCACTTTTGACATGACAGATTTGGGGCTGCTACACTTTTATTTGGGGATCCAGTTCACTCGAGCAAAATCGGTATGTCTCAATTCAAGTATGTGCAAAAACTCTTGGACAGATTCAACATGCAGGATTGTAAGCCCATAGCTACTCCCATGGAGCCGGGGCTGAAGCTTACAATGCATGAAGCACGTGAATCATTTGATGTCACACTCTACAGTCAGGCTATTGGATGCCTCATTTATCTCTGCAATACATGACCTGATATTCAGTTTGCAGTTTCTCAGGTGAGCAGATATATGCACGGCCCAAAGACAATGCACTGGCAGGCTGTAAAACACATCTTCCGTTATTTGCAAGGTACCAAGTCTTTTGGCTTGATGTTTCCCAGGGGGGGTGACTTGCAGATGCATGCCTACAGTGACTCAGATTGGGCTGGAGATTATGACACTAGGCAGTCCACAAGTGGCAATTGTTTCTTTTTGGGCAAAGCTTGTATTTCTTGGTTGAGCAAGAAACAATCTACAGTGGCTACCTCTTCATGTGAAGCTGAGTACATGGCAGCTTTCACAGCGACAGTTGAATGTGTTTGGCTGCGTCGTTTATTTGCTGATCTTCATCTTTCATTGGAGGGTCCTTCTCCAATTCTCACTGATAGTCAGAGTGCTATTGCAGTGGCAAAGAATCCTGTGTTTCATGCTCGCACGAAGCACATTGAGGTTCACTATCACTACGTCAGAGAGAAGTTGCATGCAGGAGAGATCAGCATGATCTATGTGTCAACACATGACAATGTTGCAAACATTTTCACCAAAGGGCTTCCACATGAAAAGTTTGAGGCATTTCGCAGTGCCCTGAACTTATCTCCTTTTGGTGATTGATCATTTCCTTGTACATGACATTGGCACTGCAGGGGGGTGTTAGAATTATTGCTATAATTTAGCAGTGACCAATGTAATGTAATAAGTAGGTTAGGGGCACTTTTCCCTCACTTAGAGGTTTTTCCCCCTAACCACAGTTAGTTCACTAACTATGGTTAGTAAAGTGATAAGGTTTTGTCACTTAGACAAAACCCATCACTCCATTCAGTTGTATCTTACTCACTCATCTAATTGCAACTACGTTTTAAGCTCTCTTACTCTCCTGCTTCTTGCTCTCACTATTTCTCTCCCCTTCTCACAGGAACACCGTTCCCTGGTAACTATGCACTACATGGGCATCGTAAGCCTTCACTGTATTATACAATTTGCTGCAACTTCAACTGTACGGCTGTAGCTTTTTAAAAGATGACATGAGCAAAGAAGAAAGCTGCCAAGCACAACTCAAAAATCACAATGGCAACTTAGTACTAACATCATCACATTCAAGTATTCTTTGAAGGGTGGTCTTGAAGAATCTGGTAGGGACACTTACTCCAGCACTTCGAATAACCCACAGGGTGACTGCCATCAAAAGTCCCACTCCACTTTTGTTGAAGGCAAGGGATTCTTCAAAGATGACACCCGCATAACCTATTACAAATACCAGAACCATTGCCAAAACCTGCATCACAATGCATGATATATATATATATTGTGAAACAATTAGTATCTTTCTCATAAACAGTTTCAACAATCTCATTATATACCCAGTTATGAGCTGGCACCTGATTCTCTGCTACCCATGAATGGTTGATTATTGCAGTTCCCGCTAGCACACCAACACCAACTGTTACTGCCTTCAACAAATCATTTTTTGACTTATAGTTTGCTTCATAATCAAGTGAGCTCATCTCATCCACAGAGCACAATGGATCACAGGATTCCAAAGAAGAACCCAGGTCCTGGATACATTGCAAGCCACAAGGTTAGCATCTGTGCTACAGAGGCATTTGTTGAAAGCCACCTGAATAAGAAATGTCTAGAGGCAGAGAATGGAACAACTATGTTTGAAAGATTATGTGCTTCTTTGAAATAAGAAATGAAACTAATTACTACAAATTTTTCATTAACCCAACTACTTATTTAATTAAAAGGACCCAGTCATCTGGACATTCAAAGACAAGCACCTATATGAATCAAAAAATCCGTAGGAAAATTGAACTCCAGAAGCAAAAAGTACAGTGTCATTACATACATGTGCATTTTTACCTCTGCTTGCCTGGTTAGTCTATGCTCAAATTCACAGTGAGAAAACAAATGTCAACCAACAACATCTTTCTTACGACCACAATACAAGGTTTCTGAAAGACAATGTCAGAAGAAAATAACTGAAGTAATAAATAGATATATGAAGATTTTACTAATCCTACAAAAGACTAAGTATGGTATGGCTTAAGAGGTGAATTTTCATGTAACTCAATGAACCCATCTGGTGCAAATTGGAGGAAATGCTCTTGGAAGAATCTTCATCTTTTGCATTGTCTTCTTCTGTTCCTTCTCTACAGCCCACTGAACTTGGCAATAGATAGATCTTTCCAAAGACTTTCTTTCAGCTAGCTTATGCAATGATTCTTGCAATTCCCATGGCTCCAAGTCCAATCCATTGTATTTTTCATGAAGATCCTTGTTCTGCGTTTGAAGATGTTGTATGGAGTTGTGCATTGCAACAAGGGTACTCTTTCACAAATGTGCTAGCTGTTCAGCTTGGGCTCTAGGCACCTCGCTTGCTTGCATAGCCACTGCTAGAGCATTGTTCAATCAGTTGCAATAACTAATCAAACCAGCATAGCCATTGCTGAAAGCCAAACAAGATCATGCATTATATGAAAAGGAGGGTTTTTTGGGTGGCAAAACTTCCCCCAAAGAACGAGGGACCGACTCCTCTCCACCTCAAGCAAGAGAAGACCATGTCTGATCAGGTGGTCAACCTTTTGCTTAGAAAGTTGGCAGCCCCTATACTGCCTAATCCCTAGCAAAAGAAGAGTAACTTGTCAACCAAGAACCCCAAGCAGCAAACCAATTCATCAACATCACAACCCCCTAGTCCAGGCTAACTAACAAAGACACGAGCTGCTAGCTAGCATAGGAGACAAAGCACAGCAACTCAAGGAGCATCTATAAGAAAGCATGAGCAAGGAGGAAGGAAGAGAGGAGAGCTGGCTCTGATACCATATGTTGGAGCAAGAGGAGTAGGGAGAGGAGGTAGGGTAGGAAGAGGAAGAGGAAAGCAAAGAATGCAACTAATGGAAATGGAAATGGAAAGAACTAAAAGAGAAATGAAAGTACTAAATCAATAAAAGACTTATATTGAGAAAGCTTGATGTTGACTCTATGATGTGACACACAACACAAGTTCAGCCTCATGTAATCTAGACACTAGACATAGAGCACCAAAGTGCATATGGGATATCTCCCAATATGACACGTGGCATCATAGGGCACACTAGAGTAAAACACACATAAAAACTCACTCAACTTGACTGCATTTCCTAATAGTGGTCCCCTTCTAGCACTAGGCTCTCTGGTAACCAATCCCAGATCTATTTCCTTGAGGGCGTGAGCCCACAATTTTGCCCACCATCATCTTATCCTTGAGAGACTAGACTTCTAACTTCTCCCGTTGTTTGTCCTGGGGAGAAAGTAAACCTTGACGGCTGGGGGAGTCAAAGGTGCTGCCATTAGAGCCCTTCTTGCGTGCCGGACAAAAGTTACCACCAAAATTTATTGCCCCAAAGTTCAAACAAGAAACCCAGTACTGAGAGAGGAAGAAGGGGGGAGGGGGGGGTGGAAAAAGGAGGGAAAAAGGGGACATCCAAGAGCTTAAGCAGAGAGTTGCTTTAAGCTTGGGGCTGGCGCAAAAAAAACCAAAAAGCTCAAAGAGACAAGGCTGTCCCAAGAAAAGCTCGAAAGCTGAGCAAAAGAGCAAGGGCCCAGTACTTCTGAAGTACACCGTGGGCAGCCAAAGAAAGTGCTCCAATCCCGAATATAAAACCAAGAGACCGAATCTGCAGTGGAGCCCAAGGCTGGCATGGGAGCTTGAACACTTCCTGAAGAGTGTTGAAATTGCTGCTAAGACTGTCAAAAAGCCGCTGCAAGCCAAGCTATTGGAGAGCTCTCGGGTGGTTGCAAAACAGACCCCCACAGCTCCATGCTCTTGAGGAACTGAAGGGAAAGCATGAAGTGAACACAAAATGAGAATTCTTGATTATGGAATGAAGAAAGGTGAGGTCCTTATGTAGGCACCTCTTACATGATCACTGACATCACTCATGACCTCTGAGCTCCACAATCATCTCCTCAATCAGCTCCTAGAATCTCTCAATCATCCGATGTGGCATCTACCACCCAACAGTGCTTATGGGCACCTAACTGTGCCTCTAGCACACACACATAGAACCCAAGGTGTGCCTGGGGCATACACCTTGAGATATCCCAACAAACCCCCCCTCAAGGGAATGCCTCGGGCTATGTCAAGGATTCATCTAATCTCATAGTTTCTCATGCCATCTCATGGTGGTCAAGGATTGATCTATGGCTAGGATCTCATGCTAGCAAGGGTTCCCAAGGGTGTGAGGTAAACAAAAGGGATACATAAGACCTTCCAATGGTTATCTCCCCTGCATGTATATGTACACAATGTCTGCAGGAGATACCATGGAGCAAAACACATACACATGGCCTACATCACATGGTGACCAGAAGTGTTTACAAAGAACACAATAGTTTATTTCATTCATTTTGGAGGACTATCCAGGCTGAGTACCTTGACTCAACATAAAAAGAGAGATCTGGAGCATATATGGAGATGGTTCAAAAAGCATAATCTTCATCATATGGAGACTCATCAAATGAAAGTAGATTGGCAGTTTCTGTAGTTACTTCCTTTTTGGCTCTACAATACTTTTCATGGTGATTGTTTGTGCCATAGTGTTTGCATGGATTGATCTTGAAGCGGTCTTTTGAGAGGTGATTAGTCTTCCCACAATGTTTGCAAGTGTTTGCAAGGTGAAAACTTGCCCTTTTGAAATTTTATGGCATAGGCTGTGTCATTGCCTTTCCGGAGTTCCATGTGCCTTTCTTCTTCTTGAAGAGCAGAAATAAGACCTTCAAGATTAGGATTAGGAAGATTTTTCAAAGTGGTAATAACATGATCATAATCTTCAGGCATACTTTTGAGCAATACTGCCATTGCATCATCTGTAGTGATTGGAGAGTTGATAGAAGCAAGTTGAGTCATGAGACTCCGCCTAAGATTGACATGGGCAGCCAGAGAAGTGCCACTAACCATCTTCAATTCAAAGAAAGCAATCTTAAGTGACAATTTTGAGATGTGAGAGCTAGCACCAAAAATAATGTCAAGCTTCTGCCAAGCTTCTGAAAGAGATTCTAAGTCAGAGATGTGATGAATATAGTCATCTCCTAAGACAAGATCAATGATGCCATAGGCTTTCTCCTCTCTAGCAGGATCTCTTGCCAGGTGTGTTGGAGCTGAGGATTCTCCAGCATTAGAGGTTGTTGAAGAAGAAGTTGAAGCCAGTTTGACAAGCCCTCAAAGGTTTTCCCTCATCAATGCAATCTTAACCTTCATCTGCCATGTGTGAAAGCCTTTACCATTGAACTTATCCATATTCAAGATGGTAGCCACGAGAGGGTCTAACCCAGAATGGGCAGTGTCTACTCTCTTACAAGGCTAGAAAGAGTTGAAGGGCTTCAAAGTACAAGCATTTAGAGCAGCAAAGACTTGTAACCAAATTCCATACTACAAATCAATGATGCTTTCACTTGCATGCTTCATAGAGGTGACTAAATGAAAGTATTCCAAGCAAATCCAGGTATAGCAACTTAAAACAAAGTTGTAGCCACAGTTGTACTGATGCTATTCATCACTTTAAAACATCAGAAATGCTAAAGTAGCATCTAATGTATCATCAAACTCACAACCTTGTCAAAACTGTCCAAAACAGAGGCTTGAACTTGGAGGGCTTGTATCTCACTCTTCAAAGCAAAGAAAAAAGGACTTTCTAGGTAGAAACAAAGCTCGTATACCAGAGAAGATCCACTGAGGAGGAGAGGCGCAATTCCACGTCACATCGCCATAGCTAGCTGCTTGAAAGTCGACTGGTTTTTCCGTGTTTTCTCCTTGAATATGCAACCATTGCTGCTCAAGTTTCAACACAAGATAGCCCAAGGTATGGAGAAGCTTCCCCTAAAAGGAATTAGAGAAAGGTGGAGCAGAAACAAAGAATACGCAGAAGAGAGTTTCGACGATTTTCGAGAAATGGCGACCAGCAGAGACGACCTTTCTTCAATTCCTTGCAGGTAAAAGTTCGCCCATACGAGGGGTATCTCCAGCCAGAAGGACTTGGAGAATGGTGAAGCGACGAGGGAGAACAAGCTCTAGCAAGTTTTGGGAAGAAGGGGAAGAAATGGTGAAGATGAAGAAGAAGAAGAAGATGAAGAAGAAGAAGATGATGTGGCACAAATGGGCTCAAGGAGGATCATAGTGCTCTGATACCATGTTGAGGAACTGAAGGGAAAGCATGAAGTGAACACAAAATGAGAATTCTTGATTATGGAATGAAGAAAGGTGAAGGCACCTCTTACATGATCATTGACATCACTGATGACCTCTGAGCTCCACAATCATCTCCTCAATCAGCTCCTAGAATCTCTCAATCATCCTATGTGGCATCTACCACCTAACAATGCTTATGGGCACCTAACTGTGCCTCTAGCACACACACATAGAACCCAAGGTGTGCCTGGGGCATAAACCTTGAGATATCCCAACACATGCTGCATGGAGCTGATTCATTGCTGCTACGTGGAGAAGACACATTGGAGCTGCAAACATCGCTGATTCATGATTATTACGTGGAACTGCAAGCGTTGACTGGGGACTGTTTTCAGCAAGCTGACTACTGCGTGGAGCTGTAAAGTGTTGTTTGGAGGCTGTTTCCAGACTGTTCATGGCATGAAGAATCTTGGGCTACTGCAATTCATGGAGCTGGTCGTCATTTTTGCTGCTATTGGGGACAGAAATTGAGAGATTTCCATCAAGCATTAAGGTCCGCAATATTCCGCATCTTTTGTGGGAGAAGCTAGAATGCCTGTTTGGTAACAAAATTATCAATTCCAAAGTATTTCTCAGACAAGCATTCTTCACGCTTCAAATGAAGCATGAAGACTCTCTCAATGCACATTTGAATCATATGGAATCTCTCATCACCCAACTTGCTGCGTTGAAGGCCCCTATTGGGAAAGAAGATCAGGTTGCTGTCCTCCTTTCCAGCATTGAGGATATTCCTAAATATCGTGACATTATTCCAGCACTATGTGTGGCACGGAATATGAAATTTTATGAGATGGTTGCAATGCTCATTGATCATGATAGAAGACATAAGGATGACCATGTCCATGAGGAAGTGGCATTATATTCTAAGGGTAAAAACAAATTCAAGCCTCTCAAGTGTATGTATTATAAGAAGCTTGGCCATACAGAGGATCGTTTGTTTTTAGAGTGGTATCATAGCGCAGTGTTTGGTGATTGTTGTGGTTTGGAGCTGCACGTCAAGTTGACAGCCTAACGATGAATTGAGATTGGAGGGATTTGGTGTTATCTTTCGTCATTGATTTGAAGGCGTGGAAGACAAGATTACAGGAGCCTGTGAGCACAGGCTAGATTTGCAATTAGAGAGTCCGTGCGCAGTTCATATAAGTCTATCTGGTAATTCAATCGATGTGACCTATGGGTTGACGGCGGTCATTAGGCAAGATCACAAGAGAGCACAGTCTATTAGATGGCGTCGTGAAAGGCTGGAGCGGAACATCATATGGTTGTTGGCGTTCGAATCGTGGGTCAATTACTTCGCAAAGTTCGTGCGTTACAATAGTCAAAGTGGGACGACGATGCTCATTAACTTCCTTTCGTCGATCATCAAATATCTCCCTCATAAACTCTTTCGGGTGGATCCCGTAGAATCGGGAGTCCAGCTGACCCCGCAGGTGTCGCACCCAGCAGGCCATACACTATCTGGTAGAATTGCATTATTGGAGGATGCCTTGCAACAGATTTTAGCGCAATAGTTACAAGCAAATGTAGGCCAATCTGAGCTCAAGAAAATGGTTCATAGTATGTCTACTAGACCATCTCGTGAAGAGAAAGGTAAAGCTCCAATGGAGCCTGAATCCAGTGTTCATGCGGTCGAGCCTAGGAGGGCTAAGGTGCCTAATATTGCCAATTATAGGCCAGAAAAGTATTCTAGTCGGATGTCTGACCGTAGTTCCGATATCATAGAGACCTGGTTACACAAATGGGACGAGGCCTTCGCCATTTGTGAAATCAAGAATGATATGAAGAAAATCTGCGAGGCCACCCATATGTTTAATGAGGCAACGGATCGGTGGTGGATAAAATAGCAGAAAGATGGAGTGGCATCCACTACTTGGGAGGGGTTTAAAAAGGAATTTAGAAAACACTTCTTACCTCCTGACGAAGCATCCCGAGCTTGGGATCAGTATTGAAACCTTCGTCAAAGAAATTTATCAGTGGCGGAATACACTGATAAGTTCAAAGAAAGTGTAATGAAAGTTTATGAACCTCTACCTCACTCAATCCAGATAAAAGATTTTATCTTTGGACTGAATGATCAAATCATGGAAGTTCGGGCTAAGTATGCAAACATGCTAGATGAAGCAATTACCATAGCCCTGAACTATGAAGATGCCAAAGGGAACAGACCAAGTGGGTTTGTGCAGGTTGGGACTCGGTATGAGTACCCGAAGAAAATTGGGTTTAAGAAGAAGTGGATGCGCAAAGGGAGTGCCTCACAGCCTAGTCGTCAAGCCAAGCAGGTGAAGCCAGTTGAGAGTCCTAAACCAAGCACCACCATTGAAATGAAAAGAAAAGTAACACCAATGGCAGCCCGGGCTTGGTCGAAGTCCTCTTTGAACCCAGAGCAAAGAGAAAAAGCGAGGAGAGAAGGCTTGTGTTTTGGATGCCTTCAGCCTCATCACTGGAAAGATTGTCCACGAAACAAGGATCGTCCAATGGCTGAGATGGTGATCTCAGAATGCGACGTGGAAATGGAGGGAAGTCCCAGAGCAAAACAGATGCAAATTCAGCTAGTGGGATCTTCTCAAAGGTCAGTACCTGTTTTATTACGTGTGTCTGTTGCTAAGCTAGTAACTAGTACACCTGATAATGTCTTGTCAAAGCCCGCAGCAACGGGGTATACAACCTTTAACGATACAGAGTTAATTAAGATGAAGGGGCAAGTAGCTAATCATGACGTCATTGTATTGTTTAACTCTATGTCAACGCACAATGTAATTAACTCCAAGCTTGTAAAGAGACTGAAATTAAAGACTAGCCCATCTGAATATGCATATACAGTCAGAATGGCAGACGGAAGTTCAACTGAAGTATGGGACCAAAGGGTTACCCAGTTGGAACTTCGAATTCAAGACTATGCTGAGAAGCTTGATTTTGAAATGACAAAGCTCGCTCATGCAAACATAGCTGTTGGAAAGGTCACCTCCCCATCTGTAAGCCCCCAAATGAGGAGTGCGTGGGGGAGGGAGACCTAGGGCAGGATGTGCCCAAGAGAGAAGAAAGAGAGGGGGCTGCCACATGGGCAGCACCTCACACGATTGGAACCTGCAGATGGCGTCAGCATGGCGAGGGTAGTGGGCAGGTGAAGGGCCTGCAACAGACCCTGATGATGGCACGGTACAGGCGGGTCAGGACAGCAAGATGTACAGGTGTACGGCGCAGGACACGTGGCTGGGAAGAGGACCTGGCAGAGGCGCAGATATGGCAGGATGTGCAGGCCCAGATACGGAGCAGCATATATGGCTGTCAGTGGGCAGAAGGCAGGCCTTATATAGGCTGGACCCTGCCTTGAAAGGTGGGCCAAAGGGCCCTGGAAGTTTGGGCCAAAAGCCCTGGGTGGTGTGCCCTTTTAGGGCTGGACCAGCCACAGACTGGTCGGCCAGTCTGTAGCAGGCTGGTCGGTATTTTGCCAGCCCCCTTGGGGCCTATATAAAGAGGCCATTGGGCCTCATTCAATCATCACTTGATCCAGCAGTTCAGGGAGCAGAAGGAGCAGCAGATCAGCCACTTGTGGGTCTCTATCCAGAAGGTGACAAGAGAGCTGTACAGCTGCAGACCTAGCTCAGAGTGCTGCCCACCTAGGCTGGTGCAAAGACAGCAAGGTGGAAGGGATCTGGACGGAAAGTCTACAGAAGCTCCAGGTGGAGCACGCGGGCTCGAGTCTAGAGAGAGCCAGCAGATAGGAGAAGGACCTTGTGGTAAGATCAGAGGACCACACCATTGGTGGGACTCTGGATCTGTCTCTTTTGTATTGTGTCCATAGTTGTGGACGGAAATATATATTTTGGTGGTTTCTCTATCTGGTTGGTTCATTGTCTATTGATGAGTCTGCACACCTATTGTATGCACACAAGTAAAGAAGTTTGTGATTCCACACCCACACCGCACACTGTGTGAGCTCCTGGGCATTACTATAAGTCTTCCGCTGCGTGTACCCTCCCTTGGGTCATTTCTAACATGGTATCAGAGCCCAAGTAGGAGGCTCACAGGTGTGGAAGCCTGAAGGCAAGGACCTTGCTGAAGGACGACCCTGATTCAGAAGCTCTAGGGAATCGACTTCCATGACTGGAGGATTGTGCCCTTGCGAGAAGGAGGGTGACTCAGGTTCAGTCAAGTGCGTTCAGAGTTCTGGTTTACTGAAATTGAGTTTGGTTGACTTTGCTGTGTGGTATAAACAGCAGAGATGTCGACCTCTACAGCCTCTTCAGCCCCTGCTTTCCCTTCCTCCTCCCCCAGTTTTCTCTCTTTCACTATCCCTAATTTTGGAGAGTCTGGGAACCTGGACGGGACTAATTACCCGATCTGGAAAGTGAAGATCCGGAGTCATTTAGTGGCTCGGAAGTTGTGGAAGCTGACCACGGGAGAGGAGTCGAAGCCGGAGGACATGGTGGACAGTAAAGGGGAGGTACTCATGGCAGTAGACAGAGAGGAGCTTGAAGCTTGGGAAGAAAGAGATGCCCATGCCCTGGCAATAATCATAGGGACTACGGCGGACTCCGTTCTTCCGCATATCCAACTGGCCGAGACGTCAGTAGAGGCATGGGCCACCCTGAAAGATCTATACGAAACAGACAACACCTCCCAGATTGTGCTTCTTCAGCATCAACTCTACAATCTTGATATGGAAGAAGGAGATACGGTACATAGCCATTTGACGAAGGTCAAGGTGGTGAGGGATCAGCTGGCAGCAATTGGTCAGAAGAGAGACTCATGCCATCTGGCCTTGATGGTACTGAGGAGACTGCCTCGGAGTTTCAAGAGCTTTGTTACGGCTGTGACAGCACGACAGAGAACCAAACCTCTGACGTTTGAGGAGTTGTGTCCATTACTGCTACAGGAGGAAGCTCGGGAGAAGCTCTACAACGAGGATAAAGACAACAAGGCGATGCTGGCAAAGGATTCCACTGGCAAAGGAAAGGGCAAGCCTAACGGTGGCAAGTCCAAGAAAGACGACTCTGACGACGAGGGGACTTCGAAGAGAAAGCACAAGAAGAAGTGTTTCTATTGTGATACGCCCGAACATTTTGCAAAGGACTGCAGAAAGCAAAAGGCAGATCTGAAAAACAACGAGTCTGACTCAGATTCAAAGGGAAAGGCCAAAGCAAATGTGATAATCGAAGAGTTGTTCCTGGTGACATCACCGAGTATTACCGAGGTCAGATATGTTGATCCACAAATCACAGTAAGGATGTCTGACATAGAGATGTGGGTCGACGAGGAATCAGATGCCTTTCTGAAGATGAAGGACAGCATGGAGCGCTTGGTACCTTCCAGGTGTGTAGCCGTTGACACTGACACGAGGGTGGATTCCATGGAAGGCCCTAGGGTCTCATGGTCAGATGGATGCTGGAGTTCAGAAGGGGACAATACAGGATTACACAAGCGCTTGGTGGGTGCTTCAATGAGAGTTTGCTTTCAGAGCGAACATTCAGGCAGTACAACAGTCTGGTATGTATTTGATATTCTGCATTTGAGCCTTTATAGCATGCTGTGGAGAGACTCTGCTCTTCATTTGTCTCAAGTGATCAGAGATTGGAAGGAATTGGCCTTCTTCGAAGGCAAAAGGGGAAGTATTGGTGCTTCTTCAAATCTTGGACGCAGATTGCTAGAAGGTGATGGACAAAGAGTACCGAAGCCAGAAGAGTACCTGCTTGAGAACTCATCGAGAGTTCATGGTCCAGGTTATCTGAAAATATTCATTGGTTGCAGACCTTGCCAAAGGAAGGACGGGTTGAAACAGACCCTCAGAGCATGGTGCCTGGAAGACTCCAGGTTGTTCACTCATTATGAGGGGGACGACTGGAAGATCGTGACGGCTGGATTGCTCGAGTTCAAAGGCGGGAACGTGACTAAAGGAGGTGGTACCAGGAGGTGCTACCAAAGATGGACTTGTGTACCAAGATGGTGTGCGGAAGCGGACCCTCCCTTGGGTCATTTCTAACAATAGCCTTGGGTAAGACTTGGCATTCTAGGAAGAATCCAGCCATAGATTGAAAAAAGCACATTTATCAATTCAAGATGAATGATGTGCTGTATGCCTTACAAGGTAAAAAAGATATACCTCAAGGACCGTTGGTTTCCGTAATGGAAGTTCGAAAAGCTCAAGAAGAGTTTTTATTTCTTTGTACCGCATCAGTAGAGCCGATTGATGGTTCTTCAGCTAGCACTGATGTTACCCAAAATGAAGAGATGGCCAAGCTGGCTGATCAAATAGCAGAGGAGTTCTTTGATTGTTTTAGGGATGAGTTACCTTATGGGTTACCTCCAGAGCGGAATGTTCAGCATAAGATTGAACTAATCCTGGGGCAGATTCAACCCAGTTTCTCGCCAGTAATATTTAAAAAAAAGAAAGATGATACTTTTCACCTCTGTATAGATTACAGAGCCTTGAATAATATCACTACTAAGCACAGGTATCCGATGGCTCAGATCGATGATTTGTTAGATGCATTACATGGGGCCATAATTTTCAGTAAGATAGATCTTAAATGTGGCTACCATCAGATCCGTATTAGGGCCGAGGATGTGCATAAAACCGCTTTTAGAAGCAGGTTTGGACATTATGAGTTTTTGGTAATGTTGTTTGGACTTACCAATGCTCCAGCTACATTCGTCATGCTTATGAATGATTTACTACGTCCGTATATCAAGAAGTTTGTAGTACATTTTATTGATGACATTCTTATATTCAACAAAAGTATTGCTGAGCATCACGAACACTTAAGAATAGTGTTCAATACTTTGAGAAAAGCCAGTCTTTATGTAAATAAAAGGAAAACTATACTGTGTATGGTAAGACTTGAATATTTAGGATTCATTATTACTCCTAAGGGAGTAGAAATGGATCCAAAGAAAGTAGCTGTGATACTGACTTGGCCTATCCCTCAGAGTTTGACCGCTTTGCCATCATTCTTGGGATTTGTCTAATTTTATCAAAGGCATATCAAAGGATATTCCGAAATAGTATCGCCATTGATTGATCTGACCTCAGATAAAGTACCTTTTATATGGGGACAGAATCAACACAAGAGTTTTAACACCATAAAACAAGCTGTGGTCTCAAGACCGGTGTTAAAAATAGTTGATCCCTAGAAACAGTTCTTCCTTGAAACCGATGCAAGTGGCATTGTGGTAGAAGCAGTTCTCCTCCAAGAGGGAAGACCAGTAGCCTTTGAAAGCAAGAAGATTTCTCCCTCTCAACGAAATTGGCCAACTCATGAATTAGAGTTGTATGCTGTTGTCCATGCTCTGAAAACATGGAGACATTATTTGTATGGGTCAGAGTTTTATGTTGATGTTGATCATGATACTCTGAATTTTTGTAAACAACCTGACTTGAGAGGCCGCCAAGCTAGGTGGGCAGAACTCCTGCAGAAGTTTAACTTGACAATTCGGTACTAAAGAGGGAAGGATAATAAAGTTGCTGATGCATTGTCACGCATTATGCATAATATGAGTTTCACGGTATTAGAGAGTGCTCTAATGACCAAGATTAGAGAAACTCAAAAGGTGGACGAGTTTGTCTAGAGCCTTTGGCCTAAGACTCATGTATTTAAACCCGGGGAAAAGGATGACCTGGCATCCAGAAAAGGCCAAACTTATGCAAGATATACCATAAGAGATGGTATGCTGAAAAAAAATGGCAAGGTAGTAGTATCTAATCAGAATGATCTCAGGCAGAGAGTCATTCAACAATGCCATGATAGCCCATGTGCGGGACATCCAAGAGTCGAGAAAACATATGATCTCGTGAAGCAAGATTTCTTTTAGCCAAAAATAAAAAAACAACATGAATATGTGACACGTTGTTTTTCGTGTCAAGTAAGTAAGGCAAAGCAGATGAAGCCACTCGGACTTTTACAGCCTTTGGAAATACCACTAGGTAGGTGGGAGAGCATTTCCATGGACTTTATTGTAGGTCTACCTACGACACAAGGTGGATAAGATTCTATCCTTCTGATAGTTGATCATCTTACCAAGATGGCTCACTTCATTCCAACTAGAGAGTCTGTTAGTGTCCCGCAAGTGGCAGATTTATTTATTAAACATATATTTCGTTTGCATGGATTACCCAAATTCATAGTGTCAGACAGGGATGTCAAATTTACCAGTCATTTTTGGATTGCAGTGTTTGAGACACTAAGGACTGAGTTAGGAATGAGTAGTGGGGATCGTCCAGAAACGGATGGTCAGACGGAAAGAATCAACTAAATTTTAGAGGATATGCTTAGAGCATATGTGTCATTGAGGCAACATACATGGGACAAGTGGTTGCCACTGTTGGAATTGGCCTACAATGATAGAAAACATTCCTCTACAGGGTTCAGTCCGTTTGAGCTGAACTATGGTTATAGACCAACGAATCCAACTACAGTTGCAGTACCTCAGAAAGTGCCTAGTGCCGCGAACTTTGTGGTTCAGATGCGGGAGATGCTAGCACTTGCGAGAGCTAACATCCGCCAAGCTATGGATAGAGCTAAGGCGTATGTGAATGAAAACAGATCCATTAGAGAATTTAAGGAAGGAGAAAAAGTTTTTCTCAGAGTTCCTTCGCACTCTAAGTCTTTGACTGCAGGAGAGTGTGCTAAGTTAGCACCTCGATATTGTGGGCCATGGTTAATTCTAAAAAGAATAGGCAAGGTAGCCTATAAATTAGAATTACCACAGGGTTGTAAGATGCACCCAATGTTTCATGTTTCTCGTTTAAAGAAATTTTTGCATACGGGTGACTCACTAATCGAGGGTGTTGTTTTGTTTCAGGAGATAGAGGATAATGCAAGACGCAAACCAACAAGAATCCTGGACCGAGGAACAATGCACGTACGCAATCGGAAGATACCTACGGTGTTGGTTGCATGGCATGGTTTACCTCTATCAGAAGCTACCTGGGAATCCATATACCAGTTACGAAGAGTGTTCCCAGACTTTATCATCGAGGACGCTGATGCCTGAAGAGAGAAGGAATGTTACGCTCAAGTTGAGGCAACATGACCTCGGAAGGGTCAGTCGACATTTTCCTTTAAAGGATCAATGTTTGTATTATATTTGTTTGGGCTTCACGTAAATGATCAAAGAGGAATTAAGGTCAAGGTCCTTGGTGAGGGTGACACGGCACAAGACTAGGTGGATCTAAGGCTAAGGGGTCCAAATGCATTAAATGTGCCAAGGGGCAAATGATTTCAATGTTATCCCAAGAGAGGGGTAAATGATGCATTGAGGAGATGCCCTCAAATGTAGACATGTGGCATACTAGATCCATCTAGGGAATTGGGGCTTGGTGAAATCTGCAAGCTGGAGCCTTCACGTATGTGGACTATTCTAGAGTTTTTTTTTGCTACCACCAAGGTTGGCTGGGAGGAAATTCCGTGTGCCTGCCCCGTGATGGACTGTTAAAACTGACAATATGAAGCGAGTTAAAGATAGTGATAGTAATAGAAGTCCTCCTAAAATGATCTATTGCTTTGTTATGTGTGGCTCCATGTCACTAACTGGTCATGTTTTGGAGCCGGGGAGGGGAATATATTGTGGGAGCTTAATTGTAGTTCCAGGATGTTGGTGTAGCCCCTAGACCTATGAGCTGGCCATGTAGCCATGCTAAGACATGAGCCTCAGAGTCATGTTGAGTCTCAAGCCATGAGGGTGCTTGGATCAACCTCTGAACATGCTTAGACTTTAGCCTCTGAGTTCCATGGGGTGCACAGATTAGAAATCCCATCATTACCATGTTTTGTTCTTGGTTTCATTCCAGTAGTCCCTCACCTTTCCTCCATGGGGGGGTGTTAGGAATGGAGTCAAGTTGAGGGAGTCTTTATGTGTGTTTTAGTCTAGTGTGTTCTATGGATGCCACGTGTCATATTAGAAGATATCCCATATGCACTTTGGTACTCTATGTCTAGTGTCTAGATTACACGAGGCTGTACTTGTGTTGTGTGTCACATACTTTTCCTACCCTACCTCCTCTCCCTACTCCTCTATGCTCCAACAACCACATCCAAGAAGTCGCCATCTATGGTGCAGGAGTTCTTCTTCTTCAACTGAGCTCACCTGATACCACCCTCGCACTTGTGGAGAAAGCCCCATCTACCTTGGCCCTCACTAGGTTTACCTTTTTTGTGTTGCCATGGCTTTACGGTGGAGGATTATACGGATACGACTCATCATATGCCACACTTTTTGGTGACACTCCACTTCCCAAGGCTCCGAGGGAGTACAAGCCATCTTTCCCTCCATTGGTCGGGCTTTTTGCACATTGCTAGAGTCTCCACTAGACACGAAACCTCTGTTGTAGCAAATGATGGGGTTTCTAGACTTAGCCTGGTTGTCGAGAGTCCAGAATCCCTCTTCCAAAGGAGATCTGCCTCGCGACCCTTGACAAAGGCGAGCTACAGCAAAGGATCAAGATCTCACAGCTACCAAGACAGTGTTTGTGGTGTCGTCGTATGGGCCATCTCGCTTGTGATTGCCCTAGAGGACAACACCCCCACGCAAGATTGACAGAGACAGCTGAGGGAGCCTTAAGCAGAAAGGGCTCAATGCCCTTGCAGGTAGCAGCATTAGGAGTCCCAGACACCCTGGTGGAGCCCTCCAAGGGAAAATGGCACAAGCTAAGAAAAAAAAAAGAAGCAAGCAAGCCGCAAAGAATCGTAGGCGGCATGCTAAAGGCGTCAGCAAAGTATGAGTTAGCTCCCATGCTCAAGGAGTGCCCCCTCAGGTTGCCTCCAAATGCTAGAGGACAAGACCCTCTTTGATCTTCCAACGGGTCCCCTTGTGGCAAGGACCTAGAGTACCCAAGCATATGCACAGTAACAGGACACAGGAGCTCCTAGTGCTTTGCCGACCGTTATCGCCTCCGCCCTCCCTCCTAGGCACTCAGGGACACAAGGGTTCAGAGCTCTAAAGTACCAGCACAATAGCGAGGCACTGGAGCTTCCGTTACTTCAAAGGCCGATGCCCCTCCAGCCCACACTCCCCCCCTCTTGATCTCCCCCCCCACACATCCCCCCCCTCTCTCCTTCCCTCCCCTCCGCCCGCTCCCCGTGCTATAGTCACCGTCTCTACCCGCCTTCCGCCCTCCTCCCCTCCACCATCTTTCTCTCCCCCTCCCACTACAGCAAAACGACCACCTCTTCTACTTCTCTCGCCCCTTGCTCTTCCTCTAGGCCCGATCCTGATCCCCAACCTTCGGGCAGGGGGGAGGCGGAGCCTTCTCCCCCCCCCCTTCCAGGATGTGGCTTCCTCCACTCATCCGCAGCCCAGCCCCCCCAAGGCACAGTCTCCCTGGTGCCAAGGAAAGGGGGCTTGTTCTCCCAGCTTCCAGTCCTAGGCCCCGCCCACAGGGCAACCCCTGCTGAGTGAGCTTTGGAGGCTCAAACCTTGGAACTATCTAGAGATTCCGAATGCGTATCCCTTGGCTCTATAGATGACAATGTTGAACTTGTAACCCCGAAAAGGGGAATCCAATGGTGTGATTGGTTCCTGCACTCACCCTTTTTGGGGTTTCTATTTTGCCTCCACAGGAGAGAAGCAATGGCCCGTCTCTGTTTGATTATATGATGGGAGAGCAAATGTGCATGATGGAGCAGTGGATGGGCCCGTAGGGGATAAAGTTGTGGCTCACCTATGGTGCTTCAGCTATCTTTCAGCTCAGTTTTACTGCAGATAGACCACGCACATGCATGGCCATATCAGTGATCCGTTGTACCCCACATACTAGATGCTTCAACAGTGCGACGACAAGTTTGGAGTTGTTGTCTCCTTCATGATGCAATAGGCATGGAAGGTCAGCTTAGAGTCTGTCATGCCCTCGGCCGTCAACACATGGATACAGACTACTCTCCTTCCAAGACCCCTTCGAAGTCACAGAAGTCCGAGGTTGTGGCAGGCTTCCACTCATAGATGAGTGCTATTCTCTCTATCCTCCTCCGCATGAGTTGGACCATGGTGAGAAACGTGCATGGGCTTCACGATCGTGCACGTAGTCAACCACACCATCTGATACTTCGTCAAAAGTTGGAGAGGGCAGTGGTGGGACGGGCAATGGATTTTCTTTTGATACAAGAGCATATATTTTCAACATCGGAGCTAGTTGTCGCCACCACCTCCTCCCGAGGATAGGCCCATAGCTGTGGTCCCCCATAGAGGCCGGAGTGGAGGTGTTTGCACTTCAATTTCCGAGGCAGTGGCCCCAGAGTTCTTTGATCAAGGCGAGCTTACCACTAGCTGAGCAGTTTGGATGGATCAATGAGTCCAAATTGAGATCCGGAACATTTATAAAGATGCATGTGGACAGCACCACCTTGCTTTTTAAAGGTGATTGACAAAGTGCCTTTCAGACATTAAGTCTTGGTTTGTTGGAGGCGTCTTCAACAACCTAGAGTTTGTAGAGGACAAGCAAGGAGGTGCTTCTTTCTCTAAGCCTGCAACGCAAAGGAGTACTTAGGAGCAATTCATCTTCGCGATCAATAGCAAAGACCCATGTAGAGAGGCGGAGTTCACCAGGCTCCCTAAAAGCCTCCTCTTTTCTTTCGGACAACAGAGGCATGACAGCTTCTTGGAACGCATCAACAGGTTTTACGTTGGGGAATGGGTGATGCACAAGGAGGGCTCCACGGGCATTCGAGCAGGCACTACGATGTCAAAACACTCCCCTATTGTGTTTCACCTTGAGCAGCCCCGCCGTGGACTGCCCCAAAAAGGGGTTCGCATCCCAGATGATCTACTTCACGAGGAGGAAGTGCAACAAGCACTAGCTGAAATTTGGTAGCAGCCAGAAGGTGGGCCCAAGGATGGGTGGGCTTTGTGGGTGGCAGATGTGATACAGAGAAGCACCAAGGAGTTGCAACTCCAAGCCCTTAGATAGAGACACGCTCTGCAGGAGCAAGAGAGACCATTGAGATGGGACTTGGCATTCATAGAGAGATTGATTAACATCCGCGGGAGGCCTCGCGGGCCTATGGAAAAAGTACAGAATCAAGTAACTCATACAAACCACTGTGGGCTGGGGCAAAGGGCTCACTAAGGCCCTTGCTGAGTACTAAAATGCTATACTAGTACAAAATAGCAAAAAGGTAGCAAAATAGCATGAGGGTGACATGAGAGTATCAAGTGCTCAGAGCTAGAGTCCCAAGTGCATGAACCGGCTCCACGTATTCGACCGCCCCCATCGTGCACAACCTCCAAGTCTGATGCTCTCTAGGTATGCCTGCAACTCTCCCTACCTCGATCCTCAGCTGATGGGACGAGACCCACATCTGTCTAATGGCAATCCTAAGCGCATGTGAGACTCCTCTACTGAAGTTTGATGATGAGCCCATCCTCAAATACTCTCATAAAATGGTCATAGTAGAGCTGGGCCTTGGTGGGGAACTCCTAGGCCCCCCCCCCCAAGTGCGAGATGTGTGGAGCTAGAGGGGATCTAACCGTATGATGCGCTAGAGGGGATCTAACCGTATGATGCGGTTAATCTCATCTCGTGGGATCAACTTCGGTGGTGCATCCATGCTATACTGAAACGGGGGAAGCCGATCCATTTGAATGCCGTGATTGGCAAACCATGCGGTGATGCGTGCAAACCATGCTGTACCTACCCCCCTCTTTGCTAGTCGTATGGAGGACTCTAGTGCCAGCCTCGGAAGTCTCTCGCGCGAGGTAGGTCCCAAACTCTGTGGAGGAAAGTCACTATCTGAAAAATGGCTTCAATCTAGAGAGGGGTCATGGCAAACTCTGCCTGTACTATCTAATGGGAGACCAAGGGCTTACTCCGAATCACCCTAGAGCCCATAATCACCTGTAGCCGCTCAGATCTCCTCCATTCTGCTCTGTTGAGAGATCACACCCCTAAAAAGGTGCCGCATACATGGCAGTCGCCCTCACTAGAGTGTCGAAAAGCCAACACTTCGTCGGTGGATCCTGGAAGTGCGCCTGAAAGCACTGTCACTCTAGTCGGGCCAAAGCATCGTGCCCTCGTGTGAGTCGTGCTCTGGCTGCGTGAGTCATCGTGAAAACTGGCCCTGTGAAAACTGCACCCAAGTATGTGTAGGACTACACAATCTCCACTGGCTGACTCTGGTATGTAAAGCTATGTTGGTGAAGCACTGTGTAAGAGGTGTTGAAGATCATGACCTTGGTCTTCCCAAGGATAACCATCAGGTCTCTCTCTCTGCAGAACACCTCTAGGGCATCTAGATCTCTTTGTAGTCCCTCTACCGAAGATGACAAGAGGACTATGTCATCCGCGTATAGTAGAATCTGTATCATCAAGTCAGCTAGTGGTGCTCCCTCACCTCCTAGACGGTCTATGAAAGATGTAATCTCATCAATGTAGAGCCCGAAGAGAGTCAGTGAGAGAGGGCATCCCTGCTCTACTCCGATCGTGCTCTCAACCTAGTTTGATAGGCCTCCTCGGACACGAACTCTCCCTCTGACGGACTCGTATAGGCTCACCACTCCCCAGATCAGAACCTCTGGAATCTGCATATCCTGTAGTCTCCTGATCATGCAGGATCGCGGGACAGTGTTGAAGGCCTTCCGAAAGTCTAAAAAACACGTGTAGACTTTCTGGCATCTCGACCTCGCCTCCTCAATGATAGTCCTCAGGGTGAAGATGTGGTCTAGTGTGGAGTGCTATCTTCGGAAACCTGCCTGCCCTAGAGTACGCTGCCCATGTGCCTCTATATGGCTGTTGATCTCCCTCTCCAGTATCGATCCATAGATCTTGGCCAATGTGTGGCCAATCATGAGAAAGAGAGAGAGAGAGAGAGAGAGAGAGAGAGAGAGAGTTATGTGAAAGTACAATGGAAATGTGAGTAAAAGCTGAGAGCAGAACAAGCGAACCGAAACAGCAAGGAGGTGCGAAGGGAGACAATGGAAATGCAAAGGAGATGTCAGGGAAAAGTCCGGATTGACTGCTAAGAAAAACCTCCACAAATGGTACACACCCAGGGCATAACTGCACCACTGGAAGATGACTAGAGTAGGCAAAAGAGTGCGCCACAAACTCGCCACTCAACAGGCTGAACACTGCACAAAAGAATACAAATCTGGCCGAGTGACTCAACCAGGTCTGTTCGGGTTAACTTGACTGGTGAGGTCGGTTGACCCAACCCTGGCCAGAATCCTAGACTAGCCTGAATCTGACCTCAAACCAGGCCCACTCCAGCCTCAAATCAGGCCCTGCTGACCCACCAGTTGATCACAGCAATGTGCCCTAGCTGAGCCCCCTGCTAACCTGCAGAAACACAATGAGAAAGGACTCATCTACTAATCATTTCTCTAGGCGGGCACACCCGCATAGAAGCCCTCACTCCCTAATATACATAAAGGAGATGACTAACTCTAAAAAGTTCCTCAGTACCTAGAGCACCCTACTTCGGCATGTGATCTCTACATGGGTACATGCCTGGACCTTGAGACAAAATAAGAGACAGAAAGAGAACTTTAAATTTCTTCAAAGAGGCCAAGAGGACGGTCTACGAGAGGGAAGAAAGAAAGACAGATCTATTTACGTCTGCGGAAGGCCTCATGGGCCTATGAGACAAAATACACATCAAAAAGAGACTAGCTACTACAATTCTATGCACATGGCATCTCAACTCGAAATTAATTTAGAGCATAGCTATGTTCTAGTCCATCATGAAGTGGCCTTCATTAGATCAATTAAGGCTGAGCGTCTTTAGGCTTCATTTGAATTCTCTGATGTCCTTGCCGGTAGACCACCCATTTTCCTGCTTTCTTGGCTTCCTTCACTTTAATAAGTTCAGTGGCTCTCTGTTTGAGCTGAATCGGAGTGAGCTCTTCATATTTCCATATCTTTGTGCCCATATCTTTATGCCCTTCAGCATATGGGTTTGTTGAAGAATCTTTATCCTTGCTGCCCTATCACTAAAAGGGACTTCTATCCGTGTTCCCTTTTGTTGGATATTCCAAATATCATCTTGATTCCATTCAACAAGTGGTATCTTCTCCTTTAGGCTGTTGATTTTATCTTCTGTATACCCCCCCTCCCTCCAAGACAACCGTATGGCGATCCCACCAGGTGTAGAATCACCTTGTTAATTTCTCTAGCTCCGTGTTCTTTCACTTCCATATGAAGGTCAGCTTTTATTCACCTTGTTGTTGACCTCTTGCTTCATAGACTTCACCTGAGTGGTGATCATTTCCTGAACCATAGAAACAAGCTATGATGTTGGTGGAGATGCATTACATTTGTGCAGTACCTCTTTGACGACTTCCTCCTTTCCATTGCCTTCCATGCCATGAAATCTCCTTTCTAGAGCTGCAAGTCGAAGCTTGAGCTCTTGAACTTTTGTTGTAAATAATATATATGCTCCTGAAGATCTGAAATGGACTTCTGCCTTTGATATGTCTTTGCATAGGGGTTAGGCATTAAGGCAGCTACAAAGGTAAAGTACGAAATCTTGTTGGCTGGGTCCGAGGTAGCAAATGCCTTACCTTTTAGAAATTACATAGTGGTGCGCAGTAACTGAGTTACCCCTCTGCTGAGACTAACCCCGAGTTGGGCCCCCAGCACAACATCGAATGGGAGATGGCTGAACCTGGCTGTGAGCACAAGCTGACCCTACGCTGGAAGTGGGTCTGGAAATGGTATGAACTGAAAACTGGAAGCTGCTACTCTACACAGACTATAAGATATATAAATATAGACTGCTGCTGGAGGCGCGGGCCTTTGTTGGCGGCCTGATCTTGAGGCTTCTGTTGACGACGCTTCTGCTTGGGGAGACTAAGCTACTGGTGGCGACTAGAGGCTCCTGCTGGCAGCTTGACTAGGCTTTGCTGCAATTTGCACTAGTGAAATGCAAATGAATAAGAGAAGACACCACAAGTATGGAGAACAAGGGAACAGCATCAAAATATTGTGATTTGAGCTAGAAGGGCTTCCAAGCAGCAATATCTCTTGCACATGCATTCAGAATGTGAAGAACACGTGGATACATGTCTGAGAGAGAGTGTGTTTCTGTGACGATAAGAGACTTTGTTGTAACATTAAAATGTTTGCTTTGAATGCTCTTTGATGATAGGGAATTTCATTGCAATGAGGCTTTTTGGTCAGGTAAAATAGATCACATTAGGGCCAACTCATAAATTATGCCACAATCAACGAATGTTAAGCCATTGACAAGCGTTTATTGAGTGATTAAGTTATGGATGAATCCTTTGAGGTTAGATCTTTCTTATTGTCCCACAAATATATCTTTGGAGATTTGCTAATCCAAATTATTTCACAAGATGATTGAATTCTGATCCAAGACAGGCTTTGAAAGATAACATCTCAGCAACTGAAAGTCAACTCAAGGTAAGGCTTATTAGATGAGCTCTTACTTAATGAATGATGACTACGTTATGAAACCATGATCCATACTTTCTAGGACTATCAACCCATAGAAATTGAACCTGTCAGAGAATATGGCAGCAAGCCTACCCTTACCCTTGCAGTGGAAAGAATCTAAGTACACTCTCCGATCAACTGCTACTTAAGAATTGCACAATGGAAACACTCAAATCTAAAAGTAACACTTAGCTCTACAGAAGGTGGACTGTGAAAGTACAAAAAGTCGATCAAGTGACTTTGCATTCTTAAGTTATAATTAATTTATGTGTCAGATTAACTAGTTCATGGATTATTTTATGGGTCGTGGCTAAAAATATGAACAAGTTGAATTTTTCAATAGATGTATGTCGTGAAAATAGGGATGAAAATACAGCAACTGCTATAAGGCACATCGCCTTAGATGTTGGTCAACCAACCTTTTGGCAGCTGTATGCAAGACTTATGAAGCTGAGTTATCATGATCCTTGACATGCCAAATTCAGCATCCCTTGAACATCAGACTCCTCCAAGAAAGAGTCAATGAAAGAAACCTTATTCATGTCACTCGCAAATGCAGATTTCAGCCCAAACGTGAAGTCGTGCCTACTGCACATGCTCAGTACAGCCACCAGATGTCAATGTTCAGCGTTCAAACATTTTCATACAGCAGATTTAAGCTGTTTTGGGTGCCTCCCAAGGGTCTAGTGATCAGACTCCAGAGTAACACACAATTAATAACAATAACGCTTTTAAAAAGATGCTGAAGGCATTATCCCAACAATCTGCTCATACTTGCACTTACAAATGGCAAACTCGTTCTTCTCTTTAGCAAGCTTCTCCATGTGCCATTCGGACAGTCTACTACTGATTAGTACTCTGCAGGGTTTGGGCAACTGCCTGCTCCTAGTTGTCAACTATGCCAGATTAAAGAACTATGTTGTCCATGGATTGGTGTTGTACAAGGCAACATCCTCAGGGTGGTTGGCAAGGCTTTACCAATTCTTGGTAATCATGCATCTAAAGTTGATAATCCTTCAAGCTTAAAAAGTTCCAAAGGTATGGTATGGTTTGGGTCATGAAGTCCCCATCTCTATCCTTCCAAATGTGGTCAATCAACCTCTGCCCTCATTCCATTACAAAATAAAGTAATACATGATAAGTATTACCCTGACCTCTTCCCCTTACACCCGCAAACACCGTTCAGCATAACCTCGTAAGGTCCGAGGTTGCCGGGAACCCAATCGGACCAAAGTCAGTTATTTCACAGAAAAAACTCTGACAGCTGCGCCACCGGGAAAACAAAAGCTGACAGCACAGCAGTGCTTTCACGTAACCCATTCACAACAAGGAAAATTTCCACAAAACAATCTTCCAAATGACACATAAGCTGACAGCACAGCAGTGCTGTGATTTAAGCCATTCACAACAAGGGAAATTTCGACAAAACAATCTTCCAAATGACACATAAGCATTCATTAACCTGACAAACATTAAACAACCAAGCACAATTCAACATCTTGACTAATAGCCCGAAAGTTACAAACGTTCTTACACCCCGGTGCTTTGTCAGAGTTCCAGAAGAGAAAAGGGACAGTAGTCCAGAATGGCTATCCAAGGCTGCTGAAAAAAAGTATTGCCACTAGAATTTGGAAACGTTCTTGCTGTCTTCAAATACAATGTCTGATCCTGAGCTGAATGACATACTTGGCTAATGATCGTGTCATCGCATAGAAGTATCTGTCAGAGAAACTTGGAAACACTATAACAGCTTCCGCGAGCTCCCCCGAACTGAAGTTTTGAATGGGCTAGAATAATTATGTTATGGTTTCACCAAACTGTAGGATTGCCTCACCTCAGCAATCTGGCTGGCGGCATCGTCTCTCTCCGCCGAAGCTGCTCGTACGAGGAGATGCTCAAAGGAGCGGGGCTGGCGATCGCCTGTTGTGGATGAGCGCAAAAATCTCCTCCGCGAGCATGGCTCGATGGCGGACTTAAAATGCGACCGACAAACAGATGAATTCCAGCAGGATGCAGGCGATGAACGGCCAGCCAAGAGACGGGAGAAAGCGGAAGCTGCAGCGATGCCAGGGAGGCAAGCTTCCATGGCTGGGCGTGCGATCGTTGATGGAGGTCGGGTACCGAGCGGCAGGCGAATAAACCGAAGCCCTCCACTTTGAGGAGTTTTTCTTCAAGAGCAACTCATTAACATTGCGAAATAGGCATGCAACTCAATTATACATTTTCTTTGAAGATTTGAAAAAATAAAGTTATACACTTTTTTAAGATTTGACACACACACTATGTAAACATGTCCATTGTGTAAAATATCTTCCTTAATAGTTTTACATTACTTTATAGATTCAAATGTTGTTTCATTATTTTTAAATATCAAACTCAATCTTTAATATATCTTTCTCTTGTGGTTGAGCACTTAATGAGAAACTCATTTGGTTCTATTACCTGATAGCCTTGCATCTTGTTAGCACTACCCCACTAGGAGCAGGCTATAGCATCGTTTTAGATGCCCTTTGAATTCGCTCTCTTTGACATTGTTAGCCATGTGCTTATTGGTGGGTCTTCAATTTGTTGGCACTGGTAGTCTTGCCATGCAAGCTTCCCTTCATTATGCTTTTTCTGCTTAATCTTATTATTAGTTAAAGAACCAGAGCATCGTCTCTACGTTGTTGGTTTCCCAGCCCTGCAAATCAGAGGGTTGTCTCTAGCTGGCAAGGAGCTTCTTGGTTACGCTCGCCGCCCTATTTCTTAGATTCTGAACATTCAAGAGATCGACGTCAATCTCCTTCACGCAGGCGACATTACAGTGTTTCCTTGAGGATTGTTGCACTTTGAGTTGAATGTAGGTGCGGTGGAAGCAGAGTATATATATGCGCTCAACAATCAGAATCCAGGCACTCTGGTAAGTCAATTGCAAGAAGCTCACCTGGCAATTTCTTTATCTAAGGACGTGTTCAGCGTTCATCCCAAAAATTGATTACCATGTAATCATCTAAAGATTTGCTCATCTTTGCTGATATGTGAACTGTATGTAGCTTGACTTGCTAACCTTGTTCGCTGAGATTTTGCTTCATATGTTAAGGGATCAGGAAAACGCTTTTCGATTCCTATGTCTTAGTTACCCTCAAACTAAACTTGCAACCCTGAGATCATGGGGGAAGGTAGTTGTGCTAAATCTAGTGCACTGCGGAGACACCCAGCTACGAACCTCTAGGAGTAATATCCCCGTTCGATATGAGAAGATGATGGTCATAGAAGATGCGGGAGATTGCTAAACTGGGGCATCAGAAAGTAACTCTGCTGATTCCCAACTTGTCTACAAGGGCCTTCACCGAAAACGTATTATTATATTGGATCTATATTCCATGTCTGCAATAAACGTTGTCACGCTGTTGCCGTTGACATGGATAGTTATCTGCCTGGAGCAGTGGCTACTACATGCGAGCCAACCTATGCAGAGAGCCACAATGACTATAGTATCGCTAAGTTAGTGGCCTCCCTTTGGGAAGCAATTCACCATTTGCAGTCTGGTCACATTTCCACAATTCCTCGACCAGTGATTTGCATTCCTCTGCCTTTGCTCTCATTGCCCTCTCCTATGTGTACTCTTGCATTACCTCTATGCGGTAGCTATGAAGGGCGGAGGCTTGCTGTTGTAAGCTTCTTGTAGTGTTTCCTCTGGGCATCGAGACTAGACTAGCATGTATGACTGGCATGGTCATTGAAACTACAAGCATGGACTGTGAACTGCAGCATGCCCATGAAGAAATCACGGAAGAGATGCACCAAGTATCCATCTTTTCAAAGATGATCGATCAGATTTCTCAAATGTGCACTACTTGCTCATTAATAATTGTTGCTAGGTTGCTTGACAAGAGGTTGCGTAGCGTCATCTCTGTGATTGGTGTTGGCAGCTAGTGGTTGATGCATGCGAACATACAATTTGCCTATGAGCGATTGCATGGTCGTGTACCTAGCACCCATGTTTATCCCTCCATTGACCTCCTAAGGACTAGGTTTAGGCATGAAGGGAAGCTAAGGGAGTTCCAACATGGTCTTGGTTGGTTGAGAAACTCTAAGGCATGGAGGCTTGGGGTCAACCTAGACATGCGTGGTCGATGATAAAAAGAACGTAACGATTCCCTGAGCGATGGCTCGTGCTACGACCTCCTCGAGTTTTTATGTTTGCATGGTTTCTACAACTGCATGGCAAAGGGCCGATACGGGATTCTCCTTACTTGCTTGATTCTTGGAATGGACGCCTGACTGCCCCTAGTCTTGTGCGTGCTTTCTCCAAGCTATCTCCGCTAATTTGAACATCGTCTTCTACGGGACTTATATGGTGGCTCCTACATTAACTTGACCACCCGCAACTACGTAGTCCACAGCCAATTTAGGCACCACATTGGTGAAAGCTTGTATACTTGTTGCGGTTCCTTCAATCTTGTTTTGTGACTCCCTGGGTCTTTGGTGTCTCGTCACGCTAGCTTGCTTTTGACAGCACAGGTCATGAGCAAGTCTTATAGCATTTGGACCACACATCTACACGCTCTCCTTTCATTAGGTTTCAACTAGATACGCAACTTCTTGAAGTCCCATAACGTCGATAGTGATGGCAACACAATGAGCAATTCTAGATTCTATGACCCACAGGAAACTTGCTCACATGCCCTACACTAGCGTAATTTTAGCCGGTCATTGCTCTATGGGCTTGTGGCAAAACTGATGTTAGCCCTAAATCTATTAAAACAAGAAGAATGTATATGCGAGTCCTACTTTTTGGATATAAGCTATGCTACGATAGACGTATATCCTTACTAGCTAATCTTTTGATCGTGAGATCTTACTAGTAGTTGATCTTGATAGTGGGAACCTACTAGCATTTAGCCTACACTCGAGTCAGGAAATCAAAGCACATACAGTGCAAATGCACAAAAGCACCACTTGCAAAAAATTGGCAATTCTTGAACGTCTATTGAAACCTTTGTTTCAAAATGCTTCTATAGGTCTTTACATGCAACAGAAGCTTCATGCTAAATGTGCTTGTTACAGGCATGTTCCAACCGCTTGACAAGATCATCCATATTGTCACTTACAAATCCTCCAAAACCCTTTCCATGGGCTCACACTCAGCTCGTGCCTGAACTTGCTGATGTCTCAAAATATTCAATTCAAGCAAAGAACTAGAGTTTTAACTCCTTTCATGAATTTAAAGATCTCAACACCAAAATACATTATGTGGATCTTAATAAATATTAATATGGTTTGCATGAGAGAGAGGGTTTTTTTAACTCCGACTCTTTTTAGAGCCACAATTATTCTGATGATGCAATTACATGGACATGTTTGAATTAGGTGTGATCTGAGCTCTAGTACTTTCTTCAAGAGCATTTTTCCCCTTTAAGCTCGCTTCTCTTACTAGGTATGTAAACAATTGCTCTACTCCATTTATTTTGCATTTGCTACTTTTTGTTTTTTGGAAAGTGTGTATATGTTCCTATGCTATGTGCAAATTAAGTCTGTTTGAACACAAAGAATATGAAGTATGAAGTTTACAATGATTTTATTTTGTGTATCATACTTTACTATTTTTTAATTAAAAATTATTTAAACTCTACTTATGATTTTGTCCTTACCTAAGAAAAAGCCCCATTATTATACTTGTTCTTTGAGATTTATTTTAAATGGCATATTTTCCTATTTCTTTTTAAAAAGCATTTAACTTTATTTATCTCTTTAGACTCACTGAAGAAAGAGCCCCATTATCGACCTTTTGCTTGGGATTTAGAACGCATTTAACTTTATTTATCTATTTGAACTCACTGAAGAAAGAGCCCCTTCTATATTTTAGTGTGCACTCCAAGCGCTAATAGTATACATTCTAGATACACCTTCTTGTGTTCATTCTATTCTAGAATGGAATACTATGCAAGTGTTCTAAATTTTAGTGTGCATTCCTAGAGCTGATATGTTTAGTATGTATATTTCATTCCGTAATGTTAAGATACCTAAGTGTGTGCATTCTATTCCACAATGGAATAGTGTGAACATTCTAAGGCTGACTATGTTTAATGTGTACATTCTATTTCGTAATGAAATAGTGAGAACATTTTCACAATTCGTATATTGAGTGTTTACATTACCAACATTACTTATTTTATACATGTTGCTCTATCATTTTGACTTTATATTCTTTAATATGTACATTCTAGATATACCTTAGTATATACATTCTATTCTATAGTATAATAGTTTGATACCTAAGTGTGTGCATTCTATTCCATAATGGAAAAGTGTGATATTCTAAGGCTGACTGTGTTTAATGCGTACATTCTATTTCATAATGAAATAGTGCGAACATTTTTACACTTCGTATTTTGAGTATTTACATTATTAACATTACTTAGTTTATACATTTTGCTCTATCATTTTGACTAGTTGATATTCTAGGATGGAATAGTATGTTTGTTTTGTTCCGCAATATTAAGATACCTTAGTGTGTACATTCTATTCCGTAATGGAATAGTGTGTACATTCTAGGGCTTAGATATACCTTAGTGTGTACATTCTATTCCACAATGGAGTCGTGTAAACATTCTAAGGGTTAGTGTTCTTAATGTGTACATTTTGTTCCGTAATGAAATAGTGTGTACATTTTACCATCTCGTATATTGAGTGTCTACATTATATTTCATTTCAAATTAGCATAAGCTTTCTCCTTCTAAGAATTAATGAGCTAAGTATGTACATTTTGCTTCAAATGAGCATAAGCTTTTTCCTTCTAAGAATTAATGACTTAAGTATGTACATTTTGCTTCATAGTGTAAGTGTTCTAAAGTTAAGTGTGCATTCCAATAGCTGATTTATTTAGTATGCACATTTCATTAACATTTTGTATATTAAGTGTCTACATTATATTTCAATCCAAACTAGCATAAACTTTCTCATTCTAAGAATTAATGAGCTAAGTATATACATTTTGCTTCATAGTATGAGCATTCCAAGGTTTCGTGTGCATTCCAAGAGTTTAAATGTCTAGTATGTATGTTTCGTTTTGTAGTGTGGACATTCTATTCCGCAATGGAGTAGTGTGTGAACATTCTAAGGCATAGTGTACCTAATGTGTACATTTTGTTTTGTAATGAAATAGTGTGGACTTCTATTCTAAGAATTAATGAGCTTCTAAGGTTTATTATGCATTCCAAGAGTTGATATGTCTAGTATGTATCTTTTGTTCCGCGATATTAAGATACCTTAGATTCTATTCTGCAATGGAATAGCGTGAAAATTAGAGCGCTTAATATACCTTAGTGTGTACATTTTATTCTGCAATGGAGTAGTGTAAACATTCTAAGGTGTAGTATACTTAATGTGTACATTTTGTTTCGTAATGAAATAGAGACAAGTATATACATTTAGTATGAGAATGTATTGTGCATTCCAAGAGTTGAAATGTCTAGTGTGTATGTTTCGTTACGCGATACTAAGATACCTTAGTATATACATTCTATTTCGCAATGGAATAGCATAAACATTCTAGGGCTTAGAAATACCTTAGTGTGTACATCCTATTCGACAATGGAGTAGTGTGCACATTCTAAGGCATAGTGTACTTAACGTGTACATTTTATTTCATAATGAAATAGTATGTACTTTCATTCTAAGAATTAATGAGCTAAGTATATATATTTTCCTTCATAGCATGAACATCCTAAGGTTTAGAATGCATTCTAAGAGTTGATATATCTAGTATGTATGTTTCGTTCCATGATATTAAGATACCTTAGTGTGAACATTATATTCTACAATGAAGTAGTGTGACTATACTAAGGCTTAGATATACCTTAGTGTGTACATCCTATTCCACAATGGAGTAGTGTGAACATTTTAAGACGTAGTGTACTTAATGTGTATATTTTGTTTCGTAATGAAATAGAATGTACATTTTAACACTTCATGTCTTAAGTATCTACATTGTATTTCATTCCAAGTCAGTATGAAATTTTTGTTTTAGTGTTCCTTTAATTTGTACATTTTGGATATACCTTGGCATGCAAATTCTATGTTGAAATGGAATGATGTGAGAATTCTAAGGCTTAATGTTTTTAATGTGTACATTAACATTCTAAATTGTGTACATCTTAATATCTTGTAGATTGAGTGTATACATTATATTGCATTCCAAATTAATATGAACTTTTGGTTTTAGTGTTCCTTTAATTTAAACATTTTGGATTTACGTTGGCATACACATTCTATTCTAGAATAGAATTGTGTGAGCATTCTAAGGCTTAATGTGCTTAATGTGTACATTAACATTTTGAGACTTAGCATGCTTAGTACTTATGTTATATAAGCTCCTTTAATGTGGATATTCTAGATATACCTTAGTATGTACATTCTATAATAGTGTAGTCATCCTAAGGTTTAGCGTGCATTCCAAGAGTTGGCAACATTTGAAAGCTTAGATATACCTTAGTGTTTACATTCTATTCTGCAATAAAATAGTATAAACTAAGTATGTACATATTTCTTCGTGAACATTCTAAAAGACTTAGTGTAAGCATTTTAAGACGTGATATGCTAAGTGTATACATTTAAACTCATAATGAAAGAGAATAAACATTATAAGGATTGATATACTTAGTGTATACATCCACTCTTATGCATTCTAAGAGTTAATATATCTAGCACATCCTATTCTGGAATAAAGTGGTGAAAGCATTTTAAGGCTTAATGTGCTTAATGTTTACATTAACATTCTGAGACTTAGCATGCTTAATGCTTATATTATACAAGCTCCTTTGATGTGCATATTCTAGATATACCTTAGTATGTACATTCTATTCTAAAATAGAATAGTGTGAACATCCTAAGTTTTAGTATGCATTCCAAGAGTTATGAACATGCGGAAGCTTAGATATACCTTAGTGTCTAAATTCTATTCTGCAATAGAATAGTATAAACTAAGTATGTACATATTTCTTCGTGAACATTCTAAAAGACTTAATGAAAGTATTCTAAGAATTAATGTGCAAAGTATATGCATTTCTCTTCATATTAGAATAGTGTAAACATTATAAGAGGTGATATGCTAAGTGTATACATTTTAACTCTTAATGAAAGAGTATAAACATTATAAGGATTGATATACTTATTGTATACATCCACTCCATTGTACATTAACATTATGAGACTTAGTATGCTTAGTGTTTATGTTATATAAGCTCCTTTAATGTGTATATTCTATATAGATCTTAGTATGTACATTCTATTCTTAAATAGTGTGAACATCCTAAGATTTAGTGTGCATTCCAAGAGTTGCGAACATTCAAAAGCTTAGATATATCTTAGTATGTACATTCTATTCTTTAATAGAATAGTATAAAGTATGTACATATTTCTTCATGAACATTCTAAAAGACTTAGTGAAAGCATTCTAAGAATTAATTTGCAAAGTATGTGCATTTCGCTTCATATTAGAATAGCGTAAACATTACATTCCACTCTATTGTGAAATAGCACAATCTAGCCATTCCTTTATTCTACTATATGTATTTGATTTTTTAGTATTATAGTAAGATCATTTTAGGTATTTCTTTCATGTGGTATTTGAGCTACTTATGATATAGCAACTCTATTCTCTTAGAATATTGTGTTTACATAAATACATAATATTACTATAACATGCTCACTATTTTTGTGAGATTTGAATAGCCCAAGATTTTGTATGGGATTCTTATAGCCTCTTCTTATGTATATTAACATGCATAACTTCTACATAGTATTGCTATGAAAAGTTCAAGTTTTAGAGTAAGGTTTTCATAGCCTCTTCTTACATATATTGGTGATAGTACTTTGTTTTAGTATTTCTTACTAAAAACTCCAAGTCTTTTAGTAAGGTTTTAATGGCTTCTTCTTACATATATTGTTCCAGTTGATGGAGCATTCAGGAGGAAAAAGAAAAAGGATAGATTTGACAAAGATGGAACGTCGCTACTATTCTCAATGCATAATTTTAGCTCTGGTAGACATGCATGAGGACCAACTCAGAAATGCTTTGAACATGATTAAGAAGAGTATGCATGATTTAGTGGGACAATATGACTAAGATTGCATTTGAAGAGCTTTGTACTAAGTGGCCAAAGTTTGAACCTCAGATAGATCTCTTAACAGAAGGATATTTAAGAGATGAGTGCTCTAGAATAATTGGGCAATTTGATGTCTTTGCATAGACACTAGACCACCAAATTACCAATAACCCCCACTTTTAGAGCAAAATTACATTGATCCAACAATTATATAAAGACGACAAAGACAACGGTAATTGCTTAAGAGAGAAAGAAGCTGTACAACACGTTCACAATACAGTGCCTCTACCAATATTTCCTATAGCTCCATCTCTCAAACTCTTGCATCAAAGGCTAGTTTTCTTTTTACCCAATAGCTCAAATTGGTGCCAGCATGTTCACACAAATGATCAAGGTCAAGATTTCTGAAGAGAGTTTCAGAGATAAAATTTTTGCTTCAAAGTGTTATATAAAAAGCAATGGTCAAAATAGTAAAGAAATGCTTACGTTGATAGTAGCAACATGCTTGGATATTTCCCATCCTAGCATCATTGCTCCATTGGGATTGGTTAGAGATGAAAATGAACCAATAGTCATCTATAAGTATTGGAATGATAGCCACTTCGACAGATGGCTATATTTGATGAGAGGACTCACTTCTAGACTGTGCCCAAAGATTTAATAGACATCCACGAAGAAGTGGGTACTTTGGAACGCTTCAAATATCATATATTTGACATTTTCAATGGCCTATTTGAGATTGCCCACTATATACATACCAAAGGCATTTTGCATAACAATACATTCTAAAAATATAATGATCCATTTCTTTGAAGAACCAGATGATGTTTTTGTTGGGGCGGTTGGATGGAGCATGAGCACAAAGACTATAACATCAAAAACTTTCCCAGCTCTTCCTGATGACAATCTTGAAACATTCCATCAGTACAAGCAGAAGCATCATCGCATTGTTACTCCTCCTCAATACTGCAAGGCACATGATATCTATTCACTTTGCTTTACTATAAGCAGTTTGGTGAAAGGAATTGAAAGTAAAAATTTACCCAAGATAAGATATGTGCTCAACAAGATATATGATGTATGTGCAAAAGTACTTTCTACTGATGCTATCTGTTGCCCTACTATTGATAGCCTTATGGAGATAATGGCGAGTGCTCATTGTCTAGGCATACTCAGTTCTACCAACTCTGGCCTTCGATGTAACAATGAGAATAGATACAATTTGAGATCTATTACAAGATGTGTGAGAATCAAGATCTTGTTATTATCTATTTAAATCTTCAGTTGTTTGTTATTAATATTTTAACTTATATTCCATGCTACGTATCCAATGTTTCTACATGTTCATGAGCACTTCAAAAAGAAATTCATAATGTTGATTTTAACATAATTATTTTCATGCATATTTCTATCTCATTTCTTAACATAAGTACATACAGTTTACTTCATATTAGAATAGTTTAATGTTTTCAGCAAGTTATAATGCATCATGAATTACTTTAATCAACTCTTTTTAACAACCTTTCTAGCACTGCCTAAAGTATTAACTAATTTCTTAATGGCATACTCCCTACAAGCACATGATTTGCTTGATAAGCATTGCTAGATGGATTGCATATTCTTTAATTAAAAGGCTACAACACTTTAAGCAACTTCTTAAATATGAAGGTATAATGATTTGATTAGGACAAACACATTAAACATATAAGTAAAGAGGATATTAAAATACATTCGGGTTTTTTGTATAGGACTAATCTGTTGTACTATGCTTCTATACTTCCAAGGGTTAAGTGTGTATCCACAACAAAATATTAGATGATTACACAACAAGCAATGCTTTCTTTGCAACAAATTGCAATTCATAAATCTGTTTTTGAAGTGAAAGGAACTAACCTAGCTTCAAAGAGTACTCACATGGCTTCAAATAGTGCCTACTGAATTAATAAAGTACTAACTTTTATAAGGTCACAGCAACAATGGCCACTCTAAAGCACGGAGCATAATGCCATACCATCACTAATACATAAGCTCTTTAATTAGTTTGTTATTAGTAGTGAGCAAACTACAATCAGAAAAGGCTACTACTAAGTATATGCTCAGCATTGTCCATGGTGCAAAACAAAGATGTAAGGTATCTAAGCAAATCTACAATGCATCATGAATTACTTTAATCAACTCTTTTTAACTACCTTTTCAACATTGCATAAAGTATTAAATAATTTCTTAATGGCATACTCCCTACAAGCACATGGTTTGCTTGATAAGCATCGCAGTAGAATACATAGATGGATTGCATATTCTTAAATTGAAAGACTACAATGCTTTAAGCAACTCCTTTAAATGAAGCTATAATGATTCGATTAGAGTAAACACATTGAACATAAAAGTAAAGAGGATATTAAAACACATTCATGTTTCTTGTATAGGACTATTCTATTGTACTATGCTTCCGTACTTCCAAGGTTTAAGCGTGTATCCACAACAAAACATTAGATGATTATGCGACATGAAATGCTTTATTTGCAACAAATTGCAAATAACCAATCTGTTTGTGACATGCAAGGAGTTAACCTAGCTTCAACCAATACTCACATGGCTTCAAATAGTGCCCACTAGATTAATAAAGTATTAACTTTTATAGGGTTCTAGCAACAATGGCCACTCTGAAGCACGGAGCATAATGCCATACCATTACTAATTCATAAGCTCTTTAATTAGTTTGTTATCAGTAGCCTGCAAACCATAGTCAGAAAAGGCTACTGCTAAGTATATACTAAGTGTTGTCCTTTGCAAAGATAATGATGTAGAACAAAGCTTTAAGGTATCTAAAAAGCTTGGTTTGTGCAACTTCTAAGGTGAATATAATTTTCCTAGCACAGGGAAATCAATTTGCAAACTATATTATTATGTAGTCATGCATTTAACTAATATAAAAGGTTGTTACTATTATTACATTACCCTGGTGAGTACCTATGCTACCTACTTTTTCTTAGTCTAGTTCGTTTAGAATATAAATTCTCTCTCATAATATATTCATATATATTTGCATATTAATATCACTTAGTGTGGACATTCTAGAATCTTCGCAAGGTTTGTAATTGAACTAATAAAATAAACTCGCTACAGTAAAGGACTTTATATAATATAGGGAGTGAATATTTATAGCATTCTCAGATAGTAATGATCTCAATACTACTCCTTCATAATTGTGGTTCAAAAACTAGTAAAAAGTACATACTAATCAAAGTGATAGAATATTCATACTATTCCTAACATGTTTCGCATAGTTGAATATTAATCCTTATTATCTCACTTTTTAATACTTTTCAATAGTTTTTTCTTTGTAAATAACCATAAATAAGTTATTTATAAGAATGTAATATTAGTTTTTATTAATTTATATATAATTATTTTTGTAGGATGGCAACTAATCAACTCTATGACAGCACGCTCAAAGTGGTCAAAGTTGCAGATCTTGCTGAACGAGTGCAAGGAGTTGCTTTTGAAGGATTGGTGCTAAATCACTATGGCACGTTTGACTTCAATAAAAATAGTTCATACTTAAATGTACACACAGATTTGGTAGATGAAGAGGGACTCATAACAGTTACCTTGCAACTCAACAAAGAGCTAATTAAAAAATTTGAACAACATATACAAAAGAATCACTACATAAGAATCGAAAATTTTATTATCTCGAATAAGAAAACAATACATGACAAAGAAGATGCGGAGGTAACCCTCTGAATTACATACCATAAAAAAATATACAACATACAACCTAAAGAATTTGAGATCAACTTCTTTTCAAACAATACTATAAAGGAATTAATAGGAGTATTCGATAAAGAAATTGAAGACAACATTGTTGTGGTGATCAGATGGTGGTAGGCTTGATATTGAAGAAACTACCATGTACTATTTACAAGTTGCAGATGGCATGGACAATGCCGATAATGAATTGGTAACTAAACTTGCTCATTTCAAATATTCATTAATTACCTCTATAACTAGTATCAACATTATATTAACTCTTTTTTTGTTTAATTTTATTTTTTTAAATACTAGATTATCTTCTTCTCTGAGACACAAGTTGAAAAAAATTGGATAATTGACGAGTTGCATTCAAAAGAGTTCCCTATTTGCATTCTTAAGAATGTATATGTAAGTACATATAGTACTAAAAGGACCATCCAGTTTTGGACATCCAATATTCTTGCTCCATTGAATGATGCTACACTATGAGAAGAATTGATGGAAGTAGCAAGATACTGGAGAAAATAGAAGTGTTCTTACATCAAAGTATGTTCTTCTCCATGTTACATACATAGTTATATTTTAAATACAAAAGATAAATTTTATTGAAATCCTTCTTGTCTTTATGTAGGTTGAAGGTGAATTCAAATTTAATACCCTACGAGCAAGCCTTTTTACCATGTTTGCTTCGAATGTGGCTCAAAAGTACAAATGAGCCAGAGCTTGGAGAATGATGCTTTACACTCCTCAAAATGCCAAAAGGATGTTGAGTCAAAAGTAATACCATTGATGATAGGCACCATTACTACAAGTACAAACAAAATCAATGTTGCTATTGGAAATGAATGGCTCCCATCTTTTTTAGGGATAGAAGAGGAAATTGAATCCTACAACAATGAGAATCGAGCAAGGTTTCACAAGCAAGTTAACGCAAAAAGAATACATGGGCAATTCAAATTGACTAGCTCAAACTTGGTTGTTGGCTACAATGGCATGCAAAGTAAAAAAAAGAAGATAGACACTAGAGATGACATAGAAGGCAAAGAATTAAAAGCAAAGAGTGATTCAAGCCAAAGAATTAAAAGCAAAGAGTGATTCGAGAAGAATAATCAGTTTGGAAATGTTGAGAAACTTTTTTATCTGAACTATATATGATAAACTTTTAGTCCTTTACGACACCTAGTGCCCTACAAATTTAACTAGAATTGAGCTTGTAAGAGCATCCAATATTTGTTGACTTTAATTAAATTAGCATCAAATGTTTTTCCTTGTTTGAACACATTGCTTAATGACTCTTAATGTAGCATCTAATGTTTAAGATAATGGTGACTTGGTTTTAAGTACTCTTTGCACATCCAAGGCCCCATGTATTTTTTATTAGACCGGATACATTTACTTGTTATTTTATGTTTAGAAGCAAAAAAACATGCATGTAAGGGATTTTAATTGCCTTGTCCTTTACATTGCTTTTGCATTGTTTACAGGTTCTAAGTGAAGGTACACATATAAGCCATGGATGTAATAGATAGAACCTTAAACAAGCATGGTTTTCAATGATCCCCCCACTTCAAATATGTACCTTGTGATTGTTTGTTCGATAGTTCAAGCTTCCTCATGGAGTTTAAGTACTCTTCCATAAATATATGTGAGATCACAATTAATAGTTTTTTGAGTGCACTTAAAAACAAAAACCATGATGCAAAAAATTGCAACCATATTTTTTGGCACCTGAAATACTTCCAACTTTACATGGGACATATACAAGAGAAGAATACTTTCATCATATGCAATTACTAGCTTTAGCAAATGGACTATGGGGTGACCATTTCTGCATTTATTGGTCAGCAAGATGCTTTAATTATTCAATGGTCTACAGCTCGTATAATACCATACATCACATACGTTGATAAATCTCATACACCTTCTTTCCATATTTTCTATGATGACCAACCAGGACATGTAGGGCATTTTAAACCATTACTGGCAAACCCAGGACATTCTATACAAGCAACAACTGAACATCAAAGCATGACACAACTAGACATAGAATTAACAAAACACAATCTACAAATGATACAAAGCCACGATTACACACATGGAGAATCTCTTTTTGATAGTATTTCTTATTTGCTTGGGGAACACATTACTCCTCAACAAATACGTCTCAAAGTTATAAAAAAGTTGCAACATGCGTACCAATCTTAGAATGCAACCACATCACAAATCACACAGTCCTACTTATCTTATAGCTACATAAGATCAATACCATAGAAGAGTATTGTATTAATATGGGTAAAAGCATTGCAGATGATGGTCTGAAAGGTGATTTTCTTATATTACATTGGATAGCTGAGTGGGTTAAAAAAGACATAATACTTTGGTCACACAAAACAGGCCAACCATTTCTTGAAACCAATATAGGTTATGACCTAAAGAAAATGCATTTAGCTTACTATGACGTACAATACGATAACGAATACTATGAACCAATAATTGCACAAAAAAAAGGAGAGAAATAGATAGTTCTAACCTTAGAAGGAGTAAAAAAGCACAATCTAACAACAAAGCTTCACAAAGCTATGATAATATAACATCGTTCCAGAATATAGATACAAATATTTCAAAATTACATAGCATATTATATGAAAGAAAATTAATGAGAGTACCAAATTACAAGTATAACACAGGAGATTGTCTTTTTGATAGCATCTCTTACGTGTTAAAATTCCAATACACGAGCCAAGAATTACAAAATTAAGCTACTTTAAGATTAAAGGGCGAGCTTATTCAAAACTCACCGCTTGCATTACAAATTGTACAAGTACACTTGACACATGATTACTTGAGTACAATACACAACATTGATACTATTGACCAATATTTGAATGGTACTACAAATGCTGCAGAAGGAGGACTATGGGGTGACTCTATAATATTATGCTGGATTGCACAAGCACTTGATATAAATATTTTTGTTTGGTCAGGCTCAACAGCTCGGCCATTTTTGGAGTACAAATCCTCTAAAAACAACTATGCATGCAATCTTGTATATTATGACACTGTCCAAAATACCTGGGGTGCCAACTCCCTTTGCATTGGTGCCATTCTCCACAATCCATGTGACAAATGGAACTGATTCCATTCTCCACATAATCATATGGTGGTTTGAACAATGGCAATAGTGCCATTCTCTCCAACCATGATCCATGACAACCTTGACATTTGGAGAATGGCACCAGTGCCGTTTTATGCAATCCGTGTGATAAATGGCATCAGTGATATTCTCCACAAACTCACATGAAGATTGGCATCAATGCCATTATGTAGAATATTAGATGAAGATTTGGAGAGTGGCACTGGTGCCATTCTCCACAACATCAAATTATTATTTGGAGAATGACACGTGGAGAATGGAGAGCTGCATTGGTGCCATCCTCCACAATACATGTGATGAGGTGCCATTCTCCATAAATCACATGAAGATTGGGATCATTTCCATTCTTCAAAAGATCAATTGAAGTTTAAGAGAATGGCAGTGGTTCCATTTTCCACAACATCATATGATTATTTAGAGAATTGCAGCAATGCCGTTCATCACATGGAGAATGGAGAATGACATTGGTGACATTCTCCACAATCCATGTGATGAATGGTACTGATGCCATTCTCCACATAATCATATGGTGTTGTGGACAATGGCACTAGTGCCATTCTCCAACATGATCTATGACAACCTTGACATCTGGAGAATGGCACCAATGCCATTTTATGCAATCCATGTGCTAAATGGCACTAGTGACATTCTCCACAAACTCACATGAAGATTGGCATTAGTGCCATTCTCTAGAATATCAAATGATTTTTTGGAGAATGGTATTGGTGCCATTCTCAACATCATATTAATATTTGGAGAATGACACATGTACAATGGAGAGTTGCATTGCTGCCATCCTCCACAATACATGTACGATTATTAGAGAATGGCACCAATGCCATTCTTCATCATAACTAGTGCCATTCTCCACAAATCACATGAAGATTGGCATCATTGCCATTCTTCAAAAGATTAGCTGAAGTTTTAGAGAATGGCGCTCGTGCCATTCTCCCCACAACATCATATGATTATTATGAGAATGGTACCAATGCCATTCATCACATGGAAATGGAGAATGGCATTGGTGACATTCTCCATAATCCATGTGATGAATGGAACTAGTTCCATTCTCCACACAGACATATGGTATTGTGGACAATGGCACCAATGCCATTCTCCAACCATGATACGTGACAACCTTAACATGTGGAGAATGGCACCAGTGCCATTTTGTGTAATCCATGTGATAAATGGCACCAGTGCCATTCTCCACAAACTCGTATGGTGCCATTCTCTAAAAGATCTGATGAAGTTTTGGAAAATGTCACTGGTGCCAATCATCATTATTATTTGGAGAATGACAAATGGAGGATGGAGAATGGCATTGGTGCCATCCTCCACAATCCATGTAATGAATGGCACTAGTCCTCTAAATTTTCTATGAGAAAACTCTCATGTGATAACCTTCACATTAGGAGAATGGCACTGCTGGCATTCTCTGCAATCCATGTGGCACTTGTGCCATTGCCATTCTCCTCAACATCATGGAGGATGGCACCAATGGCATTATTCTCAAACTCTCACGAAGGATGGTGCTAGTGCCATTCTCCACAAACTCACAATCCATATGTTCAATGGCACTGGTGCCATTCTTCACAACATTGTATGATTATTGGAGAATGGCACCAATGCCATTCTTCATCATAACCATGAAAACTTTGATAATATGTGTATTTGCTTGCATTGTGGGTGTAGTTTTTTGTAATGCATATATCAAGTTGCTTCCCCTTGGTTCTTTTGTTAATAGAAGTTGCATTGTGGTTGTAATATTTCCTAATACATTTATGATTTTCTATTGTACATTTCATTGTTGTTCTATCCATTTGGATTATCCATTTTCTTGATGTTGTTTCCCTTGGTTCTTTTCTTAACAAAAGATTGCAAGAATGGCTAGCAAGGGAAATAGAAAGGTTTGAGAGGTGTCAGTTTATGATGGGGTTAGTTCTGGAAGAGGATGGTATTTAGATATATACAATAATGGACTCTAAAGGATCCCTAAAGTGCAATGTTTTGTGAACATCCAAGGAACAACTTTTGAAGATGTGGGACTAAGGAGATGTAGGATACCAAAGTTGAGAAAGATAACCTTCCTTGTCTCAAGATTCATTCATTGGGTGGCAATATGTAGCAATTCGATCCTGCTTGTTTTGATCATGCGAGGATGAATGCTACTAGAGAGGACATGATGATAACAAGGGGTTGGGATATTGAGCCAGAAAATTATACTAGCCAACAAATATTAAAAGGCTTTGATTTGTAACAAAAGGGGTAAAGCAAGATAATTAAAAAAAGAAAAGTTCTTAAAAGAACCAAGGAAAACAATGTTGAGGGATCAAGCTCTTAAGTGTGTCACAACACTGTGAAAGAGAAGCCTATAGGGACTCGTGAGGAGGAAACAACATGTGAGAAGAAAAAAAGGTCAAATGGAACAACAAACATTGGGGATAAACTAGATGTAGATAAAGAGACAACTTCAGGAGAAAAGCAGGGAGGTGTTGAAATAGGCACTGATGGAACAGGCAGTGGAAGTGATGAGATAGGGAGTGGTGGGACAGAGGTAAGAGGAGGTGGTGAGAAGTCATCTAAAGCAAAAATCGTATAGTATAAGAAAATCCAGCTAGATTTTTACTTGAAGGTACTACAAAAGAAATTAGAAAGGAAGGACACAAGTATGACAGGCTTGATGGAGTACGTAAAGTACTTCCCATTTGGTCTAGATTTTGAAGTTCTGATCTGAGTGATGAATTGCTTCAGAGCACCAAGCCAATATGTCTATAGGACGCTAACCCATTGCTATGTCAGTAACTTGGTCAAGAGCTTTGCAACAATGAATGCAAGACCTCCAGCAACATGTGCCTATCTTATGCCATACCACATAGGCACAACTACTCCTAAGTGGCGCAAGGAAGAGATAAAAGTGGAAAAGTTAAGGGAGTATAAGTATTGACAGGGCATCATTTGATATATGCTGCAAAGATGTTAATAACTAAAGCACATGGGGAAGCCTTTCTACACACAGAGGAAGGCAAGAATTGTGGTCAATGCGCCAGTTGAAGCAAGTTGCAAGATATCATCAATGGCCCACATGGAGGCACATATTGTTTTGAAAAATCATCCATACATCAACATCTTGCAAGTCTTAAGGGCATAGTGGGTTGCATTCAAACGACCAAATAAACTAGCCCAAGGCATTTTCAAAGGGCATAAAGATCAACAAAGTTGGGATGTGAGTAATAAACTTTATTTTGTTTGCATTATTTATTTCAAGTATGTTTATGAATTTGTAAAAGAAGTGATAGTAGTTCCAATTCCCTCAAGTCATATTTTTGACATGGTAATGGGAGAATGGCACTAGTGCCATTCTTCTCTCTATTACATGATTTGGATTAGAATAATGTCTAAGATGCTTTTGGTTTTTTTCAAAATTTTGTAGGAGTCACAAGCGTGTCGATGGACTCAAAGTTTACTACCAAGCACATTCACATCATCACATAGAATGATCACATTTATGAACACTGGATTAGGATTTTGACCTTGGTGAAGCAGGGTGATCTTAAAGGTCAAAATCTTATAATAACATACATGAGGTGTTTGATGGGATTAGAAGATGACCATGTATGTGCACTTCAAGAAGAGATTGAGTCTAGAAAAATTGTCTTGGTCAAGTCAAGCAAAGACAAAGACTCCATTGAAATGTCTCAATAGGAGACAGAGATTAAGCATGATAAAGCACTAAAAGAATCTCTCATCAAGGAGTTCAACTTACGCCACCCTCTGCCCCAACATCAAACATGGGATGCCCTTGCAAGTCACTTCAAAAATGGTTCAATTATTTATTAGAGCTTTAAGGGCTCATGTGAGTCTAGCATTGATAATCCCCATATTAGGATTTGGTCTAGCATTGAGAGGCCTCTCAAGACACATAGAGCTGATTCAACTATAGATGAAGGAATTGGAGAGGGTGAGCATCACATTAGAGCGAGCCCGTGAAGCCCATTTCATCACTGGCTACAGCAACCCTGATTCATTAGCATCCAACCTCCGTCCTCTACTGCTTCTGGCTTGCCATCGAAGCTTCTTTCATAGGAGTGCATGGCTGGGAGGCATGGCTGAACATAGTGACTCAACATTGGGAACAAGACTAGATAATCTTATTGTGGTTGCAAACATGCATGAAAACGTAGCACTTGGTAGTTTGGAGGAGTCAAAAGCTAGCAACTTCAAGGAGAAATTGGATCTATGTCCACATGCAATTTCTTTGGATATGCCATGAATGACAGTCATATTAGATTTGAATGGCTTACTATTGAGTCGTTGCTTGTTCAAGTCACCAATACATCCATCTATTATGCACAAAAAAAATAGTTACATGGTTATTCATCCTAGGTGCATAGAATTCCTAAAAATCTTGCTACAAAAATTTAATGTAGGTATTTGGTCAACTGGGATGGAGCATAATGTACTTGATATGGTAGGGAAGCTACAAAATTATGCAAATGAGAGCCTCCCTTTCTTTGTTATATGGTCTTAGCAAGGATGCTACACTTAAAGCAAATGAGGATAAGGCTTGACATGGTTGGTGTTGAGGCGTGATACGGTTGGTGTTGAGGCAATGTTCAAACCCTTAGCAAAAATCTCAAAGCATTTGGATGTGATGCTAGAAGGACACTCCTTGTTGATGACTCCCCATCCAAGGCTTGCATCAATCCTCCATCAAATTGCATATTTCCTTGTATGTTTGATGTACAAGACAAGGAGGATAACATTCTATTGGGAGAGTTGATGCGTTACTTACTACAGCTCAATAATGCTGAAGATGTGTGCAGCATGATCAAGACAAATCGGTATGGACAGTTGCCTATGATGGAGGGGCATAAATATTTCAACCTTGTCTAGAAAGTTCTTGATGAATGGAGGGAGGAAAATCATGCATGGTCAAGAATGGAATACAAACTAGGAAAGCTTCCTCTTGTAGACCAATTAAGAGAGAGGGCTATATGTGATAATACAAAACCAAAGGGTGTACAGACAAAATAGGAAAGCTTCCTCTTGCAGACCAACTAAGAGAGAGGGATATATGTGATAATATAGAACCAAATGCTATACAAACTAGGCCAATCCATGGTGGTGATGGCAAAGTGCTTGAACTCAATGCATCCCAAATAAGACTTTTAAGGAATGCTCCACAACTCTCTAGCATGAATGCTATGCAAGTTTCTAAGTTGGCTATAGACCTAGGGCACAAAGGTTGCTATATCAAGAAACACATTGCTAAGGCCTACACAAGTTGACTACAAAATGTGTATTTTTCATGAAGATATAGATGTGAAATTGTTCTTTGATTTTATTTCAAGTGACTATAACTGTTTTTGGAGCTAATTTGACTTGTCTTTTGTGATGTAGAGAGATATACATTCAAATCATGCTTGAGTAGGTAATACTCTTATATTTTGTGGGAGGGGGACATGAGATTTTCATATTTTACCCTTGCATATTTGAATTTTTCAAAGGAAATCCATGCATATTCTATATGGACCTTGTCCCCCCATACCCTAGATTTTGGACGAGGATAGTAACATAATACATATTGAGTTGGCTCCCTAAGTATTCTCCATTATGGAGGTGAAAAAGTACTCCTAGAGAGACTGGAAAGAATTATGTAGAGTTCATCCAAGACTAAAGAAGTACTCCATTTAAGAGGACCCTAATGTCCCTATGAAGGATATGGTGCATATTGTCGATGATGTTGAATATGGCAATGTGATAGGGTTAATCAACAACAAAAATATCAATGCAAAGCCAAACATTTGTTATGTATTTTCCACCGACGTTCCACCTTGGTCTCACCCCATGATGAACATAGATATTGCATAATATGGTCACATTTGAATCCATAGATGATATATATGCAGGAGAGGAGCGATTTGCAAACTATGAGTTTTGATTAAAGACATTGTATTTCTTTATCCATTCATTACTAATGGGAATTACTACTTTCTTGCCAACTATGTTGCTTGGTGCATAATTGTTGTGTGTGAATAATATGTGAACATGTTCATAACTAATTCATAATGGATTTTAGTGCCATCCTCCCCAACAACGGGGCTAGAAATTGAGAGTTTCTTTGGATTCATGTTTTATTTCAATGTTTTCAATTGTGCATTAACAAACTACTATGTTTTCAACCAAAAATATAATTTTTTCTTTGCAATGAGTAATCAACATGACATGTAAAGATATCCTTTTACAATAATGCGAGTTAGTCTAAAGTTAACATTGAAAGTGCACAATAAATGATTGCCATTGCCACTTGATTTTACAAAAAATGCTTGTCATTGCCACTTGATTTTTCATCAACTACATATCTTGCATTCGTCCTCCTTTATTAAAAAATCTAATGCTTATCCTTGCTTGGTCAAGTTTAAGAGCCAATACATTGTCAATATTCATGGTTATCAATTATACTCTTGGATTTTTTAAATGGTGTTATGAGAGCCATTTGAACACCATGAACGGTTAGACATGGTGGCAACTATGGGAGATTTTGTATAGCTTTGGATATTTTCAAATGACACTACTCACAACAAAGCGAGTCTCAATATCAATGGAAATTCTGAAGAGCTATTATGAAGGTGTTTCTGAACACAACTATGGCTCACGAGATGATTCTCACTCTAATGGGTTTGGAATTTTATTATTCTATTGATGATAATATAGCTTAGGCATTGATATTCTATTTATTGTTTGAGAATGTAGTTCATACTTTATACTTCATGAATGGCAATGTAGTCTATTTCACATATTTCTCCTATTTTTTCATTGGGAAAGTCTATAATTTCTTCCAAAACTGCCATTCTGGGAATTGAAAATTTCCCAAATTATCTAATATGGTCTTAGAGTAGGAAGGAGTCACGACCAAGGCCATAATAGAGTTGTAGACAAGCGCATATGTATGGAATTATAGCAAGAAGCATAGACACAATTGAGGTGCAGACAAGCACATACGTATGGAATTGCAGTAGGAAGCATAGACACGCAAACTCGAAAGTAGGATAGTGAGGGCTAAGGAATCCATACACATTCATGAACTCCTAGTACTCCTGGTGACATAGCTATCGTACAGTTATGGAAGTAAACATCTAAAGTATATCTCTCACTATCACAGGTGCCATGTATCTACCTCGTATCTACAGCTTGTGTTATCAATAGATAAGAAGCTATCCGTTTGCTTGAGTTATGAGGGAAATAGTGAAAAAAATAAGAGGGGTAGAAGGAGTAAAGAACTTTGATAAGTTGTTGAGGGCTTGATAACTTATCAAATAAGCTCTCACTCTCTTATCACTGGAAAATTGCACCCTCAGATAAGCACGTTTGGACCTACTTTTGTGGTCAGTCTTAGCTCGAATAGACTGAGGAAATGGATTCAGAGGCCTTGAAAACCCCAGAGCTGACTCCACAAGTGATTCCATTGCCAAAATTTTATGGCATGTTCTTCTCTTCTATGCACGCAGACATCCGATGCAAAAAGAGGTACTTGCAAGAATTCTAACTTCCGGGATGCTAGTCACCAATGGAGAGGCTTTAGTGGGGAGGTAAGGGAGGCATAGAAGGGAAGAGTAGAGTAGTTATGTGGGGAGGGAGAGAGAGAGGGGCAGAGGCAGACCATGGGTCATCATCGTGCAGCAGGAAGACCACAAAGTAGCCGGGGTAAAGTAGACTAGTGCCTTTACAATTCTGAGTTGAAGCTAAAGGTGCATGCAAGCCAAGAGGTGGTCGATAGCAGAGAATGAGAGAGCACTCCATAGGGAGAGAATATGAGTCATTCTTCTTCCACAATGGCTCTTAAAAAGGGAGACGAGGCACAAAGCGAGTCTTCGAGGTAGAAGAAAGTCAAGAAGGCTCATGAGCGGTGACCATTATAATCCCCATGACAAAGAAAGGTGGTGGTGGTCCAAAAGTAAGTAGCAACTCTAGCACTTAGCATCAATTCATCTATGTGCGCAGCAAGTCGAAGAGAAAAGGCGACAATGTATACTAGCACAAATACCACAACAAGCATGATCATGTACAGTGCAGCATTTAGGGGTATTATAGAGTTAAGAGGCTTATTTTAGGTTAGGTTTTTAAAGGTTGGGTTAAGGGGGTATATAACTTGAAGATCCATATCAAGGGTTATAAAAGAAGGGGGAATAAAGAGTTAACCTTGCCAACTAAACTATGGATCTATTGCCCTAGCATTTGAGGAAAGGTTTAAAGGTATTCCAGCAATTCTTCAAGAACTTTTTAGGTTCTCGAAGCTGGGGCCCTTGGTTCTGGCGAGATCAAAGCTGTGCTTAAGCATTTAGAGGGATCCACATCAGAAAGCTTGATTTAAGAATATCAAAATAAAAGTTCATTGGAGAGTAGATGTTTGGATTGAATGGCTAGCATCTTGTAGTGATCAACCACATTAGCCGAGAAACTACAAAAGAGAGCCAAGGAGGAGATCAAGAAAAGAGCCCGATGGTTAACTTCAAAGTCCCAAAGTTTATGCTCCAGTCTTATGGAATCCAATTCAAGTTGACGATGAGGCACGAGGAGGATAGCACTAGAGAAGGCAGAAGAGATAACCTTTTGAGGAGGAGGAGAGGCCAAAGAGGACAAGGAATTTAAGGAAGAAAGAGCCTCTTTCTCACTATGGTCCAGGAGGTCAAAGTCCAACAAAGGATTGGCAATTTCAGGAATATTCTTAATTTCAAGTGGAATAGCTGGAGTACCGTTGAGAAGAAAGAGCTTGTTTACAATTGAGGTTAGGTAGAAAAGTTAAAGTTAAGATCCGAAGTGTCAATCAAAGGAAGGGAAGAAAGTAGTTTGTTGAAAGCTTCAAGAAAATCCAATTGGTCTTTTTTGGAAAGAACAAGAAGTGAGATCCATTCATTAACTGAGGCAATAGTAAAAGCATAATGTGACTTCTTGAGGGCAGCTTGCTTTTTGAAGTCCAAGAGCTTCTTGTGGAAGTCTGGACCTTTGAAGCAAGATAGGATGCACTATGTCCCAAGAGGAGGCACCGAGATGCTAGAGGAAGTAGCAGTGTAACCAAGTTTAACAAAGGAAGGAATCCATTGGTTCTGTCACACAGCACACATAATTAGTATCAAAAGAAAATGAGAACTCCACAAAGATCAATATTAGTAGACAAGTGCATATGGATTGACAAGTAATTCAACGCATAGTTAACCACCTATAATTTATCCAATAGCAATTTATACAATGACAATTTATCCACCAATGATTAGGAATTAACTATATGGTACTAGCCAGCCGACCAAGGGCTAGTTGCGAAATAAGAGTGTATCTTCAAATTTAGTAATCCCATCAAAATTAAACCATATAGTTAATTCCATCCTTTGGATAACTTGTACCACATACCAATAACAATTTTGGAGGTAAGTAATTAATGATACTAGGAGGAATGAAATGAAAGAAGATAATCCAACATCATAGATTTAATTGCAATGGTATTTGGACATGCAATAATTAATGGCAAACCAGTGTATAGAAATAATTGTCCAACATAACTAAAGAGTATACATGACATCCAAGTGCTGAATCATTCCAGAAGTCCAAAAATCAAGGTCGGGGTCAACTTACCTGCCACCATCCAAGGGAAACTAAGTGTTAGAACAACATAGTCTCAAATGGGTAGATAGGTAATGCCTGCTTACCTTGGCTTGTTATCACTTCTACCAACAATGAAACTACCTTCTAGATTCCAAAAAGCATGTCGTACTAGGCATGTTTGAGTCGGAGGCTAATCCATCCCAATACTAGGAACATTTGAGTGATCAACGTTTAGCATATTTTTAGCACCAAAGAGGTGATGGTGGGTAAGCGAGATTTTCTGAACCAAGGAACCTGTGCGTCCAAAGTTTAGAGATGACGGGCAAGGACAGCAGTCGGGACATGGTCGAGATGTATGGAATTGGAGACCCCAGGGGGAGAAACGCAATCTCACTGATTGTTACAGGGGCAGAGCTAGTAGAGTTTCGTAGTAGGTGCCAAAGAGCTGGCAGAGTGTCATAGGCGATAGAGGGTGTTGTACCAAGTAGAGCTTCATAGAGTGAAGGTCACATACAGTGTAGGTAAGGATGACAAACAGGGTGGAGTGAGGAATGTCTAATAATGAGAGGTTGGGGTTGTTGGGGGAATGAACCGATTTGACGATCAAGGGGGAGTGAGAAAAAGAGTAAGCAAAAAGGACAGTTGGGGAAAGAGTTGAGGTTGAATGAACTAGGGGTCAGGGATGGTTAGGGGTAGTTCAGTAGAAGGGTTGGTTAGGGGTAGAGGTAAAATAGGGAGAGAGAAGGGTTAGGTTAAGTTGAGGAAAGTATAGTTAGGGAGAGAGGTTACACAAGAACAAAAGGGTTGAGTTTAGGGGAGGTACAGTTAGGGGGAGTTTAATGAGGAAATTAGAGAAAAGAATATGAAAAAAATTAGGGAAATTCAAGAAAAAATATATGTAAAAATAAGGAATTAGAGAAAGGGGGGGGGCACAAAGAGGAGGGAGGGGGGTGTTGTAAGAAAGAAATACGAAAAAATTAGGAAATAAGCGGGATATTAGGAGATCATATTAGGAAAATAGCAAAAAAATTAGGAAAAGTTTAAAGATTTTTTTTTGGGAAAATAGGGAAATAAGGGGGAAAAGTATTTTTTTAAAAAGAAAACAAGAGGGAGGAGTAAGGAAAAATAGGGAAAATAACAGAGAATTAAGGAAAGTAAGGGTAAATAGGGAAAAGTAAGTAGATTTAGGGTGGAAAGGTGTTGAGATATGGTGCCATGTGCACATAATTAGAGGCTAAGGTATGGTATAGGAATGCATTAAAGTAGCCACTCTAGGATGTGGACTACATGATGTGAAGATGGTGGATCGATGACATCCACAAGGAGAGATGTGGATCAGAGGATTCCATAGGTGTTGACTATTCTAAGTGCTCTCTCTATATAAGAAGCCTATCTTGTATTGTTGAATAGAGATAAACATTTTCCATCTCTCTCTCATGTCTTATGTAGTGTGCTTTTAGCACATCCATAGCTAGAACTATCACCATAACAATCCAAAAAAATCCAAGGCAGATGCACATAAAATATCCTTGCACCGATCCTAGTGATGGAATTCTTTCTTCAAGTAGGATCACTCCATAGCTCACTCATCACTGAAAGCGATGGTAGCTTGCATAGAACATTAAGTGCACTCAACAATGTGAGCATTAGTGAACCATCATGTAAGAGATGAGTACTGTAAGTATGACTTGGCAAAGTACAACGAAGCCGTATTTGTATATGTGTGTATGAGAAAGAGTGTGTGTGTTTGTGTGTGTATATGTGTGTGATTGTGTGAGTGTGATGATGCTATAGGTGTATGTGAGTGAGTGTGCATGTGTGTGTGTGTGCGTGTGTGTTGTGTGTGTGTGCATGTGTTTGTGTGTTAGAATGGCTCGACAATAAGGGGTGTGTGCATGTGTGTGTGTTTGGATTAAAAAGTCCCATCAATAATTGAGCCATACAATTAATTCCATCAATTGGATAAGCAGTTAAAAAATGGGAACATATAAGGAAAAAATGTTTGAGACATCTAAGTAGAAAAATGCAACTAGAGTTTGCAAAAATTTTCACCAAAATTAAGAATTTTTAATAATATTGAGTTGGACAAACACAATATTGAAATAATTTTGTTGGTGGGGTGTCATCTTATGAGAGTTAAAATGTGCAAAAGTAGATAAGGTGTTTTTTTTTTCAAATTGCAATGCTATTGTGTTGATGTGATTCTAGTGTTTATTATTTAATCTTCATTAAAACTTGGTACGTAGAAATGTGATGTTATTTTACATAGGATTAAATTGATGTCTAATCTTGCAGATTTAGTTGTTGCTTTGTTGGCTTGATTGTAATAATTTTGTGTTTCACAATATTCCAAAATTTTGAATTTGCTCTTAAGAGGAAAGTAGACTAGACAGATGAAATTAATTATGGATTTGTGTTGTTAACAAAAATTGGCTTTGTTTAGGAACATCTTTTGTCCACATATCCATACTATAGAAGTTGATGACAAATTTTAAATGTGCTCGTGTAGATGTTGGGATTTAAAATTAAAATTCAAAGCAACAATAATAACATCACAATATCTAAGCTATCCCTATGTCTAGCCTCATTAGTGGTGTAGCATCATCATTGGATATCTATTCTACCTCTATACAAAAGGACTCTCTTAGAAGTTCAAGTGTTAAGCAAAGCCATAAAATATCCAAAGCACATGAGATGCTTTTCTCTTGTCCTAAGAAATAGTGAAACTTGAATGTCGTAAACTTCTCATCGTCAGCACTCAAGAAGTAAATCCTATTAATCCAAGTATTGATGCAATATTAGGAGAGAAAACCCCTCACCTTACCAGCACCATATGTTTAGGAAATCCAAGACTTTCTATTATAATGAAAGCTACACATGTGTTGGTAAAAATCAGAAAGAAAATCATGCATGCACGAATAAAGGATGGGTTACTCATCTATGCATCTTTATGGATGAGGAAAATACATTGGAAGATAAAGTTATACAAACACTTATTTGCTAATCACTTGCTGATCTCATGCCTCCGCTTCCACAGCCTCATCCATCCTGATGTCCTATTTGCTGCTGACAATGATGATGATGATGGTTATGATGATGATGCTGACGATGATGCTGAGATTGATATATATATATATATATATATATATATATAAGTACAACATAGTCAGGATATGACTATGTTGTACTTAGTACTTAGTACTTCCATTTAGCATTTTAATGCATTCTGCATTGGTGTGGATGCTCGTTTAGTAGCTCCACCACACAGCTCATTGTATTCAGGTTTTTTCACAGTCTCATAGACCCATCGGTCTTCCGAAGACTTGAATAAAATTTCTTTCTTTCTTTCTTTCTCCCTTACACCATCTCCCGCCTTCCTTCCCTTCCTCTCTCTCCCTTCTGCCTCCCTTCCTCTTGGACTCTCTCCCTCATTTGCTCTTTTATCCCCTTTCTCTAATTTGCCCCTACCCCCTATTCTACTGAGAGTGCTCTCAACGGAAGCAAGAACGAAAGAAGGAGAGAGAGAGAGAGAGAGAGCCACAAGTTTTGGTGGGTGCAGAACCACCCTAATCTTCTTTTTCATTCATTTATATATGTGTTTGAGTATTGTACATAACCGGGGTAAAGGCACAGTGACCTTTAACCCCCACAACCTCCCACTTAAAGGACAATGTGCCTTTAAGGGAGAACAACTAGTGAGCATACTATCCAATGCCCATCAATACACGACAATACTCAAGCCGCTGACTAGGTAGACTCTTCGTCAGCATATCTACAAGGTTATCATCTGTATGAACCTTGACAAGAGCTATGCGCTTATCCTCAAGTACCTCCCTGATGAAATGGTACCTAACCTCAATGTGTTTGGTCTTTGCATGAAAGACCGGATTCCGTGCTAGCTGAATAGCACTCATGGAATCACTATGCAATGTCGGTACACCTATACGAATCCCCAAATCTCCCACTAGCCGATCAAGCCATATAGCCTCCTTGCAACCCTCTATGGCTACAACATACTCAGCCTCTATGCTAGACAAAGCAACGCACTTCTGTGTGCGAGACATCCACAACACTACACCGCCTGCAAAGGTGAACACATAACCAGAAGTGGATCTCCTACTATCCACATGCCCTGCATAGTCTGAATCTGTGTACCCAAGTACATGCATGTCTCCTTTACCAAAGCAGATGCACATCTCCTTGGTACCCTTCATGTACCTCATGATGCACTTAACTGCCTCCCAAAGCCTCTTTCCTGGATTAGCCATATACCGGCTAACAACTCCCATTGCAAATGCAATGTTTGGACTAGTAGCTATCATAGCATACATAAGACTCCCAACTGCTGATGCATAAGGAACCTTGGCCATCATGGCCCTTTCCTCATTTGATTTGGGACTATTTGTACGACTCAGTTTCACATATGGAGGCAATGGAGTACTCACTGCCTTCCCCCCCTCCATATTGAAACACTATAATACTTTTGTAACATATTCTTTTTGTGAAAGCCAAAGGAGTTTCCTACTCCGATCACGCGTGATGCGCATACCAAGAATATGACCTGCAAGTCCCAAATCCTTCATATCAAAGGCCTCATGCAACTTGGCCTTTAATGCATCTAGCTGATAAGTATTCTTGCTAGCCAATAGCATATCATCCACATATAGTGCTAGGATTATCAGGCTACTATCCTTAGCCCTTTTAGTGTAGAGGCAGTGATCAATTTCACTCCTTCTAAAACCCTGGGACTGAATGAAAGCATCAAACTTCTGATACCATTCTCTAGGCGCTTGCTTAAGACCATCTTCTTCAGCTTGCAAACTAAATGCTCTTTGCCCTTTTCTTCAAAGCCTTCCGGCTGCACCATGTAAATTTCCTCATGCAAATCCCCATGTAAGAAAGCTGTCTTGACATCCATCTGCATAAGCTCCATATCCTCTACTGCCACTAGTCCAAGCATGCATCTAAGTGTGGTCATCTTCACAACCGGAGAGAATATCTCATCAAAGTCCACACCCTTCTCTTGCTTGAACCCTTTAGCAACCAAACGGGCCTTGTACCTAGGCACATCATCACTTATGACCTTCATTTTGTAGACCCATTTACATGGCAATGCTTTCTTTCCATGTGGCAAAGAAACCAAGTCCCAAGTCTTATTCTTCATAAGTGAAATCATCTTTGATTGCATAGCATACTCCCACTTGCGTTGATCCTCGCGCATGATAGCCTCTCTATAGCAAGAAGGCTCCCTGTAATCAGTAAGCATCACATAGTCTACCCCTGGAACAAACCTATCAGGTGGTCTAGACACTCTAGATGATCTTCTCAAGGGCATTTCAGCTTGCTATCCCACCTGCATATTAGCCACATTTGGCTCATCATTTCCATCAATAGATGATCCATCATCTACCCTTGATTGTATACCTGTGGGAGTACTTGGTGGTACCATTTCTTGCACATTTGGTGCATGGACAGCTTGCTGTCTATCAACATATGCCGGTGGATTCACATCTTGGAAAGCGATTCTCCTCATTTCCACATCCCTCATGGGTGGCTTATGCATCTTTTTCTCATTGAAGACTACATCATGGCTGCGTATGATCTTCTTTGCTTCTGGATCCCAAAGACGATAGCCCATGTCTCCACTTTCACCATAACCTAGAAAGATGCATTTCCTAGACTTAGGATCTAGCTTCTTTCGAAGCTCTTTTGGCACATGTGCATATGCCTCACACCCAAATATATGCAAATGAGAGTAAAAGGGCTTCTTGCCACTCCATGCCTCTTCAAGAATACCACCATCCAAACTCTTACTAGGTGATCTATTGATCACATGCACTGCAGTCTTCATTGCCTCAGCCCAAAAACCACCAGAAAGACTTGCATTGGAAAGCATGCATTGCAACCTTTCTTGAATGGTGCGGTTCATAGTAATCCTTTTTCATATGGCCCTTCTTGCCACAATGGTAACACTCAATGTTTCGTGCCCTAGATTTGCTACGAGACTTCCCTCTTTCTTGGGACTTCCCCCTGAATTGTGATCTGCCCCTTTGCACATTTAAGGCTGCATCCTGCTTGTTGCCATCCATAGACTTCCATAGCTACCCACAACATCATCAAATTTCAGTACTCCACCAGGTGTAGAGTTACTGACAGCTGTACGGAAGGTATCCCATGAGGATGGCAATGAACATAAGAGAAATATTGCCTTATTCTCCGCATCAAAATTCATCTTCTGAGCCTGAAGCTGGCTGAAAATAATATTGAATTCATTCAAGTGAGAAGCAATGGAGACCCCTTCCTTCATCTGCAGCTCAAACAACCTCTTCATGAGGTAAACTTTATTAGAGGCAGTTTCCTTCTCATAAGTGGCACACAGTTTCTTCCACAAATCTTCCGTAGTCTGCTCATTTCTACTGTGAAATAAACTGACTCTGCAAGATGAAGTCTAATAGTAGACTTTGCTAATGCATCCAACTCATTCCAATCATCCTCAGACATATTTGCAGGCTTTGCTTCAATCCCTGCCAAGGGTTTAATCTGCTTCTTTTGAATAAGCACATCCCTTATTTGTTCTTTCCACAAAGAAAAGTTTGTCCCATCAAACTTTTTAATGCTGAAAAACTCCTTTTCAGACATGGAAGAGGATGCCATGATGCAAATGAAACAAAATCCCAAATGCTAGTGCCTGCAAGAGAGAATCACACCAAATACCAGGTGCACCCAAATGTGTATGCCACAATAGAGTGAAATATCACCAAAACTCAAAGCTCAAAGCATCAAAAGATGCATCTGACTCGTGCATATACTATGCATCCATATGAGCAAATCTGGCCCAAAAGAAAATGCCAATAAGTGCCAAATGACTCAAGCATAAACACCGTCCACTGGCATATGCATCAATAATATCTCATCCAAGAGAGCATAGCACTATCAGTGCATCACCTGCAATGTGTCAAAGCTGTCCCTCAGCATAAAATAGCATCCATGTGCAAAGCGTCCATAAAAATAGCATCCCACAAGGCAATTTGGGCCTATCAACGCATCCAATAAGGACCGCAATGCATCCAAATGGCCTATAAATCATCCACTACAACCCAATGCATACCACGAATGAGCGCACATTGCTCAAATTGCAACCAGAGTGATTTGCATAAGGTATGCTCAAGAAATCATAGTCCCACGGTAATGACCGCTACTGAAAATAGAACCTGAGATGCCTCAAAACATGGGCGCCATTGCATAATCGGACTCAGCAAGAAAATCTGCAAATATCTCTCTGCTGCTGGAACTCCAAAATCCCAACCGATGAGTAAGAAATAAGAGTCAACACTTATTCACTGCCATGTGGCATAAATCTAAGTTTTCAAAACCTTAGAATGAAAAATGCATTACAGAGAGACGAAATCGAATACACAGAGATCTATAACTCTGAAAATCCTCCACCGAATTGCTCAAGAACTGAGAGGTAGGGGTTTTTGGGCATCCGGAACGCAATGGGATAGACGGTTTTGGAAACCGTGGTCTCAATCACTGGGTCCAACACACGGACTGAAAAACGTTTTTGGAAACAGAGCTATTTGTAAACTCCACCGAAGTGCGAATGATGAGCAACATAGAAGTTTTAGGACCTCCTAAGTCCACCGGAACTGACAGATCTGCAAATGGTTACTCCAAACTTGAGTTCCAACACCCGGGCAAAAAACGTAGAAACTGACACAGTGAGTCACAAATCCAATAAAATGATCCTAGATTCAAGAATGAAGGTGTTTCCAAGCTCCTGAAGTGAAGTGGACACCAAAAGCAAGTAATAGTTGCCTCTACAAGTCAATATGGAGTCTCTGTCATCGAACGGAACAGGGAAAAGCTCAAAAAAACGAGTTTTTCTTTGAAAACACTTAACAGGCTCTCAAAACCACTTTGCAAAGCCAAAGTGACTTTTCCAAAGGTTCCTCCAAGGTCTCTGCACACTCGAATGCAAGTAAAGTCGCCCACAAAGCTTCCCACAGAGCTTCTCCTTCCTCCCACAGAGCTGCTGAGCTTCAAGCATTCACGCACGCTCAGCTAGATCACCCGGGCTCTGATACCAATTGAGAGTGCTCTCAACAGAAGCAAGAACGGAAGAAGGAGAGAGAGAGAGAGACAGAGAGCCACAACTTTTGGTGGGTGCAGAACCACCCTAATCTTCTTTTTCATTCATTTATATATGTATTTGAGTATTGTACATAATCGGGGTAAAGGCACAGAGACCTTTAACCCCCACATTCTACAAAGAAACTATAACAACTTCCACTAGCTATATAGTCAAGTGTTCACAAAACTCTTTAGGATAAATTCCTCCACCTAAAGAATTTGGATCTTTGTACACGTCTCTCAATAGGTTTCTCCAAGTTTGTAATATGGTCTTGAAGCAATAACTCAACTAAATACCTTGGTAAGACTAGAATATATCCAATCGTACAAATTTAGATTTTTTGTTGTTCTAATTTACACAGAAATAAACGAGAAAAAGAGGTAACTTTTTTTTTTGAAAAACAAAAGGAAGACCTACTTAGCAAGCAAAGCAACACTTATGTCATTGCATAAGTAGCTACACTAGGTTTCTAAAGACTTGCGGAGTCTCTTGGGCAAACCCAATGCTTACTAAAATGCATCACATAAACAAAAGAGAAAGAAAACAAGAAATGAAGAAGAAAGGAAGAAGGTGAGTAAGCAAAATAAACAAGCAAATCAAGAAACAAAATCTTCCAAAAAACAGGACAAATCTCTCTATCTCTCTCTCTCTCGTGTAGGAATGAAGGAAAGAATTTAAATAACGAATGAATTATGTAAAACATAAAAAACTAAATGAACCCCTTACACGTATGTACCGCTTCCTACAAGATGCAAAATTACATTCGTAACTTAGAAAGCACAAGCATCGTCAATCTAACTCTCTTTTGAAAATAGTAGAAAATCGGGCTATTCAACTCCTTGATTTTTTTTTTCAGCTTAGGTTCAATCATTCTAAACATGCCTAAGGATGATACACCATCGATAAAAAATTGCATATCTAAGATTGTCCGTACTTTTTTCATGATTTTTGTTAGATTATACCTCTTGTGTATTAGTAAAGTGATCAAATTATTACTAAAGTGATAAAAGACTCCTTAGTTTTACAAAGGCGGTTTGAGCATTTGTCTACATAAGAAATCACAAAATTTTGCTGGGATTTAAACGATGATATCTCATCCTCAGCTAAGCAAATATGTAGAAAAATGACATCAGCCCAGAAGCATGATGCAGACATGGATGCCATGCATCTCATTATACTTCAGGGATACTATAAAGCTCAGCCAAGCAAATCCTGCATAGATTGCTTTTATGACCACTATCAGAGATTTCCAATCTTTTTAGGAGCCTTAAAAATGCATGGCAAATTGTTTGATATCTCGAGGGGAAAACTATGTAGGGTATGTATCACAAAGAGACCCAGACAACTGGCTGGCCGAACAAGTGGAATCACCACAAAAATTTTTCAAATAACCAAAGCTCGTAATGAATAAGAAGACCCTAAAAGCCATAGGAAGACATCCTTGTGTACCCGCCATATTCAAGTAGAAGCATGGAGACTAAGCTTCGGCTATCCACATGAACACCCAGGGAGCTAAGGTCAAGTTCAACCAACAAATTGCTAAGGTAGGCTAGCTGGGCAAGAATAGAGCAAGTGAGAGAGACGTACAATATAGATGTTGGAATGGAAATCATATAAGAGTGGAGTGGGTAACAAAAGGAGGAGACTCGTGTAGGTTGCAGGCCACCTCCATCTACATAGAGAATTTCCACCTCCATATCAAGTGTGTTATAATGGCTCGACATCGGTGATAAGGGGGGTGTGTGTGTGTGTGTGTGTGTTTGGATTAAAAAGTCCCATCAAGAATTGAGCCATACAATTAATTCCATCAATTGGATAAGCAGTAAAAAAATGGGAACATATAAGGAAAAAATGTTTGAGACATCTAAGTCGAAAAATGTAACAACTAGAGTTTGCAAAAATTTTCACCAAAATTAAGAATTTTTAATAATATTGAGTTTGACAAACACAATATTGAAATAATTTTGTTGGTGGGGTGTCATCTTATGAGAGTTAAAATGTGCAAAAGTAGATAAGGTGTTTTTTTCTAATTTCAAATTGCAATGCTATTGTGTTGATGTGATTCTAGTGTTTATTATTTAATCCTCATTTAAACTTGGTACATAGAAATGTGATGTTACTTTACATAGGATTAAATTGATGTCTAATCTTGCAGATTTAGTTGTTGCTTTGTTGGCTTGATTGTAATAATTTTGTGTTTCACCATATTCCAAAATTTTGAATTTGCTCTTAAGAGGGAAGTAGACTAGACAGATGAAATTAATTATGGATTTGTGTTGTTAACAAAAATTGGCTTTGTTTAGGAACATCTTTTGTCCACATATCCATACTATAGAAGTTGATGACAAATTTTAAATGTGCTCTTGTAGATGTTGGGAATTTAAAATTAAAATCCAAAGCAACAATAATAACATCAAGCTATCCCTATGTCTAGCCTCATTAGTGGTGTAGCATCATCATTGGATATCTATTCTACCTCTATACAAAAGGACTCTCTTAGAAGTTCAAGTGTTAAGCAAAGCCATAAAATATGAATGTCGTAAACTTCTCATCATCAGCACTCAAGAAGTAAATCCTATTAATCCAACTATTGATGCAATATTAGGAGATAAAACCCCTTACCTTACAAGCACCATATGTTTAGGAAATCCAAGACCTTCTATTATAATGAAAGCTACGCATGTGTTGGTAAAAATCAGGAAGAAAATCATGCATGCATGAATAAAGAATGGGTTACTCATTTACGCATCCTTATGGATGAGGAAAATACATTGGAAGATAAAGTTATACAAACAATTATTTGCTAATCACTTGAAAGTGATACAAATTAACAACAATAGTCATCTAAAAGAACTAAGAAGTCATAAAAGCTTTGAGCTCATTCAAAACACCCAATCATTCAAACATTGTTTAGACACCCAAGTCAATTGAATGGAAATTATAGTTATTGCCATCAAAGAGGAGAGGCAACATGTAAACCAAATAGGGCCCCCAAATGACTTTTATTCACCTATTTGAGAGTAAACGGAAGCTGGTGAAAAGATGTAGTGAAAGGTGGGGGTGTTAAGGCTAATAAGTAGAAGTAATAAGGTTTGTTAAGGGAGGGGTCGCCATGTTACGATGCGAATCCGGTACGTGCCTGCATTCATTCTAAAAGTACTCTCTCAAGTTCCAAGTTCCAACCAGATGATGATGATGCTCGCCCTCGCTCACAGCTGCAATGGCTTGCTGTCCGCCGATTCAATTATATTGGCCTCTTTAACATGCCTCTTTGCTGCATTTACCACTTGAGAATCTCGTGCCTCTCCCTTGCTTATGGAGGCGCCTCGATCGCATTCCAAGCCAGTTGCTCACAGATCCCCCGATCATTGCCTCCAAGCTGCACAACAGCCCCATGACGCCCCGCGCCCTCAACTCCCCCCTCGACTGCATCCTCACAAGGTGTCGCGACAATGCGCAGACGCCTCTCCTTGATCTGTAATCTTTTACGTGTGTTTACGTCTCTCTTAATTGTCAGCCAGATGTTTGATGGTTCTAAAGCCGAACCGTTTTTTTTCCAAATTGCAGGATGTTGGAACATGCGGGCGCAATGGTAAGTGCAACCAACCATCACCGAGTTCATCACCTTTCGGCTGAATATCTATGTTTTTGATTTTCCGAGTACTGATTGCAGATGACCGACGTGTTCTTCTGGCAATTACCGTGGAGATTGCGGACGGCCGCATGGAGTTGATTTCTTTGCGAGAGGGGGATTGTGCTGAAGAAGTTGCAACAAAATTTTGCAGAGATCATGCACTTCCGGATCGTTATGTAGCCCCTCTGACCGAGCATATTGTTAGCAACCTTAAAGACATCAGGTATGTAATCATTCGTGTTCAGTGAAATGTTTAGTAATTGACAGAAGTGACCGTACACAATCACTAAATGATTTTCTCGTGTTGTTTGGCCTATGCTCGATTTGGGACTTTCCAACGAAGTTTTAGCCGGATATCACCTCGTATAAACAAATTTTGTCGTGTCTGGCATGCCTCAACGATGGTTTTGTAGGGTATTGCATTCGAAGTGTCCTTGCAAGGAAATCAATGTTACGCATTGACCAGGCATTGTAGATTCGACCCTCTTTGAAAGGGTCGAGACCTTGCTGTGAAACATCATCGTGCTCTTGTCTTTTCTTACCCTGGAGACTGCTTCTTATTTAAGATTTTTCAGAAGCCACTTCATGTGCGTATCATTGACATTCGTCACGAGTCTTCCCTATGATACCAAAGTGGATACAAAGCTGTGATGCCTGGATGAACTGAACTAGAAAGGAAATTCTCTGTTTCAAATGCCAGAAAGTCTTTGTTACTTTTGTCTTGGGGACCAACACATGTGTTAATAGACCTAAAGTTTAGCCCTATGGGACAAGGATGTGCCTCGGAGGTAAACCTTTTGGTCTGAAAAAGCTTCTGCTGGGGGGGCTTCTCTATGTTTTTGCAGCAGCTTGGATGACACCACTGTCGGACAGGATGCTAATCCAGTGGTTAATGACGAGAGGCCTCAAAAGAACCTTGAGTCTGGTCATGGGGAGATTTCACAATCCAGCATACCAGAAAGACACAATCAAAAACAGCCAATGTCTGAGAACATCCAACCAAAACTATGTGACCACAAATTATGCTCTCTCAGATCTTTGCTTGAACACGAAACACACAAAGTGAAAACAAGGAAACCAACAAGTCATCACGTGTTACCTTCCTTTACAAGTCTAGCAAAAGCTCATAGGATCGAACCTATTTATGAAAAGAAAATGGAAGCACAAAGTTCCCCCCAACTTTCCCAAAAAGCGGTAAAAAATGCAAGGATGTTTAACTTTTATTTCGTAAAGCAGCAAGTTCAAGTTTATGCAAGATTCCCTTGAGGAATGTGGAAGAGCCTCCAGGCGTTTAAATAATAACTAGGGAACTTATAAAAATTGTTGAATTCTTGAACAGAAGGCTGTCTACATGAGGCTTTACGTGGAGTTTTTAAGACACAAGCAGAGGATGGAGGAAGAAAAGAAAATGTGTTTTGAACAATACCAGGAGAGGCTAGAAAGGGATAGGCCTGCGTATACAAAAGTAAGCACAGCTCTGCTCCCTTCGTTGACAGTCTTTTTACGCAGGCATAGAGTCTGTCCATCCGTCACCTGGTCTTTACTTTTTCTATAACTGCCAGAGATTTGGTTTGACTCTTTATTTCACTCTTCTCGTGTCCCATTCGATTAAGGTTCTTTATAACTCAAAGTTATGGAATAAGAAATTGTTTGAGTGACATGACAGTTTTCTTATTTTGTCTTCTGCAACTAATGAACAATAAGGTGACTGCATGGTTTCACGGGTTAGCATGACAGAAAAGAACTTGCTGGAAAGAACTTGATCAGGGGATAATATAAATTGTATTAATTGAGTAAATGATTTTTTTTGGCTGTGTTTGGAATAGATAGGAAGTTTTACCCTCAAGGTGACGGTTTTTGTCTCGTATTGAGGAGTGTCGAGATTTGAAGACAATGTACTTTGCTTGTCATCAAGCTGACGTAATCTTGACGTTTGCTAGAGGGCGCATGCTGATATGAAGACTATAGCCCTGACAGGAAAATTTGTTTTGTGAAATCATTATTTTCTCATTTTTAAAGAGTAATTGCTTCAATAGATCAAATATTGACTTGTAAGTAGTGAGCTTTCGAAGTTTAATCTTATACAGGCCTTAGCTTCAGCTAGGCACCTATGGGACCACCTATGGGACTTAGGTACTGTTTCACCGTTTCATGTATAGGCCTCAGCCTGTCTGCACGCCTTTTGTTTGTACTTCCCAATTTCTTGGAAATTGTAAACAAGTGTTTATTTTTCAGTAACTATGATCTACCAGGTCTGCAGGATAGCCATGCATATGTCCCTACTGTACTGCCCTCCTTGGCCTGCTCCACAGTAGCTCTGGATTGAAAGTCCCTGCATTTTCTTTATGCTCTACAGTCCATGCCCCTGATGCCGGTTCACTGCATTGAGGGCCCTATCTGCTTATTTCCAGTGGAAAAGTTGTGTTGATCGTCAATTGACAGACTGAAGGTTCCAGTATTTTCCATTTTTTCAGTCTTGTAGTCCTTAGTGGCTCTCATGAAGGGCATTGTATCTACTGTCTGCCCCTCTTCATCTTGGTTGCAGGTGCTCCGTAAACATAGGGACAAGGTAACCTTGAAAGTAAACTTTGAAAAATTCAAAAAAGGCTTGGGTGATAGAATGGAAGGTTGCTGGCACTAGAGACATAATTAAATAAACAAATGGTTAGGAGACGTTAAAGGTTTATCGTGGCATGCAGAAAGGTTTAAATTTAAACCTGCAGTGTGATTCTAGAAGGAACACAAAAACAAAGTGTGAGAGCAACAGTTGTTAACTCTTTGCTTATTCATGACATTTAGAGAACACGCAGAATCATGCTGATGAGAGGAAGAGCTGCGAAGCAATTCAAAAATTATGGTGAGCTTCTCTACCGGGAGGGTTTAAGCAAGGATGCCGAAAAGAAGAAGCTTGCCGAGAAGAAACAACTAGATGACGAGTCTCTTGAATTGAAAGAAGTCACTGCAAAACCTATAATAAGGTATCTCAAAAGTGATCTACTTCTCAGAAGAAAACTGGTTGTCAGATAGACAAAATGATGGGGAGTCTAATTATTTGCATGTTGTGTATACCTATAGACACAAAGGCTTTTGTGAATGTCGAAGAATGCGTATGTATTAATGGTGAAGGCATATTTGGAATGATTATGGATTCATCTGGCTATTTTTTTCCAGACCTTGTAATATTTGCGCCTATGCTTGAAATTGCAGAGTCGATTACAGTTACTTCCTTTCTCGTTTAACTATTGTGTTTTTCTAAATATCACTAATATTCTGAAAAGGTTGACAGTCTATTCATGCTTTTGTGAGTGAAGCAAGTTGGCAAAGCGGTTGAAAAGGCCTGATCAGAAATTTTGGGAGAGGCTTTCAACTGACACTACCAAGTTTCATCTTCGAGAGTTGCAGCATGAGGTAATTGCTTGATTGTGGACATAGTTGGTCTGTTTGAGATTGAGGAACGGTCCCTAAAAGATTTGGCAGTTCTTGTGAACTTTAATACAGTCCATTTGTTTGCAGTCTTTAGAGACAAAGCTCATGGAGTGCACTTTCAGACCTCGGATTAATAGAGCATCATATGGGGATCAGGACGCATCTGAAAATGCCAATCGTTTCGACCAATTGTTTTGGGATGCTGAAAACCGTCGGCGTCGACAAGCTGAATACATGCAATGGTATCCTGAAGGGTAAGAAAGGACAATTCAGAGGTTCTCTATAGCAAATGAGATCCTTTTAGTTTCTGACCCTTTTTTCCATGTTGCAACACCCCTCAGATTGTTTTTGATTGCACACTGTGCTGATATGTGAGTCTCTGTTTCTGTGATGAGTGTATGGGGGCAGCATGTGGTTCTAGTATTGGAGCAATTTCAGTCTTAAGGGTTCTTGAGGCTAATGAGGATACCAAATATAATCAGGTGTGCCAGGTGCTATGAGATTCATACTCCAAAGTCAAAGTTCTAGTTGGCCATTTATTGATCATAATTAATGAGTTCTTCATTTATTTAATTATGTTCAAAAAGTTACATTTATTTGGTCAAAGTATTGACTTGGGTCAGAGATACTTAACCTCGGTTAAGTAAGCCTAACCCCAATTAGGAAGACTTGGCTTCCGGCCAAGATGGTTAACCATGGTTAACCAAAGAACCAAAGCGTTGACTTTGGTCAGAGAGTGTTGACTTCGGTCAACAAGACTTGGCTTATGACGAGACAGTTAACTTCGGTTAACCAAGATGTGCCAACCTCGGTTGGAAGACTTGGCCATAATTAAGGCGCTTCAACTGATGGTCAAGCCCCTTAATTACGACCAAGCGGGTTGACCTCGGTCGACCAAAGAATTGGTTTTATGTTATGTGCATATGTTTGCTTGGTGGGGACGCCCATAGTGACTAGGATTAGTCCATAGATTATTATTTGCATGCAAAGCGCTAACCATTAATGGGTGCCATGGTTGTGCGCTTTAGTGAATGGTTGTAGGTACTAAGAGGGATTGAAGACCCAAACAATATGGAGCTGAGCGAGCGATTAGGAGATCACTCGAGTGACCAAGTGTTTCGAAGACTCAAGATTTGCCCTTAGGTGGCATGTAATTGGGAAAGTAGATTAAAATTTGACACTTGGCATGTTGCCAAAAAGAATGAGCCTGAGAGCTCTTTTGATTCTTCATGTTTTGGAATTCTAGTAAAAGCAGCTCTATGCAGAACTCATGTACTCTCAATTTTCTGAAGTAATAAAGACCTTCCGGGAGTCCAGCCTGACGATTGTCCTGGGCCCTAATGTGAGCACAGCGAGAAAGAGAGAGAGGGAGATTGTTTCAATGAAAAAGGAAAGAGAGTTGTAAGTAAAGTGCAGCAAAAGAATGTAGCAGAGGGTTGCATTGGTATCAGAGCCAGCCCTCTCAAACTTCCATGGTGGGAGCGATCAAAGCTAGAAAGAATTGTCAAAGCAATGCGTGGATTGATGGAGAGCTCCGACAGAACAGGGTTGTTGCATGATACTATGCCTAAGGCCCGGTGATGTGGACGGAGCGCTGCCTGTCAGTGTTGACAGAGTTGATGGCCCGACTGAATCGTGCGTCAGACGGGGGAATGGGCGTCGGTGGTCTTCACGTAGGCGTGCCCGACATACAATGCATGTTAAGCCGGGGGGTCTCCAAGCGGCGTGACATCGAGCTAATGTCCTGAGCAGACGACTGCGTGACGTGACTGACGGAGAGCTAGCGGGATGCAGACCATCTACGCCGGAGCGGAGTATTACTCTAGCGACAAAGAGAAATTGCATGGGAGTAGAGCGATGCTGCCGTTCAAGGCTTGTGCCGACACATCTAGTGATAGATGATCGCCATCCACCCCCTTGTGTTTTTCGACGGAAGGATTCCGACGCGACTAGGCGAAGGCTTGGACGGAAATTCATTCCGTCTGATTTCGGTAAGGATGCAGGTAACTAGCTTGGCTACCTAGGTGACACGTGGAGGGTGACTTGGCAGTGCGGGAGCAAGAAGCTGACGTGGCAGACACGTGGATGCTGATGTGGTACTGCTAGCTAGACAGTTGACATGGCAGTTGCCAGACCGGTGGTTAGTTTAGCCCTGGTCAGTTAACTCTGGTTAGAGAATCTGGTCAGAGGACAGCCTAACCAGACTATCTAACTAGACTAGACTGGTCCAGTTAACCAGTTTGGTTCCTAGTTACAGACCAACTAGTCTGTCCATCCAAGTAGACGAGAGCTCAGTTGGTGTGGTTAGTGTAAACAGACAGTTACCTATCTAGTTACTAGAAAAAAAAAGAGAGTTGCATAGACAGTTTTGGCCATCAGTTTCCACCTATGTGTCAGTTATTTTCCTGTCAGAAAATCAGCAGAAAACACAGAAAATCAGAGATTTGTACAAGTAAAGAGATGCATGCCTTTGTGGTCAGAAAAAGGGGAAAACAGATGCATTTTAAGTGCTTTAGCCAGCAAAAGGGCAACACATCATTTGATGCTCAAGTAGCCTTGTGGACTATGCCTTGAGGTGACAGCCTATTACTGGCACAAGTTGTGAATGCAATACGCCTCTTGTTGAGGTATTTTCTCCTTGAAAGCAAAGGCTGAGTGCATCAGCTACATACACAGTGTGTGTGAGTTTGCAAGTCTCAGATAAGTTGCAGTGATGGCTTCGCAGCAGGATGCCATACCCTCCCATGAGGAGAGTGCTAGGAATGATCAAACTATGCAAGAGCAGAGTCAAAAGACTGAGGCAAGTTATAGACATTACTGGTTAAGCTCATTGAGGCCAGAAGGGATCCATTATTTCGCAGGCTCGTAAATCCTCATACAGAGGAAGAGCAGCAGAGAACTTCTTTTGCGGCAATCCAGAGGGCCTGACAGCCAAAAAGAGATCCTTGGACGTAGTTCCTATTCTTCTTGTAGATGATGTTTATAGGAAGAGCAAGAAACCTTGAAAGGAGGACAACAAAAAGTGAAAAGTAGGTAGTCAAGAAGGGAGTACACCTTCCAAGAAGAAAAAGGCTAAGCACCATCATAGCTCTTCAAGTTCCTCTTCTTCTTCTAGCTCTACCTCTTCATCCTTATCATCGTCTTCTTCTTCTAGATCATCAAAGCCAAAGCATAAGAAGACGAAGAAGTCTGGCAAGAGAGCAAAGACCAAAGAGTTCAAAGAAGGTGGGAAGTCTGTTAGGTTTGCAACTTTTAATGGCCAGACAGAAAAAGCCGTGCAGTTCATTAGACAATTTGATGTAGCTTTTGGCAGGGAGAGATTTTCAAAGTCTTCGAAGCTGCGCATGGTTAGTTCACACCTGATAGCCACGGCTAGTGCATGGTGGAGCGCACAGACTACAGCTGGCACTGCTCCAAGAAAGTGGAAGGGCTTCAAGAAAGCCTTCTACAAATAGTTTATGCCCACGCAGTTCAAAGACCATGTCCTTGTCACCTAGGACAGCTTGCATATGGATACAGGAGATACTGTAGAGACCTACAACCAGAAATTTTGGGATGCATTTTTGCAAATCACTCCCTTCAAGAAGGTCTCAAAGAAGAACTAGGTAAGAAAGTACAGGTTTGGTCTCACGCCAAAGATTCAGGCTGTGGTTAGTACCCAGCAACTTAAGGGCATACAAGATATAATGCACACAGCCATTGTGGTGAGTTTAATGAATATGCAAGATCCCACCATTGTGCCTTGTCTTTATGCCGGGACAGCAAACAAGAAAAAGACAAGCCACACCTCAGACAGAGTTTCCCAAGGCTCAAAAGAGGGAATTTCAGCTTCAGGAGCCTAGGAAAAACCAAGTACCAAAAGCCTTAAAGGGAAAACCCCAGTTTTCCCCTGAGCAGATAGCCATATTTCGCAAAGAGGGGAAGTGCTTCAGGTGTCGGAAGAAAGGACATGTGGCTGCCGAGTGCTCCGAGAAATCTTCGGGTTCTAGGGAGTAGAGAAAGCCACTAGGACAGCAAAAGCCAATGGCAGGAGGAGTTCCGGACATTTTGGGCCGAGTGATAGACCCAGAGGAAAGAGAGTTGCTACTATCTTGGGGCAGGATCAGCAGAGATCAGCAGGCGTTGATTTTGTTTGATCCCGGGGCTACATTTAATTTTATTTAAGTGGATTTAGCCCTAAGGATGGGGATAAAGACGGAGGAGTTGGGCAGGGCTTTGCATGGCTTACCACAACTTTTGAGGTTGACATCATGACTGCCTGGCAGGAACTGAATTTAAACAACTGTTGAGATCTTGAGGAGTACAATGGTAAATTTTGGGCGGCAACAAGCTTGTAAGCTCCTATCGGCATGTTCCTTTTCTCTGAGCAGGTAGAGAAGTATTGATGTGGCCTACCAAAGGAACTTAGAGACTACTGTACGAAGACAAAGGTTTCGAACATGTCTCAATTGATTGAGAATGCTAGTACATCGTATGCCTTGATGCAGGGAAAGACTTCTAGATTCAAGGGTGGTCAGAAGTACGAAGTCAAGAAGGACAGCACAGAGTAGAAGTTTGGGTCTCGTCCTTTCAGGATAGAGAAGAAGGCCAATCGCCAGAAAGTTGTGTTTGTTTTGCAGGGCAGCGGCAAAAGAATAAAAAGGCGGCTGTTTATTTATATCGGGAAGAGTTGAAGTCTTTTTATGAGGAAAAGAAGTGTTTTAAATGCAAGGAACGGGGACACATATCCAGGGATTGTCCAAAGTGGAAAGAGGAGAAGGCTGATATAGATAAGAGTGATCAAAAGGGAAAGAAATTGAGGACCATGGCCGGTTTGGTGCCAGATGTAAAGTGAACAGTCCCAGGGTGAAGAAACAGAGTTATGCAGGGCTTAGGGTAAGATTTGGGATCAAACAGCCCTCATCTTCTTTGATCTTGGCGCAAAGGCCAATTTTAACTCTCCAGATATTGCAGCTAGATTGGGGATCCGTGCAAAGGAGATGGGGCCGAGTTATGAAGACGGCATGGCAAATCTAGAGTTTAGCACTCTTGTCACTCCCATTATAGGGAAGCTTCGCTTGCTTATTCAGTCTTTGGTGGACAGCGAAGACTTCTATACCATCCTCTCTCCGGTTGTGATGTTTTGCTGGGTATTCCATGGATGCATCGCTTGGATGTAGTGATAGAAGCTAAAAAGAGAAAAATTACAGTTTTCCATAAAGGGAGACCCATGTAATTGATGTAAAATTGAAAGGGGAATCTGTCCCAGTTGTAACGGCTTTTGCCATTAATTCCATAATGAAAAGTCATATTTCAGCGTACATGGTTTTTGCTAAGGGGATTCCTCTAGTGAATGAAGAGCATACTGTTTTTCAAATGGATAGACAAAGAGCTGTCTTTTTAAATCAGTTTTCAGATTGTTTTTCAAATGAATTGCCTGGTGAGCTTCTGCCAGAAACGCCAGAAGACCATGGGATTGATATTGTGGCTGGCAGTAGTTTGCCTAATAAACCACCCTACAGGGTCAGTGCGGTGTAGCAGGAGGAGATAATGAGTCAAGTTAATGAACTTTTGGAAAAGGGGCTGATTCAGCCAAGTTCGTCACCTTATTGTTTTGCAATCCTGTTGGTGCATTTATTGTTCCTTAGTCTTGTTGGTGTAGATGAAAGATGGTTCCTGCCGTATGTGTATCGATTATCATGCCTTGAACAAGATCATTATTAAGAATCGCTTCCCGATACCTAGGATAGAATGATATTTTGGATAGGTTGAAGGGTAGAGCTTTATTCACCCACATTAATTTAAAGAGTGGGTATCCCTAGGTTCGCATCCGTCCAGAAGATGTACATAAGATGGCGTTCAGGACGTCTTTTGGGTTGTATCAGTTCTTGGTTATGTCTTTCAGACTCACTAATGCTCCTGCGACATTCAATCGCATGATGGACAGGATCTTTCGAAATCATAGAGCCTTTGTTGGTACATTCTTTGATGACATGATTGTGTTTTCGAAAGATGAAGAGGAGCATCGGGAGTATCTGGCAATTGTGTTTGCAGAGTTGAGGAAACAAAGGCTGTTTATTAACCCCAAGAAGAGTGAGTTTGTCATGGCTGAAATTCATTTTTTGGGGCATATTGTTTCCAAGGATGGGGTTCGGATGGATCTGGCTAAAGTGGAAGCAATAAAGAGTTGGCCACAACTGCGGAACTTGCATGAAGTTCGCAGTTTCTTGGGTTTGTGTTCATACTACCGCCGCTTTATCCATCATTTTGCAGATATTGTAGCTCCTATGCATGCATTGTCAAAGAAAGACAGAGAGTTCCTGTGGACAAAAGAGGTGAATGACTGTTTTGAGGAGCTGAAATAGAAGCTCATAACACCAGTGCTGATTTTGCCTGATTTGCGGAAATCCTTTCATGTGCATGCGGATGAAAGGATGGTAAGAGCTGTTCTGACACATGATGGGTACCCTGTAGTCTATGAGAGTCGCATATTACAACCAGCTGAAAAGCATTTACAGATTTATGAGAAGGAGATGTTGGCTGTATTTCATGCCTTGTCCTTTTCCTGGGAGCCGATTTTACGGTACAGACGGATCATCAATCCTTGCATTACTTTTTGACGATATCCAAGCTGTCCGAGAAGCACATGAGGTGGGCAAACTTCTTGTCTATGTTTCATTTTCAGATTGTACATGTTGAAGGCAAGAGGAATGCGGTTGTAGATGCCTTGTCTCGAAAGCCACAAGTTTCAGTTGTGACAATTGCCTATCATAATGAGCTTGATGTCATGAAGGATCGGTATTCAGATGATAAGTAATTTGCTAGAATTGATGATCAGCTTGTGAATGGGCAGAGACATGAGCATTATGTGTTATGTGATGATGCATGTCAGGCTGTGTGTCACTAAGCAGTTGAGGCAGAAAGACATGAGTGAATGTCATGATCCACCGTATGTAGGACATCGTGGTATTGATGCTACAGTTAAGGCGGTAGAGCATTTCTTTTATTGGCCTACGCTGTGTCGTGATGTTGAAGAATATGTTCGTACATGCACGACCTGTCCGAAGGTGAAGTATGATCGTCGGAAGACTCCTGGATTGCTACATCCTTTGCCCATCCTAGATGGACCGTGGGAAAGCATAGCCATGGACTTCATTTTTTATTTACCCAGGTTCCCTACAAGTAATGATGGAGTATGGACGATCATTGATCGATTTAGCAAGCAAGCATATTTCATTCATGTAGGAAAGAAGATTGGGGCATATCATATGGTGAAGTTGTTTATGCATAATATTTTTAAGTATCATGGCATGCCTAAGTCTATCATGAGTGATAGAGACCCTCACACAACCAGCTTGTTTTGGTGGGGAATTTCTAAGAATATGGGTACTAGTTTTTAGTTTTCTTTTGCTTTTCATCCGCAGACAGATGGGCAATCGGAGGAGGCTAATTCCACAGCATTGGATTTGCTTAAATGCTATGTTTCAGCACAGTGGGAGAAATTTCTACTGTTGGTTGTATATAATAACATGGTACATTCTTCTATAGGTAAGGCTCCATTTGAGATAGTGGAAGGCAGCCGTAAGATTCCACCCATCTTGCAGATAAAAGATTAGGCTTTTGAGGCTTGTAAGTTTGTGGAAAGCTTGGATATAGCTTATCAGAAAGTAAAGCAAGCACTTCAGCGGTCACAGGATAAGCAAACGAGGGCAACTGACAAACACCATCTTGAAGTTGATCTTTAGAACAACAAAAAATCTCTTACAAAGGTATATTGATATTAAAGAAGGTGATTATGTCTTGCCGCATTTTTAGAAGGTCAAGCTGAAAAGTACAAGGGGTTGTACTCGGCTTTTTCCTTAGTTGAGTATGAGGTATTATGGGCCTTTTAAGGTAACTAAGAAGATTAATGATGTATCATTCCGGTTGTAGTTGCCTGACATTGGAGGATTCACAATGCTTTCCATGCGAGTCTTCTCAAGGATTTTCAAGGTGATGTGCCTGAGGATCTGCCTTGGGAGATGCAGCATGTTGAGACCACTAGTTGGTCCAGAAAAAAATTAATGAGTATGCAAAATCGAGCATTAACTTCTAACAATGCTTCAAATTATTCTCTATGTTAAGGATAATGGCTAGAAGTTTTTTTGGGATGAGATCTAGGTTGGCCATGCTTTAACTCCTACATAGAATGGGCTTTGAGGTTTAAAGCCTCAAATGCAGAATTGGAGCAAAAGGTATGGCAAGCCAAGGAGGAGGTCATTCATGTCCTCAGCCTATAAAACATGAAAACATAGTTGATGCAGCTTGTCATGGCAAAGCCTCAAAAATAGCATATAAGGAAGTCCAAGCCAAGGTTTGCCTTGCTTAGGCAGCTATAATTATGCAAACAATTTGATGAATTTAATTCTACGCATTGTCAAAGGAGGTGCAAATAGTGATTGGAAGTAGCATTGAGGGGATGGAAGTGCTGGTCATGGAAGGCAATGCCATATTCCCAAGGAGACCACAGAGAAAACCATGAGAACCGCTAGTGAGGAAGAAAGGACTGCTCATAGAAGCCGTATATGTATCTTCTTGACGCTCTAAAACCTTTCTTCTACACTATGCAGGGTAGGACCTCCATGAGAGGGAAACCAAAGCCCTATTAGAGTGTGAGGGGGTTATGTTCTTCCGAATATTTGTTTTCATGAAATGTGTGATTGGAGAAGCTAGAAGCTCAAGAATGGGAATGTGCAGTAGGTCTGTTTTAGATTTCTTATTTTGCAGATAACTAAAAAGCACCTGCCTTTTCAATAGTTCAAGCCTGCTGAAAAGTTTAAAGGTCTTGCAGTGCTATCGGTTTTCCCAGGCAGCTTTGGGTGCTGACCTCCTATCTGCCTTGATCGTTGTGTGAAAACCCTTTTGAAGGAAAACGTCTCCGAATTTAAATACTCTGGGCTTCCGTTTGTTTTGCTTTTTCTGTCCTCATATTTTTCTACTGTTTCTCCCTTATTCATCAAACCATCTGCAGAAAGAAGAGAAAGTGTACCAAGGGCTATTAGCGTACATGATCAAGTATGATGCTGGTATTCTTGATATATAAGGGGCTCAAATTTAAAACTCTTCACTATGATTGAACACTCTGCTGCTTGCTTGAACCAGTTTCGGTATTCATAGTTTGCAGTTTTGCATGGGAGCTTCGTAAACACACTATGAAGTTGTCCCTAGTAGGCTGTAGCCAAGGCTTTTCTTCTTTGTAGACATGTGGAAATGTTGGCATTGCCCAGCTTATTTGTAGCTAGGTTTTTGGAGAATTTGTCTGCCATTTTGTTGTATGGGGACTGTTTGAACAATGTGAAAAGTGTGAGTGGCTACCCTTGCGACAAAAGGTGCCACCTCCATAGCATAGCTGGCATAATATGACATGGTGAAAGCCTTGTCAAGAGATATCTCTGAAGTGGATGATGAACAATTCATTGGATTTGTATGATGATGAGGGACTGATGTTTGCAGTCGTGTAAAAAAAACTCGACCAAAACAAATCAATAGTGTGTGCTTTGAAACTTAAAAGAGCCTCTAGTTTAAAAAGTGAATTTTCTCATCTTTAATATGTGGACAGTGTCACTTTCCGACCTATAATCAATAGGCAATGGCAGTCAGACAATATATATGGCCATGAGAGGCCTCATAAGGGAAGCGTCTTCAATAGACTTCTGCAGTATGCTGCAAAGATAGCTGAAAAGAAGCAAAAATGGCATGACAATGAGATGAAACTCGTTGACCCTACCACTGGGCAAGAGCTTTTCAGACCTCAAACGGGACGGAAACCTTATGCTGAGGTAATAATGCACAATGCTTAACGTTTCTATCACTTCTCAGTTAGTGGTTAAAGAAAATTGATACTATCTAAATCTTCTGTCTGTGCAGAGGAATACAGATGCCATACCCATTGGTGATTTCTTGTACCAGCTCAAGTTTACCCTTGATAGCAAGAGGCGGTCTTTAGAAGACAGAAATGTGCAAAAAGCAAAGGAGCTTGCTAATTGTCAATATGTTAGCCCAAAGTCTTCAAAGCTACTTGAAAACCGAAAAGCTCGAAGCCTCCAAGAAATATTCAATCATCTTGATTCGGATAAGGTCTGCAACAATCTCTTGTTTTTTTTTTCAGAGAAGTATTTAATCTCTTGTTAGTCACTGAAGTTCTGAGATATATAATTCTAATGGGTATGGCAAAAAAAACTAACAGTAACTGTTAGAACAGGGAAGCAAATTATACCATTCAAAGAAGCTATAAGTTCCACATTGTACATTATCAGTCACTGTCGAACCACATTGAAGCCATTCTCATTTGATTATGTCCTGTTTTAGTATTATATCTTTGTGACTCAAATTTTTGGTACAGAGAGGATGTCTGGCTACATTATGTGCTTCTGTAAGAATTCAAGTGTCTGTTTTGTACTTCTTGGAATAATTTAGTACCCGAGATTTACAATGTTTGACCTGCAGGTTGGCTATATTGACATAAGTAAAGTTGATACAAAGGAGCTGTCAAATGAGATTGTTGACGATATCAAACGAGTGAAGGAACTTAGCTCTAATACAGAAAGACGTCTCTCCTTTAATAGATTTGAAGCTCTCATGATGTCTGTTCAGGTACAACAGGATTCTCTTCATTGAAGTTTTAAACTAGATGGGCATCCTTAATCATCATAATAAGAGTAATAGTTTTATTCTAGCTGGGTATTTGAGTGTCTCCACCAATATTTCTTTGACTGATGGGGGACTGCAGGACTTTCTTCTGTTGAAATGGGTATTCCTGTGAATTTTTTATAAGCACACACAAGTGAAAATGAGGGTATGGACCTGAAAGGGAGGGGTAAACTACGATGCTGGAATGCAGGCTCTTTGAACATTTTTTATTGTTCTTGTAGCAGAAGAAGAAAGCAAGAGGAATTCGTTTGGTGCTCAAACCTTGTAGAAAACACTCAGAGCTGCAGAAGTTTCCATTCAGGTTCAAGGTGGATCACCATTCTTCTCATTTAGCATCTGGTCGAAGAAAACCTGGGTATGATATTTGAGCCTAATAACTATCTTTAGTGATTGTGTTAATTTTGTAGATTTAAATAGGAATTAAGATTAACCACATGGCTACTTGGCATTGTGGTTGTCAATTTTTCATAACGTAGTTAATTTTTAGATTACATGCAGCAATAGTCGGCATTGGTACAAATTGATATTATCAGATAGAGAAAGAAAACAAGCTAAGATAGAAGCCTTAAGGAAAGAAAAGGAGAATCAGGAACTTGCTGAATGTACATTTAGACCTTCATTGTACAAAAAAGACCGCAAAGGTCCAGCCAGGGTATGCATTTTTTGTCTAGTTTTTGAGTTTGTAATTGTAAGGTATGTGTGAAGCATTGATAGAATGATGTTTAACACTGCTTACCTCTGCTGATCCATTTACAGTTTATTCATGGGGGCCCAGTAAGCAAGCACCTCTCTCCTCAGTCTACGGTGGTGGTGAAAGAGCAACAAGAGATCCATGGATTCATATTTCAAGAAGTCAATATGGAAGGATCTGGTATGTCATTTTACCAATCGGGTATTATTAATTGCGGAGTTGCATTTCTGGTATTTTCTAAAAGCCTGTGAAGCTAAGAACGAGACCTTTTTCCACACATAGCAAATGCAAAGATTTGCAGTCGATTTGCTCTGCTCTGGTCATTGTTAGCAAATGCATCAAATTGTGTATGTAGAGTAAGGAAGCTAGATCTCTCACCCATCGTTTTTACATCTCCCACTCTCGCATTTTTGAATTTCTGGCAGTTTATGCAGAATCAGCAACTGCTGCTGATACAGCTTCACCATTGAGCTTGTTGAAGTCGTTGAAGCGAATAGTGTCACGGTCAACAGAACGCCAAGAGATGAATCCCTCAATTAGTGATCGAAGTAATGGATTCTATCTGAGTGATATGCCTGAGGTCTAGGTGACCTCAAGGTGTCATACACTGTGGTGCTCATGTTGCCTTTTGAGGATGAAAGCTTTGATGGCTTCATTGAATTTGGCGTTTTGGAACAATGGTCACATGAGGCATGCTCATTGGCCAGAAACTGCTCTGTATACTAGTGAACGGATCGTAGGGAAGAAGATAACAGTATGAAGTATGGATGGGCTTTTCAAGATTCAAATCAAAATGAAGAATTGTATAATTACTCTTTGTATGGTCTTCTTCTCATTAGTGGCTCTCTATTTGGCCAAAGGTATAATGATTTTTCTGAAACTTGGCCTCTTCATCCATTTGCATAAAAACTATTTCCATTCTCTGCTTGCAGGGTGCAAAAGACATACTCACTCTGGCTATTTTTGGTAACTTGTTTTTGCTTTGGTCCTGCAGATGCATTATTTAACGATGGCAATTTGTGACACTTTGAAATAGGATTCCATTGGATAAAGATTGCCCATTATATGAGCTATTGTGTTTTGGTTATGTCACGAGGCTTGCCTGGTTGCCTTGTTGCCTTAAGTCTTTTGAATAAGCTTGCCTCAGCCCTCCTCTCAAATGTTTTGTAGTCCTTGCCTCGTAGGTTTGACCAGTCGGATCTGTAATAGAGGAAATTGAAACAAGAGTATGCTGAGTGTTCTGGGTCTTGTGCATCCTTTCGGTTAATCTGATTGATTTTTTGGTTCCTTAGTTTTGTAGTCATCACATTTATTGCAATATCCACTTGAGACGAGCATAGTGAAAGGAAGGAAATGTTCAAGGTTCATAGTTTCTTATCTAAATGTTTTTGTTCAAGGACTTGAGATTTCACTAGTGCAACATTTACAATATCATTGAGAGTACTTAAATTTGGCAATTGCACCAACCATTATTCTATGATTCTACCTTGATTTCTAGAGTTTGATCCTAAAGTAAAAGCAATTATGCATTGAAATAGCATAAGGCCTAATCAAGGTGCATTGACTTTTGTGGGACTCTTTATGTAAAGCACAATGAACACCTAGAGGGATGATACACAAGTGAGCATGAGAGCTTGTAAGCATTGACTACATTTACATGGAACACGGTTTAGGTGGTTCAGGTTTAGAGGTAAATGAAGGTTGTAATTGAGATTTTTGTTCCATATGTAGAGATATCATGGATATTTTAAATTACATGAAAAATGGAGCTATTGATGTGAGGGGGTATGAAGGTATAAACTTACAAGCACAATGGCTTTCAAAAGGAACATATGTATACTTCTCCAACTATGAATTATTCTTTTATGTACCCCCTGTGAAATCTCTCCTTTACACTCTCTTTTTAACCACCCCACACACCAAGCACACTAATCCTATAGCTCCTCTAATTCCTCTCAACCCATGCACTGATTCTCTCTTTACTCCACTTATGACTTAAACTTCACTTGTGACTTAATTTTAAAAAAAAAAAAAATCTAAGAATCCATATGGTTGTCTATATTTCTAGGTAACGCGATAACAAGTTGGGCAAAACATGCATTACCCATCTACCCAAACATAACTATGATGTTCTAAAACCTAGTTTGTTTGGATGGTGGCAGGTAAGTAGACCTTGACCTCAGAATCTAGACTCCTTGAGGATTCAATATCTTTTTTAAATATTGTGTTTGTCAAACTCAATATTATAAAAAATTCTTGATTTTGATAAATTTTTTTGCAAACTCTATTTGTTGCATTTTTTAACTTAGATGTTTCCAAGGATGTTTTTATGGAATCTATACTTATATATCAATATAACATCTTGGCGAAAGTTTTCAAGCTCATTTTTTAAGTTTCGCAATATTGGTAGAATGTAGTACCTTTTTATATATTTTCTTTTGAATTTTGAAAGAAAAAATGTAAACCTTGGCGAAACTTTAAATTTTCTTGCATAAAAGTTTCAAATCCTGGCGAATGTTTCAAACTTTTATTTTTATTAGGGCATACAAACTTTTGATGGAAATATAAAAGTTTAGCTTCTTAACAAAACGAACTTGAAAAAATCATCATAGGATGTCTCACACATTTTTTCCTTATATGTTCTCTTTTTTTACTTTTTATCCAATTGATGAAATTAATTGTATGGCTCAGTTATTGATGGGAAATTTTAATCTAAACACACACTTTGATTTCCCAACTAACCTTTGGTCGGGGCTAGTGCCATACAATTAATTCACATCCATTGGCTAATTCTTTAGCATGGATAATCCCTAGTCATTTTGTCATCCGCCTTATTTCTTACTAACTTTTATATCTATTTTGTAGAAGTGGTTTACGCATTTACTATTGGTATTATTTTTTTATTTTGATGCTTACCATACAGATTCAATTTTATTCAATTATTATCAATAGGTGGGGAGTAAGTTTCACATGGTGGGCTCTCTCCCCACCATGTAGATCCAATTTTATTCAATTATTATCAATAGGTGGGGAGTAAGTTTCACATGGTGGGCTCTCTCCCCACCATGTGGTCTTTACCCTCTGGGTTGGGGGTGGGACATACACACACACACACACACACACCTCCCCTTGGGGACCCATGTGACCCCAAGGTGTACATGTTGAGAGCATAGGACTCACATACTATGGCTCCCCACATTGGGACGAGCAAGGGGTCTCTTAGGCTTTTGATTATCGCATACACCTATATCGATGTCTCTTATGATAATTCCTAGACTTAATACTTTTATGCTTATCTAATTGGTGGCTACATATCTAAAGGACCACGATATGCTTTAGAAAGGAATTCATGAGAGAATGAACCTTTATACGTATGGCACATGTCGAGTGCAAGGACTACCTTGCCCAGTAACAATAGAAAATGTGGTTAATGGGATAGTGGACCACGAAGTGGATGAGTACCATTGGAGCACCATGTTTTTAGGCTGGTAATATAGTAATGGGGAAGATGGCCAATGATCTGCCAATTAAGTGTTGTGGACAGAGTACTCTCTTCCCTCAAGCATAGGACGGAAACCGTCTCTCTTTTGCTCTAGAGAAGAAAAACGGAGCATTTGAAGGACTAAGTAGATGGACTTACACAAAGCCATGCAGGAGGTCATTTGCATGGCGAGAGAGTAGCAGAAACGTGGAGAAGATGGAGATCCCCTCAGTCTCCCTCTCATTCGAAGGAACCCAACCAGGTATCCAAGCTTTGTATTCATCCAATGGATTTTATCTGGTAGTGTTCTTAACGATGAGATTCAAATGCTGAAATAGCTCACTGGTCCGGTAGGCTGTGGAACTATGAAGCATGAAGGGGCTCCGAATAGAGTTGTAGTAGGCCGTGACACATTCTTGGGGACTGCAGCATAGTTCCGCTTTCATTCGGCTTCGAGACCACAATCATTGGAACCTTGGAGTGACTCACGAGCTACGTTGATAACTATGCCACCATTTCACCGTTACTGCATGATTCTTTGATCTGTAATGGTCCTTGATGACTAGCAGATTTCTCACTGTGTGCATCTAGTATGCACAAGCTAGATGCCCACGCCTTAACCCCTTGTGCGACTTCTCTAACTATACTCGGCCTCACACTCTGCTAGTAGCTATCTGTTGGGTGTGTGAATTGTGAAGCCTCACACTTACTTCAACCATTGCTTCTACTATCACGGATTCTCTACGTTGTCAAGTGACCAACAGAGACTTACACTTCTAGGATCACAAAGCTACACAACTCTATGGCAAACAAAGTTATACTTCTGTTTCCAAGCCTGGGAGCTCAACTGTGTCGATGCAGATTGGCACCGAATAGAGGATTGGAGCTTTGTTTCCATTTTGATCCATGCTAATAAGCTCTGTATGGATTCTGCACCATATCCCAGAGGACTGCAATATCAAAGCTAAAAGATCTCTGGGTCTCCTCACAGGCGCGTTACTTCTTGAAGCAATACTTCCTATAGATTATTTTGAGAGGGCCTACTGGTGGCTACGTCCATTGAGAGCTCATACTTGGCCTACTGGAGCATTGGCAGTTGATGCTTTGCGAAGTAACGATAGTTGCTTATACCTTTTACTCCAAGGCTTGTTTGGTTCAATGTTTTACGTTTACAGAACTTTGTTCAGAGGCATTTACGGATTACCTCCTGGCTTGGAGGCAAAAATGTCCTACTCGGGTGTTGCTTCGACTTAGTGGAGGGAGCGCAGTAGCCATTCTCTTCTGAGTTCTTTGAATATATAGTGCAACGTGAAGGTCATGGTCGCACTATAGACAATACTTTGATATATACTCTGACTTACCTTCTATTTAGATGATTCGATACTCTCCACCATAAGCGTAGGATGGATTTCGATCTCTATGGATCTCAATAGTCTCTGACTAGCTTGAGACATGGAAGACTCGCTTAGTCCTGGAATTACTTCATATGCTGTTCATATAGTAGAACTTGTACACAGAGCTTGTTCTGACACGCTGGTTCTGAGATATATCTTTATTAAAAGATCATTGATGACCTTTTTTTCACATAATGCCCTCGCAAGGAGATACTAGATATGGAGGCACATACATCGTTGAGTTGTGGGCACGCACCAACAGTAGTCTGCTAGCCCAATGCATCGTTTCACACGAAGGCTCCTACCTGCTTCATGTCATGATCGTTAGAAGTGTGGCGCTGTTGTCTCTAACTGAGGGCATAGCACAATATCCCTCCATACGTTTCTTACTATGATGACTACTAGTCTAGATTGCCAACACCATTCATGTTTTTGCTAGCCTGAATGATCAGGGACTGTCTGCATTTTTTACGTCAATAGTTTAAAGTATTGGGATTATTTTCGTTCTGCATTTGTATTGGGATTATTTTGGTTTACATGGGATAGCCACACAAACTCTGTATTACATTACAGGGCTTTTCGTAATCTATGCGCAGTGGCCAATGATGCCCATCTATATACACAGAGGACCATCTATACGTTGATGGAGCTGTCTACTTAGAATCGCCCATCTATACAAAGATGTAGCGGGACCCTGAGTAACATGGTCATGGTACAAGTCACTAAGCCTAAACGATTCGTGCACTAGGAAATAAAAATTTTTCCGCTTGAAAAATTGTTTAAGTCCCCGTACATTTATGGCTTCCCTATATTCCTTAGAATTCCTCTAGGAATTCATAAGCAATTTGTGGCTTCTGAACCATGCCAATTCTTTGGTAGGAAGGATTTGCATCTTGGGCAACATCACCCACTGATGTCCATCCATTCGTTTCGGAAGTGGGGAATAGATTTTGTTGGGCCCTTGCCCATGATTGCCGCAAAAAGAAGTATTTTCTGGTAGCCACTCAGTATGTCACTAAGTGGGCTGAAGCTATCACCCTCCCCGCTACAAATGGTAAGGCAATTTCAAATTTCATATTTGAACGTATCTACACAAGGTTTGGGCACCCATGGAAATAGTATCTGACCATGGGAGTCCATTCTTAAATGAAGCAGTGGAATTGCTCATGGATCACATGGGAATTGATCACCGCACTTCTAGCATCTATCATCCAGCGTCCATGGGACAAATGGAGTGGACCAACGGCCTCCTTTGTAAATCCATGGGAAAAATGGCCACAGGGAACAGGAGCAAGTGGGATCAGAAGGTCACTGAAGCCGTGTGGGCTTACAACATCACCCATAAGACATCTACAGGTCACACTCCTTTTGAGTTGGTGTACGGTACTGAGGCAGTTTTACCACTAGAGATAGAGATTTCGGCCTTGAGATTGGCACGAGCAGGATGATAGAAGATGAACATGTAGAGGCCATGTTGGTACAACTTGAGAAGCTAGATGAAACCCGACGCCTTGTATTCCATCAAACAGAGATCCAAAAAAACCGACAAAAGGCCCGCATGGATGCTAAGATTCGCAAGGGATGGGAAAGACACTTTGTTGAGGGGGATGTTGTGCGATGCTTTGATAATAGATTGGACCACTAGATGGATAAAAAGTTCCTTCCAATGTGGACCAGTCCATACAAAGTCATCAAGGAATGTAGTAATGGGTCTGTACAATTCAGGAGCTACATGAGCCATATGGCAAGAATGTGATCAACAAGTGTTATCTCAAGCCCTTCTTTATTCGTGATGGTCCCAGGCATGGAAATGCTGTGCATTCCCTGCTTGGGGGGGAACTATTATGGATAAATTTGACCAAGGTAAAAGGCATAAATATATGTGTGTGCTTGTATGTGTGGCAATAGTATAATAAAATATGGTGTGCATAGGGCCCAGGGTTGAGGTGACAGGGCATGACCATGTGCCACCCTTCCACGTAAGAGGACCCATAAGGTGTGTTGTAGATAATCCATGGTAGTTATATTATAAAATGTTAAGGTGGCATGGTTTCTCCATGTGCCACCCCTCCACCTAGGCAGTCCCATGCCTGCATTTAGTGAGACATGGACCAAGGACCATGGGAGAAGTAATATAAAATAAGTGGAGATGGATATTATATTGGATTATTCCCTCCATGTAGGATAGGCCCATGTGGGGGGGGTGTAGATAGTCAAAGTATGCAAGTTAAATAATGGGAAAAGTAGGATGAGGTAGCAAGACTCCTTGTGCCAACCCTCCACTTGTCCTCCTAGATGTTTGAACGTATTATAAAATTGGGAAGAGACCAAGGGAGTATCTTAGACATGGGATATGGGGTTTGATTTATGTGGAAAAATGAGGCAAAGGGTTGTCGCACACAATTGAGAGTGCATACCCACCTAGCCCACATGGGAGACTTTTCCACACACACCATGCATGTGGGAGGATGCATTTATTGGGAGAAACCCTCTCTCTTGGCTATAAAAGGAGGGGGCTATTCCTTGATGTAACACGCTCATTCTTATAAAGCCACCTAGCTAGTACTTTGATTTCCCTCCCATCCTTCCTTTCAAATAAAGCATGACTCTCTTCCCTTGATGTCTCCATCTCTACATTCCACCTCCCATCATGTACATGCTCTTCTTCCCCCCTCTCCCTTCCCCATTGTGGCATAGTCCCTCTCTTCATTCCCACCCCTCTTAATCCTTTTTCCCCACCTATGTTAATGCTTCTTCCCTCACGTTCCCTTTTCCCCTATGGCCCTCGAGTGTCGCCATGCCTCGCGTCTAGCATCATGCCTCGAATTCTTTTCTAGTTAATAATACACACACACACGCACATACACACACACACACACACATCATTTCATGACAGTCTTGGTCTAGAACTGATGTTCTTTATAGAATGATTTGGTCATTAAATGATGCCCTTTATAGCCAGTTCCAAAAATAATTTTTTACATGACATTCAATTAGTCATTAAAAAAACTATGGACAAAAGCATCAAAGTTCATGGCATATAGCACATGACCATAAAAGGTTTCTATTTGGTCAATAATATATAATTGACCTTTGCTTATGGATAAGGGAATAAAAATGTGCACAAAAGTGTGTATAATCAACCTGAGCATACAGATAAAAAATAAGAATGGATGCACATGGGTTGAGGGTTATAAAAAATTAACAAGGGACCCAGTCAAATGAAGTGGCTATGAGGCCTCCTATGGAAGAGATGCCTCTTGCCCTTAGGCTTGCAACATAAGCCAAATTTTTTGCCTTGTAATATTTTTGAGACACCATGTGTCTATCAAACTTATTGTAATAAACTTCTTGTTCAAAAATAAATTATTGGCCTTGAAAGAATTTATAATTCAAAAAATATGTCATTTATGTTGTGGATGTACAACCTTTTATATTTTGTAAAGATTGCAACATTTGAAAGAATTCATTCAAGATTGCAACATGTACATTTTCCATGGCATTTGTAACATCTTCATCTTTCATCAAGCATATTGTACGTGACATTTGCATCTTGTGTCCTATCTCACACAAGATGAACTCACAAATATTGATTTTGATGCATGCATACTTTGCATACTACACTCAGGGAATTTATCTATATTGAGCTATCCAAACTACAATATCTGCACTACACTTTTGGAAAATGTCACAAGGAGAGGATACTCCTTTGCACAGGGAGGAGGAAGTCTCTAGAAGAGCAAGAAAGGGTCCATTGACACAAGAGGGAGGCTGAAGAGGAGGCATGACGTGTCGAGCATCAATGGTTACAGTTCGAGCGACTATGCAGGGTTGCCAATGCAGCGCTCGAGCATGTGTCAGAGACTATTGCACGTACATCTGTGTATGCTCAACTTGGAGGTCTATATGTTTAATAATTCAATTTTTGTTTGAAGATATTGCCAATAAGTATTTGAATAGCAATCGACACCATGGGCATTGGTTTTGTAGCCATGCAATGGAAAGAAGTACACAAGTTCGTGTCCAAACAAGAGCTCCAAGCAATTTGGCCCTTAGAGGCAGATGAAGAGGTAGCCTCAAGTAGTCACGTGAGGAGATGCAAAAGAATAGAGGGAGATGGAAGCACCCAAACCCAAGCTTTGGACCAGCACGGGAGGTGGAAGATAGTTAATTTCCGAGATGAATGGATTCAGCAAAATGCCAGGGAAATCTACATTGAGGTATATGGAAAGCCTCCACACCATAATGAAGTGGCAATGTACTTCGCCAAATTCTTGTATGTGCACTTCATTAAGCGCATAGAGGTGGACTTCTCCTCATACAAGGACAAGCGTACATGTGGTCGTACAGAAGTGACAATCACCCAATCCCAATTGTCTACGGCATTGGAGGGTGTGTGTGGAGCAACAAGTGGTGCAACTTTGCGAAGAGAATGTGGCCCGATTTGAGCAGGTCTAATGCTTGGAGACTGAAAGACCGCTAATTGAGCCAGAGTTGCAAAAGCAGAATATTGCTCTACGTGCCAAATTGAAGAGCTTGGAGGACCTCAATGCGTAGTTGCGGCAAGAGGCCCACGAAGCATGTGCAACACTAATCGGAGATGCAAGCGTGGAGGTGCGATTAGCTATTTGTTGCCATTCATCGTCACAACCATATGCAATGGAACCCCTTCCCTCCGATAGCCTAGACATTCTTGTGCCCAATATGCCAATGCTTGTTTGATAATTGTAATGGCTATTACTCTTTGCCTTGCGGCCACAAATTTCATCTTTATTGTCTAGTAGATTACTTGCCAACTAGGTCAATTTGTCCACTCTGTAAAGCTCCAACTATCAATGGCATTGTACATGGTGCTGGACAGTTGTATCCAGGACCAGTATCTAGGACCATGACATTGAATGAAGTTCATGACCATGTATACAATGTCTTTATGATGAAAATATATGCCTTTGTTTTAAGTTCATTGAAGTTATATGATGGTGTACTATATGATGTGGTGGGATTCATATATTTAACTACTTGGTTATTAATTTAAACGCATCCAATGTTCATAATTATTTTGTACTATGCAATCGAAAAATCCATCACATGCAATCCTAACGTCATCAATTGGAATAGTGTCAATATATTATTTCATAATAAATAATTTAAGGAAAGCTATGGTTAATTAAAAACAAATAATTTAAGTGCACGAAGGAAGGCTATGGTTATTTCATAATAACTAATTTGAGGAAGGTTATGGTTGCATCAATTGGAATTTGGAATGTAAAACACTATGCAATCTTATATAAAGTAAGCTTTAAACTTTAATAATTATAAACTATTAAAGTAAAAGTTAAAGCAATTTCTATTTGCCATTGAAATATAATTATACGCACTTTCATCACAAGCTCTCTCTCTCTCTCTCTCTCTCACACACACACACACACACACACACACACACACACACACAAATTAAACTTTGCACAAGAAATTAAACTTTGCACATGCTTCCTCCACACGTCCTCGCATAGGATTCTATTGCATATGAGACAAAGTGGTATGCCAGTTGCCATGCTCTTGATCAATTAAACTTGGTCAAGAGCACAACAGTTGGCATAACCACCTAGAAGCCTATGCGATGGTGACACATGACCACCCAGAAGCATTGCCATAATTCATGAGTCACTATCCTCATCATGTTCATCATCAATGTCCTCATCTTCCTTGGATGTTACACCATCAACCCTAGTTTCATCCTCTTCTTGGGGTTCTAGAATCTACAATGATGGGACTGCTTCAGGTTGTATAGCATCTGGTGGGATATTGTAGGTCCATTTTGGAACTTTCTCCTCATATCCCACATCTCCTAATGTTTCTAGGATTTTATGATTGGCATAGATGTACACTAACTTCTTAGCCCGATCCTCTAGAAGTCTATTTCATAAAGTACTGTGAATGTACTTGTAATGACTCGAGTTTCTTTATGAGCTCGAGTTTGAGCACGTCTAAGAAAGAACCCTCATTGCAATCGGGCGTAGAAGCTCACACGTGCCACCATTCATCATCCACCATTTCCAAGTAGATGTAATTTCTGCCAATGCTTGAACATCGCTCGATGCAAACAACCCATCCTTGCATGGATACTTGGCTAACTCGTTACAACACTTTGCAAACTCATGGTTGTGGGGATAATATTGTCGCACCACCTTATGAAAGTCATGCATAACAATTGGGATCTCTTCGGGCTTCATATTCCACCAGTCGGGTTCAAAAAGGTACCCAACACTATGGAATGGATTATGAGCTTGCTCCCATCGTGGCCTAAACAATTGCTACAATTCCTTGCATTTTGTAGGATTAAATGGTCTTCTCTCATTCTCTTGGCCCGAGCGAGCAGAGGGGTTCCTCGCAATAAGAGCTTGCTCAATACTCCAAAAGTGCATCCATGCTTTTTCAATTGTTGGAGACTTTGAGTCCAATGCCCTAAGTGCATATAAAACAGTTTCATAGCATTAGCGGCATCCTTAGACTGTTTCCATAATGTAGGGGATCCCAATGTTTCTTTCAGGTCATGCATTTTCTCCTTTGTTGCCCTATCGGGGTCAACTCTGACATCCATCGTTCAAATGCATCACAATGAAATGTCTGTAAGAAAACTCCTATTTTTCACAAGAGATTGCAAAGTGTAGAAGTACATGGAAAATCTTGTGGTTGCTGGCAATTGCAACATGGTAGAACCATCACGAGACATAAACATTGCTTCCAGACATTGCTTTGACCGTACTAACTTGACGATGTCTTGAGCCTCACAAACAATCTCTTTGAACCATGGCACTTGTTTATACCAATCTTTCAATGCAAGATTTAAAGTATGTGTACACCACGCAGATGCATATAAATTGGTATACTCCCTTTGCGATATTCTTCCTACCTTTTTACAACTCTTGGCATTATCCATGACAACTTGAACAACCTTTTCAGGGCCTAACTCTCTTATAACCTTGGATAACACACCAGCCATATATGTCCTCGACTTCTTTACATGTGAGGCATCGATCGATGTGTGGAAGGCCTCCCCACATGGCGATATAACCATCACATTCAATAAAGCATTGCGTTTTATGCTTGTCCACCCATCTGAGACAATTGTGCATTTGGTGTCATGCAGTTGCTCGAAGATGCTACAATTTATGTGCTCTTTCTCTTTTGCATATGCCTTATCTAACAACAATGTATGCAATGTGTGGTAAGAAGGCGGCTTGAAGCCCGGCCCATAGTTAGCAATGCAATTCCATGCAGCTCTCATATCATCGTTATCGACCATACTCAGTGGATATCTTGATCGCAAGATGATCTACCAAGTACATACTGTGCATTCTCCAAGTCTTGAACCCGGATGCTCTCAACTATCATCGATTGCCTTAAGTTAGGAGTAGCAATTACCGATCTAGCTTCATGAGCAATAGGTGGTGATCTATCTTGCATGCTAGTATCCACCCAAGGAGTTCTGGCATGGGAGCTTGCAACACTAGTACTTTCGTCACCGTGTATGCTTACAGACTCTACTCCACTTATACCTTGACTTTCCCAAATTGATATTCGTCGTATTTTTCCAGAAGCTTGCACTTTTGTGTCAAGGTGCAAGCTGTCACAGTAGCTCTTGGGGCCGCACAACGCTGAATGCTCTTTCTTAAGTCACCAAGCAAGTGACCCCTTATGCAAGGCACTCCCCCAAATTTTTGTATTCCACAATACTTGCATTTCCACTCGACATAGTCACGAATATTAATAACAAAGTCCCACTTTGGACCATGTGACTTACATTTTTCCCCCTATGCACGTGGAACAACTCTTTGAGAGGATTGTGACGCTTGCATAAATCCTCTCCTCGTATCTTGGTTAAAAACCTCACAGGGTGGATCAAGCATTGGGGTAGTGCCCATTTCGGCAATGAGATCCTCTTTTGCAACTTCTTCTTCAACTCCGGGAACATTTTCAGGCATATCAATACTGACATGGGCATGACTCGATGCATCCACAGTTTGCCTAGTCACAACTCATCTTGAAGATTGTGAATGAGCATTTCTAATTTCAGGCATTTTTGATTGTGCATTCGTAGTCGCAACACGTGCCCTATTTTTGCTCGTCATTGCCATATCATCTCCCCCTTCTCTCCATACCTAAGGCCCTTAGCTTAAGAGTCAAGACTGCTCACTAACAATTGTATTCATTGGCACTCATGATCGTGGTCTACAAGTTCCCCAAAACATAAGGAGTCAGAGCATAAACCATTCCTCAAGAACACACAACAAACACTCGCATCCACTAGCCCTTGTGTTCGTGGTCTACAATGTCAAAGACGCAAGGAATCAGAGGAGAAAACCACACCCACAAGTATAATGAATGCTGATTCACTCTAACCCACTTAGCCTTCCAACTGTTCAGATCCAAATCATGGTTCACTTTCTTTCCAAACTTATCGGGATATGAACCACAACCGGATCAAATGACGAGCCTCTATTGCCATTTCCACTAATATATAGCCTCGAGGCATATGGGAAACTGGGAATCTGCACCCCGCAGCACCGTCGGTACCTAGGACACTATCGGTGGTAGAACTAATATTCTTGGCGGTAATATTAATTATCCTAGCGGTATATATTATTACCGGTATTTACACCATCGGGATAGTTAACATTACCGACAGGAATATTAGTTCTACCACCGGTAGTGTCTTGGGTACTGGCGGTACATTTATTTTCATGCTACTTGGAAGAGTAATTAACGAATGTTAATAACCCATTAATGCAAACGTGAAAACATGATCGTAATCCTTGGTTATGATCATCAATACATCTTGGGCTGCTATGCATCAGGAGTAGTTCATTTTTGATGGGTCATAGGTCGAGATTCTCAACATACACATACTTCGGAGTTCTCTTTTTTGGACCTGGTTTCACTATGATACCGGTGATGCAAGCTCGTTTGAGCAAAGGGTACGCCTCATTGGCCAAAGTAGAGAGGCAGTGCTTTTGCTCACACTTTCAAGACCCTCAGACCGAGGGCTTACTTTTTGACTCCCTGGTCCGCCTAGTGGGAATGTATGGGAGCCCTTGCTGGGGGCCAAATCTATTAGATATAGAGTAGGCTTGTGTGGAGCGCTTACAGGTTCTCATGTTATCACAGATGATTCATAGTAAGCCATCAGTTCCTCAGCAGATTCATCCAGGGGTCATCTTCAGCTCAATGTAGCATTTTGGTCATTAATTACATATATTGACTCAAGGGATATGGGGACAAAGAAGAAGATTAGGGTTATTGACTCAAACACATATATAAATGAATGACAAAGAAGATTAGGGTGTTTTGCACCCACCAAAAACTTGTGTGGCTGTCTTCTGGCTCTCTCACTCTCTCACCTTCTTTTGTTCCACTTCCATTGAGAGCACTCTCAATTGGTATCAGAGCATGGGTCGTCTACCTGAGCCCATGTGTGAACCTAGAGCTTGAAATTTATTGTTGCTGCAGCTCTATGGAGGAAGGAGAAGTCCTATGGGTGGCTTTACCCGCATCTTGATGTGCAAAACCTTCGAAAAGAGTGACATTGGAAACTTGGAGAAGTCTCAAGGTGGTTTTACCTGCATCCTAGTGTGCAAAACCTTGGAAAAGAGTGACATTGGAACCTTGGAGAAGTCTCTGGGTGCTTTAGAAAAACCTCTTGTGGTTTTCTGAAGAAGAAAGACGAATTCTCATGTGGTCTTGGTGTGTGTGATAAAATTTTTCTCCTTTGAGAGCCGAAATCATTTCATGGAGACTTGTGGGTGTGCCTGTTCTATGCCTTGGCCTGTTCTGGCTCATTTTTGTGAGCTCCAAGCTCATTTCATCCCTTTTTCTCCACTGTGGTGGCTTCCAATTTCTCTAACGTCTTGTTCGATCACATGAGTTCACCACTACCTCATTGCCTTCCAAATCATCTTTGAACTTCCATTCAGCCTTCAGTCAGTCCAGGAGAAGGAGTAGGAGTAAGAAAAATTCGGTGAAGGACTCGTTTTGATCTTTTGTGAGATCCTACTACTCTTGAAGATTCATAGTTCAGACCCGCTCGCTCGGTCTACCATTTTTGGATTTGTCTATTCCAGTGGATCATCAGGGATGGTGGACCAAAACTGTTATTCGTTGTGCAAAGTCTTGAGCGATTTGGTGGAGTATTTGTGGAGATCTAGAACTCTATGTCACCATTTTGTCTCTTTGTTTGAGATTTCTTGATGGTTTTTACACAGGTGCCATGTGGCATTTTGGCTAAGGTCTAAGTTTCCTAAGGTTTTGTTTATTGGTCAACTACAAGGGTTGACTCCCAATTTCTTGGATGAGACTTTATTGATGCTTATTCCCATGGACGGTGTTTATGCTTGAGGCATTTGGCCCTTATTGGAATTGGGTTTGCCATTGTTTTATCATTGCAGGTTGACATTTTCTTTTGGGCCCAATTTGCTCATATGGATGCATAGTATATGCACATGAGTCAGTTGCATTTTGATGCTTTGAAACTTTGAGGTTTGGTGATATTACCTTCCATTGTGGCATACATATTTGGGTGCACCTAGTATTTGGTGTGATTCTTTCTTGCAGGCACTAGCATTTGGGATTTTGCTTTATTTGCATCATGGCATCCTCTTCCATGTCTGAAAAGGAGTTTTCAGTATGAAAAAGATTGATGGGACAAACTTTTCTATGGAAAGAACAGATTAGGGATGTGCTTATTCAAAAGAAGCAAATTAAACCCTTGGAAGGATTGCAGCTAAGCCCGCAGCTATATCTATAAATGATTGGAATGAATTGGATGCATTAGCAAATTATACTGTTAGACTTCATCTTGCAAAGTTAGTTTATTTCACAATATTAGGTGAGAAGACTACGGAAGATTTGTGGAAGAAATTATGTGCCACTTATGAGGAGGAAATTGCCTCTAATAAAGTTTACCTCATGAAGAGGTTGTTTGAGCTATAGTTGAAGGAAGGGGTCTCCATTTCTTCTCTTTTGAAAGAATTCAATATTATTTTCAGCCATCTCAGACTCAGAAGCTAAATTTGACACATAGACAAAGGCAATATTCCTCTTATGTTCATTGCCATCCTCTTGGGATACCTTCCATAGAGCTGTCAGTAACTCTTCACCTAGTGGAGTACTAAAGTTTAATGATGTTGTGGTGGGTAGCTTGTTGGTCGAGGAGATTAAACAGAAGTCTATGGATGGTAGCAAGTAGGATGCAGCTTAAATGTGCAAAGGGACAGATCACAGTTCAAGGGGAAGTCCCAAGAAAGAGGGAAGTCTCATAGCAAATCCAAGGCTCAAAACATTTAGTGTTACCGGTGTGTCAAGAAAGGCCACATGAAAAAGGATTGCTACAAGCTGAAAAGGGAGCAAAAGGATAAGAACAAGAATGCAAATTGGGGTGCAAATAAGAAGGAAGAGAGTTTAAGAGAGGACAAAGGAAAAGTGAAGAACGAGGAGATCAATGTAGTCACTAATGATAGTGACAATGACATTCTCTTCATGTCTAGTCTACCTGCTACAGAGTTGTTTACCATTTTAGATGATTCAGATTCCCAGGATTGGACTTTTGAATTCTGGTGCTTCATTCCATGTTACTTCTCATAGGGAATGGTTCTCCACTTATGACAGTGGAAAGACAGGTTGTGTGCATCTTGGAAATAATTATGCATGTGACATACTTGGAGTAGGTGACATAAAGTTTTCTTTTGCAAATGGGTCTGCTTTTGTTTTAAAAAATATGAGACATGTGCCTAAGCTGACCAAGAGTCTCATTTCAGTGGGTCAGCTAGATGATGCTAGTTACCAAACCACCTTTGGTTTTGGGAGTTGGAAAATTCAAAAGAGCTCTTTGGTTTTGGCAAGGGGTGCCAAGTGTGGGACATTGTATCCCTTACATGGGGCACATGAGCCAGAATGGAATGAAAGTCTTATGCCATTTGGCTTATGGATCGCATTTGAGTTTTTCTAACTTTGAATTTTGTGAGCATTGTCTCTATCGGAAGTAGAATAAATCAGCCCATAAAAGAAGGGGAAAGAAAGAGCTTGGAAAGCTTGATCTGGTGCATTTAGATGTATGTGGTCCCATGCCTACACAGTCATTAGGTGGGGCTGAATACTATGTGACATTCATTGATGATGCAACTAGGAAAGTATGGGCTTATGCTATAGCTCAAAAGAGCGACGTGATCCACGTATTTCAAAAATGGCTAGCTTTGGTTGAAAATCAGTTAGGTAGAATACTTAAATGCCTACGAGCTGACAATGGAGGGGAGTATCTCTCTCATGACTTTCAAAATTTCCATGATACATGTGGGATCAAGAGAAAGCTCACATCCCCTCATACTCTAGAGCAAAATATAATTGCAGAAAAGATGAACCACACCATTTAGGAAAGGTTGCAATGTATGCTTGCTAATGCAAGTCTTTCTGGTGGTTTTTGGGCTGAGGCAATGAAGAATATAGTGCATGTGATCAATAGATCACCTAGTAAGAGTTTGGATGGTGGTATTCCTAAAGAGTCATGGAGTGGCAAATAGCCCTCTTACTCTCACTTGCATATATTTGGGTGTAAGGCATATGCACATGTGCCAAAAGAGCTTTGGAAGAAGCTAGATCCTGAGTCTAGGAAATGCATCTTTGTGGGTTATGGTGAAAGTGGAGAGATGAGCTATCATCTCTGGGATCCAGATAGAAAGAAGATCATACAAAGACATGATGTGGTCTTCAATGAGAAGAAGATGCATAAGACATTCATGAGGGATGTAAAAATGAGAAGAATTGCTTTCCAGGATGTGATTCCACTTGCATATGTTGATAGATAGCAAGCTGTCCATGCACCAAATGTGCGGGAAATGATGCCCCGAGGTACTCCCATAAGTATACAATCAAGGGTAGATGGATCATCTATTGGTGGAAATGATGAGCCAAATGTGGCTGATATGCAGGCATGACAACAAGCTGAAATGCCTTTGAGAAGATAAACTAGAGTGTCTACACCGCCCGAGAGATTTGTTCTAAGGGAAGACTATGTGATGCTTACTGAATGTTGCGGGGAGCCTTCTTGCTAAAGACAGGCTATGATGCATGAGTATCTACACAAGTGGGAGTATGCTATTATGCAATTAGAGATGAATTCACTCATGAAGAATAACACTTATGATCTGGATGCATTGAAGGCAAAATTGCATGAAGCCTTTGACATGAAGGATTTGGGACCTACAGATCATATTCTTGGTATTCGCATCACATGTGACCGGAGTAGGAAACTCCTTTGGATTTCACAGAAGGAGTATGTTACAAAATTGTTGCAGTGTTTCAATATGGAGGGGGGGAAGGCAGTAAGTACTCCATTGCCTCCATATGTGAAATTAAGTCAAGAAGATAGTCCCAAATGAGATGATGAGAGGGCCATGATGGCCAAGGTTCCTTGTGCATCATCGGTTGGGAGTCTTATGTGTGCTATGATAGCTACTAGACCGGACATTGCATTTGTAGTGGGAGTTGTTAGCTGGTATATGGCTAATCTAGGAAAGAGGCATTGGAAGGCAGTTAAGTGCATCTTGAGGTACATGAAGGGTACCAAGGAGATGTGCATTTGCTTTGGCAGAGGAGAGATGTGTGTACTTGGGTACATAGATTCAAACTCTACAGGGCATGTGGATAGCAAGAGATCCACTTCTGGTTATGTGTTCACCTTTGCAGGTAGTGCAATGTCGTGGATGTCTCATGCATAGAAGTGCATCACTTTGTCTATACCACAATGGCCGAGTATGTTGCAACCATAGAGGGTTGCAAGAATGCTATATGGCTTGATCGGCTAGTGGGAGATTTGGGGATCCATACAGCTGTACCGACATTGCATTGTGATTCCATGAATGCTATTCAACTGCACATGGAATCCGGTCTTTCATGCCAAGACCAAACTCATTGAGGTCGGGTACCATTTCATCAGGGAAGTACTTGAGGACAAGCGCATAGAGCTTACAGATGATAACTCTACAAATATGCTGACGAAGAGTCTACCTAGTCAGCGGTTTGAGTATTGTCGTGTATTGATGGGCATTGGATAGAATGCTCACTGGGTGGCTGGTCTCCCTTAAAGGCACATTGTCCTTTAAGTGGGAGGTCATGGGGGTTAAATTTCACTGTCCCTTAACCCCACTTATGTACAATACTCAAATACATATATAAATGAATGACAAAGAAGATTAGGGTGTTTTGCACCCACCAAAAACTTGTATGTCTCTCTTCTGGCTCTCTGACTCTCCCACCCTCTTTTGTTCCCTTTCGTTTGAGAGCAATCTCAATACACAAAATCATCGACCCCGTTCACTAAGGATCTTTGTTGGGAAGTTTTGGGTCTCTTCACATAGACTCCATATTGAGAGTGGTCGAGAAGAGGGTTTACCTAAACAGAGATGCATATGCACCTTATGTGACCTACAAGAGATTGAGTGTGAGAAGCATTTCATTTTTTAGATGCTCAATGTATTATGAGATTCAAGGGCACTTCTATTTCCTATTCAGTGATAGCTCCAGGTTGCTATTCTATTTTCTCTCTTTCCTAGACCAGAGATGTTTGGCTGCTTTCATTCATGAGACAGTCAGACACTATGAGCGCCTACTTTGATTGCAGAGATAAGAGCAATGTATCCTGGTAGACTCTTCTCATCAAAGCATGATCAATGAGTTCTTCTAGTTGGACATATAGGCTTCCACCCTATAGGCCTTCGCCATGATCACAACCCAGCGTGAGGAGACAATAGCTCAGATAGACGGTTGATGCACATATTACACTTGGGGACATTCCCTCCTTGTTCAGAGTTGGAGCGTGACCAATAGGGGTCACTGTAGCCCTTGTTAGACATAGATCCATTGACTAGGAGACAACACAGGACCACGCCCATAGGCAATCATTCTATCTCTGACTTCATGCTCCCACTCCCTCACCCTTGATGAGAGGAGATAGAGAGGACCTTGTCATCGTGACACTAGAGCATATTTCACTTTGTAATCTAACGACATATGATCTCATGATGAGGATGATGGTGGTGATGTAGGGGATTATTCTGATATGACTATGTAGCATTTAGCTTTTTGCCTTATGCATGGGTGTTGATGCTCGGTTAGTAGCTCCACCCTTTTAGCTTGCTTGTATTAGGTTTCTCACAATCTCATAGACCCCCATTAGTCTTCTGAAGATTTTAATAAACTCTCTCTCTCTCTCTCTCTCTCTCTCTCTCTCTCTCTCTATCTCTCTCTCTCCCAATTTCAATAAGACAAGAGCTTTAAAAATTGCTAACAAGTACTTAAAACTCCCAAAAGGTAAAGAAAGATTTAAAAAGTGACAAAGTATACGAAAAAATAAGAAACTCCTAAAAAGTGATAAATATTACTAAAAGTGCTCTCACAATGTGGTTGCAACCAGCACGGTAGTCTCTTGCAAAATATATTGCGTCTCTCTCTCTCTCTCTCTCTTTGTGCCCCCAAAATTTCACAAGATGCAAATAAAAATTAACGAGCATAATGATTTGTGAGGAAAAGAGATAGCAACTGATAGCATTGGAAGTCAGACTACTGATCTATGTAAGATGTGCTCTTTATATTTTTTAGAATTTGCATCTCCCTAATCAATTCCTACTATAGCTTTGCTGAGTTTTTTAAAGGTCTCACTCCTAGTATCTTCTACTACATTCCAATTGTCTAGTATTCCTCCAATCCTGATTTTCTTTAAGTTGTTGAGCTACCTTTTAGCTTGCTCCTTTATTTCCCTTTGAACCTAAGCATCTAAAGAGCTCTTCACTTCTCCTTTGAAATTTTCTTGAATCTTCCCCTTAATCTTCTTATGCAACTCTTCCATTTGAGTTGAGACTAGCTCCTCATCCAAAACTATGTGGGGAGTTGGATTTATAGTCCAAGCTCAGCAATTTTCCTCTCTCTTCTAGCTTTTGAAATCTATTGTTCAGCTTACTGTTCTCCCACTTGATAAGGAGAATATAATCTTGGAGAGTAAGGATGACTTCATTTTACTTAGTGCTATGTAAAGGTAATGCTATTGTTGTAGCATGGAAGGCTGCTTCTCTACTTTTTTGTTACTCATTGCAAAATAAAAAATGAGAGTGTATAGGGATCCCAGCTTCTATGGCTCTAATGGCACACAAATGATGCAAAATTTGACTTTGACTTAGGGACAAAAAATTTGTAGATTATCTTTTAATAGCTAAAATTTCATTTTACTTTGAATTGATTTGAGAAAACCTTGAATAGTTATGCTTATTTCTTTATGTGTGGAAAAAATTGTCAGGAGCACGAACCTAGTAAAAGTTTGGATGAAGGTGAATGATAGTTAGAGAGGGACCTCCTATCTTTTGTTTTGAATAATATCATCTTGTTGGAGACAAATCAACCTTGCTAGGATTGGGAGCATGGGAGGAGTAGCACAATTGGTGAGATTTGGGGGTCACTTTGGTCTTTTCCACAAATTCTTCATGTGGTAGTGAATGAGTAAATGCACAATGGAGTCAAGAAGCATGTGGGAAATTATAACTCAAGTAGACATAGCAACTTCATGATTTGTCATAACTAATCTCTATTAACTAGTTTTCCGGTGGACTACAAACTTCCTTCAAAATCCCATTTAAGAACCCAATTGGCTCCCAACTTGTAAGTATACTTTTGAAAATTTTTAAAATTTTGGTAATTCAAAAGCCCCTTTTTGAGCACATGTGCTAGATTAACATATTCTTGAGTGAAGGTCTATCAAGATGGGAAGAGGAGTGCTTTGTTGTTGTGATGTACTCAAAACTATGAGCTCTCTCTATGTTATACCTCTCCTTGAAAGCATTATCTTTGTCACCTTTAAATTTAACTCCATCCTCATCTTCTTTGCATCAACTTTATATTTAGCTCCATCTCTGCCATCAACTCTTATCTTCACACCTATCTCTATCTCGAGTGCTTTGTTGTTGTGATGTACTAAAAAATATGAGCTCTCTCTATGTTATATCTCTCCTTGAAAACATTATCTTTGTCACCTTTAAATTTAACTCCATCCTCATCTTCTTTGCATCAGCTTTATATTTAGCTCCATCTTTGCCATCAACTCTTATCTTCACACCTATCTCTGTCTCTTTTATTACCAACTCAATGAAGGAGGTGGAGGCATAGCAATAACATTAATGCAAAAGACACTTTATTTATAACTTGGATAATCACATTGGTGTGAAAGTAGATTGATGAAAAACTTGGCCAATTATATGTTAATGGATGATAACAAAACTAGGAGATGGTAATGGTGATGGGTTAGAGATGAATAATTCCTAAAAAGTAAGATGGCCAACTCGTTTGGAGTAAAAGTAGAGAGATCATGAATAACAGAAGGAAGAATGAGTTGAGGAAGAAGCCAATGATAGCTATGTGTTCATTTTCATCCTTTGAGCATCCTTTTCCTCCACACTTTACACCAAATCTCATTTTCCTTCTCACATTTTTCTACATTTTTTCCCAAACCAATCACTATCTTCTTTTTTAGTAATGTCCTTTTTTTCCTCAACCTACTTAGGAACTACCCGCATATTTAGTAATTGTATACTCCATTATTGGATGATTGATGTCTTTCTATACAAAGGTCCTGCAACATAAGAGCATGGCTAAAATAAATAGGTCTTGAAATGCTCAAGTATGGAAGCAACAATACTTTGAAATAGTCAACGAGCTTAATATACCTTACACATGTGGACATCTTAAAAATTGATTTGATTGATTTGGCAAGGCACCTTGGTAGTGATTGAATAACATATCTCAAATGTAAAGAGAGAAATATAAAGCCAAGGTACATACTAATAGCTTGTTATGTTAGCCAGACAATTTCAAGACACTTTGCCTTTCCTCTTTTTTGAAGGTTTTTTGAAATGAACAAGCGTTCCTAGTTCAATTTTTCAACGTTTGTATCATTTCTTCTTTCACACATGCTAAGTCCTAGTTTGTTAGTGTTGATGGAGCTTTTAGTCATTTCTTCCAATCATTCCCTTGTCTAATCCATAAATTCCTCGATGTATTTGAAACTTAAAGGTCCAAACATCTAGACTTGTATGTATTCTTCTCATCGACCATATGTTTCTACAATGATCCAAATTGGGTGCTCATAGAATAGGGGCTGATGCCAAGGCCAAGTTAAGGGTCTCATATGACAATTAACATTCTTTTGTCTAATGGAATATAATCAACAATTTGTACTAAGGTCACCATCTCTACATAATTATAAATAAATCTATGGTACTAGTCCATATGCTTGGTGAACCATTGCATTGGTGGGTGGGGGTAACTCCAAAATTCGTTTGATTTTGTTAGAATCAGTGGAGATCCCATTTTGGACGCTACATGTCCGAGTACTCTTCGATTATTACCCCATGTTTCACCCAAAATTGGCACTTAAGGGGATTGAGTGAAATTCTATAGAGACAGCATCTTTTGAACACCAATCTCAAATACTTAAGATGATCATCCCACTTAGAGCGAACACACAGATCATCCAAGAAAACTTCCAAAAAAATCCCTCAGGTATTCCTTGAATGCAGTGATCATTAATCGTTGGAATGTTGCGGGCACATTGGTGAGTCCAAAGATCATCACCCTTGAAGCATAGACCTCCCATTCCATGGAAACGGCTATTTTATGCTAATCTTTGTGGTTCTATGGACACCTGATTATACTTTAAAAACCCATCCAAGAAGCCATAATATTTCTTTCCTGCGACTCTTTCTAGGATGTGCTCTATGAAGGGCAGTGGGGTAATGATCCTTATGGGTTGCTGCATTGACCTTTTTGAGGTCAATGCGTACCCTAAAATTGGCATTCTTCTTTAGAACTATAACAATGGGGGAACCCAATCTGTATGCTTGATCTCATATATGAACCCAACGTCGATCTGCTTTTGTATCTCCTCTCGAATGATCATTGCATACTTTGGGTTCACGGGGTAGGGTCGTTGCCATATTGGTCTAATGTCATCCATCATAGGGATGGTGTGTTGCACTACTCCCAACGGCACACCCTTCATGTCTAAGTACTTCCAGGCAAAACAATCTTGAAATTCATGCAGCAAGGCATGTTCTTGCTCAAGATTTGGGCCATCAGCTCTGTAAATCAAATTAGGGTCCTCTCTGGAACCAGCCAGATTCACTTCCTTGACCTTTGCAAGTCCATCATACCCATTTTGGTCTCCAGGCCGACCTCTTAGCTTGTTCCAACAGTATCCTATGATCTTGTACCGTGTAGTTTTTAAAGTGTTTGGGAACCTAGCACGGGTCAGTTTCCTCCTCATTCTCATCATCTTCTACAACTTTCGAGACAATTTACTTCTCCTTGTGGGATGTTTTAGGATCCTGGTCCTTTGAGGCCTTGACTTTGTGGGGTGGTTCTTTGCAAGGGAAACCTCCACTACTTTAAGGGAGCCTAGGGGGGCCTTTAGCCTATTCAGTCAGGCTCCCCAGTTTGATGAGAATTTGAGATGTGTAATAACTGCACCAACATATCTTAGCCAATGAAGGTATGTTTTGAATTCCCTTATCCCCTAGTCTTTTGTGGGGACTCTTAAGATGTTTATCATATTAACAGGCACCACCATGCCTAGCCCTTAAAGATCTAGAGCTGCCATCTTGGTTCCCATTCTTTCAGTTGCATCTATGGTTGCCAAAACATGCATGCAATTTTGGGAGAACTCAGGTTCTGGCAACAGAGCATACCAGCGCTCATCCCAAACCCCACCTTTATCCTCCTTGATTGCTTCTCGATGGCCGGGTCAGGGTATTCATTTTGACCCAATTGGCTTGCATCCCATCTACATGGCTGTGTCTCACTAGCCTTACCACTTACCTCGGGCCATGGTGCGGTAGGTTCCCTATTTGATCGGCCAAGTAATGAGGATGTTGACGTGGAGATTGTTGTAGTCTCTTCATCTGAGCCACTTTGGATAATGACTCTGTCTGAACCACCCCCCACTTTAATTGCATTCGCTCGACCCTTGCCATGGCCATCCTTCCCTATTGGCCTATTGACAGAGCTCCTTACTCATGGCTTTGGCTTGGCCCCTCATAATCACATTCAGTGACACTGAAGATACCTGCCCCTTTCGATACTTAATAAGTTCATATTGGCTTTTGGGTTGGAAACTAGCCTAGGTGCCCTTCTCATAGGGCAATTCTTATAGAGATGATTCACTCCACATCCTAAACACAATGGAGTATTTGAATTGGTTGGCATCAGCCCCGGTATGAGGTGAGATCATCCTTGTATGGGCAATCCCTCAATAAGTGAGTCCCTTGACATTTGTAGCAGGCTATGGCCTGGTTAGCAGTGGTTTTGTAGGGACACTCACTGGTGCGATGCAGACCTTGGCAAGTACAGCACTGGATGGCCAGTCTATGATTTACAGCATTCATGTCCCTAGCCCACTGCATTGCAAGAGTTGTTTGATACACTGGAATGTAATGCTTGTCTTGCATCGCATAATGGGGTTGATTTGATGGGGTTGATACACAGGACTCTCATGAGAGATCTCAATGGAAGTGGAACAGAAGAGGGTGAGAGAAAGGGAGAGCCACACAACTTTTTATGGTTGCAGAATGGCCTAATCTTCTATGTCATCCATATATATATGTGTTTAAGTATTGTACATAGTCGAGGTTAAGGTACAGTGGCCTTTAACCCCTAAAACCTCCCACTTAAAGGCCAATGTGCCTTTAAGGGGGGGAAAAAACTAGTGGACATACTATACAATGCCCATTAATACATGACAATACTATCCAATGCCCATCAATACATGATGATACTCAAACCCCGTTGACTATGTAGACTCTTCATTAGCATATCGAAAGGGTTATCATCTATATGAACCTTGACAACCTCTATGCGCTTGTCCTCAAGTGCCTCCCTGATGAAATGGTACCCAACCTCAATGTGTTTGGTCTTTGCATGAAATACTGGATTCCGTGCTAGTTGAATAGCACTGATGGAATCACTATACAATGTTGCTACACCTATATGAATCCCCAAATCTCCCACTAGTAAGCTGATCAAGCCATATAGCCTCCTTGCAACCCTCTGTGGCTACAACATACTCAGCCTTTGTAGTAGACAAAGAAACACACTTATGTGTGCAAGACATCCATTACATTGCACTACTTGCAAAGGTGAATACATAACCAGAAGTGGATCTCCTGCTATCCACATGCCCTACATAGTACCAATGAAAGATAACATTCAAATACCTTGTGCCCTTCCGATTGTCGACATTATGTAATTTGTATGTGCATATCCTTACCTTTGGCTACATGCAGTCCGTATTCTGTTTTTGTCTTGCTATGTGTCACACATCGACTTTCAATGAGTATTATTTATTGTAGACCAATACCATATTTTTTGTTTGCAGACGTCCATGTTGGTATTGATAGAAATCGCGAAGGATGCAGTGGAAGCAATGCAGTGATGATAAACCTGGGTGAATGTTCAAAGCACGTCCTTGTGGTGAGGCTAGGAAGTCATCCCAAAGTTGCAAACTAGCAAAGCAAACATGAAGAGGGCCTTTCATGAAGTAGCAAGATATGAGTATGAGGAAGGTATGGTGGTTTGCATAGTATTCTATAATTACCACAATGTATACGTTTGTTTTTTCTTCCACCAATGTGTTCTTCTGAGTGTTTGAGTGGGTTACCAACTGCTTGACTTATCGTTGATGTACAGGGTATTACTTCAAGAATCCGCATCTGGATAGTTACTATTCTACCTATGAGGGATGTTGTCATAGTTTATGCATTTTGAATTAGTGTAGTCTGTCCATGGTTCATTCTAGAAAGCACATGATTGGGCACTGTATTATTTCTGCATTGATAGTCTAGTCAATTTTACACTAATTTTTGAGTTCAATGGAAGTGTGACCTCACGACGTGAGTGCTTTGCGTTAATGAGGATTTTTTTTAAATGAACAAAGATCCTTTCGGCAATTACATTTTCTGATCCCCCTTTCACTGAAGTCCCTTGTTTACAAGCCCATATAATTGTTTTTGGCAACTATGATTAAATGTTCCTCGTTTCTTCATGGAAGACACAGTGAATACGTCGTTTTCTATTTAAGTTTTCTATTTAAGTTTTAGGAATGCACATCTTATTTCCTTCTTTTCTTTAATTTTTAGCATCCAAGCGTTCATGTGTGAAAATAGATTTGCAAGATGATGCAACTTTGAATACCTCCATAACACCAAAGCATGTCAATGGCCCACCACTTTCTAGTACTCATTACAATGCTGGCCCTATAGTTCCACTACATCATAACTTTATAGGTGGCAAAAACTCACTACCCACTCTGTCAATAGATGTTCTTTCAAAGTATATAATATTATATGTTAATAACATTTAAAATTATATACTTTACATACTAATAACCTTAACAATTAAAAAATACTGTTAGTAAAAAAAAGACATTAATTAAAAAAATGTAACAATGAAAATATTTTTGAAAGGGAGGTCTTCTAGCATATGTACTTTATATAATACTTATTCTTCAAACAATGAAGAATTAGTAAATGTATTTGTAAGGTAGTTGTTAATATGAAAAGTCTCTACAATATTCTTCCTACTATTAACTAGATATTAAGTTTTAATAAAAATATACATTATTAACTTAAAAACTAATATAAATATAATGTAATTATTATATAAATTTAAATAAATATATAAATTATTAATATTATACATTAATGACATTTAAAATTATGTGTATTATATACTAATAACCTTTAAAATTTAAAAAGGTAGTCAATCAAAGAATTGAATTAATTTAAAAAATAAGGAAATATTAAATTTTACATACGCGCTTTTAGCATGTATGCTTTTCTTCCATGTGTATAATACTTGTTAGTCAAAGAATCAAGAATTAGAGAATGTATTTGTAAGGTAGGTATTTAAAACCATAGAATTTGGAAGAGGTTTAGCATACTTGCTTATCTTTATTACATTATGTAATACTTTGCAAAAGCCTTAAACTTTGTTTAAGACTTTGCACAAAACTACACTATCATTGAATCCATTGGGATATCATTTTTCTACTTTAGCAACCACCAGATATCCATGGTATGAATCCATGATTTGGAATACATATTTCTTCTGAATATTTCTACTTCTTCATTTCTTCTGATACACCATGCTGCATGAATGTAAGAAAATATGAATCGGTGTGCTTTTAGCCGATGTGCTTGTCCCTAATCTCAGTAGGATACTTTGACTAGGTCTTATAATTACTTAAAGTAAAGCCTTTGCAAAGGATCGTACCTAGTATTGGATATAAACAAAACACTTTGGAAAGCATATAATATATAGTCTATATATATCTAAACTAAATACTTTGGAATGCATATTTTATATAGTCTATATACCTTAAATCTTACACCCTAAATCTTAAATCCTAAAGTTCCCTAAATCTTAGGTTATACAATCTAAGCTCTTAAACTTATATAACAGTTCTAATTCCTAAACCCTAGACCCTAAACCTTAAACCCTAACCCCTATACCTTAAATTCTAAAACCTAATTTCCAGATCCTAAACCCTAGATTCTAGACTCTAAGCTCATGAACTTATATACTAAACCCTAAACCCTAAAACATAAACCCTAAATCTTAAACCCTAAAAGCTAAACCTAAACCCTAAACCCTAAATGCTAAATCCTTAACCCTAAACCGTAAACCCTAGATCCTAAACCCTAAACCCTAAATCCTAAACCCTGAATCCTAAAACCATAATCATAAACCCAAAACCCTAAACACTAAATCTTAAACCCTTAGATACTAAACCCTAAACCCTAGCCCTAAAATACAACCAAAATTTATTGATTTTTTTCAATTTGTGCAAGAGGTTTGATATATCCCCCAACCTGAGGTTAATGGCGCACCCAACCTATTGAAAAAATCAAGGAATTTTCTTGATTTGTGCAACATGTTGGATATATCCCCCAACTTGTTGCTTGAGCAACAGGTTGGGGTCACCCCAATCTATTGTACAAATCTAAAAAATTCTTGATTTGTGCAACACGTTGGGGAATATATCCAACCTGTTGCACAAACCAAGAAATTTCTGGATTTGTGGAACAGATTGGATATATCCCCCAACCTATTACTCGAGCAACAGATTGGGAGTGCACCCCCAACCTATTGCTTGAGCAACAGGTTGGGGAGTATATCTAATCTATTGCACAAATCACGAAAATTCCTTGATTTTTGCAAAAGGTTAGGTGCACCCTTATTCCTTGAGCAACAGGTTGGGGGGTATATCCAACCTATTGCACAAATCAAGAAAATTCCTTGATTTTTGCAAAAGGTTGGGTGCACCCTTAACCTGTTGCACGTGCAATAGGTTGGGGGATATATCAAACATATTGCACAAATTAAAAAAATTCATTAAATTTTGGTTGTATTTTACGGTTAGGGTTTAGGGTTTAGGATTTACAGTGGCTAAGATGTTTTGGTATTAATTGTTTAAAGTTTAGGATCTAGGGTTTAGGTTTAATGCCTTCTCTACTCGTTTTGATATAAAAGTTTTGATTATTTATTGTGTCTTTTTTTGAGTTGCTAATCTATTTTTGTACATAAAACAGATATTCACCCTAACAAAGGGTATAGATGTGGTGTTATATAAGAAGAATGAAGTGGTGGCTTTTGGAGGAATTCATAGTCTTGATCTTATGAATGTGTGTCATTTCCAACATTGTAGTGATAATCACCAACGTTGTAAATCGTGAAGTACATTTAAAGTATCCACATGGAGACTTTGAAACATTGGGAGATATCTTACAATGTGACATATTTGATATGCAAGCACAGAGAATGCTTCAGGACCAAGACGAAGTTGTTCCAAAGACATACTTTCAAGATATCATGAAACTTATTTTGAGGGGGAAAAAGTAGAGATGTTATCTTGCTTCGGAGAAGTTTTAGCAATTGGCAACTTTAAGCGCTATGCTCAGAGTTTTCTCTGTATAGTGGAGATAATTAAGTTGACTAGTGTAGGTGTCATTCAAAATGCAATGGATAGTACTTCACATCTAGACGTCCATAATACTACGTCTCATCTACAAGTTCATAGTACTTGTAAATGGGGGTTAGCTTTCTTGAAATCAAGTTTGCCCAAGACAGTTTCCTTCAATGTCATGGAAGACATAATAGAATATTATCAGAAGAAAAGGACTATAATACAAATGGGATCCAAATTGATAAGAAGCTATAGTGGTGATCAAGAGTATCATAGTGACATGCTCATAGGTATTGAGGACATTATAGTAACATATGTTGATGCAGAAAAGGTTTCTTATGTTGCAAGTGACTCAAAATATACTCACTGGTATAGAAGACTTGTCTTGTGTTGCAAGTGATTCGAATAGGCTCACTAGTATAGAAGACTTGTCTTGTGTTGCAAGTGATGCGAACAGGCTCATTGGTATATAATACTTGTCTTGTGTTGCAAGTCAGTCACTTGAACAGGCTCACTAGTATAGAAGACTTGTCCTGTGTTGCAAGTGACTCGAATGGGCTCACTGGTATAAAAGACTTGTCCTGTGTTGCAAGTCACTCAAACAAGCTCACAGGTATAGAAGACTTGTTTTGTGTTGCAAGTGACTCAAACATGCTTACTGATATAGAAGACTTGTCTTGTGTTGAGAATAATAAGAAGGGACCACAAAGAAAATACACGCAAAGATCGATGGGATAAGTGATGCAATAACAGGAATTGATGATATTAGTGACAATGATCATGATGTTACCACTCGAATGCAGGGCAAAGGGGGCAGAGAATCTAAGACTTGTCATGTTGTTCGTAATATTGTTGCTAGCATGCCAGAGAATATAGATGGGAGAATCTTGAGTTACGAAGGAGAAAGAGTTCAACCACAAAATTCAAGAGGCATTGGCAACAAATTGACAGCAATGAACATGTCTACCAGATTGCCATTTCCAAGATATTATAAGGCATCAAATAATTCTCAAGCCCACATAGCATTTGATTATAGAGATGAAGATTCAAGGGAAATGGATTGGTCTTACAACTGGAAAACACAAGACACTATTTACAAAAAGAAAGTACGTGAGTGTGAAGGGGCAAAGAATCATGGCATTAATTCCAAAACCAAAGAGACATGTAATGTTATCCGAGGAGAATATGGAAAGCATGCTTATGCGAGTTTGTTGCAAGAGACTTTGCATTAGAAAAGTTGGAAAAGATGATTGACAGCCATACGCCTTGGTATTTGGAGTAAAACAATGCCTAATAGACATAACTATCTTCTTCAAGAGTTTTCATGCTTTCTTGATCAAGGCACTGATCAAGATTTGAGCACAAGACACTGTAAACCTAGATTGAAACCTATGGTTAATGGGAGATGCATTCACAAATTGAGGATATCAATGGTTAACTGGACTATCACATGGCACATACTGGACCATCTGGGTAGAGGTGAAAGAAAAAGTGGTCATACAATTCATGGAAATACCTACAAGCTTAAATGCCATGGAAGCACTATAAATGCAATCGCAACATTAAAGCAAGTTCTTGAAGGCCATGCATTACCATAGCCTCATCTTCAACAAATAATGCTAGATGGACATGTCAAATCTCAACAACATCTTCCTTTGGGAATGACAAAGAAGGTCGTCCTAGAAACTGTCAATAAAACTTTACAAGACAGAGATGAGAGCATGATTTCACGGTCAACCTTGTACAAAATTTGGCATAGATATTTTTGCCATGTCAAGACACCATCAAAGCAAAGGATTTCAAAATGTAAGACATGTGATGAATTAAAAAATGCCATTAAACATAGTAAATATGATCAGCAACAGCGAGGAAGATATATTAAATGGCGATCAATCCATTTACGTCATGTGCAGGATGCTCGAAAGTTGTATGCTTCTTGGAGAGAGGAAGCTATTTCACATGTCGATAAGTCCATGTGCATCACCATTGATGGCATGGACTAGAATACAACAACTTTGCCACGATATAGACGTATCCCACCGGCATTGGAGGGCAAACGTGGACTAAAAACAGACTTGTGTGCAGTATTAGTACATGGATACCAAATCTTTTGTGATGTATGGATTGATAGTTTGCATGACCATGATAGTAACCAGGTTGTTACATCAATCATGAAAGCAATAAGAAAGGTTAGAGATGCTCGCGTATGTTTACCTAACACATTACGAATATAAGCTGATAATTGTTGGAGAGAGGACAATAATAAATATATATTTTCTTTATGCTCTATGCTGGTTGGTTTGAAAATATTTGAAGAAGTGGAAGTTCTCTTTCTTCTTATCGACCATACACATGAAGACATGGATCAAATCTTCAGTGTTATCTCTAGTGAGTTGAAGTCAATGGATGTTTTGATAATGGAGGATATGCTATTTTGAATTGGGAAAAAAATTGGAGGGTCTCACAAGGAAGAATCAGAAGTGGCTATCTTAGAGAGGATGGTAGATTGGAGAGCATTCATAAAGCCACATTTACAAGTAGGAGATGATGCCCTAATAGGACACACAAATCCACACTACTTTTGGTTTCACATGCATAACAATATTCCAGTGATGCAATGGAAGCAATACTCAGTAGATGGAGATCATTTATGGAGTGAGTCATATGCTTTATAACAATGAATAATTGCATTGGAGGAAACTAGATTTGTTCTTGCAAAAAACAAATCACTTGACATAGATGAAATGAAAGGCTTGAAAGCCTTCATTAAAAATCTTTAAAGTATGATGCAAAAATATCATGAGCAATCAACTGAGAATTGAGATAATTAAATCAACTGAAGCACTTATCCAATCTTTAGAAAGACAAGAAAACTTAATGAGCATTGAATACTGTGAATCCTTTTGGTCGGAACAAGCTAGGTCACCCAGTTTTCCTTTGGATATAAATATGTTAGTAGATATGGAGGAAGTAGAGGAATGCCTTTTACCTCAAAAATATTGTGGCAGGAAGGGAGACAAGCCCTTACTAGAGTTTATACCATCTAATGAGATTGAAGAGGGTCTATTTGTTATAGTTTGGGCATTTGCCAGATTCAAAGTTGGATGACCAAGGTGGCCCAATCTGGGTTGCAAAGGTTGCTAAGATAGAAAGGGATGATAAGGGAACTCCTATAACATTCACAGCTTTATGGTATGAACCAAAGCCATTGAAAAATCTCCCTAGAAAATATACAATAAAACAACTCTATGAGGGATGCTTGCAAAAGAAACATGAATGGGTTCCAAACAATGAGGGATTAACAGAGGTGCAAGTCAGTAGCATTATTCATTGCTGGAAATCGAGGACACGAAGTTTTAAAAAGAAGCATGGATACAATGTTGAAAAATGTATCACAATCCCTAATCCAAGTCGTGTCCATATTAAACATCATTTGGCAAGACTTGACCCATCAAGTGCAAATATATTACATGAATCTGATGACTCTAAACGAGATTCAGATGCATAAGATAATGTTTTGTATGCTTTTTTCCATACAAATGGTGTATCTATACACTACCAATAAGATAATGTATTGTATGCTTTGTTTTTCAAAAGGTGTATCTACACACCACTTATATATTGAATTCAACAAACTTTTTTTTTTCAAAAAATGGTGTATCTATACACCACTTATACATTGAATTCAACAAACTCTTTTCATATGGTGTCATATTTTCACTTTATCAGCATAGTGTTAAAATTGAACTAGAGTTAGGAGACTACTATTATTATTATTATTATTATAGTTATTGGATGGGGGCACCATGCACAAGTTTGGGAATTATAGCTTCATTGAGCCATATTTTTTTTTATTAGAGGTCACCACTTGACCTTTTAGCTTAATAAGGCCATATTTGTATATAAGTGACCCATTTAGTGCTCTTAAAAACCCAATTTTTGAGCTCACTAAGTGAAGTTGAGTGGAGAGGATATGCTCCCAAAAAAAGAGAGAAAGTCCAAAAATTTTGAATAGTGTGTTGCTAGTAATATTTTCCATTGCATGCCACTTCTACATATCACTATATCTTACGTATAAAGGCATACTTATAACTAGGTGAAAAAGGTTAAGAGGGACATAGCAAAGAGAAAAATGCCATACAATGTCTTTCTATAATCATGGTAGAAACTTATGCAATGTATAGTCAATTCTAGCATTTTGATAGCATTTTGAGAATAAATAAATGTTGAAATTTGTGACTAAGAAGCCCTGTGCTGAGGTGGCAGGAGTGGTCACATGAAGTGACTGTGGAGCACTATGTGTGCCTATAGAGGTCAGTGCTGACTGGACAGCTGAGGTGGCACATATGATGATGTTAGTAGATGACATGGCAATGATGACATGGCCAATGACGTGGCACTGATGACATGGTAGATGATGTGGCACTGATGATGTGTCCCTGATAATGTTCTAGACCAAATGTTCACCAAGCATGACAAGTCTACTGATCATTTTCCAAGCAATATCAAATCATTAATTACTTTTGGTAAGACAAATCTATACCAAATAGATAAAAGAAAAAGGGTACATTTTATTAATGGAAAAATTACAGATAAGTAATTTTCCAAATAGGCCTTGAACGCACGTGATATTGAGGTTTATACATAGTGACCCCCCCAAGAAATTTGGGATGATGTGAGGGCTCTTGCAGCATGTTATTAATCATCTCTATGGATCTAAGAAGGGCAAGGAAAAGCCGCAGTAAGAGCATTGTAAGTGGTCTCATTTGTGGGATGCTTAAGTGGTTAGATGGTCAATAAATTTGGGATGAATTGAGGGCTCTTGGAGCACGTTATGCATCTTCTCTATGGATTGGATCATCTTATAAGACTTTATTGCTTAATAAGATGGACACTAAATGTGTGGCAATTGAATGCTGACACACTGTTGCTCAAGATCAAGGTGAGGGGAATTTGTAAAGTTTTGTGGAAGAAAAATATATGTTGACATGTTGAATGCAATATGGCCTTAATGTAAGAGCTTGTTAATGTGGAATCCTATGTAAAAGGTTTCAAAGTGTTAGTTTTTTGTAACACAAAGCATGTATCCTCAATGATTTTGCTAATTTGAGAGAGAAGTTTAAGAAATGGGCTATTTTGGAAGTGAAATTCTCTCAATGAAAGATAGCAAAGGAGAACAACTATTTTTGAGGGTGAATTTTTGTTCAATAGTTGTTCAGGCTAGACTAGGGATGGCTATGAGAGATGCTAGGGTCAAAGTATGTTTGATGCATAAGAATCTTTTCAGAGGAATATGGTAGAGTGCGCTTGTTGGAAGTGCTCAAGACATGGGCATCTTTGTTTTTGGAAACTTCACACCATACAAATCAGCTTCCAAGAGGAGCTAAGTATGGTAAATACAAGTAGAAAGAAAATTGATAGTCAGAAGAAAATAGACTGTGAGAAGAAACCAACATGCATCCAAAGATCCCAGCTCACTGCGTAGGGAATATTTGGAGCAGGGGCTAATAGCCACAATGGTGCTCTATGCATCCTATAGCTCTCCCCCACAGGAAGGATGTAGAAAACTCCTATAGGACACACCTTGCAGAAATCCTTCTACCTCACTGCAGGTGCTCTTAATCTAGGAGTACCACACTCCCAAATGGTGTGCAAAGTAAACATGCTATCCTACCAGATGGCAACTAGAATAGTCGTCAGATCTGATGTCCTCCCATCACTTGACGACACTGTGTGACCCAAATGTTCCAGGTAGTGATGCTAGACACTTCCTCCCAAACAATATCCTCTAGAGAGGGTGTCGGGAAAATAGGGGATGGTGGTGATGCCGACATATATCTCTATCCAAAAGACATACTTGCCATGTACCCTATATGCCACCGAGACTAGATCAATCAAGAAGGCGTGTCCTCCCTTTGTGGCCATGCGACCATTCCCCAGGTGATGTATTGCTACATCCTCCGTGTATGAACCAATATCTTGAAGGCCACTAGCCAGATCCTTTGAGCTTCAGAACATCCCCATAGGAAATGGGGGATCATCTTTAGAACTCCCTCTAAGCATCAGAAGCATCCATCTGCCCACATCTACACTAACCAGGGGCCAATGGGAAATCCCCCATGAGCCACTAAGCTAGAAGAAATATGAGAACTTTGGTGGCCTCATGAGAGTCCAACAATGAGGCCGGATTTGGGAAACAACCTCCCAAGGACCTCTTGCTCAACCTAATGACAATCTCTTGATGGTGTCTATGCAACTGCCTCTAGTTGAAGGCATCATTTGATGTGAGTCATGTATGAGAAGAATAGGACCTCCTCTACCTTATCAGAGTGCCTTACTCAAGGTGGCCAAAACCACTTCCCCCAGTCCCCTTGAATGTTGCAGAGAGGTCAACCCTCCTAGAGCTACTTTGGGGCTAATAGGACTATGTCTAGATCAATGTGCCACCCCTTGCCCAAGTGGCCCACTATCTTGATCCATTGCCACTCCAAACCACCTAAGTTTGCCTCATCCTTGCCCTTATCTGCCATGGCCTCTCAAGATTCTTCCAGGCCCCACCCTGTAACTATGCAATGGAAGGATCCAAGGGACTAAAAAACAAAGAATCTTGAGAGGCACCCCTGTCTATGAGGATCGCCTAGACCAATTTTGAGGGGTCCATGGACTATGTAGCCATTCCCACTAGGAAGCAAAGATCACTAGATCAATATTCGCTATCTGTGTACCTGCCTCTCTTAAGTGTTAGAGAGCCTAGAACCTAGTCTCTGCATACTGAGAGAGCTATCTTCAAACCCCAAAGGACCTAGCTAGGCCATTGTCCCAATGTGCCCATCCAATGTGTGCTTGCTAGCCTAGCATACACCCCTTCATGTCTCAGACCTCTAGGTGCCATATGATTGGCTGCCTCTCATACTCCTCCCTATAGGAAGGATTGGCTCAAATAATCCCACCAACCAACTGCTACTAGACCCTAACAAGGCTCCTCAAAAGGGGGGAACCCTTCTCGATGAGGTGAGTCATTGAAAAAGTTCACTTGTGGAACTGCAACCACTACAACGAGTGTTCTCAAGGAGTCCTGGCTAGAGGAGGAGCCTCTGGGTGAGGCCACATACCAAGAGTTCTCTACTCTACATCTCTAGATAATGATATCCAAACCTCCATGTGCCTATGGATAATCAGTGTCTGCCACGGCACTTGGGCTCTAGTCCTGCTCTAGTATTCCATGTGCCATCCAATCTTTCCTAGAGGAAGGTGTGCACGACTCAGCTGCCTCATGTACCCCCAGTGAAAGCACCAACAAGAGCCTATTGATTAGGATGTGGTAAGAAGGACCTAGTTGACTATTAGTGCTCTACCTGCGAGGGAGAGTTTGATCGCGTTCCATACAAGAGCTTGTGCCAAACGCTCTCAGAATTAGTGCAATATATTGCTATGATGTGATATCCATGCCCACCTGGTAGCCTAGGTATCTTGGTGTTTGTCCCCATGGGATCTAGCAAAAGCCCCCCCATCCTAGATGTCCTGCACCTCCTCCGTGGCCATGAAGAAGCCAATAGATGTTATCCTATTGATGGGGGCCCTTGAGGCATCACAATAGATAATGGGACCCCCTTGACTGCCGCCTCAAGGCTTGTTGTTGATCCCTACATGTACAAAGCTATATCATCTCCAAACTTTGAGTCTAACAACGTCTCCTCCTACCAGATCAACAACCTCATACATAGCTATGAGGTTGGTTGCTTGAGAGAATAGAAAATAGCCCAGTGCCTTTGCTAAAAGGAAGAGGAAGGAGGCGATGGGGTAGCCCTCTCGAACCGAACAAGAAAGAGAAAAATCCTCCCCCATGTGCCCCCCCATAATCACTTGGATTGAGCTCCTTGCATATAGAGCTTACCCCTCTAATCAACCTCTCTGAGAAGCCCAAGCCTCTGCATGGTGCCCTCTAAAAAAGACCACTTCACCTTGTCATATGTTGTTCCCAAGACAAGGATGGAAAAAGCCTATGACTCCTCCCTAGCCCATCCACTACCTTCCAGAAAGACAAGATGTGTTCTTGACCAAAATCAGTATGCATGTCATGAATGATGTCCAGCAAGTGGGACCTCAACAATAAGCTCAAGACCTTGGCCAAAATCTTATAATAAGCAATGTCCAATATAGTGATTGGTCTCCATGGTCTAGTGTCTGATCTATCTCCCCCCTTTGGGATCATGCAAACCCATCCTTGGCTCAAGGACTATGGGAGAAGGCATGAGTCAAAATCTCCTGGCAAGCTAGACAAAGTGGAGTGCCAATGTGCTCTTGAAAGATCCAAAAGAAGGTCAAGGTCAAAAGCCATCCTCTGCTAGGCACTTATGAGGAGCGAGAGCTTTGAGGGTGTCTCAAAGCTCCTCATCCATGAATGGAGCCTCTAGTTGACTGGTCAAACTCTACAGACAACCCAAAGAACCTACTCCCAAAGTGCCTCTTGAGCTATCTTGGCGACTCCTTCTTTGATTGAAACAACTGTTGATAGGAATCCATAGTCAGCTGAATGGTCTTCTGAGGGTCCATGTGTATTTGCCCATGCTCATCCCACAATATTTGTAGCTCAGTCCCAACTGAATGAGTTAGGAAAATTTTAGACATCAGACTAGACACAAGGTCCACAGACTTGATCCTCCCAAGAAATACCAGAGGAAGTGCTTTTGTTATCTCTGAAATAGAAAATAATTAGTGCTTTTTGGGAATTGAAGTCTACCGATACATGAATAAGGAATTGCTCGCATGAGCTTGTGAGTTCTCTCTTTGATAACACTAGAAGTAATTATCACTATGATCTATAAGATATTATGGGATGGACTATGATCACATGAATGGTGTTATCGTCCATCAATTTTTCTCTACCAGGGTCATTATGTTTGATTCCATCCCATGGAAAGGGAGAAAGGCACCATGAGCTCCATCCACATGCTTTAGTAAAGTTGCCACTCCCTAATGTCATGTACCCCATGTGCTATGATAGGTCATTAATCTTCTTCTTTTTCAACTTCCCTTAAATCTAAGTAATCATGGAAAATGGACAGCCCAAGAGGGATGAACCATGATATTGATCCCCAACATGGCAAGCGACGGACGTGCAGTAGGGGTTTGGTGATGGCGAGGATGGAAGCTAAGAACCTAAAAAAGTTGAAGAGAGAGAATTGGAAACATCGATCTTCTGATCCTTCAAAATGGTCTTGAAATAGCAAGCCCTTAGAAGATATCCATGGGTTCTAACATGCACACACTTAAAGAGAGGCCATCTCTTCCTTTTAGGGACTAGACTGGTCATGTAAACACACATGAAGTGCTCCATTAACTTCTAATGTTGTTGTATAAAATTTCAAATAGGGACACATTGGCAATTGAAGAGGGGAATCCATATCATGTGTGATGAGCATGGCAAATGACCTAATACCCTGAAAATTACATGAGTCATACATAAGTCAACTTGTGGTATATTTGGTAATTGCACAAGATGAGAAGGTTTAGCTAAAACTTTTAACAAAATAAATGCTACATTGCTAGCAAGATTTGCATTTTGATATCATTATATTTGATGAATTACTCCTTAGAAGAAACATACATGAAGGTTGCATTAACTTCTAATGATTCAAGTTCTTGCACACAATTTACTTGGGATTATGGCATGAGCATGCAATTCTTTGTTCATTGATGATGATCCACATCTTAATTTGAAGCTAAATATTTGGCAACCAAAATTTCTATCGTTTATATTTTTTAATTCCTTGAAGGGGCAGTGCATCACCTTAATTCCATAGCACTGGCATGACTTGTTTAATACATGTTATGTCAATTCCCAAAGGTGAACTAGAAATAAATTTGAATGCCAACACCAAATCAAGGGAGAGAGGAAGCATGCCACTTCTTTTCTCATGCTGATACTTGCATATTTTGCTTGATGGTTGAATTACTAGTGGATTTAAGTTATGCTGTCGTCTCTCAATTATGTATTTGTGCTCCCTTCTATAGCCAACTAGTCTTCATTTTTATGGAATTCCAAGTATGGAGATCGCAAAATATGAGTTCAGGCGCTTGAGGTTTCACATTATAGACCTCATACTAGCTTTTTAATCATCTTATTCAGATCTCAATTGAGACATTTGACAACAGTTTACCTTCGTGTACTTGGTAAGAGATGTATTCCCCTCATCTTGCAAGGGAGCAAACTTCATGTACTTGGTAAGAGATGTAGTCCCCTCATCTTCTTGAAAGGGAGATTGGGTCCTTCTCGACCATGGAGAGTGTCCCACGTTCTTTGGGTGAATGTTTACGGTTGGTAAATAGCTTCATGACATGAGTGATGAGTATCACATGGCATAAAGACCGCACAAAATCTTTATAAGTACGCCGCGAAATGAGTTGCGATTACCAAATGTGCTTTATAAATCAAAACTCGATTTGAATCTTGCGATAACTTCATATGTTCGCCCTACAAAATGGACATGAGCAGTGATTTTGAAGCCAGGGAGTCAAACATTCACAGTGAAATCTGTGCTCACACGGTAAGCAGATCACAATTTGCCCCGATATAAGAAAGTCCAGACACACCGGGCAATCGCGCTGATCGCCATCATCGTAGCCTATTCCTTTTGTTTTCGTCGGGAATCTTTCCTTTCTTAACTTTGTATCAGAACATGCTTCCCAACTTAGAGGGCCAAAGTTTGAGTCGCGGCTTTCCGTAACTTCATCCTGATTGCAGACGCTGCTCTGTTGGCAGTTGTACTGCACGGAGCCGGAAGACAGAGAGCTGTCGCAAGAAAGCTTCCATGAGGGAGATGTCACAAGATGTAGGAGGAAGATGCGAGTGGGCGTATGAGGTAAAGATTTGAGTCACCTGCGACTGGAAGGAGCAGCTCGGAGTTTTTCGTGAAGACGTTTTCGTGCTGCCATAGCAAGTCCATGCAGCTCATCCCTTTGCAAACGCTTTGTGGTAGGTAAGCTTGTTCTTGACCTCAACATCAGTTGCCTGAGGAAAGCTAGAACGCATCCGCCCTGACTTTGGGCGCTGTGTTCAGTTGCTGGGCAATCCTGATCAAGCAAAAAGGTAGAAACATGGCATCATCAACAGCGCCAGATGAAATTAAGATATTGGAAAGCGTGTTGAGTATATACCAGTTGAGAAGTTGCGCAGGGAGCAGGGAGTGCAGGGGGGTGATGAACGTGACGACGTGAAGAAGGGAGGAGTGGGGGAAGGAGAGAGGGGGAGGAGCGGGCGTGAGAGGCGCGTCGTCGCCGGGCGATCTCCACTCCAGGGATACTCATGATGATGAGGTGGGACGAAGCATGAGGTAAGGGAAGGAGGAAACGACGCTGCATGCGGAAGTGGGTGGTGGAAGAGCATGAGAAGCAGAAGTAGCAGGAGGGAGGATGGAGAGGGGGAGGCAGCGAGAGGTCCGGTGGGTAGGCCTCACAAGCACAAGCAAAAGAAAAAGAGAGAGAGAGAGAGGTCTTGGAGGGCCAAATCAAAATGTACCATTTGGGCTTGTGAATCGTTATGCCACCCACCATCCCTACAATCCTGCCAAAAGTTTCTCTCCTCCTCCTTGCTCCGTGCCACTTTCCTTCTCCCCCTTCTCGCCACTGCTCCCCACCTGCCAGGCTTGCAAACCTTGATGCTCCAACACCATCTCTTGCACACTATGTATCTCTTGGCCTCTCCTCATCCCCTTCCACTCTTGGCAACCCCCTTCCACTCTTGGCAACCATGGATCAAACCATGGATCACATAGGTTGGTGGCCAACATGACCTCTAATGGACCCTTTCCGAACATCACTATAGAACATTAAGACAATGAAAAGCCACTTGAACTTGAAATATAAAGTTGGCAACACAAAAGAAACATCCATCCCAAAAAGATATCATGTAGGATGGACACCTAGATAAATGTACTCCACCCCACGAGAAGCAAGACGCTCTCTTAGTAAAGTATCTCTTGTTTATCTCTTTTATTGCGATCAACATTGCTTATTTACATGAAACCCACTTCAAGACCTAGACTACTTCAAAAGCAAGTGTGGAAGAACAAAAGTTGATAGCAAACCATTAATGGAAGGAGGACTACAATAACTCTCATTCTCTCTCACTAACCACGAAGATAATTTCCCATATCCCAATCATTTCAAACATCATTCGAAAAAGTTTCTCCAATAATAGGTTCAAAGTTTTATTTACAAGACAAGGGAATCTACGTCCACATGTAAAGTGTCTGCACCTCCATATATGATTACTAGTAGATGTGTCCACCCAATATTGATCCTTGAAACACTAATATGCTAATGACAGAGATTAAGTGATTAAGGTCATTCTTTTCTGGCACAAGAGAAACTACATTAGCATTGAAAGTATAAAAAAAGTGTTGCATCTCCATTTATTCACTACTAGTAGGTGTGTGCAAATTGAAATTCATCCTGGAGATTGTATATATGGACATTGATAATCCACTATCATATTGAGCTACATTTACAAAAGGTGTGTGCTACAATTATATATACGCTAGTATCTTAAAAACATGACTACTCAAGTACTATTGCACAATGTGTCCTTAAGATACATCTCAATTTCATTGACAACTACCATGACAACTACTTCAAGTGAAATGAGAAATGTAAGGGTCCTACTGTAGTAAACATACATACCATTGTTCACCAATATAAATTTACTATACTTTCATATTCCGTATACTTTTGTCTTCCTCCCTGATATTCAAGTACACCTCATTCCAACTTTGCTACTTTCTAGCTCTCTAAAATTTGTGAGGAGATTTAAACATGAGAGAGAGAGAGAGAGAGAGAGAGAGAGAGAGAGAAAGTGCACATCCAATCAATTATAATGTACAATTTGTATTTAGATCTTAAAATGCTCAATTTAATTATTTGCCATATGTGTAAAAGACAACAGAATGCGTTATGATCTCAAGATAGAGCATTGGGTTTTGGAAAAAATGACCAATTGTCATGTTAAAACTCATTTTACTGACATGCTTTTTCATTTTACTTTAAGATGCACAATAAAGGCCTATCAAGTGAAGAAGTTGGAGAGCTTTATCTTTGATCCATTGGATCATGAGTATGATTGTTCCATTTACAAATTATACTAATTATATGGTTCTTTAAGGTTTTGTAGCATAATCACCTATAACCTTTAAAGACGTGGTACCAATTATATTTTCATAAAGTGCAATAATGGGGCTTTAGTATCAACATCAAGTGTCCCCACTTTAACTCTTCGTAATAAGCGAGTGTCAAATTATAGTGTAGATTCAAGGCATCATTTGATTGGAACATGAAACACCTTTGGACACTCTATGAAAATAATGCGCACTCTTTGATAGCCTTAAATGCTTGTTTTTAGGTGGTACTTTTGATGTGAGAAATAATAAAAAACAAGAATCATTACTTTGAAATCTTACAATCTTATTTAGCTCACTGACTATATAGGAAAATCATGCTCATAATTGATCATGTCTTCATATGCCATTTACTTTCTCCTCCTCCTTGCCTTGTGATGTTTTCTAGACTAACATTTGTTTTGTTCCACAACATATGAGGTATCCATGAGTATTCCCTGAGTATTCTAAGAAGTGTATTATCTTCCTCGAGAAGCAATTGTGCTAGAAGGAGATGATCATTTGAAAAATATCCTAGGAAAGGTATTCTTACATTTTTTAAAACATGGGGGTGAGAAAATGTAAACGTTATCTTTTCCATGCAAAAAAAATTGTATGTTGGGGGAGTATTTGGTAAAGATAATTGAGGGTTTGTGAAGGCTTTATGAGGTTATCCCCAAAAAAAAAGCAATGTAAATGGGCCAAAACGAGCTTAGATGTAGCTAATTATAGACCCTTGTAGAATCATTTTTAGGGGCATGCCATGATAGGGATGGGCAACAATGGCCAGGTAGATAGGTGTGCTCTCAAGGTTGTAACATTACTCGTGAGTTCTCACTTGTGGCTGATGTATGTAAAAGTTCTTAGTAAATAGATCCACTGAGATAATTGAGAAATATATTCTTAGCATCAAGAGGATACGTATTTCAATTGTTGATTTCCTCCAAGGAAATTAAAATTTTGATAGTGTGGCATAAGGTTCTTCATATTCTTCTCTCCATTGTAGTTAGAAAAACCTTTTTGCTTCTTATGTAGCATTATACCTTTCAGATGGTCCATCTAGATTGTGATTGAGCTTGTAAATGAGTTGTATATGCATATTTTTCACACAATTACTAAGTATTGTTTTTGTATAAAACATCCATCTGTTTGAGATCTCTTCATTCACTGCTTTCTACCATTTCAAGCTTCTAAACTACATCTTCAAAATTGATTGGCTCATAGTGTGCTTACATGGTTGTTGTCATCGAAGTAAAACTTTCTGTTTCAACTTGAACTACTTTTGTTGTCCATCACTTATTTCTTATTTAGGAAGAATAATAATCTCATGTGTTGATGCTATTTCCATTTTGTATCTTCATAAAAAATTGCATCTATTGACATAGTAAGCTTCATATTAACTGGATCGAATAATATGTAAGATTTTTTTTTGTTCCTTCTAACCAGACATTACACATCTCCTTGGTTTCCTATTTAATTCCAATCTATGGATTGGACCCTACGAAAACTTCATATGGTATCATACCTTGCACCATTGTTAAAGAGATAATTTGATGTATTATTTGTTAGAACTTGGAAAATGTGCAATTGTGTGATGCATGAGGTGCAAAAAGGGAGAGGATATAATCTCGTCTAGAGATGATACGTGGTAAATGTAAAAGGGACATAATCCCACATACAAAGTGGATGCCCAAACACCAAGGTATATAAGCCTGGAAGGAGAGAACCTCCAACACCCTAGATCCATTTTAAGGGGAGAGTTCCTTGGAGTGGCTAGGTGGCCGAGGGTTCGACACCCTCAATACACAGTTCCACCAATCTGATTGCCATAGGGCAAATTCTTGACATGGTATCAGAGCTCTAGGGTCCTTTGATTTCCCATGAGTAGAGGTGTAAATGGAAGCATTATGCCATGTGATAGCAGGTATGATCAAGAGAGTATTTCCAAGAAAGGCACAAATTGATCTCGATGTGACAGGTTGGCAAAGTCTAGGACCAAAAGAGTTTGAGCAAGCACGATAAATTGATGTTGCAATTTAGCACAAAATCTAGATCCTCCGATGGTACACTGACCAACTGCATATGAGTAGCCAATCAAAAAGGAGCTACAAAAAGCTTGGACCAAAAAAGACTACGACAAGAGACTATAAGCTACAAGACAGAGACTATAGGCTACAAGAAGCAATTCAATCACCGATAAGGCAGCATGGACATCATTGAAAATTTAGGTGCAACATTTGCAACAAGACCAAGAACTAATTGGGAAAAGTGAGGCAAGTATGCTGACCAAGAAGGAGACTACAATAGATCCAGTAGTGTGGGACCCAAAACAGTGGGCTGACTAAGCTAGTTGAACTAACCTGAGGAATAATCCATGAAGAATGTAGCTCCATTAGTGTGGGACCTGAAACGAGCTGATAGAGCCAACTAAATTGACTTGAGGAGTAGTCCTCAAAGCATGGAGAGCAAACTTCCTTATGCATCAGCGGTTAGAAGTCTTATGTATGCTATGATAGCTACTAGACTAGACATTGCATTTGCAGGGGGAGCTGTTAAGTGCCTTATGTATGCTATGATAGCTACTAGACCAGACATTGCATTTGCAGTGGGAGTTGTTAGCAGGAGGTATATGGCTAATCCAAGAAAGAGGCATTGGGAGGCAGTTAAGTGCATCATGAGGTACATGAAGGGTACCAAGGAGATGTGTATCTGCTTTGGCAGAGGAGAGATGCATGTACTTGGGTACACAAATTCAGACTATGCAGGGCATGTGGATAGCAGGAGATCCACTTCTGGTTATGTATTCACCTTTGCAGGTAGTGCAGTGTAATGGATGTCTTGCACACATAAGTGTGTTTCTTTGTCTACCACAGAGGCTGAGTATGTTGCAGCCACAGAGGGTTGCAAGGAGGCTATATGGCTTGATTAGCTTACTAGTGGGAGATTTGGGGATTCATATAGGTGTAGCAACATTGCATAGTGATTCCATGAGTGCTATTCAACTAGCACAGAATCCATATCTCATCATGCAAAGACCAAACACATTGAGGTTGGGTACCATTTCATCAGGAAGGCACTTGAGGACAAGCGCATAGAGCTTGTCAAGGTTCATATAGATGATAACCCTTTAGTTATGCTGATGAAGAGTCTATGTAGTTAGCGGGGTTTGAGTATCATCGTGTATTGATGGGCATTGGATAGTATCGTCATGTATTGATGGGCATTGGATAGTATGTCCACTGGTTGTTCCCCCCCCTTAAAGGCACATTGGCCTTTAAGTGGGAGGTTTTGGGGGTTAGAGGCCACTGTACCTTAACCCTGACTATGTACAATACTCAAACACATATATATATGGATGACATAGAAGATTAGGCTATTCTGCACCCACGAAAAGTTGTGTGGCTCTCTCTTCTGGCTCTCCCTTTCTCTCACCCTCTTCTGTTCCACTTCCATTGTTGAGATCTCTCATGAGAGTCTTGTGTATCAACCCCATCAGATCAACCCCATTATGCGATGCAAGATGAGCAGTACATTCCAGTGCATCAAATGGCTCTTGCAATGCAGTGGGCTAGCTTGCCAAGGTTCGCATTGCACTAGTGAGTGTCCCTACAAAACCACTGCTAACCAGGCCATAGCCTGCTACAAATGTCAAGGGACTCACTTGTTGAGGGATTGCCCATACAAGGATGATCTCAACTCATACCGGGGCTGATGCCAACCAATTCAAATACTCCATTGTGTTTAGGATGTGGAGTGAATCGTCTCTATAAGAATTGCCTTATGAGAAGGGCACCTAGGCTGGTTCCCAACCCAAAAGCTAGTATGAACTTATTAAGTATCGAAAGGGGGAAGGTATCTTCAGTGTCACTGAATGTGATTATGAGGGGCCAAGCCAAAGCCATGAGTAAGGAGCTCCGTAAGTAGGCCAATAGGGAAGGATGGCCATGCCCCAATCTAAGGGCAAGGGTCGAGCGAATGCAATTAAAGTGGGGGATGGTTCTGACAGAGTCATTATCCAAAGTGGCTCGAATGAAGAGACTACAACAGTCTCCACCTCAACATCCTCATTACTTGGTCGATCAAATAGGGAACCTACCACACCATGGCTTGAGGTAAGTGCTAAGGCGAGTGAGACATAGCCATGTAGATGGGATGCAAGCCCATTGGGTCAAAATGAATACCCCGACCCGGCCATCGAGAAGCAATGCTTGATTGAGGCACAATGGTTACTCTAGGATTGCCAAGAGGGATTCAAGCGATAGCTTAGATCTTTTAAGAATATGGGCACCATTCACCCTAATCATCAATCACTAACGGGATCTACAAGACCCCTGCCCACCTTGGATAAAGTGGATGAGATCGTTGCAAATAACACTTCCTCGGGGAAGTCTCTACTATGACTTAAGATGTTGGAAGAGGATTTGACTTGGCCTCAAGCTGTAGAGGATGAACCAATGTCCTTTTATGGGTTTGAAGAACCCTTGTTTGAGGGTAGAGAACTAATTGGCCAACCACAGGATGTGGCTTGGCTCACCGCATTCTTATCCATGGAGATAAAGATGCCCATAGCCACCCTGCTCAAAGGAAATCCCATCCTTTGGAGAGATCTCTCTAATTGGATGAATGGGCAGGTGGTCGACCCAAAAGAGGTGGACACTGATGTTGCCAAAGCCCCACATGAAGAGTCAAATGTGCTCAAAAGTCATGTCAATAATCTAGGTCAGTGCTTTGAAAGCGATGACACCAACAATGTAATTCCAATTTTCTGCCACAATAAGAAGGCCACGGCTAGCTTGGATGGCAAAGTAGGTGTCAGTATCATAAAAAAATAGTGCTGGGAAAAATGGGGGAAACTTAAGATGAAGAGCACCAACCTAGTTGTAAAATTAACCAATGGTGCGACCGCCCAGGCAGGAGGGGTTCTAAGGGACATAAAGATCAAAACCTTCGGTCTCACCTAGCAAATATGGTTTGTGGTGATGGATTTCCATGGGCAACTGGATGTCTATGATGTTATCTTAGGTAGGCCTTTCATGCACACCATAGGCCTAGTGCATGACTGGGCCGTCTCCAACTATATTTATCTATGTAAGGATGAGCAAATTGTGAGGGTCGATATTCAGACTTGGAAGGCACACCCTATGATCGGAAATTTGTTTGTAGTTGAGTCAGATATGACTTAGAGAACCTTGCCTGTGAATGTGTTCCAAGCTTGCAACAAAGAGGATAAAGGTGGGGATTGGGATGAGCACTGGTATGCTTTGTTGCTAGAACCTAAGTGCTCCCAAAATTGCATGCATGTTTTGGCAACCATAGATGCAACTAAAAGAATGGGAACCAAGATGGCAGCTCTAGATCTTAAAGGGCCAAGCATGGTGGTGCTTGTTAATATGATAAACGTCTTAAGAGTCCCCATAGAAGACCAGGGGATAAGGAAATTCAAAACATACCTTCTTGGCTAAGATATGTGGGTGCGGTTATGACACATCCCAAATTCTCATCAAACTGGGGAGCCTGACTGAATAGGCTAAAGGTCCCCCTAGGCTCCCTTAAAGTAGTGGAGGTTTCCCTTGCAAAGAACCACCCCACAAAGTCAAGGCCTCAAAGGACCAGGATCCTAAAACATCTGGTAAGGAGAAGTAAATTGTCTCGAAAGTTGTAGAAGATGATGAGAATGAGGAGGAAACTAACCCATGCTAGGTTCCCAAACACTTTAAAAACTACACAGTGCAGGATCGCAGGATACTGTTGGAACAAGCTAAGAGGTTGGCCAAGGTTGGAACTAAAACGGGTATGATGGACCTACAAAGGTCAAGGAAGTGAACTTGGCTAGAGTTCCAGAGAGGACCCTAAGCCGATTTACATAGCTGATGGCCTAAATCTTGAGCAAGAACATGCCTTGCTTGCCTTGCTGCACGAATTTCAAGATTGTTTTGCCTGGAAGTACACGGACATGAAGGGTGTGCCGTTGGGAGTAGTGCAACACACCATCCCTATGATGGATGACATTAGACCAGTATGGCAACGACCCTACCCCATGAACCCAAAGTATGCAATGATCATTCGAGAGGAGATACAAAAGTAGATCGACGTGGGGTTCATGGCTGCACAATCATCTTTCCCAACTTTTCTAATGCAAAGTCTCTTGCGACAAACTCACATAAGCATCCTTTCCACATTCTCCTCGGATAACATTACATGTCACTTTGGTTCTGGAATTAATGCCATGATTCTTCGCCTCTTCACACTCACATACTTTCTTTTTGTAAATAGTGTCTTGTGTTTTCCAATTGTAAGACCATCAAACCTCGAATCCATTTCCCTTGAATCTTCATCTCTACAATCAAATGCTAAGTGGGCTTGAGAATTATTTGATGCCTTATAATATCTTGGAAATGGCAATCTAGTAGACATGTTCATTGATGTCAATTTGTTGCCAATGCCTCTTGAACTTTGTGGTTGAACTCTTTCTCCTTCGTAACTCAAGATCCTCCCATCTATATTCTTTGGCATGCTAGCAACAATATTACGAACAACATGACAAGTCTCAGATTCTTTGTCGCCTTTGCCCTGCATTCGAGTGGTAACATCATGATCATTGTCACTAATATCATTAATTCCTATTATTGCATCACTTATCCCATTGATCTTTGTGTGTATTTTTCTTTGTGGTCCCATCTTATTATTCTCAACACAAGACAAGTCTTCTATATCAGTAAGCATGTTTGAGTCACTTGCAACACAAAACAAGTCTTCTATACCAGTGAGCTTGTTTGAGTGACTTGCAACACAGGACAAGTCTTCTATACCAGTGAGCCTGTTCGAGTCACTTGCAACACATGACAAGTCTTCTATACCAATGAGCCTGTTTGAGTCACTTGCAATGCAAGACAAGTCTTCTATACCAGTGAGTATATTTGAGTCACTTGCAACACAAGAGACCTTTTCTGCATCAACATATGTTACTATAATGTCCTTGATACCTATGAGCATGCCACTATGATACTCTTAATCACTACTATAGCTTCTTATCAATTTGGATCCCATTTGTGTTATAGTCCTTTTCTTCTGATAATATTCCGTTGTGTCTTCCATGACATTGAAGCAAACTATCTTGGGCAAACTTGATTTTAAGAAAGCTAACCCCCATTTACAAGTACTATGAATATGTAGATGAGACGTAGTATTATGGACATTTGATGTGAAGTACTATCCATTGCATATTTTGAATGACACCTGCACTAGTCAACTTAATTATCTCCACTATACAGAGAAAACTCTGAGCATAGCCCTTAAACTTGTCAATTGCTAAAACTTCTCCAAAGCAAATAACATCTCTACTTTTCCCCCTCAAAATAAGTTTTCATGATATCTTGAAAGTATGTCTTTGGAACGATTTCGTCTTGGTCCCAGAGCGTTTTGTGTGCTTGCATATCAAATATGTCACATTGTAAGATATCTCCCAATGTTTCAAAGTCTCCATGTGGATATTTTAAATGTACTTTAGGATTTACAACGTTAGTGATTATCACTACACATTTTCTCTCACCACCACGTTGGAAATGACACACATTCATAAGATCAAGACTATGAATTCGTCCAAAAGCCACCACTTCATTCTTCTTATATAACACCACATCCATATCCTTTGTTAGGGTGAATACCTGTTTTATGTACAAAAATAGATTAGCAACTCAAAAAAAGATACAATAAATAATCATTGAGCTTATTATTACTCAATAACTTTTATATCAAAACAAGCAGAGAAGGCATTAAACCTAAACCCTAGATCCTAAACTTTAAACAATTAATACCAAAACATCTTAACTACCGTAAATCCTAAACTTTAAACATTTAATCCCTAAATCCTAAGCCCTAAATCCTAAACTTCTAAACACTAAATCCTAAACCCTAAACCCTAAATCCTAAATCCTAAACTCCTAAACACTAAATCCTAAACCCTAAACCCTAAATCCTAAACCCTAAATCCTAAATCCTAAATCCTTAACCCTAAATATTAAACCCTAAATGCTAACCCTAAAATACAACCAAAATTTAATGAATTTTTTAAATTTGTGCAATATGTTTGGTATATCCCCTAACCTGTTGCATGTGCAACAGGTTAAGGGTGCACCCAACCTTTTGCAAAAATCAAGGAATTTTCTTGATTTGTGCAACAGGTTGGATATACCCTCCAACTTGTTGCTCAAGCCATAAGGGTGCACCCAACCTTTTGCAAAAATCAAGGAATTTTCTTGATTTGTGCCACAGGTTGGATATACCCCCCAACCTGTTGCTTAAGCAATAGGTTAGGGGTGTATCCCCAACCTATTGCTTGAGCAACAGGTTGGGGGATATATCCAACCTGTTCCACTAGTCAATAAATTTCTTGATTTGTGTAACAGGTTGGATCCCCGAGAAGTTTGTGACAATAGGTTGTGAGAGTTTGAGGTAAAGAGGAAAATTTGTGGGAAAAAGATTTAATGCAAAAGATGGTTTTTTGAAGTTGTTGCGTATGCAACAGGTTTTTGAGAAAAGAATCGGATTTGACCAAAAAAATCAAAATTTCAAAAACTTGATTCTTAGAAGTTCTTGCGTATGCAATAGGTTGGAAATGAAGTCACCTCTTGCAACATTTTGAAAATTTTGAGAATCCTGCAAGAAGTTGATGAGAGGAGAGAAGCATGGAGTGTGAAAGAATGAACTTTGAATGAAAGAGAGAATGAAGAGCGTTCTACTTATAGTGAACCTAAAAGAACTAAAAAAACCTAAAAAACTAAAAAAAGCTGACTTGACCTAAAAGCTACCCATTTCCTATAAAACTCTACTTCTCCTCATTCTCTCTCACAACTTTCCTCGAGCTCCTCCACCACCTCGCCACCTAGGTACTCCTTCCCTTCCTCCCTTCCCCCCTCCCCTCCCTTGCCCTCTCCTCTTGCTTCCCATCCCCTCTTCCTCTTCCTTCTCCGTGTTCCTTTTATTCTGCCTCTCACCCTTCCTCCATCCCGTCCTCCTCTCCCTCCCTTCCCTTCCCCTTTTGGCAATGATAAATCCTCTCCCTCCCTCCCCTTTCCCTTCCAGGTGACCTTTTTTTTTGCAAAGGCAGGGGCTTGGAGGTGAGGCAGCACTGGTGAGGAGGGGTTGTGGCCTGGGCAGTGCTAGCGAGGCCCGAGGGAGGGGGACCAAGGCTCGGGGGAGGGGTTGGCGAGGCAAGGCGGGGGAGAGGGGATGCACAGAGCGGGGAGGTGAGGTGAGGCGAGCGAGGCAGGGGAGAGGGGATGCGCAAAGCGAGGGAGAGGTCATAGGGCAGCGGGGGATGCAGGCAAGGTGGGGGAATGGGGGAGTGGAGGAGAGGTCGAGGGGGAGGCAGGAGGAAGGGTGATTACTCCCCCCCTCCCCGCCGAACCTATTGTGCGTGCAACAGGTTAACCTCCCCTAAGTCGCCCAAGGGAGGGGGCCTAGTGTGCGCGCAATAGGTTCGAGGGGGGTTAATCCCCTCTCCTTAAGGAAAGTGGGGGGTCCTTTCGGGCTCCCAAAAAAAATTTTAAAAAATAAAATTAAGTTTAAAAAATAAATTAATTTAAAATAAATAAAATAAAATTTTAAATAAATAAAATTTTAGAAAATTTAAAGTAAATTCTTTTATCTATGTTTATAAAATATTTTGAGTTAAATTATTTATATAATAAAATATTAGATAAAAAAATAGTATCTAGAAATATTTTTAAAAATTTTAACTTTTAAAATTTCAATTAATTTTTAAATTTTCAATATTTAAATATTTAATTAGCAATTTTTTTAATATTTTGAGTTTGAAAATCATTGTAATTCTCATTTTTTATTTTTGATTGCTTTGCAGAAAACTATTAGCTGGCAAGTCAATTGACATTGATAAGAAGAAAGGACTTAGCCTAGGTCAACTGCTTAATAAGACATGGGCTAGAAAGTGGTTGGCTTCAATGGATGCAGATGCCACACCTACAAAGGATCTAAGAGCTAAAATGCCAAAGGTTGTTGAGACAGAATATATGGACATCAAGAAAAAGGCCTTGCAGTCCACTACCCAAGGTAGAGCAATTGGTGGTTTAGATGATGGTTCTCCATTCAGCTTCTCCTATGATATCTTGCTATCAAAGAATGATACAAATTTTGCACACATCAATGGCATTGATACAGAGCGTTAGATGGTTCTTCAACCATGACCTTATAGACTCTAGAGTAGCCTACTAGTTAGGAACCTAGTAGCTAGGACCCTACTCACCAAGAACTTGGTCATGAGACTCTAGAGCAGCCTACTAGTCAGGTGCTTGGAACTGAAGAGTAGACTACTGGGCAGGACGATACTAGCCAGGACCCTGCTACTCTTAGAGCAACCTATTAGTTAGGACCCTGGTAGTCAAGGGCGCATTGAGGACATTGGTACTATCTTAGAGTAGCCTATTAGTCAAGACCTTGGTAGTCAAAGACCTGGAATTGAGGACATTGGTATTGAGAAATATGATGGCTGACGGCTTTGTAATCACAAGTTTTGAACTTCTATGTAAAGCGAATATCTAATAAAAAGTTAGCTACTCTTTTTATTTCTTTACTCTCATTATTGTGTATAAAGATTGTTTATGAGTTTCATTTTATACTTAATGGTGTATTTTAAACTTTATGTCAATGTATTTTTACAGTTAAGGGTGTTTTTTAATACCAAGTGAGTTGTATATGTACACCACTTACACATAAAAGGATTTATGTACACTACCTTTCTAAGGGGTTTATGTACATGACCTTTCTAAAAGAAATGGTCATAAAGGTGTGTGTGTACACCACTTATACATAAAGGTGTGTATTTACACCACCTTTCTAAGAGAATTGGTCATCTATTGATGTTCTTAGGTGATAGTAGCTCAATTCATATGAGAAGTTATGAAGATGTTTATGTAGACCACCTTTGTAAGAGATTTGGTTATGCATTGATGTTCTTAGTATGTAAATGTAGGTCAATATGTACACCACCTTTCAAAGAGAATTGGTGATGTATTGATGTTCTTAGGTAATAGTAGCTCAATGTAAACATTGAAAAGTTTTTGAATGAAGGCCAATACATGTACACCACCTTTCAAAGAGAATTGGTGATGTATTGATGTTCTTAGATAATAGTAGCTCAATGTACTCGCAGATACTTTAATAGCAAGATTTTCATGATCATAGTAAGCAGTAGAAGAGTATACTATCTATCCTTTAGTAAGATATGTATCATAAGAAGTATGTACTTAATCACCAAATCTTTTGTTTTGAGTTGTCAAATCTAGTTCAAAAAACAACATTACTAGTATATTAAAAAATTTTGGACTATTTTTTTGTCCATTTCTCAAATTGGACTGTACACAAGTCCAAAAATTTTGAATAGTGTGTTTAGCCCTTATGTTGATTTTATTTGATTTCTATCTGATAATATCCCTTTTTAGGTGTCCTTTTGGCCTTAAGAAAGTTTAATAAAATTTTTCAAGAATTAATAGAAAGTTTCTTTTCTTTTAGAAAAAACAATGAAAGTCTAACAAATTTATTTCAACCTTGATTTTTTTTAAATAAAAATTTTGTGCATTTCTCTCTCTCTCTCTCTCTCTCGCTCTATATATATATATTTTTATTTATTTATTTATTTATTTATTTATTTATATATATCTGTGTGTGTGTGTGTGTGTGCATACATACTCTCTCTCTCTCTCTCTCTATCTATTTATTTATTTATTTATATTTATATTTGTTTGTGTTCATCCTATAATTCAACTACTTATCTATCTTCCTCAATCAAATAACATTGAAAAATTCAAAATCGTTCACTTCATTACTTCAGGGGGCCCTTAAATGAAACAATCAATGCTATTTATTCACTCCAAATCAACCCTTCAAAATTCAATAATCCTATTTATCTTTCATGAAACACTCCAAAATCTCTTGTATTCCAAGTTATGTTGCTTCCATCATACAAGAGTGCAAGTGCATTACAGAAAAGAGTATCAATATTTTCACTACAGGATATGAAGTTTTTATAGCATAAGCTAACATATAGAAATTGAAAAGGAGACCAAAGCTGCCCCAAATCTATCATCACCATTCATCTTCACCAAAAACCCTGATACAGTCAGCTGTGGGGAAACCATGTGAACTAGGATATACATATGAACTCCAAAAAACTTCCTGAGTTCTACCAAAACCATTATGTGTATGATAAAGCCATATATGGCACGGTCCTTTATCAAAGTTCTCATTCTTATCCAAAGGATGTATGCAAAAAGAAGTAATACTATAGGATCTATAGAAGTGTTCTTCCATCTCGCCAGTAATATTTAATGTGTGAGTGCAACATTAAAAAATATTCAACTGCAAATCTGGTTGAGAAGTGTGCCAACTCACCTGCATCCATCCACAAAAAAGGCAAGTTAGAACAAGGACCTTTTAATGTGGGACTACAGGCCTCCATGCTAGCACACAGTTGCTATCCATGTCACCCAACTTGATTTGCAATAATTCATATTATAGCACTTGAACTCCCAAAAATATTCAGGAAATGGTAATAAAAAATTAAGTAAGTGACAGTAAACTACCCTGGTAGTAGAGATTATAACTAAGAGTGATTCTTGTGTGTTCCTTTTCTTAAAAAACCATCTATACATGATCAGGGATAATATCATTAGTCTCCCAAGCTTCTTTCTCCTTATAAATTAGGGAGAGGACAGCTAAGTATCTAACTTATATATCACTTTAATAATGCAACTTATGAAAAATTAGCTCTAGTATAAAAGTTTCATACAGCCATATTTCAATAATGCAAAACATTACTTCTCAGGTCGAACAAAGGTCCCCATAATGCTAATAGTTACACCACTTCCCTGAACTAGTAGAGGATGAAATGAGAGGCCTGCATTGAAATACAAAGTGACATCCAATTTATTTCTCTATTCGTCGAGTTTATTGTAAGGAATTATAGTAGAAGGCTCAGAAGATATTTCCTGGCCCGAATATATTCAGAGTATTGTGAATATATCAACTATGGGTCAGCATCTCTGTCGTCAAGCCTATCATAGTAGCGCTTCATGGATCATTTCTATGGATAAATCCAAGTTCAGAAGTGCTGATACAACATATCTGGAACTCAACCCTTCCACGAATCCCATCCCATTGTCAGGTCTCCGACCTATGAACATATGGGCAGCTTTGATATAGCCATGCGCAGTGTGTAATCATTTTATGGATGCATGTTCATAGCATCAGGCTCACGTGGATGTAATTCATGCACAATCCTCAGATACGAAGTGCCACAAGTTAGTCTAAACCTTCATATATACAAGTGTGTTAGTTAACTATCTATTGGTATCATATCATGATAGTATGCTTCACCAAGGATTTGCAATTTTCCCTAGAGTGTGATGCTTATTTGGTCAATGTTATTCTATGGACAAAAATTCCTATATCTTGTTATTCTATGGGACAAGAATTCCTATCTCTTGCCATTCTTTTATTTTGTTTTGAATGCATGTATCTTCTGTGTGTGGTACTTACATCCACCAAACATCTCATGGAGAACTCTTTCCCCCCACCTTATGTATTTTTGTGAGCATTTTCTCACTCACTTGGGATAAGATCTTTCTTTGTGCTTTGAGGGTGGCTTGAGCTAGCATTCAATGAGTAGTGGGCATGGTGTTGGATTGGGGGGGAAGGGCATTGTGATGTGGGGATGGGCAAAATTGGGTCAGGAGGGAGGAAGCAGCATCGATGCATGGAGATGTGGGAGGGGTGATGTTCAGGTGAAGCTATGTATGAGGTTGGCAAAGACTAGGAACATGACAACAAGCACCAAGGAAACCCAACAACGGTCCTGAGAAGGCACCCTCTATGACCACTACCAAATGGCAACAATTGGCAACCCTCTCTATCAAGAACCCATCAGATTTCTCCCACACTTCCCCATGGTCCAAGCGAGTGTTCTTTGGTAGTCCTTTGATAAACTGTACTCTCCTATCTTTGTGGCTTGCTTTGCATAACCTGCTAATAGCCTTGGGTAGTGCAGGATGTAGTTTCCTTCAACACTGTGTCTAGATATTGTAGCTCTTTGATATTTGTCTCCTCCACTTGTTGATCCTTCCCTATCACACAATCCATCTCTTCCTGGAGCTTCTGCATCATTCCCATCGCCCATCCTATGGTAGAAGACATCTCTGTGCCTCCCCCCATGAGTTTGTCCACAAACGAATGGTTGTTTGAGATTGTGAAATACTTGGTGTCACACCCATCGATGAAATATGAAAGACAATAGGCAACGGTGGAAGAATATGCTTGCTACGGATTCTGAAATTTACAAGGCTCAATAGTGTGAGTATGAAGACGACCGCAGAGGATTGCTTATGAGAAGCACAGCCTTGCGTTAATCTTTTTATTGAATACCAAGAGCATTTGTGAGCATGTCTTTCAACACTTCATCCTATGTCTGCTGCATGCGCACAAGGAACTTTAAACTTTTTCTATATAGTAAATTTGTCTATAGCTAGATAGAAAGAGACATTTTCTAGTTAGAAAGGGAAATGTTTTTTAATGTATCTAGAGAATTGGGTTTCCTAGGTATGGTGCCATATCTATATAGTAAAATAAACTCTCTGTATAGTAAAATACCCAAATTTGCTATATAGTCATCAACTTCTATCTAGGAAATCACATAGGCTAGTAAGTCTATTTAGTAAACTATAATCTCTAAAATACAACACATAGCCAGTAATAATCTTCTATCTAGGAACCATATAGTAAAATACAAGACATACCTCAAATTTGCTATAGTAGTCATCTTCTATCCTTTAAATTTATTATTTATATAGTAAAATATAACGCATGCCTCAAATTTTCTATATTGTTATTATTGCTAGTTAGTTATCGAGTAACTACCACTAAATCAACTGATAGCTACTGGTTACGAGATTATAGCTACCATTTAATAGACTAGTAGATACAATGAACTGGAATTGACTAGTAGCTTACCAAATAATTAACTAGTACTTGCCACATGATAAATTCCTTTCTCTGATGGCTCCTCTGGTTTGGTGGTAGCAATTGCTAGCTTTCACTTAATAATTGGTAGCTACCCCTATGCTAATGGCAGAAATTGCCAGCTAATGGTACCTACAAATTAATTGAATGGCAGCTACCAATTGCTACATGTTAAAAAATGCTCATATTGGTCACAAGTGGTGGCTACTAGTAGTCGATTATTTAATAGCCACCACTTAATTAACTAGTAGCTATGTGCTAATGGTAGTAATTAGCAACTAATGGTAGCAAATAGTAGCAATTTAGGTAATTCTTGCTACTAATTACTACTACCAAACTAGAACAATCATCAAAGAAAGGAATTTGTCATAGGTGGTAGCTACCAGTCCATTAGTAGCTGGTAGCTACTACTTGGTCACATGAAAGCTACCACAAAACCAAAGAAAAAATATCAAAAAGTAAGTGGTGGTAGATATTAGTGGATCAATAGCTAGCAATAATATCCAATAGCAAGCGTTGGGTAGTAGTAACAAGCAAAAGCCAAGAAGTACTAGTAGTCATGAGTCTCATCCTAGCTACTAACACTTATTGTTTGTTAATTGGAACTAGCAAAAATAGTTCTTAGAAGCCACTAAAATCTTGCTAGAAAGCTACCATAGAAAATTAAGGAATGAACATCTGATTCTTGAAGGAAAAAAAAACCATATGCATTGGAAATAGCACTAACCATAGGCTGGTCAAGAAGATGCACAGTCTAGGTATTTTTTGTAAGTTTTTCTCCCAAGAAGCTTTTGGCACACACCCTTTTAATTGGGTAAGACACTATCTCCTTCACCTCTTTTGTAATTACACCCTTTATGCATGGTTTCATTCACACAAATGTAGCGATAGCATCTCCTAATGCAATCAAGATCTTGTTGCATAGATATTCTTATGATGCACTAACTTGACCTTAGCTCCATCGGAATAGTGAGTGTCTCTTGTGTGTGCACCATACTATTTCTTCTATCATGTATAGCTATTTGTAAGCTTTTGAGCAATGAGTGTCTCATCATTTGCTTATTTCATTGCAAAAATGAATATCGAAATGAGCCTATGCACTATGTGTCCATTCGATGGGTCACTTGACTATGGGTCATGCAAACAGCTCTTATCAAGTAGTATGAGGAAAGAGAAAGTGTGGATATTGCAGCAAAGGAACTTAGCAAGAACTCAACAAGGAAACTCCATCGATGAAAATTTTGAGAAGATTTTGTTAACTATTTCAAGTAACATACAACAAGTGTGGACAAGGAGGCAAAGGTTGAAATTGTCAAAAGTGTTGGGCACCCATTATTGTGAGAGCTGCAACTTCAAGTTCACAGGTAGTTGAAGATCATGAACGAATTTTGTTAGGTACATGAAGAATCCCAAATCTCTAAAGAGTCGTTTTTGAAGAGGGCAAGCATAATGTTACCTTTTAAGTCATTTTTTGTTGAGATGGATGTAAAGTCTCTCTCTCTCTCTCTCTCTCTCTCTCTCCCGCTCCCTCCCCCCCCCCCCCCTCTCTCTCTCTCTCTCTCTCTCTCTCTCTCTCTCTCTCTCTCTCTATCTATCTATCTCTTTCTCCCTCCCTCTCCCCCCCCTCGTCTCTCTCTCTCTCTCTCTCTCTCTCTCTCTCTCTCTCTCTCTCTCTCTCTCTCTCCCCCTCCCCCCATCTCCCCCCCCTCCCCCCCCCGCCCCCCCCCCCTCTCTCTCTCTCTCTCTCTCTCTCTCTCCCTCCCTCCCTCTTTCTCCCTCTCTCCCTCTCCCTCTCTCTCTCTCCCCCCCCTCCCTCTCTCTCTACCTGCCTCCATATGTTCACATGGATTGCAAGAGAAATCTAAGAGATAGAAAACTGAGAGGTATGCAGGTGTCTAAGACAGAGAACTGTGTTTGTGTGAGAGAGATACCACTAGACTTGTAGGTGGAAGAGAGAGAGACACAGAGAGAGAGGCCACAGGCACATGAGAGCTCGAGATAGAAATAAGAGACAAAAAATTCAAAATGCACAAGAAAGAAAAATTCAATGATGGAGCGGGGAGGTAATGAGCATTGCATCTAAATGATCATAGCCCTGTGTTAGTCAATTGGGCCCACTTTGTTGAGCAAGCTATGCAACTCGTAGAGAAGCACGGTGATTTGGGGGCAAAGATTGCTCGGTGTGAGGAAAAGGAAAGATGCATGAGGAGGGGTCTAGCACGGGAGGACCACGAGACAAGGTCGACAACATCCAACCCTGCACCTTCATCATCATTGAATCGAATCTCCAGCATGGCTACCACTAGTAGGCCTGGATTCCCGCATGTTGGTATTGGTAGGGAAGAGCTAGCTAACCTAATTACCAATGTTGAAGTGGCTCAGGAAAAAATGAAAAGTAGGAGGGAATTGCTCCATGAGGCACAGACCTCTTTTGAGCTATCATCTTCGGAACTCCACAGGGCTAAGCGGATGTCCTCCAAGGCCTACGACATATCGGAGATCCAGGCAGGCCTACATGAACTAAAGCACTTAGGAAGTGCTGCATGCGATTGCTGTCGAAAGTAGAAGCGTTGTACTCCCAACCAGATGTAGAAGGTATCCGGAAGATAGTGGCAGATAAAAAGGTATTTCTCTTGTGCTTATTTTTTTCGTTAGTGTGTTTTTATGTGCTTTTGTTTGCTTGCATGTGCTTTCATGTATTGTTGTGTTGTGCTTTGAGTCTTGTACGACCTCTAATGAAATATGTTTAGGTGTCCCTTGAGGGGTCCCCTTTAGGGGCAAGGGCCACCTAAACTTGTTTGTCAATATGTCCCTTGCCCCTTAAGGGGACCCCTCAAGGGACATATTGACGAAGGCCACATTGGTTTTGTCTACATATTCTTTTTGTGCTCTTTGGTGCTTTTATGTGCTTTCAGGTGTGCTTTTATGTGCTTGCATGTTTTTTTGGTGCTTTTATGTGGTTTGAGGTGTGCTTTTATGTGCTTTTTGGTGCTTTTATGTACTTTTAGGTGTGCTTTTATGTGCTTGCATGTGTTTTTAAGTGATTTAGGCAGTTTCATGTCCTTTATTGTGCTTTTATGTGTGCTTTTTTGTGCTTTTATGTGCTTTGAGGTGTGCTTTTATGTACTTTTAGGTGTGCTTTTATGTGCTTTTAGGTGTGCTTTTATGTGCTTGCATGTGTTTTTTTGTGCTTTGTATGTGCTTTATGCAGTTTCATGTGCTTTATTGTGCTTTTATGTGTGCTTTTTTTGTGTTTTTTTGTGCTTTTGTGTGCTTTGAGTTGTGCTTTTATGTGCTTTTTGGTGCTTTTATGTGCTTTTAGGTTGCTTTTATGTGCTTGCATGTGTTTTTTTGTGCTTTTATGTGCTTTGAGGTGTGCTTTTATGTGCTTTTATGTACTTTTAGGTGTGCTTTTATGTGCTTGAATGTGCTTTTTGTGCTCTATATGTGCTTTATACAGTTTCATGTGCTTTATTGTGGTTTTATGTGTGCTTTTTTTGTGTTTTTTTGTGCTTTTATGTGCTTTGAGGTATGCTTTTATGTGCATTTTGGTGCTTTTATGTGCTTTTAGGTATGCTTTTATGTGCGTGCATGTGCTTTTTTATGATTTTATGTGTGCTTTTTTGTACTTTGAGGTGTGATTTTATGTGCTTTTTGTGCTTTTATGTACTTTCAGGCGTGCTTGCATGTGTTTTTTTGTGCATTGTATTTGCTTTATGCACTTTCATGTGCTTTATTGTGCTTTTATGTGTGCTTTTGTGTGCTTTGAGGTGTGCTTTTATGTGCTTTCATGTTTTTTTTGTGTGCTTTTTTTGTGCTTTTATGTGCTTGCATGTGTTTTTATGGATAATTTAAGGGTCATAGGTGTGTTTTTATGTGCTTGCATGTGTTTTTTAATGCTTTTTTGTGCTTTATGTGCTTTGAGGTGTGCATTATGGTGCTTTTTTGTTGCTTTTATGTACTTCCAGGTATGCTTCTATGTGCTTGCATGTGTTTTTTTGTGCTTTATGCAGTTTCATGTGCTTTATTGTGCTTTTATGTATGCTTTTCTATGCTTTTATGTGCTTTGAGGTGTGCTTTTATGTGCTTTTTGGTGCTTCTATGTGCTTTCAAGTTTTCTTTTATGTGCTTGCATGTGTTTTGTTGTGCTTGTTAGATATGCTCAATGCCCCACCCTCCTGGTAACCACCAGTGGTCCAAGGTGCTCAAGTTGTAAGGCCCCCATATGAGGAGAAGCCATGTGTGAGCCCAGGACACTGGATGGATCTTGACTTGCATGTCAAATGAGGTCTATCAATGAGACTGTTGATGGTAGAAAGGTGATCGTGTGGGAGCCCCTTATTCTTGCTGGGGCTTGAGGGCCAGCGGCCCCCCTAGTGGGGGTTTGAGGGCGAGAGCCCCCGTATAGGGAATATTCCCTGAATATTCCATGGATGACTAGTCGGTTCCACCGACTAGGTTGACTGGTCGGCTCCACCGACTAGGTCGACTGATCGACTCCACCGACTATGTTGATCTGACTACCATCCTCATAGCTATAAAGAGGCGACCTCCCTAGTCCATTGTATCATATCAGTTCAGATCAGATCAGATCTTCTAGCTAGTAGCTCTTCACCTAGTATCTGTCTAGATCGCCATCTAAGCTCCATTGTGGGAGCACACGGGTGGACGGAGCCATCATCTGTACTACATTAGTATTGAAGGAAAAGTTTGTTCCTCTCCAGTTTGCTGTGTACTCTATATTCTTTGTTCAGTTTCTGTTCGACTGCGCTGTGTAATTTAACAGTGCTTTTATGTGCTTTGAGGTGTGCTTTTTTCCTGGGGGATTCACAAGAGGAAACTTATGATATCACGTGAGTGTACAATAGGGGTTTTTTTTTAATGAGGCATAAGCTTATACATTAGGGGTGGGGGGCCTTTTATTTTTTCCCAATATTGAATTTAAGTTAGGGGGGCCATGCCATATTTAAGAGGGGGGGACATAGTATAGGCTACCTTGGATAACTAGTCCAAACAAGTTTGGTTTTGTGTATGGTTTTAAATAGTCATAGGGAAAGTAATCTAAATTTTCTTATTGTGTGATCTAAATGCTTGAGAAAGAATGTAGATTTAAGGAAAGGGGGGACATAATAGAATTTTGGTGGTATCTTATAAGCTTAAATAGGGGTGTTTTATCATCCTACATGGATCTTAAATAGGGGGTTTTCTTGAAGTTCATGCACGCAGGTGACATCCCCCTTTCATGAAGAGTGAATCCCCCGGGGCTTTTTTGTACTTTCAAGTGTGCTTTTATGTGTGCTTTGTATGTGCTTTATGTAGTTTCATGTGCTTTATTGTGCTTTTTTTTGTGCTTTTATGTGTGCCTTTTGTGTGCTTTTTTGTGCTTTTATGTGCTTTGAGGTGTGCTTTTATGTGCTTTCATGTATTTTTTTATGTGCTTTTTTTGTGCTTTCAAGTTTGTTTTATTTGCTTACTTGTGCTTCCATGTGCTTTCTTGTGCTTTTTGTGTGCTTTTTTGTGCTTTAATGTGCACGTGCTTGTGCTTCCATGTGCTTGCTTGTGTTTTTGTTTCCATGTGCTTTTTTATGTGATTTATGGTGTTTTCATGTGAATTTATGTGCAAAGTCTGGTCAATTCGCAGCAGGAGAGATACAAACAAGCGCTACAACAGTATAACTACTGTGTGCAACTTAAGGAGTGGGCAGAACACTCCTTGCAGCTTACAGTTTCTCCACAGCCTGTCACACCAACTGTTGTAGTGTCTGACAAAGTATTCATTGGACCATACACAACATGTTCTGCATGTGGTTTTGATTTTGATTCTTCGTGCTTGGAGGTGTTCTCACTGCCCTACAAACATGTCTACCACTTTATGTGCTTTGTGCACATATGTTTGGTGAAAGGGATGTGTGTAGAGAACAATTGTATGCAAACAGTTCGAGAACAGTTCCTCCAAGGGTGAAGAAGATGCTTGGATTGCCTCCTCCTGAAAAAGGTAACACATATATTTATCCAACTGTGGGCAATTATTTACATTTGCTTCTTATCATTTCTCCTTACCAATGCTTGGTTTAGTTGCTAATGTCCATTGTTTCTTCTAGAATAATTTTCTAGTGCAACCGTGCAAAATATTACAGATAACACCACTGAAGCTGAGCAAAACCCAGATGATCAGCATAAAAACCTAGTTTTGGAAAATCCAGGAGGAATATTCGAGGAGATGCACAGTGGTTTTGTTGAAGACTGCGGAGGGTTCGCATCTGGAAGTGAATGCGAGTTTATGCAACAGCTGCGTGGAAAGAGGGGGAGAAGTGTTGGTTACAGGAGGGAAAGCCCTCTAAGCACACCGGAGACCACGTCATTTAAGCACGCCGGGACCAGCGGAGACCACCAGAGGCCACACCATCAAAGCGGCATGTCGAAGTTGAGGGTGCACATGTGTCTCCAAAGAAGACACCACGAAGATCTCCTAGGAGGAAAGAAGAGATTGAGGAGGAGCTCTCAAAGAGGACGGTGAAGATAAAGAGGGAGAGGATCCAAATGTCAAGGCATTGAAGTTACATTTTTGCCTTTAAAATTTCATCCATTAAGAAAAATGTTGTGTCCAATGTGATGCTTAAACACGTAGGTTTGTCATGTCAAGTCGCTTGCTTCTTGAGCAATGAGAACTTGAACTTCGTGATGTGCCAAGCTGCGCACATAGAATGATTGTGAAATCGAAGATGAACAAGAGGTTGCAGGCAACAAGTTGCGGTAAGTTGGAAATCTTGTTGTTGTGATTGGGAAATTCAAAAGAGTGGCGAGGGGGGCGGAATGCAGCCACGAGAAGGAACCACCCATGCGCACGTTCTCCTGCTGTTGCCCACGTTTTTCGAGCAAGGCACGAACAGGCACGCTTGGGCCTCACTATTCTGCATTCAGCAATCAACGGGCCAGGACTCATCGCGCCTCACCCAGCTGCAAGATTGATTTTCATGCATAAGCAACCAAGTACCGGGTAGATCTGCGATGTAGAAGAAACGTCGGTTCAGTTGCAATGCAGCTTCCTGCCTTTGGCAACACCATCACGTGATTTGCAATGCAGCGTCCCGCCTTGCCCCATCTTAGACCTAAGCTCGCCACTTTCGTCTTCAGCCTCCAGGTGATTCTCGCCCTGCTCGTGATCCTCGTCAGTGCCACCAGCCTCTTCCGCCTCTATTCCACGGGTGTCTTCTCTCGAGCGGATGCTTTCCGTAGTACTGGTGGGAGTGCCGCTGGGGATGAGGTGGTTTCCATGACGAGCAGAATCACAGAGTTGCAAGCGAGGGTGAAAAAGACAATCGAGCATCCGTCGGCCCCATCCGACGAGAACTGGCAAATCCAACAGAATGTCTTGTTGTCGGACGTTCTCTTACTTCTCGACCACGTCAATACTTACTTGCTGAATTTGCAGCTCTCGCGGATGAAGGTTGTAGGCGATACTACTGCTGAGGGCGTCGTAGTAGAAGAAGGAGACGAAGCAGACGAAGAAGAAAGAGATACGTCACCTCTGGCGAATTTCTTCTTGACGGAAGAGATCCGCAAGTACCTGAGGGTGAAGGAGAGTCGCTACAAGAAGAAAACATTTCTGGGAGCCAACAGTTCCGTGGGCGCGATCGGGCATGCGTGCGTGGCCATGAAGGCAGAGCTGGAGGAGTACATGGACTACGACGTGGGAGATCTGTGCAAAGACGATTGGCCACTGGGTCAGAAGCTGATGGTGCACGGGTGCGATCCGCTGCCGCGCAGGAGGTGTATGGCGAGGGCACCGCCACTGTATCAGAAGCCGCTACCAATGAACGAATCGTTGTGGGCGATCCCGGACGATCGGAACGTGAGGTGGTCAAAGTACACCTGCAGGGATTTCGAGTGCTTGAGGAACAGCAGCAGGAGGAGGGGATTCTTCAAGTGCTCGGATTGCTTCAAGCTGGAGGAGCAGGAGGCGAAGAGATGGGTGAGCAATTCGACGATGGAGGCTGATTTCGTGATAGAGGACGTGCTGAGGCTGAAGCCAGGAGAGATCCGAATCGGCTTAGATTTCAGCGTGGGAGTGGGAAGCTTTGCAGCTCGGATGCGGGAGCACAATGTCACCATTGTGTCTTCCACGCTCAACGTGGGAGCTCCCTTCAACGAGATGATCGCCCTGCGTGGCCTCCTTCCCCTCTACATCTCGCTTAACCAGCGCCTCCCTTTCTTCGACAACACCCTCGACCTCATCCACACCACCCTCTTCTTCGATGGATGGATCGACCTCCAGTTCTTGGACTTCGTCATCTTCGACTGGGATCGCGTCCTCCGCCCCGGGGGCTTGCTCTGGATCGATCGATTCTTCTGCGAGAAGAAGGATATGGATGACTACTTGTACATGTTCTCGCAGCTCCGCTACAAAAGGCTCAAGTGGGTTGTCACGCGGAAACTGGACAAGGATGACAAAGAGCTCTATTTCTCTGCCGTCTTGGAGAAACCAGCCCGGCCTTTCTAAGCAAGCAAGAAGAGCTACTTACAAGTTACAACCCTCTGCAGTAAGTACCAGCTGCCGTTCTGAATTTCTGTTCACTTAGCAAGCTCAATTCATCACAGTTCCACTCTATACAATGGCCAAACTACTACTTGTTCTTGACGAAAAGGCAGTAAGTGCTCGCCCCTCAAGAACACCCTCTTATGTAGCATTTTAAACAAAAATAATCATCATCACGCCCATTCGAAACTTTACGAGTAGTTGAATCTTTTGTATACGCTCCCTTGGGGGCCACATTAGAGAAACAAAGCATGGTTATTTTCAAGGTCCCAATATAACATACTCACATGCAAGAATTTGTTGCCTACTTCCATGGGTCAAGTAAAGATTTTTAATAGTAATTGTGATGCATAGAGTGATCCATCAATCTCTACAAATGTCCTTCCTTGAAGACATTTTCTTTGCCATCACACGAATTGTAGCCCTCATGACTTTTATATTGTCTCCTTTTATACATCCCCCATATAAGGCCAATTGCATTTCCAAGACTCATGACATGTCAACATCTCTAATACATATGTGAGAAAATTGTGTTGAAATCGAATAATAGAGCATCAAAAGTGGAACTATGCTAAACATAAAGAATATCATGGAATTGTAGCAAAATCTAGATGCTTCCCACACTATGCTAGAATTATAATTAGAAATAGTGTGCAACAAAACACAAAACTAGGTTCAAAACAGGGCAGAAGTAACATGACATAGACTGAAGATGTTGATGATGAACTACTGATCCTCAAACTAGCTGAGTTAGAAAATAGCCATAGTTTCTAGAAACTATGCTAGTAGAAAACAAAATCCAAGGCTTGGAGGTAGAACTGTGATTACATTGAGCGACTATTGTAGACAACAAACAACAAGCATCATTGATGAAGCTAGTCGAGATACAGTTTCTTGAACTAGATTTATCCTGAGAACTACACTAGAACTTGAGATAGATTTGCCAAAGTTTGAAATAGCACCAAACAAAATTATTTGTGCTTCAATCCACACAAAGGCAAAAATGCATTGCAAGAATGAGTTGAAGATCTTGAAAAGGCATTGGATTTTGCAAAATTATGTTGTGTAGATAGAAGCTAGTTTGCAGTCTCTCTTTCAAACAATGAATGGTCATGAGAAATTCACTGTAGCTATGACTAGAAGGATCCTCAGCACTATGGCTAGACAACAAAGCACTATACAAGTACCAGTAACAAAGCATGCATGATGTAGTTAGTGACAACACAACATCCAATGGCAACTAACAATGGTATCTCATGGCATCATGTGGCATATGATTTTATGCAGTGGCTCTTGTGTGCAATGAGACAAGAACTCATGATGGTTCACTACCAATATCAGATTAGGGTTGCCAAGCCATTTTGACAAAAAAATATGTATTGATGGGGGGGGATTGATATCTATTGATGGTAACACAATGGAGAAGAATTTCTCAACAAGACAAGGCTTTAAAATTGCAAAGCATATGAGTAAAGTTTATAATATATGGTAAATTTTACATGTTCAAGCCCCAGTCCTTCCAAGCTCTTATAGTAGCTCATGATTAATGACATCGATATACATATAAAGAGTTTCGAAGTTATATTAACAACTTTATTAGTTAATGAAGTGGAACTAACATATCTCTTATGCATATTGTGATACATGCAAGACTTTAAGAACAAATGCTTCTCATGCTCTAATTTTCCACAACCTTGATCAATTGCCCCTCTTTGCAACCTTAGTCATAGAATTTATTTAGAGAAGTTCTCTTCAAATACCGTGGCTACTTTGTGATGATTGTCCCCTTGATTCACATCTCTCAAGTAATTGGAATCAAATTATTACATGTCATCGATAATATAAGGCAAAGCTCCATGCTTTTAAAATTCTCTTACAATGATTCTTTCTTTTGGTTTAATAAGCCTTTACTTTCTAATTATTCCCAAACTAAGCGCAAGTCTTCCAACAAGGAAATCCAAAGGCTAAATTAAGGACGATAACTTAAAACAAATAATAAAGACATGTAGTCATGTATCCATTTAAATATATGTTTATATATACAAAAGGACTCACAAGCTATCTTTCTTCTTGGCTAGTTCGAGTACATCAAGAATAGGGGTCTTTGAATCCCCTAGTGGATTCCTAGATAACATCTAGCCACAACAACACTAATATCCTCCTCTTTTACTACCAAAGACATAACCTTGCTGTCAATGCCCTGCCATGAATGTTCGATCCAAAGGCATTGATAACAGCCAGGCGATGTACCAAAATGACTTTGTCGGCATTTCGAGTCATGTTGGAGTATCCGATAGCGTGCGACAATGCTTTGCACTTCAGCAGCTCCGAAGGACCTCGAGGAGAAATTTTGCTATAAAAGACCAGGATATGCTCTGTGACTTTGCCAAGGTAATGGTATCAAGATGAAACCTGAGAGCAACACAATGTCTTGGATATAAATAAGAGTCCTTGTCCTAAAGTGTAGAATCCCCCAAATTAGTAGGGTTCCTCCTTAATTTGAGCAGTAGTAGAGGTAGGGGGAGTGGGGACTGGGGCAAAAGTAGAGGGAGCATTAGCTAGGGAAGGGATAGCTGAAGAGAGGTTCCCACTCTTCCTTTTGTTGGAAAAAGAATCCATCTCTGTTTATATCCATTGGTCATGAGTATCATTATAGTTTAAGATGGCTTCATCAAGGCTCTCTTGTTCATCTCCCACCAAGAAGAGAAGAGTTCATCATCATTTAGTATAAACCTAATTAACCTAAAAGTTGTTTCTAGTAGTCCAAATAAACCATAGTGCCTAAGCTTTAATCTATGCCTAGTTCACCCATTTCACTTTAAGGGCATCCCCAAAGAGGATTTCTTTTTGAGCTTTTGTATCTACATGAATTTCCAGACTCTTCTAGCATGAGGGAAAACTAGAAATAGATGAAAAATGCCTTCTTTGCATCCTAAGCACCTCTTGCAATTTCTAACTCCTTTACCAATGATCAAACCCTAGACATTTTTCCATACAACCATATGGAGAATGAGCCAAAGAAGAGTGGATGCCCTTTTAGGAATGGATTTACTCCTTATTTTGCAAAACCTAGATTTTCATTAGTAACTACTATCTTGTAGCTTCCACCTAGTGTTAAGGACTCTAAAAACTTATTCAATGATAGAAACAACAGTAGGGATGGGGAAAAAATGAGAGTTGCCAATCCATCTAAATTCCATCTTGTAAACCAAGGATGCACTCCCTTTCCACTGTTTTTCTCCCTTTCAAAGATCAATCCTACCCATGACTTGTAAAACTCCCTCTTGATCTTTGGCCATATTTTCCACCTCGTTAATTTTGTTCCTATCTTTGGAGACCTTTTTTATTAAGTATCCTATCTTTGGAGACCTTTTTTATTAAGTATCCTAGCTTTCTCAAATTCATTGTCCTTGAGGGGTTTCCTTTAAAGATTATTGGAATGCTCCCTTTCTTGAGAACATAATTTGTCTTTTCATGTCCTCAAAGGACTTCCATAGAGACTGTTAAAATGACACCCTCTTCCTTTGGATTTTTGCAGAAGGCCCATCTCACTTTTGAGACTCTTGTGTCTCCTACCCAAAGAAAGGATTTACAAGTTTAGCACAAAATCATCTACATATGGCAAAATTAATTGCTAGCAATGGAACCTCTCCATACAATATGCCCATGAATTATGAAAATTCATTAATGTAGAGTCCAAATGTGGAGGGCCAGACAATAGTACCCTTTATTAAAATCGATGGTTAGTAACTAGCTCCCCAAACCTATCTTATGTGTAGTATAGAACCTACGTCTATGACCTTGTGATTTAAATTGATAGCTACCCATAAAGCATCATTCTAATCAATGTCTAATTCCTAGAGTTGTGAGACAAGTCAGGTCTTTACCATCACAATAGAGCCATTATAGTTGGTAATGGTTGCAAGCTCTTACTGTCATGCCTACATAAGGATTCCACGGGGCCATTTTGCACTTGGGCATTACAACTGGCTACATGGGGCACTTGCCATGAGAAGTGTGTGGCCCAGCAACAAAGAGGCAAGATTGGCATGGTCATTTGAGCTTGAAATGTCCTAGGATAGGGCTGTACATGCTGCCTAGGGGTCAAGGATATATAGGGCCAAGTAAGCCATCCAAGTGAAAGATGAGTAGACAAGGCTAGCCCTCTTGTGGGGTTGGTAAGTCAGAATTGGGCATGAAGGGCCCCTAGTTAGCATACCTATTTCTAAGCTTAGTTGGCATGTTGAAGGGGAGGGGAAATACACGCCATCCTCTTCTTAAAAAGGGATCCTTATTCCCTATAATCTCCATTGATAACAAGCCACATATATCCAAAGGGCATGTGGCTAGGAGGACGGAGCTATGGGGCATAGATGAGCACATTTGCTTATATGATAGCATTCTCTTGGATTATTAGGTTAGCCCTCTAGTTGCCTATGTGTTGAGTTAAAAGGTCCCTAGTAACACCCTTGGGTTTTCCCTTGACCATATATTGTGGTGCATGCTAATAAATGTTTCTTGCTATCTATGGTTGATGTGTTCCTACGGCACCACCACCACCAAATAGCACACTCTTTCCTTGTGTCTGAGTTATTTCTTAATATCCAAGAGGATCCCATCTGGACCATCACACTGTACTTCAATGTTTTCTTAGTTTTTCATCGACTTGCCATTTAATGAAGCATCCTTAAGGCATTAGTTGATGCACACTGGAAGGAACGAGCAGAGATGAGGAAATAAGCAAAAAACGAGCTAGAGGATGCAATCTGAAAAAGCTCAAGAGAGACATAGTGTAGAGAATTAACTTCTTTTGTTCCAATGTACACCATTTTATCCATGCTCTCTTGGCTAGGCTAGAGCACTTGGATTAGGCCCAATGGTTCATATAGACTTGCACCACAGCAACATCTTGCTTGATTTTATTTCAAATGGTGCATGTTGAGTTGGGACCATTGATTGGAGAATGGTAAAATATATTTCAAAGAACTTTACAAAGGCTTTCAAAAAAATCAAGCGATGTTAGGATGAGTGTAATGAGCATTGGGCATGGAAGATTCTCAAGGGAAACAAGACCATGCTTGAAAACATTGTCTTGCACAATAGTTATAGGGTTTTGTAGTACAAGTGAGTCAAAGTACACAATCTAACGAGTTTTCCCTTGGCAAGATATCACCAAAATAGTAACATTTTTCTTTTATGTCTATAAACATTTCAATTTGGGTATTTGCATGCTTGACCATGCACACTTGTCCATTTTGATATACGTTGGTCATAGATGATGACAAAAACCCCATCGAAGAGGCCTGCACTTGAAGATGCCATGCAAAAAAGGTTGGAATAATAGAGGAAGGAGCTTAGAAGACTACACTAAGTACCTAGTCTCTAGAATTGATGATTACAAAGGTATTTATAAATATTCACAATAAGTTCAAATATCACTAGATTGGAATAAATACTACCTTTAGGATGTAGTTGGGGCATTGTGAATTTTCAATTATGCCTTTTGGACTAACTAATGCTTTAGCTACCCTTGATTGAATGATGAACCAAATTATTAAATAAACAACAAGAATATAACCTAGAATAGAGAAACACCACAAACACGTAGAATTAGTCTTGAAGGAAAACCAACTATGTCTTGAGTAATTTCTTGTAAGGTCAAATTGAATATTTGGGCCATATGTATTTGTTGATAGGATCCATGTAGATATAAAGAAAATAAAATGTATGGTTACATGGACAAGTACTTTAGAGATGTATGAGTTGAGATCATGTTAGGGTTATATAGCAAGAAGATTTTCAAGAACTTTATACCTATTTCTCATCCATTAACATAAGTTTCATAGAAAACAAAAATACATTTGTTGGAATCTTTGACAATACAAACGTTTTGAATCTTTAAAATAATATCTTGTGTTATGGATACCAGATTTTATCAAATGATTTCTCATTGTTGAAAGTAAAGCTAGTTGGATTAGACCAACCGTTTTGTAGGAAAAACATCCCATAGCATATGAAAGCCAAAAGTTGACACTAGTAGAGTGCAAATATGGTACATATGGATCAATAGAGAAATACCAAGAATACAGAAACACCACAAACACCTAGAATTAGTCTTGAAGGAAAACCAACTATGTCTTGAGTAGTTTCTTGTAAGGGCAAACTTTTACATGGTATTAGAGCCTTCCCATGGTGCCTATACTCTTGTTGAATGATGAAGTTCATCTCCTCTCCACTTTCGCATGGTATTAGAGCCTTCCCATGGGACCTATACTCTTGTTGGATGATGAAGTTTATTGTGGAAGATGTTGAGTTTTTATATGTGTTGAGCTTCAATGAGGCATTGTATTCACCCTCCATCTCCATCTTTCTTGTGGAGTACTCTAATCCACTCATGCATTCATGGCCTTGTATCTTGGGATGTGGATGGAGATGATCTATGTTGAGATACTCCACAACACATGCTTCATGTTTTCTTGAGCATGCAGGACCCCATGCTTGCATTTTTCATCGCCAAGTTGTAGAGGGAGTTGTAAAAGCACTTTTGATTTAAGAAGCTCTTGATTTTGATTTATCAAGAAGTTATGTATTTTCAAGTCCTTATGCTTAACATGCTGAGCCTTGTACCAAGTTTGGTAAATGAGGAAGAAGAAGTAGAGTCTTTGTGACTCAACATCTATGAGAAAGGCTATAAGAAAAAGAAACAAAGATGTTCTATGAGAAAAACTAGAGATATGGTTGTGCCTTCAAAAAGAGTGCGAGATAAAGGATGACCCTCTTAGCATAGACAAATTTTTTACCAATCCAATGAAATTCATGGCAATGCTAGTTCAATTTGTAGTTTGAGGTCTTGCCAAATCTTGTTGGTCCTAAGTATGTCAATTTTCCCATGCACTTGAATAGAGGCTTCAACTCAATGAAGATAGCAATTTGCAATCCAACCTTGAGGAGTAACTTTCCTACCCTCCATAATTCTCAAGAAATACTTGATAGATTCAGAATAGAGAACTACCTTCCAAGCACCTAGTGCAATGGTTCCATGTTTGGAAAGAAACACGATGTTTTCTAGCATTTTTTAAAATCAAGATTGTGGACTTGGGATATAGTCATCGTTTCTAAATAAAAGTTGTCATCATGCAGATAGTTTCTCTATCACCATGAAATAAACATTGTGGTCCTTTTTCCACTTTGTAGAGGAGAATAATCACGTTCTCCATCATCCCCACATGAAAATGTGCATGCCTAAGGATTCCACCTCAATAAACTAGACCTTGCCTCAAGCCTTCTTGCTAAAATCAGATCCCAGTGCTCACATTCTAAATGCAATGTACCATGTCCCTAATTTTAATAGATGCATAATGTCATCCATCATCCTACAGAGCAAATATAGTCACACACACACACACACACACACACTTCCCTTATTTTGTTAAGAAACCCCCCCAATTTTTTCTTGTACCTCCTTTGAAAATTCCCATCATGTCCCTATCATAGTTGTTGTGATAAACAACCAAAAAAAGATCCCCCCATACTTTCCTTTAGAAATATTTTATGTATCTTAAAAAAAAAACCCCCCTTTTTTCTTTTTACTCCCTTTAAAAATATATTTCCTATTTAAACTTTTTTCAAATTTTCCTATATTTTCATTTAATTAGTTATCTTGTCCTAATTTATCTTTCCTTTACCCCCCCCCTTTTTTTTAATTTTCTAATTATTTTAAAAGAAAAAACCAAACACCCCTCCCACCACATTTTAAAATCCTCTATCTTTTCTCCAAATGGCACTTAGATTAAGGCTTTCCCTAGAGCCACCTAAACTACCCACCTCTCTAGAATATTTATTAAACCCCCCCTCACCCCCCCTCACCTGCTACATTTTTTCCCACTTGGCATGCACATTAATGCTTTCCCTAAAGCTGCCTACTTGCCTGCCTCGCTAAAACAGTGATTTCACCTAAAGCCTACCTACATGCCCGACTACCCGACTACTTAGCCTTTACTAACTAAGCCTTTACTTAGTCTCTACCTGTTGTGCTACACTCTTGCGATTCTACTCCTACTCTCCGTAAATACTAAGCCTATAACTCTCTGCATATTGCACTGCACTGCGTTGCCCACTGCTCTATGCTCTATACTTCCGGAACCGTGCTCCCAACTCCTTGCTCCTGTGCTACCTTGCCTCTCGGATCATTTTGCCTCCCTCCCATACTTCATATTAGGTGACCTCTCCCTTCATTACTCGTGGATTGTACTGCTGCTCACGCGACTGTGCCAAGAATACTATTCACCTCGACGTCCAGACTACATGGATGCTCAAGTTTTTTCAAAGAGTTTAAAAAACCTCCTTTCTTTTCTATTTTTATTGACATACGTGTCACCCCCATATCCCCTCTCCTCTTCCACCCTCTACATACACACCCTCCCTTGTCCCCCCCCCCCCCCCCTTATCCCTTTTCTTTATTTCTTGTTTGCTAAAATTCCCCCTTCTCTATCTACCTCGTTCTTTTAAAAGGGAAAACCCCCCCTTTTTTTTCGTAGTTAAAACTGTTTTTAACCCCCTTTTTTTCTTTTCTTTTCTTTTTCTTTTTTCTTTTAAATTAATAACTATTTCTTAATTAGTTACTTAAATGCTTCCTACTTTAAAATATTTTAAAGCATGTACCCTAACTATGGGTTTAATTTCTAAGAATATCATGGTTAGGCCTTGTTCCTACCACTTTTTCTATAGTAAAAGAATTTTTTAACGTGGCGACCTTGGAATAGACCCCCATGGATTATTTGAATACAATATCAATGATTATCATGGTTTCATGGACTATAGCTGAGTTTATGTCACCTAATTACTTGCTTGGTAGTTTCCTCTTCTCAATTTAATCTTTTCTAGGTCATTTTAGGTGCCTAGATAGGGTCTTTTTTATAGGTACCATATGAAAATTTAATATGCCTAATATCTTAACAATATTACCAACTTTTACTTACCAAGTCAATCATTTCTTTGCTCAACCTATTCTTTTGTTCCTATATGAGATATATGTTCTTCCTACTGGCAAAATAATTTTTAATTAAAGCATTAAAAAAAAAAAGTTCTAGTCATAAGGGTGTGATGCCCCCCTTTTTACTCCTTTTAAAGATGAGAAGCTAATTATCTCTTGTAAGGAACAGGATCCCCCTTCTTGTACTTTCTAATGTGTTGATACTACATCTTTTTTTCATTTCGGAATCCTGGTAGGTGTCTTGCTCTTTGGTATAAGCGATAACAGGCTGGGGTTTACAGGCATTACCTGTCTTCCCTCACGAAACTATGATGTTCTAACACATTGTTTTGTTTGGATGGTGGCAAGTAAGTGGACCCCAACCTCAGAGTGGAGATTACTGGATGGATTCAACACTTTGTACTTACCAATATTCATACATCAAATAATTTTTGAAAATAAAGTCTTTTCCACCTTTTTTTGAGCATCGTGTGCCGTGTTGTTTAGAGGTTTCTTTTTTTTTAACACACACACACCCAAACCTTGTTAACCTTTGGCCGGGTTAACCATGGATCATGTTGGTAATCCTTGGTTGGACTACCACATTTTCCATGTCACGTGCCATGTTGCTCATTAAAACATTTATCGAGTTAGGTAAGAACAACTATTTTTTGCATAACTCAGAACTTTTTTACATGTGTAACAGGATTGCTGGAATGATTTCTTATTGAAACTTGGATTCAAAGATGACATTTGTTTCCCTCTGGCCCAAGGCATTCAGACTATACTTGCATGTTTTCCAAAGAGTGGATTCCATCAAAAGTTTATTAAATTTGAGGAAGAAGCAAAGAGAAAGGACACTCCTTCTGCTATTGGTATTGCTTCTATTAATGACTAGCTGCAATTACTCAAAACTTTTTGAAAGGATCCAAACACCACCAATGCAGCTTTTGATTCATTTTTGCGGTGGCTCATCGATGCCAACACTTCCGATGAGTAAGATTTAGAGTTCTACCACACAAGGCTCTCCCAGCCATTGTGAACAAACTCTTACTGGTAAATAACTTACCCTTGATTCCCTTACCTACCCAAATTGCCTGTATTCCCTTGAATACTTTGGTTGATGTTGATGGACTTGATCCAGCTAAGAAAGAAGCCTTAGCAAGCCTAACCCAAAACTTTGCCCCCTCTGAAAATTCTTCTGACAACCCTCTTTTTGAGTTTGCTTCCTTCATTCCTCTCCTTCCCCCTAGACAACTTGAGTTGGATTCTAGTGGTCTCATTCACAAACTCTTGACCTTTGAGACTATCAACCACCGAGCTCCCTTCACCTTTGATTCCCTTATTACTTTATGTAGTCTGTCTTCTGAAGTAGTTGACCAATGCAAGATATCTGTCTAGCAAGGCAAACATTTCCTCTCAGCTGACCTCAATTTTACCCTCTCCAAGCCTTTGACCAATCCAAATGTTCAAGCCATAGTGTATACTTCTGTACCAAAGCTATTCCTCCAGAGAAATCAGGCAAGAAATACATCATGACCCTTTGGAACATACATAGGCCCTACATTAAGTGTCGCTGTTCTACTCACGATGGATCTGGGTGTACTTTCTCTATCATGTGGCTTGACCAAGTACTATGGTACATGATCCACAACCTTCAAAACCTTTTTAGGCTTGAAACCCATAAAGGTCAATTTTAAGCTTTTATAGCTTGGATTTCTTCTTTCCCTCTTGAAGCTAGGACAAGTTTGATTGCCCACTAACTGTTTCAAGAACAACTGCTTGAAGGAGCTCGTAACTTGATAGATTCCACCCCAAGTTCCCCTCTCCTACCAAAAATCAACCACACTCCTCTTGCTCTCATTGTTGAACAAATCCTAAAACCTTACCTCACCATCGAGTCCTCCAAGGGATCGTTTAAGAAATCAAGGTTCTCCACTCCACATGGATCCTTAACTTCCAATTCCTCCAAGTGCCCCATGCGTGGAGCCAAGAGATATAGCGACGCTTCAAACATTGCCAAACAAATATCATTTGAGTAATGGCCCCCAAAGATCGTTGACTACCCAGATTAATGGTATGAGGACACTTTTTGTGGAGAGAAAGATCTCCAAAAGGTTTATCCATGTTTGTTTTTCCTCAAAAGTTTTTGAGTTTATTACACCCAAACGGGTCTTTTTGGAAGTGATTAAAAGCTTTGATCCCTCTAAGGAATACATATTTGATAGTATTGTCTTTGCATGGTCATATACTCCAAATATTTTAAATTGGCTTTATCGTCCTATGGACACATTTACCACTTCTCAAAACACTTCATGCATTTGTCGACAAAGCAAACGCTTTGCACCCTTTTTAAGTGATGGATTCCTAGAGGAGTCACATGTGCTTACTACAAATATATCTATATGTCATCATCCAAAGATTAAAGAAGTCCCCCCTCCCTCCTAACCCCTTTATTGCAATTGAAGAATTATTTAGAGCTTGGGGTGAATTATGCAAACTATTAAACATTATACCCAGCACCCATCATAAAGATAAGATCAGAATGATATGTCTTAAGGTTATTGATAAACGATGTCTGAATTAGAATGATGCACAACCATGGTATAAAGATGAATGTATAATGGATGAAGTCCAATACCTTACCACACATTTGTTTATTATAGGATTGGATAAATCACCACAAACACCTATGTTCATATGCAAAAGGTTATGTCAACTACTAGCTATTGGTAGGATATCTGGGATAGAATTTGAAATAACTTGTTGGGATGAGGTTCACATTACTACATGTATCAAAGAAAGACTAAAATCATTTGAATTAGGGATGACAGATGTTCTTACTTTACCATATCTTATGTGTAACTATAAATGTCACAAAAAGAAATTTCGATGGATTACTAATGCTCATGCATGTGTTTTTTCACATATTACTGCGGTTATTAATTCTAGTCTTTCAAGCATAATTGATGGACTAAATGAAGTGGCTGCTAACATACATAGGGATGCATGGAAATTCTATCATAAGAAGATTAATACCTTTTGGATGATCAATAGTTCTTTTGACTTCTTGATTAATCTTCCTTCATCCATTTATTCCATGCACACCTTTGATATTACTACTTGCTATGAAGCCATTCCACATACAGGGGAAGATAGTTGGATGTCTTCCTTGAAATTTCACTTAGACTTACTTTATAAAAAAGGTTATTCAAGTTTTAAACACATAATCACAAGTTAGGGCTTACTAAGGTTAAAAACCCATGGTTTCATTTAACAAATTTCTAGGGATTAATCTCTATGTGTTAATGAATGCATTTGTAAAAATCGGTCACAACATTGCTAAACAAGTTATTGGGATATTCATGTTCACCTTCATGGTGCAATTTATATCTTCTCAAATTCGAGATTTCTTTTATAAAAAGACTTATGGGCCTCAATTTATGGGATATGGCAGAAGACTTCCTATACTCCTTTAGGTACATAGATGATCTTAACGTTTGCAATAATAAGCTTATATTGAAGTGCCTTGATCCATCTCAAGAAAAGACATGCGATAACCCGTGGTGGGTTTATCTGCTTAACATCATTTTCTTAAAACCTACTTCAAATTTCATTGGGTCTGCTACTCTCGACACTACTTTTCTTAATACTACATTTGTATTACAAAAACCTTTTATTGGAAATTATGTATCATCAATTGCATGGAAGAAAGATAAACTACCAATCCCTAATGTATCCCTCATTCATCTACATAGCAATAGACCCAAGGACAACTGCTACAAGGTATGTTTGTCTCAGGTTGTCCCCATCATATATGCTGCATCTAACCATGAAATGGCTTGGTTAGATTTGACTAAACTCAAAACTATTTAGCGACAATGGGTTTCTCCAACGCAAGATTGAAAATCTAATTATTAAATTTATAACAGAGAATCAATTTCCTAGTTGTCAAATCAATACTTCTTCCCTACTAACAGTTCTTGGTTGGGGGCAGGATACAATATGATGGGTGTCTTGCCCCTATCATATGGTATCCCTCTGGGTCAGGGTGGGCACACACACACACACACACACACACACACACACTTCCCTACTTATTGCTTTTTTTTTTTGACACACACACATACTTCCCTTATTTTTTTAAGAAACCCCCTCGATTTTTTCTTGTGCCTCCTTTGAAAATTCCCATTACATCCTTATCATAGTTGTTGTGATAAAAACCTAAAAAAGTTCCCCCCATACTTTCCTGTAGAAATATTTTATGTATTTTAAAAAAAAACACCTTTTTTCTTTTTACCCCCTTTATAAATATATTTCCTATTTAAACTTTTTTCAAATTTTCCTATATTTTCATTTAATTAGTTATCTTGTCCTAATTTATCTTTCCTTTACTCCTCGCCTTTTTTTTAATTTTCTAATTATTTTAAAAGAAAAAACCAAACCCCCCATCCCACTGCATTTTAAAATCCTCTATCTTTTCTCCAAATGGCACTCAGATTAAGACTTTCCCTAGAGCCACCTTAACTGCCTGCCTCTCTAGAATATTTATTAAACCCCCCTCACCCCTTGCCCATTGCATTTTTTCCCACTTGGCATGCACATTAATGCTTTCCCTAGAGCTACCTACTTGCCCGCTTCCCTGAAACATTAATTTCACCTAAAGCCTACGTACATGCTTGACTACCCGACTACTTAGCCTATTATAGTACCTATGCTACCCTCCTCTCACGGCACTAACTAAGCCTTTACTTAGTATCTACCTGTTGTGCTACACTCTTGCAATCCTACTCCCTACTCTTCATAAATACTAAGCCTATAACTCTCTACGTACTGCACTGCGCTGCCCATTGCTCTATACTCTATACTTCCGGAACCGTGCTCCCAACTCCTTGCTTGTGCTACCTCGCCTCCCAAATCAGTTTGCCTCCCTCCCGTACTACGTATTACGTGACCTCTCCCTTCATTACTTGACACGACCTTGTAGATTGTACTGCCGCTCATGCAACTACGCCAAGAATACTATTCACCTCGACGTGCGGACTACATGGATGCTCAGGTTTTTTCAAAGTTTTTAAAAAACCGCCTTTCTTTTCCATTTTTATTAACATACATGTCACCCCCATATCCCCTCTCCTCTTCCACCCTCTACATACACACCCTCCCTTGCCCCCCCCCCCCCTCCCTTTTGTTTGTTTCTTGTTTGCTAAAATTCCCCCCTCTATCTACCTCGTTCTTTTAAAAGAAAAAACCCCCCCTTTTTTTTCGTAGTTAAAACCATTTTTAACCCCCTTTTTTTCTTTTCTTTTCTTTTTCTTTTAAATTAATAACTATTTCTTAATTAGTTACTTAAATGCTTCCTACTTTGAAATATTTTAAAGGATGTTCCCTAACTATGGGTTTAATTTCTAAGAATATCATGGTTAGGCCTTGTTCCTTACCTGTTTTTCTATAGCAAAAGAATTTGTTAATGTGGCAACCTTGGAATAGACCCCCATGGATTATTTGAATACAATATCAATGATTACCATGGCTTCATGGACTATAGCTGAGTTTATGTTACGTAATTACTTGCTTGGTAGTTTCCTCTTTTTAATTTAATCTTTTCTAGGTCATTTTAGGTGCCTAGATAGGGTCTTTTTTACAGGTACCATGTGAAAATTTATTCAATATGTCTAATATCTTAACAATACTACCAACTTTTACTTACCAAGTCAATCATTTCTTTGCTCAAACTATTCTTTTGTTCCTATATGAGATATATGTTCTTCCTACTGGCAAAATAATATTTAATTAAAGCATTTAAAAAAAATGTTCTAGTCATAAGGGTGTGATGCCCCCCTTGTTACTCCTTTTAAAGATGAGAAGCTAATTATCTCTTGGAAAGGAACATGATCCCCCTTCTTGTACTTTCTAATGTGTTGATACTACATATTTTTTTCATTTTGGAATCCTTATAGGTGTCTTGCTCTTTGGTATAAGCGATAACCAGCTGGGGTTTACAGGTATTACTTGTCTTCCCTCACGAAACTATGAGGTCCTAACGCATTGTTTTGTTTGGATGGTGGCAGGTAAGTGGACCCGTGTTAATTTAATATATTTCTAGCCAATTTAGTATCATTTTCACCAATTCTGGGTATCAAAAGTTCATTTCTATCAAATCCTGAAGGAATTTCACCATCGCGCAGAAGGGAAAAAGTGTCCGGGACATCACCAGGACCCTAGAAAGCCCAAAACCCTCCACAGCGACAATTCCAAAATGCCCAAATTTGTGCCATGGTAGGTTTTAGGTTTCTAGGGTCCTAGCGACGTCCCAGACACTTTTCCCTTTTACACGACGGTGAAATTCCTTTAGGATTTGATAGAATTCAAAACTTACATTAAAATGATCAGTTACTTCAGTCATAGAAATGGAGAATACACAACAATGTGATAGTGTAGAGAATGTGGATATATTTTATTAAAAAAGATCGAGCCTTGGGCCTTAGATACAAGATAGTGCCTTCAAGAGCAGGAGGTGGTCTAAGTCCTAAGAGTGGCCTGCAAGAGAATCTAGGGCTTCAAGCTTGGGTCACCCCGTAGCCGCTTTGTCAGAGCCATGTCCTTGTCCATGACTGTGACATGCTTTGTGTGGATGGCAGACAAGTTGGCATCCTCGAACAAAGTGGTGGTCACTTCCTCCGTAGCCTCCTAGAGCGCCCCCATAGATCCTGTGCTGAATCACACGTTGTCCTTGTACCCATGTGCTATCTCCCATACCACACATTGGAAGGGAGCATGCGGGATCAGGTTGTTGGTGGTCTTCTGCATTTTCCTGATCTCCCTTAGGGCCCCTGCTCCTGGCTTCATGATACCACAACCTCCTGTCTGCCTTGAATTTATTTCGTTGCTCTTTGATCCTCCTTCAAATCCTCCTCTCGTGGTAGACGTCTTGAGCATTGTCCTTTGGGATGAGGCTTTCTCTGACGTCTGCTTTACCCTCTTCATGGGCATAGGTATCATTTCTACAATGGGCTATATCCTGAGAGAGGGAAGATTGTGCTCTTCCTAGCAGTCTATTGGCCCTCAAGAAGCCTCTCTATGTCTGAGAGGTTATCAAATACATTTTTCTCGATCGGGGGAGTGCTCTCATGGGGAGGGGAAGGCCAAGGGGAAGGCTGAGGGGAAGGTTGAGGGGAAGGTTGAGGGGAAGGCTGAGGCTGAGGCTAACTGAGGGGAAGGCTGAGGCTGAGGAGAAGGCTAAGGGGGAAGGCTGAGGGGAAGGCTCATGCTCTTGGGGCTTAAGAATGGGCTCACGAGACTGGGGAGTGGGCTCATGAGACTGGGGAGTAGGCTCACGGGACTTGGGAGGAGGAGAAGGCTCACAAGACTAGGAAGTGGGCTCATGGGACTTGGGGGAGGGCTCACGAGAGTCTTGGGAGACCTCACAAGAGTTGGGGGAGGGCTCACAAGCGTCGGGGGAGGTGCCACCAAACCCGAATAGGTTCATGTGTGTAGATGCCATGGAGGTGGTGGAGCTAGAGGAGGAAGGGTGGAGGCAACATCCCATGGGTCTAGCAATGTTCACTCTTTCCATTGAATAATGAGAGTTAGGGTTTTTTTAAACATTTTATATAGGCCCATCATGTTTTGACACCTCTTTTAATTACGTTTAGGGTTTCATCATGCCCCTGCCCTAACCCCTCCAACCTCCCCTTGTCGCCATCCCCCCCCCATTGCCCTCCCCCTACTTGCCCCACCCACCCTCGTCGCCCTCCCCCATACCCCCCATCCCCCCCTCTCCCCACCCTTGCTACCACTCTACCCCTCCCCTTGCCCTGCCCCGCACCCCTTCCTTCTCTTCCCCCTCCTTCACCATGTCCCCACTTTCCCCAATGTCGTGTGAGTACAAAAATTATGGTCAAAATAAGCAAGATATTAAAGAGTGAGTACACAAATTGTGGTCAAAATAAGCAATATATTTATTTCATATTTGTATACAATTACACCATAGCTTCTGTTGGTGGTTGGACCCATCTGCTCCCTTCTCTCACTCTAGCTTGCAACCAACATGTGACTCCTTGACTCCCTATGGATGCTTTCCAGGCACTATGCTTTGATACAATTTGAACTGCTTTTGCAAGTTCTAATGCCTTTGCCTTTTCAAACTTCAAAGTCCTTCCTAGTAAACATTGAAAAAACCAGTCAAACATCTCATGCAATGCATTGCTACGAGTGACACCACCACCATGCCTTGAGTTCTTAAAGTAGGCTACCTTGGCTCTATAGTACAACTTCTCCATGCCTTGTGTATTCCAAATGGACAAAGGGCCCCAATTTTGTACAAACCATGGTCCGTGTGCATAGAGAATATGCTACAAACATGATGAGAATCATTTCACCAACAAAAATTGTTTATAAAGCAAGTGCTAAATATTACGATGGTGCCAAGATTACCGTGTAAGGCATAATATGCGACTCCCCCCATGCTTTCACCATTAATTGCATAAACTCTTTCACAGCCATCCTGAACCTTTCATAATACATCTCATCAATTTGAACCTGGCGAAGCAATTTTATCAATGCATCTACCTTTGTCCATACTTTAGCTCTCAAAGTTGCTACTTGAGGATGAGAAGCCTTATTGGTTGTGTATTCACACAATACTTTCCACTATTCTCAACCCAAACTGCTTTGAGACAATGTATGTTTGTCTTTGTCGAGATTGTGGTTCAATAGGAATCTCCTTGCCTTCCCTCCACCCATGGACACTTTTGTAGGAAGATTCTATGTTGCCCCAAACATTTTCTTATCCTCCTTAAGTTTGACATGTCCTCCATGGAATCCCATCTCTGACAGCAACTTCTCAGCTTTTGCAATGCACCGTGTGTATACTTCTCACAGAATTAAATTCCAAGCATAAACAAGATGCAAAATACAACAACTTATCAAGTACGCACAGTTCGATGTGTAAAGTATATATGTGTACTCTCTCAAGTGGGATGGGCAAGATGGGATCCCACTTTGGATCCTTCTTGTCATGATTGGGAGCTTGTGTTTGGCTGCAAGATAGAATGCCATTCTTCCATCATAAGCTAGCCTTTTGCTTACATTGTAAACACATGCAATAAAGGCATGTGTTCATTGCATTTTCCCCTGTATCATAACCATTCAAGCACTTAAGGGTTTTCAAATCACCAGCAAGATGCCATTCAACTTGAAATGTTCCATGGCCATCGACTATCAATGTTTGCCCTTCCTCTTGTCTTTCGATCGTCGATGGGATTCCTGTTTTGTCTAGAACCCACTTCAATGTCTCATGGCACTCTTTCAAAGTCTCAAATGTTGCCAACCACCATATATCTTTCTCTGATTGCACTGAGAAATCTTGCTCTACTTCTTCATTCCCTTGAACAAAGGCTAAGGCTTTATTCATAATGCAGATGCTCACTCTCTCCAACTTGTGTTCTTTCACCAATTGAGCTTCATCCATTTTGATGACAAATATGAGCTTTCCATTGCAATCTGTACAACAAAAGAGAGAAATCGTTAGGATAAACATGATATAGGAAATGAACTAAGTAAAGTGCAATGCTATAATGGATTTCCTCTTACCATCTTCTCTCATGCCATAGAATTTGAACATTGCTTGTTGCAGTTTCTCAACATCTAAGTAGCCATTGTTGAAAGCACTCATCTCAAAGGTTTGCAAGCCAGATTTCTTTTTACTCTTCCAAGTCATTGTGCCCCTTGCGCAATGGTACCCTCCAAGCATTTCTCTTGCACATTGGTTTGTTTCTTGCTGTGCACATCTCACAGATCAAGGTGTGGGTAGGGGCACTATAGACTTCTTATACTTTCCCAAAGTAGCAGACTTGAAAATTTTGAAAACAAATGTGTAAGCTTCACGACTTACACTGATAGTATCATAAGCTACAAGCATCTCCTTTGCATCCACAATATCCTTGAAGTCCTTCATCACCTCTTCAGCAACTTGCACATGTAGGCGCTTGTGTCTTGAGTCCCTTAGTATCCCAATGACATTGCTTGACTTCAATAAACTAGCTAGAGCATATGAACAGTCAATATCATCCCCATCTGTTCTTCCCATCACATCTTCCATGAAGTTCCTAAAGAAGAACACAATAAAAACCTAGTCACAAATAATGTAGCACAAAAGAGTGTAATTTCATTAGAACATTTAATAACCAACCTTGTACCTTGGACTCTCCTCTTTCTAGCACCACCAGTGGGTGCCAATGCATCCATGTTATGTAAGTACCTTCTTTTCCTCTCCTTCAATCCTAAAGGTGTTTCTTCTTTTGCACTCGTTCTTCTACCTTCTCTCATTCCTTCTCTATAGCTCATCGAACTTCATTGTATATAGATCTTTCCAAGCCTTTTTTGGACTCAACTAGCTTACAGAGTGACTCTTCTAATTTATGTTGCTCCAAGTCCAATGCTTTGGCTTTATCATGAACATCCTAGTTCTTCCTTTGAAGATCCTACATAGATTTATGCATTGCAACAATGGTGCTATTTCCTAAATGTGCTAGCATCTCTGCTTGGGCTCTGCGCATCTCGCTTGCTTGCATAGCCATTGACTGAGCATTGCTTAACCGATTGCAATAAACAAGCAACCCCGCATGTCCATTTCCAACAAACATAAACTAGCTCATGCATTGTATGGAAAGGAGGGCTCTTTTGGTTAGCAGGATCTAAAGGATACAAGGATCCTTCTACCCAAAGGTTGAGATGCTTCTTTCCTTGTGAACGAAGACTGTGGATTTTAGAAGCTTCCCTCAATCCCAGACTACATGTGAGTGCACATTCAGCCTCCAACTCTAAGTGAACCTGGTACTTTTGGAGACATCCTCAAATGGTGCCATGACTAAAGGAGTGTAGTGAAGGAGAAGGTGTGGAGATGCAGGCTTGAAGGAGTAGCACGCAGGAAGAGGGAGGGCGAGGAGGAGGAGGGATGGTGGATGGAGGACCAATAGTTGAAGAGGAGGAAAGGGGGGCAGACCAGCAGGTGTGGAGGGTGAGGAGGAGTAGGCGTGGAGGAGGGATGCAGGAGGGAGGAGCAAGAGCAAGGGGGGAGGAGGAGCAAAGGTGGAGGAGGGAGGAGGGGGAGGGGAGTAGGAGCAGGCGTAGACGAGGGGGGGAGGGGGAAGAGCAAGAGGGAGGGGGGAGGAGCAGCAGCAGTGGAGGAGGAGGGAGGGGGAGGGGATGAGGAGCAGCCGTGGAGGAGGGAGGGAGGGAGGGGGAGGGGGAGGAGGAGGAAGGGGGAGGAGGGAGTGAGGAGGGGGAGGGGGAGGGGGAGGGGGAGGAGGGAGGGTGGGAGGGGGAGGAGGGAGGGTGGGAGGGGGAGGAAGAGGGAGGGGGAGGAGGGAGTGAGGAGGGGGAGTGAGGGAGGGGGGGGAGGAGGGAGAGGGAGGGAGGGAGGAGAGAGGAGGGAGGGAATTCAAAATTTGAATTTTGAATTTTGAATTTTTTGGTTCCCACCTAGGAGTAAGAGTTGTGTAAGAGGTGGAAGAGGTGGGGTCACTTTTGGGCTTAAACCCACCTAGGTGAGGGGGGGTTAGGACTTCTTGGGACCTACCTTGGCCCTTTCATTAGGACTAATCCATTTCTTAATCGATTCCTTATAAGGCCCTTTTGAGACCCCAATTCTCGCCTAATGATAGGAGCATGTGAAATGCTATTAATATCAATTTCTTTTCTATCCATTTAAGTAAAGAACAAGAGGGCATAAGGTATCCTAACAATTATTTGGATCCTCCTCAAATGGATTCACATAGCAGTAATAATCAAAGGATCCCACTTATTGCCATGGCATTCCCAATTTATACTGCCAAATGGTTCTCTGACAAGGGACCATATGGAATCCCATAAGAAATCCCATAAAATGTATTAGGCCTATGATCTGCAATATTAGAGAATCATGAGAAATCCCATAAGAAATTACAATGTAGTAGTAAAAATTCCTAAGCAATAGATTATAAACATAACGTTTGCAAATCTACTTCAACCTTCTCAGTAATCCTTTAATAAGTCGTATCTAAATCTTTCCATATGTGCAAGACACTCTCAATTGTAGAAGATTTTACTAAAATGAATTTTTATAAAGAAGTTCCCTTCCTTTGCCATGTTTTTATAACTGCTCGCAGTAAGGAACGTTGCGAAATTCCGGTGGAAACTCAGGGGTCACAAAGAATTGACCATAAGTGGAAATGGTTGTATTATTCCAAGTAAGACATATCAGCCTTTTCGTTTGGGGGGTTACCTTGTCAGTTGATCGGCTTAATTGAACGGGAAACAGATTCAAATAAAATAAAGCTACAGAGATAAATATGAGAAATATCTAGTCTTGGAAAGGCTCGAATTTTTGTCATATCACCAATCTTGAAGCCATGAATCTTTAGGGTGTCCTCTATAAAGCATAGACTACCTACATGTTGAAGGCAAATACATTTTTCCCTATCCATTCCAAGACAACTAAGATATTAATTAATGAGAAATCTATCCCAAATGCCAAAATTAATTAAACAATTGAAAGCATTATGCCATAGTTTTTCTAGCCCAAATAGTACTCTCTTAAGAGAGTGCAATATAGTTATCCAAATTCTATCTTAACTTCAATATAAGAGCTAGTAGTGGGAGTAGAACAGCTTCTTGAGTGGTTTTTAAGTCATAATTTACATTTATGCTCTGCTCGAAGGCTACTTCACACAGAGATATATTCATATATTCCTTACACTGCTTATATTAATCTACATGACCATTGCCTATTTTTATAGCAAATGCAGTAAAGTGATTCTAGTAATCCACACTCGTAGAGTTGGATGAACCATTAGTATAGCTTGAGACACATATCAATTAACTTTTGATGCTCGCAATCAACTCTCGTGGTTTTGAATTAAACATGTCCCATTTGATAACATGGAGAAAGTTGAGTTCTAAAGACCAAGCAGTGAAGAACATCAATTCGACATTCAAAGGTATGGATGAGGTTCTTTACTATGAGAGATCCATCTCTTCACTTGATTTTCTCACTCTGCTTCACTAGCTAACCAACACTCTTGTGAGCTCAAGGCATAACAAAGCATTGAGTGGTCTTGAGATCTCTAATACAATTGCCATGTTAAGCCCAGACAAATACATAGGTTGAAGCAACTCAAAAAGTACACAATCTGTAGTAATAGTTAATTGTCACCACGAAGCATAGAAAACATACATATTGTGAACCCATAATAGTTTTAACGCTTAACAATATCAGGTATTTCCCACGTAATGCCATCACATGGCAAACAATTCTAAGTAGCAAATAGTTCAATATATGTAGAAGTTCTACTGTTTTGTCCAAGCCACCAGCATTATGCCTATGGCTTTTGTGTAGAGAGAAGTCAGTCATGGGAAACAACTCAAAGCTTTGGCAGCTAGTGAGGAACAATCTCTTACCCTACTGGGCTCTCATGAGCTAGACTTACTGGTAGCACACCAAGTAAAACAAAGGGCAGTGTGGAATTACTGGCAATGATTGGTCGCTCCTCCATAATGACTATGCCAAGAGAAACATGCAAAATGAATTCCTCATGTGAGTGTCCACACATTCATCCTACTCACACCCATAGTGAATGAACTCACCTGGTTTAGAGGTCCCTTTAGGGCGAATCGGCTCGTTTGGCATTGGCATGACTAACTAGGATGGGAGATCCCAAAACTGCATGTGGAAGCTATTCTCTACCTTGTGGCCTTTCCCTCAAGGGGCAAGATCCTTCACTTCTCTGATTTCCTTCTCTCCTTGTGAGTTAGGATGGAGCTTCTCTTAAGGTTGGAAGGAAAAAGGGTCCTTATGTACCCTCACCACATAATGGTGAAATTTGTCACAAAAAATCCATGTTTTGGTCGTTGCTTTCTTATTGTCAACTAGGGTAATCTTGTTTCACTTTTAGTACCGGTGTCAGTCCAGTTCTAGTGTCATGTAAGGGGCCTTGCTTCTATCTAATACGGGATCATTATAGAGTCGTCGGTGGTTAAAGCAGTGCATCCATAGTGTTTTACTTGAATCCATGGGGTTTCTTGATATCATTTAATCTTGTGTGAGCATAATGGTCCAATATTAACATGCCCTTTCTTTTCATATTAGCCCCACTAGATTCTAGTGTTTATAATCCTCAACAACCCATTTCATATCTACACATGCCCAATATTGGTCATCTATGAAGAAAATAAAGAACCAATTTATATGTTTATGAGAAGGTTCTTAGAGATGAAAGGAAGCATGAGAGTTTGGGAATTTCTTTCAATAGTTCCCAAATATGAAGAGACTTTGCCACATCATCTAGGACAATAAATGTCAACAAGTCTCTATTCTAAAACAACAATGTAGAAAGACGTTGATTTTTAAATTTTGAACCCCATGAGTGGGAGTACTATTAGAATACACTAATGCTTCCAAAGTGCATGCAATGCCAGATAGGATAAGGCATCATTGGAATTGGACATTTAGATCCATGGATATGATAATTTTTGGTATTGTGCTAAATGGAGGATATATTTGGTGGTACTAGAAGGCTCTAGGAATCACACACAGGTGTATAGTGCCAAAATACAATTATTCTTTCCAGTTTCAGGCAAAGCTAGACTAGGATGAGGCAATTTTGAAAGCAATCCTTTGATAGGATAGTCTTGTATTATGCTAGATGGAGATTCTATTTGATGCCACTAAGAGGAGCTAGGCATCACAAATGTGGTACCACCTCCATTTTCCATCAGGATGGTGGATCAAGAGCTTGTCAAGCCTACAATGCTCATTTGGGGTCTAGGGATACAAGTCTCCAAAAGAATTTCCTGACAGTCTTCACTATGGTGAAAATGGAGGAGATCTCTAGGTTATATCTCATGCTCCTTGGGAGACCATGGTTTTAGTAAGAAAATAAAATCATATCTAGGATAATGACTAGATTATCATCAAGAAGGGTAAAAGAAGTACAAGGTGCAAGTGTCCACACATGCCAAGGTCAATTGTGTTGCTCGAATAATGCATGTGAAGGACCCTCAATTGGCTAGAAGTATTGGGGAGGATGAAAATAATGAGATCATGAAATCCAATCTATTTCTTGTGATGATTTGCTAGATAAATGTTCATAACATCGTGGTCCCATATTAAGACAAGGCTATCTAGTATGTCAAGGTGTTAAGTGCCGCTGCTATAGTACAAGTAGAGTTGGATGTTGCTAACAATGCACAAGCTTTGAGGGTTACTGATGGCACACAAGATCCAAGCATTGTTGCCGATAGTACACTAGATTTGAAAGATGATACAATAGAAGACTTCATTGCTATCATGGTCGTGCATGAGGTGGAAATGGATACAATTTATAGGGCAAAGGAAGATAAATTAATTTGGGACATCAAGACAACTAAAATTTGGTGCATGTGGTTGCACATTTCGGTGCAAATTTTAAGGCAAATTTCATTAACTCCTTGAAATCCTTTAAGAAGCCTTTTCATAGACTTATCAAAATATGAAGGACGTAGATTTGTACTAACCTTAGATTAACTTGAAGTTTGGTACACTAGTACTAGATGAATCCAAAATATGCCTTCAGGGTGACAGAGGAGATTGACAAACTTCAAAACGTGAGATTTATTTTCTCTATTGGTAAAATCACATGGTTGTTCCTAATCATCATTATGCCCAACAAAAATGGCAAGTTGGTGTGGTTGTGGTTGTGGTTGTGGTTGTGGTTGTGATTGTTGTTGTTGTGGTTGTGATTGTTGTTGTTGTTGTTGTTATTGTTGTTGTTGTTGTAGTTGTTGTTGTTGTTGTTGTTGGTGTGTGTGTGTGTGTGTGTGTGTGTGTAGATTAAAAAGTCCCATTAATAATTGAGTCATACAATTAATTCCATAAATTGGACAAAAAGTAAAAAAAGAGAAACATATAAGGAAAAAAAGGTTTAAGACATCTAAGTTGAAAAATGCAATAACTAGGGTTTGCAAAAAAATTAACCAAAATTAAGAATTTTTAATAATATTGAGTTTGACAAAAACAATATTCCGAGGTCAGGGTCCACTTACCTACCATCATCTAAACAAACTAGGTGTTAGAGCATCATAGTTACGTTTGGGTAGATAGGTAATGCATGTTCTCTCTGGCTTATTATCGCTTTACCTAGGAATATAGACACCATATGGCTTCTTAGATAATTAGAAAAAGTTTAAGTCACAAGTGAAATTTAAGTCACACGTGGAGTAAGGAGTGAATGAGTGCATGGCTTAAGAAAAGATTAGAAGAGGTATGGAAGGATTAGTGGGCTTGGTATGTGGGGTGCTTAAAAAGAGAGTATATAAAAGAATAATTCACTTCGGGAAGTATACATGTGTGTGTCTTTGTGTAAAGAAATAAGTGTATGTGTGTGTGAGATAAATTTACTAAACAAAATTTGTGTGTGTGTGTCTCCCCATATCCATGAGCAGGTAGGCAATGGAAGGCTACGTACGTAGCTCATGGCTATTATAGATGGAGACTACGAGCCACTAAAGAGTGTTTTATCATTATATCCAATTGAGTTTGTATGAAACGACCAAGGTTGTGTGCCAAAGTGTCTTAACACAAGGAGAGCGAAGAGAGATTATAGCATGTGTGAGAAACCAATGACCCATCCATTCACTACATTGGCACAGTTGGCAGTGGATAGCATGCATAGGGATCTTTGCACAACTAATGCAAGTAGAGCATATAAGAATGGCTTTATTGCATGCATCTATTATTTCTTCAGGCCTTCATGGTGTAACATAATAGGCATCAACGTATGTAGAAACTAAAGAAGGAAAAAATATGACGAGTATAGACGTAGACAACTAGGTATAAATGTCTTTCACTAAGCATTTCTAGTTGATGGTTTCAACTGGGCATTGCATAGAAGCAAGCTTAGAAAAGTACACTAGCGTAGCATGCAAAGAAAATTTCATGGCCATAGCATAAGGATGCTTCATGTCATGAGCTAGCTATCCAAACACTTGACTTCAAGCAGCGAGGTGACCTTGTTCGGAGTGTTACGTTGAAGTCTTTCACTATGGCTAGTAGGGAGAATCGAGATGAAAAGACAGTCATTCTTATCATGCAAAATGCAAGCAATTTACTTGCTTAAATAGGGAGCACATAGCTAGTTATGCACCTGTTTTATTTTGTTCCATATTGCACAAGGTGAAGCATTTGCATGACTCATGGGCTTCCCAAAAACATCTAAATTTTGTCCTTTTTTTATACCTTTGTGTGGTATATCATTATAGATATTGCACTTTCCCAATATTACTTGATCCTTCTTCAAGTGATGAAGGGGGCCATCATAGACTAGATATTCTTGATAAAAACTTTCAAGAATTATTTTTTTTGTGTATGTGTGTGTGTGTGTGTGTGTGTGTGTGTGTGTGTGTGTGAAGACTCAACAAAACCCCATTTCATAGTGAAATAAAAACAATTTTGGTAAAGGATACAAAGGCGAAAAGTACTGTGAAACTATTATAAAAAAACGAGAGGGGTACAATTTGCAAAAGTTTTGTAGAATGCTTGACTATACAAACAAGTTTTGCTTTGATAAGTTGTAGCAAGCATCACTTTTATTGAAGAGGGGGGTCTGCTTACCTGCCACCATCCAACAAGACAAACATGGTGAGAACTAGCTTGGGCTTCGATGGGAAGATAGGTGTCATAAATACCCCTCCCTTGTTATCAAAATCACAATAAAAATTACCACTTTACTATGGACTGATAAAGCTATAATGATCAAGAAGAGGAGGGTTTAATTTGTAAAAAGCAAGACAATTTGGGTTGAATTAGAGAGAAGTTTATACAGAATTTTGGAAACAAGAAAGGAAAAAAAGGGGAGGGAGATTAATGTGATCTTATGCAAGTTTAATGTGGAGGGAAATTTATAAAGGGAAGGAAAATGGTAAAAGACTAATGGTCTAGAAGTATAATTGTAAGGGGAGAGAGGATTTCAAGAGGAGAAAAACATAATTATAAGTAAAAAAAGTAAGTAAAAGGGAGTAATAATTTAAGAAAGAAGAATGCATTTAAGAATTTCAAAGGAATTTAAAGAAATAATTTTTGTAGAAAGATAGTTTCAAAGAAAGAAGCTAAATAATTTTAAAGAAACTTAAATTAAAAATTAAAGAGAAAAGAAGGAGCAGAAAAGGGCATGTTAAATGTTAACAAAGATAGAAATTTAAAGGATGGGGGATTTTATGTTGCTTGACTCTATCTGGGTGTCTTCCATCTTCAGATCTACTACTTTGACAGATGAAAAATTCAAGGTTGCAACTAAACTGTTTAAGAAAGGACTCCAAACTTGGGGCCAGCTATGAAGCAAAGAACATTTCAGATGGAAAACCTGGCTTGAAATTAGAAGAGAATTTTCCCTATCTAACCAAGAGCAAGGATTGATCATGACAAGATTGGAGCTCTGGCAAGGTGAGGTGTCTTGGAAGGGAGGTTCAGTAGTTTGCATTCACAAGGAGTTTAGCTGGGTGGGTTGCTCTTCTTTATTACCTATCCCAACTCCTACTGCTGAGATGGAGGATCTATTCAGAACTCTCAACACCAGATGGAAGCTAAATGATGATAGAACCAAATGGTACTATAGAGTCCACAGAATTTGGGCTAAGAATGTACCTGAAAAAATGTCTCGTCTGGCATGGCTAATACTTCATAAATCTATTTGGTCTAACTCAAGGGGTCTCAGTATTGGCAAAGGGGATGGCAAATGTATGAGATGCATTAACCTTGTTGAAGATATCTTTCATTTGTTTGTTGCTTGTCCTAATGCCAGGAGAGTTTGGAAATATATCTAGATGGAATGTGGTAAACCACTTAATTGGAAAGCCATTCTATTGGGAGATGCTTGCAGGATAAGGCATGAGCCTTGGTTTATCATCAGAGTCTCACATGCACTATGGTTCATATGGAAATCTAGAAATAATTTCCAATTTAATCATAAAGATTTTGCTACTGATGTTATGTTTGCTACATGGTGGAATAGGTAAAAAGGAGAATTGACTTTCATCATTAGTGCTTATAATCTTGAGCACCAAAGATTAAGTGCAAATATTGCCATGCACAAACTTTCCTGTTTTATTTCAGATAAGCATGCAAAGATTCCTCCCTTTCTTTAAAGAAGATCTACCTTAACTGGTGAACTCCTTCCTTCCTCCCCAGGCTCAACACCTCAAGCTTCTACAAGCAAAGTCCCTTCTACTCTTGATGCTGTTGGTTCTACCTTTGCTGCTACTAGTTCTACTCAAGTTACTTCTAACTTTGGAAGCCCCTCCATCAATTCCACAGACCCAAGCTGCCTCTCTAGGCAACAAAAAGCAGATTCATGGCTCTTGCTCTTCTACACAAGACACTCCTATGTCTGCTGCTGCTGCCCAGCTGTTATCTATGTCTTTTGACCCTATACAAGGTCTTGCTGTTGTTCATGGTCATTCCTCTGACACTACTGCTACTCAGGGTCACTCTTCAAACACCTTTGTTGCTACTACATCAGATGCTTAGGATGATACATCCAACTTTTCATTTCATCTTTAAGATATTTGCTATAAGATGTTGCACTTTTGAATATTCTCAGGATGTAAGCTTACAACAGACATCTCTGGCTCTATCCTTTGTTAGATGGATGTATGTCATGATATAAATTAATAAATATAGTACTTTTTCCTGCCCCCAAAAAAACAAGTTTATACAAAATTTTGGAAACAGGAAAGGGGAAAATGTTAGAATCCAAGAGCATGTGCCTAGCGTGCCCCCCGCCAAGACCGCTAGCACCTCACGGAAGTGCACAACCTTCATGGCCACTACGGAGGCTCTGGCATGTGTGTATGGCAGGTCCCCACCCCTGCCATAAGGCACCCTTGCCTAGCCAGCCCTCCAACCTCCACAAAAGGCAAGCTTGGGGGAATTGAAGATAGGAGGGGCAACTTGGACTATTTATGTCCCTTCATCTTCCACACACCTTTGTATGTGGGATAATTCAACCCTTTCTCCTTCTTCTTATCCCCTTTGTCCATGAGAGATTTGCACCTCCAACAGAAAAGGGGGGGGGGGGATTAATGTGATCTTGTGCAAGTAAGTTTAATGTGGAGGGAAATTTATAAAGGGAAGGAAAATCATAAAAGACTAATGGTCTAGAAGTATAATTGTAAGGGGAGAGAGTATTTCAAGAGGAGAAAAAAATAATTATAAGTAAAAAAAGTAAGTAAAAGGGAGTAATAATTTAAGAAAGAAGAATGCATTTAAGAATTTCAAAGGAATTTAAAGAAAGAATTTTAAGCATTCTAAAGAAAGAATTTTTAAAGAAAGATAGTTTCAAAGAAAGAAGCAAAATAATTTTAAAGAAACTTAAATTAAAAATTAAAGAGAAAAGAAGGGACAAGAAAGGGCATATTAAATGTTAACAAAGATAGAAATTTAAAGGATGGGGGATTTTAAACCTTTGAACTATGTAAAGAAAGGGGAGGAGAGAGATTAAACAATTAAACTAATTTAAATATGTAAAGAAAGGGGGGATTTAAAATATAAAAAAGGGTTATATATTAAAGCTTTGAACCAGATTTTAAAAAGGGGGGGGGGAGCCACTTGGCAATATTTAAAACAACTACCCCGTGAAGTCATGATAAAGTGGAACAGAAGGTAGAAGTGGCACAGTAGTCAAGGACAATGCTTCAATTAAGGGCAATGCGTCAGTCAGTAGAGGGGTGCAACATACGTGTGTTTGTCATTGGAGTACAATCATGAGAAAGTACCTGAGAGTCCAATGAGGGCTAGATTATAGAGTAACAAAACGGGCAGAGAGTGTGACTACGCATAGAATCGACGAATTAGCTGAGCATGGGCAAGGGCTGGTTGAGCAAAAAGTGAATTGGTGGATCATGTGGCAAGGAGGGGGTTTTTATAGCTGGTTTGGTTAGACGAGAGGCAAGGCGGTGAAGTATGACTAGTCGATGAAGGTCAAGTCGTGGGAGATAAATAGTCACAGATGATTTACGAGAGAGGGGGTTAAGAGTAGCTAGGGATTGAGGAGTATAGAGTTACAACTTAGGGTAAATAGGGATTTAAAGATTCAAAAAAAATAAGAACAAAGGTTTAACTAGACAGAATAGTTAGGTTAGTTTGGCAAGTGCATTTTGGGAGCAATTAGGGACTGTAATAAGAGCTAGATAGTTCTAGATAGTTAAGTAAGAGAGACAAAGAGAGGATTGTAGGGCAAGAGAAAAATAGAGGTACGAGGGTATAGAGAAAATAAATAAAGGGAAAGGAGTAAAAGGAAATAAATATAGAGAGGTTAAAGAAATTAGGGAATATTTAGAGGGAAATTTTTAAGAAATAAAGGCGAATTAGGAAATAATTAGGATAGAACTTAAAAAATTTTAGGGAGAAATTAGAGTTGGAAAGAAAGAGAGGATGAAGAAGAGAGATCTAAAGAATTAGGGAGAGATTAGAGATAGAAAAGAGGGTGAAGAAGAGAAACAAGGGGGTTGAAAGATGGGGTAATTAGGAAGAATTTAGGAAAATAAAAAAAATAGGGAGAAATTAGGGAGAATAAGGAAGAATAGGGAGAAGGTTTTACCCTTAAACTACCACGTGTGTAAGTGTGTGTGTGTGTGTGTGTGTGTCAGAGGACCACTATGTAAAAATCCTATATAGCATGTGTGATCAAGAGGTATTAGAAAAACCCCCTATCTATGATTTTTTATAACATATATACACATCTTCTATAAATTTTAAAACGATTAAAGTCTCCCTTATGTATGAAAAATTTTCGCTTTTTGAACTGAAAAAGCCCTTATGTATGTATATTTTCTGTAACTCAATAAAAATATAAAACCCCTTCCGTTGATTGCACATGCTATCTTACATATTTCTTAGTGGACCTGCCGTGTGTGAACTTTACTATTTTTACCAGTAGTGGTATTTGAAACCCATTTGTATGGAATTCTTTTATTAGTTTATAAATTTGTTTCGCATCTCTTTCATCATTGCATATCATGGATTTGTGATATTATGACCTTATATGAACAAGAATATGTCAATTTGATTGTTTCCATATGAGTTTGGTTAGTTTGAACAGTAGATTGTTCCAAGGCTAACAGGCATGACACATAGTTTCGTAGTTTAGGAATGTTGTTCGTGTTCCAAATATTTGTCCTTTCTCATTCTAGACATAGTTTTTTGTTTCTTATTTTATATCCACAAAGTTTGTTGGATATATCCAGAAAGGGTTATCCTTGGATAGCTTTGTGGACTTGTTTAAGAATACCAACGCATTTATTACATTGGTCAAACATATCATTAGGAAAGAAGGAAACTCATTTTAAGGCCCTCTAAGAAATTCGCTATTTACCTTTTTTTGTTACACCCAAAATATGAAAAATGCCATAAAATACGGATACTTACTGCAAAAAAAGCCAACCCAGTATCCAGGCTTCACATTGAATGCGTATATAAGATCGACTATTTTTTGTGTAGAATTTGATAATTGTGACATTGTTGGCATGTTCGAACGAAGCCAAAACTCCCAAATCGACCTTGAAGACACCGAAAATCGATGCCGAGAGGCCCGAAAAAGGACAAAAATACTTGGAAGGAAAGATTTGTAATAGAATGGCAGTGCCATCAAATTGTACACAGAAAAACATATTTGAAGCTCATGTATGTCAGACCTAATAAAAGAGAGATTTTGAATATGAAATTTTCTATCTTTTTACGTGATTTTTGGTATTTTTTCAATTTTATGTTGGACCTCTACTGATTGGTCGAGAGCCTATTTTTCTAAACCCTAAAAGACCCCAAAAGGTTGGAAACTTCTTTAAATATGATCACCGCGGATCATCCACACAGTGATGGTCAAACTAAAAGAGTCAATCAGGTCATTGAGGATATGCTTCGAGCATACGGAAGTAAAGGACAAACTACTTGGGAATGATATTTACCCATATTAGAATTTGCATATACTGAGTGCCAAACATTCAACTACAGGTTTTAGTCCATTCATGATGATGTATGGATTTCAAGCTAGAGCCCAATTGCTGTGGGACTCGAAAAAGAGAAGGCTCAAGCGGCCAAAAGGATATGAATCAAATGCTTAAGTTAGCTAAAGATAGCATCAAAAGAGCTTCAAAGAATACTTCAAAGAATATTGTGGATCATTCACAATACTTCAAAGAATTAGAGAACTTGCTTACAAATTAGCCTTACCAGAGGGATGTAGAATACATCCAGTTTTTCATGTGAGTAGGCTAAAAAGAAAGTTAGGAGATGATGATAATCTCATTGGAAATGAAGTCCTAGTCGAGCTCATTGAACCTGCTACTTTACCACATGAACCCGAAAGACTTTTAGATAGACAAGAAAAAAGACAATGACATACAATATGGAAAGAATGTCTAGTAAAGTGGGAAGATAGACCTGAAGAAGTTAAATATGGGAAAGGAGCAATCTCCAGTGGAAGTTTTCGAATTTTGTTTTCGAAGATGTAAACCATTCTTAAGGGGAAGGAAATGTTATGTCAGCCATAATCGTGGAAGCCCATGGCATGGTTATGGCAAGGCGGGAAGCCAGATGGCTTGACAGTGCTTACAGATGCGAAGGTAAACGGGCACCAGATCAACCCACTACAACGGGTGGCGAGTTACGATGACTCAAAACTGAAGCAAGCAAACCTCTTGGCACCAAGGAGTAATACACCCGCAGCTACAGGAGAAACAACCAGCAAAATAGCACTGGTAAACGCAAGCACGTCGCTCTTTTCCACTAATCACGTGAGGCTACCTAAGAATGTAATGAACTAACCAAAATAAAGCACTACTAGCCGTATCAGTAATCAAACTAACGATCAAAGAAGGCAAAGATACATTCTCTTATGTGTCAAATGCAACAGTTCGAAGATGGGCATAGAGCCAAGAAGTCATAGACCTTGAACGAGCCAGAGCGTAGGGAGCAACATAGGACACTTTGGATCACGCTTGAAGTAGAACCTCTCCTTACGTAACAAACTATCGAATGCACAGAATGGTCAACAAAACCACTTTAAAGGAGGAGCGCGAAACAGGAAGCCAGATAACAGTGAAGAGAAGCTTGTGCTGGCCATAGGATCTATCAAGTGAGGACCCGAGAAAGAAAAGCAGCAGCAAGCAGGAGTATGACTAAGCTGAACAGATTTGCATGAAGGCTGGGCAAAGCCGCCAACACTCCGAACACCAACCAAGATGGGAACTATGAGCTCAAGAGAAGCATACGCCAAGCCGATAGCAACGACTCCCCATTTATGCATTCTATTGAAAGCCTAGCAAAGACGTATTCTCAGTCCTTGGCAAAGACCAAATGGAAGCTGCAGCCCACGACCATTCTAAGGGAGCCTACGCCACATCAATGACGAGTCCATTAAACTAATGCCAGAGCCCGTCAAGCACACCTACCATCACCAAATAAGCCCTAACATCTTCTAATTGAAAGAAACAAAGTGAGTTCAGCACACGGTCTTTGGTGATAGCATATTTTACTCAAGTTTGCCCGAGTCCAGCACATGGAATGCCACAGCATTCTTGGGCATATCTGGGTAAGAACCAGGCCTGCATTGATCACTGAGAAAAGGAGTAAAGCAGTGGGGAGAATTGCAAATGTAGACCATCAGCTTCGTGTTGTTACATGAGTTGTCATTTATATGAAACTCAAAAATCTAGTCATTATGACATTCAAGCTTCCCCCAACAACAAATATCTAGCGTGATAACACAGCTCGCTAAGGATACCAACTATGTCAGTCCATTTTAATGTAAAGGAACATTGGTGTCACTCACCTTTCGAAGATGATCATGCAACGGGTCCATTAGGTAGGATTCACACTTGTCCGCGTACATGGGCAAAAATGGGATTTGCACCAATGAACTTCGAGAGCCCCTTTGCAGGCCTTTCACACATGCCCACAAATGGGCCATGGCCATTCCTACGTGGAAGCACAAAAAGTATTTTTTGATGGATGGCCTCCCAAGGCCGCCCATGAGCTTATCCGCCTGCAAAAGTGGCATGTCATCGGTTCCAACCAAGACTTGAACCCACAACTTCAATGCATGAGCCCAGAAACCCTACCACCAAGGCAACTCTGATTCGTGCATATAAATCCCAGCATTTACTATATAACAAGAACTTGTCTGCGCTATGCACAGCGGACAATTGCTCAAACGGCCGCAGACATGCACAGAATTGTTTCCTTTTGTCCGCGGACAAGTGTAAATCGGGCCTTACTTATGTATCCTGTCCACCCCGAGCTCGGATGAACATCTCATTGATATCGTCATCCCCAGATCTCGGGAGGTAAATCAGAATAAATGTATGGCTACACTCTCTATCAGCATATCGTTTCTTTGGAGATCTCCCTACAAAAACCCCTCATGGAGAAGTCCAGTAAAATTCCTAGGTCTACCACATAGGGGCATTGTCCGTTCCATTCCATGAACATAATAATAAACGTACATTGCAAGCAGCATATGTGTAGGAGTCACTCCCAGTGTTTAACACAAAGCTTACGATCCTGCTGCAGCCAATAGTTTCAGAGGTAGTAGAACGAAGAGTTGCATCGCAACATAAAACCTACGGGACATTCCGATGGAAAAGCTGGAAAAACTAACACTATCCTGAGCACTCTCGATAGATTTTCATGCAGTCACCCACATTTATTGCATATCCTGCAAGAGATCTTTCGCTGCATCTAGCTGAATACCCTTCAATCCAACCGCCCACCATGGGAGACCCTGGGTTGGAATCCATACATAAGCATAAACAAACTAAGCCCAATAGTCGTATCCTTAGCACTATTATTATACCATTGCAATGTACTTCTCCTAATCAAATGGCCTCTTGGAGACTAGGCTCAAAGCACATCTGCCAAGGCCTGATTTGTTATGCTCTAGCCGAGATAGCATGACCTCGGATAGGTCGGTGGGCATTTTCTCTTAGATGACCAACTTTTGTAATAGTTAATGTGCGTAATTGAAATGGTCAAGAGAAGTAACTGCCAAGGTCCTAGGTGAGGGTGGAATGGCATTGACTAGGTAGTTCTGAGTGATAAGGCCTAGGTGCACCTAAATGTGCAATAATGCCAAGGGGCAAGTGGTTTTTAATGTGCCCCAAGAGAGGGGTAAAAAAAAGGTGCATCAAGTGGAGAGGCTAAAATGATGACATTTGGCAAGGAGAACTATCTAGGGAAATGAGGGTCTCATGGATAAGCATGAAAATAACGAAGGAACGAATGAATCTGATGATCTGCGATCCATGAGAGTAGGCTGGGTGGAACAAAAGAAAAGCCATCGCCCGTGATTGTATTAACGCAGGGATAGAGATTCAGGACCTAGAGATAGAAGGGTCTGACAGTTGGTATCAGAGCCTTGTGGAGAGGTAAAGGACCAGAGAGGGGTAAACATGACTAGACTATGTGACGAAACGAGGTGGTCACGGAGATGCTGGCGACGCCTGATCGACGGCGTTCTCGACTGTCGATGTAAAAAAGTCTACCGGGGTGACCTAGGGGTCCCGTAACGCGCTGACGCGCAAGTGGCCTATGAAGCGTGGGCACTGGACTACTGCGATGGAGGTCGTCAAGGTTGACGATGTTTTCCCAAGCGGGGCTTGAGCGCAGAGGACGCAAAGGTTAGAATAATTTGGGACGGATGGTCGCTGAAAAAAAAACCGTAGGTGCAGATTTAAGTTCCAGATAGTGCGCGGTCTTACAGGATTAGGCCGTCGCTAGTGAGTTGACGTAAGTTTTGGTTGAACGGCGTATACTTGACTGTAAGCTGTAAAAACAAAAGGGGATACGTGTTGACGCCTTTGAAAAAAAAGCAATTTGAAGAAAAGATTATAGACATCACGACCTGCATATAAACATCAGAATGGAGTACGCTGTGAACGATTGACGCTGAGCAGCTGGGATCGTTGCGAACGTCCTTTGAAGACAGGTTTTCAGTTTGCAGTAGTTGTTCATGTACAAAAAGGGATTTGGAAGTGCTGTACTTTTGGAGTTTTCCCGTGAGAAAAGAAGAAAGAAAAATTATAAAGATTGAAAAAAAAAAAAAACCATCTTCCATTGTGAAACTATGGAGGCAGAAGGGCAGAATTCTAGGGTGAATCCTAGTGAGTCTAGAGTGCAGTCTACACAACAGATGTCACATCATGCAGCACCTACTTTGATCGGTAGGATTTTGATATTAGAAGATGCTTTACAGCAGATTATGAACCAGCAGCTTCAAGTGAATGCTGGTCAAAATGAGATCAGGGAGATGGTGCAAGCCTTGTCGGCTAGACCGTCTAGAATTGATAAGGGCAAAGCTCCAACAGAGCCAGAGCCCAGTATACATTCCTTAGAGCGCGCAAGGGTCAAAGTGCCTAATATCGCTAATTATAGACCGGAGAAGTACGCTGGTCGGATGACCGAGCGCAGCTCTAATGTGATCGAGGTTTGGTTACACAAGTGGGAAGAAGCCTTCGCCATTTGTGAAATTAGATCCGATCTAAAGAAAATCCGCGAGGCCACACACCTGTTTATTGAGGCAGCGGATAGATGGTGGATAAAGCAACAGAAGGATCAAGTTGCTCCAACCACCTGGGAAGGGTTTAAAGCTGAATTCAAGAAACACTTTCTCCCACCTGATGAAGAATCCCGAGCTTGGGATGCTTATAGAAATCTTCATCAGAGGAGTCTGTCAGTGGCAGAGTACATTGACAAATTCAGGGAATGTGTCATGAAAATAACAGACCCTCTCCCTATGTCGGTTCAGTTACAAGACTATATCTATGGACTGAACGACAAGATCAAAATGGAAGTTCGGGCTAAGTATGTGACTACATTAGATGAATCTATTGCAGTAGCCCTGAACTATGAGGATACCAGAGGCAGATCTGGTGGATTTATGCAGGCAGGGACTCAGTATGAGCACCTGAGAAAAGGGGGATTTCAGAGGAAATGGATTTCAAAGACAAGTGTCTCGCAGCCAAGTGGCCAAACGAAGCAGGTGAAGCCGGTTGAGGGACCAGTAAAAACAAGTACCACCGTTGGGGTGAAAAGGAAAATAACTCCAATGGCAGCCCGGGCTTGGTCAAAGTCCTCGTTGACCCCTGAACAAAAAGAGAAAGCTAGAAGTGAAGGATTGTGCTTCGGCTGCCTTCAGCGACATCAGTGGAAGGATTGTCCACTGAATAAAGACCGTCGCACGGCTAATATGATAATATCTGAATGCGACGTGGAAATGCAGGAGAGTCCCAATGCGGAACATATGCAGATGCAACTGGCGGGACCTTCTCAGAGGTTAGTACCTTGTTTGTTATGTGTGTCTGTTGCTAAGCTAGTGACGAGTGTACCTGATAACATCCTATCTAAGCCCGCAGCAACGGGGTATACGGCCTTTAATGATACGGAGTTAATTAAAATGAAAGGGCAAGTGGCCAGTCATGATGTCATTGTGTTGTTTGACTCGGCGTCAACTCACAATGTGATTAACTCCAAGCTCGTGAAGAGGCTGAAATTAAAGACAAGTCCATTTGACTATGCGTATACAGTCAGGATGGCAGATGGAAGTTCAACTGAAGTATGGGACCAAAGGGTTACCCAGTTGGAGCTTCGGATTCAGGACTATGCTGAGAAGCTTGATTTTGAAATGACCAAGCTTGCTCATGCAGATATAGCCCTGGGTATGGCCTAGCATTCTAGAAAGAATCCAGCCATTGATTGGAAAAAGCACATATATCAATTCAAGATGAATGATGTGCTTTATGTCTTGCGAGGTGAAAAAGATATACCTCAGGGACCGTTGGTTTCCGTGATGGAAATCAGAAAAGCTCAAGTAGAGTTTTTATTCCTTTGCACAGCATCGGTAGAGCCGGTTGATGATTCTTCGGCTAGCACTGATGTTACGCAAAGTGGTGAGATGGCCAAGTTGGCTAATCTTATAACAGAGGAGTTCTCTGAATGTTTTAGGGATGAACTACCTTATGGGTTACCTTCAGAGCGGAAAGTTCAACATAAGATTGAATTGATCCCGGGGGCAGAACCTGTAAATAGACCTCCCTATAGAATGAGTTTTGCTGAAGAAGCGGAGGTGCGTAGACAACTGGAAGAATACCTCAAGTTGGGGCAGATTCAACCAAGTTTCTCACCTTTTGCTTCGCCAGTGATATTAAAGAAGAAAAAGGATGATACGTTTCGCCTCTGTATAGATTACAGAGCATTGAATAATATCACTGTTAAGCACAGGTATCCGATGGCTCGGATTGATGATTTGCTAGATGCATTACATGGAGCCGTGATTTTCAATAAGATAGATCTTAAGTGTAGCTACCATCAGATCCGGATTAGAGCCGAGGATGTACATAAAACCGCTTTCAGGAGCAGGTTTGGTCATTATGAGTTTTTGGTAATGCCCTTCGGACTTACCAATGCTCTGGCAACCTTCGTCATGCTTATGAACGATTTACTGCATTTTATTGATGATATCCTGATATTCAGTAAAAGTATTACTGAGCATCGTGAACACTTAAGAATAGTGTCCAATACTTTGAGGAAAGCCAGTCTTTATGTCAATAGAAAGAAAACTATACTGTGTATGGTTAGGCTTGAGTATTTAGGGTTCATAATTACTCCACAGGGGGTAGAAATGGATCCGAAGAAAGTGGCTGCGATACTAACTTGGCCAATCCCTCAGAGTCTGACCGCGTTGCGATCATTCTTGGGATTTGTCCAGTTTTATAGAAGGCATATCAAAGGATATTCCGGAATAGTATCGTCATTGATTGATCTGACCTCAGATAAAGTACCTTTTATTTGGGGGCAGAATCAACAAGAAAGTTTTAACACCATAAAACAAGCTATGGTCTCAGGACCGGTGTTAAAAATAGTTGATCCCCAGAAACCGTTATTCCTGGAAACCGATGCAAGTGGCATTGCGGTAGGAGCAGTTCTCCTTCAAGAGGGAAGGCCAGTAGCCTTTGAAAGCAAGAAGCTTTCTTCCTCTCAAAGGAATTGGCCAACTCATGAATTAGAGTTGTATGCTGTCATCCATGCTTTGAAAACATGGAGGCATTATTTGTATGGTTCAGAGTTTTATGTGGATGTGGATCATGATACTCTGAAACATTTTTGTAAACAGCCTGACTTGAGGGGCCGCCAAGCTAGGTGGGCAGAGCTCATGCAGGAGTTTAATCTAACGATTCGGTACCGAAGAGGAAAAGACAATAAGGTTGCTGATGCGTTGTCTCGCATTATGCACAACCTGAGTTTCACAGTATTAGAGAGTGCTCTAATGACCGAGATAAGAGAAACTCAAAAAGTGGACGAGTTTGTCCAGAGCTTGTGGCCTAAAGCTCATGTGTTAAAACCCGAGGAAAGTGAAAAGGATGACCTGGCATCCAGAAAAAGCCAAACTTATGCAAGATATACCATAAGGGATGGTATGCTAGTTAGAAATGGCAAGGTTGTAGTACCTAGTCAGAATGATCTCAGGCAGAGAGTCATTCGACAGTGCCATGATAGCCCGTGTGCGGGACATCCAGGAGTCGAGAAGACATATGATCTCGTAAAGCGAGATTTCTTTTGGCCAAAGATGAAAAAGCATATTCATGAATATGTGACACGGTGTTTCTCGTGTCAGGTAAGCAAGGCCGAGCGGGGGAAGCCACCCGGACTTTTACAGCCCTTGGAAATACCACTAAGTGGGAGAGCATTTCCATGGATTTTATAGTAGGGCTGCCTACGACACAAGGAGGGTATGATTCTATCCTTGTGGTGGTTGATCGTCTAACCAAGATGGCTCACTTCATTTCGACTAGAGAGTCTGTTAGTGCCCCGCAAGTGGCGGATTTGTTCATTAGACATATATTTCGTCTACATGGATTGCCTAGATCCATAGTGTCAGACAGAGATGTCAGATTTACCGGTCATTTTTGGACAACAGTATTTGAGACACTGAGGACTGAGTTGGGAATGAGTAGTGGGGATCATCCTGAGACGGATGGTTAGACGGAGAGAGTCAACCAAACTTTAGAGGATATGCTGAGAGCATATGTGTCATTGAGGCAACATACGTGGGACAAGTGGTTGCCATTGTTGGAGTTTGTGTACAATGATAGAAAACATTCCTCTACTGGGTTCAGTCTGTTTGAGCTGAACTATGGTTATAGACCAGCCAATCCAACTATAGTTGGAGTACCTCAGAAAGTGCCTAGTGCTGCGAACTTTGTGGTTCAGATGTGGGAGATGCTAGCACTTGCGAGAGCTAATATCCGCCAGGCTATGGATAGAGCCAAGGTGTATGCGGATGAAAACCGGTCTATAAGAGTATTTAAGGAAGGAGAAAAAGTTTTTCTCAGAGTCCCTTCGCACTCGAAGTCGTTGACTTCAGGAGAGTATGCTAAGTTATCACCTCGATACTGTGGGCCGTGGTTAATTCTAAAGAGAATAGGCAGTGTAGCCTATAAATTAGAATTGCCACAGGGGTGTAAGGTGCACCCGGTTTTTCATGTTTCTCGTTTAAAGAAATCTTTGCATATTGGTGACTCACTAATCGAAGGTGTGGTTTTGTTTCAGGAGATAGAGGATAATGCAAGACGCAAACCAACAAGAATCCTGGACCGAGGAACAATGCAAATACGAAATCGGAAGATACCCACGGTGTTGGTTGCATGGCATGGTCAGCCTCTATCGGTAGCTACCTGGGAATCCGTATACCAGTTACGGAGAGTGTTCCCAGATTTCATCATCAAGGACGCTGATGGTTGAAGAGGGAAGGAATGTTATGCTCTAGCCGAGATAGCATGACCTCGGATAGGTCGGTGGGCATTTTCTCTTAGATGACCAACTTTTGTAATAGTTAATGTGCGTAATTGAAATGGTCAAGAGAAGTAACTGCCAAGGTCCTAGGTGAGGGTGGAATGGCATTGACTAGGTAGTTCTGAGTGCTAAGGCCTAGGTGCACCTAAATGTGCAATAATGCCAGGGGGCAAGTGGTTTTTAATGTGCCCCAAGAGAGGGGTAAAAAAAAGGTGCATCAAGTGGAGAGGCTAAAATGATGACATTTGGCAAGGAGAACTATCTAGGGAAATGAGGGTCTCATGGATAAGCATGAAAATAACAAAGGAACGAATGAATCTGATGATCTGCGATCCACGAGAGTAGGCTGGGTGGAACAGAAGAAAAGCCATCGCCCGTGATTGTATTAACGCAGGAATAGAGATTCAGGACCTAGAGATAGAAGGGTCTGACATGATTCAACCTTTCCTATTTGCCCATTAGCCTCAAGATGATCAGTAGAACTCATACTCAAAGAAGTTACTAATTTCTTAAACACTTCCTACCAAAAGTGCCCACAAAACTTCTGGTGTCTGTCTTAGTGACTTGTCAAAGTTGCAATTAATGTGGAAGCATAATTTTCACAGAGAGAGAGAGAGAGAGAGAGAGAGAGAGGTTAAGGCAATATAGCTTCACTAAGATCACCGAAAGCCAGTGTGAGAGTAGAAGAATTGGAGCAATCCACATTTGGTAAGTGGGTCCTATTTATAGTGTGGGGGTAGGAGCGTTGACCCAACCTCAGTCAGCCACAATGCATGCCTGGTTAGCCCTAGCTAGTTGACACAAGGCCAGCCTAAAACAGTACTCAAACCAACCCTCTAGCTTGCCCCTAACCCTGGCTAAATGCCCTGGTAAACGGCCCCCATACTAAGTGAGTAAACTACCCCTTTCTAGGGCGGGCATACCCAAATAGAAGCCCTTAATCTCCACACATGGGATAAAATATATTCTAACACCCTCTTTTCAGCTCATAGTGTGCAAATAGTCTAAAGAAGAAAGCTGCAACCATGGGGCCCTCCAACACCACGGAGACTGGAATCACTTCAAAGAGAGAACCTGCCAACCTGGATCCTCGAAACACAATGCCACCACGAAGAGCAAAGAGATATGCTTGGTTTTGATTTCCCATACCAGTGTGCAGTGGATGCCATGTAAATAATGATGAGATGTACAATAAACCACGCCCAATATCCCTTGGTGAACACGTCACGTCCAGGAACCTTTAATGAAGTCAGAACACAGCCTGTCCCTAGTTTGTCCTGCACCAAGCGATGAACTTCAACCACATCTAGTTCATAGCTCTATCTCTAAAGCTTACCTTACCTGCCAAAATTTCAAATTTATAGGAGTTGTAAACAGCCCGCTCTCCCGCCCACAAGTGCTTTCTGGCTGTGACACATGGGTAAACGCGTTCCTTACTACTAGAAAGGCAATACGCCTGATTTTCTTGAGCAAGAGCTGCCCTCGGATCCCCTGACCTGGCAGAAGATGAGCCTGTCTATTTTGATAAACTTGTGTCCTGGTCCTTGGATATACTCGTGTCCTTAGACCGACAATCCTTTGCTAGGTGACCTCTCTCCCCACAAGCGTAAATCAGCTTCGACCTTCTTTTGAACTGTCATAAGTGCTTGGTCACCATCATGGGACACCTTCACCTTAACCTAGGGAGCAGAGGTCATTGAAATCTAAATGATTTTTCGAGACCTGGCACCACAACGCTCGAGGAACCATCTCATACTCTTGTGGAAGTACCAGTTGAGCAGAGGACAATGAGGCACGAATTGCCAATAACTGGTTATGGATGACCTAGCCTTCATTAATAATGGCCGCATCGAGCTCCCTGCAGAAAACTGAAGGCTATAGAGCCAACCATGCAATGTGACGGCCCGCATAGAAGAATCTCGAGCATATAGATCCTTGAACTTGGACCACTCTTCTTAATGTTTAAGGTTTGCATTGGGGGGACTTCCCTTGTAATGGCATAAACCAATGCCGAGTGAACCTTAGAATCATGATCCTCCAAATGTATGATCCCTCAAGGAAAGCATCCTCCTAGTCTTGGGTCCAACACTTGCTCATAGGATGTGATCCAATCGGTGGTGGGTCTACTTGACCCAACCCAGGTCAGGTCGGCTGGCCCGACCTATAATGAGGGCCTGACCAGCCTGAAACACCTAAACCAGCCCTCTAACCTGCTCCTAACCCTGCATAAATGCCCTGGTAAACGGCCCCCAAACTGCCTAAGTAAACTACTCCTTTCCAAGGCGAGAACCTCCACAAAGAAGCCCTCACTCTCTACACATGCAATGCAATATATTCTAACATGACTATGTCACAAGGCAACCCATATCATCAAACAATTATTATCTAACTGATGAGTCAGCTCAGTAGCCCTTGTCTTTGTAGGTAAAAATCTTTCCATCTTTGTAAATCTATCCACAACTACCCACATAACATCTACCTTAGTGGATTCATGGTAATCCCACAATGAAGTCCATGGAAATACTATTTCTTCCAAGGATGTCTAGAGGTTGCAACAACGCTCTAGGCCTAAGGCACTCAACCTCATGCACTTTACAATGCTAACACTCTACCACATAGTTAGCGATCTCGGCCTTCATCTTAGGCCAAACAAGCCGTTCCAAATGTGGACTTGACCAACTACGATGTTGTAATCCATGAGTCTTGGTCTATTTGTGTGGAGCTCCCTATTTGGACTGCTATCAATATTGACTGAAATGATTGTTGGTCCTACATAGCCCTCTTAGGGAATCATAGAGGTCAGCTCCCATCTCGGTAAAACTCCAAGAGTTTACCTCACCACACGACTCAAAGCATCAGCAATCTTGTTCAAGTTACCATTCTAATTTCTAGTTTCCATAATAAAAATATTGCATCATTCAGCCCACTGTGCCTTCCTTCCCCTAAACTCAGGCCTATCACATACGTATTTGATAGACTCATGGTGGGTAAGTCAAAACATCGAGCGACTGCGTTTGAGCGAGCCCAAAGTTCGAGCGATGCTTATGAGGAACTTTGTCTAAACCTGTACGAGCAATAAATTTTTACTAAAAAATGGTTGAATCTACACTATTACAGATTGTTTTTAATTATCTTTTGTATGATTCTTGGCAACTTACAAAGATTAAACTTACTATTGGATAACTCATAAATCCATGCAAGTCAGCAATCATTAAATGAATACCAAAGGGAAAATTCTTGGCAACATACAAAGAGAAAACCTATTATTCGATAGATAATAAATACATGCAAGTTAGCAATCATTCAATAGATACAAAAGGGGAAATGCTACAATGTCTACACCTCGAGGTGCACTCAGAAGTATGTGAGTTGAAGGGGTTTCTATATTTTATGGAGTTACATACATGGCAACAATAGTCCTACCGATGATATAGAAGCTCCTCCTAGCAAAATCCCTCACAAACAGCTATTTGTAGCTCATCGATTTTATGCTACCAACATGATTTGATCCATTTTGTACACAAAATGATCACATGAATAAAATGTTTAAACTATGGAACTAATAAATTATTGATCACCTTATGACCATGATGATGCTAACTAAATATGGATCACCTTCATATGTGCTTGACCATGTATACACCTCTAGGATCGAGGAAGGAAACCAAGGACCCAAACTCTAAATGAGAAAAATCCATGGTCATAATTAAATATAGAGTTTGATAAGGTCCGGCTCTCATGAAATAAGGATAAGTATAAACTTTCTAAATATCTAGAATTTTGACACTTAAACATGATAAATGTATTCATTCGTATTATTCCGATCGTTTTGACTACAAACATGACCATATTTGGAGTCAAATCGGCCCAAATAAAATTGGCAAGAGGAGCCTCCCAAGAGGCCGCGATATCGCGGCCTCTAGGGAGAATTTTCCTCCCATTATTTTTTTGCCTTGAAAATGGAAATTGCACAACAAAAACACATACTGACCCCTTTCTTCCACCCCTCCGTCGTTGACCCTTAAAAAACATTGCCAAACATTTTCAGAAATTATTGTTTGTCTATAAGACAATTGATTACTCACACAATATCATGGGTAGGACAACAATCGTAAAAGTAAGCAATGCATGCTACTTTTTGAACATAAAACATCACACTAGAATGTTAAAATTTATGAAATTCCTCGCTCGAACGCAGTCGCTCGAATTCTGGTAATCCTCACTCATGGTCTATCATTATAACAAACTTGGCTCCATATAGTAACATCTCCAAGTTTTCAATGCGTGAATAACCACATATCTAAGAAAGTCCACGAGTGTCATCTATTCTCAAAAGCTATAGTTCGTTCCTCCTGGAATAGGGTTGTACATATCGTGAAATTACTAGCATCAACCTCGACCACGAATGGTCGGTTGGGATCCGGTAAAGGCAATGTAGGTGCTTCTTTTAAAGTTGAGAGTTTGCAAAGCCTCATCAAGCTTATCATTCTAGGAGATTTGACTATTGTCCTATTGGAGAGAAGCCCACAGTAGGTTTGTTAAAGGGACGATTAGCTTTGAATAATCCCTCACCGACTTCCCAAGATAGACAATGAATACTAGGAACACATGAAGTTGCCTTACTGTCCCAACATCTGCACAAATAACGCATTCATATTAAAGTTACATCCCTCCTTGCAAAGATTTTGACCTAAGACTATGGTATGAGTAGAAGAGAGTGTTACTTTCGACTTCAGTCAAATTAGCATTCTTTGCCTTGCCCTTCATCTTCGGATACTACATTCGCATATGCCCCTTTTCTTTACAAAGAAAGAAACCGCCTTCCTTCACGTATTGAAGGATTTGCTTGGCTTTACTCACTTTGCATTCGCCTCAGCCGGAATCTGCTAAAGACTTACGGCTTGAGTTTTTGTAGACCTAGTAGGTCAGAAGTGCCCCTTCCACCTAAACTTCTTCTACTCAGGATTCATGGTAGGCTGAGGTTTATGTGAAGAACATATCCATTGTGTCATCATAGATCTTTGTGTATTTAATAACATCCTCGAGGTTTTTACTTCGGTGTTCATCACCTGTAACTTGTGTTCTTTTGCAAAACCATTTAGGAAGAATCCACACAAGGTATTAGGATCCATCCATATACGAGGCTTTGGATTATAGATCTCTCAACCTCTGCGGGTAGGTATCAAATGGTATCTTTTCCATGTTCTAAGTTTGTAAACTTAGTGATGAGATCAAACTAATCTTTAGGTGGAGGGAACTCTTCTTTGAACACTTGTTCGAAATCAGCCCATGTCATCGGCTTCTCCTTTGGTTCACGCAACCAGCTAGGGCTTTGCCTTTGAACATCCCTTGCCACTGGTTCAGCCATGCATCAACACATTCAAGAGTGCGCTCCTTCTCACTTGCAAAGGTCTCGGGTGTGAAGGAGGGTGCCATGTGTATACACCCATCGGATCCCACCACCAAGCCCATAACTGTAACTTGTAGCACCGCAGTTGTCTGCATTTAGGCTGTGACTAAGTCCTTCAAATGTGTGTCGAAGTAGGCTTTCAGTTCCACATGTTGTTCCTTTGTCCAAGGTTATATTCTCCAAAGTCAATCTCATCACCTTCCTCTCCATGTGGCTCTTTGAGGCCTCCTTATGCTAGCTGTAGCCTCCTTATGCATGCGGGCTCCTTCAGCCATATGGGTAGAAGAGTAGGAGAGGGATGTGACTACAGGAAGGAGGGGGAAATTCAGCAAGTAGATGAGGGAGTCAGAGAGAGAGGACAGGCTGGAATCTGCGCACAGCTATGCGCTTGGCAAAAGAGAGGGAGAGAGAGCTCTGTAGAGGATATTCACTGGCAAAACAGGTCCACTATTTCTGCTTCTGCTTCAAGGTAATTAGTAACTGGTTCGCTGCAGCTGACAGAGGGTGTTTACCTATTAAAACTTCTTTGGAATGACCCTGGTTCAGTTTGCAGTTGACTGTAGCATCAAGCTCTTGTTTCAGGTCTTCTGTAGCAATGAAGGGAGCTGGTTTGAAATCCGGAGGCTCTCACAAAGAGAGGGGTGTAGGGTCTTTCCTCAATTGGCACAGCCCTTCCTCTCTAAAGGCCAGCTCCTAAAAGCAATCATAAAACAGAGTAAAGCTCTGCTTTTGAAAAGCTTTCCCAAAAGCCCACAAAAGCAAGCTTCCTGGCTTTTCAAATAACCTTCAGCCTAGCATGGGCCCATCCAAAAGCTCAAGGAGCAGCTGCGATCAGCAGCATCTTCCTGTCAGATGCGCAATCAACACTCCAGATCCTTCAGCCTCTACCAGCGCCTATTAGTTCACAGGAATCATGATGGACTTTCTTGCAGATTGCACAGCTGTAGAGAAGTAGGGACAGATTTGGAGAAAGGGGGATAGAGGAGCAGAAGGGAGAGAGAGAGAAGGGAAGAGAGAGAGGAAAGGGTAGGAGAGAGAGAATGGGGTAGGAAAGAGAGGGAGAGATTGAGAGCGAGCTGCTTATCTTTTTCATGTCCTTGCATATCTTCTTCCTAAGGCCTAGAATGAGCCAGGATATCAGGTACTTATCATTGGGACATGGTCACACTTTGCAATTAGACGCTCTATAGCCCAGGTACATGCGTACATCCTCCCTCCGATCTTGTTCAAGCTTGCTCAGTAGGAGAGTAGTATCATCTTGAAGTCTTTCCGTTTGGAACCACCTTTTGAATTCGATTTGCAACAGGTCCCATGTGGCTCGTTCTTCCACTAGGAGGTCAAGGTACCATTCTTTATGTCCAAGTTAAAGGGCTTTCTATGAAACCCCGTTCTGAGTATTGTGCAATTCATGTTCGATCTATTAATTATCTCGTGTCCACTATCAACCCTATTCCCCGTCATGTTAATACAAAAGATGAGTGTATTCTCTATGGCAAAACTAATGCAGATGTCACTCGCTTCAAGTTTGACGCTCTTCCCATGCCTGTTGAATGGGAAATGGATTACCAGAATGTTTTGGAAGAAGCCTCTTCTCAACTCCCTGCATTTCAGATTGAAGATGCTCCTTCGAAGTCCATCATCAAGCTTCACCCTCGTCGTGATCATGGGAAAAAAGTGATGTGCATTTCTTTCCCATCTTCCTCCCATGTGTCCATAGCAGGTGCTCCCGATAACGTCCCTGATTCCATCTCTGAAGCTACTGCCTCTGCTAAAAGTCTGCTGCCTGAAAAAGCTGACGCCATCCATGACTGGATGTCCTCCACAAGTGCTGCCCATCTCCCTTCCGATGCTACTCTCCAGTATAAGCGCACTACTGTAGTCAATCATCCGGCACAGCATCATACCAACTATGCAAATCTCACTGCTTCTGAACGCCTCCATCCAATGAATATGGTTCGTCCGGTACATTGGCCGCGTTCCACTGGCTTCCAATCTACATCCGAGGACGACACGCTCAAGTCCATGCATGCCCCTTATGCATTGGCGCCAATGGATGATGATACGATGCCTGTAGAGCAACAACAATTGAATTGTTGCAACTCGCACAACTTGGCTACACAGGTATGTCTAGATGCTTGTTATTCATGCACTTTACAACCTCAGCTTGCTATTGGTAAATTAGACCAGAATATCCACACTGTTCTCAACGAACTCCAACAACTGCAAACTGGTCCGGTTTCCTCTGTACATGCTTTTGTGCATAAATCGTTTCCTCCCTCTTTATTCTTGCATCTGCTAGTCCTATCAATGACTCCTTTACTCCACCCAAGGCCCCTAGTCTCATGCTTTGGCCAATCTTTCCCCAGACTATTCATATGCTCCCAAATAATCCAGTCCCTCTTGCTACTTCACAGTCAGTCCAGCCCGTTACTGAGTCCTCTCATCTATATGATAACACTTGGCACTGGGGTCACAGATGTGAGTGGACCGCCGATCCTACCCATTTTGCCAATACCGCCCCACGCGACCCTTTTGAAGCACTCCTTGCTCCTCCGCCACAGGTTGCCCCTATGCCTGTGCCATCACCACCTCCTTCTCCCAGATGTGAGATTTCTTCCTCCACTGCTCTTCTTACGCTCTACATGAACCAAGGAGCAAAGGTTGAACCCATGGATGAAGATCCAGCACCGGCACCCCTGCCACAGCAACAGCAGCAGCCGCAACAACCGTGGCGTGGACGTCGCACGGCTTTTCATGATGCCCTTGGCTCTCAGTTCATGCGCGCCAAATTCCAAACTCATTTCATGGACGGCGATCTCAATGAACAGCCTGATCTCCAACGGCGCTTGCAGCATAAATCTTTCCCAAGCTATGCTGCCTCTCCTCAAGCCATGAAGGATCTCCTCAAAATCTTTTATGGTCACATGATGTCTCTCGTCACAGTGTACAGATGGAATCCACGTGATGTTGCCGTGGAAACTACCAAAGGTTTTACACGCGTTTTGGGCAATTGGTGGGAATTCCAATCTGATGAGTCCAAAGAACAAATCTTTTCCAGCATTGATGGTAACCACCAACCTAATGCTCTTGATGCTTTAATTGCAGCAATTTCTAATCAGTTTCTGCCGACCTTCACCGATGATCGTACACAAGCATCCAATGAATATTCTGCCCTAAAACTTTGTGATTTATTCCAATTAGAGACTTATAATGCACAAGTACAGCAATTGGTTTATCACGCTAGCCTTTTCTCCGACACTTCGGCCAAGTGTCATTATCTCTACAGTCTCCCACATCGACTTGGCGATGCTGTCATGGCCGTACTCGAGGCCCAGACAAAGATTGTTAATATTGACAATGTGCCTCAGGAAGTCCACAAAACAGTTGCAGATTTCACATTTGCTAATCTCTTCCAGATGGTACAGGTTTATATTCAGCGCCAATGCACGGAGCAAACGCTCCGCAAGAAGCTTAAGCAGATTGGCATTGCTTCTTTTGTCTGTGAACAGTTGGTGGGCCAAAAGCAATTCTGTCCCCCGGTCAAGTCCTCTTCCAAAAGTTACCGCCGCACTTGGTCCCGTCGCTCCAATTGTTCTTGCGGCTCCACCTCCTTTCCTAAGTTGCGGCACCTTCGCTGGTGCAAACGATATTTTCCGACACCCCCAACGATTCCTACGCCACCGCCCTTTTACCGCTAGCAAAGCCTCTGGATGTTTCATTTGTGGAAAAAAGGGTCATTTTGCCAAAGATTGCACGGAGAAGCCCCGCAACGCTCAACAATGCCAACTCAAGGGTTTCTTCAACACTATCTAGCATTCCGACCAATGGGAAGTAGTTACCTTTACCAGCTCGAATCTCAAGGCATCGACCTAGTTATTGGCAATGACTTCCTTAACCGCCATCTTCCTTTTGGGTTTTCTGCTACAGAGATGATACTAACAATTCAAGGAGCACTCGTTCGACTTCCTGCTCGCGCCCATCTCAAAAAGGTATTAAAACCTCTCATAGAAGACCTGGAAATCGTTCATCAATGTGCTTCTCCTTTCTCCTTGGACTATATCAGTCCCCCTCCTGAATATGCTCCTACTCCTTCATTGCCATCTCCTGCCCCCTCTGAGCCATTCAGTCCCATGCCTGATGAGGCACAACGGCCCCTTGAAGGATCCGAATCAGACGCCTACACCCAAAGCCTTCTCCAGGAGGATGAGCAGAAAAGTTTGCAGGCCTCCCAACATACTCTCCTCCTGATAACTTCTCTGCAAGACATGCAACAACGGTTCATCCAAGAATGCAGCAGTGATTATCCCTTGGTGTTCAAGCAAATCTTCCAGCATCAGGTATCACTTCCTTTATGGGAGAATTCGAAGCCCTTTAAAGAAAGCCCTTATGGGTTTACCAAGGATGACCGCCTTCTTTGCAATCAAGAGATCTAGGAACTCTTGGATATGGGTCTGATCTCCCACTCTCACTCTGAATGGGCTGCAGCTGCCTTTTACGTCAACAAGCATTCGGAGCAGAAACGTGGTAAGAAACGGCTGGTGATTAATTATAAGCCCCTCAATAACCGCTTAATCTCAGTCTCCTACCCTATCCCGAGCTGAGAGATGAGTGCTAGAGGGACAGGCTCTCCCAAAAACATCAACATGAGGTTGGGATGTGCCAAATGGCAGCAGTGAAGATGGGCCTATATCCCCTGCACATAACTCAAGGATATCGCCCCTTGGAAGAGTCATCACTGGTGGAAGTCTCTGGCTGAAATTTCCCATGGGTGAGATAATAGTGCGCTGCTCACTAATACGCTTTCCAAAGATGGAAGGATTTGGCTGGTTGTGTAGTAAATACTCTACCGCCTGCCCACCTTGCATCTTGTGTGGGGATGCAACAGAATCCACATGCATGTGTAACTTCATGCTCTACAGATGTAGCATCATCGTGTCATATGAGATCACCCTTCTCAGACAGAATCTGATTGCCTTTGTCCTTTACGATACCCCACTTGTGTTGTGGCAAGTTTGCTTCACCCCTAACTGTAGCTCTACCTTGGTGTCCTTCCATTGCACTTCCATGTGCATCTTCCCAATCTAGCAAGTCTGCATTATCATGCTGCTGTGCACCCATGTACTGTTGGAAACAGTATCTGTTTAGACCAATATGGTTGTGCAAGGGCTGCTTGCCATCATACACCTTCTCAAAAGTGTCATAACAGGCATCTTCCTTCTGCTGTCCATTGCCATAACAGCCATCTTCTTTTTTATGTCCATTGTCTTCATAATTTGGGCTGTCATTTCGTGGTTGTACCATGTACTTGCAGCTTTTGTCATTCTTACTGGCCATGAACATATGCCATCTGGTAGTATCCCAGAAATCTGCATGCTTATAAGAATCAGCTGCAGGGCTCTGCCATTCCTTGAAATCTGCATGCTTGGCCTGGTTTCCATTCCTACCATTAAGTTCAGTCCCAGATGAATGCACACCTTGCTCTTGTTGCACAATCTGCTTCTTAGTAGATTTGCTTTGGCATCCTTTGTTATCATCACCGTGGTCTTCGATATTTTCTTCCTTAATGGAGACCATACAACGCTGGGTACTCACCACCTCCTCAAAAACTTTGTCCTCAAAGTTTGCATGTGGAGCAGGATCAAGTGTAAGCGCATCCACATCCTTATCTTGCTGGTCAACATCTGCATCTTGATTCCTATCAGAGACTTGCTCATCATTGCTTGTCTCATCATCTAACTTTTCATCCATCAAGCCTGCGTCGCTGTCACTATTATGTAGGCATGTTCCATCACCTTGCAAATAGATATTCTTTCCATTAGCATGCTGAACTGACAGGGCATTATCTGGGAGAATGTCTTGCTTCTGCAAACTGATATAGCATCCCTCTTTCTCCTCTTGTCCATTTTTGTTTCCATCACGTGGGCTGCTGTTTTTATTTGAGCAGCTATTCCAACATAACCCTTTTGTATTTGCAGCAGTAATCGCCAGGAAATAGCCAGATTTGTGTCCTGCATAGAAAGGCATGTTCACTGGCTTTGAAGCATGATTTGGCTGTGTACTAGTGAGAGGCATAGCATGGCTGGGATGCATAGATCTAGGCATCATAGCTCGAGGAGACTCTTTGAGTGGATCAATATCCGTCCCATCCCCATCTTTTTGCTGCATAGGAGGAAGCATGGGTTGCTTTCCCATTGACTGCATTGCAATGTGCACATCCTCTCTGACCTTCTCACACTTGTCCCGACAACATCCTTTAGTATTTGTAGCTGGAATCACTTGACAACCATCACAATTTTGTCCTATATCCATAGGCATCATCCATGGCTTTAAAGCATCGTTTGGCTGTATGCCAAGGAGTGGCATAACATGGTTAGACTGCATTACAAACATTGGCCTGACTGCATTCTCCCTAGATGTTGGATGTCTACTTTTATAGGCTTGCATAGCCTTTGGCATCACTCCCCTGGGCATCACAGCTCCAACAACTAGATGCTCTATGTCATTTGAATCGTGACATTTAGCATAGGACATCGCTGCCAAATCTAACAGCTGAATATGTAAGGTACAACCACCATCATATATATCCCGGCCATTCAAGGTCCTACCCGTCTCAAAACTCAAAATGTGATGGAGAGACTAAAAAGAAAGGGCAATGAAGAGGCTTCAAAACAGGGCCCAAATGAGCCCCAACGGGGCTGTGGAAGACCCTTAAAAGAGGCTGGTTTTTTTTTTTCCTTTTTTTTCTCGTTTTTTTTTTTTGGCGGGGGGGGGGGGGGAGGTTCCCTAAGTCACCTAGGACAGTTAGTACAGCAATAACCCAAGACTCCTAAGGCAGTTAGGACTGCTGGTTAGTCTAACCTAACCAACCCATGAGGTACTCAACCCTAGTTAGTTTGACCCAACCTAACCAGACCAAACTAACTAAACCTAAACAAAGTAACTCAACCCACTAACTAGCTAGACCTAACCAAACCTAAACTAACCTAACCAACCAACTAACCTAGCCCACGCCAACTAACCCTAGCTAACTGAACCTTAGGAAGCTAAGGTTTTTTTTTTTGCAGGCGTTGCTGGGCGACGGCGACAGGGTGGGGCGGGGCGGGGCGGGCTGAGAAACAAGGACGACGGGATAGCAGGGACGTTGGTTGGCTAAGGCAAGCAGGGACGACGGGGGAGCAAGGACGCACGAGCGCAGACGGGCGACGAGAGGCACAAGCGTCGCTACGGACGGAAGAATATGTGTATTGACAATGATAGCGGTCAATGGGAGATGGCAGGGACGGGCTACTCGTGTTATTCTGTTGGCCGCTCATGGCGAGGGGTGGCGACAGACGGACGGCAGTAGGCAATGACCTTGCGGCTCGGTCTCCTAGTCATGTGCAGCACCAGACATTTCGTTGGTTGTTCTGCCATATTGGGTAGCCCTCGTAAGGCGACCTGCTAGTCATCTGTGCCCCGGCTGAATTAGAGCTCGCTGGTAGGCTCTTACGACCTGCTAGTCATCTGTGCCTCAGCCGAAATAGAGCTCGCTGGTAGGCTCGTGTTGCTCGCTGGTCTTCTGGTCGCTCGTATGGCCTGCTCGAGTCAGCTTACAGAGAGCTGATGGCGACACATGTAGGCTTTTTGCATTGTGGCACTGGTCAGCCGGTCGTTGTATATTATTATGCCCTCATAGTAGTCTGTCTTAGCGATGCTGATATAGCTCAGAATGAAGGATGAAATAGGAAGCAAAAGTGCTAGAATCGGGCTCTGATACCAATGTAGAGAAGGGGTAGGGACAGATTTTGGAGAAAGGGGGATAAAGGAGCAGAAGGGAGAGAGAGAGAGGGGAAGAGAGAGAGGAAAGGGTAGGAGAGAGAGAATGGGGTAGGAAAGAGAGGGAGAGATTGAGAGGGAGTAGGGAAGAGAGAGAGAGTGAGTGAGCATAGGCAGGAAGGAGGAAGGGAGAGTAGATAGGATTAGATGTCACATCAAAAAGTGAGTACAAAATTGTGGAGGTGGACTTATATAGTCTCCCTCTACTAGATGTCCTTTTTGCCCCCTCTAGGCCTAAAAATCCCCTAGCCAAATTAGGCCTGACCCTTACTAACTTGGCCTGTCCTTGGCCTTCATTACAACAGCCCAGTTCATCCTAGAGTAGCCTCTGACAATCGACCCTGCAGCAACGTTCACACCTCGACCTCCTACTGGACAGCCACTGTAATAATTGGCAGTTGGTGCATACCTTACATCCATCTGTGAATTTACTAAAGCAGGTTCTCTCTCTTTTTCCTAATCACCAGCACTTAAATTCACTCTCTTATCATATGCAGTCAGCTTATGTGATTCCCCCCTTGCAAGTTCGACACCCCTTTGGGTTTCCCCCTTTGGGGTTTCCTTACAAAATTTACTGTGAACAGTTCCCTACATCATGCTTACCTCATGACACAGTCAGTCTGCAGAAACACCCGCAGTACCAGAGCACATCCCTGGCATCATTGAACTGCATACCTTGCAACAATCCCTCTCTGTTGACGGCTGCTCTGATACCCACTATTGAATCCCCACTAGGATCTAATTCTAGACACAGTCGAAACAAAATCAGCAAAACAAAATAGAAATCAGCAGATGACTCACCTCCCAGCCACCACCTGCACGTGGGCTAGAGATTAGACTCCAAGAAGCCTATGCCCATAGCTCTGGTGTCCCATACCACCAGAACAGTTCCCAAGGAACCATTGGCGCAACATATCGTGATCTGTCATGTGGAAGGCAGGAGTCTAGGCTCGAGATCTAGACCAGACCATCCAGTGGTGTGTGCACATTGAATGCCAACACAATAGCCTTGCCACTGTTAGCTTGCTTCCTTAATCCCAGGGGCCTCTAACCCTGCTGGATTAAGTCCACTAATCTGAGGATTAGCATCCAGGTACATAAGAGGAGTTACATTACAACTGCCATATGCAAGAGGAAAATTCAGTTAAAAAGAAAATTTTGACAAAGAAAGCCAATGTAATGCCAATGGAACAAAACCTTTACCTGTGAGCAACTTATCAGTACATATTTCCCCCTTCATACGTTGTGAGTGGGGATGAAGAAGAAGGTAAGGGATAATAAAGCAGATATCATTCTCCTTGTCCTGTATGGAAGGCTGGTATGACTTGTGGCAGCTGGTTGGCAAACCTCCTGGCTGATGTCTGCATGAATAGAAGTGAGTTGCCTCCTGGAATCAAATGAAAACACTATGTAGTATGTCAGGACTGTGCTGATATATTAAAATTTCAATGTAACAGTATAACTAGCAGTGTTGATAAAGGAAGTCAACTATGGACTGAGCAGAAGCAACCAGAAAAACATTGCATAATCATCAAACTCTGAAGCACAAGAGCGTGGGGAAAATGAATCCAAGGGTGAATCTACCGAGGTCAGTAACTGATAACAGTGTACTGGTGGCTGGCCTTGATGATGTGTTCTGGATGTCATAGAACTGCCTATCTATTAGTCAAAATCCAGCATCCTGCATTCAACATAATGCAAGTAATTGTGCATGACTGCTCTGCATTACGTATCAGTGATAACTGATCCTAACAATTGGAATCAAGCAGGATGATGATGGAATGATGTACGTCTGTTGATGGAAACGTCACAGAGAAACATCCAGAGTTTTTGAGGGACATATGGGCGTGTGATGACAAGGAAACTGTGTCCACCAGACAGAAATGACATCATCAAATAGAGAACGTATGTGATGATGAGCTAACTCAGAAATTGTGCAGCTACAGAAAATGACATATAAACTCAGAACAACTCCAAAAGTATGCGGGGAGGAAAGCGGAACAAAGAAGATATATCAGGTTCATAAAGACAGAGTTTGAAAAATCTTGATACCTGAGATACACCAGAAGAAGGCGACCATGATCTAGATGTTAACAATGAAGCATCAAAACCGCTGAGTGATGGATTCAGAAAATAGAATGTTGATGAAATCGATTGGAAATAGCCAACCATCGAATGCTAATATATATATAGATTGAATGCTAACTATGCTCAAGGAAACAAACAGTCGGAATAAGCTTGTACGTGTAACACAATAACTAATGCTCTAGATGCAAGCAGCAGGAACAAACTTGAATGCATAAACTGAAGACGCTATGGATCTATGCCAGAAAAGGCGTTCGAAACTCAATATGGCACTACCAGACTGAGATACATAAGTGGGAACTACGCTGGAACGGGGTCGCGTTGTACAATTCCAAGCTGTGGATGGAAGCTGATATGTTGAACCAAACCACACTCGCTCTCAGAAAAAAGTTTGTCACCTGGTACAACAGCTATGGCTGGAAAACACAAAGGCAACAAAGGCCTTCACAACTGAATATCCTTTGAGAAAGGATGAAGAAACACCATAAAGGTCATTTTGAAAACGCAGTAACAAAGGTTCAACACAAGGCAAGGCAATAGTAGCCTGCAAAGCTACAACACTCCTTTGCTACGCAAGACTGGAGAAAACACGCTCACAAGACCTTCATAAGTTCTCTAAGGCAAAACAACCATAGCTCACTTGAGCTTTATGAGCACTATTGGCTCTAATACCATGTTAAGAGTAGGGAGAGAGTGTTGGAGAGGGGAGAGAGACCACAAGAGTCCAGGATCACTAAATGTACACTTCTTTGAATGAACTAATAAGATACAAGGGAATATACATAACCCTAACTTGGAGAGCCCCAATGTTCTTTTTACACTAAATCTATACATGTGGGACATCCCATTATACCACTTTAGAATACACGCACCGGACAGCCATTTCAAACCCGGAGATTCTTGACAATATGTTTGGCTGTCCATTTATGTGCATGATTAGGACACACATGTAGCCAGCCACTAATGTGCCCACAATATCATCTTACAGATAAATGCAAATCTGGGCTTTCTAGCTTATCCTCGCATATGTATTTTTGCTTTGGGAATGTCTTGTATCACCCACCAAAAATGAATGCACAATCCCACTTTTGCTGACCCTGTCCCGGCTTCATCCAAACTTTCTCACTCTCATTGCCTCCACCTTCTTCTCTTCCTCCTTCATGTGAGCATCTGCATAGATGTTAGCCATCAAGACATAAGATGCAGCATCCTTTTCATCCAATTGCACTGCGTGTTCAAATGCCAGTCTTCCAAGCTCCACATTACCCCACTTTTGACAAGCACCCAACACTACAAGCCACACCACAAGATTAGGATGGAAGGGCATCTTCTTCACCATCGCTACTGCCTCATATAATTGGCCTGCCCGGCCAAGAAGATCTACCATGCCAATGTGGTGCTCAATAGTTGGAGTGATGCCATAGTCACTGATCATGGCCTCAAAGTAATTCTGGCCCTTATCCACTCGACCCACGTGACTGCACAATGTAAGAAGAACACAGAAAGTGACCCCATTTGGCTTTATCCCTTCTCTTCTCATTCTCTCAAGCAGATGGAACACAATTTCACTATCTCCTTGCTGGGCATATCCTGCCATGAGTGCATTCCACGAGACCTCATTTCGAACCGGAAGCTTGTCGAATGCTTCCCATGCTTCTGCAAGCGAGCTACATTTTGCATACATATCCACCAAGGTGCTGCCAACAACAAGATCTCTTTCCAGCCCCTTTCTGGCTATCTCGGCATGTATTTCTTGGCCCTTGTCCATGGCTCCTAGGGTGCCACACGCTTTCAAGCAGCAAACAAACGTGATACCATCTGGAGAGAGACCTTCAAATTGCATCTGTTCACAACAATTCAGCGCTTCCTCACCAAGCCCCTGATCTGCATATCCTGCAATCAGTGAGTTCCACGAGACTACGTCTCGAAGTAGCAGCTTGTCAAATACTTCTTGTGCTTCTGCAACCGAGCCACATTTGGCATACATATCCACCAAGGTGCTACCAACAACAAGATCTCTTTCCAGCCCCTTTCTTGCTGTCTCAGTATGTATTTCTCGGCCCTCGTCCATGGCTCCTATGCTGCCACAAGCTTTCAGGCTGCAAATGAACGTGACAGCATCTGGTGAGAGACCCTCCAGTTGCATCTGCACAAGACAGTTTAGTGCTTCCTCACCAAGCCCCTGCTCGGCATATCCTGCAATCAGTGCATTCCACGAAACTACATCTTGAACTGACAGCTTGTAAAAGGTTTCGTGTGCTTCTGCAAGCAAGCCACATTTAGCATACATATCCACCAAGGTATTGCCAACAAGAAGATATTTTTCCAGCCCCTTTCTGGCTATCTCGGCATGTATTCCTCGGGCCTTGTCTATGGCTCTTATGCTGCCACAAGCTTTCAAGCTGCTAGCAAATGTAACAGCGTCTGGAGAGAGACCCTCCAGTTGCATCTGTTCGAGACAGTTCAGAACTTCCTCAGCAAGCCCATGCTCTGCATATCCTGCCATGAGTGCAGTCCATGCGAATACGTCTCGAACTGGTAGCTTGTCAAACGCTTCCCGTGCTTCTACAAGCGAGCCACATTTGGCATACATATCAACCAAAATGCTGGCAAGAAAAAGATCCCTTTCCAGCCCTTTTCGGGCTATCTCAGCGTGTATTTCTCGGCCCTTGTCTATGGCTCCTATGCTGCTAGAAGCTTTCAAGCTGGAAACAAATGTGACAGCATTTGGAGAGAAACCCTCCAGTTGCATCTGTTCAAGACAGTATAAAGCTTCCTCAGCAAGTCCATGCTCTGCATATCCTGCCATCAGTGCAGTCCATGAGACTACATCCCAAACTGGCAGCTTGTCAAACGTTTCCTGTGCCTCTGCAAGCAAGCCACATTTGGCATACACATCTACCACAGTGCTGCCGATAAAAATCTCTCTTTCCAGCCCCTTTCTGGCTATCTCGGCATATATATCTCGGCCCTTGTCTATAGCTCCTATGCTGCCACAAGCTTTCAAGCTGCAAACAAACGTGACAGCATTTGGACAGAGGCCCTCCAGTTGCATCTGTTCCAGACAGTTCAGAGCTTCCTCACCAAGCCCATGTTCAGCATATCCTGCCATCAGTGCAGTCCATGAGACTACATCCCGAACTTGCAGCTTGTCAAATGCTTCCTGTGCTTCTGAAAGCAAGCCACATTTGGCATACATATCCACCAAGCTGCTGCCAACAAAAATATCTTTTTCCAGCTCATTTCTGGCTATCTCGGCATGGATTTCTTGGCCTCTTTCTGCATCTTGCAGCCTAGCACAAGCTTTCAGTACAGTCACAAAGGTATAATTGCTAGGGGGTACAGGATCCTCTTGCATTTTCTGGTAGAGGTTGAGGGCATTTTTTGAATCCCCAAATTCAATATAACCCTTCATTAAAGAATTCCAAGAATGCACATTCCGGTCAACCAACTTGTTAAAAACCTGCTGAGCATCGCACATCCTTCCAACTTGGGCCAACATTGGGATGAGGTAATTCCCAAGATATCTATGACCTTCCAGCCCATTTTTGCACACATACTCATACAAACGTTTGGTATACGCTAGGACCTTTGCTGCTCTGCACTTATGCAAGATGCATGTAAGGTTCTGACCTAAGAGGGGCTGGGGCATTAGTTCCATAGACGTCAGAGCCTCCTCTATGCTGAGGGTTTCCCAGCCACTCTTATGGTGCAGTTCTTGAGCTTTAGACGCATTGACCTTTACTCCAGCCTTGCCACTCTCCTCCACCAAGACACGGACTTGGGCCTGTCCGGTGGATTCTATGGGCTTTTTCTCAAGCATGTCTTCAGCCAAACCTGAACTATACCTGCTGTCTATCCATAACGACCCCTTCGTAATCTTTTGTTCGAAATCTGCAGAGCTTGAGTTTTTCTGTTGTGACGATTCACAAAGAGACTCGTCAGAATAGCCAGTCTACAGATTTACCCTGTGCAAATCAATCAGTTCAGACTCGTCGCACGCTTACTTTCCTCTCTCGGTCGTCCCACATCTGGGAGGGATCCATGAAGTACTCCTTCCATAAACCCTTGGTCCCTGGCCTACCTGCAAAACCTGATCACAACGAAAACTAATTGTTAGAAGCGAAAATCTTTTTCCCCTGATCGGTAAAATAAGAACAGGCTTTATCCGGTGTCGTCGTGTGGTTTTATTCAATTTCGAATGGACTAATAAAGAACGGAAGTACCTGAACGCGACCATTCGTCCACCACCTCCTCAGGGCAAGCCTTCGGAGAGTGAGGGCTCAATTGCCTGCGCAGATGAGCTTGCGGATCTCCGCTACGACAAAACCCTGGGCCATGCACCTGAGCGACGATAGTGCTGCATGGTTCCGTTGCGTTTGCGTCAAATGTATGACCTGAATCTCTTGGATAGGTCGTTATCATCTCTGCCGAAGGATCCTCTAAAGGAATAATGGGATTTGCTTCATTTCCAAGCGAGCTCAAAGATTCCTGCTTTCATTTCTCTTGTCCTTAGATCCTGTTCGATGTTGAGGTGACGAGCCATTGTCGGGATAAGTTAGATCCTGCAGCTAATGATGATGACGGAGCAAGCGTTCAACGTTTAGAAATCCATCCCAACGTACGATTCGCGCCGAAGTTCGACCGTCAATGTAAAATTCGAAGGATGGCAAACAAAAAGTCTCTCAAAGTTAGTCTTCCTATGAAGATTATGATGATTGAGATGGATTCTAGTGTCAAAACAACTAGCTTGGGTGGTGGAATTCGAGACTTCTCTATTAGACCCGTCCTTTAGTGTCTTTGGAACCAGCAAAAATGGAAAAAAATTATCGTAAGTGGTGAGAAGAAGGTTTTTCTTGGGGGGGCAGAAAAAAGTTTGTATTATATTATATCATCAGCAATATGCACAGTACATGTTCTTTAGCATAGAACAAGCCAGCCTCCATGGGAAGAAGTTTCTTTAACAAAACATTTATGATAGACACTCACGAGCTTGAGGGCTTCTGAGTTTGTCATAGCAGCAACAGAATTAGAAGAGAGGTACATATGAATCATCTGTATCATATGTGCCATCATTAGTAAAGTAGTCATAGTAGTTGAAGTCATTTGAATCACTAGAATTGTCAGAGTCATCTGTGGCAGCAGCAACATGGGCTTCACTGTGTGACACTGGTTCCTTCTCTATAGTTGAAGGGGGGACCTGTTTAAGAGAACCAATTAATTCAAGAGGGATTTCAAAGGGGGTAGTGTTGTCCATCCCAAAGCATCTTTGAACATGGTCTTGCACATTAGCATTAAAGAGGGCAGCATCAGTTCTGAATTGGTTTATCATCTCTATAATTTTCCTTTGGTCCTATGCAACCAATTGAGAAAAAGTAAGTCAGCGTGCAACTCAATTTGATTAAACTGAAAATTATTTCTGGTTATCCAAATAAACCACAGTGCATGTGCTCTGATAGGTGCCCATATCTCTTGTTTTGTCCTTGAAGCATCACTTAGTAGTATGGCCTTCCAATTTATTGGCTCCCCTGTTTCAAATTATACAATTTTCCACATCTTCTAGCAATAGGACATGCAACAAAGAGGTGGAAGATATCTTCATTTATAGAGGGGCGCCTCATGCATTTGCCATTTCCCTTTCCAATTCTCAGTCCTCTATTGTTAGTCCACACAGCTTTATGCATTATTAGCCAAAGCAAGGCAAACATTTTGTCAAGGATTGAGCTTGACCAAATGGAGCAGAATCTGAGTTTCCATTTGCCCTTAGAGTCCTGCAGTTTCCACCTAGAAATAAGGACAATGCAGAGATCCCCTATATTTATGGCTAGAGTGGGGATAGGGAAGAAAGAAGTACTCTCAACCCAACTGAACTGTCTACTGTAAACCAAGAATGATCCACCTTTCCATTGCTAACCTCCCAGAGGTGAATTATGTTCAAAACTAGTATCTGGCATTGGTTGTTTAAACTGAACTCCCTCCTAATCTCAATCCAAGTTTTTCATCTTAGCTCAGCTTTGTTCCAAAGCTGACCCCAACATTGTAGTCCTTTTTTGAAGAGTACAGTAGCCTTATCAAAGTCTTCCTCAGAGAGAATAGCCTCCTTGAAGATAACAAAGACCCAGATTGAATCTAATGTCATAAAAGCTCCTTTGCCAGAGAAGACAATTTGGCTTTTAATTCCTTCAAAGACTACTGTCCATAGTGAGAGCCAAAGCTGACTGCTGCCTTAAGCTTTGCAGGGTTCAGGGTTACATATAGCTGACAGCATAGGGTACTTTTTCCACTTGGGAGCTCTCAGAGGTCTTAGGGAGCTGACATTCCTTAGAAGGATTTGAGCCCAATCCTCAAGAGGATGGAAGATTGCTTTAATTATCTAGGTTGAGGATAGTTTCAAAGAAGCCTGCTCTATATTTATCACCTAAGCCTCCTTCCTACTTGGGTTTGATACAAAAATCCCATCTAACCTTGGCTATCTTGCCCCCCCAAAGAAAGGATCTGCAAATTCTAATGAACCTATCAATTCCAGTTCTAGAAGGGAACCAAGAAGTGAGGTAGAAAATGACAATTGGGTGTATGCAATGGTTGAGAACTATTCTCCTTCCAGCTAGACTAGCCTGGAACCTCTCCATTTCTCAATCTTGCTTTGAAATCTGTTCAAGAACTAGTCTCATCTCTGTTTGAGGGAAATGTCAAACCCCATGGGGATACCCAATAATCTGAAGACAGTACCATGTTTGATTCTCTGACAGCCCATCTCTTCCAAGAAATCCTGCTCATCCCCTTTGAGAGTTGCATATCCAGTTTTGGAGTGGTTGATTTTGGATCCAGAAGCTTTACAAAAGATCTCTAAGGACTCCATACCATTTTTTATAACCTGAGTCTCATTCTTGAGGGTTAAATTTGTGTCATCAACAAAATGTTGGCAAATAAGGTGTTTGCCAGAGGGCAACTCAATGCCTTTCACATTTCCTTCTTGACTTTGATGTTGAAGTAGCCACCCTAGTGAGTCTGCAGAAATTGCAAATAGTAAAGGAGCAAAAGGGCAACCCTATCTTATAGATCTTTTAAGGACAAAGGGTTGACTCATAACACCATTGACATAGATCTTTTGTTGAAGCATTGGTGAGAAGCAGTTTGATATATGAGATGAACAGAGGGCCAAGGCCCATATCAGCCAGAGTCTGGATGATGAAGTCCCACTCAAGTCTATCATATGCTTTATCAAGTCAACCTTCAAAAAACATATGTCCTGCTTTGTTTCCCTGGCATACTCACATCCCTCCTAGACATTAATGATGGCTTCAAGAAGATGTTTGCCCTTTATGAAGCCTTTCTATTTTGGAAGTATCCACTTGGCCATTCTATTCTTTACTCTCAGAGCAAGGGCTTTAGCAAAGATCTTGTAGCTGCAGTTAAGAATAGTGAGTGGCCTCCAGTTTCTTAACTCTTGCTTATCCCCCTCGTTGGGAATTAATTTGATAACTCCCCCATTAATATGAGTAGGCAAATTCCAATTATTGACACTCTCTTGCCATAACAGTAGGAGATAAGGACCAACAGTGGACCAATATTTTTTATAGAATTCAATTGGCAATCCATCTTCTCCTAGTGTTTTGCCATCTGCCAATACCTTGATAGCCTCAAAGAGTTCATCAATAGACAGAGGTTTTTCAAGGTATTTGTTATCAAAACTATAAACAATGTTCTTTCTATCATCCTTGCATAGTTCTCTAGCCTTGGTCACTTTAGCATCTACTTGTATAGTGGAGGATAGCAAGTTCTGGAAGTGGAGATGAATGAGATCAATATTCCCCTCAGTAGAAGAAGCAAGAGAATTGTCAACTTTTCTAAGGAGGGGAATCTCTTCATTAGATTTTTTCCTTCTAATAAGCTTGAAGTATTCTTTGGTAGGTCTCTCACCTTTACTAGCCCACCAATCCCTAAAGTATACTTTGGAGTCATTAAGCAAAATCTATTCTTGAATTTTGAGTTCATTTCTTTTCCCAACCAAGTCAACCTGGGCATGTGCATCCCCCTATCTGGCTAAGCTCTCCAAGGAAACAATCATGTCCTGAATGCTGTCCATTCTCTTAGCCCTTATTTTGGCTCTGTCTTTTCTTGCTTTTCTGAGTAGTCTTTAGGTCTATTCAATAGCTATACACCAGGAGTCACTGACTAAGATAGAATTAGTGAAGGCCATCAGCCAAATTATTTTAACCCCTTCTTGGACACTTTTAAGGTCAAAGAATTTAGGATCAGCCTTAAACCAGGAGGTGATTTTTTGTCCTAGGCCAAAGTCACATTTGAGGAGGATTGGCTTGTGGTCAAAGAGAAAAAGAGAAGAGAAGACCTGAGTCTTAAGAAAACTAGCCTGCCTTACTAGCTGTTGAGAGGCATAGGTCCTATCCAATCTAGCCTCTCTTTTGTTGGCTCCAACTTGACTATTGGACCAAGTAAAAGCACCTTTCATACCCATGTCCACAAGGCTTAGTGAGAGTGCTCTCAACGGAAGTAAGAACGGAAGAAGGAGAGAGAGAGATAGAGAGCCACACAAGTTTGGTGGGTGCAGAACCACCCTAATCTTCTTTTTCGTTCATTTATATATGTGTTTGAGTATTGTACATAACCGGGGTTAAGGCACAGTGACCTTTAACCCCACAACCTCCCACTTAAAGGACAATGTGCCTTTAAGGGAGAATAACTAGTGAGCATACTATCCAATGCCCATCAATACACGACAATACTCAAACTGATGACTAGGTAGACTCTTCGTCACCATATCTGCAGGGTTATCATCTGTATGAACCTTGATAAGCTCTATGCGCTTGTCCTCAAGTACCTCCCTGATGAAATGGTACCTGACCTCAATGTGTTTGGTCTTTGCATGAAAGACCGGATTCCGTGCTAGCTGAATAGCACTCATGGAATCACTATGCAATGTCAGTACACCTGTATGAATCCCCAAATCTCCCACTAGCCGATCAAGCCATATAGCCTCCTTGCAACCCTCTGTAACTGCAACATACTCAGCTTCTGTGGTAGACAAAGCAATGCACTTCTGTGCGCGAGACATCCACGACACTGCACCACCTGCAAAGGTGAAAACATAACCAGAAGTGGATCTCCTACTATCCACATGCCCTGCATAGTCTGAATCTATGTACCCAAGTACACGCATGTCTCCTTTACCGAAGCAAACGCACATCTCCTTGGTACCCTTCATGTACCTCATGATGCACTTAACTGCCTCCCAATGCCTCTTTCCTGGATTAGCCATATACCGGCTAACAACTCCCACTGCAAATGCAATGTCTGGTCTAGTAGCTATCATAGCATACATAAGACTCCCAACTGCTGATGCATAAGGAACCTTGGCCATCATGGCCCTTTCCTCATCTGATTTGGGACTATCTGTATGACTCAGTTTCACATATGGAGGCAATGGAGTACTCACTGCCTTCCCCCCCTCCATATTGAAATGCTGCAATACTTTTGTAACATACTCTTTTTGTGAAAGCCAAAGGAGTTTCCTACTCCGATCACGCGTGATGCGCATACCAAGAATATGACCTGCAAGTCCCAAATCCTTCATATCAAAGGCCTCATGCAACTTGGCCTTTAATGCATCTAGCTCATAAGTATTCTTGCTAGCCAATAGCATATCATCCACATATAGTGCCAAGATTATCAAGCTATTATCCTTAGCCCTTTTAGTATAGAGGCAGTGATCAATTTCACTCCTTCTAAAACCCTGGGACCGAATGAAAGCATCAAACTTCTGATACCATTCTCTAGGCGCTTGCTTAAGACCATAGAGACTCTTCTTCAGCTTGCAAACTAAATGCTCTTTGCCCTTTTCTTCAAAGCCTTCCAGCTGCACCATGTAAATTTCCTCATGCACATCCCCATGCAAGAAAGCTGTCTTGACATCCATCTGCATAAGCTCCATATCCTCTGATGCCACTAGTCCAAGCATGCATCTAAGTGTGGTCATCTTCTCAACCGGAGAGAATATCTCATCAAAGTCCACACCCTTCTCTTGCTTGAACCCTTTAGCAACCAAACGGGCCTTGTACCTAGGCACATCATCACCTGTGACCTTCATTTTGTAGACCCATTTACATGGCAATGCTTTCTTTCCATGTGGCAAAGAAACCAAGTCCCAAGTCTTATTCTTCATAAGTGAACTCATCTCTGATTGCATAGCATACTCCCACTTGCGTTGATCCTCACGCATCATAGCCTCTTTGTAGCAAGAAGGCTCCCCGCAATCAGTAAGCATCACATAGTCTACCCCTGGAACAAACCTATCAGGCGGTCTAGACACTCTAGATGATCTTCTCAAGGGCATTTCAGCTTGCTGTCCCACTTGCATATCAGCCACATTTGGCTCATCATTTCCACCAATAGATGATCCATCATCTACCCTTGATTGTATACCTGTGGGAGTACTTGGTTGTACCATTTCTTGCACATTTGGTGCATGGACAGCTTGCTGTCTATCAACATATGCAGGTGGATTCACATCCTGGAAAGTGATTCTCCTCATTTCCACATCCCTCATGGGTGCCTTATGCATCTTCTTCTCATTGAAGACCACATCATGGCTGCGTATGATCTTCTTTGCTTCTGGATCCCAGAGACGATAGCCCATCTCTCCACTTTCACCATAACCCAGAAAGATGCATTTCCTAGACTTAGGATCTAGCTTCTTTCGAAGCTCTTTTGGCACATGTGCATATGCCTCACACCCAAATATATGCAAATGAGAGTAAGAGGGCTTCTTGCCACTCCATGCCTCTTCAGGAATACCACCATCCAAACTCTTACTAGGTGATCTATTGATCACATGCACTGCAGTTTTCATTGCCTCAGCCCAAAAACCACCAGAAAGACTTGCATTGGAAAGCATGCATTGCAACCTTTCTTGAATGGTACGGTTCATCTTTTCTGCAACTGGATTTTGCTCTGGAGTACGAGGGGATGTGAGCTCCCTCTTAATCCCACGTGTATCACAGAAATGCTGAAAGTCATGAGAGAGATACTCTCCACCATTGTTAGTCCGTAGGCATTTAAGCATTCTACCTAACTGATTCTCAACCAAGGCCAGCCATTTCTGAAAGACCTGGAACACATCACTCTTCCGAGCTATAGCATAAGCCCACACTTTCCTAGTTGCATCATCAATGAATGTCACATAGTATTCAGCCCCGCCTAATGACTGTGTAGGCATGGGACCACATATGTCTGAATGCACCAAATCAAGCATTTCAAACTCTTTCTTTCCCCTTCTTTTATGGGCTGATTTAGTCTGCTTCCCAGAGAGACAATGCTCACAAAATTCAAAATCAGAGAAACTCAAATGCGGTACATAACCCAAACGGCATAAGAGTTTCATTCCATTCTGGCTCATGTGCCCCAACCTGCAATGCCACAAAGAAGTGCTTGGCTGCTCGGTTATTGCAACAACATGATCAAATACCCCTGATACATGTAAGGGATACAAAGTCCCACACTTGGCACCCCGAGCCAAAAGCATAGAGCCCTTCTGAATTTTCAAACTTTGAAAGCCAAAAGTGGTGTGAAAACCAGCATCATCTAGCTGACCCACTGAAATAAGACTCTTGGTCAGCTTAGGCACATGTCTCACATGTTTCAAAACAAATGCAGACCCATTTGCAAAAGAAAACTTTATGTCACCTACTCCCACTATGTCACATGCATAGTCATTTCCAAGATGCACACAACCTGTCTTTCCACTATCATAAGTGGAGAACCATTCCCTATGGGGAGTAACATGGAATGAAGCACCAGAATCCAAAATCCAATCCTGGGAATATGCATCATCTGAAGTGGTAAGCAACTCTGCAGATAAACTAGACATGAAGAGAACATCATTGTCACTATCATGTGTGACTGCATTGATCTCCTCGATCTTCACTTTTGCTTTGTCTTCCCTTGGACTTTCTTCCTTTTGATTTGCACCCCAATTTGCATTCTTTTTCTTATTCTTTTGCTCTCTTTTCAACTTGTAGCAATCCTTTTTCATATGGCCCTTCTTGCCACAATGGTAACACTCAATGTCCCGTGCCCTAGTGGATTTGCTACGAGACTTCCCTCTTTCTTGGGACTTCCCCCTGAACTGTGATCTACCCCTTTGCACATTTAAGGCTGCATCCTGCTTGTTGCCATCCATAGACTTCCGTCTAATCTCCTCGGCCAACAAGCTACCCACAACATCATCAAATTTCAGTACTCCACCAGGTGCAGAGTTACTGACAGCTGTACGGAAGGTATCCCATGAGGATGGCAATGAACATAAGAGAAATATTGCCTTAGTCTCCGCATCAAAATTCATTTTCTGAGCCTGAAGTTGGCTGAAAATAATATTGAATTCATTCAAGTGAGAAGCAATGGAGACCCCTTCCTTCATCTGCAGCTCAAACAACCTCTTCATGAGGTAAACTTTATTAGAGGCGGTTTCCTTCTCATAAGTGGCACACAGTTTCTTCCACAAATCTTCCGTAGTCTGCTCATTTACTACTGTGAAATAAACTGACTCTGCAAGATGAATTCTAATAGTAGACTTTGCTAATGCATCCAACTCATTCCAATCATCCTCAGACATATTTGCAGGCTTAGCTTCAATCCCTGCCAAGGGTTTAATCTGCTTCTTTTGAATAAGCACATCCTTTATTTGTTCTTTCCACAAAGAAAAGTTTGTCCCATCAATCTTTTTAATGCTGAAAAACTCCTTTTCAGACGTGGAAGAGGATGCCATGATGCAAATGAAACAAAATCCCAAATGCTAGTGCCTCAAGAGAGAATCACACCAAATACCAGGTGCACTCAAATGTGTATGCCACAATAGAGTGAAATATCACCAAAATTCAAAGCTCAAAGCATCAAAAGATGCATCTGACTCATGTGCATATACTATGCATCCATATGAGCAAATCTGGCCCAAAAGAAAATGCCAATAAGTGCCAAATGACTCAAGCATAAACACTGTCCACTGGCATATGCATCAATAATATCTCATCCAAGAGAGCATAGCACTATCAGTGCATCACCTGCAATGTGTCAAAGCTGTCCCTAAGCTTAAAATAGCATCCATGTGCAAAAAGCGTTCATAAAAATAGCATCCCACAAGGCAATTTGGGCCTATCAGTGCATCCAACAAGGACCGCAATGCATCCAAATGGCCTATAAATCATCCACTTCAACCAAATGCACACCACGAATGAGCGCACACTACTCAAACTGCAACCAGAGTGATCTGCATAAGGTATGCTCAAGAAATCATAGTCCCACGGTAATGACCGCTACTGAAAATAGAACCTGAGATGCCTCAAAACATGGCGCCATTGCATAATCGGACTCAACAAGAAAATCTACAAATATCTCTCTTCTGCCAAAACTCCAAAATCCCAACCGATGAGTGAGAAATGGGAGTCAACACTTATCCACTGCCATGTGGCATAAATCTAAGGTTTCAAAACCTTAGAATGAAAAATGCATAACAGAGAGACGAAATCGAATACACAGAGATCTATAACTCTAAAAATCCTCCACCGAATCGCACAAGAACTGACAGGTAGGGGTTTTTGGGCGTCCGGAACGCAATGGGACAAACGGTTTTGGAAACCGTGGTCTCAATCACTGGGTCCAACACACGGGCTGAAAAACGTTTTTGAAAACAGAGCTGTTTGTAAACTCCACCGGAGTGCGAATGATGAGCAACATAGAAGTTTTAGGACCTCCTGAGTCCACCTGAACTGACAGATCTGCAAATGGTTGCTCCAAACTTGAGTTCCAACACCCGGGCAAAAAAACGCAGGAACTGACACAGTGAGTCAGAAATCCACTGAAATGATCCCAGATTCAAGAATGAAGGTGTTTCCAAGCTCCTGAAGTGATGTGGACACCAAAAGCAAGCAATAGTTGCCTCTACAAGTCAATATGGAGTCTCTGTCATCGAACGGGACAGGGAAAAGCTCAAAAAACGACTTTTTCTTTGAAAGCTCTTAAAAGGCTCTCAAAACCACTTCACAAAGCCAAAGTGACTTTTCCAAATGTTCCTCCAAGGTCTCTACACCCTCGGATGCAAGTAAAGTCGCCCACAAAGCTTCCCACAGAGCTTCTCCTTCCTGTCACAGAGCTGCTGAGCTTCAAGCATTCACGCACGCTCAGCTAGATCACTCGGGCTCTGATACCAGTTGAGAGTGCTCTCAACGGAAGCAAGAATGGAAGAAGGAGAGAGAGAGATAGAGAGCCACACAAGTTTGGTGGGTGCAGAACCACCCTAATCTTCTTTTTCATTCATTTATATATGTGTTTGAGTATTGTACATAACCGGGGTTAAGGCACAGTGACCTTTAACCCCCACACTTAGGTCTTCTTTCAGGTTCTCCCAAAGAGTCAATTCACTACCTCTGATTATAGTTCCTTTACCCATCCATCTATCAATGGAGTTTTCCACCATGTTAAAATCCCCCACCACAAAACATTTGTTACCTGCAAGCAATAGTGATTTCCAGCTGATCTTTCTATCCTGTATACTGTTAGGGGCATACAATAAAACCACATTGAAAGACTGAACTTGTAAAGAGAATTTGAGCATAATCCATCTGTGCAGTGTATCCAGTTCAACCCCTAGGATTCCATGGGAATAATTAGAAAGTATCCCAATTGCCACTCCACCCTTTCCCTCCTCATTCTGGGTGAAGAACCGTTTTCTTCTCTTATCTCAATAGCTATAAGTCTATTCTCTAGAGAGGGTCCAGAGACTTTAACTTCTTATAATGTAAGAAAAGTAGGGGAAAGATTATTGGTTCTCAACCCCAATAAGCTAACTCTTCTCCTTTGCTTGGGTCAGTGAGTCCTCTGACATTGAGGGAGAGGATGGCTATTGGTTTACTTGACATTCTTTTTGGTTCCCTTTCTAGCCCTGGGATTGGGGCTATTAATATGGGGGGAAGCACTTTTACCTTGACAGAGCTTTCTATTGCTTTGCACTTGAGTAAAAGTCTTTCCTTGAACCACAGTATCCTTTAGTTGTGAACATGTCTTGATCATCTTCTAAGTCTTCCTCACTGATCTTGGAAGAGGTCATCTCATCCTCTCTATTGATGTCCTCTTCAAAGTCTTTTGACCAGCCTGGCTCTATATGAGAATCCAAATCCATATTCTGATTTTTTTTAAATCCATTCTTCTGTCTCACTCTCTGCCAGGGCATCAAAGGTATTGTTCAGTACTAGAGAGTCATCTAGCTTCCCTTTACCTTTGTCCAGAAAGGGCAAGCCTTTGGTAGGGCCTTCCTTCTGAAGAAGGGTCTTTTTAGGAGTAGCTGGGACCTTGGGCATCCATCTTTCAATCTGTTTGATGTTGTTAGGTGTAGGAGGATCCTTGGGTTTGGGTTTGGCTCTCCTCTATGGGCAATTTTTAACTGCATGACTTGCCAGTCCACATAGGAAGCAAAAATTTGGGAGATTTTTATAGAGAAGGGGCTGCTCTCTATATACACTACCATTTCTATTCACCATTACCAAGGTACTAGGTAGATCCTCAGCAATGTCCATTTTGATACAAACCTAAGGGTTAGCCCTAGGATTCATAAAATTTTCTTTCTCAACACCCACTATCTCTCCCAACCCACTCAAACAGGAGGCAATTTGGTTGCAGAGAGAGAGGGGCAGGTCTAGGAGCTCAAGCCACACAAGGGTAATGGTGGACCTAGGTGGATCAAGATTGAAGTTCTGCTTCCACTTCTTTAAGTAGAGAGGTTGGTGTCTGATAGTCCATAGAGTACAGTTGAGAGCCTTGGAGGCCATGCTAGGAGACTCAAAGAGAAAGACAAAGAAACCTCTCCTCAAAAACCTCAATTTGGTAACATTGATGCCTTGCCTTACCCAGTTTGTTCTCACCTAGCTCTCAATGAAAACTAATGGAGGTCTGGGCCCTGGAAGAAAGCCTATCAGAGCATGAGTGCTAAGCCAATCTATAGACTCAGATAGAAGATCTTCATTGATAAAGGTGGTGACTTGTTACCTCTTGCAGGTTTTTGACTCTCATTTGTAGTAGCCTCTTTCTCTTCAGTGCACTTTCTCTCATCAAGGATGGTGGTGTTGCCTGGGGCCTGTGGGTCTTTCTTTTCTTCCTCCACGTGAATGTTCTTTTCATTTCCTTCAAGTTCTCTCCCATGCCCCCTGTCATCCTCGCTTTGGGGGTCTCTTTGATTTACACTTGGAACACCTCTAGAGACACTGGCTCCTTCTTTATGTGGGGGTTAAAGGTCACTGTGCCTTTACCTTGGCTATGTACAATACTCAAACACATATATAAATGAATGAAAAAGAAGATTAGTGTGGTTTTGCACCCACCAAAACTTGTGTGGCTCTATATCTCTCTCTCTCCCTCTTCCGTTCTTGCTTCTGTTGAGAGCACTCTCAACTGGTATCAGAGCCCGGGTGATCTAGCTGAGCGTGTGTGAATGCTTGAAGCTCAGCAGCTCTGTGGGAGGAAGGAGAAGCTCTGTGGGAAGCTTTGTGGGTGACTTTACTTGCATCCGAGTGTGTAGAGACCTTGGAGAACATTTGGAAAAGTCACTTTGGTTTTGCGAAGTGGTTTTGAGAGCCTGTTAAGTGTTTTCAAAGAAAAAGTTGTTTTTTGAGCTTTTCCCTGTTCCGTTCGATGACAGAGACTCCATATTGACTTATAGAGGCAACTATTGCTTGCTTTTGGTGTCCACTTCACTTCAGGAGCTTGGAAACACCTTCACTCTTGAATCTGGGATCATTTCATTGGATTTCTGACTCACTGTGTCAGTTTCTGCGTTTTTCTGCCTGGGTGTTGGAACTCAAGTTTGGAGCAACCATTTGTAGATCTGTCAGTTCCGGTGGACTCAGGAGGTCCTAAAACTTCTATGTTGCTCATCATTCGCACTTCAGTGGAGTTTACAAACAGCTCTGTTTCCAAAAACGTTTTTCACCCGTGTGTTGGACCTAGTGATTGAGACCACGGTTTCAAAAACCGTCTGTCCCATTGCGTTTCGGACGCCCAAAAACCCCCATGCATCAGTTCTTCCACGATTCGGTGGAGCATTTTCAAAGTTATAGATCTGTGTGTATTCGATTTCGTCTCTCTGTTATGCATTTTTCATTCTAAGGTTTTGAAACCTAGTGGATAAGTGTTGACTCCCATTTCTCACTCATCGGTTGGGATTTTGGAGTTCCAACAGAAGATAGATATTTGCACATTTTCTTGCTGAGTGCGATTATGCAATGGCGCCCATGTTTTGAGGCATCTCAGGTTCTATTTTCAGTAGCGGTCATTACCGTGGGACCATGATTTCTTGAGCATACCTTATGCAGATCACTCTGGTTGCAGTTTGAGCAGTGTACGCTCATTCTGGTGTGCATTTGGTTGAAGTGGATGATTTATAGGCCATTTGGATGCATTGTAGTCCTTATTGGATGCGCTGATAGGGGGCTGATAGGCCCAAATTGCCTTGTGGGATGCTATTTTTATGGACGCTTTGCACATGGATGCTATTTTATGCTGAGGGACAGCTTTGACACATTGCAGGTGATGCACTGATAGTGCTATGCTCTCTTGGATGAGATATTATTGATGCATATGCCAGTGGATGGTGTTTATGCTTGAGTCATTCGGCACTTATTGGCATTTTGGATTGCCATTGCAGTTGGCATTTTCTTTTGGGCCAGATTTGCTCATATGGATGCATAATACATTCACATGAGTCAGCTGCATCTTTTGATGCTTTGAGCTTTGAGTTTTGGTGATATTTCAGTCTATTGTGGCATACACATTTGGGTGCACCTAGTATTTGGTGTGATTCTCTCTTGCAGGCACTATCATTTGGGATTTTGCTTTATTTGCATCATGGCATCCTCTTCCATGTCTGAAAAGGAGATTTTCAGCATTAAAAAGTTTGATGGGACAAACTTTTCTTTGTGGAAAGAACAAATAAGGGATGTGCTTATTCAAAAGAAGCAGTTTAAACCCTTGGCAGAAATTGAAGCTAAGCCTGCAAATATGTCTGAGGATGATTGGAATGAGTTGGACGCATTAGCAAAGTCTACTATTAGACATCATCTTGCAGAGTCAGTTTATTTCACAGTAGTAAATGAGCAGACCGGAATATTTGTGAAAGAAATTGTGTGCCACTTATGAGAAGGAAACTACCTCTAATAAATTTTACCTCATGAAGAGGTTGTTTGAGCTGCAGATGAAGGAAGGGGTCTCCATTCTTCTCACTTGAATGAATTCAATATTATTTTCAGCCAGCTTCCGGCTCAGAAGATGAATTTTGATGTGGAGACTAAGGCAATATTTCTCTTATGTTCATTGCCATCCTCATGGGATACCTTCTATACAGCTATCAGTAAATCTGCACCTAGTGGAGTACTAAAATTTGATGATGTTGTGGGTAGCTTGTTGGCCAAGGAGATCAGACGGAAGTCTATGGATGGCAACAAGCAAGATGCAACCTTAAATGTGCAAAGGGGCAGATCACAGTTCAGGGGGAAGTCCCAAGAAAGAGGGAAGTCTCGTAGCAAATCCAAGGTCCGGAACATTGAGTGTTACCACTGTGGCAAGAAGGGCCATATGAAAAAGGATTGCTACAAGCTGAAAAGAGAGCAAAAGGATAAGAAAAAGAATGCAAATTGGGGTGCAAATCAAAAGGAAGAGAGTCCAAGGGAGGACAAAGGAAAAGTGAAGATCGAGGAGATCAATGCAGTCACACATGATAGTGACAATGACGTTCTCTTCATGTCTAGTTTATCTGCAGAGTTGCTTACCACTTCAGATGATGCATATTCCCAGGATTGGATTTTGGATTCTGGTGCTTCATTCCATGTTACTCCCCATAGGGAATGGTTCTCCACTTATGATAGTGGAAAGACAGGTTGTGTGCATCTTGGAAATGACTATGCATGTGACATAGTCGGAGCAGGTGACAAAGTTTTCTTTTGCAAATGAGTCTGCATTTATTTTGAAACATGTGCCTAAGTTGACCAAGAGTCTTATTTCAGTGGGTCAGCTAGATGATGCTAGTTTTCACACCACTTTTGGCTTTCAGAGTTGGAAAATACAAAAGGGCTCTATGCTTTTGGCTAGGGGTGCCAAGTGTGGGACTTTGTATCCCTTACATGTATTAGGGGTATTTGATCATGTTGTTGCAATAACCGAGCAGCCAAGCACTTCTTTGTGGCATTGCAGGTTGGGGCACATGAGCCAAAATGGAATGAAACTCTTATGCCATTTGGGTTATGTACCGCATTTGAGTTTCTCTGATTTTGAATTTTGTGAGCACTGTCTCTATGGGAAGCAGAATAAATCAGCCCATAAAAGAAGGGGAAAGAAGAGTTTGAAAAGCTTGATTTGGTGCATTTAGACGTATGTGGTCCCATGCCTACACGGTCATTAGGCAGGGCTGAATACTATGTGACATTCATTGATGACACAACTAGGAAAGTGTGGGCTTATGCTATAGCTCGGAAGAGTGATGTGTTCTAGGTATTTCAGAAATGGTTGGCCTTGGTTGAGAATCAGTCAGGTAGAACGCTTAAATGCCTACGGGCTGACAATGGTGGAGAGTATCTCTCTCATGACTTTCAGCATTTCTGTGATACACGTGGGATTAAGAGGGAGCTCACATCCCCTCGTACTCCGGAGCAAAATCCAGTTGCAGAAAAGATGAACCGTACCATTCAAGAAAGGTTGCAATGCATGCTTTCCAATGCAAGTCTTTCTGGTGGTTTTTGGGCTGAGGCAATGAAGACTACAGTGCATGTGATCAATAGATCACCTAGTAAGAGTTTGGATGGTGGTATTCCTGAAGAGGCATGGAGTGGCAAGAAGCCCTCTTACTCTCATTTGCGTATATTTGGGTGTGAGGCATATGCACATGTGCCAAAAGAGCTTCGAAAGAAGCTAGAACCTAAGTCTAGGAAATGCATCTTTCTAGGTTATGGTGAAAGTGGAGAGATGGGCTATCGTCTCTAGGATCCAGAAGCAAAGAAGATTATACGCAGCCATGATGTAGTCTTCAATGAGGAAGATGCATAAGGCACCCATGAGGGATGTGGAAATGAGGAGAATCACTTTCCAGAATGTGAATCCACCTACATATGTTGATAGATAGCAAGTTGTCCATGCACCAAATGTGCAAGAAATGGTACCACCAAATACTCCCACAGGTATACAATCAAGGGTAGATGATGGATCATCTATCGGTGGAAATGATGAGCCAAATGTGGATAATATGCAGGTGGGACAGCAAGTTGAAATGCCCTTGAGAAGATCATCTAGAGTGTCTAGACCGCCTGATAAGTTTGTTCCAGGGGTAGACTATGTGATGCTTACTGATTGCGGGGAGCCTTCTTGCTACAGAGAGGCTATGATGCGCGAGGATCAACACAAGTGGGAGTATGCTATGCAATCAGAGATGAGTTCACTTATGAAGAATAAGACTTGGGACTTGGTTTCTTTGCCACATGGAAAGAAAGCATTGCCATGTAAATGGGTCTACAAAATGAAGGTCACAGGTGATGATGTGCCTAGGTACAAGGCCCGTTTGGTCACTAAAGGATTCAAGCAAGAGAAGGGTATGGACTTTGATGAGATATTCTCTCCGGTTGTGAAGATGACCACACTTAGATGCATGCTTGGACTAGTGGCATCCGAGGATATGGAGCTTATGCAGATGGATGTCAAGAAAGCTTTCTTGCACGGGGATCTGCATGAGGAAATTTACATAGTGTAGCCGGAAGGCTTTGAAGAAAAGGGCAAAGAGCATTTAGTTTGCAAGCTGAAGAAGAGTCTCTATGGTCTTAAGCAAGCGCCTAGAGAATGGTATCAGAAGTTTGATGCTTTCATTCGGTCCCAGGGTTTTAGAAGGAGTGAAATTGATCAGTGCCTCTACACTAAAAGGGCTAAGGATAATAGCCTGATAATCCTGGCACTATATGTGGATGATATGCTATTGGCTGGCAAGAATACTTATGAGCTAGATGCATTAAAGGCCAAGTTGCATGAGGCCTTTGATATGAAGGATTTGGGACTTGCAGGTCATATTCTTGGTATGCGCATCATGCGTGATTCGAGTAGGAAACTCCTTTGGCTTTCACAAAAAGAGTATGTTACAAAAGTATTGCAACATTTCAATATGGAGGGCGGGAAGGCAGTAAGTACTCCATTGCCTCCATATGTGAAACTGAGACATACAAATAGTCCCAAATCAGATGAGGAAAGGGCCAAGGTTCCTTATGCATTAGCAGTTGGGAGTCTTATGTATGCTATGATAGCTACTAGACCAGACATTGCATTTGCAGTGGGAGTTGTTAGCCGGTATATGGCTAATCAAGGAAAGAGGCATTGGGAGGCAGTTAAGTGCATCATGAGGTACATGAAGGGTACCAAGGAGATTTGCATCTGCTTTGGTAAAGGAGACATGCATGTACTTGGGTACACAGATTCAGACTATGTAGGGCACGTGGATAGTAGGAGATCCACTTCTAGTTATGTGTTCACCTTTGCAGGTGGTGCAGTGTCATGGATGTCTCGCGCACAAAAGTGCATTGCTTTGTCTACCACAGAGGCTGAGTATGTTGCAGCCACAGAGGGTTGCAAGGAGGCTATATGGCTTGATCGGCTAGTGGGAGATTTGGGGATTCATACAGGTGTACCGACATTGCATAGTGATTCCATGAGTGCTATTGAGCTTGCACGGAATCCGATCTTTCATGCAAAGACCAAACACATTGAGATCAGGTACCATTTCATCAGGGAGGTACTTGAGGACAGTGCATAGAGCTTGTCAAGGTTCATACAGATGATAGCCCTATAGATATGCTGACGAAGAGTCTACCTAGTCAGCGGTTTGAGTATTGTCATGTATTGATGGGCATTGGATAGTATGCTCACTGGTTGTTCTCCCTTAAAGGCACATTGTCCTTTAAGTGGGAGGTTGTGGGGGTTAAAGGTCACTGTGCCTTTACCCCGGTTATGTACAATACTCAAACACATATATAAATGAATGAAAAAGAAGATTAGTGTGGTTCTGCACCCACCAAAACTTGTGTGGCTCTCTGTCTCTCTCTCTCCCTCTTCCGTTCTTGCTTCCATTGAGAGCATTCTCACCTTATCTCCTTCTCCGTCACTGGTTCTTCCCTTTCCTCTTTCACCTCGATCAAGTTCTTGAGATCTAAGCGGGAGCTCCCTAGTTTCCTGTTGGTTGGTTTTGGAGTTAGATCATCTTTCCGTATCTTTGGCATATGTCCATCCTGCATTGGCAAAGTGAGAAGTAGTATCCTTTTGCACTGGAAGGGAGAAGAATCCACCTCTAGAATTTTTGAGCTGCTGCCGTGTACAATATCGTGGCCCCTCCTCTCCTAGCTCGGAGAGCTGACGGGGAGTGTCCATTTCTGTCAGGTGGTGCATGAGCGTCGTTCAAGAAGGCAGATGCTGTGTCTCGCCTAAGGGCCCCTATCGCTGTTTTGAATCGTCTGGCAGCATTTGGATGAGAAAGTGTTCTTTTTTATAAGTTCAGGGAAAGTGTCCTCGCATGTCAAATCAGCTGACCATTTTTCGTAGGATCGAAGATCCAGACGTGACAGGCCACCACTTCTGTTTTCATCTTCCATATCTTCATCAAGATCTTTTCCAAGGCTTATTGCCCCAAAGTCTGGTCTAAGTGGTGGGTGGGGGAATCTAGCATGTAGATCTTCATCTCCATCATCTATCTCCATCGTCGTCAGTCCAAATCTGTTTTTGAAAACTGAGTGCTATGATCAGAAGAAGGTTAATTAAATGGATAAAATTTCATGGTTATATGGGAATTTAAAATATATGTCTTGAAAATCAAGGCTAGATTAACAACCTATCTTTGGAATACCAGTAAATATTTCCTAAGAACTTTATAAACTAAAGGTTATATCATTATTTTTATATATTATTAAAAAGTTTTAAACAAATTGGTCCATGTGGCTTGCATGATAACCCTTGATCAAATGGATCAAATATCACTCTTGATTGCTCATTAGATCTCTGGCTCTAATCTCTTATCCTTTAGGACTCTTTTCCAAGTTTCAAAATCCAACGTCCAATTTTGTCGCCTTCTAAAAGTCCATACTCCTTTCTCATGCTGTCACATCTTGATTTCGTGTGCTCTATGCCAACTAGTTGCAACTTGCTATTAGTAGCTAACTTAGTCTTTTCTTGTGAGTCGTGATTCGTGAGCCTGTCTATGTCAATCTTCAAAGGAAGGCCCAACTTTCAAGACTCAAAGTTTGCTGATTCGAGAAGTTCGAACTTAGCATTGCTAGTCACCATGACTCGTCAACTCAAACCAAGGACCCATGTACTTTCACTTTGAAGTTTGAAGATGCTTAACTTTCATGTGCATTTCACATTGTGAGTTGCTATTGGAGTCTTGAGAGTTTTGGGAATGGGGACTTGCATCGTATATTCATATCTGTGTGTAGATTCATTGTTGAAAGTTGAAACTATGGCTGATGGCCTCCCCTCTTCACATTAGATTCGATAAATGGCCTTGTATAGTATATTCCTGGCAATACGAATTCTATCTCGTTGGTGCAATCGTTCGAGCTACTATAGCCTGCTAGTCGCTTGGCCAGAGCAAGGTAGACAATGGATATGACTAAGAAGGAAGAGCAATTCAGCCTAGATTCTGGATGTCACCAATCACTCTAGAATCCACAGATCCAAGACCCCCTGACACACAATTAGTTCTATCCATAGATGGTGGCACATTGTCATCCAACGTAGAGTCCAAGACCTCTTACGTTGCTGGGTAGCTGAATCAATTTGCTTTTTTTATTTGTGTGCATCAGTTTGTCCATAACGCTCATCACCACGTTAACTTTTAGCTTGCTTCGCTCTTCATCATCATGACACCCTCCCGAGTCCCCCGCCCTTGGCCATGTATCCTTTAATGAATCTCTCTTCCCACCAATAGCCAACCCTTTGCTAGAATTCAATATGTCCTTCTCTCAACATGTTTCCAACTTCTTGAATCTCCAAATGCATCATATGTCATGGTAGAAGCTTGTTATTAAGAATTTCCACCACGAAATTGATTGCCCACACAAGATGCGAATTATAGCCAAAAGCTTGCATACATTCTGAAGCTCCCAAGTGCGATTACGTGTAGCTAGTACACAAGGAAAGAAAAACCTCAAAGGAAAGGCAAAAAAGCAAGTCACTACACAAGGAACATAGACACACAATGAGAATGATGAAAAGCTACAAAAGCAAAGCTAGGTGGAAGATTGAAGAGCAAAAAAAGGGGTCTGTATCGGGATAGAAGATGCTGCAAAGCTATGATTGCAACCGCATATACCTCGCTAAGAATGTACTTAGTGTGCAACCTTGTTTTGAAATTTGTTAGGTCCTTGTTTAGCCTTGAGCGTTAAGATTCAAGGAAGTGAGTCTCTTTTGAGGAGTAGATTTAGGGTAGCCATAGTACATAGTGAATTTCAAAATTAGCCTTAGATATATTGGCCATCAAAATAGTAAGAAGTTAAGCTTAAAAAACCAAAGGTGATTACATTTTTTAAATGGTCTAAGCATTTTTAAATACTTTTTAAAAAATTTTAACTTTATTAATTTATCGAAGCAATGAGCATTAAGTATTTCTTTTTAATACTTTGTTATTTCCTTTATGAAGGAATACCACCAAGTTAGGTTTTGTGCAATTGACATTATTTAGAATGCAGGGATTTAGTAAAAAGGATTCATGTTCAAAATCTAATAAACACATATCCACTCTTATTGAAAATGAAATAACTGAGGTAGAAAATTTAGAGAAGGCAGAGATAGATGAGAGTCTTGGGATAGATGAGGCTAGCTGCAGGAGCGAAGCTAGGAAGAACTAGAATGAGGGATGGACCAAGATCTTTGATTGGGCTTATTTTGATAGGGGACTGAATATTTTACAAACTCTGCAAGCAAGACAAAGATAGCAAGAGTGTATTTGGAAAGCTAGGATCTTGCAACATTCAAAGTAGTGCCCTATCTAATCATGCCAAGTCCAAATCTCATAGATTGGTATCATGTTCATATGGAAAGCGAAAGGTTGAAATCACTCAGTGTTTAAGAACAAAAATAAAGCAAATCTCGCAACCATTAATCTTTTTGCATCAACATACCATATTGGAAAGGAAGATCTTCCTTTCCATAAATATCCATTAGTCTTATTTACTAAATGCCCTTCATTACCCGTTGATATGTATCATAATGATAAATCATGTACCATGTTCATGTACTATATTAGTAGTCTTTGCTTATAGACCACGTTAAAAGGATATGATGATCTCCTTTTTTTAGCATTATGATGGATGAATCCATAGACATCACAGTGACGCATCATCTCATTGTGTATGTGTCCTTCTTAGAGGATTTTGGAAATCGATAATGATACAACGTCTATACTTTATACTACATTTGAGCGACTACTATTGAAATATGATCTTGATATTTGAAAAATGGTTTGCTTTGGCTCTGATGGTGCTGCAATGATGATTGGAAAAGGATTGGTGACTTTATTGAAAAGCATAATCCATATATGACATTGATACATTGCATTGCACACAGAACAAGTTTATGTGTTGTAGATGCAATCAAACAATCATGCATGGCACAATATATTGATAAGTGCATAAGTTCAATAAAATGCATTGTTTTCAAAAAGTGCTTTAAAAACATCTATGTTGGAAAGTTTAGAAAAAGAGTTTGGTTGTGCCATACTTCATAGAAGTCGCATTCATAACGTTAGATGGCTAAGTAGGCACCAAGTGGCTCATAAGGTTTGTGGATCACTAGAGTCATTACTAGCATTTACAAGCACTGAGAATGCAACTGTGTTTGAAAATATTTCCAAGTTTGAATTCATCTATTGTCTTCGTTTTATGGTGGATATACTAGCCAAAATTACATTTCTAAGCAAAACTTTTCACCACAATTACATAGACATAGTTTCATTTATAGTGAGTTGTGTTCAAGTGAAACTAGAAGCAATAAAAAAATAATTTACTCATGAGCGTGAAGTTGTTATGAATGCTTCACTTGATGATCGCATGGGTTTCCCTATCATTCATGATTTCTGACCGGTAGATGGTAAACTATATGCCCTTTGTTCATTAATTCGGGGCCCATTAAATTGGATAGGGAGATTGATGAATGTGATCTAGAGAGGGCCATTGCATTTTAGAAAAAATTTGCTTTCTCTATTATTCAAAACTTGAAAAAAGATTTTCCGATAATGATATTTTAGGTTGCTTTAAGGCTTTGGAACCTTGTAGCTTTCCACCTAGGTTGGATTTTGAGATTATAGCACTTTGAAAATCCAAAAGCTAGCATCATTTTATGGTGACAAGAAGAGAGCAACTAATGGTGCAGGTTTTGAGGAATTGATTGACATTATCCTAGCTAAGCAAGAGTATCAATACTTTAAATTACAAGCTCCTCATGAATGGAAGGCATGGAGCTTGTTAGAGACATGGGTTGCATTGGAAGAAATGCAACAATGTGTGCTAAGTATCCCATGTTATTGAGATTGGCTAGAATTTTTCATATATCATCGATATGCAAATCCCAAATGTATTACCAATCGTACTACTTTTTAAAAGTATTTTTCACCCTCCATGCTAATGTGCCTTCCCCTCTCCATGCTTTTATCATTTTGCCCTCTTGAGATGGCACTTTCATTTGGTGCTACTTTTCGCTCCATGTTCGCGTGACCTATTTCTCCCTTATCCATGCTCATATTGCATTTACCTCTTGGTGTGCACTTTGATTATTTATATTTGGGTTAGCCATGAGATGTGTTTTAGAATTATTCTAGTGAGTCATCATCTTTTGCTATTTGCTACTAGCTAGTCTCTATTCCATTTCACTGTACTTAAAATAGGCTATCTTATGGTATAACATAGATTTTCATGGCTTGCAAGAGAATGAAAAAAGCCTATGAGATAGAAAACTTAAAACTTTTTTTCAAGGTACAAGGACAGAAGGGGAGGAAACATATCGTACAATAGAAAACTTAAATTTTTTTGTCAAAGTACAAGGACAAAAGGGGAGGAAACATATGGTACAATATCCAAACAACAATAGAAAATAAATTTGTAATATTTGAGGAGGGAGAAATAACTCCATGAAAAGAAAAGCCCCATACAACAAAGTGAAAACCCCATCCTCAATGTATAGAGAAGCATGCCTCAAAGGTAGCATATGCATGAAGGATTGCCATCAAAGTGTGGTCTCAAAGCTATTGGAAGCATTCTAGGCAACAACATCAAGTCATTTGGGTGACTACTAGGCTCACGTCTTCACAAAATTGACCTTGCATCCAAGGACTCATGAAGTGACAACTCTACAATGCCTCAAAACTTGTTTGACTAAAAGACTATACTCTTTAAGGTAGAGATGACGTGTACAATTGGAAAGTGGTGCACAACCTAGTTTATCTAGTTGTAAAGATGGCTATAGTAGTGGTGTGAATTTCCTTTGAAACAAACACAAAGTGGTTTGGCAACATAACATCAAAGATGCTCTCCATAAGACATGATCGGTTGTTAAGTGGAAGCACTGCAACATGAGTGCCTCACTATCTTGAGCTTTGCCGCATCTAGCTCTGGTAATATGAGGGAATCAGATGCACAATCAAGCAAGTCCACCTGTATATCTCTTGTGCATGCATTAAAGTCACTAAGAAGGAGGGCGTCATCGTGTATCATCTCATATAGGTTGTGTCCCTTTGTGGTGACCTCACCTATATAAGATGATGTATCTTGGGGAAAATAGCACATAGCAATAAAGATCGGTTGTGCATTTAGTAGTTGGACTCGTATCCACAAATGTCATGCATGCTTCTCTCTTCATACCACAAATATGAGTGGTGTTCGATGTAATTTGAAAAGGAAGGCCATGCCCCTAGAGCATGGCACCCCATTGTCTCTCCTTATCTCCATCCTATGGGTTGACTCCCATGTATATCCCTATTACTATAGATAGTCCTATCTCTGGGCTTTCATGTGTCTTGATGTAGAAGATCATGTCTCTATTAGTGTATGTCTCCAAGAACCCCCTAGATCAACCCAAAGGGTGCCATTGCAATTCCACACTTCCATTTTCAGTCCACTTTGTGCACTCATCCCATGGGCCTGACACCGTCATAACTCCCAATCTTCCTTTTCTTCATGTATACTCTCTCTTGAATGATCACTTTATTATCCCTATAGGCAGCCCATTTCCCTTCTTCTCTTGCTACCATCACATGCACTAATCCCTCCCTTCGACGCTCTTGCTATAAGAGAGTAATGTTGTCATCCAAATAAATCCCGGTTCCTTTCAAGGTTGCCCTCATACTCATGCAGGTAGACTTATCCATAGTAGTCTTGATCTTCACTAGTGGCCTCATTGGTGTCTTCACCTTTCCCAATCTCCAAGCTGTCTCAAAGGTGAGATTGACCCCCATCTTATTGAACAAGACTTTGGCAGCTGGCATTGGAGTGTCTCCCACTATTAGGCCATTGACCAAGACATTTAGTGCATTATTGGCCCTTCTCCTTCCTCCAAAGATTCAAAGATGAAACTCCTTCTTGGGGGCTAATGTGCCTTTCTAACCGCATCTTTCTTCCATCATCTTCGCCTCTCCCTTGTTGATTTGTTGTTTGAGTTTAGCATGTGTCAAATGTACATTGCACAAAGAACATATTTCTACTCGATCGGGATGGTAAGGGTAATTACTTGGTGCAAAAAGTTTGTTTGATTGATTAAGTAGCTTTGGATAATCTAATGAAACCAAGAAAATGAGGTGGGTTCATGCACAAAAATGTCATATAGTTATATATGACTTCTGCTACCCTAAACACAAGAAAATTTCTTGGCTTTCTTGCCTTTGTAGCCATAGATCAAGCTTGATGTCAAAAAATTGCAGTCTATTGCTGTTGTTATGGATGCAAGCATTTATGAGCCCACTTTTAACAAATAGTAGATGCATGTCTTGGTCAAATATGTCCTAGTTCCACCCACAATGTAACAAAGAAATAAAGACATCCAAATTATCTTGAAGCCGTGAATAGTCTAGGCATAATTAAAGCTTTAAAAATGCCCAAATATGGATTGAGCATGAAAATTTGTTGTAGGGTTGGAGCCTTCAAAGGCAATGCATGACAAAAAACAATTCAAAGGTTTCATTGATGGTATTAACTTTCAAAGGCAATAAGTAATCTACATTTGTGTTTTATGAAGTTGGGAGGGAAGTTACAACTAGTAAGATGGAAGCTCTTCAAGATATAGCAAGGTGTTAATGCTTGCACACCAGTTACAATCATAACTAAGGTTAATATTGTGGAATTTTTTACCATTAAACTTTGCTTAGATTTTTGAAGTTAATTTGGTACTTTCCCTTTACAAAGGAAAAACAAGGAACAGATCCCATGTGAAACATTGTAAAATATGTTCATACATAGTACACACTTGCCATAGGTTACAAAATTCAGCCTTAAATATGTTTGGAAAGGTAATGAGCAACATTATCGTTTGTAATTTCAAGATTTGAGGGATGATTGTGACATACGTGATTGTAATTACAAGTGCCTTTCAAAAATTCACACTTCTAGTAGTTGCATGTAAGTATCATTGAGATTATCTAGGTGATGAGCTAATACTTAGGCCCTTCAAATTGAATGGTCCTTTGAATGTAAGGTCAATCGTAGTCGATTTTATTTCCTATAGGAAATTGTAAAATTGTTAACAATACCCATCTTGTTTCTTAATAGTATGCCATATTGCGAGAAGGAAGGTAAGACGCGCAAGGCTTTATTATTTTCATCGATGAGTCGATCACTTATATGTTCATTCTAGAAATTGTGTTACTGATTCCACTCAAAATTTAACATTTTTCCAATCCAATCTATAATATCTGATTAGTGCAATTCGTAAATGTCAATGCCACAATGCTATTTAGATAGCTTCTACTATATCTCTTCACCCGAAGCTAGTCTTTCAAGCACCAAATAGATTAAAATGCTGGGTTTTCCTAACTTTGCAAAATTATAAAGTATATATATTTTTTGAGTGGAGATGGAGAGTGAATAGTTTTGTATTGTTCCTTGCAAAATGTGTAAGCAATACTAATTTTTTGTGAAGTGGAGATGGGGAGTCGTAGTTTTGGTTTGTGTCTTGCAAAATATATTAGCAATGTCATCTTTTTAGGTGTAAAAAATGGCAAAGCCTTTAACTTATATAGTTTGAATTAAGCATCACCTCTTGTTAATAGAACTAGAGAAGGGGGAAAAAAAACCTATTCCTCCCCTTATGGTGCATGTTCTCCCAACTAAAGGGTATCCTAACTTGTGTTAAGTAGATTCTATACATTCAAATTGGATTAGCCAAGAGTTGTGTTGAGTAGACTCTATACATTCAAATTAAATTAGCCAAGACTTGTTGGACTTATGATGAGGTCAAGGGGTTGAACTAAACACAAGCTACAAATTGGTGCTTAATATAGGCTTAGAAAATTCTATAGTAATAGTACCATCTTTAGCAAAGTTATGTTTCCCCCTCATTTGAGTGCTATCCAAACACACTTTGTTGTATTAGCATAATCAATGTGAACAATACATAATTATCTATCATTTGCTCATAATATGTTTGCCTCTTTAAAACTATGTTCTTCATTGTAGTTGGGTTTTCTTTACTTATGCACATGCACCATACAAAAGATCGATGTCACTAAAAAAGAACCTATCTTCTTTTATCTAATGATATGCCACTTGATTCATATCTCATCGTATAAAATTACATAAAAGCAAAGCTTGGTTTGAATCTTTGGTGAGCTTTGAAGTTCCATAGGAGTCAACTACATGAATGCATCAGCATGGTGATTGGCCTCCAATCACCGATCTGATGCGGCTTTGCCTTTTGCTTCATGAGACCCACATCGGCAGTGAGGGAGCCCAACTCTATGGACTTGTTGGTTAGATCTTCCCCAATCAATCCCAAAATAATTGCCTCTCTTAGGATCAAGGATATCTACGCCAGCATAGTGGATAATGAGCCAAATGGGTTTGCAAAAGGCAGGGACATTTGAAAACATCCTCAATGTGTCAACAGTGACCGACTACACGGAGTACTCAGCTCAGAAAGCCATCTTCTTCTCGGCTTTGATCTAGATAAAGCTTATAATCGCGTTTGGTGGGACTGTTTGTTGGCTGTGATGGAGAAACTTGGGCTAGGCATCGGATTTCTGAGAATTGTTGATTGCCTCTTTGGGAACGCCTCGGCAATCTTGTGCATCAATGGGGGCACGGTGGGCAATTTTCCACTATGGAGATCGGTAAGGCAGGGGTTTCCTCTTGCTCCTGTGATGTTTTCTATTGGCACAGTTCCTCTAATGCAAATGATTAAAAGGGCAGCTTAGAAGGGGCTAATCCACGAGGTTGATTTACTAGAAGGGGGTCCGTTTCTTGTTCAACTATTCGTGGATGACATCCTAGCCAGCTTCGTAGAAGATGAATCTAATGTGAGAAACCTTTTGCAAATCCTCCAAAGCTTTTGCCTCGCCTCATGCTTGGTTACAAGCTGGAACAAAACCTTTGCTATCCGGTTGGACCATGTTCCACCACCGGTGTGGCTTGAGCAACTTCAAGTGTAGATTCTCCTTTGAGGTAACGTCATAAGATACCTAGGGGCCCCCATCGGACTAAGCTTGAACTTACGCCAAAGGTTTGATTGGTTTCAAGGAAAATTTGAGGAGATGGCAAGGACTCAGCATTGGGTGGGATGCCAAAGTGATCATAGTCCAACACATTCTTGCAGCCACAACAACCTACATGGCTTTAATCTGGAATTTCAAGAAGTCGCACTGGAACAAGATTGAGCAACTGTTTAGGAGTTTTGTGTGGATGGAGGAAGTAGGAAAAATGAGGATGCACAATATTCCTTGGGAGCCACTCAAGGCTATTTGGGCCTCCCCGACATCAAAAGAAAAAACATCTCCCTGATAGCCAAATGGTTCCCTAGACTGCTAGAGAAGCAAGCCCCTTGGATTGATATTACCAAAGAGTTCATTTCCAAGGGTAGAGGTAAAGGAGTGGGTGCTTGGAAAGAGATCACATGGTACGACAAGATGTTCTCTCAATTTCCACTTTCTATCGTTGGGTCTGATTTACTTGTAGGTATCGTTGCAGCCTTGAAAGAATGCATGGGGTGCATGTCTTGGAAAGACCGAAGGGGTTTAAGAGGGGACACACGCCTCATGGAAAACATCTTGTGGAGCTCACACCCGAGGAAGGGGGGAGAGCCCTCTTCATTCGTGCACGTAATGTTTCCAAGAAAGGAATTCAAATCTGGCGTGACCTCTAGGACACCCTAAAGGGTGATTGGCTTCTGCTACAAAAGCTACGCCTGAAGTTTCCTCTCAACGATGGGGAGGCTGACTTGATCCAAGTAGTGATCGGGACAGCACCCCGATTGGTGGCCAGCAAACACCTATCCATCATTAGACTGGAAAGCTAGCCAATGGCTAGTAGGGAAGCAATGCGTTCGCAAAATCTCATCCAAATCAATCTATGGCTGTCTGATGCAAGAAAGCACGGTAGTCTAGGAGCTGAACCGAAAATGGATGCTGAGGAGAGGCAGAGCGTGGTGGAAGGATAGGTTCAAAGGAATATGAAAGGTTTGCGTCATAGGGAAAGCGAGCTTTTTGATGTGAAGGATCAGTGGTGGCTGCCTCTCCGAGGGAAGCTCGCAAAGTGGTTTGCAGTCAACCCTTGTTGTCTGTTGTGTGGAAATCAACAGAAGTGGCCCGCCATCTAATGTGGAGTTGTATGGTGACTAGGAGCGTATGGCTTAGGGTAGAAGCGGCCATTAGAGACTTGGGGCTGATGTCAAAATGCCACTTAGGCTCACAATGGAAACCTATTCTCATGGGAGATACATCCCGATTTTTGTATATGCTAGTAGCATGTTGGCCGTACTTGAGAGCTGCAATATGTATGGCGGTTTGGGAAGTGAGGAACAAGATTGCCTTCCAACACGGAGTCCCATTGGGCCATAGGGAATCACTCATTCTGGCCCCGATTAAAAATAACCTCAAGGATATGAGCTAGATTACACAGCATCAAAACCCACTAGTAAGTAGATACCTTTTGGTAGTCCGGTCCTGCATAAGAAATGGGCTTTGACCCAACTCCTTGCAGCACGGGCCGAGCATAGCTAGCTGATAGCCGGCCCATTTTTGTAATTGTCATATTTTTTGCTAGGCTGACTACCCCTATAATATAAGTTGCTATTTTCTTTAATTAAAAAAAATAAAAAAAAACTACATGAATGCATCAAGTTGCCTTAACTCAGCCATGTACACTAAAGATACTAATTATTGCTACAAAATAATTTGCATAATCAATACAAGAACTAATGTGTTCCTAAATATGCCTTTGTGAGGTAAACTAATGTTTTGTGAAAGTAAGGTATGCTATTAGCTTAAAAACTCACCACATGCAAGTCTCCTTCATGATGAGGTAAAATATAAATTCGGACGTGATGAATGCTCTTTAATAAAAGAGCATGTTAGAAAAAAAAATGTAAGAGCATTTTGGTGCCCAAACTTGTGACAAAAATGAAATACATTCTATGTCACGGAGGGATATAATGTTGGCCTCACTTATGCCTAATTCTTTTTTAAACGCCCCATGGGAGTTTGCAATATGAGATTAAATAATTTTGTGAAGGACCCACCATCAAAAAATTAGAGAGAATAGCTTCTTTCCCCATTCTTTCAAATTTTCCTTCTTAAAATGTATTGCAAAGGGGCTTTTAAAAAATTTGAATCCGATAAGCTTCATCTTATGTGTATTTAAAATAAGGGACTCTTCATTTTGCCACTTGGAGGGAAGAAGACAATTGGTCAAAGTTCCCAAGTGCCAATCGCCTTGCCACTTTATTGAAGTCCACAAAGCACCATTTTATCAATGTAAAAGGACCATATCTCATGCCTTGCTTTCGTCCCTTCCCATCCTCTTGTTGCACTACTTAACTAATTCTTGAATATGATCGATGTAGGCCCCCATAGATGCTTTGTTGCTTTCGTAGTCCATGCATCTATTGAAATTATATTTTAAATGGAAAGGAATAAAAAAGAGATGAATGCCTAAGGAGTCATCATGCCATAAGCATATAGGTTTGCAAAAGGGAAAAAACCATAAAACTTAGAAAAATGCATGTTTTCATCCTACAAAGGTTGCTGGACTCAAGAAGTTGTTCATGGCATTGTCTTTTTATATTAAAAGGCTTCCATACTTTATGGGATTTAGTTTTGAAAACCTTGTAGTTAGACCGACATGACATGCATGAGAATTGTCAAAATACATGGGATCCTTCTTACCTTAGTTTATGTTATAAATGGAGCTAGTACCAATTGTAGTGACTGGATTAAAACATGATTATGTTAAGTTATAGTCCCAATGAATATTTAAAGGGAAGGGGCATAAAATATTTTGGCGATAATATATATGCAATGAATGCCATTTTTATAGAGCAAGAGTAACATTGTATAACCTTGCATGAAAAAACGTGCATCACAACTTGCAAGTGTCACCTTTTAAGAAGGTGGACCTTTCAACAATCGTTCAACAACTACTCCAACTCTCAATCACTTCAACAACTTCTGAGTGTCTTGTAATCAAGCTAGTGAGCTTGCCTCTAAGAGTTTAGGGAATGGTGATAGCTTGAAGCCCATAGATTGGTATTATCATTATTAGGGAGAAGACACTAGTCCTAGTGAGCCTATCTCTAAGAGTTTAGGGAATGGTGATAGCTTGAAGCCCATAGATTGGTATTATCATTTTATAAGGGAGAAGACACTAGTACTTATTATAACGTACTTATCACATTGCTTTTGCCCAATTATGAAGCTCAAGGGGCTATAGTGGATGAGGTAAAGGCAATTGGGATTGCAAGATGATGGTGACAAGCAAGTATAACTATACAGGTCTATAAAAGTCCAAAAACAAGAAGTATAACTAAGATATTGTTTGACTAGATGTTTGTTGAAGCCATAAAGTAAATCCAGTTAAGGAAGGTTGGTGAGGGTGGACGAGCACCTTCGAGGAGATGTGGAAAGCTACATTCAACATTGGGTGTTGGAGAATGGTGGAGTGATGTGGAGTATGCAATAGAGAAGGTGAGGTTCAAATTACAAGAAGGTGCATGTGGGAAGTGATAGGATCGAGTATATTTCCCATTAATGTAGTTGGTGTAGCAAGAATCCCTTTGTAAAGCTCACGACTCTTGGTTGCCCGATCCTTTCAAGCTAGTTGGTCTTTTCAAGGAAAGAGACACTAGCAAAATACTTGAACAATTGTTCAAACGTCTTTCATAGTTCATGCATGCTTACTCTTGTGTGGGGGGGTGCCTAGTGAGAGAGAGAGAGAGAGAGAGAGAGAGAGAGAGAGAGAGAGAGAGAGAGAGAGAGAGAAGAGAGAGAGAGAGAGAGAGATTATAATTGAATTATATGCATAAATATGTAACACACACACACACACACACACGAGCAATCCGCTCTAAAGGGTTGCTTCAAATAAGATTAGACGTTCCCCTATGTGGTTTAATATTACAAGGGGGCACAAGGTGCCAAGAGCATTGCCCTTTTCTAAAGAGACCCGCTCAAAAGTTGGGCATAAAGTGTGCATTGCAAACAAAAACTCAAGAGTAGAACTTGAGTTCTTAAGAATGACCCCTAGCAAAATGTTACAACTCCAACGCCCTCTAAGAAGTGCTAGGCCAAGGCATAGGCGTGGATGTTTAGTAGTGGGGGGAAAAAAGCTGAGTGAGCCAGTTTCCTGTTGAATGGTAATGAAACTGGCAAATATGAAATTTCAACTGGAAATTGACTAGTAACATAAGTAAACAAGGTGAATGACATGCAATCATTCATAAGGCTTGCCCAAGATAAAAAAAGTAAACAAAAAGGAATCCACTGGAAATGGTGTGGAGGAAGACTCGAGGAAATAAAGGGGAGAGAGGGAGAGAGAGAGAGAAGGGAGGGTGTGGGAGAAAAGGTGGAGATTCTCCTGTAAGAAGACTTGAGGAGATAAAGAAGGGAAGAGAGAGAGAGAGAGAGAGAGAGAGAAGAGAGAGAGAGAGTCAACCACTTTAAAGTCTGCATTGAAGTCCAATGAAGAAAAAAATGTACTTCCAAACAATTCAAGAAATGCCTAATTTTGCTTTGCCAAAATTGCAAGGCTACCCAAAGGCAGGCCAAAAACCTAAAATTCTAACTAGTTGACTATAAGCCAACGAGCCAATTTGGAAATTTTCCGAGACCGTAGTCATTTGTGTGGAGTGATATGTAGGACCAGCGGTTCGGTTCCTGTGGGCGTAAGTTCACAGCATGTGAACGTAAGCCCAGGTTTGAAAAGTGCGAAAAGGGGGTCATGCGCTAATATTTGGAGGGATGAAGCGACGCGGGGCTTGCAACGTGGCATGGATTGATAGGCGGTGATGAGAAGTCTATAACGGGGCAGAAAAACAGGAGCCCCACGTGGGCGCCACGGCGGCGGTGGCCCAAATGATGGGATTGGGGGTGGCGCGAACATGGTCTCTGACACACCAATGCATGGATGTACATCAAGGCTGGTGAAGGCATGGGCCATGGGGGGGCGCGGGTGCCCAAATCATTGATGGATGGACAAGCCCTCAAGACCGTCGGCATCTCATCATGAAGCGCGTGGGGAGATGGGGATGATGGGCACCGGATCATGGGTGGTCATCCATCATGATGCATGGGTTGGCTGGCCCATACACTACGGCCTACCCGCAGCCTCCTCGTACGGATGGTGGAGAGTGAGGTGGAGGCCAGTGAGGGGGTGGCACGTGGAGGATGAGGTGGCGGGGGCTAGGGAAACCGGGAGCGCCGGTGGCGGGGAGAAGGGATAGAGTGGGGTCGACCGGCTGGAGCCGGTAGGAGGAGCGGCCTACAGCGGGTGACGCGGTTCCCTGAGTAGGGGTAGTGTCTGGTTGTCTGGCTGTCTGGCTGTCTGCTGGCTTAGCGACTGATTGATTAGTATTTATTATGAGCTCGATTAGCTGTGAGCTGCCTTTCTCTCTGATCTGATCTGACACTCAGAGGTCTGGCTATGGCGGACCTCACAGTCTCCTCCCCCATCATCATCTCACCATCATCCCCTTCGCATTCCTGAATCAATGCCCCCTTCTTTGGCTTCTTGCTGCCTCCCTGCACTTTCTTCGTAGCCTCCCCCGAACCTCTGCCCATTTGCTTTCCTGCTCCCCATCCCCCCCATCACGCTCATTTGCTCGCGCGCCTCTCCTTCCCAAGTTCTCAGCTCCCCTCCCCTTCTGCTCCCTGCGATCCAGCAGAATTCTCACCCCGGCATTGTACACCGGCTCTTTACCTGGGTTGGAGAAGCCCCAGCCGGCGTGACGAAGCTCAAAGACCTTGTTCGCCACAGCCCCCTAACGTTGAAACCCAGCGTCAAAAGCGATGCGCGAATCTTTAGTCGTTCATGGATGACCAAGCTTCGATCGTTCATATCAAGGTCGCATTGGGGATATTTAACTTTCGGTGTACGACGAGATCTCGCAAGCAGGAGGAACATAGGCCGGATTGTTGCCCATTTGCCCAAATGCAAGCTTGGAAGGTAGAAACAGGCCCTGCCGATTTCCTGTGAAGCAACCAAGTAGATCTGCATGATCTATTTCTCAAACCAGAAACGAATATTACAGCTTTCGGCCTCTGGATGCCCTGGTCGTGACGTTTCGCTTCTGGAAAGTTTTGCATCTCAGCGAGGAAGCGGACTCAACGCATTGGGCAGTAGAGCAATGCGGTTATGATGCCACTTTTAGTGTTACACATAGTGGTCATCTGTCGATCTTAGCCACTGGGCTCCAGTTTTCCATAGAATCAACGTGCAAACCATGGAAGGTAACTCGTGTTCGGATTTCTCCCTGCATCTTGCCGTATTACTTTTTTTGGTGACCTACACTTCAACTTACCTGCCGGGAGGGCGGAGTCACTTTCGTAGGTGCCCAATTTATCGAGTTTGTAGATAGTATGCTATTAACAGAGGCACAAAGGAGCCCTGGGGTCCCAGTTGTTACAAAATTTGTAAGGACTTGAACCATCGTTATATTTACAGGGCAATTTTTATAATTTGCAAAAGTGTGGGGGCTTGAAGCACCTTTTGGCTGGAAGGCTAAGTGCAAGCTGGTTTGACCTCGTTAGTGGCTGTCCCTCGTATCCATTCGTCTTCAGACAAAATAATTGGAAAAATGTTTGTTATGCAAGGCCTAGACGCTGGCTCCGACTCTTGATGGGTATCTTTTGGAAATCAACGAGAGAGTACACAATTTGGAGGCGGGGGGGAGATTCTGTCTTTGAGCATTCTGTGTATGACGCTAGTGAGGAGACGTGGGGTAATACACAAGGTCTACCTTGTAGCCCTCGATGAGTATATTTCCATGGATAACACGGTGGAATATTACATTTTTTTGCGAGGTGATCGAGAGACTATGAGAGAGAGAGAGAGAGAGAGAGTTCAACTTCAACATACACGAAGGCATAACGCCAGACATAAACAAAGGGTTACAATCTGCTTCAACAAAATGCCATGCTAAAAGCGAAATGTGGCTGTATTTCCTAATGGAAGTTATGAGAGGCTACGCCATACAAACGAAGCTGACGTTGCAAGCTGTCCCAATGAGATTTACAAGAGACTGTTATATAGTGTTAAGTTATGCTTGCCTTGCCGTCCTAAGAATGCAAACATTTCTGGAAGTGCTACTCTAGGCATCTTATTCTGGGTAGTATTCTGTCAGGCTATGATGTCAAACTTGTAAGGGCTATTCTTTGCTATGAGTAAACTAAATTACAGATTCAGGTGAAAAGTAAGGAAAGTGGATGTAGAGCTTATCATATGTGCAACACAATAGATGTGAGTTGTAGGGTACAATGCCTACTTGCATAATCGAAGAAAATTAAAAAACAGCTAGGCTGAAAGCTGACTTCCTTATTGGCTGAGTAAACCAGTTGCAATCCCCTTGGCTGAGACAGCGTAACAATTAAGCCATAGTCCTTCAAAGAAGATGACTAGGCTACAATGCAGAAAGATAGACTGGAATTGTTGAAGACTTTATGTACAAAGACGCTAGAGCTTTTGGAGAAGGAATCTATCCTCGTGACTCTTGTGAACTGAACTGCACTTCAAAAGGGGATTCTTGTGTTTTCTTAGATCTTTAGAGGTTGATATATACGATAAACGTGAACAACCTGAATATAGTGGTTTACACATTATAAAAATGCCTCACATTGACTCAAACATTTCTGATTTGGCAAAATATGGAGTCATTTCTTCCCAATTCCATAGATTTTCCCGCCTTTGTACAGCTAAGGAGTCTTTTATCACTCATTGTAGTAATTTGATCACTTTACTATTACACAAGAGGTATAATCCAAGGAAAATAATGAAAAAAGTTCGCACATTCTTAGATATGAAGTCTTTTATCTATGGTGTTTCGGCCTTAGGTTTGTTTAGAATGATTGAACTTAAGCTGAAAACAAAAAGCGGGGAGCTGAATAGCCCGTTTTTCTTTTAGTTTCAAAAGAGAGTTTGTTTGAGTATACTTGTGCTTTCTAAGTTAGAAATGTATTTTTGCCTCTTTGCAGAAACGAGACATAAGTGTAAAGTGCCTTTTAACTTTTTATGTTTTAAATAAGAGAGAGAGAGAGAGAGAGAGAGAGAGAGAGATTCTAGTTTTTTGGAAGTTTTTGTTTCTTGACTTGCTTGTTTATTTTTGCTTAAGTCACCTGCTTCGTTTCTTCTTTATTTCTTGTTTTCATTCTGTTTTGTTTATTTGACGTATTTTAGCAAGCACTAGGTTTGCCCAAGAGACTCCGCGGGTCTTTAGAAACCCAGTATAGCTGCTTATGCTTGGGCACTGATGACGACATAAGTGTTGCTTTGCTTGCTAAGTATGTCTTCCTTTTGCTTTTCATAAAAGTTTTTGTTTACCTCTTTTTTCTTCTCTTTCATTTTCTCTTTTATTTTCTTTGTAGATTTTTGATCTTTAGAACAACAAAAAATTCTAAATTTGTATGATTGGACTTATTCTAGTCTTACAAAGGTATATATGGAATTGTTGAAAATGGATTATTGCCTATTCATGTCTTGAGGCTCTGTATTTGAGATAAACCACATTGGTTTTATTGTGCCATGTTATGATTAAATTTTGTTTTGAAGTTGTTGCGTATGCAATAAGTAGGGAGGGGTTGTGAGAGTTTGAGGTAAAGAGGAAAATTGGCTGCATCGAAGGGCTGTCTAGGAGCAGGATAGGGCCCTGGATGTGGACTGAGGTGCTGGCAGCAGCAGGCCTACAAGGGCAGCACATAGGGCAGCGAACAAGGGCTGCCAGGGCCAACATATAGGCCCTGCAGGTGGCAACAGGAGGGGATCTGAAAATAAGGCATGCCGGCCCTTTATGGATTGAAGTAGGGACCCCAGGGCTATGCGCATTTGATACATCTTGGTTTTCAGAACAGCCCCACAAAAACAACACTTCATTTCCGGAAGTGTGGAGCAGATTTGCTCATTTTGATTCTTTATGTAGATGACATGCTTATCACTGGGCCATCTACAGAGCCTTTAAGGCTGATTTGGAGAAATCTTTTGCCATGACAGATATGGGTCAGTTGCATTATATCCAGTTTGCTCGTGGCATTATGATGAGCTAGTTTAAGTATATTGGACAGCTCTTGCATCGCTTTCAGTTCAAGGATTGGAAGCCGATTTCGACACCTTTGGAGCCTGGCTTTTGTTTTTTGTCAGAGCATGGGAGTGATCCATTCATTTGATGGCACTCTTTATCAGCAGGCTGTTGGTTGCTTGATTTATCCGTTCCTTGAAGTGCACGTATCATTTGGGGCTTCTCTATGATGATAAGTCTTCATTGGTCATGGATGGTTTTGAAGAGTGAGTAGGCCATTTGTTACAACACAATGGTGTCACATAGTGGCAACTGTTTCATGCTCAGGGGTTCATGCATATCATGGTTCAACAAGAAGCAGCCTACCTTTAGTTATGAGGCTGATACACGGCAGCTTTTATAGCTACCGTGGAGTGCGTTCGGCTTTGTGCATCACTTGCAAATCTTGATGTCAGCCATACATCTTCTACGACCATCTACACTGACAGCTAAAGTGCCTTGGCTATTGTGTGAAATCCTCTTTCATGTGCGTACTAAGCACATAGAGATTGTGGAGACATACAGCTGTCCTATGTTCCGATAGAGGACAACTTTGCATATCTCTTCACAAAGGCTCTACTGCAACCCAAGTTTGAAGCTTTTCGGCAAGCTTCACACTTGGTACTTTTTGTTACGTGATTCTGCTAACCTTGTACTATCATAGGTTGCTATATTCATCACGGATGAACATGAGTATTCTTGGGACGTTTCTAGGGTACTTCAGCCATACTATGGAGGGGAGTTTGTTGCCACTTTCTTTGGTATGAGCCATATAGGCTAGTTAAGACAGTTGGTACAGTTAATACTAGTTCTATCTAGGGTTCGTACACTTAGGACATTTAGTCCTAAGTTAGGCCTACTATATAGGCCACACATATACTTTCACTCTCATCAATTCTTGCAAGTACTCTTTGAGCTTTCTCCTTCCATTGCACTCCACTGCTTCACTCGACAACCATGACATTCCATTATGCATAAATGTTGCATTTTGTAGGTTTTCTGAGAGTTGTGCCTTGTAGAAATCAGCAAAGGCATGGGAGATGCCTCCATCCAGGGATGCCTCCGTCTTAGGGATGCCTCCGTCTAAGGGCAGACAGTGAGGATATTGACTTACTGGTTTTACCAGATGACAGGCAACAAAATGTCTAAAATTGGATTATGGTAGATTCAATCAAGTGGCAAGCTTGAAGGCTCAACTTGGAAGGAAAAGGCCCTACGACCACTGACGATCTCCATCCAGCTATCTTTGTACGATGGTATAAAGCACAATTCCATGGGCAGGTGGCAGGGCCCAATAGGCTTAGATTGATCTGGGCGGAAGTTTGATGAACATTCAATAGCTTATTATAATATTTAACGACAACACACTGTTAAGTTGGAGTAGTATCTTACTGGTTATGAGTAACCGCTGCAGCTAAGCAGTCTACTGCTGTTTTTCTCTCCTTAGCATTCTGGTTGCATCATTACTATAAGTTCACTGCAACTCCTATCTGTAGCAGGACGGTTTTGCCTACATAGTATGCCGAAAGAACTGCAGGACTGCCTCTCCCCAATCTATAGGAGGATGGACAAGGGAAGTACATTTAGCGTCTAGTATATTTGTATGCAGAAGTCAAGTCTAGCAATTGGAGGTGCAGGTGATTGGATGAGAAGATAAAGTTCCTGATTGTGTTTCTCTTTTGAGTATCCTGCTGTTGTATTTATGCATGACGCTTCTATGCTCTTGGGGGCCTTAGTGCTTTTGCTGTTTATGGGAATCAAATTTGGTCTTTCCAGCATGCTTTCGTGGAAACAAGGAGGGATCCCTTTTTGGAAGAACATAAATGGAAAATTTTATTATGCAGGGGAGAGGAGAAGCATTAATCCAGAGCTGTGGCACGCCTGTGCTGGACCACGTGTTTCATTGCCACCCATTGGTAGCCTTGTGGTCTACTTTCCACAGGGTCACAGTGAGCAGGTTGGTAGTCTGTGCCACACATGCTGGTTTTATTCCCGAGCAAAATGAATATTTAATTAGCTGTTAATGACAATAAATTTGCTTTGAGAAAGAAAGATGAGGAACGCCAATTATGCTGGGTCTGCTGCATCCTGTTAGCCTTTTTTTCAGCGTTTCAAATTGTTCAGGATGTGACATTTGATTCTTTCCTCAGATCTTCAATTTATTAGCATTTTCCTTTAAGGTAGAGGATGCATATGTTGGTGCTTCTCTAAGCTTTTGCTTTTCATCTAGCCTTTGAGGACTGTCAGTAGATTTTCAACAGTTCCGGGCCTCCGAGGTCCAACGTTATGAATTCATTCAATGTTTGTTACTGGTGCTTCTATCTCATGCAGGTGGCAGCCTCGACCCAGAAGGAAGTGGATGGGCACATCCCAAACTATCCAAACCTTCAATCACAACTCTTTTGTCAGCTTCACAATGTTACATTGCATGTATAATTCTATCTCTGCTGTTTCTATTATCCATGTTCAACAAAATTATAGACATCTGGTTTCATTTCAGTTTTGTACATGAAGTCATGGGGAAATGTACTATGAGAGCTATATTTGTGTTCATCAAAGTAAACATCTAGTTGTACTCTATTAGAAGACACACATCTATACGTGCACACAGACACACACGCACACTGTAACAAGCATGCATGCATTATGCATAGCACACTTGCATGTGAGATGCTTGCTGTACTTGAAGCCTGAAACTGAGTGCACACAGAGAACATAAAGAGAGATGCAAGGCGATCACTGGCTGCAGGGATTTTTATGGGAAATCCAGAGTTTTGACAGAAACTCAGTACCAAGGCCTTTGTATAGATGGATGCTCAAGTATATGTGAGTGCATATGTTTATATGGTCTAAACCCTCCTTTGGGCGGTCATGTCGCTAGTGGGGATGTTACAGTAGCTAGTCCCTGCTATGTGTGATGGAGTTTATAGCTTTCAACCTTATGAAAGACTGTCATGAGATTGAAAAAACTACACACTGTGTTGTTTTTCTTGAGGATGAGTTTTGGGCATGTTCCTGGATTCATCTCAACATATATATGTGGTACACAAGGAAGAGATGGAGATTTTCATTTCTTCAGGGTGGTGCTAGTTTCTCCTTTTCTGCTAGAACTGCATCAGTGATGGGTGTGGGTGGACTGCTTCTCTGCTGCTGTTCTGAACCTCCTGGCTGCTGCTATGGATGGGCTGGTATGCTGTCCAGGTTAGGCCTTATAGAGGCTCGATCTTTGGTCGTACCAGCTGTTATGCCCTTGTTAATCAATAAACTGGGTAATTGACGAATTTGAGGGCTATGAAATTGACTTAGATCTGCTGAACATTCTTCTAGGTGGTCAGAAGATCACTGGATAGCGAGTATGGGTGAATTTTCGAGAAGAATAAGAATGTTCCCATAATGTCCATAATACTGTTGATAGGGTCTGTACGACCAGGCCCCAACCAGCTGGTTGGACCTGGCTGACCTAACTTGATTGGTCTTTTTTGGGCGGGCTGGCATCCCAAGGCTGGCTTGTTGGAATTAATGCTCCCCCCTCTGGATGGGCACCTAGATGTAGATGCTCACAAGTTATACTCCCATATGAGGAGAAGCCAGGTGCATTAAGGAACGATGCACATGCATCTTGTTTCAGCCATTGTCAGTCAGATGGATGAATTGAAGTGAGGACAGCATACTTGGCTGTCTACAGGTCGCAGAGCAGGCCAACTGCTGGTGTGGCAGCCTGATCTGATGACCTGGCACATAGGACTGAGGTGGTGGGTCTGTGACATGGCACGCCATGTGTACTCCCAGCAGAGATAACATAGCAACACAGCCACGTTTGCAGTCAGTGGATGATGTGGCAAGCTGGCGATGTGGTAGTCAGCCACATTGCATGTCAGCTGGCTGCGGATACTGGCTGGTTAGACTAGACCATCTTCTGGCCCATATAGTATGAGGGTTGCATTCCCCTCTCAATTTCTAATCCCAGCACAGAGTAGAAGCATTGTGCTCAGCCTTGGAGCACTTGTCCTTCAAATCTCACGTCTTCAGGGTGTGCAGGAAGGCTATTGACATCCCACCAGGAAGGAGAGCAGAAGGAAGGTCTTAGGTACCAATTGCTCTTAACAGTGAAGTACAAGTCCAAATTCCTATGGCAAGTACAAGGCTAGACTCGTAGGCAAAGAATTTGCTAAGCCAGATGTTGCGAGTCGCGACTGCAAGAATAAGAACTAGCAGAATGGTTCTTGCACTCCAATACTTTAGATGAACGTGAGTGAACAGCCTTGATAAGAAGTTCATATATCTCTTCAGGGAGAAAGGTAAAAGTGTTTTGCTATGACCACATCTGCAGTGGTGCCGATTATCATGGAGAACGCCTTCGTATCTCTGGTGTTACAACTCCATCTGTCACATCCTTGGACTTGACCTCGGTCCATTCAGTGATCTCCTATACAAGCCTTGCAACCAAATGACTACGTAGCTTCACCTTCATGTCAGTAGGCGGATCCCGTTCCTTTTGATCCACAAAAGAAAACCTTGTTTAAAGAATTCGATGGTATTTTTCTAACCTCGGGTTTGATTTTGCCACTCAGACCATATCATAGAGCTTTTGCTCTAGAGCAAGCCGACAAACAAGTACCCATACTAAGTCGATTCTCGATGCCCATGATGTTAGAGCAAAACGATGCAGGGGAATTCTAAACGAAGAAGTAAGTTACGTAGCCAAGGAACTCACACGGTGGTATAGTTGGAATCCAAAACTTCTTTTCCTTAGCAAATCAGCGGACTCTCTCGGGCAGCTTCTGCTAGGAGGGCTATGTTTTGTAGAGAATGGAGGGGCTCCCCCTTTTCTGTGGCGTTGAGATGGCACTTTCAGCCTCAACCTTGGTTGTTTTCTACGTCTTTCTCAAGAGTGTTTTTGTGTAAGAAATCCTAGATTTACTATATTTAGAAATGTGCTAAGGAACAGAAAGGAGACTGAGATAGCAGAGAATAAGGAATAATTGTATTGCTTGAATATCTGTAGGGTAGATGTTGTGTGTCATCCATACAATTGGGCCTCTCTTATATAGAGAGTGAAGAGTCACACATGAAAGGGTGTGTACTCCAAAGGGTATGTGCATGAAGAGGTGTGTACCCCTTGTGAAGGGTGTGACCCTTGATGAGAGGGTACATTACAATAGGAATGTCTCTTCATAGAATGTCTCTTGTGAAGGGTTGTGCCTCATTAGGAAGTGTCCCGTCGAAAGGGCAAAGGTTGTGCCTCTTAGGAAGTGTCCCATCGAAAGGGCATACCCTTCCACAAGTGTCCATTCATCAAACCATCCATAAGTCTAGAAATAGAGAAAGGAATACGTCACAGATCGTGACATCCCCTCCCACTCAAAAGAAGACCCTGGTGGAGATAATGAACTGATGTAGAAAATATCACGGTAAATTCTGAAAATACTGCTGTAAAAGGTCAGGGTACTGCTGTAAGTCTTCATCAGACTGCCAAGTAGCGTCGGAGTCGTCCAGATCTCGCCAAAGAACAAGGAATTCCGTGATAATTCGATGTCGAGTCTCTCGCTGTCGATGGTCCAGAATACGCTCAGGAATAAGGAGAACATAATCGTCTTCGATTTCTGGGACATAATCACCTGCAGGAGGAACTGCTTCATCGCCTGGAATGTACGTCTTTAGCCAAGAAATATGAAATGTTAGATGGATTTTACCCCATGATGGTGGTAATTCCAATTTGTAACTTAAAGGTGAATTTTTCTTGACGATCCGGAAAGGTCCATAGTATCTTGGTCGCAACTTAGGAAACACAGACTTAACCGTCTTATAGCGATGTGGGGCTACAAATAATAGCACCATGTCACCAGTGTTAAATTCCAGGTGACGTCTATGTTTGTTGGCAGACCGTTGATACCGCTCTTGCGCTTTTCGCATATGATCCCTGACTTGCAGTAGAATGTCTTGCATTTCTTGAACCAGTTGATCAGCTAGGGCCACTCGATGTTGAAGTACAAAATTCGTTGGTACAATCGGAGTGTGTCCATAAGCTGCTTGAAATGGAGTCATGCTGATGGCACTATGGAAAGAGTTATTATAAGCAAACTCAAGGAGTGGTAGATACTCTTCCCAAGCTGCTAGGCATGACTGAACATAATGTGGAAGTATTTCTTCCAGAACTTGGTTGACTCTTTCAGTCTGGCCATCTGATTCTGGGTGGTAGGCTGAACTGAACAGTAGAGTTGTACCCAAAGATTCGAACAGGGAAATCCAAAAGTGACTGGTAAACTTAGGATCTCTGTCGGATATGATATTCTTGGGCAATCCATGGTGTCGGAAGATGTGTTGTATGAAAAGTTTGGCTATGTCTGGAGCCTGTGCACTGCTCTTGCAAGCAACAAAGTGTGCCATTTTGGACAATCGATCAACAATTACCATAATCTGAGTGTTACCTCTGGAGGATAGTGGTAGTGTTGCAATGAAATCCATGGAAATACTTTCCCATCTTTCAGTTGGAACTAGAAGAGGCTGAAGAAGTCCTGTTGGAAGTCGTCGGCTTGCTTTCATTTGTTGACAAGATAAGCAAGATGTAACCATTTTGATGACGTCGCTTTTCATCTGAGGCCAGTAGTATGTGGCACTGAGTAACCGATAAGTCTTGTTGATGCCTGGATGGGCAGCATAAGGAACTACATGATGCTCTTTTAACAAAAGTCGTCGAACATCCTTGTCATGTGGTACGCAGACGCGATCTTGATAATACAGAAGGTCGTCCGTATAAGAATAGGATGAGAAAATCTTCTGTTCGGAAGTCGAAGGTTGATCTTTTGAAAGAACCTGTACTGCTGTGCCGAAGTCTTTATCATTGAAATACTTTCCTTTGAATTAATTCGGAACATCCACAGATAATGTAGAGATTACCATGGCTGATGCTAGAGGTAACCTGCTGAGAGCATCTGCAACTACATTGCGTAGTCCTGGTATGTACTCAATGGTCATGTGAAAGTTGGCCAGAAACTCAACCCAGCGTGCTTGTCGAGCATTCATGACTGGCTGGGTAAAGATGTACTTTAAAGAGTGATGGTCTGTTTTGACCACAGAGTCGGCTCCCATGAGATAATGTTTCCAAGAGCGATAAGCATGTACAACAGCAAGAAACTCCTTATCATAAACCGGATATCGGGTTTGGATATCAGAATGTTTATGGCTGTCAAAAGCAATAACTCTGCCTTCTTGCCTCAAGACTGCTACAGGCCTTCTTGCCTCAAGACTGCTCCTGTAGCGATGTCGGAAGCGTCGGTCATGACCTCAAATGGAAGGTTTGGGTCAGCAATAGCCATAACTGGTGTGGTAGTGAGTGCTTGCTTGAGTTGTTGGAAACTATACTCTGTTTCGGGAAGCCACTGAAAAATTGCTGTGCTTTTCAATAATTCGGACATGGGAGCTGCGATTTCGGAAAATTGATAGACCTTTGTATGGTAGAAGTTTGCCAATCCGAGAAAAGAGCGGACATCATGAACATTCTTAGGAGTAGGCCAATTTCGGATTACCTCGACCTTCTTGGGATCCACAGAGATGCCTTGAGCGGAAATAACATGTCCCAAATATTCGAGTTGGGTCTTGAAGAACTCACTCTTCTCAATGTTGATGTATAGAGAATTTGCGCGGAGAACTTCAAAAACTTGGTGAAGATGTTGTTTGTGCTCATGTAGGGATCTGCTGAAAACGAGGATGTCATCGAGGTAAACGATGACGAACTTATCAAGGAAAGGCCTGAAGATGTCGTTCATTAATGTCATGAATGTGGTCGGGGCATTGTTTAACCCAAAAGGCATGACCAAACATTTATAGTGTCCATACTTTGTTCGAAAAGCTGTCTTGTACTCATCGCCTTCTCGTATGCGAATTTGATGATAACCTGAACGAAGATCAATCTTTGAGAATTGTGTTGCGTGTAGAAGTTGATCGAAGAGGTCATCGATGCGAGGCAATGGATACTTGTTTTTGATAGTGAGCTTGTTGAGGGCTCGGTAGTCGATGCAGAGACGCATTGACTTATTCTTTTTTTCCACAAGTAATACAGGAGATCCGAAAGGGCTGAGACTGGGCCGAATGTGACCTTTGTCGAGTAGTTCGGCGACTTGTCTTTGGATTTCTTCATTTTGAGTGTAAGAAACCCGACAAGGAGGTTTCGACGGTGGATTACTGCCGGGAATAAGTTCGATGGGGTGATCCACTGGTCGTCGAGGTGGTAACTGCTTTGGCAATTCCTGTGGAAAAAGGTCCAGGTAGGGCTGGAAAAAAGGTTGGTTGAGGTATTCAAGAGGATCCTTTGTTGGTGTCTCCTCTACTGCCGTAACCAACAGAAGTGAAGTCTTTACTTAGCGTTTACGAACCCACTTCTTTACTTGTAGGGCAGAGGCAACTGGGGTTGAAGGAGAGTCCCTAGAACCAGTTAGCTCAATAAGTTTTCCCTGGTGGACAAACTGGATAGTATGGCTGCGAAAGGTGATTGATGGATCATAGTCGTAGAGCCACTGTTGTCCAAGTATGACATCGTACCGAGAAAGAGGCATGATGTCGAAGTTCAACTTGTCCGTATAATGTTGGATGCGAAAAGACAAGTTTTTGATCCTGGTGTTGCACAAGAAAGTTGTTCCATTTGCGAGTTCAATCTGATAGTCCATGAGACTAGGACTGGTGGTCAACCGAAGTTTATCGACCACAGAACTGGCTAGGAAATTATGAGAACAGCCATTGTCGATGAGGATGGTGACCGTTGTTCCACGAATCGATCCTTGAACACAAAGTACTTGAGTGGCCAGGGAAGGATCGGGGTTGCTGGCAAGGCTCAGGTGGATTGTATTCGCCATTCGAACAGCTTTGCCTTTCTTGTCTTGTGCTGAGGTAGCATCTTCTTTTTGGGAAGTGCTAGGTTTCATATTGGAATTTTGCTTTGGGCGCTTGGGACAATCGAACCATCTATGGTCGCCTGTACAGATGGTACAAAGTCCTTTTGTGCTGGAGCTGTTCTTCTTGTCAGTGGCCGCACCTTTATGTTGGGGATGTCGGTAATGACTTTGTGAAGAAGAAGAAGCGCGATCCTTGGGGGAGTGCTTCTGTTGAAATCCGGCAAATGATTTCTGAGGCTTCTGGGGATCTTGAGACTGTCGCTGACCTTGATTACCGAAGTTTTTTCGAAACCTGGTGTTATCTTGAGGGCGAGCACCTTTGGCCATAGTAGAGTTCTGTGTGCGATTAGCACTCTGCTTCCCTGTGTTTAGGAAATCTGTAATGCGCTCTGCGTAAGCAATAGCGCCATCTGTGGTGGTGATGTTTGCTTTAAGGACATCAATGCGTAACGAGGGATTTAGGCTTGAGATGTAGGCTTGAGATGAAAGCATGAAGGCGATCATCCTCAGTTAAACCATCAATCTCCAGCACCTTCCCAGGGCTGGACTGCGCAGGAAAGGCAGGAGCGAAAGAACCTGGCGGGTCAAGGACTGCGCAGGAGGGGGGGGGCTGGTGAGGCCAAGGATTTGTGTGCAGGGCTGGTCGTACAGAATGGCGCAGGGCTGTGGGAAGGACAGCGTAGGCTGGCTGTACGGCAGTAGGCTGGCTGCAGGGCTTGCGCAGGCTTGTACGGCAAGGGCAAGGGCTGGCTGCAGGGCTTGCGCAAGATTGTACGGCAGGCTGGCGGGTGGTACGGCGCAGGCTACGCAGGACTGTACGGCAGTGACGAGGGCTGGCGCAGGCTGCAGGTAAGTCCGTACGTGCAGAGGCTGGTGCTGCGCAGGCTGCCAGAAATCCGTATGGTGCACGCCGTACGGGAATGAAAAGGAGGCTGGCGACTTTTCGTGGAGGCTGCCTAGGTGGTTAGCTGCCCCAAAAATTAAATGGGGGGTTTAGTTAACCCTAGGTAGCTAGGGTAATCCTAGGGGTAGGGGATGGGTTTATTTTTTTCCCTTTTTACCCCTCTAGGTACCCTTTTGTAGGTACTTGGGGCCTAAAAGGTGTACCTATTCGAAGGGGTGTGACCCTTGGAATAGGTGCACCTTTTCATGAAGGGGTATGTCCCTATTGTTAAAAGGGGTGTGACCCTGCATGAATAGGTATGTCCTTTTGTCCACGATGGGGTATGTTCCATGAGTGAGGAGTCGAGACTCGTCACCAAAAGGTGTGTCCCATGGTGGAAAAGGTGCGTCCCTTGGTTTTGGGACAGCCCAAGCACCTGAAAAGACACGATTTTTGTCGTGTCCATTCACATCAACTTGTGATGTGTGGGAGATGGAGAGGCCATAGATGACTTTAGGCAAGGTTGGCGCTAAAAATTTTTACGCTCATCCTTTCCATCTCTTTCATGCACAATGTGCACGGAATATCCTTCTAGCGGAAAAGATGTATCAGATTAGCGCTAGAAGGAGGGTTGTGCCTCATTAGGAAGTGTCCCGTCGAAAGGGCAAAGGTTGTGCCTCTTAGGAAGTGTCCCGTCGAAAGGGCATACCCTTCCACAAGTGTCCATTCATCAAACCATCCATAAGTCTAGAAATAGAGAAAGGAATACGTCACAGATCGTGACATTTTGGCCTGTCGTTAGAAGCCTTAGTGAAGGTTCAACTTTCAGAAGTCAAAAATAATTTCTAGCATTTTTCAGATGTGTATTTTTTTCGAATTCTTTGATTGGTTGGTGTGTTGACTTTAGAGTATCTCTTTCAAATTTGGGTGTGCTTTTTTGGAAGTGCATTCATTCCCTCTCTCTCCTCTTCCATTTCTCTCCCTCTCACTTTGGGCAGGATTCATCTTTTTCTCCCCCTCTCTCTCTCTCTCTTTCTCTCTTCTCCTTCTTCTCTCTCTCTCTTCTTCTTTCTCTCTCTCTTGGCAGGCCACATGAATGAAATTCATTGCATGATGTATTTCCGCCTTGGGTTGGCCAATCTTGGTCTGTCCCAATTGGCTAAATTTTTTTCCCCATAAAAATGACTTCCGATAAGTAAAAGCGACCGGTTCCCTACTGGCCATGCTTGGCCGTGTGGCATCCGGCCACTCTTCTGCCCAGTCTTGTGGTCCCTTTCTTGACCGTTCCCTGGCCAAAAACCTCCACAGATCTGCTGCCCATCAGCTCCATCTGTTCCGCCTGGTTGCTGGCTCTGCTCCAGCCATCCGTACTGTTCTTCAGTAAGATGGGCATCCGATTGCTTTCAAGCGTTGGAAATACACGTTCTTGTGGCTAGTGGAAGCGGGCAAGGATTGAACGATTCACACAAATAAAAAACCAGGTTTGAAGGGAGAGGCTAGAGGTGGAGGTTTTAAAGGAAGGCTAAGGAAGAGGGGAGGGTTAGGCTGAGAAGGGCTGAGAAGAGAAGAGGGGCTGAGAAAGGGAGGATTAGAAGGAGAGAGAGGACTCAGAGGGGAGAGGGAGGGGCTGAGAAGGACAGAGAGGGCTGAGAGGGAGGGGGCTGAGGGGGACTGGAGGCTAGCTACGAGGGGTAGGGAGGAGGCTGGAACAGCTGCAGCAGAAAGGCAGTAGCTACAGGAGACATTCATTGGACCAGAGATTCATTACTTTGTGGAGTTGCTGGCGATTGTCCAGGCCCTCAACTTGTGGAGACATTTATTGTATGGGGTTGCATATAGTGTCCAGGCCGATCATTAGTCTATCAGGTGGCATACAAACTATACCATTGTATCGTACGGCCCCGCATTATGAGCCCATCATTCACGGGACTGGAGAGGCCGGTAGACTAGATTCTGTATAATGCATCTAAAGGACTTATGGGGCTCTCGGATAGACCTTGGATCTGGGAGTCAGATTCAGATTGTTTGCATCAATGCATAGCTCTCAGTCTCATGGTCACAACGGCATATTCGGTCATCAATCGGAGGTTAGAGCCATGAGATTTCTACATGCACCATTTGAGCCTTGACCGGCACTTCCAAGTGCCGCGTGGCAGCCCCCCAGTCAGCGTAACAGCAGCAGGTCGTGGCTGTCTGGTCTGCTGGCCTGCTGGGTCCCTTCTGGGCCTATAAAAGGGCAGGGGGCAGCCCATTTGCTGATTCAGCCCTCTCCACCCTTTGAGAAAGCATCAGTGCACGGCAGCTCATCCTTTAGCAGCACAGCAGCCTGCAGCCCATGGTTATTTCTGCAGCCCTAGAGTTCCCTTGGCCATCTTGTGGTACTTTACAGGTGTATGTACAGCAACATGTACCTTTCAGCATATGTAATAAAGCATTAGTTCAGGAAGTCTGTTCTCCCTGTGCACAGTGGTGTGAGTTCTTTTTATTATCATTTTCCGCAAAGATATATCAGCAAGTGTATGATATGTAAGCATAGGTCACAGTGCTTGTTACAGTAATTCTCCAAGAGATGAGCTTCAATAAAACTGAAGGCTTATAATTCAACATATACAATAGGGATCAACAATGATCAACAACCAAATGAGAGTTTGGATCCCAATTTCAGCTCCTTGGGATTTCTCCTCACTGGCTACCACCTAGGTAGGTGTCCATCATCGCAAACTGGAATGAATAGCCCTACCAAAAAAACACAAGGCATATGGTTCTGGCCGGCGCTGTGTTTGATAGATCTTTTCAATAAGAGGCTGATGCTTGTGTGCCATTCTGCTACTATGTGGAGGTATTGTTTACTAGTATGGGGCAATAAGGGGCAAAGCGTCTTAACTCCCAATTCTTCTATTATGGATCTTTTGGTTATCTTTCTTTTATTTTGAACAACCTTTTTGAGTCTTGGAGCCCATTCTTGGCATTTGTGCATGAGAACTGTGTGCACCAATATTGTGTGAAGCAACATTTTTCATTTCCCTGTTCCCAAAACATTGCATTATTCTGGAGGTGGACAACAGCCTCATTGTCTCAGATCTTTGTTTTTCTACACATGCATTTTTTTGTAGTTATCTTCAAGTTAAGCTCAGATATTGTTTGACTTCACTACTTGCCAACTTCTTTCCTCAAAGGGAATCTCAGATATTTGTTTGACTTCACTACTTGCCGACTTCTTTCCTCAAAGGGGAATGGACTTGCTTCTATGTGTCGCAATGATCACAATCTTGGTGTAGTAGATGTTCCCTCTTTTGCTTGAGAATCGCCACAAAGTGCTTAGTGCATGCAAATGTTGCCAAAGACCTGTCTTGCAAATATTTCTTTTGAAGTCCAAAGCTTGGGTACTGATGAGAACATAAGCGTAGCTTTGCTTACTAAGGTTTCGTTTTTCACCCCTCATTTATTAATAATTCTGTCTAAAGTCTTGAAACTCCCTTTCTTTGTTCTTTCGCTTGTTTCAAAAAAAAAAAAAATGCAAGATTGGATAGATTCTATTCTTATGAAGGTACACCTTTGTTGCAAATGTGCTACATTGTTTACATACAACATAAAAAAGAGGGTATATCCTGCAATTTTGATTTCCTTGCAAGTGTGGATTTACATCCATTCATCTAGTTCATCAATATATAGACCAAATAGAGTTTCGAAGAGGCCGCTTTGTTTCACCCCAATGTCTCTTCTTAGTTTTATCTTCTCATGTAGCTCTGGCCCATCTATGTGGGAACTTACAAATCCAGCTAGTATGTCTCTCATACAGCCTGAACATAATTCTAGGGGAATGTTCAGCCTATAGCTATTCCTTCCCCTGGGTTTCTCCCTTAGCATAGTGTTCAGACTTTTAAATTTCAGAAGGAAGAAAGAACGTGCATTGTTCTTTTTGCCTTTTGGCCTCCTTTACTACAAAGCTCCTATGTTGACCAAGTGATGCTCTGTGGATTCATGTGGCATGAAGCATGCTTTTGCTGGTGATCTAGCTTCATTTTCTCCCGCCCATTTGCTTATTGTTTTTGGTAAGATTGTTTCTTAACATGTAACCGCTAAGCTGCTGATCATTGGTGTACTGTATTCCCTCTTCTGCCTTTTCTGGTTTGTTTGTTGGTCTCCTTCTTTGAAGGTAGGGACTATTCTATTTCTTTGCAACCCTTCAAGGAATCCTTCTTCCAATGCATTGCTGGTTGGGGAGAGAGAGAGAGAGAGAGATGGGGGGGAGGGGGTTGTGGGTATGATCACTTTAGTTAATCAGCTCTGTAAATCTTTGTTTGGTTATTGAAGATTTAGTCCTTTCAGTGTCTCTACCTTTCATTTGTGTGCTCTTATGTGAATTCTTTATTTTTCAGGCAGATCCGGAGACTGATGAGGTCTTTGCACAGCTGACGCTACAGCCTGTGAATGAGGTGAGTACAACTTTTCTAAGTGGATTAACAGAAAATGGCTGCTTTTAATCAGTAGAAAGTCTTTTGAGGTTATACAGACAAAGTAAAACTGCTTGATTGGTTTACTGGTTGCAGCAAGAAAAAGATTCATTTATGCCCCCTGATCTGGGTATGCAAAACAGACAGCCAACAGACTTCTTCTGTAAAACGTTGACTGCAAGTGATACTAGCACTCATGGGGGCTTCTCTGTCCCACGTCGAGCTGCAGAGAAAGTCTTTCCTCCTCTGGTATGCAAAGTGCTCTCTCCCTCTATCTGTTTCATGACTCCAATTTCATTTGAATTTCACAGTTTCATGTGCCAATTGCATGGCATACATTGTCTCTACATACTGATGTAGAAATGGCCATTGGAGTGTTGAGCTGCTCAGCTCCTGTTTGTGCTTTCAGCCTTCTTAGGGTTTGGAATTGATAATATGTGGATCATATTGCCATGTGAGGACAAATTTGCACTTTATCATGCATGCACCCGCATGCCCAGAAACCTGCAGCAGCATCTCTCTCTCTCTCTCTCTCTCTCCATCCCTCAAGAACGAGAGTGTTTTGGAGCCTCCACGACCAATGATATCACAAAGGAAAGAGAGACTTTCCAAAGGGTACCTATAGATGTGCTTACTGTTGCATATGTGAGCTTTGAGATATGTCACAAACGAGAGCATTTGCATGTAAGATAGCTTTGGCATAGAATGTTGAGGTTATTAACATGGCAATGCCAGGACATCTAATATTGGATAGCAGCATTTGTGGCTCTCCTGCTTATTTTAAGGAATCATGTCACCTTAAAGCTCCTTTGCACATAAAAGAACAAAATCAAGAGGTGCTTGGCTACAAGCAGCTTTCATGACCTCCTGTTTCAAAATTTGCACATACAGCATGTCTTTTAGATTGCTCTGTTGCATTGAGAATGACATCTGTGTCTTAAAGTACCTTATTTAGCTTCATCTAGCCTTGGCATGGGTTGGACGAGCTTTCATGGTTCGTATAGAATTTTGCTTTCTATTCACATGCTGCACCAGAAACATTGTCCATATTCCTCGTCCTCTTCCACACTCTGCTTTTTCTCCATCCGTGCCTGGATTACATTCAGCCTGGCTTCAGCCCTCTCACAGCAGCCTCTACAGCCCCGTCAGCCGCTGTGCTCAACAGTTTGTATGAATAGTAGTTAGCATAACCTTAATCTTCCAATGTGTGACAGTGAGCATGATATGAGAACCGTATGCATGCTCACAGTATCTCTCTCTCTCTCTTTTCAGATAGTATTCAACGCTTCTGAACTCAGTAGATAGCATGGGCACAGCTAGTGGAAGAGTATGTAAGCTTCATGCCTGTTACAAAAATGTATCTTCTAGAGGGGCCCCTCTCTTTACTTGCTTCTGGAGGGGATAAATGCCAAGCCTGTCTATCTATGGACATTTCTATGTAAGCTTCATGCCTGTTACAAAAATGTATCTTCTAGAGGGGCCCCTCTCTTTACCTTCTTCTAGAGGGGATAAATGCCAAGCCTGTCTATCTATGCACATTTCCAGCTTGTGAACATAGCGGTGCTTGGCTTATACTGCATCAAACTGACTTTATTGTGGTCATTTCCAGGACTTTACAAAGCAGCCACCGGCACAAGAACTCCATGCTAAGGATTTACATGATCAAATTTGGACATTTCGGCACATCTATCGAGGTTGGTATTAATTTATTAGCCGGTGAACTCTTTTAGAGCTGTTCAGGAATTTTCCCAAGGATCATGAATTTTACAATCTTACTGAACTTCCTGAATTTGTGAAGATCTTCATTTCTGATTTAAAATGGTCTCTGTTATTTAACAGGTCAACCGAAGAGGCATCTTCTTACAACAGGATGGAGTGTGTTTGTTAGTGCTAAGCGACTAGTAGCAGGTGATTCTGTGCTATTTATCAGGTAACCATCTGTTCTGGCTCCAAGGATTTTCTTCACAGAAGAGTCAGCATTCATGATCACAAAAGTGTTATAATCCTGTGCTGATAAATTTTCTTTTGATGATGCCTAGCTATGTTCTTTCTTAGCTCCTCATATCTCACATTCATTGGAGTTCAGCAATTGTTTTCTCCATGTAGTGATTGTCCCTAATCTATTTGAGCAGAGATGAGAAAGGGCAGCTGCTTCTGGGCATCCGGCGGGCCAATAGGCAGCAGATTGTGATGCCGTCCTCTGTGCTTTCAAGTGACAGCATGCACATTGGAGTGCTTGCGGCTGCAGCCCATGCTGCTGCCACTAGCAGTCGTTTCCAAGTTTTCTACAATCCAAGGTCCAAACAAACTTCTTTCATTTATTTTAAGAAGCTTGTCGTTGATCAGGCACGTTTTTGTGGCTGGCAGTTGCTTATTTTCCTTTTTGACTTGCAATTCAAATGTCAAGTAAAACTGCCAAGCTATAATGCACTTGATAGCTTGCATTTGAGTGATGCAGACTCTTTTGTGACTCTTGACAGGGCAAGCCCGTCAGAATTTGTTATTCCTTTGGCAAAGTACAGGAAGGCAGTGTATTGCACCCAAGTTTCTGTAGGAATGCGTTTTCGGATGGTCTTTGAAACTGAAGAGTCAACTTTACGAAGGTAAGATTCTCCCAAATCTCAGCTTTTGATGTGCCCTCAGAGGTGTGGCTACAACTAGTTTAGAAATGGATATCATAGTGCTGTGTGTTTAATATGCTCATATTACATCATTTATTCCTTAACAAAGTTGTTCTAAAAAATATTTGAAACAGGTATATGGGTACTATAACTGAAATTGGGGATCTCGATCCTGGCCGTTGGCCAGGCTCCAAGTGGCGTAATCTTGAGGTATATGGTTGAGGAACATTTCTGTACGTTCAAGATATTCGTTACATCATGCTATCAATGGCCTCCTCTTTTGTGCATGGGTGTTAGATTTCATGAGTGAGTTTGTAGCTAGCCTGTGAAGAAGTGATGGTATCTCTATAAACATTGACACTGAAGCGGACTTACTATACATTTGACATAATCTTGCTTTGAGGTGCTGACATGCTAGTAGGAAGGTTGCACCATTAAGTAGCAAAAATGCATGGTGAAAGCTTAAGGTTGAAAACAGTGTCAATGGGATTTATATGATTGTGTTTGTTTGAGTCTTTGATGCCAACTTTGGGATGCTTTTGCTAGAAACTTAATGTTTAGTTCGCAGGAGCTCTTGCAAGTTTTCAGGATTGCTGGTTTCCTGAAAGTCTATATTTAACTGCAGAGAGTGTAGTAAACCTGGTTGATATGCTATATTGAACGCTTACCAGGGTAGATGATTGTGAGCAGGTTGGATGGGATGAATCAAGTGCTGGTGAAAGACCTCGTAGAGTATCAATTTGGGAGATTGAGCCTGTATCCACTCCGTTTCTTATTTGTCCGCCATTTGCATTGAGACCAAAGCGTCCACAGCACCCTACTCTGCTGGGTAACTTTCCCTTATCTTGACTTGATGTCATCAGTTTTTGATTTACTTTAGAGGATATTGAGCTCTTTTATTTTCTCTCTTTCTGCACATTTGGAAGGAAAAACGACCTCAACCATACAATCATTAATGTTTTTGTTGTGAACTTGCATGCCGATGAATTGTCAGCCAAGGGCTTTCTACAGATATTGTTCTTATCTAACTCTTTGAAGATCATGGAAGTTTTGAACTTCTTGCTGCTCTACCTAGAGCAACGTTCACCTTTTACAAGAAAGATGTTACCTTAGTCTCGCGCTCCACAGGCTTTCAGTAAGAAGTTTAGGTCTAGAGGATCCCACAAATTTTAAGTCTAGAGAGGGTGCTGACTAAGTCAGATATATGCTCTTGTAAGCTTGTTGCTAGTAACCAAATATGCAGACATGCATGCGGGAAATTCATGCTTCTGTCTGATTTGGAAAAGCCGGTCCTCATTGAGAACACTTGCTCATTATCTTGGGTGTGAGCAGGCCTGTTCATATTTTCTGCCTAGTTGAATGTGAGGACCGCTCTTTTTCCAATCTATGTGGATAATGTCTTCTTGTCTGAGATTAGGTGGAGTTTTAAGTTAAATGACTACAGTTTACTTCTTGTTCAGGAGATGATGGTGACATGGAGGGTAGCATGAAGAGGTGCTTGACATGGCTTCGAGGAGAGAACAGTAGCAGGGAGCTGCAGAGCTCTGGTTTTCAAAGTCTGTGCGGAGACACGTCATGGATGCGAATGCAACGATCAGAATCAGCTCAACCTGATTTATATAATGCAGTAGCTGCTGCTACTTTTCAGGGTCTGGATGCATCCAAGTCTCTGCAACAACAGGCACAACAATTGCAATTTAGGTTGCCACAACAGTGGCAACAACCTCTGCAGCAGCAGGAGCAAAAACAACAGCACATGTTGTGGCCACAGTCTAACATGCATCAACAACTTGTTTTTCAAAACCAGCAGCAGCAGCAGCAGCAGCAGCTGCCATCGCCACCACCACCACCACCACAAACACAAGCACAAGCACAATCACTTTCACTCTCACAATCGCAATCACAATCCCAATCCCAATCACAACCACCTCCATCAACAACACTAACCACAGTGGCACAGCAGTCTATGCCCATGCCATTGCCTCATCCACAGTTGCATCCCCCCTTGTCTCATCAACACCAATATCCTACTCATCACCACCACCATCATCATCTCAATCAGCAGCAGTATCAGCAGCAGCAGCAGCAGCAGCAGAATCAGAATCAGAATCTGCAGCAGCAGCCGCCGCATCAGCATCAGCATCAGCATCAGCATCAGCAGCAGCAGCAGCAGCAGCAGTCGCTACTAATGCAGCCAACCACACAAGTGCAGTCACAACCATGTGCTCCACAGACACAGCAGCAAGCCATACAGATATCCGATATGCCTGCCCATTTGATGCAGCTGTCTTTTAGTCGGCCTCAGGCGTCTCTCAACTTATCTGGCAACTTGCCAATTACCATGAGGCCATGTGCTGGGTTTTCTGACTCAGAACTAGCCTTTGCATCGACATCAGTGAGTGGGAGTGTACCTACATTGCAAGGTATGCTTGCAAAGTCTCCTTTGGGAACTTTCACATCAGATGATAATGGGCAGCTCCCCAACATTGCACGTCCCAACCAGATTATTGTACAACAGCCACCACAGCAGCATCAATCACAGGGAGCATTGCCACCGTTATCCACCCTGCCACAACTGGAGACACAACTCACAGGAAGCTGGTTTTCTTTTGCAAGGGAAACCAACAACTCAGAATCTCCAATGCTATCAAATATGCAAATTGTACAATCGGATACACCATCAACAATAACATCGTGCTCATTTTCAGTACCTCCAGACCCTCTAGGTAAGAGTGGACTTGCGCCGCCCTTGCCCTTGCAATCTTGTTTATTTTCTTTCAGAGAGGCTTCTAAGGATGACGAGATGCAGGCTGACACTTGTGCTCATCTTAACTTTTGGGGTGAATATAGATAATCCTTTAGATCTGCCATCAACTACTGGCTCTTTTCAATCGAGGTCTGCCAATGTGGACAAGGAGGTTCATGCACGAGCAATGAATGGCAACATGCTAGGATCCTTCCCATCGCCATCTGGATCATTTACCTCTGTAGCAACTGATGTTTCAATGAATCCTGGGATGATGGTGAACGGAGGATTAGACGAGGCCCTACTGCAACGTAACTGGTCCCAAATGCTGGCACCAGTTCGCACATTTACTAAGGTTCAAACTGAAAAGTCTTTGGAAATTGTACATTTGTTAATATATCCGTGATATTGTCCATACGCAAAAAATAGGTATTAATCAATTGGATTGCAGGTCCATAAATCGGGGTCTGTTGGAAGGTCAATCGATCTTTCTCGATTGAAGAATTATGATGAATTACGACGGGAACTGGCTCGCATGTTCAACCTAGAAGGACAACTAGAGGACCCTCAAAATTCATGTTGGAAACTGGTGTTCATTGATAATGAGAAGGACACTCTCCTGGTGGGAGATGACCCTTGGGAGTAAGTTGAGAATTTCCTTTGAAGTTAGTTACGACCTGAAGTTGGCTATATCTTAATTTTATTTGTTGGATTGTGCATGAACAGTGAGTTCGTAACTTGTGTTCGAGCTATCAAAATTCTTTCGCCTGCGCAAGTTCTTCAGATGAATCAAGAAGGCCTAGAGCAACTATGTACTTTTCCAATGCAGCAGACAAGTAGCAGCTCTGGAGATTGCCAAGTTTGGAAAGATACTTAATCTGATGGTCAAAGGGTCTCTGGCTGGTGAAGCAACTAGTAAGGAGATAAGAGATGTTAACTAGGAATGAAAGTAAATTTCTTGCTCGGCAGTTCAAATCTGTGGAAAAGGTTAGGCTCTGAGGACTATGCTGTTTGTCGATGTGGGTGCCAATCTTCCAAGTCCAAATTTCCCAACCTGTCAAGTTCGCAAAAAGATTGCGGGCATGTTTTGCTTGTGATGGCTAACCACGTCAAAACAAACTTCGTTCTTGAGCCCCACAGTGGAAAGACTTCTGGATTTTGCTCAAAAGTCTTCAGAAGGCGGCTACCTTGCTTGGACGTCAGAGGAAGAGTCCTTCTGGCGACACTAAGTTGCTTTTGATCTCTACAATTTCTTGAAATTTTGGCCTTACCCTCTTTTCCAAAGTGGATACAATCTGGCCAACATAGAAGCTGTCCAAGCTGAGAAGTTGGGTGGGCTGCTGTGTATCATATGCTGTACATTCTTGGACGTCAAAGACATTTAGACAGACAACAGATGTACACGATGCTGATTTATATAGGCCTGGTTTATATTTCAATGTTTAGGCAGCTAGCATTGTGGAATCAAATGAAAAGGTGAGCCCTCCTTGAGCCACGTGTCATCATTTTTCAATTCTAAAAATTCTAATTGTTTTTGGAATAGAAATGCCTATCTTGGTCAAACCACCTTGATCCTTCTTCTTCTTCCGTCATCGTCTTGTTATCTTGGTACCCTTCTAGCTTTCAAATCTTTCAATTTCCAATGATGTCCATCTATTCCTCTTTTGAAGCTTTCATGGCCTCCTCGCTCTCTTTCTCCTCCACCTGCAATTTGAATTTGCATTATCTACAATGCCATGGCCACGTGCTTCATCTCTCTTTGTTGCTTGATGCTTCTATGTTTCTTTTCTGCTAAAAAAGAAGAAGCAGCGTCATCATCATCATCATCATTTGCTGTTGCAGCAACTCGCGATGGTGGTAGAGATTGTAGCTAGGGCGTAATGCAAGAATTCTCTTACCGTGCCTTCAATTTTTGCCTTCCTCCCCAATTTCTCTCCCTTTCTTTCCCCATATTTGATTGGAAGATTTCTGTAACACAAGGAATTGCAATTGTGATCTGTTTCCCCATCTCCGTGATTGCCTTTCCCAATTCAAAGCTGTCCTCTTTGTTTCATTTCCTTCCTGCTATGAGTGGCCGATCTCCTACTTTTCGATGATGCAGCATTGGAGGATCCTCAGAGCGTGAGAAAAGTGTGCAACGATTAAATTTGGAATCAAAGTTGCCTTCTCTAGAGTCATTGCTTGCCAAGGAAGCTTGGAGGTGTAGAACTTGGAATCAATCTTCATGGGAGCGACTTCGATTCATTGACCCTTCAGAAGATCACCCCAGCCATTTCACATTGGATCCTCAAACAAAGACAAGACACTTTCGGAGTCCTCTTAACAGTAAGTTCCCGCTGTAAGCAATTGTACTGATAGATAATCTTTGTTACAACAGACATCTAGTAATTCTCTCTATACACTCAAATTTTCATTGCAGAATCGCATATCGAAACTACCACAAGAGGGAAGGGCACATCTAGCGATAGTTGTCGCTATATGGAGCTCACAAGTTTGACGTTCTTGTCCTTACCGAGGTCAATAGGTCATACACACTGTGATCAGCGTGAATTGGCTTTAGAAATTAAAGGATTTCCAACCATGTGCAATGTTAGGTGAACAATTTTAAAGGTAGAGAAAGAGTGGTTGAGGTAGTAAAGGCGCACACTGTCATCGCCAATCATTCACATGAAAATATTAGTTTCAACGTTGCAAAATGCAGCAACACGTGGCCAAGTTTTTGACAACCCTACTTTCAAAAAGCTTCTTATAATTGTTACCCCAACTTACAACATGTCATTTCAGGCCCGGTACTTGATCCGGCTTTTTGAAATCCTCCTTAGCAAGTAGCAATAAAAATTGAGATCTCGAGCATCAGTGGATATTAAATATAAGGCATACATAGCATGCAACCAGGCCCATATAGATGAAGCTTGGCTTATCATCAGGTCCTCCACATCACTTAATCCTTTGTTGCTTGGGATGGTACCCCTCCCCTTCCAAACCAATCCATAGTGTAGAGAGAAGTTTTAGTGCTAGCTTTTGATTTGGCATCTAGAAGTTTGTGATCAAGAGGGGCACATGCTTGATCATTGCACCCTACATCAACTGGGGCTCTCGATGTCGCCCAGTGCAAGATCTCTAAAGTACTTTTGACCCCTTGCCTAGGGCCCTTTATATAGGGCAGTAAGCCCTCCAAATGAGGCCAATTGGCCTCCCAACATACTAGTCAAGCAGATTCTCAGCCCTCTCCGTTATTAAAGGGGAGTTTTTCCTTTTCATGAGCAGTACTTTTGCACATAGCAGCAAGTAGTGTTGGTCCTCATCCTAGCCCACATCCATAGTCTCTTCCTTGGGAAGTTGGTTCACATGGGCTTGGGCACATTGATCTCTCCCCTGTACTAGCCCTTGCCAAGACTGATGCTCATGATATCGCTACAATAGCACCCAAAAGATGAAGCAAACACCAAGAAGAGTCCCCTAGCTAGCTATCAATCGATTGACTGTCTATCTAAGTAGATGGACCTGTGTATGATATCTATGGGATCAACTCCACTAGGCGGCTAAGGGGAGAGGAAAGCTCATCTAACAATGGCTCAGGATTGGGTGAGAGCTAGCATCAAGGAAGAAAATCAATGATACAATGCTAGTGTTGCCTGGAATAGACATCTCTGCTTTGCTACCTTTGTAGCTCCCAACATACCCTGGGTGCTGCAATCTACTTGCAAACCTCTAACATGAACCTGATAGCTTTGCATTGATGTCTTTCACTGCCCCAAGGTACTCCTGTAAAGTTGCAATCATCTGCCAATCTTTTGTGCAGTCCCTGGTGCCCACATAGCAGCTATCATGTTGGCCATGTTTCATTTGTTGATCGTCAAGAAAATTGAGGAATGGACTCAGAACAAAATCTCACAATGTGTGGAGAGCTTGATGGCCAATTCACCCTTGCCTATTACATAAATTGCTTCAGTGGAGCGAGGATTCCCTTTTGTTGGATCTGTGCTTACAAAAGTTATGTTAGGAGGTGGTAAGCCAATCTCAGAGAATGGAGTGCTCATGGAATCAGAAATGAGCAATAAGGAAAAGCTCTCCTCTGTGCAAGGATTTGTCTTTGATGAGGAGAAATCCTATTTAATGAAGTTTTGGACTGATTGACTGCATTAGCCATGTAGAGGGCATTCAATGCAAGCTTCCAAGAATATAATGACTGCATTAGCCATGCAGAGGGCATTCAATGCAAGCTTCCAAGAATATAATGACCGCATTAGCCATGCAGAGGGCATCCAACACTAAGGGTCCATAGCTTTGTCGTATATCAAGCATCGAGCTCAGCTCATCACAAAAAGGACTTGACATCTGTGCAGGACATGCCTCCGCTGAAGCATTGCCAGGCTCAAACCAGACAGAATCCACAAATTTTGGGTCTGACATGGGACATAGATGCAATGGAAACAATACAAAGGACACTAGAGCCATGTATGCAACCCACAGTACTTGCTTCCATGCCTAAATGTACAGCCACCATTTGGACAGCCAACATCCAGTGTTTATAAGGAATTCAAGGATGGTGGTTCTCATGTCAAGTTTGAGTCATATAATGGAGTACAAGACAGGTACAAAGCCATCACATGTCTTCAACAGTTTGATGGGTGGTTTGTTTACGTAAGCATCTAAGATGAGGAAGGTTGCCACTTTCTTGAAAGGCAATGCACTCAGGTGATATACCAACCTAATGCTTCAAGGAGATGCTTCTTCCACTTGGCTGGAATTTAAACAAGTATTTTCCTCTACCTAGCTTACTCCAACTTTTGAGATGGAAGTACTCTCACATTGGCTTGACTTGTCATATAAAAACAGCAAGAATCTTGAGGATTATACTCAAAGGTTTTGGGATGTGTTGCTACCATTGATCTCTTATAGGCATGTATCTTTGAAAGAGCAAATATAGAGGTAGTATTGTGGATTACCAAGTGAGTTGTGTGACTATTGCATCAAAACCAAGGTTGGTTCGATGACTCAGTTGATTGAGAATGCAAAGACAACCAATGCTTGGATGCAAGAGAGAATTTGGGTTTCAAGGATAGCAAGAAAGAGGACAAAAACAGGATGCCAAGCATCAAGAAATGAAGGACAGTAAACCGGAAGGTAATGGATTGCATCCAAACCCACGAGCTGTTTATAAACACAATCATGAACCCCTATGAGCATGGGAGCTACTAGCCAACTAGGCCCATCCAAACCAGTCACAACCAAAGGAGAAGGTACTCCTATGCTACCACATCAATGCATATTCGTATAGCCAGCCACGGACAGCTCTCGTACAAGGATTGTGTAAGTTGTAAGTCCTACCAGCTAGATTTAGATTTAGATGCTCGTTTGGGAGAGACTAAAATGAAATCGCTTAGACTTCACAAGCAGTTGTAGCTTGAATGAAGAGATTTGGACTACTTTTTGATTAGCCTTCTCCTTTAGTGCTAGCCTTCGTCATGGCTGAGTTTGCCCTTTACCTCCGAAGTGCCGACAGAAACTCAGTACGAAGACTTTGTATAAATGGATGCTCAAGTATGTGTGGGTGTGTGGATTTATATGTGTGAGAGCATACTTTTATACTATGGTCTACACCCACTGTTGGGCGCTGATGACGTCAGTGGGGATGTCATAGTAGCTAGTCCCTACTATGCATGATGGAGTTTATGGTTCTCAATCTGATGAGTGACTCTCGTGAGATTGAAACTGCACTATGTTGTGTTTTTAGAGGATGAGTTTGGGAATGTTCCTGGATTTATCTAGGTATAAGCTGTAAGTCCTGTATTATAAAGGATTATACATACAGCACGTACAGCCACAAGTGGTAGTCAACTTGGTATACCATCTGCCTACAATTCCATACAACCTAGCCATTTGGCCAGCAATTAATATTAGCATACACACAGTCCATATAGTCCGTACGCTTTTAGCCTGTAGAGCACCAAATGGAACTGCTTTGTGTGCTGCTCTGTACACACACAACCCCCCCCCCCCCCCCACACACACACACACAGCTAGCCTATGAATTTCATATGATTGTGCTACCTATGATCCAACCAAGGGCTCTGTGCAGTCCGTACTGTGCATACAATAGCTCGTCATTCCACTGTGCAACCATACTGCCCGTACACATAGCTCCCATGATGCCTAACAAACAGTCCTCCGCTATCATCCAAAACGAGGTTGGTCGGCCATCCTATTGCACCCTTTTTTTGGTGCTCAGAATTTGGGGCTTTTTGTAGGAGTGGATAGCCCTTGCTTCCCTTATCATTTCTATGTATGAGAATCCTAAAATGGTGGAGGATTGAGTCAACATTGAAGGGATTTTCTCTCAGGTGCAAGAAAGAGAATCCTACACCAAATTCAGTATTCTTGGCTTGATCTGTTTGCCCTAAGCTCTTGAGGTTGCTCCCGAAGTCTGGTGGTGATTCGAGATTGTTTGGAGGAGCTGTGAGAAAATTTCGACCTGCAGAAATTTGCATTTTCCAGCGACTAGCAGCATTTCTTCTCTAAACTCTGATAAGTTGGCCTTAGGGGAGTTGCCTCTACTCTAGGAGCACCCACACCAAGTTTAATCACTCCAAGAAATAGGCATCCAAATCTGTCCTGGAATGCTTGCAGTGAGCATAGAGCTGGCCCTAGCAATCCATATTGGATCACATAGTATTGCATCCAAACTCGTGAGGGTGGCATACAAATTTGAATCTCTGGTTTGTAGTTTTCTCTGCATCCACAGGTTTGCAAGGGAAACCATCACTATAGAGAAGATATGTTGCCTGGCCAGGCTACCATATCCTCGGCCATCCTCTTAATGATCCTCAGCAACTCCTATTGTATAGAAGTGGCATGTGTCATCCCTCCTCATCTACTCTAGCGATGGACCTATTGGGAGGCCATTGTGAGCCACTAACCAAAAGAAATAGGAAGGTGGATCCACAATCGAGTCTAAAACCTGGTGAATACATATTGTGGCTCACACAATCAAGAACCCCTATGGCAAGCAGATGAATAACCAGTCGTGCATCCCTCCACATATGTTTGACTACGCTAGGACGTCTGCATGGAGAGGGCAGGTATCACCATTCTCGGATACTATATGAGGACATCCAAAGTCACATGCAGCATGGGGTGGTTCTACTTCTAGGGTCCTCAATTTCAGGACCAGGGATGCACATGCATAAATTTTGGTTTTTCAAGGGACTCACTAGATCACATATTGTTGAAAAGAGTGAAAAGAAAGGGCTACCACATGGACAGCATGATGACTATCATGTGAGCAGCACATATGAAGAGATATCTGGCAATGGAAGGGCTTCCTGGAGGGAAGATCTTGCAGAAGGAGATCCAGATGCTGTCCACATGGAGAGAGGACCTGATTGCATAGGAGAAATAGGGCTGCCACATGGCGATGACATCAATAGAGGTATGGATGATGTAAGCAGGCCATATTGCAGTTGGTAGAGTAGTTCCATGGCGTGAAGGAGACCCTGCAACGAGGTGCAGCAAAGGGGTAGAGGTGGAGACTATGGTGGGCCAGCCACCTGGCCATTGATGTGCCCATGGGTGGAGCCCAATGAGGGCTGCCCTTGGGGCTTGGAAGTAGTTCAAGAGGGCCATCAAAGGGCCCTTAAATAGGGCTAGTTGCATAAAGTCGGTCAGGGGGGGTTAGTACAAATCCCCCTACTGGTCGGCCAATTTTGGAGGGCTCATACCCTATTAAAGGGAGGGCCTTGTGCCCTCATAATATCATATTTGGAGCAGCCTTTGAGGTGCAGAAAGGAGCAGCACCAACACTATCAATTAGATTAGACTATCAATTAGACGCCTTAAGCACATTCACTTCTCATCTTTGAGATAGCTTATGCAACATTCCATATATAGATACCATCATATTGGAAACATAACACATCATCCAAGCTATATCTCCACTCTTAATGCCCTATCAAAGAGGCTAAACGCTCATACAACAATCATAATACACTAAAGCTACACTATAATCCCATTGTTGCCAACTGACCTAAGGCTGGGACAATCATATAAATGGATTAGCCTCCTCTCTCAATGTTGCTCCTTGTGTTGGTCTTTGCCCAGCCCTTGGGAAATGTACATGGCCCCAATGGGAGGCCTTTTCCGATCCCCATAGCCAGCCTTAACTGTGGGCTGAGAGTTAACCTCAGGTCTGTTTTCCAAAGAAGCTCGCTCTTAATGACCAGAAATTTGAAATTGTGCTACAAACACAAACAATATTGGAGTGGGGTCATGTATCACTCGCTCGAACTATAACAATTTACCTACTATGCTTTGGAGTCCCATATATATCACAGAAACACACAAAAGACTCGCTTCCCTCCACAACGGCTATAAGAAATGATCGAATGAATACAAATAACCAACTAAGTCAAGTTCGAGTACTAGAATTTGAGACATATACCTAGATGAATCCAAGAACATTCCCAAACTCATCCTCTGAAAACACAACATAGTGCAGTTTCAATCTCACGATAGTCACTCATAAGATTGAAAACCATAAACTCCATCCCCTAGCTAGCTATCAATTGATTGACTGTCCATCTAAGTAGATGGACCTGTGTATGATATTTATGGGACCAACTCCACTAGGCGGCTAAGGGGACAGGAAAGCTCATCTGACAATGGCTTAGGATTGATGAGAGCTAGCATCAAGGAAGAAAATCAATGATACAATGCTAGTGTTGCTCGACTTGTCTGGGTCTATCCTCCTACTCTATAGTCTTCATGATGTGGACCACTTTCTAGCAAGTGCTACCTTCACTCAAGTGGTTTATCCACCCATGTCATAAAGAGAGGACATATCTCTGTCCTCATGTGAGTAACCACCCAGTGTGAGGTCTATCGAATCACGCCCTTTGACTCTCTCCTCATTTGGTTCCCTATTCTCTCTCTCTCTCTCTCTCTCTCTCTCTCTCTCTCTCTCTCTCCCTCTCCCTCTCTCTCTCTCTCTTTTCTCTCCACTCTACTAGTCCTTGCTTTTGTTCATCATCCCTTTTCTTTCCACCTTCTCTACGGAAGGAGGGGCATGTGTTTATGAGGATGTGAGGCAAAAGGAGAGAGACTTACTGGTAAACAATGCTCATCCATCCCACATACCTAAGTGTATGGTGGGAGTTCCAACTTTGGCACCAATTGAAATAGGCTTGGGATATAGCATTCAGATATACAGCTTCCTGTCGGAACTATTCATAACACTTTCATATTTGCATATCCTGCAATTATTTACATTGCACGAGACCACATTTTGAACTAGAAGCTTGTCAAAGAGTACTTGTGCTTCTGCAAGGAAGTCCTATTTTGCATACGTATTGACCAAGGTGCTCCAAAGAAAAGGATCTCTTTCCCACCCCTTCCTGATGATCTCAGCATGTATTTCTCAGCCCTTTTCTATTGCTCCTACATTGCCACAAGCTTTCAAGCTTCAAGCAAATGTCACAGCATCCAGCCCCTTTTTGGAAATTGTCCCATGTATTTCTCAGCCCTTGTCTATGGCTCCTATGCTAGCATAAGCTTTCAAGATTTAAACAAATGTGGCAGCATCTGAAGAAACACCATCCATTTGCATCTATTTGAAATAGCACAGTGCTTTGTCACCAAGCCCATGTTCAGGATACCCTAAAATTAAGCTTGTCGCACACTTCTTTTGATGTTGCAAGCACGCCACATTTTGCATACATATTGACAAATGGGCCCACAATTAGTGCCCTCCAAAGACCACACTTTGAACTAGAATCTTATCAATCTCTTCCCTTATGTTTGCAAGGCAACCACATTTGCCATACATGTCGACCAAAGTGTGCCAACAAATGGATCCCTTTCCAACCCCTTTCTTGCAATCTGAAATCTGACCATGTATTTCTCGGAGAATCTGATGGAGGTCACTATTGGTGAGGGAAAAACAAGCTTAGTCACATAAACTCTAGATTTGGAGGATCTCAGCTATTGAGGTAGCCAAAGCATAGGTCTCTGTATCTGTCTTTGTGTCTACTCTACCTCAACTATTGAGGAATCCAAAGAGCAGTTTGAATATGGCTAGGGATGCTATTTGTTGGAATGGCCAACAATCCGCTGTGCCAAAACCTTCACTAAGGCTCCATGCTTTATCCTTCATAGATTAAATCAAAGAGCTCCTAGAAGCAACCTACCCCAACACAGTTTCATGCACTTATTTGATCATCAAACTGCCCAAAGGATTTCCTTGCCTACGTTGTGCAATACGTTGATGATGGAGGGGGTTGTTGCTATCCCCACTAAGCGACTACTTCCAAATGGAGTTGAACAGTGACAAGCTGTGCTTCCTATGCTGCCCTTTATTCTTGCTCGATTGCTATGGCCATGCTATCTTCGACAAAAGGCATAAAGTGTGAGCTTGCATTTTCTTCATTGGCAGGTCTATACTCTCTGCAAAGAGTTTTCTTGACATCCCCATAAAGCATCCTTTGAACTTCGCATCAACTATGAGCAGAGTCACTTTGCAATATTTAATGTATACAGGGCAGTCTCTCGATTGGGTTGGAATCTTTACGCTTGGGAGGGGATTGAATGTAGAGTCTTGATGTTCTGGTAGTGGGTTTCTTTTAGTCATTACCATGATTTCACCATTTTTGAGTACTCCTTTCCTCATCGAGGTTACCAAGATAGACTATGTAAGACAAGAATGACAAAATAGTTCATGCAGTAACAAGACAACAAAGAGTTCAGTGAGGCACAGGGCAAGGGCAACTCAAGTGAGCTAAAGCATGACAAGAAGGTTACTCAAAAATCTATTATCCAGATATCCACGCTACTGATGCACACGCTCACTCTAAGAACTAAACAAGGATTTCCTCATTCAAGCTTTTAGGATAGCAATCATAATTCCTTGCAAAGCCAATCTGATTGTGCCCATCCAATATATGTATATGACAAGGGTTTCTAGTTTGTAGCTCCTTAAGCACCTTCTTTGCAACCTTGGACCACTCACAATTCCTCCGTACTTGCCAAAATCTGATTTCGTATCCCTCAACAAATGGATCTCATCATACAAGCTTTCAAGAAGACAGAAGCCTTCATTCCTCACAAGCCCACTCTTCTGGTGCTCGTCTAACCTAGGTGTGGGAAAGCCCCCCCTCATTCCTAGCTCCTCTTCTGCAAGCTTAAAACTATACAAAGTCAACACACCATATAGCTCGCTGCACATATACCTAGAACAAGAACCACCCAAGATGTCGATATGGCATGTTAGCCATTTTAACACTAATACCTAAATGAGAATTACTATATACTAAATGCAAAGTTCTATATCCCAAACTCAAATTGCTACATGCTATATACAAAATACTGTGTGCAAAATACAAAATCATACATTCCTAAACACAAAGTACCATGTGCAAAATGCAAAGTGCTATGTTCTATATCCCAAACTCAAATTGTTCATGCTATATGCAAAATACTAAGTGCAAAATGCAAAATGATATGAACCCAAGGAAGGGCATGTTCCTTGGTCTTATAATTTCTGGAGAGGAAATGTGCCAACTCTCCCCCCACATGAATGTGTGGTTAAGTTTATTTGTTTATGTGTTGGATACAAAGTGCTATGTGCTAAATGCAAAAATACTAGTTAGTAAATTCTATGTGCTATATGCAAAATACTATGTACAAAACACAAATTCATACATTTCTAAAAACAAAGTACCATGTGCAAAATGTAAAATGCTATGTTCTATATCCCAAACTCAAATTGCAACATGCTATATGCAAAATACTATGTTTAAAATGATATGAACCCAACAAAGGGCACGTTCCGTGCCGATTCTCCCCCCACACGAATGTGTGGTTAAGTTTATTTGTTTATGTGTTGGATACAAAGCGCTATATGCTAAATGCAAAAATGCTATTTGCTCAATGATGAGTGCTAATTCTTAATGCAAAATGCTATGTACGAAATTCATAGTGCTTTATCTTAAATTCAAATTGCTACCGTAAAAATAAAAAGTGATAAATGAAAACGCTATGTCCCAAATTCAAATAGCTACCAAAAAAATGCAAAAAAATATATGTAAATGCAAAATGCAAAATGATATGAACCCAAGGAAGGGCATGTTCCTTGGTCTTATAATTTTTGGAGAGGAAATGTGCCGACTCTCCCCGCACACAAATGTGTGGTTAAGTTTATTTGTTTATGTGTTGGATACAAAGCATTATATGCTAAATGCAAAAATGGTAGTTGCTCAATGATTAAGTGCTAACTCTTAATGCAAAATGCTTTGTAAAAAAATCAAAGTGCTATATCTCAAATTCAAATTGCTACACAGAAACTCCTATGTGCAAAAAGAAAGAGCTATTTACCATGTTCCAAATTCAAAATTCTATATGCTACATTCAAATTCCTATATGCTATATTCCAATTGGTATCAAATTGGTAAAAATATAAAGTGTTAACAACCTTGATATTTTGTTTGCAGATTATTTGAATTGGTGAATTTAAAGTCATTTTTAACGCTTTGATCTACAACGGGAAAATAAAGTAGGTGCTTCTACTTTAACATATAATTTACTTTAAAAATATGAAAAGGTCACTTGTTAAAAGAAGAGAACGTGCTTCCTACATTAGCATAGAAAACAAGAAAAGACAATTACAACCGAGTTTCTCTTCATGGCTATTCATCGATAAATTTCTAAAAGAATGAAACCAAATTACTTCTCAATATATTTCGAAGATGCAATATTGTGTATTTTATGGTAGAATAGAATTTAACACAGGTTCTTTTACAAAGTTAAAATTAGTAATATCACTACTAGAATCAAGTATAACACCATATGACTTATCCAATACATTCATAAGTTTGCATGTAGAAAATGGCCTAGGACATAGATAAAAAATGGCTTGTAAAGCATGCATAGATAGGCCATTCAGAAAGTTGTACTCGGTTCCCTATGATCCAGACTATTTACAGAATGTATTAGGTACAGACATATTTCAAATGCAAATGCTTTCTATAATCGATATATCTCTAAACGTTTCTAAAGGTATTACATCTTTAGCAATAGGTATACTACAAAGAAGATCAATGTTGGATAATCCACTAATATGTTGGAATTGCCAACAAAGATTTTGTATTAACTCAACAAAATTACTATCAACAACTAAACACGTTCTAGCATTTAACTCTAGAACAAATCCCATATTTAAAAAATACTTGACAATGTATGAACGACCACATCCAAAACTAGGAGTAAGTGTTCTTTCTTGAGAAGTTATTTCTGATATTCTTGAAAGACACTCTGCTGACTCACCATTTGATCTTATGAAAATTGCACATGAGGACAACTACTTGTCATTACTAGAACAAATTAACATGCTACCTGCAACTCATCAATTCAAAAAACATACATCGCAGGAAGTCGGCACAATTGTACTTCGTGATTCAACAAGAATTATTGAGCGTCAGCTCATAACATCTATGGAAGGTCTGTCACAATGTGATGAATTAACACTTGAGTATGCATTATTCCCATTCCTCTATCCTTTCGGATATGGTGCTCATGATGGTTCTTCAACGTATATTTAAAAATGGGAATATCAACATTGTTCTCCGTGTTCACTCTTTATAAACCATACTTGTTATTGATGTACCAAATACGTCAATCTATTATAATAGCAAATTCTACTCAAACTATAGTACTACAAAGAGATATTGACCAACAAAGACAACAAGATCCAAGAATATCTGAACAAGAGATAATTAGACGTATTCTTAAGTTCAAATACCAAGTTCTATTCCTAGATCTCCTTCATGGTATCGTAGAAACTTAAAAGATCTAATGGCAATGGTTGACACATGGCGCCTTCCCAATATATTCCTTACACTTACTACAGATGAGGTATCAACCACGAGATGGTGTGAAATCGATCAAATAGAAACCATTGCTAAATAATTCAATAAGAACTTCACATGGAGAGATTGTCCAGTTGAATTGCAGTGCTCTTCCATGTTAGACTGCAACAATTCTTAGCAAGATATATTCTATGTGATAAAGGACTACTAGGTAGAGTCAACCATCACATCATAAGATATGAGGTACAAAATTGAGGATCTATGCATGCACACATAATGCTATGGGTAGATGAACAAGATATAGAGATCATATCAAACTAGATAGATGCATATATCCCTTACATGAATGATTTTAGTAACTGGCCAAAGAATTCAATTCAAAGAAAGCTTAACTATATGGTAAAGGGAAAACAAATCCACACATGTAGGCCAACATGCAGTCTATTTGACTCAAGCACAAACCAAAAATGCAAATATGGATTTCCATATCCTATACATTTAGAAACTAAACCTACTTTAGATCCTCTCACACAAAGATGGATCTACTTCTGTCCATCCCTAGAATATCATAATGTCATTCCATACCATGTAGGAATATTACTCTTGTGGCAAGCACATATGAATATTCAAAAAATAACCAACACAGGCCTATCATATTACCTTCTAAAATATGCTATGAAAATGGAACCCATGGGACTTCCTATTTCAAACTATAGTAAAGTCATAGTATTGAAGGACTCTTAATTCATAGCATATATTACTCAATTTTTTTCGTTTTCAAAGCATTACTAATTTTTTCCAAAGCTCAAAAAATATTTTATGTATGAACTATTATCAAAAAATGCTTTTAAATACGTCATGTTTTTAGTGATATATAACTCCATTTAAAACAAATCCAATAATAACCACTTTTGAGTATACTACATAAATTTTCATGTATTGTTACTCTTATTAAATATTGTAGTGTATTTCAAATATTTCTACTATTATAGTGCTCTTCTTGATATCATAATTAATTCTTCTCAAATTGCAAGTTTAGATAAATCTATGTTCTAAATTAACTTTAAAAATTAAGTCAAAATGGAAAATATGATTCAACAATTTTTAGGAAGCACTAAATTCATTTATATATATTCTAGTTCAATATAGCTACCTGCTCGGATCTAGTTTGGTATGTGCTACAAGTCTCTACGTTGTACAAATAGATTAATAGGTTCCCCCTTCCCCTTGTTCCCCCACCTCATTTTTATGAAACAAGACTTGTTTCTGAGAATGATGTGTTTGCTGGGTTTGTGGATGTGATTTTCCAATCTCTTTTTTATTTCTTTTCTTAAAGATTAAAAGGAGCTAACAAGATATCAAAGCTTTTGGGCAAAGACCAGTAATAGGAAGTCATATCATGATAAAAACTAGCAAATACTCCAGACATTTGACATGGATATGGATTGTTTTTTTTTCCCCTCAAAGAGAGGAACCTTCTATTAATGCTTGAAAGGCTTCAGACAAAACAACAGCCTCGAACGTGCTGAGTATGGCAAAAAATCAGAAAAGGTTGAAAGAAAAGATCGGCCTATTCTAGAGAAACCCAGCTCACTGCCTAGGGGATCTTTCGTACTGGGGCTAACAGCCAGATACAACCAACGAATCCCTCGTGGAGTGAAGATGTAGAAAAATTTTGCAGGCCAGGCCTTGCAGAATTGAGCACGCCTTGATAGCCACCCTAGAGCTTGGGCTCCCACACTTCCAAGTGGAGCATAGGGTGTAGATGATATCTTGCCATATAGCGACCAAGGTAGCTGAGGGTGGAACTGGATGCTCACCCATCACGAGACTGTAACAAGCCACCCAAATGTTCCATGCAGTGATACTGGCTACCACATCCCAAACGTTGTCCTCTGATGGAGGAGGAACTAGGCTATTAGGAGGGATTGCCTCATGGAGCGCTATCCTTTGAATGCTCAAACCCTATATCTGGTAAGCTAGGGAGATCTCATCAATTTGGAATGCATGTCCTCCCTCAGTCAACCAGGCCACCATCCCTCAGGTTTAGTCCCTCTGAAAACTTTGCATACGGGTCATGATCCTAAGGGCTCCCATCCAGATTCTCGCTGCACTACGACAGCTCCAAGGACAGTGTGGGATCGTCTCCAGGAAATGAATAGAGCAAAAATGGCACTATCCCTCCACCCGCATTTGCTCTAACCACGGTCTGATGGGCAAGCCTCCGTGGGCGGTCAGCCAGAAGAAGTATGAGATCTTCCTTGGCAGCAACTTGGACCACAACTGTGTCCAAAACCTAGAACGGACATCCCAAGGCACTCTCTGGGTCACCCAATGCCTCTCCCTCGAGGGGGTCCACATCAAAGAGTCCATCTGAAGCCTCTTGCCAATCTGTGTGGTGTAGGAAAAGAAGGGAACCTTGTCTACTTGCTCGGCAAGACCGCCCCTGGAGGGCTAGAACCACTGTCATGGATCCCACTGGTGGACCTCCCTCAAGGGTCTACCCTCCCAAAGCCAGAGGTGCCATCTGGGGGCATCTTCTTGTTCTCAGATACTAGGAGGGTCAATGTGCCACTTCTTCCCCAAATGCCCCACCACTCTGATCATCTACCAGTGCATCCCATCAAGACTCCCATCCATCTCAGGGTCTCTCTCAGTGAGTGGCTGAAGTAGGCCTCCCGGTCCTACATCATCATCATCAAGGGCACACCAATCTGAGAAAACTGGCCCAACCATCTACTGTCCCTTCATATGCGAAGTCCCTCCTACCAAGACTCAGGGATGGCTAGGTCCATCTCTCTCATCTGCCACCTTACCCCTCGCAGATGTGCTACAACGCTAAGCCTTGTCTTTGCCTCCATGGGTAATCTGCTCCATCTACCAAAAGACCCGGCTGGTCCATTGTCCCATTGTGCCTAACCAATGTGAGTTCACTGCTCGAGCATATGCCTCTCTAGATCTCGGATCTATGGGTGCCACACAAGGGGTTGACGCTCAAACTCCTCTTTGCATCTAAGCGGAGCACGAATGAGGCCCCCTGCTAGTCTCTACCAGACCCTGTGAAGGCTCCTCATCAAAGGGAAACCCTTCCCCGTGAGGGGGGCCTTTGAGAAAGATCCATCTGTGTGAAAGCTACCACTGCCCCCCAGTGTGCAGGGTGCTCTTGATAAGCCCTCACTATAAGAGGAGCTTCCAGCGCTCTGCACCTTGGGTGAGGTTGCGAACAAGCAACTTGCCTAGGAGTGCTCTGCTCTGCATCTCCAGATCAATGATACCCAGTGCCTGCGGCATGAGTATCGTTTGTGAAGCGATCGGGGCTCTAGTATTCCTCATGCCATCCGAACCTTTGCCCAAAGGAAGTTTCAAACCAATCGCCGAAGCTGCCCAATGCACCCTCTATGAAAGCACCAGCAAGAGGCGATATACCAGGCCGTGGCAAGAAGGACCTGCTTTGCCACTAAGGCATGACCTACTGAGTTTGGCCGAGTTCCAATTTAGAAGCTTGCACCGAACACTCTCAAGGACCAGGGTGATCTGCTGCTCTACTGTAATGTCAATACAAACCTGGCATCTGAGGTATCTCATCATCTAGCCTTGCGGTATCCATCTGAAGCCAAAGTCACTCCCCCACTCCTCCTCATAGCCTGTGAAGAAACCTATGGACTTTGTCCAATTGATCCGCACACCTGAGGCCTCGCACTAAATAGCCAGGGCTCCCCTAACTCTCTCCAGACTCGCTATGGTGCCCTCTCCATACAAGGCTGGGTCATTTGCAAACTCACAGTCTAGCAGCTCCTCCTCCTACCTGATTGGGAGCCTCAAGCCTTTGAGGCTTGCCACTTGCTTGATTGGGAATCACAAGCCTTTGAGGCCCGCCACTTGTGATCTCAAGTAATAGCCCAAAGCCTTTGCCACGAACAAGAAGAGGAAGGGTGCGAGTGGGCAGCCCTGGTAGACCGAGCGAGAGAGAGGAAAGGTCTTGCCCGTGTGTCCTCTGATAAGCATCTGACTAGACCTCCCCGCATAAAGCATAGAAACTCCTCTGACCCATCTGTCTGAGAAACCCAATCCCCACATAGTACCCCCCAGGAAAGACCACTCCACCCTGTCATAGGCCTTCTCAAAATCCAAGAGGATGGCTAGTAGCTGTGACTCCTCCTTGGACCAATCCACTGCCTCCCAGAACATGAAGATGTCCAAGATGTTGTGCTCCTGGATGAACCCGGTCTGTGTGTTGTGGATGATGTTAGTAAGATGGGGCTGTAACCGCAAGCTCAAGACCTTGACGAGGATCTTGTATGCAGTATCAAGCAAAGTGATCAGTCTCCACTATCGGATGTTTGACCTATCTCCCCCTTTCAATCAAAAAGGGGTGGAGATAATATCCTAGAAGTTTTGAAAGAAGGCCAGAGTCAATCCATCCTCGCTAGGGCACTTCTGGGTTGGGAGAGCCTTGAGGGCTTCCTAGAGCTCCTCATCTGTGAAAGGCTCCTCAAGTCTGCTACATAAATCTTGCGAGACTACTATCAGAATGTGATCCCAAACTACCTCTCGGGCCACAAGACTAGCTGGCATTATCCTCTTAGTCTGAAAGAGCTAGTTGTAAAAACCTATGGTTAGGGGTCTAAAATCCCCTATGGGTCAATGTGCATAATGCCCTGCAGGTCACAAAGACATTGCATTTGTGTGCCTATATAGCCACTTAAAGGTCATGATCTTGAAAAGTTGGGAATATCTTGTGCCCTCTCATCCTTTTCTAAAATAGACTATTTAGAGCTCTTTACATAATACATCTTATGGCCTTTACAATCGTTAAATTATAGTTATGTGAGCTCTTAGAGTAATGAAAAATTATATATGGGCCCCCTTTATAACATTATATATATGGAAGTATATGAGCTCCTAAAAGAATGGAAGTATACATATAACCAAGGCGAGCACACATGGACTTGATGCATATTGAACTATAAAACCTAATTTTCTGCTATAAGGAAAATATTTAAATGGTTAAGTTTTTCTACATTTTCTATGGAGAAGCACAATGGGCTTTATAAATCAAATATTTGACTCTAATACGGTTTTATTCATATCTTGAGCGAGCTATGAACCATAGCTTAGCATCCATATAAATGGAAAAGGCCATCATTTCTCATTTATTTGTCATGACTTGCTAACTGAAAATACAGGGTGAAGTTCCATGGGTTATATTTTACCCTTAGGATGGCCTGGGTTCACACTTTACACACACACACACACAAATCTCTACTTAAATCTTCATAGATTGTCCCCTTAGATGTTGAACTTATCTTTAGAGCAAGCACTAGCATTCACTAGCATTCATGCTCTCTTGTTTGTTTTGAAAACTTGGTATATTTTTTCAATGGATTTTAAAGACTTGCGACTACTTGAAATTTTTTTTGCATGATTTGCAAATTATAAGAGATGTACTTTCTATAACAATGGAATATAAACCTTTTTTTCCTCTCTAGTTTCTTGTTGGAGGTATTAGTATATGGTGAGACTCTATTAAAAAAACATAAGAATTGTATGGATATAATGAAATTGTATTCATTATGTTAATATGTATAGTGAATTTTTATTTAAAAGAAACGATGATTTCACTGCATAGGGAATCTTATTTGAGAGAATAAGGAGAGCAAGTCTAGTAGCCCCTCTGTCCACAGTCTGATCATCGACAAGGTAATGTGTTGAATCATACAAAACCAACAAACAATTTGAAAAAGGAGAGATGAAGGTGATAGTAGGGAGGGAAATAGAGGGCAAAGGGATGTTGGGAAGTTGTCCCTTCGTAGTGCAATAGAGCAACAGAGGTGGAAAGGAGAGAGGTGCAGCATATTGCAAGGGGAGAGAGAGAAAGGTGAGGAGCAACAACAAGAAAGGTGGCAATGACTTGAGAAGAAACTAGAAAGACAAAGCAAGGGTAACTTAGGGCTAAGCATTTAATTTGGGCCCAACTTTCTCATAACATAGGCTAATCAAGAAATTCGAGCCACCGCTCTTCGAACTAATTACGAATTTTGATTTTTTTAACATGGCCATTGCCATTTCCTTCAAATTCAAAACTAAAACTTGTAGGCCAAGACTATGCTAACAAATCAAAATAAGAAAGAGTTTCCTTGTGACTTCAAAATTCTAACATCCAAATAGTTCGAGCTCTAACTTGGAATTAGACAATTATGTTCTTTGAGGCTTTACAAAGAGCTAGTCACCACTAGTGTAATTCTTTATCTCGGATCTAAAGATATTTAATTCTTCTTAATACTTGTCACCATCCATAGAATGTCTCGCATGCAACATGTGGGTATTTTATTTTGTACAGATCAGAGCTATTTCCCATCAATCGTGGGATCTTTACAAGTATGATGTCTTCCTTTAATGTGTTTTTTAGTAAGGTTGAATCTATTAGCTCAAGATACATTTGTGGAAAAGTGGCCTATGTGAGGTATGATAATTTTTTATAAGCATTGAGTTCATATCTTTCGCCTGGGTGAGAGAGAGATTAATGAGTTTTAACTGTTGGCTGCAGTTTAAATCTAATGTAGACTCTAATATTCATCTCCACTATTATGTCAATGTCATAATTATATAACTATCGAATATCGACGTAGTGGTGTATTTGACCTTCTGGCATAATACTTTTATAGCTTGATTTGTCATGTAATATTTGAGTCATATTTTGGGTCATACATTTGTATGGTGCTTATCTCTCTGCATTGGATCATATTATTCGATTATAGATGCAGTTAGATAAGTAACTCTATATTTCAACATTTGGTCATAATACTTGACCTTTGATGTCGTTATAAGGACTCCTTCCCCTTGTTTTTAAATTAGCTCGACACTTGGTCATATCATTCGGTTGTATGTGCCATTTATCAACCTTATAAGGGTAATAAGATTCAACACTTGGTCATTTATTTGGCTTTTGGTGTTGTTCCTTAGGTATATATTCATGAGTTGGTGTCTTTGAAAGATGAACTCATATTCTACCAATTGAGTTTGATTTAAAGTCTATACATTCACATAGTCACAATCCCCCTCATGCATTGCTTTGAAATATTGCTAAAAACTAAGTGCTAGAGAGATAGGCTTTTTCGTATCCATTCACACGAGTTTCAAATGTTCTACATGGTAGTAGTGAAGAGTGACCTCTATCCCATCTCTAAGACCCACCCAGTGCTTGGCAAAGGGATTGGTTCCTGGCCCCTATGCTCATCAGGTGATGGGACTAGATGGGATCAATCTAAGGTTAGGTTCCTGGACTCTTTTGAAGAGAGAGATAACAGATTTTTCTTTTCTGCATAGGAAGCATGCATGTTTGATTTAAAGTCCACTCTAGGCATTCACATAGTTACAACTCCCCTCATATGCATTACATGAAATAAGGCTAAAAACTAACTTCAGTTTGATTTTAAGTTCACTCTATGCATTCACATAGTCACAGCCCCTTCTTATGCATTGCATTGAAATAAAGCTGAAAATTAAGTGCTAGAGATACACTTTTCGATAACCATTCATATGACGTTCAAATGTTCCACATGGTAGTAGTAGTAAAGATAGATCTCTATCCCTTCTCTTAATCCCCATTTAGTGCTTAGCCAAGGGATTTGTTCTCGGCCCCTACACCCACAAAGCGATGGGACCACTTCTAAGGTCACATTCGTGGAGTCTTTCAAAGAAAGAGGTAGCTCGAAGAATTTTCTTTTCAATAGATTGAAGGATATTCATTACTCCAGAGGCCACTTGAGTGACACTTGCGGATGGCTCGTGCTATGCATTGCTCCCACAAGGAGTAGCCAAGCGTGGAAGCTCCATCAGCATATTTTCAACTACCCCATGACACGTGAGTCACTGCTGAGACCACACTACATTTTTGGCATAGCTGTCAGGGAGAAAAGGTATGCTTTTGCATTTGCACTTGTCTCCCTTCGTTATTTTCCCATTGCACAAGTTTTCAAGCTTAACTCGAAGCTTGTTAATGTTGTAGGAGAGAAGAGAGGTGGAGAGAGAGAGAGAGAGAGAGAGAGAGAGAGAGAGAGAGAGAGAGAGAGAGAGAGAGAGAGAGAGAGAGAGAGAGAGAGAGAGAGGATGGAAATCTGTTCTTTCATGTAGGAATGCCATTTGTGAGCTTGGGAAGCTTGTTTTGGTTGCTTTTTAGTGTTTCAAGTTGATAGGAACTTAGCAGGCTTGATTGCTAAGGGCTATGTGTAGTCTAATCACCTCAGAAAACAACTAAACTAAGGATTTTTGTCAATTTTTGAAGTAGTTTCATGTTCTAGAACTTTCCTTTTTTGAGTTTTTGCATTTTGACTTCCAAAAAGTGTTTGTTTTCAAGTTTTTTTTCATCGAGTAGGTAGATTAGGTAGTCTAGCACACCCCCATCACAAAAAATCATGAACAAAAACTGTAAAGTCCTAAAAAATCACCCAATCTCAATTGGCGCAACTGTGTCTGACTATCCCACCGAGTCGGCGTTGTAGCATATCGCATCGACCAGATTCCCGACCATCGGCACATTAGTCGGATCCTGTTGGTCAAACATCATTGACCCATCACTGTAACACTTCCCCGCCAACCTAACCCTTGACCACAGTTCACCCCGTCGCTCGGAGGTAATGCTTGTCAGAGTTACTTCCACACCGATCTAGCAAGTTGTTTACCAGTGCGGTAGTGGTTCCCCATCGACCGTTGCTATTTTACTATCCTGTCATTGGTGCGATGAAGCTACCCCTCTAGCCGTAGTCACAATCGTTCCCCCCACCGTCGCGTTACTACATCGCACCGCCTGTCACTGTGAAATCCTACTATTCGGTGTTGTCTACATACTACACCGTTGTCACTATACTATCCTGCCGAGTCATTTTCTCATCGACCGGTGTTATACCGTATCCCTATGCCCATGGGGATATTCCATCCTTCCGATCGCGTCGACCATGTGGTGACTATTTTCCCACCAATTGTTGCCATACATCCATCACACTGATCGGTGCCATTTCCTTATTCCGTCAATTATCGTTAAAAAGTTTAACTGTCACTCACCACCAAAACTATACTACATCGCCCGTTGCTATACCCATAGCCCACTCACCAGTGCTGTAGTGTTACCCCACCGACCAATGTTGTACGTTTGGGGTAACCAAGGAATTAATAGAAAATTCCAAAACCTCAGTTTTGTTTAGGTGTTCCTAGCTAGAGGCACCCCACATGCACCTGAGGTCTAGAAGGATTTTGCCAAAGGGTCCAGTGCCAGAGGAAAGCACTTTGAGCTACGCTTAGCCAACCCTCCATCCTAGTTGGGGGTCTGGCAACTCGATTCCTAGCCTCCACTCATTCGTAGGACCATGTCCAGAAACTCAATCTAGTTCAGACAACACCGAGAGTCTTGAAGAAGTGATGCAAGACCCCATGGGCCCCAAGGCATCAGAAGCCCCCTTCACGAGTGTAGCCTCTCCCAACTCTCCTGCACCTTTGGTTGCATCCAGGATTAGAGGTACATTCTCTAATATGTTCAGCCACTTGGGAAGAACAGAGTCGGCTGACATGGAGAACCCCTTTGCCGACATGTCCGCAGGAAGGGAAGGCCAACAACATATAGTTCTCGAGCCACAAATCGAGACATAAACTACTTTCGCCAATCCAGGTTCCTCCTCTTATGCCAGACCCCCCAATGGGAGAACATGGATGATGAAGATCCATGGATGAGGGAACTGCGTAGAAAAGACCCAAGTCGACGAGGGATGCCAGGAACTTCCAAGGTGGAATGCCTTATGACCCTCTTACCGCCACCAACCACTTTGGGGCACTGTAGCTTCCACCCTACTGCCCACAGCATGGGGCCAATGCTACCATGCCCCAGGACCCCCCACCTCCATGAGTTCGTTCCTCCTCATCTATACTGGTTGCGCCAATGAACGCATGTATGGGTACTTCTGTCTCCATGCCAACACCAGCGACTACATGGACACCACCACTTGGGCAAGGCCTAAGGCCAGTCCTCTGACCTGTTAGGCCCATAGCAACACCACCTCCACTAGCTGCTCAAATGATGTTGACTAATGAGGCTATGCGTATTTTGGTAAATGCCTAGGAAGGGGGGCAACACCACCGCCACTCACCCCAGTGTTCCTTGTGGGGATGGCAAATCCCTCGAGGAGCCATCCCATAGCCATTTCCAAGCTGATGATAACCAAGTTCCTCGGAGAACGAGACCCGATCTCTCACATGGAAAGGTTTGAGCAGATTTGTGAAGCCTTTGGTGCACCAGGCGACCTTGAAATGGCCAATGCATTCGGCGTTAGCTTGGATGGCAAGGCAAGTTAATGGTATAGAGCTCTCACCCTAGAGGAAAAGATCAACTAGGAGACATTGAGAAAGGCTTTTATTGTGGGATTCACTCCTAGTGGTCATAAATGGAGCCTGATCAACCAACTATATGGGGTGAAACAAAACGACAAAGAATCCCTTGGGATTACATTGCAAGGATTAAGCACCTCAATACCCGCTGTGAATGCTATGAGCGAATGAGTGACAAATGACTGTTGCCATGCTTCCTTATCGGGTTAGCAGACCCAAAGCTACATGACCATCTCATGGTGATGAATCCCACCTCATTTGATCTATGCAATAAAGTGGCCATCCATATATGTGACAATATGATGGACAAAGTAGATTTGTACAAGGCCTCGGCTTACAAGGATGCAGGCTAAGGCACTAGGCAAGGCCATGAAGAAGCTCACCAAGAAGGGTAAGGTATCCCGGTTGCCCGTCGGAGATTCCTCCACAACCTCTAACTCATTCTAAGAAAGCCATTTGAGTAGGTGACGGTTCCGATTAGGTATTCATCCAAGATGGTTCTGATGAGGAGACAACTACCCTTGCCACCTCCTCCACTTTAGAATAGTCTTCCATCCAAGGGGACCTTGAGGTACCCCCTATTCCAGAAGTAAACACACCAGTGCAAGCTCAGGGCCTGGCACCAGCTTCCACCTATAAAGAGACCTACCCTGACCCAGTCTTAGAAAAGCAATACGTAAAGGATGCCCAGGACTTGGTGCATGAGTGCCAAGATAAGTTCGAGCATCGAGTAAAGGCTAGTAAGGGATCAGATACTATCCATCTAGCCCACTTGATGAGGCATTGAGGAGCGAAATCTCTCAAGGTCCCAGAAAGAGTGGAGGAAGAAGAACACCTCAGCTTGGAGCAATCAAAAGCTCCGGATCTGATGCAGAAGATGTTCCAAGAAGACCTAGTGCTATAGAACCTCCAAGACGTAGGAGACCTATACAGCTTCGATGACATGTTGTCTATGGAGGAAGAAGCTTCACTAGAACCCTGCAACAGTGCCGGGTTGACTGCCTTCCTATCTACAGAAGTGAAAATGCCGATCGCGTCTCTGCTAAGAGGAAATCCCATCATATGGTGTGATCTATCCAATTGGATGAATAGGCCATTCCTACCTCGAAGCCCTGCCAGACCAACCAGTCAATGCTAGATAAGGGGCCGAACTTACCCAAGATTCCCATCAACAAGCTAGGCTAGTATTTCGAGGGTGATGACACAAATGCCTCAATCCCCATAGTCTGCCAGAACCAAAAGGTAGAAGCCATCCTAGATGGGGGAGCAGGAGTAAGTGTCTGCACCAAGGAATGCTGGGAAAAATGGGGAAAACCCACACTCAAGTAGACCCATTTAATAGTAAAGCTAGCAGATGAAGGAACCACTGAACCTCTGGGAGTACTGACTGGCATAAACATTAAGGTGTTTGGATTCACGTACCCTATCAGGTTCGTGGTCATGGACTTCACACAACAGCTTGGATATGAAGCTATCCTAGGCAGACCCTTCTTACAAATGTTCAAACTCATGCATGACTGGTGTAATGATAATATCTACTTACAGCACGAGGAGCAAACCATGAGAGTGGAGATGCATTCCTACAAGGCCCACCCATTTGTTAGGACATCTCTTTGCTACGGAGTTTGACACCACTGCCCAAACCACCTCCGTGAAGCTATTCCAATCTTGTGACAAGGGAGAGGATGAGGAGTCTGACAAATTCTGGTATGCACCCCTCCCCGTGCTAGAATTCTCACAAAACTGGATGCACATCTTAGCTAACATAGATGTCCCAGAAAGAGTAGGGTTTCAGATCACCACCCTAGAGCTCAAGGGTCTGACCTCGGTGGTTCCCCTAAGGATGTTCAATATGCTCAAACCATGAGAGGTAAGCAAGGGAACAATAAGGGTAAAATCAGATCTTCACTAGCTGACCTACATTGGTGTCACGACCGCCCACCATGAGTTCTCGTCTAATTGGAAAAATAGGGTGAGTAAGTAACCACCCCCGTCGGCTCTATAAGTACAAGGGAAGATCCCCCTTTCGGCAGGTGCCAGCCCACTACAATGCCTATGCTATTCAGGATTGCAAGGTCTTATACCAACATGCCAAAAGAACTCGAGAGGCTGGTTGTTCTCAAGGATATGATGGACCGGCCTCGGTCAAGGAAGTAAACTTACCCCTGGAAGGCCAAGACCCACAACCTATATTTGTCATCAATGACCTCACTCCCAGTGAGGAGAATGCCTTAGTAGCTCTCCTATGGGAATTTAAAGATTGCATGGGTTGGAAGTACACGGACATGAAAGGAGTATTGACTGTAGTAGTGCAGCATACAATCCCCATGATGGATGATGTTAGGCCTATACAACAATGCCCCTATCCTATGAATCCTAAATACGCACTCATAGTGAGGGAAGAAATCCAAGAACTCATAGATGCAGGATTCATCTATGAGATCGAGCATACAGACAAGGTATCACCCATTGTGATAGTCTTGAAGAAGAGTATGCGTGGATTTGAAGAAGATTAACGTGGCCACGAGATCTGACCACTACCCCTTGCTATTCATGGAACATGTTCTAGAAAGGGTAGCTGTAAAGGAAGCGTATACCTTCCTAGATGGATTTTCAGGTTACAACCAAGTCTCAATTGCCCCCTAGGATCAACATAAGACCGCCTTCGCAACCAAATGGGGAGTATATGCAACCAAGGTTATGATATTTGGTTTACCCAATGCCCCATCAACTTTCCAACGTATAATGATCACGGTATTCAAATAATACCTAAGGGACTTTGTGGAAGTCTTCTTGGACAATATCTGCGTGAACTCGAAATGGGATGACCACCTGAAGCATCTCATTCTCGAGAAGTTCTACTTATACCGCATATCCCTCAACCCCCTTAAGTGCCAATTTTGGGTCAAACATGGTGTCATCCTGGGTCACATAGTGTCCCAGAATGGAATCTCTATGGACCACAATAAAATCAAACTCATTTTGGAGTTACCGCCCCCCACTAATGGTAAGGGAATCCAGCGATTTACTGGCCATACGAGCTATTACTGGAGATTTATTTTGTTCTACGCCAATGTAGCCCGCCCGTTATACAAACTGCTAGTATCCTTTGAGTGAACTGAAGAATGCCATCCATCCTTTGAAACCCTCAAGCTAGCTCTAGCCACCGCCCCAGTATTGAGGTCTCCCGACTAGAATTTAATATTCCACATCCACATTGATGCCTCTAACTTTGCCATTGGATGTGTGTTAGCTCAGCCCGAGGAGCATAATTTGGATTACCCGATATACTTTGCAAGCTGTCAACTAAATGAGGCCAAAGTTATCTACACCACCACCGAGAGAGAGGATCTCGCCATGGTCTATGCAGTCAAGAAATTCACGCACTACTTGTTAGCTAACAAGTTTGTCTTCTTTGTGGACCATCAAGCACTACTGTACTTGGTCAACAAACCCTACATGATGCATTCTAGCCGACCACCTATCGAGGATCCCTAATGGCAAAGCTCCAATAGGAGTAGAAGATGATCATCCTGACACTTCCCTCTTCTTCCTTGACATCATTCCAGAATGGGCCACTGAAATCGACCACTACTTGGCAAACGGACTACCCCTAAGCCAAGAGCTTAAGAAGGATAGAGCCTGTAAACTCATTAAGGATGCAGCGCCATATCAGCTGATAGTAGGCCAACTCTACTGCATGGGTAAGGATGGCAAACTGCGAAGGTGCATATGCAAACACGAATACATCAAGGTGCTTGAAGAAGTCCACTCAGGAATCGCAAGGAGGCCATTTTGCCACTGAGGTTACAACACGTAAAGTGATGCAACCTAGTCTCTAGTGGCCAATGCTCTTCGGAGATGTGGTCGAATTCATCAAATGTTGTGACCCCTTCCAACGCATCCAAATTCCACATATATAGGTACCGCACATGCACATCAAAGCGCTTGTGGACCTAGGAGCAAGCCACAATTTCATCTCCCGAGAGGTATGGGAAAAGCTATAGGTACCCCTAACCCTCACTATTGCCTCAATAAGAGCTATAAACGGCCAACTTTTGCAAACCTTGGGTTATGTAAATCTAAGTCTAATGGTTGTTTGCCAAGCTGTGGATATACGCTTTTATATTCTCCCAATGGAAGCCACCGAAGAGTAGATTATTCTAGGTCTTAGGGCTAGACACTCGACGTCAAAGCCCGCAATAGCAACAAAGTCCAACACGAAGGTGCCTCTGCCATCCAAGGTAAAGAACAAGCTAGACACATACTCTACATGGCTCCTTACTCGCTATGCTGCAGTACGGCATCCACCTCCATCACATTGATCATAATCATCACATCTAGGTCTAGGTGAGTTAGTATGGTAGGCACCTCACTTGATGCACCAGCAGCACACTAGTCTCTGCCGAAAAAACCGCACGTGCACACATGGTCAGCACTAGAGTCCGCTCTTGCATTTTTTATAAGTGCTCATGTTCTCACACGCTAACCTCATTATCATGTTGCACAACTCAAGTGCACCCCGCTCTTTCCACATTTCCCCCACCCCACTCCCCCTTCCTTCTCTTTTTTCCTATTTTTTCCTATTTTTACACAGTCACTACCCCATTGATCGTCAATTGAAGCATTCACCACCGACCGTCGCTGAAGCGTTCGCCACTGACCGTCGCTGAAGCATTCACCACCGACCGTCGTTGAAGCGTTCGCCATCGACCATCGTTGAAGCATTCACCACCGACCGTTGTCGCTATCGAAATGTTCACTGTCACCGACCGTCATGATCACCATCCCCATCAGATCATTGCCATCCAACACAGCACTGGGCCGTTGCCATTTGGGATACCATGTTGGCCGTGGCCTAAGATACTTCGCACCGATCATCGCTATCTAATTCAGCACCGACCGTTGCCATACTAGTATCTTGTCAGTCGGGGGGGATAGAAATTTATAAAAGCAGGCCTACCCCACCGGGTTGTTGCCATAGCTGTTGTAGCCAAACTTTGTCAAAATTTATCTAGAAAACTGACAGTTTCCTACCCACTTCTTCTCCATCTCCACCTGCACATTGATGCCCTCCTGTTTCTCCTCATCCACCGATTCCTTGGTCACGCAACTTCCTTTTCTGTTTGCCATGGAGTCTGAACATGACATTTTTGAATTCGAGACTCACCTGGATCTCCACCCTCGCCCTATTCCAGAGGCCATCAGATTCTCAAAGCACTCCTTCGGCCACAATTTGAATGCCGAACAAAATACCCTCGGAGGACTTACAACACGAAGAAACCTCCACTAGGTAGGCAACTCAGGAAGAGCCAGCCATAGCAGGCACAACCCCCACGAAAACATGAAAGCGCACCCCACACAAACCATTGGTGAATACAAGATCGTGCATTCACAAGTGCACTCACCTTTGGGAGAAGCATAGCTCCAAGAGCTAAATGCTTGCATGATCCACTCACGCTTTGCCTTCAAGGTCGGGACTACACCCTCCACTACCATACTACAGCAGCATATGCTACTCTCCAAGATCCGGCAGTTGTGGAAGCCCTTAACTTTTCAGGCTTGCAAAGAGTAGCAGCCCGCTTCCCATGCCACTTGGACATGAAATTGTTGGCGGAATTCCTCAAGCCATATGACAACAACACCAACATTGGTGTTTTGAGAGATGCAGTAGGCAACCCCCACCACTACCAGATCAATAAAAACATGGTATGGGCAGTATTCAACCTGCCAGTTGTCACAAAAAAATATTCCAAGCAAAAGAAGAGCCTTGACTCCCTAAAGATGGTCTATCTCTACGACTGCCACAAGTGCAAAGGCTACATCCAATTCAACACCATCTACAAGCCCGAGGTAGAGCACCCAACAAGAGCCCTGCAATGGCTCACTCAAGTGAAGCACATGGATCATCATCAATCCATGGTGCCCAATATCTTGCTGCAAATGGTGAACATGTAGCAGATGAACTGGGCTGACTACTATTGTAGCCAGATGAGAGATGACCTCAGCACCCACGGGGACATCATCAATAATCCAATGATGTACATGCCCATCCTCTATTACCTTAAAAGTCAGCATCTACCCATCGGCTTCAGACTCGCCAAGAAATCGGCAATTGTTCCCATGCAAACCGAATAGGAAGAGACAGAAACTAGGCCCAAGAGAGTGAGGACAACGCCAAGTGCCACTCCGGTCACCCAGGTGCAATCGGAACTAAGTCAGCTGCTCAACCAATATAAGGAAAGCTAGTTGCATGAATTCATGCAATGACAACTACACATGCAATGGCTAGGTTCTGAGGATAAGGGCAAATAGGTGCAAGGAGGGCCTATTCTCATTAAAGACCTCGAGGGTGATGACACCATCAAAATCAGTCTCCATACAAGAGTCGAAACTATGTCGATAACCCTTGTTGCACCCTTCGTCTCGGTCTCCACCATGTTGAGAGTTGTGGTGCCATGAGCACATAGATTAAAGGGCTAAGGTATGGTATAGGAAAGAATTAAAGTAGCCACCCTAGGATGTGGACTACATGATGTGGAGATGTGGATTGAGGATATCCATAAGGAGAGATGTGGATGAGAGGATCCCACATGGTTTGACTATTCTAAAGGCTCTCTCTATATAAGAAGCCTATCATGTATTGTTGAGTACACATTTTGCAATAGATTGAGTGTTTGCTATCCTATTTCTCTCTTGTGGTGCTTTGATCCCCCTTGATCCCTCACTTTGACATGGTATCAAAGCCGATGGTGCTCCCACTCCCTTCATGAGTGATAAGCTGTCCATTTGAGGCATCTTCTTCACCTTGAGAGTTTCGTCTTGTAGAGCTAGTCTTCCTCTCCAATTTAGTTCAGAAAGCTCGTCATTTTAAGCTATGGAGAGAGAGATCTGGTCATTTTCGTGTTGAGGCTCCTTCTATGAGATGGAGAGGTTCAGTGTGATGGATTCTCCAAGAGATATGAAAGAAGAGGACTAGGCTTCATCATAGCTCCAAGTCACAGCCTCCTTCAACACCGTTTGATTTGTAGCTCCCTCCTACATCCCAGTGCTCCCTCAACATATTCTTCTGTAGTAATGGCAACGAGGCAGCCACCTGACACGGCCCCTCATGCTTGACACAATCTGCCATCTCCAACTAAAAGTAGCTTCCCATTGCTCCATTAAGCCCATAGCTCCTCAGCTTCTCCTATGAGCCACCAAGCATAGGCAACGAAGCCTTCGACTGAAGCTATACTTAGCTTCCATGATTGACTATCTCACAGGAGACCGCCTTTAGCCGCACCTTCTCCCAGTAGCCTCTGATCTCTCTTCAAGGCAGATGGCATTCCCCCGTCAACACAACTCCTCTAGCCTCTTCCGAAAGCTCGCGGCTTTGTAGCGGCTGCGCAACAAACTACAGTCTCCAGCCATAGCCGCTCACGATGGACTTTCCTCCAGTGCTCACAGACAGGCGACTCAGAGCCAGAGCCAACGGGCTCCCATTTCCACGGTTGACTCTAGCAGCGACACCTTCTACAATGTACGCCTCTATGTTCAGCTTACCTCGTCAATCAATCTTCGCCAACACAGCCTCAAATGATGCTGTGATGCTCTCTGCATCACCATCTTCTTCAAAGTCTTTGAATTTGGGAAAAGACACGTGGCATTTTTGAAACCACCCACAGGGTTGGTGAAGTTATTTGGCTGGTTAGGTTAAGATAATGTTGGTTATCCTTAACTATGGTTAAGTTTAGTAGCGTGGGTTAATTGGACCATGGTAAAGTTTGGGTAACCTTGTGTTAACTAAGCTGGGTTAAAAGGTCACCACAGTGCCACCCAAGCATGACAACCCTTGCTAAGCACAGTATGGAATTCTGCATGTGAATCCCTGTGCCACATTAGCAAAGGCCCCCTCTTCTCCACAAAATTTTCGACAAGGCATAACTCTCAATCCAGAAACAATTTGCACACACTCCGAAAAGGAAAAGTCATCGTCTTTTTGAGCTCTACGCGCCTATCAGATCAAAATCATTGTTAACAATTAGACACTGCCAGATTTGAAAGTATCTTCAACTGGTAAGACCTTTGCAATGGCAATACGCACCCCAACTGTTGAGAAGTCCACTGGGGAAGGATTCCACACATGGTCTACACAAATGAGGTATCTCCTGATGCATCAAAAGCTTTGGAAGACTGTAAAAGAAGAAATACCCACTGCACAAAATGATGCCTGGAAGGAAAAAGATGAAGCGGCACTATCACTCATTGGTTTGCACTTGGGTCCAAACATAATTCATCATATAGACTCCAAGGATCATGCCAAGGATGCATGGGATGAGTTGAACACAGTGTTTGGTGCAAAAGCCAAAAACCAAGAAATCCATCTCAAGATTGAATTCTATGGTATGCACATGGGCTTCAATGAATCCATGGCACAATTTGTAAACAAAATCAAAAGCATTATGAACCAACTAGAGGGCATAAATGCAAAAGTAGGAGAGAAAGATGCACTTCCAATTCTCCTTAAAAGCATGCCTATAGAGTACAGTGCACTGACAACCACTTTGAAGAATTTTCCAGATCCAAAGTTTGAGGAATGTGTATCCTCTCTTCTTGAAAAAGAAAGAGAGTTGAAGGCATTGACATCGACATTGACATCTACACACAACAACTATAATGAAGAACAAGCACTATTCAACAAAACATCAACGAAGTGCTACCATTGCGGAAGGATGGGTCACTATCAAAGTGACTGTAGACTGAAGAACAAACCAAAGTGTCAACATTGCAAGAAACTGGGACACAAGGAAGAAGATTGCAGATTGAAGAACCAGCAAGTCAACTACATAGCATCGTCATCAAGCTATGAGCCAAATGGTGACATCAATGGAATGTATTGAGAAACAAAAACCTTGCCAACCTTGCCTATATTTTGTAATCAAACCATGACCACCTGCTGAGAGTAGCTATGAAAGCACCCAGGGGAGGTATTGATATGTAAAAGCCTCACATCTGACCACCTTGCAGTAGCCAAAGGATCATGGCACCAAGGGGAGGTGTTGAGAGTTGTGGTGCCATGAGCACATAGATTAAAGGGCTAAGGTATGGTATAGGAAAGAATTAAAGTAGCCACCCTAGGATGTGGACTACATGATGTGGAGATGTGGATTGAGGATATCCACAAGGAAAGATGTGGATGAGAGGATCCCACATGGTTTGACTATTCTAAAGGCTCTCTCTATATAAGAAGCCTATCATGTATTGTTGAGTACACATTTTGTAATAGATTGAGTGTTTGCTATCCTATGTCTCTCTTGTGGTGCTTTGATCCCCCTTGATCCCTCACTTTGACACACCACCCCTCAGGAGATAGCATCCTTTGCCCCACAGGCACCTCTTCCATGCCATGGGCAAGCCTAACAATTTTATAGTGCGCCCTAGTATAGGGCAACGGGAGGCTATAGCCATATGACAGTAGAATAGTTGTCATGTGCCGATGTCATGGAGATAAACCTCTTTGAAGCCATGGCACAACTACTGCAAGTCGCCTGCACGATCTTACAAAGGAGGCAGGAGTAGGCTTCACAACTCTTCTCCAACCTCGTCCAAGCCCAACTCTCGGCACAGGAAAGCCAGTCGACAATGGTTGTAGCGCAAGCAACGGGCCATGCCACACTACATCGAGCCAAAGAATATTGGGTTAAGGTGGAAGAGCTCGAGCTCACTCTGACAAAAGTCAAAGATGACCTCGCCATCAGCAAATCCTTGGTCCAGACATTGGAACAGACAAAAAAGGTAGAATCTGCCCTGCACACCACGCTGGAGCAGCAAGCATAGGCAGAGCAGCAGTATAGCCCATGACACGTGAGTCACTACTGAGACCACACTACACTAGGAAGCTGGAGTCTAAACCTACAGAGGAGGAATGTAACATCTCTCTTACATGGATTTTTTGAGTTTTTCTAGGATGCTTCGTATTATATCTTCCGTGAATCTACATACTGGATAGCACAGACCGCACCATTCCTGGGCAATATGCAGATAGAAGCAACATGTACTAAGCCTTCCCTTTGAATCAGGGCCTCTTTCAAAATCAACTATGTGTCGCAACTATCAAAGGCATACTGCCTTGGTGGTGGCACAGCTATAGAGCTTGTCTCATGCTCTCTCTGTGGTATTGCTGGTTCCATAGTTAAAGTTCATATAGATATACTGTTTGTGGAGTCCTGTGGGAAGCTCTAGCATAGCTCTATCACCAAGGTGCCAAACTAGCTCCTAATCTCTAGCGAATAGAGGATCGTAGTTCAACAGTCAATTTGGTTGTAGTTGAGATCAAGGTTGTTGGCTCGTAGAATTACCCGTAGTTCTTCCCTTGGTTCATAGAATAAAAGAGGTCCAAATTGTAGAATAAGAGAGTACTTCCCTTGGTTGTTTGGATTGTGGAGAGCCCCTGGTAAATTGGCTTCATTCGAAAAATGAAAGCTCATGGAGACGTCAGGACTAGTAATCTACGGTGTCCAAATATCATAACCAGTGTGTATCCCCTGTCTTGTTTCCCTATTAGCAAAACTTTGTAATAATAGTGTGAAGGAAGGGACCAAGTATCGAGCTCCTCTATTAGAGTCTTATAACCAAATAGATAGAGATCTTACTAGAGAGGCAGCATCATGTCCTCACGAGATCTAACAAGAGAGGCAGCATCTTGCCGCAGCAAGATTCGTGAGGAATTTGCACGTAAGGGACCACCGAAGGTCCAAGAAACCAGGCCTTATGCTCATCACATGCTTGCAAAGAGATCCACCTTTCTGAAGCAAGGAAAAATGACTGGCTGGTTCTATTGTTAGCTCATCTGTTAGTTGAATCTATTCAATCATTGCCTTAAGAAGGGGCATTTATTTATGCTGTCAAATCTTAGCATTATGGATTCTGGCTTCCTCGATGCCTGGTGCTTCATCCTAGCCACCTCTGCCTTGAGCTCTTTTTCTCTATGCATGGCTTGAAGGGTAGGGATAGTGATTGGTCTGTAGTATCTTTTCAATTTGCTTCCATTAGGTAGCCATTCATTTCTGTCCCATCAAGGGTGGCTATTCGGCACGCCCCTTGGGGGGTGATCTCAACTATGTGGTAAGGACCCATACCTCAGTACTTAAGCTTACGTTTGGTGTTGCGAAGACTGTACATAAGTGCCAAGTCTCCTTCTACCAAGTCCTTGTTCCTGAGGTTGCAGTTGAACCATTTTTTACATTGGGCCTTTTCTACTCGGAGAGCATAGGCTGCTCGCAACCTTGTCTCCTCTAGCTTTTTGAGGTGAACTAGCCTTTTGACTAGTGCGTTTTCCGTGATTGTTTCCTTTATGGCCAAATGGAGGCTAGGCACTACATATTCCATTGGCATTATTGCCTCTACCCCAAAGGCTAACTTGAAGGGATACAATGTGTTGCCAGCTTGTAGGAGGTCCCGTAGGCCCATAACGCTACTATGAGCTTATGCGCCCAGTCAGTACAATTGGCTTCTACCATACATGTGATAATCTTATAGCAAGATTTGTTGGAGCTTTTGGCCAAGCCATTTGCTCTAGGGTAATATGGCGTTGACTTCATATGAATGATCATAAACTCACTTGTCAGGATTGCTATGGTTTCATTGAGGAAGTGGGTTCCTCGGTCGCTGACTAACTCCAAGGGCATCCAAACTGTGTGATGACTTGTTCATATAAGAACTTGGCAGTGGATCTTCCATCAAACTTTACCATGGCCCTTCCTTCTACCCACTTGGTGAAGTAGTCGGTGGCTAGGATGATGTATCACACCTTGGTTCCCTTAGCAACTGGGCTTATGGGACCAATGAAATCGATGCCCCACTTCTCAAAGGGTTGATAAGCCGGATCCTGGTCAGGGGCATCATATTTGCCCGATCAGCCACCAATAGATTCAAATGAAACTACAATGAAAGTCCAAACCGAGAGGTAAATAGAGCAACAAATCCTCTCGTAGGCTGCATCATGTAGCCAACACCACCATGCGACAGAACCTCGAGCTCAACTGAGTGCTCAGAGGCAAGCTAGGTAACATGCACTAGTATATACATGCTCCCTCCAAAGACATTTTGAGCTTACATTCCAAAACAGTCCCAAAGAGCAAATTATAGTTCCGACTAGCGTAGCTCACGTCGAAAAGCTGCAAAAATCTCTATTGGTCTAGCCAAAGGAAAACGAGGCATAGTAACTGCTCTTGTAATGGATTACCTGATGCCAAATTCATTTTTTGTGCTACTTCTTTTGTTCGGGTAATTTGAGCCACCAAACCTGATGAGCACCAACTCGCTTTTCTCTCTTTACTTCGGTTATAGTCTCTTCCACTCTCCTCAAGCCTCCCCTCGAAAGCGAGCCCCTTCCAGCTAGTACTTCAATCCCCTCTGTAGCTGGTGAATTGTGTGAATATGGCACTCCATCTCCAAATCTTGCTTTGTTATCTTGTGTGGCCTTAGGGGGAAGAGAACTATTACTCTCCATTGCCCATCCTTCCTCACTACTTATGACTCTCGCCCATTGCACAATTTGCTAAAGTAGAGTCCATTAGTACAATATTGACCTTCATGAATGCTCTGGCATAGTCCTTCTAAAGTACATCCGACTGAAGTGGAGTATACCCAAGGTATTGGTACTATGGAAGAAGTTTAACCTCCTGCTCAAGAGGAGCATTTCAAAAAAATACAAACAAAGTTAGTGAGCAATATTGAGATGAGGGAGTGTAAGGCATCCTTAGATAGCCTAGAATTCAGTCCAATCCTTCTCTAGCAATTAATGAAGTAAGGACCAAATGGTCTCTTTTATCATTATGTCCCTTATTGGTCCACTATGTGAAGTTAGTCCTAGTATTAATTAGGGACATAGTGGTCCAATATGGGTAGGCATCATTCATTTTAGGAGCCTTATCACATTATATAGTATTTTAATTCCATTCACAATATGGTGGTCTCTATGGTAATTCTCTATGGTGGTCCTGGCCAAACATTTGTAGCGAGGGGGAAGGAGATGTACCCCCCAATGTAATCACTAGGCCATATTTATTTATAAGGAGATGGGACAAATGGAACAAGTAAAATGTGGATGCTCTTCCTTTGAGATTAAAATGAAACAAATCAAGTGAACAATTCCCAATGCTTACCAATACTCTCCCCCATGCTCTTTTCACATCCATGTAGAGCCTTTTTGCCAATATTTAGGATAGATATAAACTCTATTGTATCAAAACAGTTACCAAAATGAGATACACCCCTGCCAAACTTGCTGGTCGTAGGAATCAAAGAGGCCATTTTCCACCTTTTTCTCTTGTTACAGCAACTACTAGGTAACTACGAATGTCCCATGTAGACTCGCATGCAAGAATGATGCATTCAGTGGTTATGTCTTAGCACGACGTTCGAGCATCTAGTAGTCTCTTAGCACATCATGTGCTTTAGAGTCCTCTGTATTCGTGGCTCTAATTCCACATTAGATGTGAATCTATGTACAAAAAGTCACCCATAGGTGTGTTAATCTTAGAAGAGAGAAGCTGCAAGAACTCCAAGTTTTGATCATAGCATTGTGAAGCATGACTCACTAAGTCCTTTAGTGAGAATATCCGCAATCATCTAAGAAGTGGGACAATGTTCAATCATTATCATCCCTTTCTTCACTTCATGTCTGACATAATGGTAATGAACAGCAATATGCTTGGATTTGTTATGCTGAACATAGTCTTTAGCCAGACTAATACTGCTTTGATTATCACATCTGAGAGGAGTACTAGATGAGAGAGGATAACCAATATCTATAAGCAATTGGCACAACCAAACGAATTCTAAAGCTGCATACTCAAATTCTGTGGTAGAAACAGCAACACAATGCTGCTTCTTACTTGCCCAAGAGACCAAGTAACCATTGATAAAGAAGCAAGTACCGCTTGTAGACCTCATAGAGAAGTGAGAGCTTGCCCCCAATCCGCATTTGTATATCCCAAAATATCAAGGATTCTGGATGACGTCGATAAACTAATGTAAAGTCAGAAGTGCCTTTAAAATACTTTAGAACACGTTTTGCTACAGACCAATGTTGCATTGAGGGAGCAGCCAAATATTGACCTAGAAAATTGCCAGTAAAAATAATATTTGGTGCAGTGTTCAACCTGATAAACTCTAGGCAACCAACAAGATTGGCGTAGGGTTGATGTGAAACCTCAACATCATGAGTCGATCGAGTATATTTGATAGAGCTCACAAGATAAGGAGTGGTCACAGAGTGAGCATTCGTCAAGCCAAACTTTTGAACTGCATCTTGAATGAATTTTGTTTGTCGAAGTAGTAGAATTCCCTTGTGATGAAATTGTTGAACTTGAATACCAAGACATGAATGAATGTCACCAAGATCAACCATATCAAATGCTGAGGATAAGATTTTCTTGACATGTTGCAAGAAAATCTTTGCCAAACACACCTCAAGTTGGTAACAGGGGACGTGGACTTGAGGCATTGAAGTGCATCATACTCCAAAACATTCCCAAGGGAAACCTCCGTCATATCAGTTAGAAGGAACTGGATAGCCCTTCAATCAGTTTGATGTGGGCCGCTATGATTAGTAGAGGTCCTGACGTATCGCGCAGTGTTCTTGCTAATCTATACCGACAGAATCTACGTTTCATGACCTGCGAATCATGTCAAGGCAATAAGCAACTGCCCAGAGCAACCTGTCATACGTATAACATGAGTGTCCTCGCCGACATCCCCTGGCCACTATCTTAGGAGGCTGTGTAGATCAAAGTCAGAGATCTCTCATCTCTCTGCAGTACGTAAGCAGAGTCATACGTCAAGGGAGACAGCCAGTGAAACGTTGAACGAAACAAGCCTTTGGAGTAAAAGGCATAAGCAACTGTCGTTTTTTCTTGTCTTCAATCATTGTAGACAGGTGTAGGACTACAGAGGAGGCAAAAGCGTCGGTAGTTCAGACAGACACGAATTTTGAGAGACGTAAATAGTCTCTACCATTAGCATCCCTTCAAATGAACATGGTGGTGCTCTACTGTTCTCTAGAAGTCTCCCCTAGCTGGTGCTTTGGTAGGACTCGTAGTAGTCGACAACTACAAGCGAGGGGTTCCTTCGTGGGTGTAACACAGAATATACGTATGGCTTCTATCGCCTCCATCCCGCCAACGTAAAAGCCTTAAAAGTATGTTGATTCTAAGCCTCACTTGCTAGCCGACCCCCTAGAGCCGTGAGTTCACAAGCCAAAACAGAGACTGGTCGACTGGCTTGGACAATTGTTCATATGCAAAGAGCATATTACAGTGCTTCTACGTCAATCACCTCCCTAGAGCATAGGATCGAGTGATGCTGAACTTTGCTTCTAAGCCGCACTGCCAAACACACTTTCGTGATGGTGTTTACCCATCTCAGTAATCGGTAGATCCGAGTAAGAGCCATTCCATCTCAGTAATTGGTAGATCCAAGTATGAGCCACATTTCTTGAACTGAGATGAAAGGTTAAGGAATGAAGGGCTAAGAGATAAAAGCTCGTAAGGGCCGTGCTTCTTCAAAAGATATGAAGTAAGAACATATGGGGAGCAATCGATTCTTCAGTCGAGATGAATCTATGCCTTATCAACGAGAGCTTCAAACTAGTATCGTGCTGAACCACTTCATGAGTAAAATTAATATGATTTAAGCCACTCAACTATGTGTGGCGGGCTTTATGCACCTGCGCGCTCGAGGCGCTGGCGTTCTGGGCTTTCCATCCGACCCGTCTTGCATTTCATTGATAGCCATCCACCCATCCTATTACTAACTAGGAACAAGAAGGAGACTTGCCTGAGGTCGCACTCCATAGCTCAGATCCCCTTCAAAGTTGTATGAGTTGTTGAAATGTATCCGAGGGCGTTGCTGCTCTGAACTTCAGTGTTAAACTAGGAAAGGAAGAGCTTGCAGTTGAGAAGGAAGGAGAAGCCAGTGGTTTGGCTAGTAGGGCGAAGAAGAGTCGAGAGCTCCAACTCCCAGAATTTGGATTCCTCAAGGGGATATCTCTGTCCACTATCATAAAGGCCCCATTTTTTGGGGCACTTGTCTAATATCCCCATTAGAGAGCTCATTAATGAAAAGGTCCATGTACTAGTCCTTTTTCTGTCATTTCACGGACCCAATTGGACAAATCTTATACTAAAGGATTGTGCAAAGTACCCACAATATTTGTGCCTCAGAATTCATCAATAAGCTTCTTCTATTTTTATTCAAGCTTATATAATATTATAAACTTTAGGTGTTTGTCTAACGGTCTCACGTATGATATATAACATAATGTCATTCAAAAATATCAATATCCCCTCCATAGCTTCTCCTATAATAGATGGATGCCAACATATGGGCTATTAATATGTTGACAAACCTATAGTACACAAGGATCCCCAAGGGGAAGGGTGTGTGTTTGTGTGTGTGTGTGTGTGTGTGAGAGAGAGAGAGAGAGAGAGAGAGAGAGAGAGAGAGAGAGAGAGTCTAACGACCAAAAGCCATGCTAAAAATATTACCAATGCTAGAAAATAAGAGTTCCTTTACCTCCCAATGTTTCTTGAAAGCCACTTCTACATATCTTTGACTCTTTAAACAACAAGATCTCTTTAATAAAAGTTGAAAAAGCTCCAACAAGTTCTTATGATAAATCTAAGGAGTAGGAGGGTAGACCAACATGGGAAAAAAAGGATCAGCATGGTTTGCTATCCTTAGCATAATAAATGTGAGACTTGAGGGGTGATGAAAGGTAGAAAAAAGTGGCTTCACCTAGATTGGGCGGGAAGAGGGACTTGAGGAGAAAAGGGGGCACGTTCCAAGATAAGATCATTTGGTAGGTGCCCATTTTGGCATAGCTGTCCTTATTACAAGCCCAACTAGACTTAAAAGCTAATTATGGGTTGCTTATGGAAGGTTCCCACTTTATATATATGAATAGCCTCACCAATCTATGATGGGTTAGGGACTCATTGTCATCAGATATTCTATTGGGTGAAGAATTGCATCCACTAGGAGAGATCTTTGTGAGATCTTGTTTTGGGGAGGAATGGCCTTTGGTGGCTTTCAACAAATACATTCTACTACACATTCAAGCTTCAAGCTCTATCGAGACTCAATATCTTAGGAGGTGAGTTTGAACTAATTTGTATGGACAAAGCTACACTTAGACCCCTCACTCACACCTCCCAGGAAGAGAAAGCATCAAGACAAGAACTCACATCCCTCATATGTGGCCAAACATCTCCTCTACAAGAAAGAGCGTGAGCCCCATTGAAATCCTTCCTTCACTCTCCTCCATGCATTAGAGCCCCCCCAAATCATGGTTGTCCTGCAAGATTACAAAACCCTTCCTTCTCTCAACCCTTCCACCCACCATGGGCCAATCTCCGTGGATGAGAAGTTTCCACTCCACAACCTCCACCTTGGTGGATGAGAAGTTTGTACTCCACAAGATCCACCTTAATTCTACCCAAAGAAATGTACACACATCTCCCTTGCATTGACCATTGTCATTGCATGCAAATATGTGAGGTTGGGATGAGGAGTTGGGTAAACAAAATTATACAAAGGAATCTGGACAAATACATTATCTTATATAATATTTTACAACTTTTAATTATTGTACATTTCAACCTCTTTATATGTAGAAATTTCTATATGCTTAGTAACATTAAATACACATATTACATATTTCTTTGAAAACCTCAATAGATAAGGAGTCGGTGCTTTAGGAAAATTCCATTTTGATTGAAAAGGAAGTGTTGAGAATCACATTTGGATTACAAATGAATTTCTTATTTCTTAGTAGCTCCAATGGGTGTTAGTTATATCATATAGTCAAGCACAGACTCTCAAAGCACTAATAGGACCACTCATACACGATGCGGGGTGAAGCGATTTGGGGTTAGTCAGAAATAATCCAATACAATGTGTAATCGAGCAATACAAAATAGAATCAATCTATACATTTTGCTTCAATCTGTCTTACTATACTTCTAGGTAAAACCAATTATATCTATATAAATATAAGTAAATAAATTATATATATATATATATATAACCAAAATTTTAAGATAAAGAAGGACCAACGGATAGAAAACTGATTAAAGAATTAAAAAAAAGTAGTAGAGAGAAAGATCACACTCAAGAATACAAATAGAAGCAAGAAAGGAGACTAAAATGAACACTAAAATGCATAAGACTTACCATCCAAACCCATCGAGTCTCAATCCATCACTCGGTCCAAAGGAGAGGATACTAGACTCTAAAACAAAGGGACCACCGAAGAAAAGTCAACCAAACCACCCGAAATGTAACAAAGCACACCAACCAATAAGAAGAACCACCTAGAAGAAGATGACCATGAGCTCAGGGGTGATGAAAGAAGGATCATATCATCATGGAAGCCATGAAGAATCGGGAGCTCATTGAGTAAGTTGACTAATACTATGAACACAGATTAGTGCCCAAAGCTTCATAAGGTCTTGTGTTAATTATGAGAAGATAATCATCACTGGACTAGAGGAATTAGGAAAGAATACGAGCATCGATTCTTTAATCACCCCATATATTTAAAAAGGGATTAGATTTAAAGATAGATAATCAATAGCTGGCAAACCTCGACAAATGCTCCCATCACAACAATAAAATTTTATAAAAAATCAAAAGATTGAATCCATTTCACAAACATAAACAAAAATTATTCATTAATTAAAGAGATGCCCAAGTCAAGCTAACTTCACTTAACATACCTACCATCAATCACTCTTCACTAGAACATACTATACAAATTAATTTAAAAATCCCCTACTACAATGGGGCGTGGCTCTCAAAATGATACATTTGAAGTCATATGTTTATTTATGTATAATTATATAAAATTATATAAAATTATGGGTTCCCTAGAGTTAAGCATGAGATGAATCAAAAATCTCAGATAGCTGCTGCAATCCATTAATCCTGAGTAAATAGTAGCTAGTTATTAATTGTTGAGATGCATAAATCAAGAGCATCCACCACGTAAACTTTAAGCAATATAAACTAAAATTTACCTATGCTAAACATGACTTTCTCATGTAAAAGAAATGATTCTTACAACAAGCAATAAGCTCAACAAACTATAACCTCAAAACAATAAGTTAGCCAAATATAGGTTGGATATAAGGCCACACATTGGCCTAGTTAAGGTGTTGATTGAGTACTAAATTGTACTATCTTGGATGTATTGATGACAATAGAGCATTGAATTTACATTTGATGTAATATCAAATGGCTTCATGTTCGAATAGATAAAACCTCCACATTGTTATCACTCTACCTAGCATAAAATGTTAACACTAGATTGTACTTGATTGCATAATCTTATTTTAGTGCTTAATTTATAGATCTATCCAAACTTTTAAATTTTATATTTAATATGTTGGCAAAATTTTCCAAATATATATATTTATTGTATAAAAATTTGGCAAATTTTTATGGAATTTATTTATAATTTTATAATCTTAAAGGCTAAACCTAGCTCTCTTTTTAATTTTAGTTTCAAATTGTGGCGAATATATTGAGCTTTTATTTTTATAAGAGCATATAAACTTCACAAGCCATATAAAACTTTCGCTTATTAACGAATCTAATGCAAAAAAATCATCCCTGGCAGGAGGGGCGAGGGGGGGGAGGTGGCGGGGGGAACCCATGAGGGGGGGGAGTGAGTGGAGAGAAAGAGGGGGAGGGATCCGGAGGGGAAGGAGGGGGAATAGGGGCGACCATAGGCCCCCGCTGCTAATCAGGCTCATTAGGGCTCTGAATCAACTCCTCCTCAGTCGCTGTCGGGCTAACATCATCCGTGGCTTCCACCATCGTCACATTTGGAGCTCCTGGGGCTCAGTGCTGTTGATGCAAGGGTGAATGGGGATGCTAAACCTCCAACACGAGAGGATCATCTGGCTAGGTGGTGGCCCCTTCTACTAGGGGAGGTGGGTCTCCACATAAGGGCTCCTACTACTGCTCCTCCTAAGGTGCCTCTCGGACAACCCTATCTCTCTCTTTGCATCTGGCCCTCTGCCTGCAGCGCTTGTGGGCCTCTTTGCTTGGTTTCTTTTTCTTTTTAACCCGGGTCCAATCCCCTTCTGAGGGGGTCAACCATGGGGTCTGAGACTCCTACTTCTCCTATCTGAGGGGGTGCTGGGCTCTGGCCTGCTGACTCTACTTGCTTTGCAGGTGTTGGGGGGGGGAGGCACTCAGCCATGTCCACGGGGGCAATCTCTGGCTAGGTGACCCATGTGTTTATAATGAAGACACTGGCTTGGTAACCCATAAATCTCCACTCGCTGTCAAAGCGTACCCCCTTCAAGGATCTCTAGGAGAATAAACTTTGGGAGGGACTGTGGGCTCTCAACCACTAGTCTGATCCTGAGGACCCTGTCATCTACTACCGCTATTGTGATTGAATCTGGAGGAGACTTGAGCATGGTGCCAAATGCCCGACCAATGGAGGGGAGGATGGATCTATACTCCTTTGGGAGCCGTAGGAAGCAAAGCATAACTGAGAAGCAGGGAACATGGTGTGTTGTGTCCATGTCGTCCTCCACTATAAAGCCATGGTACCAAGGAAAGAGGTACACCAAATGCAGGCCAAGGAGGATGGGGCTCTGCTCCACAAGTGTCAAGGTAGTATTGGGGGAGCTCAGTTGGATGAGGAAGACGCTTCTTCCATAGATGGTGACCGCTTGAATGTGGTCACCCTGTAGTGCCAAGCTTGCCTGGATCCACTCTCGCACCTATCGCCTTGTGGGTGTGAGGCCCACAATTCTACCCACCACGATTGCCTTGTCCTGGAGGGACTCAATTGCTTGTTGTACATGTTGCTTGACGACTGGAGAAAGGAGGACCTTCATGGCTGTGGGATTCGAGGGTGTTGCCATAGAGCCCCTCTGGCCAAACCAAGGATCACCACCAAGAACTTCTTTCTCCAAACAAGTGCAAAAAACTCTCGTTGCTACGAAGGAAGAGGAAAAAAGGGTGAAGCCACTTGGAAGGTGGCCAACGAAGGAGGCAAAGAGGGGAAGAAGAGAAAAGGATATGAGGCAAGGGGGGAGGGCGGAAGAAGGCAGGGAAGGAGGCAGAGATGAGGCAAGGAATAGCATGGAGGAGGAGGCAGAGAAGGCAGGGAGGAGGATGCAGAGAGGGGGGGCAAGAGGAGAAGCTGGAGGGGGAGGTGGGAGGGGCTCGATAATCCATCCATTTGCCTGCTTTGCATGCTTCCTTTACTTTGGTGAGTTCACTATTTCTTTGTTTAAGCTGGATCGGAGTGAGCTCCTCAAATATCTAAATATTTGTCCCTTCAGCTTATGTGTTTGTCTAGGGATCTTAACTCCTATTGCCATTTTGACTAATATTGCATGTCATTATCGTCCCATTCGACTTGTGTTAGTTCCTTCTTATCTATGTCTTTCTCCTCATTATCATGAAGGCATCCATCTTTCAACCCCCCAATGTGTAAGATCATTCTATTCGTCGTCACTCACGATTCATGTAAAGATCAACATTATTCACTTTGCTATTCACATTCACAATCATCACTTATGATTTCACTTGAGTGGTATCCATTTCACTTAAAAACTACTTGTGCTATCGGTGTGTAGTACCTCATGGATGACTTCTTGCTTTTCATTGCCCTCCATATCATGAACTCTTCCTTCTAGAGCTGTAAGCCAGAGGTTGAGCTCTTGAACTTCAATCTCTATAGATAATAAAATACGTAGTATTGGGTTTGAAATGGTCTTCATCCTTTGGTATGTATTAGCACTAGGAAAAGCTGCAACACTTAGTAAGAAATTGAGAGAGAGAGAGAGAGGTATAGAGGTATATACATACATACATGATATGTGTGCACCTAGCTACCTACCTACATGCAGATATATATTTACGCATGCATGTACACATGCACATAAATATAGTCTACATAATGGGTGTTGAACCTAATCATCATCAGCAAACACACACATATACACTTTTTCTAGGTGAAGTCCACTTGTCATTATATCATAAAAAGTCATCCCCAAGAAGGGGATAGCTAGCTACACACATCAGATTATATCATTATATGACAAGAAGGTAGGATGATCTAGATCTTGCACATATAGACAATCATAAAATGATTATCTTAAAGATGCCCAGAAGAACTATACTTAGCCAAAGAGGGATCACCAAAGGCTCGATGATTACAATCTTTCCATATGGTCCATAATGCCTAATAATAACAAACCCAATAAGAAGAGAAGATCATATCCCTACTACCATTGGGGATGAAAAATAGAAGTGCTTGCTGAAGGAGGCATTGGGAAAATGAGCTTGTAGCCAATGCTATAGAATTAGAGTAATGCCAAAGTAGATGAGGCATAGACTCCCTTAAAGACAAACATCATCGACCAGTGGTGGCAAGAGCAATAGCCAAGGTCTACCCAAATAGAAGAACCCCAAGAAAAACTTGCCATAAGAATAACTTTTGCCTAAGAGGGAGCTTTGAAGCCCAAATTTGCTACAATATTTTTCACCACCATCGAGAAGAGTGTGTCATAGACTAGATGCGATTGGCATGAAGAGAAACCCAAGGAGGAGACAACAATGCCTGATATAAAGATGCAACGATGATATCAGCTAACATTTGATAGGGCACATTGTGACAATAAGTACCATAAAGGTCTATAATGATGTCTCAACGCATTCAGTTTGACAACTATGAGAAAAGGGATCGCCATACCACTAGAATCAAGCACAACATTCACAAGGTACAGTCTCAACACGAGGTAATGTCTAAAATTCATGGAGCATTGGTGACAATAAGTACCATAAAGTTCTATAATGATGTCCCAAAGCATATTGTCTAACAGCGTATGTAAAAAGAGATCACCATATCAGCAGAATCAAGGACATCGTTTATAAGGAAGATTTGTATCATGTGTTATCATATGTACATAGCACTAACACATAGAGTGTTAAAAGACACAAGGGTTGGAAACCCTAACCCTATTCCTAACCCTAAAGGGATTTGTATATATTCATTCTTTCAACTAATACTAGTGTATCGTAAGTCATTTGTGGTGTGCTCTCTAACTGTGCTCTCTAACTGTAACCTCTTCCTCATCTCCCCTCTCTCCCTCTCCATATTTGTTCATGGCATTAGAGCATGGTTTTGCCTTTCGCTGAGATGCCATTCTTGTGAGAGTGCGAGAGAGATTGAGAGATTGAAAAGTATTCTTTTATTCCGCTCATTTTTGTTGAGTGAAGGATTACCGCTCATTTTTTATAAGAGAAATTTTTGTTCATGAGAGGTATTCTCTTTGAATGAAAGAGCTTGAGAACATTTCTCTTGTGACAGAGAGAGTTGTTGATTCCATTCCTTTCAAGATAGAATCCATCTAATAGAAAGGTTTTCTTCATCTATCAAAAGAGAGAGAGATAGAGAAATATCTTACTCTAAAGAGAGCTCCAAAGACTGCCCATTTCAACAAGCAAATGACTGCTACAAGCAAGCTGACACTACAAGCAAAGAACTACAAGGCATCCAACACAAAGCAATGAGGCTAAGGGATCTACAATGACTCTACATGTTCTAGCAAACACAATCGGTTGCAACCCTTCTACAACTAGCAACAAGCTAGTAAAGGCAAAGGGAAATAGAAGGACATGTGACTCCTAAGTCCAAGCTACAAGACCCATACCTCCAACACATAGCAAAGGCACTAAAGCTACCTATCTACATCAACTACCTTGGCTCAAGTGACCCGCAATGCAACAAAGAAACTACAAATGACCAAGAATCCTCACACAACAAGTAGAGGTAGCACAATGCCAAGAGCTCATGGGTAGCAATGTCGAGCTAGCCCAAGGCTACAAATGAACCACTAGGCGCATCCAATGACAAGCAATCTAAGGCAATAACGAGCTTGATTGGTGGTTTAGCCAACCAAGCATCCAAGGAAAGTGTCATAGCCTCGACGCCTTCTATGATTGGCAAATAAATGCAAGGAATATCATCGTGGATAGCTACAATAGTTGCTCTATGAGTTCTCACTTTCTGAGTTGTATGCTATGTCCTCCATAGTTTCTCGTACTACCCATCTTCTTTTTATGGCATTATAGATGACAAGGAGAGTCAACACCCTTAGAGCTCTCCATTTGTAACTACCAAGGATGCATTTGCATAAGACTCTTATAGGGATGATTTGGGAATGACGATCCCAAGAGGATGGCACATTGTTTATCAAGCAAAGATGAGAAGTACAAGAGACTATAAATCATCAGTTGGGGTGTTTGAGAAGCAATTTACTAAGAGAAGCACTCATTTTGTGGCTACTAAAGCATCGAGGGAGAAGAGAGATGAAGAACATAAAGAGAGGGAGGAGGACCATTGATTCAAATCAAGAAGATGGGGGAAAACCATCTTGTTTCCATGGAGACCATCGCCAGGGAGAATACTTGGGCGATTTGCAACTCATGAACTGCATTGCATAGTCTTGCACATTTAGGAAAATAGTTTGTTCCTACATGCATGTTTTCCATGGAGTGTTTGTAGCGATTTGAGTAATTGCTTAAAAATTACTAGTTGGCCATACAAATTAATAGTATGCATTGAGATTTTGAAGCATAGGAGCTATTTCACTTTAAAATGTCGATGCCTTTTGGTATCATTTACATTGCAAGGAGTTTCAAGCTTCATGGCAATGCAAAGTATGCCTCATGCTTTTTATTGGGAAGTATTTTAGCTTCATAAGGGATCTAGAAATCCAAAATGTGGTTGCTTTTATAAACAATTAAGGCCACTTCAAGGTGCTTTCATGTTCATGTAAGGCCTTCACTTACAATGATGCAAAGTTCCATAAGTATTTCATTTTCATAATTATAAAGCAATGCAGAGTATGGGAAGCACTACTTTATATTGGGAAGTGGATCAGTTTCATAAATATGGGATGTATTTTTTAATAAATCATGGTTATAAAGCAATGCATAAAGTATTTCAATATCATCAAGCATGGGAAGCATTGCTTTATGGGTAAATGGGGATTTTAGTTTCATAAAGTATAGGAAGTTTTTCTTTATAAAGCATGTGAATAAAGCATTGCATAACTTTAATTCAGTTTCATAAAGCATGGGAAGCATTGCTTCATGGGTATTTTAGTTTCATGGGGATGTCAAGTTCATAAAGCATGGGAAGTATTTCTTCATAAAGCATGGGTATAAAGCGATGCATAAAGTATCTCAGTTTCATAAAGCATGGGAAGCATTGCTTTATGGGTATTTTAGTTTCCCATATGCTTTAATTACTTGTTTGTAACACTTTGTTGAAAGGGTAGCCTGCAAGACTTTAATTTTTACAATACACTAAGATGTATCTCCCATCACCAAGTATATATTCATGTATTTCCATCAACATATGGAGGACCATTCAAAATTTTCCCTCTTTCAACCCTGTAATAGAGAGAAGATTTCAAAGAAGTGGTAGATCATTTTTAGACTATATCTAACCCATGAGAATGTCAAGGAAGCATATGTTCGCAGCAGTGACTCCTCGCAAAGACATTAAGGTTGCAGTCACTCCAAGCCATGTGCCATTCCCCGGGAGCTAATTCAATATCTATATGAGTGTTATCAATTGCATCGTCGTAATTTGAAAATCCTTAGAGTGCTTGGAAACCTTGCTTGACTTCTTGCATGGTTGTTTATGTTGTAGGCTAGCATATGAACTACCCTTTGTTGAGAGCATTGACAAACTGCTTGATAACCTTGCAAGCACAGTGGCTATGGCTGAGGCGATTGCAATCACTTTGGGATGTGAAAAGCTATTGTGAGTTGGATACACAAGGTCTGTGGAAGCTCTGGCTATGCCAATTGTAGACAAATTCGCAGGTGTCTCCACCGAGTTGCCACTTGCGGGTCCCTATGGGGGCTCAAGTCCCGGACTTGTTTAGCTGGTTCATGGGGTAAAGTAACTTAAGATAACAAGATGATGATGATATTACTCGAGGGTGCTTTCTCAGGCATCCCAAAAAAAGAACACATGTTCAGGAAAAAGTCAACGTCCTCCGCTTGTAAACCAGAGGCTCGAGGGGGAGGAGGAGGAGGAGGAGGAGGAGGAGGAGAAGAGCCCCGGCAAGCAAAGAACGACCTGCATGACGCTGGGAGCTCCCAAGATTGGCTGCGCGTTCATGGCAGTCCTCTTCGCTTACTCTGCTTCCGTGCAGCTCGACGACATTGGTACTTCTTAGCCCTTCAATCTCACTATGAGTTTTCTATAAATCAATATCCAAAGATGGTAAAGGCGGTGCAGGTCGGCATTCTTACTTATCCTTTGCCATGCTGAAGTAAATACGAATGGGTTTCGCAGATTGGTATTTCTGGTTACCTCTGTACACCTCGGCCAGTTTCCTCAGTGTTGTGCACACAGTAACCATGAGCAAGGCCACTAGGAGGGCCGCTTTATTGATCCTTCTGTTCGGGCTGGCTCTATTGGTGAAGGTGAGTGTGGAAAGTTGCGTACAGCAAGATGGCGGGACAATGGAGGCGCTTTTATCGTTAGATATGGAGAAGAGAGTGGTGAGGGAGAAGCTTGGCAGTCTTCTGGTCGTCCTGGCTATGAGGCTACAGTTGGATCTGATGGGCGACAGTTCGATGAAGCCTAGGACGCTTCCTGCAGTAGGTAAACTGGCTATTGTTTTGTGTTTCTACTGCTTAGATGCCTTGACATGCAATTATACTGTGAATGTTTGTGGCATGCAGGAATGTGGCTGTTCATCGTGTCAAGCATCGGGCTTTGTGCAGCCTATTTCTTCCCGTGGACGAAAGTTCATTGAACAACCCAGTCAGGTCTGCACTTCATAGTGCTCACACAAAGCATTTCGCTCCAACACTAGAAAAGAAATGCACACGCCAGCCAGAGTCGGCGTTTAAAAGTTTTCAAGTTTTTAGTTGAGAACTTGCAGATTTTTCAGCTCAAATGTAACTAAATTGCTTAAACTTTTGCAGATTTTACAAAATTAAGAAAATCTTTGTTACATGTGAAAATGATAATTTGGAGATTCATTGTATATAGTTTTGTAGGTTTTCTATGAACATTGCTTTTAACTCTCTTTCGGTCCCCTAGATTAAGAACCAAATTTTTGGCAAGTTAGCGACGATTGTAGCATTATTGGCATACTCCTTTTTTTCTCACTGATGCAACTTGCTTGTATCCTTGACATGATCTTCGATCAGTGTCGTCAATTATGTCTTTCAATTTGTTATCTTAATGGCACATCCTTGAGTTTCATAGTCATCTTATTTCATGATTCTAGTAACACGTGTATCTTTATGTTGAATAGATGTGAGCTTTCTAGGGCCTCTCATAGACCTTGCCTTGGTTCCACTTTAGTTACATTACATGTTCATAAAGCATTATGTATCATGGGATTGCATGCCATAGGGATTTAATGCCATCCCCTGACAAAGTTACGGCAAGGACCCCAATTAAAGTTCACCCAAGCAAGACATGGAAATATAATTGCAAGGAATGGAGCAGAAGCTCCACCATTTGAAAACAACTTAAACTACTCAAGAGTACCCATTTACCAAGAGAGCAAAAGAATTAGGCAGCCTACCTTGGGTATATGTATTGCAAGTACCACTTTGAGAGTTGTTTGACTTGATAAGTGGTGCTTGAGACCTGCAAACAAACCTAAATACATAGAGAAATGGATAGGTAACAAACAATTTATTCAGCTTGAGACTAGCTTGTCTAATAAACAAGCTAACTGCTTGCAAGCATGAGGGGTCCATATGCCAATAACATGCCCATTTTAGGATCCAAGTGGAAAGTAAATGCCTTATGCAGAGCCAATTGGATGGGGAGCCAAAATCTTGCCATCTCCAATATAGCATATCCACATGAGTGAAAGACAATGAAGAAGCTCAAAAGCTACAACTAATTGCATATATCAAAACCGTCTATGGAAGTATAAAAATATGAAGAGACATAATGTATAAAGTTCATTGAGTTGAGACTTTTGGCAAATGGATAAATAGAATATAGCTTAGAAATATTCATCCAGATTCATATTGAAAATGATGGGGGTAAGTTCATTGTTTACAACATCCATCAGCCATAGTAATTGCAGTTTCCTTCTCTTCTAGGAATACTTGAGTGGTTTCTCCTCTTCTAGGGTTTCCTCTACCTCTAGGATTTCATGTCCCCCCTTTGAGCGAAAGGAATATGCTTCTGATGTTGATGCCCTAATGAGGTCGAGACTACTTGCCATGGCTATTTTCTCCTCCTTGATTGCTGAATGACCATAGTTCTTGCCTTTAGGTCCATGGAAACCTCTTCCTTCTCTAGCTAAAAAGGCAATTTTAGAATCAATGCTAAGACCTCATCTCATGTGCTCAAGCCTACATGAGCATATTTGACATGAGTTGGAAGGAAATAAGTGCATCTCTTATGACCATTGCTATCACAAACTAGTCATTGTCCTTCCTAATCCATGGAGGGCAATCTAGAGAGAATTTAGATTAGTCACTCTGGCTTGATCTCTTGACCAATTAAAGGTAATTAGTCTCATGTGTCTTTCAATGTAACCAAGTAAGATGATCTTAGACATGTTGGTGGTGTTGAGGCACCTCTCAAGATCCTTTCATCAAACCATGGTAGATGTCTGCCCTTGAAACTTGGGTATCAGGAAAGTCATATTGAAATTTATGATGTTCAATGCAAGCTGGGACTTCTCATCCCAAATAGATTATTTCTTTGTTAGTCTTGAAGCTAATCAAGAGTGAGAGGAGTTGTTGAACTTGTATGTGGAGGATCATTTCTCCTCCATTTCTCTTCTCAGTTCCAATGATAACATCCCCCAAACTCTTGGCCTAGAAGATGTTGACCATCTTGAACCTCAAGCTTTGATAGTTATTATCATCCAGCTTGATATTCTAGACTAAAAATATAACATCATCATCAATGATGAACAATTTGGGTGCACAAGATCAAAACTTGTATTATATAATACATAACAACAAAGCACTAATGATAGTTAAAGGCTTCATGAGGCCTAACATGAGTGAGTGTCGTAATAAATAATGCTGAAAAAGTCAACTGGTGACTTCACAATGCTGACAAGTGAATGCAACCATGTGCATCTATCCTTGTTTGCATTAGTTGTAGACTTACTTGTGCTCATCTTGTAGCTTAGGGAGAGCTACACTTTTGCCTCTTATATTATTTCATTTGAGATTCCTAGCTCATAATATCACAACTCGAAGTGTTTACTTCTAAAATGCCTAGGCTTCTTTCAATTTTGACAATCAGGTAGAATAGTTGGGAGAGACATTTCGTACTGCTTGATCCACCAAAAACTGGGACTATCACTTGTCTCAAACTTGTCTTGTTTTATAGTTTGTGGGTCAATAAAACTTTAAAAACCTTGAATTGCAAAAGATTCCATTCAAATCACTCCGAATTTCAAACTATCCCACTCCTCTTAGAGCATCCATTGCATTTCATTAAGTCAACATTACAACAAAAATTATAATCCTCATGCTTGGTAAGGGAGTGGTTGGCAGTGGGCAATTTCACTTGGTGAGTCACTTTGAAGTTGGATCATTTGCAGTGAACCTGTGGAGATCTAGGCTCGGGCAACCCTACTTGTCCATGATGCCATGCAACAGTTGAGTCAGTTCAGCATTGCATCTAGGAGTGCAGATAGGCAAGGATGATCTGGAAGAGTGTTGCTAGGATTTTTAACATTTTTCATAGAGCACCCTTCTTCATGACTTGGGGAGTAGTGGCACGGTTATCTCTTACTAGCCCTTAGGTGTTTTTCGAGGGACATGATTTAGACTCAGCATTCATTATACAACGACACTCTAGGGAGTCTTGTTCTCTCCAGGATGTTCCCTTCACTCCTTTCAGAGCTGCTCATGCCTCGATGGAGACATCATGGGAGATTCTAGCTATCATTGCAGCTTGGCATATTTGGAGGGCCAGATGTATGGAGGCAATGGAGGATGTATGGAGGTGATGGAGGGTTCTTAGATTCACCCTCTCAGTCTATGGCTAGTATATGGATGGTTACTATACACACCTTGGTGGCCATCTAGCAGAGCATGCAGGGATCCTCTAGAGCAGCTACTGCCAGGAGAGGTATTTTTTTCGGAGTTTAGAGAGGATCTCGTTTCTTCTCTGAGTCTCCTTCAAGGTTGAGGTGGCACTTTCAGCCCCCACCTTGAAATTTTTGTTAGCTTGTTTTTCTCTCTTGCTTGACATGATATATTCCCGCATTTGAGCTTGCTCTTGTGGTTTTCATTCATACTTAATGAAGTAATCTTTTTTGGGGGAAAAAAAGTAATCTAATACTCTTATAGCCATGCTTAGAGCACTAGAAAGTCTCCATAAGAATGGACATGAAAGAAGTAATATCTTTCTTATCAAACATCATCAAAGGTACGAAGAGCTGGATGTAGGCAACCAAAATTGATTTTACAATATGAAGTCGAATATGAAGAGGCCATATGGCTAGCTTCCAATATTCCCATTTCTTTTTTAGCTTTGCAAGTGCCCAATCCATTTGCTAGAGATGAGTTATCATCCATCCTAGAGGATAACCAAGATGATGAACAAGTTGATTGGGCAACACAATTTCCACAAGCCACAACAAGGAATGTCTGTCTTTGGCATGTAGCCATATCTACACACACACACACACACATGCACGCGCACATGCACGCAAGCCTAGCAAAAGCATTCATGCATATAGGTGCTTATGTTACATGATGAATGATAAAGATAGTATAGGTGTCACTAAAGGTAGCGGAATAGTGCAAATGGGTAGATTATATTATTGAAAACCTTGTGACATTTCAAAAAATACTAGAAATGACTACCAAGATCAGGTCTAAACTGAATGAAGATGAGAAATTCTTAATGGGATGTACAACAATAAAATTTGTATTAATAATTTTAAATTATAAACAAGACTATGAAAATATAACAAGCTATTTAGTAAAACACGAGCATTAGTCCAAAGAGAGGACCTAGTACATGCTATGATCCAACATATCTTAGCCTTTGTTAGCAAGATAAGTTTCAATAATCCTATCTACATGTTAATTATGTCAAGAGTAAAAGTGGTGTAATGGAATAACTTCTAAATGATTGCAAATACTAAAATGATATTAAAAAATTTTCAATCTCTTGATTTTCAGTTCCAAGAATGTGATGTCCAAATTCATGAATCTAGAGTCTAGATTCTCAATGCAAAGTTTCTTTAGAATATGAATTTTAGTACATGAATTTCAACTAACTCCTCCAAATAAACCCTTAGGTAGCACCCAAAGTGGTCCTTACCTTTAAATATGATTTTAGTGAAGAAACCGAGAGATATTTAACAATATGCAATGTACGGGAACTTATGAGAATCAAAGAACTACAAAAGGAATAACAAGGCTTCATGAAATGAAAACACTACAACACTCTTGTATTCAAGAAGGTGAAAAACGACATCTTGAAGGATGTTCGACTCACTGATTACATCTCGCCATAAGGCATATATAAATAGTATGAAGTTGGTATCGCCATTACAAGTCGATCATCATGACACAGCGGTGGAAGAAACTGGAACAACCAAGGAGATAGTTCTCCATAAATCAAGCCATGAACAAAGCCAAGATCATGGTCGCAAGTCAAGCTGTCTCCAAATATCCCATGCAAACCATGCAATTGTGCCACTTGGCAAAGGATGGGCAAAATGATCTAATGTATGAAAATTTCCCTGCCAACAAAATCTCAAAGGACCCAAAAACAAAAGGGTCATGAATCCGAGTTGACAGATGAAACAAAAGCCAAAAATATCTCTCACAAACAAAGTGAGGATTCACAAAAGCCTTCTACCCAAAAACATCACATAGTCGACCTAAATTCCAAACCAAATGAATCCGCTAGACCAAAATGACCTGAAGTATTCAAGAGAAAACACAAAATGTGATCAAAAAGACCTCACCTCAACCCTTTTTGGCTTACAAACTGATCACTTTTATTGACAGTTCCTACTTTATTTGTTGCTAATGTAGCATGCACTCTTAAAACACGTACTCTCTATAATCAACATCAACGACACATAGACCTACCATTTCTTCTGCAACAGTGTGAGCACCTACCTTGCTGGTAATGGCCTCCTTGTTCTTCTTAGATAGATCCTCTTTCTTTTGAAAGCAGTAATCTTCCTTATGTCCTAATTTTCCACAATAGTCACACTGAAATTGTTTGAATTTGCACTTTGAAGTAGTAATCGTATATACCGTTTTGTCTTCATTTTTCTTAGGACTCTGACGTTGCTCTTCATCCAAAGGCGTTGCTATTAATTCCTCTAGACTTATGCTGGCATTGATATGCAATATCTTGACCAAATCATCGTATGCATGAGGTAGACTCGAAAGAAGAATAGCTTTTGAGTCATCATCCTCAATGTGACCACCTAACTCTGTGAGTTGACGAAGGATGGACCGCATTTGATTCAAGTGCTCATCTAAAGTGACGCCTGCCTTCATTTCAAGGCTGAAGAATTCCTACTTCAACAAGACTTTAGAATTCTTTAACCATGAGCCATACAACGTTTCAATGCTGACCCAGTTTTCGTGAACTAATTTTTCAAAATCAACATGATGATGAAACTTACTCCCCAGCACTCTGCCTAGGATTCCAAGTGCCTTCTCGTTGCATGCTTCCCACAAGTAGATTTTCTCCAAGCCTTGATTGTTGTTGGGCTTCTTCTCTGTACCCACAACCACTACCCATAAGCTCTTTTCCATGAAATACAATCTCAAACTGAGTTGCCATGTAGGGAAATTTCCCCCCATGAAAGTGACCAACTTGGCCATGTCGTTCTTTGCTTCCATCTCGACTCCTGACGCTTTGATACCAACTAAAGAAATCGAGAGCTATTTAACAATATGCAATGTATGGGAACTTATGAGAATCAAAGAACTACAAAAGGAATAACAAGGATTCATGAAATGAAAACACTACAGCACTCTTGTATTCAAGAAGGTGAAAAACAACTTCATCTTGAAGGATGTTTGAATCACTGATTACATCTTGCCATAAGGCATATATAGTCTCAAAGGATAGTATGAAGCTGGTATTACCATCATAGGCTGATCATCATGGCATAATCACCACATAGCAGTGGAAGAAACCGGAACAACCAAGGAGATAGTTCTCCACAAATCAAGCCATGAACAAAGCCAAGATCATGGTCGCAAGTCGAGCTATCTCCAAGTATCCCATGCAAACCATGCAATCGTGCCACTTGGCAAACTAGTCCACCAACCTACCTTGACTCAAACCTTAGGACATCAAGGCTTGTTTCCAACACTTAGCACCTAGTAATACTCCTAGACCATTTGTGGAAAAAATATAAGTCATCCCATGCTCAAATGTAACTTTGAGCATAGGAGTGTCCAAATTTTAGGAGTTTTATGTGCTAAGATACGATATTTTGATAAAAGGAGACCCACAAAACCCATGCAATGAGGAATTTGCTCTTATGAATATTTGGGACTTTCCTTTAATGTTTGATAGTGGGTATTTGCTTTTATCATTTGTAAGCACTTCGATATTTCTTTAAATGAAAGATTGCTATAGCGTACTCTTAATCATTCTACCAACATTTTGATGGATAGAAAGTAGAAATAGTAGCAATTGTACTATTTCTACATATATCAAGCATAATGAGCTTTTTATTTTTAACCACATGATTCAGACAATGCCATGCCACATGGGGTGGAGGCCACTTACTACTTGGGGAAAATGGAACAAGTAATGACACACACAAAAGAGACAACTCTACATACACAAGCTACTGATAAATAAGGGCCAAGTTCATAGAGTTGCAACAAGATGTGAGCATTGCTACATAATAGAGCACTCAAAAAAGCCAATGCCAAACACACAATGAGAAAAAAATAGAGGATTCCATCATAGTGCCACATAAGCCATGAATGCAAAGATGTTGTTATAGCTAAACTGTGATAAACATAGTCCAAACTTTACTATACCCTTCCTTCTCAAAGATTCTAAGCTATTTATAATCACCATTTCTATGCTAGATTTTATTAATATTTTTCATCGCTATGTTTGTAGAAAGATTCTAGCATATGAGTGTATTTTAGAAACCTATTCTATAATAGATATTTAGAAACCTATGTGGTTTTCTACTTTCAGCTAGCAAATACCACATAGTATTTAATTATTCCCCATGCCTCAAGGCAAGAATGTGCAAGTACTTTACATTGCTTATGATCCATCATACCCCAAAGAAAGCTCTTTACATTTCTTGTATGCAAATATAAACATACTTGACCCAACTATTTTATTACCTTTGCTACTTGGTGAGTGCTTGGTAGCATTGTGATCACCTTATGAAAACTTTTTCTATGTAAGAACTTATTAGAAAAAGGTTTAGGAACCTATCTGGTATACAAAAAGTTCTAGATACCTATGTGGTATGTAATTCTTTTGGCTAGCAAATACCACGTTACTTTAAGTTCATTTGAATGTATACATAGCTACCATTTCTATGCTAGATTTTAGTAATATTTTGCATTGATATGTTTATAGAAATAATCTAGCACATGAGTGTATTTAAATTTGACCATATTTTGATGACAATAGTCAATATTATAAGAATAATAGTACATGATTACCTAAGTGCTAATTTTTAGTTCACTTTAGGGCTCCATTGGAATAAGCTAAGCCTAGTGCTCAAAATTAATTTGAGCATTTCACCATGTAAAACTTGGTACCATGCTTGCTAGCTTATAAAGGTGAGAACTTATTAGAAAACTTGGAACCATCTCAGCTACTTTGTAGGGCTATGCTATTAGTATTTCTTATGTGCTCTTAGTTACTTTTAATTAGCATTGCAATGTTGGTCCTAATTTACAACATATCTAAAAAAAAGTGCCTTCAAACTTTTAATTTGAGCATAGAAAATATGAAAAATCTTGGGAGAATCCATTGCACCACATTAAGGCAACATATCTTTGCCAAAAAGGGCAAGAACTTGCTAAGAAGTCATGTGTCCTTTGATCTCCACACCAAATCCTCAATACTTTCAAATGGAAAATGTTGCACTCAAGTTTCCATGAAAACAAACAATAACGTAGTCTTCTATTTGGGTTCTTAAGTCATGCTTGAACTTAAGTTAAGTATGGCATTGTGAAAACCTTGGGACCATGCTTGGTAGCCTACGAAGGCAATAACTTATTAGGAAAAGTAAGAACTAGCAAAAACACGATGTTTATGATTTCCCATTCCTCAAAGCATGGATGTGCAAGTACTTTGCATTACTTGTTTGCAAATATAAATGTACTTTACCGACTATTTTGTATAGCTATGTTACTTTTGCTACTTGGTGAGTGCTTGGCTATGAAAACTTTCTCTATGTAAAAACTTATTAGAAAAGTTTTAGAAGCATATATGGTATTTGTTACTTTTAGCTAGCATTGCAAACTAATACAGCTGAGCAACAACAAGAGCCAAACATGCCCTCACCACAAAGAATAAGACTTCAAGCTCAACACGAAGCATAGAGGGAAGGCCCAATAATTGCAACATTACCAATCATGCTATCCATCCCCATGGTCAGTAAACAAGCCTGGTGATGTGATCTGAAAAAGGACTAACAAGGCATTTAAGATTCAAGAGATAGCCGACACGCATGAATTTTCCTTGTAGGAAACACTTTCATTGGTAACTTCAAAGCTCACACACACAAACCACAAAAGAATAAGAAGCCTAGAGATCTTATGAGATTGTAGTGCAAAAATGGTGACAGTGACAAGTCAGACAATATCTTCTAGCTCTTGTGCAATTATAGAGACCGTTAACCCTTGAACCGCAGAGCACTTCCAAAAGCAAGTCCTTAAGATTAAAGCCACTTGAAGCAGAGTTGGAGTGAGCATTGAACCTTGCGATTCACTTAATATTAAAACCAAATCTAGGAACCCCAAACAAAGGACAAAGTGGGGCTCCACCTAAAATGCTAAGGATGGTGTAAAATTGCACCATCTAGATAGGGCAAAGTGAGGATCCACCTAAAATGTTAAGGATGGTGTAAAATTGCACCATCTAGATAGGGCATTAGGGGCAAACCCTAACCCTAATCCTAAGGGGTACTCATGTATATATTCATGTTTATGTTCAATACAACATAGTGTATAGGTAGCTATATCATGTGCACTCCTCTCTCTCTCTCTCCCTCTCTCACTCCCCACTTTATCATGGCATCAGAGCACCAGGTGCTCCCAAGCCCTTACATCTCGTCAAGGCACTAAGCCTTTTGCAAAGCATCCTCCATTGAGAGAGTTTCTGTTCGAGAGAGAGTATAAGCCCTTCTTCCATCAAGGCATGCAAGCCCTTGCTTTGTCGAGGCAATAAGCCTATCATTTGACACATCTTCTTCTAGCTATTCTTGTAGAGCTCATCTTCCTTTTCGTTCAGTTCAAGAAGCTTTCCATTCCACTTCATGGAGCTCTAGTTATGGTATTTGAATTTTTGTGGGTTTCCTTAAGTAATTTCTTGAGTGTTCTATGACTTTGTTCTCTTATTCTTTGAGAGATCTCTTGTGTGAGAGAGAGAGAGACTTGCTTCTCATTCTGAGAAAGAAAGGTTACTTTGTGAGAAACCTCATGAGAGATTTGTGTTAGAGGGCTCCAACTCATGACCTCTACACCAATAAGGTGACCCTTCAACAACCACAAAATTGCAACAGCCGACTCAATTTCAAAGGCCGTAGCAACTAAAGATATCCAACATCATGCTTCAGTAGAGATGACTCCCAACAATGCTGCCTTTAGCAATGCCTCACCACGCACAAGCTAGACAAAAGCTCTAAAGCACAATGCTCAGCAAAGCTCCATCTACAAGCACTCAATGCCTCATCAAAGGCTTCAGGCTCTAACGTCGCTCTACATAGTGCAAGCATTAATGAATCCTCATAGCACATGCACAATGATGACAACCGTGGGATCCCAAGACATAGAGTTGACTATCAAACTCAAATGCAACATCTAATGGGCTAGGCCATAGTAGCATAAATGGCAACGACACAATCCTCCATCACCAACAAAGTTGATGCCATCCAGGATAGCCTATGAGAACGTCCTCGACCATCTACCTTGATGCCTTCTAGCCTCTAAATGAGCCTCTACAATAGGCCTTAATGGCTTCATCTACAATGAGCTCCATGTCAGACTTAAATGAAGCTCAAGCGCTCCACACATCAATTGGTTGCATCCAACTCAACAATGCCAATGCCTCTTAAATGTCAGCACTCCAAGCGAGATGGAACCAAAGCAAGAGCAACCTCCAATGCTCAACCATCTTCTCCACGAGGAGACCAACACAAACAAGTCCCTCATCTACAACAAGCTACAATCGTCTCCATCCTTAGTAACTCACAGTATCACCTCCAACAATGGGCTAATGCGATAGCCAAATGGTATTCAACGATATTACATAGTAGCACCACACTCATGGTAATGCCACAGACAACAACGACCACAAGCCACACTTCCACTCAACAAGCGAGAAGTCAAAGCAACAACTACCTCTATGAATCAATGACTCCAAATCCCCCCTACAGTATAGAAATGACCCAACCAGCTTCCCTTCACATGACGGCTTCTACACAGCCACTGCCAACCTCTATGTGCCTCGACAAGCACCCTCAACAACCACCTTCACGAGCCCTGCAATGGTAGCAGCTCCCCTATGACTTGCGCCCTCCCACAAGTGGATGGAACTCCCAATAAAACCTCCCAACAAGCTCATGAACATCACTGTAATGCCAATGGAGGTTCCACCATGAACAAAATCTTCCTAAGACTCTATCAGAATGTACAGGGATTCCGGTCCACCAAAAAGAAGCACATGGGAGCTAGAGTGATGATAAGCCTATCAAACCTCACCACACAAGAGGATAGGTTAGGATTTTGCCATGTGGCATGCCACACTATCACATCCACGCTTTGCCACAAAAGCCCTAGCGGCATGTCAGCTGACACTAGGGAGCGTCACATCAGCAATCCAGTGTTGCCACATTATCTTGTCCACCTGTGCTACCACATCAACACTCATAGTGCCACATCATCAGTGGCCACCTCAGTCCTACCATGTTATTAAGCCACATAGGCAATCCACATAGGCAGTCCACCTGTGCAGCCATGTCAACAACATAGTCAACATGTAGCATAAGCATGCCATGCCATCAATGCCTTCTAAGCATTGAGTGTCCCACAGGCACACTTTTGTAAATAGCATGTGACCCACACTGCCATATCACCCTCCATGCCACCTCATCCTTTTTTTCGTCACCCTCTTGGGATCAAAGTTTGACCATCCTTCTGAGAGCCATAACTTTTGATCTAGGTACTTGGAGGTGATCCAAAAAGCAAAAATGATCATCAAATCATGCTCTACATGATGAGCACCTCAAATGTGTCTTTGGATTTTCCACAAGTTAGCATCATCAAATCCTCATCATAGAAACCACCTCCTAATCCATTGCAACCACCGAGCACATAAATGGACAAACTAAAATTCATTTTGTTGCATTTGATGCTTCTATGTGTAGTCCAGTTGTAGAATAGCATAGCCTTAAAGGAGATTAAACTCCACCAAGTCAAGCAAGCCATTGCCATATTACCCGATTAGTTCCCACCGATGTTAGTCCCCTCAAATCTATCATCAGTACACATATTTATACATTAGACACCAACTCAGTCTCTTGGCATTCAACAATTTAGCATGTTAGGGTGACACTTGGTAGAGTCATCTTCGTCAGATTCAGGATTGATGCATTCTTCTTGCACACACATATGCCACCCATGTAAAGTCACACATTGTTGGCTATTTTTTGGCATTGGTTCATACACGCATACACATCATCCTTGTATAGCCTCTTGGCTACTCCCCACATAGTTGTCCTCACCTTACGATAGGTTTGATCCTTGGCACACACTTGTTCTTCCACCACAACTTGGTTTTGACAATTTAGCGTAGGCCCCAATGGCAGCTCTCACACAGTGTTCTCATGGGTAGACAGTCTCACCACCAATACATGGTTAAGCCTCTTGCACAAAGCACCAGACCACCTCCAACATGGATCTATTCACATCATACAACTAATGATATACTAGTCATGACTCTGAATGAGATTCGTGAGTCGAAAGAGAACCTACTATGACCATGTTATAGTTAGGAAAATTGGACTTGGAATGGGACCATGGCCTTATAGCAAGGAGTCTGTCCTTTGATACTGGTAATTAGAAAATGCCAACAGGACATCAAGAAAAGGTATAAGTATACGGAGGTTATATCTGGATTTTTTGACCTTGGGAGTTCCCTTGGACTTGGTTGGAACTCCCATATTTATGGTTTGGTTGAGATTCCCACTTATTACTTGGATTTCACTAACATTCTATATATATTTCCTCGTATCTTTAATTGCCCACCTCTCATTACTATTGAATAGTAAAATGCCAGGATTTGATTATGCTAATCTAGATCGAGTGACATGGATAATAATTGTGTGCTGGCATTGAACCTGCAGTCCCACAATTCATAGTATACATGTTCTAACGTGCTATGTTTGTGGATGGATGCAAGTGAGTCGGCATACCTCTCCATCAGATTTGCATTGAAAATTCTAAGGTATAAAGATGGTGTTGGCATCTTCGAAGCGTACTGTACAACGGATTATTTCCAAGTACTATTAAATAGTATTGAACATTCTATTGGAGACTAGCCATCAATATTGTTGTACTTTTTGCAATGTTTTGACATGAATATGAGTATAAAAATTGACTTTCACTTTATAACTTTGTTAGAAGGAATAATATGATATGAATTATTCTCACATATGGGATGTGCACAGTTTTTGAGCAAAGACCTACGAGCAGAAAAGTCCGAGCGATAATTTTTGACACCAACTATGCTAGTATATTTCTCAAAGGAATATATAATTCTTTCTTAATTTCTCATTTATGGAACCATGTACTTACTTATTTTTCTTTATAACCCTCATTTTAGAGAACATCATCTATATATGAACAAATAGTGCACTTTAGAAACTCCTATAATTACCTCCCTACCATACTCTCTTTTGAGGATTATGGTAATTCAATAAATTTAAAAGATTTTCCCTTATCTTTAGCAATCCCATATTTGAAGCTCTCATATAACAATGTACATATGCCATATTCCTTGGATGTGTAGGAAAAAGATATTGGAAACCTCATACTTGAAGCCATTATAATCAATCATAAATTAATTGATCATAAATTAATCTCTAATACATTATTGAATATGGGAAGGCAAGGGAGGGATTTTCAAAATATTCCCAATTGTCCAAACCTAAGTACTTTTAAGGAAATGTGGTCCTTGCTAAACTCCATCCTACCATAATATGAATTAGGGAGAAGTTGTAACTCTCATATACATCTTAAAATTTTTAATTTATCTCTTTTATTGTTGGAGGTGCAAATCTCTCATGGACAAAGGGGATAAGAAGAAGGAGAAAGGGTTGAATTATCCCACATACAAAGGTGTGTGGAAGATGAAGGGACATAAATAGTCCAAGTTGCCCCTCCTATCTTCAATTCCCCCAAGCTTGCCTTTTGTGGAGGTTGGAGGGCTGACTAGGCAAGGGTGCCTTATGGCAGGGGTGGGGACCTGCCATACACACATGCTAGAGCCTCCGTAGTGGCCATGAAGGTTGTGCACTTCCGTGAGGTGCTAGCGGTCTTGGCGGGGGGCACGCTAGGCACATGCTCTTGGATTCTAACATGGTATCAGAGCCCGGGTCTGATCCCCGGCCACCTCTCTCCATGATCGATTGGAGGGGGGTGTTGGAGGTGCAAATCTCTCATGGACAAAGGGGATAAGAAGAAGGAGAAAGGGTTGAATTATCCCACATACAAAGGTGTGTGGAAGATGAAGGGACATAAATAGTCCAAGTTGCCCCTCCTATCTTCAATTCCCCCAAGCTTGCCTTTTGTGGAGGTTGGAGGGCTGGCTAGGCAAGGGTGCCTTATGGCAGGGGTGGGGACCTGCCATACACACATGCCAGAGCCTCCGTAGTGGCCATGAAGGTTGTGCACTTCCGTGAGGTGCTAGCGGTCTTGGCGGGGGGCACGCTAGGCACATGCTCTTGGATTCTAACATTTATAACTATAAAAAATATAATTTTAAGCCTACCATTGCATAGATCATGAAATTTTGAACATTTTTCCTTTTAATAGCTCCTCAATCTAAGCTAAGGAGCAAAAGTTATGACCCCTTCTGCATAGGCTCTCCAAGGGTATTTCGCCGATAGAATAGGGTTGGGGCAAGCTCTTCAAGCCATATTCATATGGCAGAATACACCTAGAGGGTCTATTAAAAAGGCATTATATATTTTTCTTAGGTCATCCTGAGGAATTATAAAGAGCATGTTTGCTCAAAATTTCATGATCCAACCAATGGTGAAAGGAAAAGAAAGGATTTTTGAAGGTCATAAAATAAGTCTCCACTTGGACATTATATATGTATATCATATAAAGGTATATTTATATTTATATCTATTTATCAATATTTCATATTTACTTACATATTCCTTAAAATAATTTAGAATTTTTTGATTCCCAAAAATGACTTGAGCCTATATATTTCTCATATATTTTGACCCCTCCCACCTTTTGTTTGCTCGTCATTGGGTGGGTTTTTGCTCGAAAAATGGAAACCCCCTCACATAGGCAATATTAAGAGAGTGGTTAACAATAGATTACTCTCATTAAGTGTTTGAAAAGGGCAAGAGTGGATGTTTGTAATTGATTTATTTTGACATTGGAAACTGGTCTAGTAGTGTAGTAGGATAGTTGTTTGATAGGCAACACACACACACACACACACACACACACACACACACACACACATAAGTATATAAATATTTAAAGTATTAGAAAAGTAAAACAATTTTTAATCTAGGCATTCTTCAAGGCAAATTAAGGTAAGAAATTTTTGACATACAATCTAAATTGATTAATCTGAACCATAAAATACATAAATATATAACTAAAATCAAACATAAAGAAAATCTATAATCATAAACTATATATATATACTTTTTTTAAATAATTAAACTTAAATTTACAAATAAAGACTTTATATGCAAAATCCATACAAAGTTATTAAGAAGTCACAACAATAACAACTAGTCAACTAAAAATAAAAAGAGCTTTTAAAACCAAAGAATCAAAACTATCCTATTCTTTAAGAAAATGTCGATTCCACTTTAGAAATAGGTTTACACACACACACACACGAAGTGCAGCACAAAAGTTGCTATAATGGAAGAGGTCCACATGCCAGCCCGCCAAATATGAGATCCACATAAAAATGTTTGTGGAATATGAAGATTGATAATAACGGCTATCATGAGAAAATATCTATCGTTTACGAAGTAAGCATGAAAGTTCATTAAAAATTTCAAGAAATCATAGGGTGGATTGTGATCCTTCACACCCGATGACACACACTCAGTAGAGGTATTTTGTAGTTGCATTGTTCTCTCCATGTTTTGTTTGCATACCATTTTGAAGATAGTTTAGTATTATGGTATGCTTTTCCTAATTTGATTTGTGTGTGTGTGTGTACATGCATGCACGTGTGTGTGTGTGTGTGCATGCGTGCATGTGCGCATGCGAATATATAAACAAATGCATATACATATATGCATATACACATATATGCTCACACACAGACACATACGCACATGCACGTGCGCGTGCGCGCATGCACACACACACACACACACACACACACACAGATACATATATATACACTTATGTGCATGTATGGCTCTCATACACTATCTAGTGCTAGTTAGCAAAAAGAGAGGGCTATGCAAGAACAAGTGACACAGAGCACCATCCTTAGCAACATAGACCCACACCAAGGAAAATTTGGGCAGCACCTCCACTATAGCTCAAAATACTCTCACCATAGATGAGGCCAAACCTCTCGTATAATAGTCCTCAAGCATGTATGCACCATGTGACACAAATCAACTCCACAAAACAACCACCACAGCAAAGAGAACACTTAAACCCTTAAATCCATGCAATCCTTTTCAAAAGGAAAACCCAAGTCTTCTTCTCAGATCAAAAGTGATTTTGTGTAGAACCTCACAATCTCCACATACACCTATGGAAAGTGTGAGCATGCATCAACACCCAACCACCACATAGCACAATCACATGTCTCATGGAACTTGTGTGCAACAAATCACCATAAACATAAAGAGGTAGGCAAGATTTTGCACATCACGTACAAGAGAATAGTGCATCGAGAAGCAATAGGATATTGATACAATATGCATAAAAGCAAGGAAATACAATGGTGGAGCAACAAAACGTGCTAAAAATAAGTGATACAAGCAACATGATATTGATATAATATGCAAGAAAGCAAGGAAATACAATGGTGGAGCAACAAGACGTGTTGAAAGTAAGTGATACGAGGCTAAAGAGAGAATAGGAGCAGGGTGCATCAAGGCTTGGTGATTGCATAAGTACAAGGGCAATCCCAAGGCTCAATTTATACATGTAGAGGGGATAAAGAACATACAAAATCTTGGCTTCGACTCCACACAAAGTTTGCTTCTCCAAGAAGGCTCCTTTAACAATGGTTTGGCATAAGTTTTCCAAAAATAAGGTGCCTTCCATAAAAGGTTGGGTAGCATTGTGTAAATTTGATTCACATCTCAAATTTTATTAAAAAGTCATATATCACAATTCCATCCTTCGAACAAGAAAGAGAGCTCCTCGATGGTAGTTTGGAATCAAAATTTATGACTAAAATAGTAACTACTATTTTTTTTGGAAAACATAACGTGCTTTATCCATATTTTTCTTCTTTTTCCTGCCTCCACACATCTAATGGAGGTGAGCACCTATCTTGCTTTTATTTTTCCATTCTTAGCCCATACCAAACATGGTACTGCCCTTTGGCACCTTCCAATATCACATGTCCATCCAATACCCATCGAATTACCTCCTAGATTCTTATGATTTCCCACTGCCAAGGACAAAATCTGGGTATAAAAAGACGATGCATCATGATAGCCATCCATGATGTGGCATTCATGTACCATCATAAAATCTCTTGTTTTTCCCAGTTCAAAGCTAGCCCCTACCTCCCTGACCCCCCCTCGCACCCCCCACCCCCACGGGTATAAAGCTTGCATGCTACATACATTATTCTATCCAAAAAAGTTGATTCAAACACAGTCCTACCTCAAGTGCCTACTATCTTCTTTATGACATCATTACAATCCTCTGCCGAGTCAAATACTCCTACTTTAGTCATTGGTTCACATCTAGTTCTATGAATAACACACTTACCATGGTCATATTGTAGAACAAGAGGACTGAGAACATTAGTGTAGGTCACAAATCCTCTAGGATCATAGGGTACTCCTATCATGCCCAACCAAAAAACAAGTCATCACAAGAATCATGTAGAGGACCAATCATCTTCTTTTTTGCATGATTTCTGAGATTTATAGACACATCTTCTTCATTTGAAACATGACGTCAACATGCTATGAAGAAATAGAAGGTGTAGACACACCCTCTACTATAAAACTTGCATGCTCACATATGTTCCACCCAAGCTTCCAAAAACACTTCCATTAGTCGAACAAGACTTGCTGCCTCCATAGGTCCAAATCATCCCTCGTCACCACACATAGGGTAGTTGGAATATCCAGATGAAAGGCAAAAGTAGCTTCATGTCTTCTTGAACTTCCTACACAAACACATTAGCTCATACCATGCACATAAGGTCTCTATCATAACTTGCTTCACCTAGAAGCTCATTGGGTTGACCATTTGCATTAAAGTACTACACCAAACATTCTTCCACAATCATTGACCATAAAAGATACATGCATATAGCATAGAATAGCTGCTATAAAAAGAGAATTTGCCTCGCACAATAACTGGACAACAAGGGTAGATCTCACACCAAGCTTGGCATATATATCCAATTAATCTTTTACATCACAAGGCATCTATCTTTGAAAAAATGATGCTCAATCCTATTGCATTAAACCATGCACACAAGCATTCAAAAATTGTTGTTTTCCATGTTTAGTATAAGATCCAATCCACCATGCATAACCTCACATCCATCCTGTGCCTCTATCTCTTTAATGTTATCCTCCTATAGCATCTCAAGCTTCAAGACCCTAAACATTTCCTCAAGGTTCTCCCCACCTTGCAAGGCAAACTCAAACTCAAGTGAAACACTCATCCATATGACTGTTAACATCACTCTAACTACCTTAACACATTATCACTCATGGCACCAACCATACTATCTAAACCCTTGTCTTTACATGTATCATAACAAATACCACATCAAGCACTTTCCCAAGACACATCCATGTGACTACCAACATCCACACTAACTAACTTTAACACATTATCACTCATGGCACCAACCATACTATCTAAATCCTTGTCTTTACATGTATTATAACATGTATCATAACATATACCACCACAAGCACTACCTCGAAGGCGATTATGATGGTCACCATTCAACAAACTTTCATCCTCAAACATATTGGGACAAAGACTTAAGAACACTACTTTTCACTTTCTCATCTTCACACACAGCCTTGCATACAATCTCCATACAATATAACATACTAAAAGTACCTTGCTCCAATAAGACCCGTAGTAGAAGACCAATCCATCAAGGCAATGTCCTTCTAATACCCATGATGAGGCACATCATTGTATGCATCCTCAACTTGATCGATATAGACATTGCCAAGTACCTCATTTAAAAGCATGCAACCAATGTTCTCATGCATTAGATCACTTGAAAAACTTTCCACATCTACCCCTATACCATACTTACTATCAAGAGAAGCACTAGACATGGAATACCATACTTGATCATAATATTAGCATCATACTAACATATCATCATTTAGAGAATCAACATCACCAACAAGCATAAGTGTTCTTACCAAACACACATCTAGCATCATAAAGGTAAGCATCATCCACACCATTTGTACAAGACTAATCATCACGATCATCTTCCAATATCAAACTTCCATCCTCAACAATTGAATCTTGAGTTCATAGGGCTCAATGCCTTCTCCTTGCAAAAAACCATTTTTTTGATCTTCTTCTCCTTTTAGTACTCGGTCTCCCTCCTTCTTTGCCTTCCTTTCCTCCTGACATGCCTGGATGGTCCAACTTCTTATAGAGGAAGTTGATTCTTTTCCCTTCCTCTTGTTCCTCTTGGTTCCCACAATATCCATATTTGCAATCTTTCATGGCCTCTCCAAGTCTAGCATATGCACAACACTTTCTCTTACCTCCTACTGAGGTCTCATCCTACATAGTACTGATACTGCTCTTTGTGCTTTATCTCTAGTTGAGGTCATCCTTGCATTTGCTGATTCCCATTGGCTAATATTTGAGGCATTATGCCACATTCTAGGGGTAAATTGGAAAGTCTTGCCCAAGCTCCATCCTCGGCTAGGGACTATTGAACATCCCATGTCCTAGGACTCCACAATTCCAACATTGCGAACTTCCTCTCCCTTGGCCCATGCCATTTGTTCCTCTGCCTCTGCCTACATGCTCCTCCACCCTAATGGCTTCATGTGAATTCCTCCTATGATTATACTTCTCTTTGGTTCAAATTATTCCACCTATGCTTTCAGTAAAGGAATGCCATTTTGCTATGAATCTGTCCTTCAAAATATCCATGGCATCTCTAGGATTAGTCAAAGCTTGCAAACACCTCTCCCACATTCTAATGAGCTCCACCTTATCAATACAATCCTCCATATTTCTCTACTTTAGTCTTCCACCATAGGTCCATAACATCATCACATTTGTATTACCATGTCCTAAAGGCCACTTTCAACAAACCAAGGTTCATTCAGAGTAGCTACATCCAAACTATTGTACCATATCCTTGATTCTGTCTTGAGCCCCAACACCAAGGTGAAAGAGTATCTTTGTCATTCATCACACAGAAGGTGGCCACGTAGGATGATCTGACTATCTTTCCCTTCTTCTCCAAAAAATAATAAAATACCCAAGTTTGTGGGCATGTACCTATGCACCATCAAGCGTGCTTTGTAGACAACACAAACAACAATTGATTTGTAACCCTCCTTAGTAGGATCACAAAACTACGAGAGTGGTTTTCAACTCCCATGCACACTAGCTATTGCTAGCTAGTAAAAAGAGGAAAATAAATGACATGGAGTACTAGCCTTAGCCACATAGATCCACACCCACCAAGGAAAATTTAGGTAGCACCTTGACTATAGCTCAAAAACCTCTCACCATACATGGGTTAACATCTCTTGTGTAATACTCCTCAAGCATGCATGCACCATGTGACACAAATCAACTCAACAAAATGACCACCATAATGAAGAGAATGCATGCACCTTTGAATCTGTTCAACCCTTTTCAAAAGGAAAACCCATTGCTTCTTCTCACACAATAATAGATTTTGTGTGGAACCTCACAACCTCTGCATCCAATGATGTAAAGTGCAAGCATGCATCAACATCTAACCATCGCGCCAATCACCACGCAGCACAAACAGAACTCTTATGGAGCTCGCATGCAATGAATCATCATAAACATAAAGAGGGGAGGCAAGATTTATGGATCACCTATGAGAGAATAGAAGAGACCATGTGGAACAACATGATATAGATATAGTATGCATGGAAGCAAGGTGGAGGAGTAAAACCTGCTCAAAATTGGGAGATATAACCCCCAAAGAGGGAACAAAAGTAGCATGCATCAAGGCTAGGCAAGTATAAGAGTAGCCCCATGGTTCAATTTATAGATGTTGAGGGGGACAAAATCTTGGCTTCTACTCCACATAGGGTTTGCTTTCTCGGAAGGCACTTCCACAATAATGGTGGCACTAGCTTTTCTAAAAAGGAGATTCTTCTGCAAAAATCTAGGTAGCACTATTTAAACTGAACAATGGATTCATCTCTTGATTTAATCTATCCAACAAAAGAAAAGAGCTCCTCAATCGAGGCTTGGAATCAAAAATTATGATGAAAATAGTAACTCCAATTTTTTGTAGAAGATGTGACCAGCTTTTTTTCATAATTTCCTACTTTTTCCAGCCTCCACGCTTCCAATAGAGGTGAGTGTCTAGCCTACATTTCTTTTTCTATTCTTAAACCCATCCCAAACATGGTACCATGCTCTAGCACGTTCTAAAATCACCTATCCATACAATATCCATGGAATTACCTCCTATATTCTTGCAATTTTCCAATACCTAGGGAAAAGCTTGAGTATAAAAAAACCATGCATCAATCCAATATATTGTCTTGAGGCCCATACAAATAAAAGAAAACTTTGAATAGGAGAAATAGAGATAGATAGTTGTATACCAAAACAAAGCAAAAGATACACATAAATAGAGTTTTATATTCTATGCCCGATTTTGTAGACGTAGTAGCATACAATTGCACTCTACATACTCAAATCTTCACCCAAAATGAAGGACCTTTCGTACTCAACTCTTGGACCATCTCCTTTTTAGAAAAGCTGGTGCCAAACCATTGATGTAGAAGTGCCTTTCGGGAAAAGCAAACCTTGTGCTAAGTAGAAGCCAAACTTATAACTATGCTTGGCCCCCTTAGCATCTATAAATTTAGCCTGGGGGTTTCCCTTATACTCATGCAGTCACCTAGCCTTGATGCATGCTGCTCTTGTTCCCTTTTCACATATATCTCTCAATAATATCATGTTACTTCTCCACATTGTCTCTTCTATTCTCTCATAGGTGATCCATACATCTTGCCTCCCCTCTTTATGTTTATGGTGATTCATTGCATGCAAGCTCCACAAGAGTTGTGTTTGTGTTGCATGGTGGTTAGATGTTGATGCATGCTCGCACATTCCATTGATTTATGAAGAGGTTATGAGGTTCTACACAAAATCTCTTATTGTTTGAGAAGAAGCACTGGGTTTTCCTTTCGAAAAGGGTTGCATAAATTCAAGGAGCTTGCATTCTCTTTGTTGTGGTGGTCATTTTGTGGAGTTGATTTGTGTCACATGGTGCATACATGCTACTCACATTTATATCAGTACATTGCAAAAAGTACAATGATACTGATGATTAGTCTCCAATAAAGAATTCAATTATATTTAACAATACTTGGAGGAAATCCATTGTAGAGTGTTTCTCGAAGTTGCCAACATCGTGTCTTCATGCCTTATATTTTCTAATGCAAACTTGATGGAGAGGTATACTGGCTGACATGCATCCATCCACAAACATAGCACGTTAGAACATGCACACTATGAATTGTGGGACTGCAAGCATCAATGCCGGCACATAGTTGTTATCCATGTCACTCGATCTAGATTAGCATAATCAAATCTTTGCATCTTACTATTCAATAGTAATCAGAGGTGGGCAATTAAAGATATGAAGAAATGCACATAAAATGTTAGTGAAATCCAAGTAATGAGTGGGAAACTCAAGTAAACCATAAATTTGGGTATTCCAACCAAGTCCAAGGGAATTTCCAAGGTCAAAAAATCCAAATATACCCTCAATATACTAATACCTTTCTTCGATCTCTTATTGGCACTTTCCAATTATCAATATCACTACTAAATGTATGCACACATCAAATATGCCAAGAACATCCTAAATGTGAATGAATATAATGAAATCGAACAAAAAATTCATAATATTCATAAGTCAGTATCTAATGAAATTTCAGTATACTCAAGATAAAGGATAAAATAATGACATGTCCATAGTGGTCCATGGGTATTCTCCTTGTTCTAACCAAGATCATGAATTTCAATGCCAATATCTCTATCCAATGTTGGCAATTACCATTTACACAATCATGGTCATGAATCATTCTTTCCTCTCTATATAATAAGGTGTCCAATTAAAGGGAAATTCCAATAATGAATAGTAACCCTTGTTACGCAAACTCAAATTCTATATAGATCCTTGTAAGCCCTATAAGTCCAAGATCTCAAATATGGTCATGTCATGATCTATGACTGGTAAGTAGGCATTTAAATCCATGGAAACATTTTATGGTATCAACATGCAAACATAAAGGTCTTATTTGTATGGATAAGAGTGGTAAAATGTTATGATTCTCTAGGGCCCTATGAGTGACTCCTCAGGATCAAGAGCCCTTGAACTCTATATATTACCCAGGAATCGGAGTATCTTCTTATCATTAGAACCACATATAGATTGACACACCTAAATAAGTCATGAACAAAGAGAAAATTTAAATAAACATATGTAGAAGGTATGTACTTGGAATATGTTAGACAAATAAGTTCTAAAAATAACTATGAAATATGAAATTCCATTTCCTTTTGGTCGTGGCCTTCTTAGGTACTCCCAACTACTTAAAGAAAAACCGTATGAAATAGTCAAAAACGTTATATGACCCTTAGAATCCTTACGCATCTCTTCTAGTTAGATTTTACCACAAACATAAGATATACAACATGCATAGCCCAAGGAAAGTCTGGGACTGTAATGTACTACAGAGAACAGCGTCATCATCAAGTGATACTACGTCGTCAAATAAAAGCCAAAAACCTTCTAACATGAAGAGGAAGTATCCCCCACGTCCTCTAACGTGCACCTCAACAGACTAGTTACTGCGAAGAGCTGTGAATTAGCACTAAACTGTCACTAATAAACAGAAGTCACATTGCCAATCTTAGATACAAAATCTCCAGATTCAATGTCCTTGAGGATGAGCCCGCGTTCCAAAAGATGAGCTGGCGATCCAACCCTGCAAGATCATGGTTGAACCATGCCATCGCGGCCTTTATAAAGTAGAAAAGCTTCTGAAGGGAGTAGGAGGCGCGCGTTGATTTGAGACCTTGTTTCAACCCCGAAAAGTGCATTTTCCCGCTGATAGAAAGACTATCTCGCTGACTTGAAGCTACCTGTTTGATTTGCAGGTTGAAACAATGGAGGAGAGAAGGAGAGTCTGATGGGTGGCCGTATGCGTAACAATCCTAGTGGTATGCTGGTGAAGATCTACCGGTGAAGATGCGGAGCGGAATGCCACCAAGTATGGAGCTATAGAGGCTCATGATTAGTTTCGAACGTGAGTGCCAGCTCAGATGAAACAAGGAATGACGCAAATAAGGTCTCGGTAGTCAAGCGCGGAGTATCACGACCAAATTCAACCTTACTTGACTAACTTTTGGGCTGATGGCGCAGCAAACTGGTAATAAGGCGATGATTTGGCCCGTGCCAACTGACTTTTACGTGCAGTAGCTCGCCTTACTAACCTGTAGACCCGCCCTAAGGCTCACCTATTCTGTGACGTCTCCAGTAATCTCTGGCATGTGCAGTGGAGACGTGGATGTTGTAGTCCCAGTGAGCGGGGCAAGATATTCCGTCGGAGGATTGGAGCTCCCTGGATTGTGTGTCGTTCTTGACAGAGTCTGCAAGTTTAAGTGTGGATCGTATCTCTAAAGCTACAAAAGTCTTTAAACACTACTCTTCTAGGATCTTAGAAGAAGATCCCCTGCTAGCCATGGTCATTAAGGTGCAAACCGTAGTCTAAGGTCTTCAAAGCAAACCTTCATCATCTGCCATTAATGGATACAATTCGTAATGGACAATGTGGTCCCTAGACCACGTTTTAAATGGCCAAGGAAGGCTTACATTTCCCAAGTACTATATGTCCTTAGACATTATTAATGATTTATCCTTACACATCGGATTCTCTTCAAAAAATCAAGTATTCCTCATGACTTTAAAAGCTAGGAAATACCAACTCCACTCGCAGGCATAAGAAATCAATAGGTTTTCCTTTCAATGACATGGGATCCAAGTCAATATTGTTTGCATGGGTTATCCAAATATCGATAACTCCAAAATCACAAGCATCCTGAAGGGGATGTGATCTTTGGTTGACCTATCATAAGTAGAAAAGATTCCCATAATCTGGTGTACTAAAATTTAAATTCTTAGAGTCTTAGCAAAATCTCAAAAACACAACATTCCCAAAGGGGATAAGTGTGTGTGTCAATAATTGTCATCATTATCATTACTGTCATTATCATTAAAGTATTGATACACCCCAAGCAGTGCAAGGGTCCCCAAGTGTGTGTGTGTGTGTGTGTGTGTGTGTGTGTGTGTGTGTGTGTGTGTGTGTGTGTGCACATGCACACACGTGCGTGTGTGTGTGTGTGTACATATATGTATATATACACGTGCGTGCATGCACACACACACACATACATACATACATATTTTTTTTATGAAACCATAAATGCATACATACATACGTATGTACGTACATGTATGTATGTATGGATGCATGTATGTGACATATAGTTGTCACCACTAGCTACCAGACAGAGAGGGCTATGTGAGAACAAGTGATGTAGAGTACCACTAACCTTAGCCACCCAAGGAAAATTTCTGTAGCTCCTGCAATATAGCTTCACCAAAGATGAGCCAAAACCTACCCTGTAATACTCCTCAAGCATGTATGCACCATGTGACATGAATCAGCTCCAAAAAACAACCACCACAATGAAGAGAACAAGTGCTAGCTACCAAATAGAGAGGGCTATGTGAGAACAAGTGACACAGAGTACCAACCTTAGCCACCCAAGGAAAATTTCTACGGCTCCTGCAATATAGCTTCACCAAGATGAGCCAAAACCTACCGCGTAATACTCCTCAAGCATGTATGCACCATGTGACATGAATCAGCTCCAAAAAACAACCACCACAATGAAGAGAACACTTGCTTGTTGCATCCATGCAATCCTTTTCAAAAAGAAAACCCTGTGCTTCTTCTCACATGACAAGAGATTTTGTGTAGAATCTCACAACCTTAGAATACACCGATGGAAAGCACAAGCGTGCATCAACACCCAAACACAGCATAGCACAATCACAAATTTCCATAATCATGATCTACATGTCAGCACAAGAGAATAGTGCATGGAGGCAAGATCTACATGTCACTACAAAAGACAATAGTGCATTAAGAAGCAACATGATATTGATATATATGCATAGAATCAAGAAATTACAAGGGTAGAGCAACAAACTGTGCTCAAAGCTAAGCGATACAAGGCTTGGGAGAGTAGGAGTAGGGCGCATCAAGGCGGGGCGATTGCATGAGTATAAGGGCAATCCCATGGCTTAATTTAAAATAATTTGTCACTAGCTTTTCTAAAAAGAAGATCCTTTCCACAAAAATCTAGGTAGCACTGCATAAAGCGAACCTTTGACCCAATATATCATAGATTTAGATCTCAATGTCTTTAAAAATGTTGTAGAAAAAAATTTCAAGTTTTCAAAAAAAACATTTCTACCTCCACGCCCATCCTATTTTTTCTACCTCCACACCTATACTATTTTTCTTCCTCCATTATTATCCCATCCCAAACATGTTACCACCCTCTAGAACCTTCATCAATCACTATCCATCTGATATGTCTCAAATTACCTCCTATAATCCTACCATTTCCTGCTACCTAGGACAAAATCTAGGTTTAAAAAAACCATGCATCATGGTAGCCAATCCCCCATAAGATGGTGCATTTATGTACCATCACCAAAACTTGTACTTGATTCATTAGTTCACATCAAGTCACATCTAGATGCATGAATAAAACACTTACCATGGGGTACTCCTCCTTCTATCGTGCCCAACAAGACAAATGAGTCATCACAAGCATTATCTTAAGGACCAATGATCATTGTTTCTACCTGCATATCCACATCTTTGATGAGATTTATAAATACATCTTCACTTGGAACCTACTCAACATGCTATGAAGAAATAAGAGGTGTCCCCATAATGTAAAACATGAATGCTCACAAATGTTCCTCACAAGCTTCCAAAAACACTTACATCTGTCCATCAAGACTTGGTACCATAGCTGCAAATTGTCCTTCATCACCACACATAGGGAAGTTGGTGTAGTCAAGATGAAAGGTATAAATGACATCTTCATATATTTTCAATTTAAAGTCCTCAAAAAATATATAGATCTTACTTCATCCAGAAGTACATTAGTCAACCAATTGAACCTCACTATTATGCACAACTCAAGATAACAATGCATTGTGCTTCTGAATTGAAATATCTTCCACTCCACTCCCTCTACACACATAATACAATCACACCATATCCATCCCATGCAACTTACCTTTTGTCACCCCTGCAAAGGGGACACTTGCATTTGACAAATTCCTTTCCCAACCTCACAATTGCATCCAACTGAAAATAACAATGTGGGTTTCTTCTAAATTGAAATATTCTCCACTGCATTGCCTCTATATGCATGACACAATCACAATGTGCCCATCCCAGGTAATGTACCTCCCATGTATAATTGAAACTATTATTGTAACCCTTGCAAAGGGGACATGGAAAAACCCATTGCCCATCCTCTTTGTTGCATTACTTTAAATAATAATGCATTGTGCTTCTAAATCAAAATATCTTCCATTCCACTCTCCACACACAATACAATCACAAAACACCCATCCCAAGCAACTTATCATCCATGCACAATCTAAAAAGCTGCATGCCATCAATAACATGGCATGGATTTGGTAATGTGATGTGGCATCCACACCCATTGATAAAGGGAGGGATTTGTTGACCATTTACAAGCTTTCATGGCATTCCCCCCCCCCCTTTCTCCTTTAAAAAAAACCCCATCAGCTTACTGATGGTTGGCAAACCTAACCCACCCAAGAAACAAAACAAGCCACATGAGCTTATTAATGGTCTATAAGCTAACTTGGGATGCCATGTCATGTTACTGCTGGGGGGTGTATATGCCAACCATGGTCAAGCTAAGGTGGTAGTTTTTTTGGGGGCCCACAAAAAAAAATCCATGTTAGCTTGTCCATGGTCGACAACCCCCCTCCCAAAAAAAAAGCCATGTGAATTTGTTGATGGTTAGCAACCCCACCCCACCCCCCCACCCCAAATCAATAACATGACATGGCATGGAACATCCGCTTTTGTTGATGGCCAAAAATTTGCCTCTTCAAGAGTTTAACTATAAAAGAGTGGTGTGGAATGGAGCTAAACACTACATTGCACATTGCATGTCATCAGTGATGATGGGAGAGCCAGTTCAATAGAAGATGATGATGTTACATTATTTCAAATAGATGCTACTTCTTATTATTGTGTAGACATTATTGTTGGGATATCTCAAGGTGTATGCCTCAAGCACACCTTATGTTTCTATGTGTGAGTGCTAGAGGCACAGTTAGGTGCCCACAAGCAGTTAGGTGGTGGAAAAGCCACATAGGATGATTGAGTGAATCTAGGAGCAGATTGAGGAGATGATTGTGGAACTTTGAGGCCATCAGTGATGTCAGTGACCTTGTATGAGGTGCCTACTTAAGGACCTCTTTCTTCTTCATTTTATATGCAAGTATTCTGATTTTGTGTCAACTCTACTCTTTCCTTTCAGTATTTCAAGATGGTATCAGAGCCATTTGATCCCCCTTGAGCCCATTTTTGCCACATCATCATCTTCTTCCTCTTCTTCTTCTTCACCATCTCTCCCTCTTCTTCCAAAAATTTGCTTGAGCTTGTTCTCCTCTGATTCTCACCCATTTCCCACGCCCTTTCTGCTGGAGATCCCTCTTGTTGGGGCGAGTTTCGGGCTGGAAGAAATAAAGAATAAAACGCGCTGCTGGTCGCCATTGCATGAAAATCGTCGATTCTTCTTCCTGCAAGTTCTCTGCGCCTGCTCTGTCTTTGTCTAATTCCTTTTAGGGCAAGCTTCTCCATACCTAGAGCTACCTTGTGCTGAAATCTGAGCAGCAATGGCTGCATATTGAAGGAGAAAATAGAGAAAAACTAGTCGACTTTGTTCAAGAAGGTGAAGGCGACCTGACACATATTTTCGCCTCTTCTTCCCAGAGGATCTACTGTGGTATACCAGCTTTCTTTTGCCTTAGAAAGCCCCCTTTCTTTTGCTTTGAAGAGTGTGATATGAGCCCTCCAAGTTCAGCTCTCTAGTTTTGACAGTTTTGACATACCTTTGAAAATGATGCTACATAAAATGCTACTCTAGCATTTCTGGTCTTTTGAAGTTTTCAATAACTTCACTACAAGTGTTGCTTCAGTTTTGTTTTGACTTGCTAGACCTGGTTGTGATTGGAAAGTGTTTATTTCATTCACTTCTATGAAGCATGCAAAAAGTAGTATCATTGTTTGAAAACAAGTGCCTATACTTTGGAAGTATTTCAGTTCTTTTTGCCTTGTAAGAGAGATAGACACTGCCCAATATCTGGGTTAGACCCTCTCATGGCTACTTTATATAATCTTGAGAAGTTCAATGGAAAGGGCTTCCATACATGGCAAATGAAGGTAAAATTTGCATTGATGCGGGAGAACTTATGGGGACTTGTCAAACCTACTCCTGCCGCTTCTTCTACGGCCTCAAATGCTGGAGAATCTTCAGCTCCGACACGACCGGCAAGGGATCCAGCAAGAGAAGAAAAATCATATGGTATAATTGCTTTAGCTTTGGGTGATGATTACATACATCATATATCTGACTTGGAGTCTCCATCGGAAGCATGGCAAAAGCTAGATTTGATTTTTGGTGCAAGCTCTCACATATCTAAACTATCACTTAAAATCTCTTTCTTTGAATTAAAGATGGCAAGTGATACTACTTTAGCTGCTCATGTCAACTATATGCAGAGTCTTATGACTCAGTTAGCTTCTATCAACTCTCCTATCACCCCTGATGATGCTATGGCAGTACTACTTAAGAGTATGCCTAAAAGTTTTGATCACATTGTTAGCACTTTGAAGAATCTTCCCAATCCAAACCTTGAAGGCATTATCTCAGCTCTCCAAGAAGAAGAAAGACATATGGAGTTAAGGAAAGGCAATGACACTGCTTATATTATGAAATTCCAAAAGGGCAAGTATTCTCCTTGCAATCACTATGGAAAGACAAATCACCTTTCAAAGGACTGCTTCAAAGTTAATCCATGCAAGCACTGTGGCAAAAACAACCATAGTGAGAAGTTTTGCAGAGACAAAGCAAAGACAGAAAATGCAAATCTACTTACAGTGAATTTGCCTCCACAAGATGAGGCATCCCATGAAGATTATGCATTTTAAATCATCTCTATGTATGCTCCAGAGGAGGCCTCTTGTATGAGGTGCCTACTTAAGGACCTCTTTCTTCTTCATTCTATATGCAAGTATTCTGATTTTGTGTCAACTCTACTCTTTCCTTTCAGTATTTCAACAATTACTGGGTACTTTATGATAGGAAGATCATCTCCTAAAGTCTAATCAATTGATGTAAGAAAATTGATCTTAAAATCCATCCTATATCATCTCAACAAGGGTTAACTTTACAATGCTGGCAAAGAGGAGAACCTAGGAAGGTGTGTTATGCCATAGATACCATTTACATTATTAGAAAAGTTCACAAACATATAGCAAGAGGGTGAACCCACAATAATAAAAATTATCTCGGCAAGCTACTCATGAGTCCAACACTAAGGAAAGAGGCATAAAACCATGTAAAGAAATGTGATGTATGCCAAAGAAATATCCAACCCCAACACGAGGATTTCAATCCCCTAACAATAGTCGTTTCAAAAACCCCATTTGAAAAATAGAAATTTATTTCATGGGACCTATACATTGATTTGCTAAGGGAACATAGGCTATGCACATTATTGTGGTCATCGATTACTTCATCAAGTGGGTAGAATTGAGAGTAGTCAAAAAAGAAAATGCTAAAAGCACAACAAGTTTTCTTTATGAAAATGTGATCATGAAATATCAATGTCTAATAGAAACCTTGCACATTATGTGGCCATTGATTATTTCATCAAGTGGGTGGAATTGAGAGTAGTCAAAAAAGAAAATGCTAGAACCACAACAACGTCTCTTTTATGAAAATGTGATCATGCGATATCAATGTCCAATAGAAACTATGTCAAGTAGAGGCACACATTTCACCAATGAGATAATCAAGGAGGTTCTAGCTACCTTTATGTCCATTCATAGAAGAAGCAAACCCTAATACCTCGAAGGTAATGGACAAGTTGAATCTACAAACAAAACATATTATGTGATGTTCACACCAAATTAGTTAAAACTACAAACAAAAATATATCATGTAATTTCCTCACCAAAATAGTGGAACCAAAGCTTTTCAGTTGGGCACAAAGATAAATGCATCCTTATAGGCATATGGACTACATTCAAGGTCAATATAGGGTTTATGCTAGGATTGGTGTATGGTCTTGAACAAGTGGTCCCCCTACATGTAGCACTGCAGGAATTTCTAAGAGATTAAGATTCCTCAAAGAAAGGCTATACCAGATAGAGAAACACATAGAGACAAGATTAAGGGCCTACCATGCCATGTTAATAGAGTAGAAAACTGAAGAAGGAATGTAGGGTTTGCAAAAAACCTCAAGGATAGGGAAGTAAAATAATGCAAACGAGTTTTTCTCTACAACATGCTCAAATATGCAAATCAATGGCCTTACAAGATTTAAAAATTGTAATTGGATCAGAGTTGTTGGATCAAGTCCAAATTACTGCAATGACCAATAGAAGTGGACTCTAGTGCTACTATGACAACTACAAGAAATAATGATAATGGTAAAGAGACCCAGGAGTCCAAAATCTTCACTAGATAGGATTATATTATTACATGAGCAATCATTTGCATATTGGGTAGGCATGGTAAGTAATCTTCATTGCTTAGGAACTTAGTTATATGTTCCCGCTGTCCTAATAAATTCCCAACAATAAGCTATAGGGGGTATCCCACCTTACTAATCATGCATAGAGCACTCACATAGTTTCGTGCACAATAAATAGGATTGCACTTATAAAAGACCCATATAGAAAATGTTTCATTCCACATTCATTGCACTATCATTTACAAAGCATTATGAAATAGAGAAATTGAAAGCCATTTTGCGACTCACAAAAGGGACATGCACTAAGATAAAAGAAAAGATCACAAACAATTGTAGTTGATCCATGCTTCCAAATGAAGATCCACAAGTAGACAAGTTCTAGCACAAAGAGAAAATCCAAATTGACACAAAAGAAAAAAGACTTGAAGCTCCATAATTTAAAATCTTTGTGTCAAGGAACTGCATCGTCAACCCTGAGATCCATCCTATAGTCAAATGCTTGTAGAGAAACAAAGTCCAAGAGCACCCAAAGCAGATCCTCCCAAGGGCATCATCAAAATATTGTGGTATTGTGTGCACGAACAAGGATTAAGAGATGTCCCAAGAAGATTGGAAAGAGATGCAACCATCACAAATGGACTTAAAACCAATAGGCGTACAAAGGAAATAATCATTGCAACAACAAGAAGAAAACAAGCAATTCCATAAAAGACATGGAGGAGAAAGCACAACATGCACTATAGTTAGTGTGGCCCTACGTTTACCATCTCAAAGGCTACATAGGAATACTTGAGTCTAAGGGATTCCAGGAATTTCTAGCCAACTTTAAATCTGGGCATGTTGTTCAATTCATCAAGTCTTGTTAGAGCAGGAAAAACCCGGAAGAGAAAGTATGTCATAGTCATGTATCAAGAATATCCATATAATTCAAAAATAAGTAAAGTAAGTTGCATTCATGTTTCCCATTCCAAAATATAAGTATGCCTCAAGACCTCTACATGCAAGGTTATTAAAAGTGCACAGCTAGTTCCTACCTAGCACAAAAGCACAAAATAATGGAATGAAGCATAACATGAATCCAAAATCCTATTCATAAAGAAGATTCTTTGCAAAAGACTCAATACAAGGGGAACTAAGAGAGACTTCATATCGATCAAAACTCTTATTTTCATCAGTTGTGAAGTGATGCAAGACTAGACTAGGCACGTGGTATTAGTGTTGTTGAAAAAGCATGTGTCAACCAATTACAATGACAAAAGCTATATGAATCATCTATCGAGATAATTCATTGACACATGGCTATACCAAGACGAAGCCTCCATATCAACCTCACCATAGGCAATGGAAGATATGGGATCGTTTACTATCATTTCTATGGGAACTAGCTACTCTCAATGGAATCCAAGGGGAATGTATTAGCAAGAATCCCACAAGAATAGGTGAATCTATGTAGATGAAAATGAGCTCAGGACATAATAATGCAACCTAGTTCAGAATTGCTACCAAAGAGCCACCACAAAATGAGGTTAGAGAGCCAGTGCCAAAGGCAATATTGGTTCACATATGACTAAATGTGTGAGACATTGAACCCACCCTATGTGAACAATAATGAATAGCTCAAAAGAAAAATGACACGATTTAGAATTACTACCACGAGCCACCAACATAGAGCTAGAAGTAATAGACAATACACCCACCCATGTGGGTGAAAATGAAGAGCTCAAAACAAAAATAATACAAATTAGTTCAAAACTGCTATCACAAGATCCATGACAAAATGAGGAGGTTAGAGAGCAAGTTCCAAATGCAACATTAGTTCACATGGAACTAGGTGTGATAGACCTAAAGCTATTGGTCCAAGAGCATATCAGTAAAAGAAAACAGACCTCTAAATTCATGAAGTAAGTTGACACACAAAGTAAGGGATAGGATCCCACATGGATGCATGGGAACCATTTTTAGCAATAGTATAGGAAAGGCAACCTACTAGTTCAAATTAAACACCATCACAATCAATAGATGCAAAACCATTCAAGTATGGCATGAGAAGAGAAACAAAGGGAATGGGAAAGGCAAGTGGCAACATCCCTTTAAAAGAAATTGCAATAAGTAGAAAGAGAGGGATCCTAATACTTAACGGGAGCATGTCCAACAAAAATAATCAAGAAATGCATATGTAAAATGCTCTAGCATAGGGTATTAGAGGTGTAGGACCAGTAACAATAACAACAACCATACAACATAATCAACGGAAGCTCTTTGAGGTATTAAGGAATGAGGGAGCCATAAAATATTCCATCCACCAAATAGAAACTCTTATGTGTAAAAAGGAACTCATGTAATTCCAAAAAGAGTTTATTATAGAAAGTGGAAACGATAGATGCAAGCTAGGATGAAAACAACAAGTTGTAGGTGAGCTTGAAGGACCACAAACTCCAAGTATAGGAATGGAAAGAAATCAAAGAACAACTTAAAGATTCCATTTATGAGACATTGATGTTCAATCCTTGGTGTTCATATAGCTTTGAGGACTAGATGATCAACTCTCAACACTATCAGTATCTCATTAATTCAATAGACTCAAACTTGCCTACACCTCTACAATATTAGAAGTCAATTGTCTCAAATCTTAAACAATAGTTGTTAAATGGAAATAGTGAAGACCTAGAGGATCCAGTATAGGAAATATTGCTGCAAATCACCACAAAACTATACCAAGTTCTTGTTCAATCCCTTATGAGAGAAGACAGTGTTGAAGGTTGAGTGTGAATCCAATCTACGCAACTACAAATTAAACTCCTAAATGCACCACCCACTCTCAATTGGGAGAGTCCCATTGGTGAAACGGCTCTAAGACACATATGCCAACTCATAAAAGAGAATGATAAGAATGTGCTATGGCTCTCGGTACATGTAGGACTCATAAGGATGAAGAAAGATGCTATAATGGTATATGAATATCTATTTTGGGGAGTCCTCCTTTCAAGCTAGAACCTAGTTTTTTCTTTTTTTTGCAAAAACCATCATCCTCATCCACTTGGTGCAATTCCACATCACATCCAATGTTGCCACTAAGCATGCAAACCAAGTACAAAAATAAATTATTCCAAGAATAATACATGGTGTATCTCAAATGTGACCTACCCTACCTTGCCATGCTCTTTGCCAAATTGAAATCTATCACTAATTCCTTACTGTCCCAAGTAATACACCACGTACTATTTGAGAAAGAATACAGGGTGTATCTCAAATCTAAGCAACCCTATTTTGCCACACTCTTTGCCAATCTTTTATATCCCTCCCTGGTTCTTTACCTTCCCCAAAACCAAAGCCAACCAATATTTGTTATCCCACTCTTTTCTCATGAATACCACCATTTTCAACTAACCCAACAATCCCAATCAAATCACCCGATAACTCCTAACCTCCTCTTAAATCTTGATACTTAATCCTACCTTATAGAATTATCAAGAAGATGAAGCAATTCGCCCTTCCTCGACTTCCCCTATCCATACCACACCCTAGCCACATCTTCCTCAATCTATGTTCTCAATACAATCTTTGCCTGTCACTGATCACCTCATCGACTCCCATGAGACTGCCACTACCTTAGATGCTTATTGAGCTATTACCAGTTGGAGGAAATGTGGACTATACTTCTAAACAATATCAAGATTGTCATGACCCAAATCAAACACCCATAAGAGAATCTAGCACTAAAGCAAATTAGTTAGAAAGGATACTACTACCTAATAATCCCATTAAGTTTTGGAAAAGATACCCGAAAATGAAGACTAGAGGAAGATGGAACATCAAGTGTACTCCAATGAACATCCATTATGAGCAAATAATAACAACCCTCATGCACAAACTAGATCCATAGCAAAAATGGAGGAGAGCAAATATGGAGGAATAGTTCAAATTAAACACCATCACAGTCAATAGATGTGAAACCATTCAAGTATGGCATGAGAAGAGAAACAAATGGAATGGGAAAGGCAAGTGGCAACATCCCTTTAAACAAAATTGCAACAAGTAGAAAGAGAGGGATCCTAATACTTGACGGGAGCATGTCCAACAAAAATAATCAAGAAATGCATATGCAAAATGCTCTAGCATAGGGTATTAGAGGTGTAGGACCAGTAACAGTAACAACAACCATACAACATAATCAACGGAAGCTCTTTGAGGTATTAAGGAATGAGGGAGCCATAAAATATTCCGTCCACCAAATAGAAACTTTTATGCATAAAAAGGAACTCATGTAATTCCAAGAAGAGTTTATTATAAAAAGTGGAAACGATAGATGCAAGCTAGGATGAAAACAACAAGTTGTAGGTGAGCTTGAAGGACCACAAACTCCAAGTATAGGAATGGAAAGAAATCAAAGAACAACTTAAAGATTCCATTTATGAGACATTGATGTTCAATCCTTGGTGTTCATATAGCTTTGAGGACTAGATGATCAACTCTCAACACTATCAGTATCTCATTAATTCATTAGACTCAAACTTGCCTACATCTCTATAATATTAGAAGTCAATTGTCTCAAATCTTAAACAATAGTTGTTAAATGGAAATAGTGAAGACCTAGAGGATCCAGTATAGGAAATATTGCTGCAAATCACCACAAAACTATACCAAGTTCTTGTTCAATCCCTTATGAGAGAAGACAGTGTTGAAGGTTGAGTGTGAATCCAATCTACGCAACTACAAATTAAACTCCTAAATGCACCACCCACTCCCAATTGGGAGAGTCCCATTGCTGAAACGGCTCTTAGACACATATTCCAACTCATAAAAGAGAATGATAAGAATGTGCTATGGCTCTCGGTACATGTAGGACTCATAAGGATGAAGAAAGATGCTATAATGGTATATGAATATCTATTTTGGGGAGTCCTCCTTTCAAGCTAGAACCTAGTTTTTTTTTTTTGGGCAAAAACCATCATCCTCATCCAATGTTGCCACTAAGCATGCGAACCAAGTACAAAAATAAATTATTCCAAGAATAATACATGGTGTATCTCAAATGTGACCTACCCTACCTCGCCATGCTCTTTGCCAAAATTTTGAAATCCGTCCCTAATTCCTTACTGTCCCAAGTAATACACCACGTACTATTTGAGAAAGAATACAGGGTGTATCTCAAATCCAAGCAACCCTATTTTGCCACACTCTTTGCCAATCTTTTATATCCCTCCCTGGTTCTTTACCTTCCCCAAAACCAAAGCCAACCAATATTCGTTATCCCACTCTTTTCTCATGACTACCACCATTTTCAACTAACCCAACAATCCCAATCAAATCACCCAATAACTCCTAACCTCCTCTCGAATCTTGATACTTAATCCTACCTTATAGAATTATCAAGAAGATCAAGCAATTTGCCTTTCCTCGACTTCCCCTATCCATACCACACCCTAGCCAAATCTTCCTCAATCTACGTTCTCAATACAATCTTTGCCTGTCACTGATCACCTCATCGACTCCCATGAGACTGCCACTACCTTAGATGCTTATTGAGCTATTGCCAATTGGAGGAAATGTGGACTATACTTCTAAACAATATCAAGATTGTCATGACCCAAATCAAATACCCATAAGAGAATTTAGCACTGAAGCAAATTAGTTAGAAAGGATACTACTACCTAATAATCCCATTAAGTTTTGGAAAAGATACCCGAAAATGAAGACTAGAGGAAGATGGAACATCAAGTGTAGTCCAATGAACATCCATTATGAGCAAATAATAACAACCCTCATGCACAAACTACATCCATAGCAAAAATGGAGGAGAGCAAATATGGAGGAATAGTTTAAATTAAACACCATCACAGTCAATAGATGTGAAACCATTCAAGTATGGCATGAGAAGAGAAACAAAAGGAATGGGAAAGGCAAGTGGCAACATCCCTTTAAAAGAAATTGCAATAAGTAGAAAGAGAGGGATCCTAATACTTAATGGGAGCATGTCCAACAAAAATAATCAAGAAATGCATATGCAAAATGCTCTAGCATAGGGTATTAGAGGTGTAGGACCAGTAATAGTAATAACAACCATACAACATAATCAACGGAAGCTCTTTGAGGTATTAAGGAATGAGGGAGCCATAAAATATTCCGTCCACCAAATAGAAACTCTTATGCATAAAAAGGAATTCATGTAATTCCAAGAAGAGTTTATTATAAAAAGTGGAAACAATAGATGCAAGCTAGGATGAAAACAACAAGTTGTAGGTGAGCTTGAAGGACCACAAACTCCAAGTATAGGAATGGAAAGAAATCAAAGAACAACTTAAAGATTCCATTTATGAGACATTGATGTTCAATCCTTGGTGTTCATATAGCTTTGAAGACTAGATGATCAACTCTCAACACTATCAGTATCTCATTAATTCAATAGACTTAAACTTGCCTACACCTCTACAATATTAGAAGTCAATTGTCTCAAATCTTAAACAATAGTTGTTAAATGGAAATAGTGAAGAGCTAGAGGATCCAGTATAGGAAATATTGCTGCAAATCACCACAAAACTATACCAAGTTCTTGTTCAATCCCTTATGAGAGAAGACAGTGTTGAAGGTTGAGTGTGAATCCAATCTACGCAACTACAAATTAAACTCCTAAATGCACCACCCACTCTCAATCGGGAGAGTCCCATTGGTGAAATGGCTCTTAGACACATATGCCAACTCATGAAAGAGAATGATAAGAATGTGCTATGGCTCTCGGTACATGTAGGACTCATAAGGATGAAGAAAGATGCTATAATGGTATATGAATATCTATTTTGGGGAGTCCTCCTTTCAAGCTAGAACCTAGTTTTTTTTTTTTGGGCAAAAACCATCATCCTCATCCACTTGGTGCAACTCCACATCACATCCAATGTTGCCACTACGCATGCAAACCAAGTACAAAAATAAATTATTCCAAGAATAATACATGGTGTATCTCAAATGTGACCTACCCTACCTTGCCATGCTCTTTGCCAAAATTTTGAAATCCATCCCTAATTCCTTACTATCCCAAGTAATACACCACGTACTATTTGAGAAAGAATACAGGGTGTATCTCAAATCTAAGCAACCCTATTTTGCCACACTCTTTGCCAATCTTTTATATCCCTCCCTGGTTCTTTACCTTCCCCAAAACCAAAGCCAACCAATATTCATTATCCCACTCTTTTCTCATGAATACCACCATTTTCAACTAACCCAACAATCCCAATCAAATCACCCAATAACTCCTAACCTCCTCTCGAATCTTGATACTTAATCCTACCTTATAGAATTATCAAGAAGATCAAGCAATTTGCCCTTCCTCGACTTCCCCTATCCATACCACACCCTAGCCACATCTTCCTCAATCTACATTCTCGATACCAATCTTTGCCTATCACTGATCACCTCATCGACTCCCATGAGACTGCCACTACCTTAGATGCTTATTGAGCTATTGCCAGTTGGAGGAAACGTGGACTATACTTCTAAACAATATCAAGATTGTCATGACCCAAATCAAACACCCATAAGAGAATCTAGCACTGAAAAAAATTAGTTAGAAAGGATACTACTACCTAATAATCCCATTAAGTTTTGGAAAAGATACCCGAAAATGTAAGACTAGAGGAAGATGGAACATCAAGTGTACTCCAATGAACATCCATTATGAGCAAATAATAACAACCCTCATGCACAAACTAGATCCATAGCAAAAATGGAGGAGAGCAAATTTGTTCCAAGGAATAGTTCCAGGGATGTTTTTATCGAAGCTATACTTATATATTAATATAAAATGCTAGAGAAAGTTTATAGAGTTAGTTTTTCTAGTTTCATCATATTGATAGGACATATTGCAATTTTCTTTTGAACTTTGAAGAAAAAATTGTAAATCCTTGGAAAATTTTAGTTGTTTTCTCATAAAAGTTTCAAATCTTGGTGAATGTTTCAAACCTTTATTTATTAGGGCATACTCTTTTTCATCACCAAGGCCAAGATTTTAGTTGTTTTCTCACAAAAGTTTCTAATCTTGGTGAATGTTTCAAACCTTTATTTATTAGGGCATACACACTTTTGTCACCAATATAACAGTTTCATTTCTTAACGAAAGTAAAACGAAAAAATCATCCATGATTTATAGTTCTTCAAAGAATATCTTACATGAAGCACATCCCAATTTGGTGTAGCACTGTGCACACTTAGGTGGGATCCACAATTCATACATTTGAATGTTAAGCTACACCTCATTGGCCAAGAATTCATAGATTTTCCAAGGTGGAATAGTCAAGATAAGGAATGCTCGTAAGAGCACTAGAGCAATTTGCCACACAAATGCGTAATAGATTTAATCCAATTCTCAAGCATAGTTCCACATACAACCAACCATTAGTAACAATATTGGAAGGTGCCCCCAAAATTGACCAACAACTACCCATGCTTAGCTTCAATCCAAAAGACAAATAGATGCTATTAGCAAGCACTAGCGGCATCGTTCTACTTATAATAGAGGATGTCTCTTTGTGAGACTATTGGGAATTTGAGAAGTCCAAAACACTCTCCATTCCAGGATTTATCTCTAGAACATGGACAAGTAAGCATAGATTAAAAAATCCTCTTCACATGCTTGCATAGAGAGTGGAATCCGTACCACATTCATTGCATAGAAAGAGAATCTGTATCACATGTTTAGCATAGAAAGGAATTCAAGAACACGTATAATGATGTCTTAATGGAATGAAGCCCATAATTTTTGTGGCTGAGTGTTCATTTCACCTTTTATGTATCTTCTTGTGTCCGTGCTTGCTTGTAGTATCAATGTGTATTAGCATGCCCTTACCCTTGCATCCTCCAACCCTTCTCCTCCTCTCCCTTACCCTCCCCCACTCAAACTATTCTTCTCTCCTATACCCTCTCTCCCCTCTTCCCTCTTAACTAGCTCACTCAAGAGTCATTTCCCATGCTTTAAGCCTACATCTGCAACCACAAGACAACATGAGACCCTTTGCTACAACTATATCCATGCTTGCTTGTAGTATCAACGTGTATTAGCATGCCCTTACCCTTGCATCAACCCTCAACCCTTGCGCCCTCCAACCCTTCTCCACCTCTCGTTCTCCTCTCCCTCACCCTCCCCCACTACTTCAACTATTCTCCTCTCTTGTACCCTCTCTCTCACCTCCTCCCTCTTAATTAGCTCACTCAAGAATCATTTCCCGCACTTCAAGCCTACATTTGTAATTGTAATACGACATGAGACCCTGTGCTACAACTATGATCACTTATGCTACACTGATGCACCGAACGTATTTGTAAGTGACCAACACCTCGAAACTAAAAGAAAAAAGTGGCAACATGCAAATGAGACCCACCATGAGCACTGTTAAGCTTGCAAAGTGATAGAGATTTGTCATTTATGGTTATCAAGTTGGTAAGCCATGTGGTTGCAAGTACTAGTGAGTTAGTGGTGCATGCATAGCTCAAGTCTAACACATTTAGATGGTATTCCATATCTATTCCACCATATTTTTTGTTGTTTAGTGAGCCACATTGGTGTATTGAGTTGGTGGGAGGGGGCTTCAGATGACACTTCTACATATGGGAGTTCTACTTTTCTCTGCTTTTGTTAAAGTATCCTACTATGGGTAAAAGATCATTTGAAGACACATGCATGTTTCTTTGGATCATGTTCAATATGTCTTTTATAAATATTAAGTGAAGATATGTGAGTAGTTTTGAGATTCTATCAAATCTAAAATTTTGAATTTTGAGTAAAAAGATGCTTATTGCTTATACCGAGTATTATTCTTGTTTTAAGATCTATTTTTGGTGGAATCAAACAACTCACATAAAAAGCACCAATTTGACATACTTCAATAACAAAATGATATGCTTCATAGTTGACATTGGCTCAGCCTCAATACCCATCACCTCTTGTCCTTCGCAAAACCAAACTCAAAGCACACACAATGTAAGCAACAGTCATATTTTACCACAAGAGACTTCATTTGAGAAACCCTCAAAATACATGGGGATAATTTGTGTGCATGTTCATGTGCATGTGCATCAACACGCAAGCATCCATGTGCATGTCCGAACACATGCTAGTGTGTGCATGTTTATATGCATGCCATCCTCATGCATGTGTTACCTAGGTATGTATAGTGCACCTAAGACCTACATGTGCATGCTTGCCTATACATATATACAACTTTTACTACTCGTGTAGGCTTTTGAAGTGTGTTGTATCCCTTCTTGTGATACATGCAAGTCTATTGATGGGCCCTCGGGCTTTGGTTTTAATGTGACATCCCCCTTAAATGACTCCTTTTCTTCTCATTTTATACCAAAGCCGTGACATTCGCTCCTTGTTTTGTGAAAGTTGAACAATCATTTTGCCTCCCAGTACTTAGAAGAGGAAGCACTTGTACTCTTTTTGTGGAAATAACCTCCTTCATCAAAGAATCGTATGCTAGGTTATGTCCCTACTTCACATACGCACAATTGACATTCACAGCTTACCAACTGTTTTTACAAATATATCCAAACATTGCATAAGAACTTGTTGACTCCCTTGTGAACATGCGTCAATACCACTCCTATGCATGTAACAAGCATCATGTGTTGTGAACATGCGTTAATACCGCTCCTATGCATGTAACAAGCATCATGTGAAACTAATGTTAAATTATCAATCGTCATTAATCGCAATAATCTTTGAAAACACGTTTGTTTATCATTCTTTTTTGTGCCTCTAATGTCCATGATATTACCAAAATAACGGAGTCCAATCTTTCAAAAGAACATTTGAGTAGTTCACTTACTTGGGATCGCTCTTAAATGGCAAAATGAAACAAGCACGTGCCACAAACCTATGTAGCCATGCAAGATCAATCTATTGCACGTAAAATACTCCTAGCTTTATTGCTTTTTATAAATTGGAATAAAAAGCAAAGAATAAAAGGTTTCAAACAATGTAAGTGACTTTGGAAAAGTTAGAGAATGAACACTCAAACAAAAAGCTAGTCATTTGGTTTGCTAGACCAATGTGTACTAGAGCTTTTTTAATTGGCAAAGAACATCCTTGCTTGGAAAAGCAAGTTTACTACCAATAATGATGATTATCCTATGGTCTTGAATGTAAGGAAGAAAAACCAAAATACATAGGAAAATGGCATGCCTATTCAAGGAAACTATACAATAGATCCTAAGGCTAACATGGATAACCTATAGGATGAAATGAATTTGTTTAAAGGAAAGAGAGAGGGAGAGGGATAGAGAAGGGGGGGGGGGGGGGAAGGTAAGGGGGTGGTTATGGGTCTAATTAGCATTGCTCAAAGAGATCAAAATTATTGAAGGATAAGGAAACTCACATACATCAAAATTGAAAACCCATAGAATCTTTTTAGATCCAACCTAACATGTAGCACTCAATTAACTAAACAAAATCAACTAGAGCTAAAACTAGAGGTCACATGACATAGTCGTCAAATAGCAAGCATTCATAATGTTATCAGGAAAGGTTGAAAAGCTGGGAGAGCAACAGAGGTGAGTTGTCCATTGTGGAAAGGTAGCATACATCAAGAATTTTATAATTAAAATCACGAATAGTTGCCTAATCACTGTACCATGCAAACACGAAAGTCTTCATCCAACCAATGATCCATAATTAGACCCCCCAATTCTAACAATGACGCGCCTTTTAAAATCAAGAAGAATGGTAAAACATCTTACGTTGGAGACATGTGGTGTATCTCACAAGGAAAGCCCACGTTAGACTATCTTAGAAGTCTTCTAGGAGCACTACTAAAAAATGGAAAACCATAACGATGACTTATCCTAGAATAACCATCAATGCTAACCTTTTTCTGGCTGCAATTTGCAGTTGTCCTTACAAACATGTGGCTTCAAGTCACACATAGCCCTCCAGAATTTAACTGTTATGAATAAAAGAATTCATAAATATCAAGAGAACACTTCATCTCAGAAGTATGGAGCTCTTCTGTGGATTTTCAAAGCTGCCTAAATCTTACGGGCAGCTAGTCTCCAAGTTTGGAGACGTAAGTACAGAAACATTAGCCAGGTCATACTGTAACTGTGACTCTTGCTATTCGACCATTGAGATATAGATCTTTCTGTGTCTCGAATTGGGGCAAGTAGCCTCATAATCTTCTTCTATGAAGGTCAATACACATTTCCGGCTTGCTTTGCGTTCAATTATCCCGTGTCAATGTGGTTTTCACACGTTATGCTCAAGAGATGTAAGTAGCGAGTCAACCTCCTTTGATACATCCTTAGAAGAAAGCTGTGAGCTAACACGCATAGTCATTTTGTTCCATTCACTTTCTACTCGAAAGAAAATCCACTGGAATCTGCGAAGCATCTCAAGAGCGGTCATTAAGAACACTGTGATGTAATTATGCCTCAAATGAGCCGAGAGTTTGTAGGTCCATACACAACGAAGCAGTAGATTGCTCCCAATCGCAACATAGTAAACCTGACATTATGTCAAAGAACCACAAGAAAAGTAAAATATACTAATATAACTATTACCCTATCCAAGCGCACCTAGAGGATCATGCATGTGTTCATGGAAGGCTGGGAGATTAAGCTTTTCCTCATTCCTCACAAGTCAATTAATTTGTTACCACTTGGCATTCCTCTTCCCTTAATACAAGAAAACAGCATCACATAACAAAGAGTTCACCAGTTTGCATAAAGAGTCTGGACGTATGAGTTTCTCGTGCATCTCTTAAGACAATTACAAATTAATACTTCAGCAGTAGAAATCCTCCATTCATGAATGAATTGCTTAAATATTACAGAATACATGGATGAAAAGAAGCATACCCAGTGAGGACTGTAGAGCAGATTTGACCTCAGGAGTGGATGTTTGGTATTATAACTCCCTGACAAAAAGCTAAATAACATGGCACCACAACAGTAAGCATCTACCAGAATATTGGCTGTTCAAAAAGCATCGAACTGGATATTGGTAATGACGGGGTACAGAAAATAGGTGATTGCAAAATACACAAACCTCAGATCCCAATCACGTGTTATATCCCAGTAGAAAGAAAAGCATGAGTTGATCAGACCAGAAAACAACCAAAGCGGCCTGTACAATCCTTCCCAAAGCTCAGTCACAACGTGATACTTAAGAGCTGACAATAGGATGACAGGAAATGCTGTTGCATACTTCAAAGCTGCAAACATGCCCAAACAAGCCAGAAAGAGATTTAAATTCAGTGGTAATTTGCCTTTGCACTACTAGGAGTGACAGAATACAACTCTAAACAAATCCATTTGTTCAAAAAGATGTCTAAAAAAGACAGCTGCAGTAAAAACCAAAGAACCCCTGAATCTGATAAAGATGATTTGAAGATACTACATCAGCCCCACACTCTTGTTTTGTAGCTCAAAATAAGTTCTTATCAAGACAGAAGACATTGACCACAAAAACAAATCCTTGACTGACACATCTCATAGAGATTTGTAACTTTATCTGAGTAAAACCTAGCTTCACTTTACAAGCTGTCTTTCAATCACCCCACCTTTATGCACGCCTCCACCCTTATGTATTCAATATCACTATCTTACTAGGTGTCCTTGTACTGTCCGAAACTCCTTCAACTGACCATTGGCAAGTTGCATAGCTATTCACATAGCAATACATCGAAACTGGGTTGCATAATCCTTGCTCTGCTTCTTCCTGTTTAGGCAGGCAGCATTGTGCCATCACGTGAAAACAGGAAGAGTCTCCCAAGAAGCCCGTTCTATCAGGTGTAATTGTGTAAGTGCTTTTCAATTACATCACTATTGAGCATATTGCCATGCCTTGGCCAGGTAAAATACTCAGGTCAGACTTGTTTTTGGACAGCTTCATGTCTACACCAAACAAGCTAAAAAACAAGTACTACCCCGGCGGCGCTCCTCTTCACGATATTGCCACGTAAGGTTTGCTCAGCCTTTCCTTATGATGATCTGAAGGACAGTGGGAGTAAAAATTGCATATCATAGGTGACATCGCGCTTTGTTGCTTGGCATTCAGGCAAATAGCAAAGTCGTGTGAATCCAACCATGAATATCTGTTTTGTCTTGTCCATGCATTGCGTGAGATAGGTGAGCTTCATTAGCTACCTTGCTGGAGTTCTGCAATATCTAATTGTTTAGGCGTTTAGAACTCAAGGAATCGCAATTAATCTCAATGTATCCGTCTAATGAATCCTCCAAGCAGGTCATGAAGATGCTCATGTTATCAAATTAGCAAATGCAGTGAGGATGATACTTAAGGGGTCTCAAACAAGTGCTAGTTGCGGGAATTTTTATCAGAGTACAGTCCTCCTGTTCCAGCTGGAAAAGATGAACTACCGAGAGCTTCTACAAATCACATACCACCTGATGTGTTGCTGTTGAGTGGCCTTAGTCACGTGTCTGCTGCCCAATGCTACGGCCCTCATTCGCAGTCTATGCAAACAAAATTCTTGCACTCACAGGATTCCTCCATCTATATCGATTCTGCAGCTCTGCCATAAATCATTACAATAAGCGATCGTTTTCTAGAGCTTTGGATCATTGCATTTGTTCGCAGACTTTGCAGTTATACAACAAATCACAAGACTATAGTTCTCTTCGCATTGAAAGAAGATGGATTTAGCATATGTCCTTGAGACGTACACCAGCCTCACCTCAGCCGCTGCTGAGCCGTGGCGCAGTTCAGCAATCTTTCCCATCACATTGAGATATTGGAAACTTGTTTGGCACTTTGTCGACTTTGAGTGGAGTGGGGAAGTGAACGAGGGTACATATGGAGCGTAGAATTTCCACAAGAAATGCCTGCACTTGAAATTTGCAGTAAGTGAAGCGTGATAAAGAACTTGGAATGGAAATTGTAGAACGCTTCTGATGAAGGTGATGAAACTGCAGAGCAAGATCGGCAAACTTCGTCACTACGAACGCTGTTTTCCACTCTATATAGCTTGCTAGACGACTGGAAATTTTATGCTGCAACACCAGTCTGAAAGAGCCGCCATCCACATAGTTCTTAGCATCATGCACTGCGCCTCGGGAATTGTCTCGAAAGGCTTGGTTATTGTGAGGTGAGCCAAGGTTGACCTTTGTTATAGCATAGGATCAACCCACAGTGACAAAATACAATTTAAGCTCAATGCAAACATTGGCATGGTTGATGGTCAGTCCTCCTACGCTTGAGAAACGTCCTTCCACAGCCTTTTGTGATTGGTTGGCACCTTCTATTTATCCCCTCATTTGAACGGTATAGAAGAGACGACTGGTAGCTTAAGGCGTAAAGATCCCAAAGATCTCCAGATTTTAGGCGAAAATGAAGACATGCCAGTCTTCATCTTGCTTTAATGGTGTTTGAAGTCTATCAACGCAACTCTGCCAGTCTTCTTCATGCTCCAAGAACACATGCACCTTCGGGACAATCTACTCATCATAAGTCACCAATTTTGAATTTGCATAGTCGCCTCTTTGTTTGCAAATCAATCTCTTCAAGGTTACTTCACAGATTCTGAGTTTGCATACCACTTCTTCAAGGTTACTACAAGCTCTTGGAAGTGAGCCGCCATTCTTGTTCATGCTCCAAGAACACATGCGCCTTCGGGATCAGCTACTTGGAAAGTAATGGATCCTTGCTATCCTCTGGCTTTGAAGTGTGCACTATTGGTTTGGGGCTTCTCGTCTTATGTATAATTTCATGCTTTCCAAGATGTAGAGCATATTGACAAGATGGGGAAAGCCTCCTATATCTATTTTGTTGACGTCCATTTTGCCCAAAATCACATAATTTCATGTACCTCTCCAAGGGTTATATGCTACATGCAAGGTGATATGTGCAAAATGTAAATTCCTATGTGTTGTGCATATACTATGAATGCAAATTACTATGTGGGGAATGCAACTTGCTATAAACCCAAGGAAGGGCACGTTCCTTGGTCTTATAATTTTTGGAGAGGAAGCGTGCCAACTTTGTTGGAAATAGAGGATAGAATCACTCACACCTCACACTCCCAATCGCAGCTCAAATAACACTCAAAGAGAAGGGGAGAGAAAAATAGCAAAACTCTGATATATTCTTCCACAACAGTGGGCTGACAAAAGTTCAAGAGGTGAGCATACAAAACAGCAAAGAGATGCTGTACCAATATCTGAAGCTACTTCTCTCCCTGCGCGCTTGCCTGTGCAAGGCTGGTCTGTGTAGATGATGAGGAATGAGGGGGTGGGGTCTTTTTTTAGGCCCATTGCCAGGCTCTAAAAACCGACCAGCAGGGGGTCGGCCCCCTGCTGCAGCACCGACCTGTTGGGCTCCACCACCGACCAGGCTGGTCGGCCACTTGGAGGCTGATCTGGCCGGCTTGGACCAGGCCTATATAAAGGCCCATGTACCCAGCACATGGGCTGCTGATGCAGTCCACAGGCCCTGCCATTTGCTGCTCTAGGAGGCGCCTTTGTTGCTGCGCCATGTCTGCCCGCAGCGTGGGTTCCAGGCCAGGTGGGTCCTCTTGCTTTCCCCCAGCCCCCTATAGTCTCCTGCCCCCTTGTCCCCTCAAATCGGGGGCTCACAGGTGGGGCAGTGACATTCTAACAAACTCTCCCCCCACGCAAATGTGTGGTTATGTGCTAATGAGTGCAAAATACTTTTCAAATATCTAACACAACATCTATTCTCGTTTTCAATATTCAATTTCAAGCTCAATTTCAAAAAGTCCTTTATGCTGAATATAACAGTTGTACAAATCTTATAACCAAAGAACATAATGAAATCTTCTTTCTCAATACAGCTGCCTGCCCGGATCTAGTTTGCAACACCTTTAAGGCCAAGATGTCGCATTCACCAAAATTCAAGGGTGGGAATACAGGCTCCCCTTAAGTTCTGTTCTTCACACTACGCAAACTCATAATTATAGTATTGCCACTGTCTGACCATTCTTCCCCCTGGGCATGCTCACTATATAAGACGCCAAGGTGCCTATGAGTGAGACTGGTACACGATACATACTGGACATAGAATTATTTTTTCTCCATAGCTTTCAGAATGCACATACATTCCTCCATCCAAATTTACAGAGAGAGTTATCTCAGGATCACTCACGAACCATTCAAGGAATTTATGAGTGTCTCTCATTTCTCTGTACTTGGATCTATGAGTGTCTCTCATTTCTTCCTACTTTGATCCTCTCCTATGCCCTGCAACCCATCTCCTTCCTCACTCCCCCTACTTTACTCTACCTCCTGCAGGCTGCAAACCTTCTACTCTCTCTGCTACTCTCATCTACCCCTGCATCCCTTCTATTCACATACTTCCCCTAATCTGTCAACTCAGGTCTGTTCTTGAAACTTACTCCAAATCTAGATAAAAGTGGAGAACAAAAATCCTAAAACTCTCCACAATAACAACTGCTTGATTGGTTTTGCTGAGCTGAGCAGAACAGCCGTTGGTTAATGCATCGAAGGTGACTTGGATATTTGGATATCATATTTGAAACAGCCTTGTACGTAGCCATAGATTGCTCCATCTTGAACATGTGTTATTAATGATTAATGCAGAGTGTTACGGAGAAAGGCCTCTTACCATTAAAGATGCAGCTTCTGTCTTTCGTGTCACTATACTGCCGAAGGCATTGAAAAAAACGGCACAAGTAAGGAAGGGCTAAAATGCAAGGGATCCAAATAGAATGGCTTCCGCATGTAGACTCAGGTTCAAACCATGACAAAGTAGCAACCTGTTTACACCCATTCAAAATTAAAAATTGAAGAAAAGAACAACATAGTCGAGTGTTATAGAACATACAAATATACATTTATTTAAAAAGGTTAAAGATGAACAATTAGAAGAAATGTACTTTTTGAAAGGTAAACACAAATTTCTTGCTTGCTCTAAGAGAAGCCGACACCTTCTCATGCTGCTCATGTTCAGACTCAGGCTTCTTCATAGAGCAATTTTAAGTGAAAGAAAGGCCACACCGCATCTTTCCAGACCTAAAAATTTGAAGCTCATAACAATCAACCAAAACTGGAAATGAAGTCCTGGTTATAAGCCCCCTATCAGATTCTCCTCTATTCCCTCCCACATATCAGCCAAAAATCTTCCGTTTTTAACCTAGCTGTTCACGAGCAACAAGGGATAGAGTACGAGGCTAGCTAAAAAAAAGAAAGGCATACAAACGGACCTCATGTGTCATTTAAGAAAAATTGGACAGGTTTGACTGACACCTAAAACAATTCCCTTTCCTTCTTAATTAACGTCCACTTCTTTCCGTGCCAAAAGATTTCCTAAACCAGGACGGCAGATTTATTCAGCAAACGACAATATTTTACCCAGTATCCTAGGATAATGCATTTCTATTTCAATTCCAGCATCCCTGCAATTAAGATGCCTAGCAGAAGCAAATGCATCAAGGTATTGTTGAAGTTGTTGCATGGTAAAAATTATCCCTAGGAGATACCTTGGCTAAAGGCTGACAAGTCCGTTTCTTAGATTTTGAAAGCCGACTTTTCCATTCATGCACTTTTAACACGACAGCTGAAATTCAAACTTACCCCGCAGCTATCCTCCTGTTCAAGTAAATTAAATTATAGGAAGCAAACACAACAACTCCAGTGAGTCATTATAAAAATGCAAGATATGGCCTTTGTCGAAGGTGGTTAAGGAGCAAGGAGGAATGGTGGAAACGGAGCTACATCTCAAACATCATCCCACACACCAACCAATATGGCAACACTGAATCATAATCTAAGCATTCGACAGCTTAAAAAGAGCTTGCAGAGCTTGCCTAGGAGGCCACCTAATACAACAAAGAGATGAATACAAGACAACTCGCAAACTTCAGGTGACATTATGATCAAAAATATTATAATGGTGAAAGAGATAACCTAGCCAGGCCTTCTGGATACGTACTCTAGTGTCCATCATGGTATTTAGTACTTGAGCTCATTTAGATCTACGATAACTTTGCTTGAAATGAAAATATTGGCCAAAAAGAAGCATGCCACCTAAATGTACCCAAAGGGCCTTCAAAGGCCTCGCAATTAAGCCTTCTCAAAAAGCCAAGAAGATAAGAGTAGATCTTTTTAGGCAATGCTTACCTCCACAAGACTCAAACAAGATTCTACCACTCGACCGGAAGTGTCATAGAAATAATGTTTTTAGTCCCCCCCACACTAAGAAGCTTGAAGCATCAAGTTCTCAACTCAAAGCAATCTCATGACTAGAAAATTATCCCACACTAGTTTCCTTCAACAAACACTTGAGCCATTACAAGATTTTCAAAAACAAGAGTATTTCTCATTATTTTGCACATAGTTCACGTCTCAACTCAAAATCTCATGACTAGAAAAATGAAAACGAGGGAAACAAATTATCCCACAAATTGCTTGTTTCAACAATCACCTGAGCCATAACATCTCTCTCTCTCTCTCTCTCTCTCTCTCTCTCTCTCTCTCTCTCTAACAATCACCTGAGCCATAACATCTCTCTCTCTCTCTCTCTCTCTCTCTCTCTCTCTCTCTCACACACACACACACACACGCAGGCACGCAGACATAGGCACATGCAAACGCACATCCATCTATCTATGTATCTATGTCTACATCTACCTAGATAGATAGACAGATGGATATGCATGTGCATCTGCCTGTGTTTGTGTGTGTGTGTGTGTGTGTGTGATGATGAATATACATGTCAGATGTGGACTGATTATTCACAACAATTATATGATCACACTCCACTTTGGCTTTCTTTTGGTATCCCTCTGGATGACTTGCAGCTCTCTTTAGTCAGAAATTTACAGGTCAATCAATTATATCTTTCTCATGAAAAATTTCAGCATATGATCAAACTGGCTTGCAGGCCATTGCTATCCCATGCTCAGGAGGATCTGGACTTTGCATGGACCTCTTTCATACATCGTATTCAAAATGTCATTAAGGAATATTGAAGATGGTACATGGCAGAAACCAGACAGCATATCCAGTGGGCAAAATCATACAAGCAGTATTTGGTACAGATTAGTCATCAAAGATCTCTATCTGCTTCTGAGCAGCATTTATTGTCTTATGCTTCTTCCATAATTGATGCCAATGATAAACGCAAGCTGTCCAAATGGCAGATCAAGGCCAGAGTTAAACCTATGCTAGATAAGGGCTGTTCCTCTAAATCTTTTTTTCGGAACTTACATGCACATAGACAAAGCCAATCTATCATGAGGGTCAGGAAATCAGACGGTCTTTGGACCCAATCTCTCTCTCGACTAGAAAAACAATGTTTGGATCATTTTCAGCTTCTTTTTTCTCAGCCATCTTCTTCTACACCTCAGGTTGCATTGGCTCGTAACAGATTTACTGAGCTTGTTTCTCCTATTGTCTCCTTGCAAAAAGCCTCAATGATGGAAATGTCTTTTTCAGATGATGAATTGGATGAAGCCCTTAAGCTTTTGGGTAAACATAAATCCCCTGGCTGGGATGGTCTGACGGTTGAATTTTTTGAAGCCTTTTGGCCTGAATTGAAGGGTCCAATTCTGCAGTTTATTAATGTAGCCTGGCAGCACAACATCTTCCCTCAGCTTGGAAGCATGGTCTGGTTAAGCTTGTGCCCAAAAAACCTCTATGTGAGACTATGGATGACTGGAGGCCCATCACTTTGATGCCGGTCATATACAAACTGATTGCCAAAATGTTGGTACACCGGATGAAGGATATCCTTCATGATGGACTTCATCCCAGGCAATATGGTTTTGTTCCAAGACGGCACATACATGACAATATCTCTAACACTCTCATCGCAATGGAATATGCAAAATATTCAGATCAAGATGTGTTGGTCATGCAGGTGGATGTGGCGAAGGCATTTGATACAGTACAGTGGGATTATGTCTCTCAAATCATATTAAAACTTGGTTTTGGGCCAAAGCTAGTTACTGTCATTTATTAGCTTTACTCAAATTCCACTGCACAATGCTTTATAGGGAATCATTTGTCTGAGTCTTGGACTCTCGAACGTTCAGTTCGACAGGGATGCCCTCTCAGTGCTTTGCTTTATGCCATCGCTTCACATCCTTTGCTTCTTTATATGGATCACATGGTTGATACTGGACAGCTAGAGGGGCTTCAGATTTCTGGTTCACGACCTTTCATTGCACAGGCCTATGCAGATGATTCATTCTTCATGCCAAAGAACAGTCCATTGGAGATTTGCCTCTTGATGGATACCCTTTCAGATTTTGGGTTGGCAACTGGTCTTAAAATTAATTTTCAGAAATCAAAACTCCTGCCTCTCAAGCATTGTGATTGGCATGCTATCCTGTGGCCAGGCCAGATTATTCATCCGGAAAACATAGTAAGACATTTGGGCTATCCTATTGGCTGGAAAATCAACAATAAGCAACAAATGTCGTGGGTGTCAAACAAAATTCAGGACAAATTAGAATATTGGAAGATCTCCACATGGCCTCTGCATGTACGGCTTCAAATTGTCCAGTCTATTGTTCTAGCTTATGTCCAATTCTACCTTCCTCTATTACATTGGTCATCTCGAGATCTCACATCTTTTATGTCTCAAGCCATGGAGATTTTTTGGAAAACTAAGCTTCATAAAAAAGCTTTACGGTTGCTCAAAATGGACTTGCTTTGCTCACCAAGAATGCATGGTGGTTTGAATATAATAAACATCAAATATCATGTGTTGGCAAGAAAGATCACTATGCTCAAGACATTTTTTCAACAAGAGCAGCCTTGGTCTATCATGCTGGCAATTTTGTGTGGTCAGATGAGCACAAATGCTTATGGACATTGGCTAGTTGATCCATCGGAAGTAGTACTTGGAAAATTTCAAGGTAAAATCCCTGGTTGTTCATTTTCTAATTCCTTGATTCAGGACTGGAAGCAAGTACTCTCTCACATCAAATGGTCTCCTCATCCTGCTTCTATAGCTTCTTCACTCGAATTGGAAAGTATTCATTGGAGTGCTGTGTTTTCCTCTCCCCTTGCTGTTCAACAACCCATCAGAGCTTACAATCTTATGAAATTGGGTATCCGGTTCATTGATGACGTGGTAGATATGCAAGGAAATCTTCTCACTTTTCCAGTAGCATGTCGACAATACAATCTGGGGATGCATCATAGACCTATTTGGAAAGCTATTGCTGATCTCCTACTCCCTCTGGTTCCGATTCCGACATTGAATGTCAGAGACGGGCTTCAAGATTGGCACCTTCAGTCTTCAAGTCCAAGCATATCCTCTAGGCCTTTGCAGTTATTGACTTCTATAGCTTATCGAATGATATTACCTCCTCCCTGGATTGCCCATCATGCTAATTCTCTATGGCATCTGAACAAATCATTAGCCTGGTGGAAAGGAAAATTGCAATTGATACGGAAGTTGAAAATGCCATTGAAGCAACGACTCTTTCTATGGAGATGTATTGTTAGTATTCTACCAGTGGGAGTGAAATTGGCTCAAAGACCGATAGCTTCACCTCTTTGTCCAAGATGTCACCTTACATCTGAGAGTATTCCGCATTTATTGTGGTTTTGTTCATATTCCAGAGACCTTCTAGACAGAATCTCCTATTTCTTATCTCTCAAATTTCCAGCACACAGGTTCTACAGGTTTTTCTAGATGTATGGCAAACTATCAGCTTCTTTGTCACAGTATTCTCTCTTCTTCCACTGGATCAGATACTGGGCCTTATGGACCCTCTGGCTGCAGCGCAATCAAGCATTTCTGAATTCTCCCCTTCAGCATCCTTATGAGTTCTTCAGAGCCTCATTACGGCAGTCTTTATACGATGCCTTACATGAGGAAGATTTGGATGTTTCTTGTATTCAACTTTTCTTTTACTGCTTCTGATGAATAGGGCTTTAGCTCTCTTTTGAGCACTGCCCGGATGTAAATGAATGTTTCATAATATAAGTATCTTGGTTTCACCCAAAAAAAAAAAAAAAGTGTGTGTGTGTGTGTGTGCATTCCTCCCTCTCTCTCACACACACACACGCAACACAGACATAGGCACATGCAAACGCACATCCATCTATCTATGTATCTCTGTCTATATCTATCTATCTAGATAGATAGATGGATATGCATGTGCATCTGCCTGTGTTTGTGTGTGTGTGTGTGTGTGTGTCCAATCCTCAAGTGGATATTTCTTCTCAAGGAAGAGGCCCTGACCCTGAGGTAGAAATGCAAGGTTGACATCTTGAAGGTTGATGCTGTACATAACTGTTTTTTCCTATAAATATCTGTAAATATGCTTGCTCATATCAAATGCCTTACATTAAATGTTCAGGGGATGTGCGACAGTAGGAAATGGAAATCTGTGTGGCTGTATATCAATCGATTTCAGCCTGATATAGTGGCAATATAAGAACATAATCAGCATGTCTATGCAGGAAAGATAGGTCATTATTGCGGTTATGATATCTATGCTGGGAAGCACTCTTTCTCAGATGTAGTCATTCTGATCAAGCATGAGCTTCAGCCAGTTATTGCTTTAAATGACAATCGAGGCAGATGGATTATTCTTCAATGCATCATTCAAGGCGAGGTGTTTGAATTTGCTTCTGTGTATGCACCTCAATCTTCTTGGGATAGAAGCGCAATTTGGGATGCCATGCAACGATATCCATGGAGACATCATTCATTTATATGTGAGGATTTCAATAATGCTCCACAACAAGGTGACAATACATCAGGAAATACTCATATGTTAACCTCTGAAAGGCATGCATGGTCTCAATTACAGATTCATCTTGATTTGGTTGATCTTTGGAAGGAATTGCAGCCTTTGTCACCTGGATACACTTTTCAATGCAATGCCCTCTCTTCTTACCAGGCACGTATGGATCGCTGGTATAGTATAGCGCCGCAACAAAATGATGATTTTACATGCAAAATGTGGGTGCCTTTGTGCATTCAAATCATGCACCGTTATGGTTGAGGCTATCTTTTCATGATATGCCAGATGATAGATTGCCTCAAAGGCGACATCTGATTGTGAACAATAACTATTTGCAGCATGTTGCTTTCAAGGCAATGGTTACTGAAGCCTATCAATCTCTGTCTTTTCAGAGCCACTTTGATATTGATAATGCATGGGATTCTTTTGTTTCCAAAATGCAAGTTGTAATTAGAGGTTATGGCAAGTCTTACATGAAGAATCTGAGGCAAACTGTTGCTCAAGCTAAATTGACTTGCCAAGACCTCACTGAACTCAGTCACTTTCGTCCTTTATCCTTGCATGAGCAAACAACACTATGCCAAGCTAAATATTGTCTCCAAATCAATGATCACAGGAAACTTGCTAAATGGGAGACCAGAGCAAGACAAAGGGTGCTTATGCCTAATGGTCCATGGACTACATCACGGTCAGACCTTGCTTCTATTTGTGTACATCATTTCTCTCAGCAGTTTGCTTCTGCAGATCCTCCCTCACAGCAAGTTTTGTCTGCAAGAAATTTACTTTTACAGCATGTTTCTCCTATTATCTCCACTACTCAAGCTTTAGAATTGGAGGAACCTTTTACTGAAAGGGAATTGTCAAATGCAATTAAATCCTGTGGTAAATGGAAATCTCCAGGATGGGATGGTCTTACAGTTGAGTTTTTTGTAGAATATTGGCCTCTTTTGAAGCATACTTTGCTGCATATGGTGAATTCTGCTTGGCAAAATCAGAAAATGCCAGACATATGGAAGAGAGGTCTTGTTAAACTCCTTCCAAAAAAGCAAATCTGTGAATCTTTGGCTGATTGGAGACCTATCACACTTATGCCAGCAATTTACAAATTTACTACTAAAATGATTGTTGATCGAATAAAAGGTTATTTGCATGATGGGTTGCATCCTGCGCAATAATATGGTTTTGTTCCTCGTAGGCATATCACAGACAACATTGCTAATGCCTATGTTGGAATAAAATATGCCAAATATATGCAGCAGGATGTTTTGCTATTGCAAGTTTATATTGCCAAAGCTTTTGATACTGTTCAGTCAGTGGGACTTTATTTCACCAACAATGCAGGCCTTGGGATTTGGCACAAAAATGTAGCAAATTATAAATTGGCTATATCAAGATAGTAAAGCTGCCTGCATACTTTCAGGGGATATTTCTACAACCTGGACTCTTGGTTGTTCTGTTCGGCAAGGCTATCCCCTCAGTGCTTTACTACTTGCCATAGCCACTCATCCAATGCTTCAATATTTGGACCACCTTGTGGACATTGGCATGTTGCATGGATTGGAAATTCCTGGCAGCCGTGACATGATCGCTCAAGAATATGCTGATGATTCTTTCTTTACCCCGAAAAATATGCAAAGCGATCTTTTCCTGATTATGCAGGCTCTTTCCACATATGGCTTAGCTGCTGGTTTTCATGTGAATTTTCAGAAATTCAAGCTATTATCGTTGCATGCTAAAGACTGGCATAGTCTTTTGTGGCCAGGGGAAATTGTTCCAACTTCTCAATTGATTCGACATCTTGGCTATCCTCTAGGTTGGGGGCTCACTCGTTCTCAACAAACTGATTGGGTGCTCACAAAGTTGAGGGAAAAACTTGAATATTGGAAGCTTACAACTTGGCCATTACATGTTCGTTTGCGAATAACGCAATCTATTTTGATAGCATACATACAATTCTATCTGTCCCTCATCATGTTTGCTAAGGCAGATCTGGTTTCCTTTATGTCTACTATCATGGAGATTTTCTGGCATTCAAAAAATGGCAAGAAAAGTCTCAGATTACTCTCTATGCATCGTCTCTGTTCTCCAAAGATGCACGGGGGTTTGAACATACACAATATTCAAATGCATATACTGGCTCAGAGGGGGAAAATGATGTTGCAGTTTATGCAAGGGGATCAGCATTGGGCTTTCTTGATCCACTCTCTTTTGTTGCATATTGATACTTCTGCTTTTGGGCATTGGCAGCCTACACAGTGGGATTTTCTATTTGGCTCTATTCAAGGCAAGATCAAAGGCTGCCCTTTTGTCTCTCGCTTGCTTCTTGATTGGAAGCACATTTTATCCCACTTGGAATGGAATGGCAAGGATTCTTTGTTGGGAAATTCCTTGAGGGCTGAGAATATTTATTGGTCCAAAGTATTCTACCCTCCTTTGGCTATACAAGAACCCAAGCGTCCTTATTTTATATCTTTCAAAGGTATTGCTTCTGTGGCGGATGTACTTCAAGATAATGGCACTCTTTTATCTTTTTCTGCGGCTGCTAGCAAGTATGATTTGGGAGCTCATTATCGTCCTTTATGGCACAAAATTTCAGAAATGCTTCAACCTTTCTTGCCGGTCCCTCGTTTGGAACTTCAGGATAGGCTTCAAGATTGGACTCTTCATTCTTCCTCTTCTTCAGCCCGTCCTTTAAAGTTGTCACACATCACAGTGCCTTCTCTGTATAAAGTGTTGTTACCTCCGTCTTGGGTTTCTGACAGAGCCAATTCTGTTTGGCATATAGATCGCCAATCAAAGTGATGCAGAAAGCGGCTGCGTCTCCTTTGGCAATATAAAGTCCCTCTTCGGCAACAGCTTTTCCTCTATCGAGTCCTACTTGGCATTTTTCCATCTGGGCAGTTACTTGCGCATAGACATATTGCCCCGGCTGTTTGCCACAGATGTCTACATTCTGCTGAATCTGTGCCTCATATTTTCTGGCACTGTCCACATACTTGTAATTTCCTCGCTCTCATTCATCAAGGGCTTCGAGCGAGATTTCCTACTGTTACTTTTGACAGGTTCTTCTGGTTATTTGGTTTTCATCCCGCTAGACAAGGTTTTGATTTATTTTTCGTTTGGGTGCGCTACTGGGTACTTTGGACACTATGGATGGACAAAAATCATAGAGTCTTTGGTGATCCTACTTTTCCATGTTTCATTTTTTTCAAACGATCTCTGCAGCAATCGTTTTATGATTGCTTTCAGACTCATTTGATTGATCATGATGTATATATGGCTTATACGGAGATTTTCAGTTGAGTAATAGCTACTCTGCTTTTGGAGTACCTATGAATGTAATTATTTCACAGCAATAAAATATTTTTTCTCACTAAAAAAAGAAAAACGTGTGTGTGCGTGTTTATGCACATGTGTGTGCGTGTTTGTGTGTGTGTGTGTATGTGAGAATATTTCAGACTCTCCCTACGGCAATCTATCTATGATGCTTGCCATCAAGGAGATCTTCCTCAGTCATGCCTGGAAATAGTTTTTCTTTGCTTTTGATTTCCTGTTGAGGCTCTCTGCTTTTTTGAGACCCTCATGTAAATTTTGCTGATAATATAATCATGGATTTACCAAAAAAAAAAAAAAGGGGTGTGTGTATGTGAGAGAGAGAGAGAGAGAGAGTGTCTGTGTGGTGCTCGTGTGTGTGGCGGTGAGGAGCGATGGCGAGCTCAACCCCTCCCTCACCTGTCCCTGTACCTTGCCCGCAGCTTGCTACTGCTGCTGCACCTGCATCCGTACCGCATTTGTCAGCCCCTGTACATCTTCCGTATGCACACGTTGTGTGGATAAAAATGAATAAATGTTTTTCACTTGTTGCATGATGATGTGTAGTTGGGGAGGCCTCTACATGTTCCGAGATAGGAGTTTTCACAGGCTACTCGGGATGTTCACCTTTGTATTTTATGGGATATGATGCAGCCCGTGCCCTCTACTCTGGATCTTGATTTGGGATTTGCTCATCCGATGCGCATCAGGCTGCATTTTGCCTCTTTTCCTACAGCATGTTATCGGTGCCGGCAAGTTCGTCATTTTGCACGTGCCTGCCCTTCAACTTCCATGACCATTCCTGCTCCACTGTTACAGCATGTTTCTCCTATTATTTCCACTACTCAAGCTTTGGAATTCGAGGAACCTTTTACTAAGAGGGAATTGTCAGATGCAATCAAATCCTGTGGCAGATGGAAATCTTCAAGATGGGATGGCCTTACAGTTGAGTTTTTTCTAGAATATTGGCCTCTTTTGAAGCATACATTGCTGCATATGGTGAACGCTGCGTGGCAAAATCAGAAAATGCCAGACACATGGAAGAGAGGTCTTGTTAAACTCCTTCCAAAAAAGCAAATTTGTGAATCATTGGCCGATTAGAGACCTATCACCCTTATGCCAGTCGTTTACAAACCTACTACCAAAATGATTGTCGATCCGCTGAAGGGGTTTTTAAATGATGGGTTGCATCCTGCGCAATATGGTTTTGTCCCGCGTAGGCATATCACAGACAACATTGCTAATGCCTATGTTGGAATTGAATATGCCACGCAGCAGGATGTTTTGTTATTGCAAGTTGATATTGCCAAAGCCTTTGATACTGTTAAGTGGGATTTTATTTCATCGACTATGCAGGCATTGGGATTTGGCACAAAAATGCAGCAAGTTATCACTTGGCTATATCAAGATAGTAAAGCTCCCTGCATACTTTCAGGGGATATTTCTACAACCTGGACTCTGCTTGTTCTATTAGGCAAGGATGTCCCCTAAGTGCTTTACTTTTTGCCATAGCGACTCATCCAATGCTTCAATATCTGGACCACCTTTTGGACACTGACCAGTTGCACGGTTTGGAGATTCCTGGCAGTCGTAGCATGATCGCTCAAGCATATGCTGATGATTCTTTCTTTACCCCAAAAAATAAAGTGTTGCCGTTGCATGCTCATGAATGGCACAGTCTTTTGTGGCCTGGGGAAATTGTTCCCGCTTCTCAATTGATTCGACATCTTGGCTATCCTCTAGGTTGGGGACTCACCCGTTCTCAACAAACTGATTCGATGCTCACAAAGTTGAGGGCAAAACTTGAATATTGGAAGCTTGCAACTTGGCCATTACATGTTCATTTGCGAACCACACAATCCATTTTGATAGCATACATACAATTTTATCTGCCTCTCATTATGTTCACTAAGGCAGATCTGGTTTCCTTTATGTCAGCTATCATGGAAATTTTCTGGTGTTCAAAAAATGGCAAGAAAAGTCTCAAATTACTCTCTATGCATTTACTTGCTCACAGAGGGAAAATGATGTTGCAATTTATGCAAGGAGATCAGCCTTGGGCTTTTATGATCCGCTCTCTTTTATTACATATTCATTACTTATGCCTTTGGGCATTGGCAGCCTACTCAGTGGGATTTCCTATTTGGCTCTGTCCAAGGCAAGATCAGAGGCTGCCCTTTTGTCTCTCGCCTGCTTCTTGATTGGAAACATATTTTATCCCACTTGGAATGGAATGGCCGAGATTATTCGTCGGGAAATTCTTTGAGGGCTAAGAACATTTATTAGTCTAAAGTATTCCACCCTTCTTTGGCCATACAAGAACCCAGACGTTCTTATTTTCTATGTTTCAAAGGCATTTCTTCTGTGGCGGATGTACTTCAGGATGATGGCACTCTTTTATCCTTTTCTATGGCTGCTAGCAAATACGGTTTGGGAGCTCATTATCGTCCTTTATGACATAGGATTTCAGCAATTCTTCAACCGTTCTTGCCGGTACCTCGTTTGGAACTTCAGAATAGGCTTGAGGATTGGATTTTACATTCTTCTTCCTCTTCAGCCCGTCCTTTGAAGCTCTCGCATATCACAGTGTCATCTCTATATAAAGTGTTATTATTTCCTCCTTGGAATTCTGACAAAGCAAATACTATTTGGCATATGGATCGCCCACTAAAGTGGTGGAGAAAACGATTGCGTCTCCTTTGGCATTATAAAGTCCCTCTTCGGCAACAGCTTTTCCTTTGGCGAGTCCTGCTTGGCATTTTTCCATTTGGCCAGTTACTCGCACGTAGACATATTGCTCCGGCTATTTGCCACAGATGCCTACACTCTACTGAATCTATGCTTTACATCTTTTGGTTCTGTCCACACACTTGTGACTTCATCACTCTCATCTGATAGAGACTTCGAGCGAGATTTCCTACTGTTACTTTTGGCAGGTTTTTCTGGTTGTTTGGTTTTCATCCAACTAGAAAAGGTTTTGACTTATTTTTTGTATGGGTACGCTACTGGGCACTATGGACTTTATGGATGGACAGAAATCATAGAGATCCCCTATTTTCATCTTTTGTTTTTTTCAAACGATCTCTGCAGCAATCATTCTATGATTGCGTTCAGAATCGTTTGATTGATCAGGATGTATATACAGCTTATACTGAGATCTTCAGTTGAGTAGTAGTTACTCCATTTTCAAAGTAACTATGAATGTAATTATTTTACAGCAATAAAAGATTTCTTCCCACAAAAAAAAAAAAAAAAGTGTATGTATGTCTTTGAATCAATTTGTAAGTATATGTATGTGAGTATGCGTGACAGTTTACAGTGTATGTGTGCCTAGTACTGTTGTATGGCATGGATACTATATAAAGCTCACTTACCAAAGTCTCCTCTTTGAAAGTGGGTTCGAGAATCCATAGATTTTAAAGCTTATACTTGATTGCACTTAACAAAGCACTTGCACATAAGTTGCAGCAAAATCCTAGGATTATGCTTGATGACCCACCATGTTTTTCCTTCAAGAGGAAATGAATGAAGACCAATGCTCCTCATAACAAAACCATGCCTGTAATGAAGAGGTGTCAATCAAAGGAATTGGTGTATTTATTATGAAAAATCTACGCAGGAGAAGAACCATGACACATGAAATCAAGTAAGACCTTCCGGCAGAAATTTCTTCTATCTCTTTAATATGAAAAGTGAGGAAGTAGCAATGATATCAATGAATCACTTGATAAGAATTTCACGCCTACAGAAATCAACCTCATAACCACAGCCTAGAAAGCTATAATGCATCGAGGAATACTTAAAGTGCAACATAGGATCCATGCCTCACATTGACGAGTCATTGATAATCTTTTGGAAAGCAAAGAAAAGTTTCCCCACGCTGTACAGCTGAAATTCCATTAATCACCGTGCAACAACTCTTTTAATTATTTTATCCATGGACTGTTGTTACACATTGGAACAAGGTTCCATAGATGAACCAAGGTGAGCTTTTACTGACAATCAGCACCAAGGATGGCAGTGCCCCAATTTCAGTACTATCAACACTTTACTCCAGATGTCATCCCTACTGCAAAATTAAGCACTGTATGTCCTTTCTGACCTGCCTCCAGTGTTTTTGTTACAGGGGTCTGGACTCTGTACCCACCAGGGACACACCCCAAGTGATAAAAGATCTCTTCAAAAATTGGGGAATCAGATCTCATGGGAACTGAGATAGACTCAGATGTAGAAGACATTTTCCTGGATGTCATTTCTAAATCCCAACATGACCCAAACAGGATTGTCAGATGAAAATATCCCTATTCTTTAAGGGTTTATTTTTCTAATTAAAAATATATATATCTAAATGAATCCCCGAACATGCCCAAACTCACCCTCTAATACAAAACAATTATTGCAGTTTCAACCTCATGACTCACCCACAAGATTGAAAACATAACCTGCATCACGTACTAGCTACCATATCATCCCCACAACACCAACAATGGGTGTACACATGGTATAAACATATTTTTACACATATACACATACCCACACGTCCACACTCAAATGAGCATCTCTTTATACTACATCTTTATTCTGAGTTTCTGTAAGGACAAATAGAGCTGAAAGGTAGACCAAGCCATGCTAGCTACTACAGGACAGGCTAATCAAACAGAAGTCCATATTCTATTCATCCAAGCTACAGCTACCTCAGCAATTCATTTTAGTTGTCCCAAACAAGCCTTTTTTAACAAAAATTATTTGCACAATTAGCTGATAGGGACACAAATTGCCAGAAATAGAAAGAATTTATCATAATATCAGCAGGCAGCAAGCCCAAAATAATAACTAGAGCGATCCTTGAGAAACCTTGAAATGGATCCCTTCCTTATGTGGACCCTAGGCCTGCTAAGGAGGTATTGTCCCTTTCTCCTTGCCTTGAGAATCCCACCAATACAAGGGATTGTTAGCTTACAAAAAATCACCTAGTTAGAACTTATATCAAAGCTTCTAGACATGGCCATATCTTGCCCTGGAAAGAGGAAGACTCCATCCTTCTTTTCTATGCTTTATGTTGCGATGTCAATTAAACAAATGGTGTTATTACAGTGCAACTGTAATAACACTACACCATAGCATTCTGCTATGTTTGCTCAGACATTCCCCTCTATATTGGGTGCATTGGGCCCTCATATAACTCTTGTTGCCAACCATAGCCTAGATGTTCTCAGGTATGAACCCACCATCTGTTGGTAAACTGAAAAGAAAGAGTAGAGTGGACACAAACTCAGAATACTTGCATTATGGAATGAAGAAGAGTGAGGTCCTTATGTAGGCACCTCATACATGCTCACTGACATCACTGATGACTTCAGAGCTCCACAATCATCTCCTTAATCTGCTCCTACATTCTCTCAATCATCCTATGTGACTTTCCACCACCTAACTATGCTTATGGGCACCTAACTGTTGCCTCTAGCACTCACACATAGAAACCAAGGTGTGCCTGAGGCATACACCTTGAGATATCCCATCAAACCCCCCCTCAAGGGAATGCCTCAGGCTATGTCAAGGATACAGCTAGCACAAGGTGTCTCATGCCATCTCATGGTGGTCATGGATCTATCAATGGCTAGGATCTCAAGCTAGCAAGGGTTCCCATGGGTGTAAGGTAAACAAAAAGGGATACAAAAAGACCTTCCAATGGTTATCTCCCCTGCATGTACATGCACACAATGTCTGCAGCAGGTACCATGGAGCAAAACATACACATGGCCTACATCATAAGGTGACCAGAGGTGTTTACAAAACACACAAAACACAATAGTTTATTTCATTCATTTTGGAGGACTATCCAGGTGACACGTCCCAGCACTCCTGAAACCCCTGATCTGCAAAATAACCACACACAACATCAGAACTGAGCAGGCTGCTCACCACCCAACCGTGACATCTACGGGATGTGATCCCGAATCAGAAGATGTCCCCCCGAGCCACGAGCTGAGCTACTGGTACGAACTCCCAATCAGATCCAAACCAGCCTGGTGTCCCATACCACCAGGTGGCGCTGTGAAGCCCTGGATCTGCCACTGGGCCTTGGGCTACGCTAAGATGCAGGCGCGCGTCCGCGACACAATCCAGGATCAGACCTAGCACCTGGGAACGAGACTTGCTCCCAACTGCTCACTGAGAACTGAACCCCCTGGGCCTCTTTTATAGACTCGGGCCCCGGCGCCAAAAATAGCGAAGACCTATAAATAGTTCGTACCCTTGCCACTCAACCCGAGAATCAAGCCTGCCTAGCTCTAAGCCTCCCCAGGCTAACCTGAGCTAGTTCTGTGTACCTAGTACACGTCAGATACCGATCCGTGCACATGACATACTCCCCCTCCTCTAAGAACTCACTCCTGAGTTCGCTAAGAAATCGGGAAATGTTCTTTGGAGGTTTTGGAATGTCTCCCATGTTGCATCCTCCTCAACACGATCCTTCCACTTAATCTTGTATTCCGTGATAGTACGATTTCGAATCTGTCTTTCACGGAATTCAAGAATAGATTCAGGTTCGTGAGGAATAAAAGTTAAATCTGTAACTTCTATAATCTCATGAGGAGAAACAATTTGATCATCTGCACCCAATACTTCTTTCAATCTACTGACATGAAAGACTGGATGTACCTTAACATCAGGAGGCAATTCTAGTCGATATGCAACTGGTCCAATTCTTTTAATGACCTTGAATGGGCCACAGTATCTGGGGGATAATTTCGGAACCAAACCAGTACTTAGGCTCTTGGATTCCTTAGGAATTCTCAAATATACCATCGTTCCTTCAGAGAACTCTCTAGGTGAACGATGTCTATTAGCATAAAATCTGTCCCGATCTTGGGCACTTCTAATAGACTCCTTGGCAAACTGCAACATTTCCTGCATGTCTTGCAAGAAATTCTTAGCAGCATCATTTTGAATCCCTTGTAATCCTACCATAACTGGTGACTTAGGTTGAAACCCGTACATAAGCATAAAAGGACTATAACCTGTACTAGAATGCTTTGCACTGTTGTAAGCAAATTCAATCATGGGAAGATAATCTTCCCACGAAGACTGTCTCTTAGATACATATGCCCGAAGCATGTCCTCAACCAACTGGTTGACCTTTTCTGTACTTCCATCAGATTGTGCATGATCCGAGGAACTCATACTTAGAGTAGTTTCTAACTTCTCAAATACAAGTGTCCAAAAGTTACTTGTAAACTTTGAGTCCCTGTCACTGACTATGTCAGATGGCAAACCATACAGCTTGAACAAGTGGTCCACAAACTCGTGAGCCAGCTGAACAGCTGAAATAGTTGTTCTTGTAGGTAAGAATCTAGCCATTTTTGTCAAACGGTCGACTATGACCCAAATAGAGTCATGACCCTTGCGCGTACGAGGCAAACCAGTAATAAAATCCATGGAAATACTTTCCCACTTATTACCAGGAATCTGTAATGGCTGTAATAAGCCCGCGCTCCTAAGGCGTTCAGCCTTAGTAACCTGACAAACTCGGCAACCTACCACATAGTTCTCTACAAATGCACGCATCTTAGGCCAATAAAAGGTATGCTTCACAAGAGACAGAGTCCTATGTATACCTGGATGTCCCGCACTAGGAGCATCATGACACTCCCAGAGAAGCTTGGATTTTAGGTCCAGAACATCAGGTACACAAATCTTTTCATTCCGGAACAGCAAGCCGTTCCTAATCATCCACTGACCTCCCGCCGCCTGTATCCTAGGTGGCACAATCCCTGAGTCCTGGTCAACTATAGAGCTCCCATCCTGGACTCTCTGCCAATAAGAACTGAAATGACTATCAGTTGCGTATGGCCCTCTCAAGGATTGAAATAGGTCTGAGGATATTTCCGTAAATGACAAAGCATTTACAAACTTAACTCGACTTAAGGCATCGGCCACACTATTCAACGAACCCTTACGATAACGTATTTCGAAATCAAAATCCTGCATTAGCTCTGCCCATCTAGCTTTCCTTCCTCTCAATTCTGAGCCATCACACACATACTTGATTGACTGGTGATCAGTCAATACAAGGAACTTTGAACCATACAAGTAGTGTCTCCAAACCTTGAGAGCATACACTACCGCATAAAGTTCCTTCTCCAGTGTGGGCCAACGATACTGGGTGTCGTCTAGCTTCTTACTCTCAAAAGCTACAGGTCTGCCCTCTTGGAATAGAGCTGCCCCAATCGCATAATCACTCGCATCGGCCTCTAAAACATAAGGCCGGGTAGGATCGGGTAATGCAAGAACGGGTGCTTCCTTGATAGATAACTTCAAGGTTTCAAAAGCCTTGTTCATTGCATCATTCCAAGGGATCGGTTGAGTAGACCTGCGTCCGCGACCTTTCAATATGTTGGTCAATGGTACCGTGATTTGTGAATAATCACGGACCGACTTCCGAAGAAATACCGTAAATCCTAGGAAAGAACGAAGTTGTTTCACAGTCTGAGGTATAGGCCAATCTAAAACCTTCTGGATACGATCCAGATCAATGCTAATGCCTTCAGAAGAAATCTTGTGTCCTAAGTAAATGATCTCCTTCATAAAGAAGTCACATTTACTCATCTTGGCATAAAGCTTATGCTGTCTTAGAACAAATAAGACAACCCGGAGGTATCCTATATGATCCTCAAGCGTTTTACTATATACCAAGATATCATCTAAGAACACGACAACAAATTTGCCCAGATAATCTCTGAACAAATCGTTCATCATCTGCTGAAAAGTAGCAGGAGCATTGGTCAAACCAAAAGGTAATACGAGGAACTCGTAATGACCATACCTAGTCCGGAATGCGGTCCTATCGATGTGTTTAGCATAGATACGGATTTGGTGATAACCCGTACGCAAATCAATCTTAGTGAAATACTTCGCTCCGGCCAAACGGTCTATTAAATCATCAGAACGAGGTAAAGGATAGCGGTTCTTAATTGTAACTTTATTAAGTCGTTTATAATCTATACACATCCTCCAGGAAGAATCCTTTTTCTTTCTCAAGAGGACAGGTGCACCCCAAGGAGATTTACTTGGGCGGATATAGCCCATATTCAGGTAATCCTCAAGCTGGATAGCTAACTCATCCTCCTCTACCTGGCTCATCCTATATGGTGGTACACTGATAGGTTGAGCCCCTGGGACTAAGTCTATGCGATGATCTACTGCCCTTTCTGGAGGTAAACCTTCCGGCAGTTGAGCTGGGAATACGTCCTTAAAATTATCTAACAACGTTCTCAATTCTCGGTGTTCAAACACACTTAATTCATTTTTGTTAATTACCGAAACAATAAATGAAGAGAGTGGAATCAAAACACACTGATAGACATCATAATGAGAAGTGTTTAATATATTCCGAAGCTGCATCGCAGATACAATAGGCCCCTGAGAAGGGATAATCTTATCACACTGAATACAAAATTGGGTGCCTTTGTCTTCAAAAGAAAGGGTATGCTCCGTCCATCCGATCTGGATATTGTGGGTTTTAAACCACTCTATCCCGATCAACAAGTCTACATGCTCTAGATGCATAACGTAACATGTGAGAGCTCCTGTGTAGGCTTGAATCCGGATGGGAAGCGCTTCAACCTTGCGATCCCAAAACTGCTTCCCGGCTGGAAGCTGCACCTCGTAGGTGTGGTCGCTAGGTACTGTGGACAGCCCCATCTTCTGCACAAATTTGTAATTAACAAAATTGTGAGAGCTGCCCGGATCAAAGAGAATGTGAACCCGTTGGTCCCTAACTTCTCCATAAACTCGGAAAAGATCATGGGAACCAAATAACGAAGTATTAAAGGTACAATTACAAGAAAGGGGGCAGGTAATGACATTTACTGAAATACCTGTCATCGTAACCTGGTTGGCTCCCTTGGCTGCGGTACGCTGACCTGCCTGGAGCTTCGGTCCTAGCACCAATTTCTGGTTCTTCCGCTTAGGACACTCATTCTTCGTGTGGCCCCGCTCCTCGCAATAAAAACACCGGCCCTCTTTCTTGAGCTGTAGAGTGCGAAGGAAACGGGCCTTACCATTCTTCGCAGGAGTTAAGCTTTTCTTGGAGGCGTTGTCCGTAGACTTCGTCTCCCCAATACCAGTCGCATGCTGAAAGAACTTGCGTTTGTTCTTTCCGCTGGTCTCGGTAACTGTGGTTGTTTTAATACCGGCCATGGTATCATCATATATGCGTGCATATGTCATGGCCTCCTGTAATGTTGTGCACTTGTTATTCTTAATCTGTAACTTATAGGAGTCTGGCAAACCATCCACGAAAAAACCTAACAAGGTTACAGGATCCATTTTGGTGGCCCTGGTTTGCAGATCCCTAAATCTCTGAAGATACACTTCAAAAGTTAAATTCAACTTTGACATATCGAGGGCTTTGAGCTTGCCGACGATATCATAATCATCTTCCTTCTTCAGGAACTCCTTCCTGAAGATACCCTCAAATTCTGTCCAAGTGTCAGGCTTAGGCTGGAGTTCTTTCCACCAAAGCAAGGCTTTACCTGACATAAACCCTGCTGCTAGCTGAATCTTTTTCTCGTCTGGATAGGGGTGAAATTGGAAGTGAACTTGCCACTTGTGCAGCCAAGTGTCAACCACCTCCTTTGTTCTTGACTTCTGGTCACCTGGAAAGGGATCCGGAGTGATATTCGGGCCTAGCACGGAGGCCATGGCATCCACATGCGTGAGTGCCTGAACCGTGCTAGCCAGAAGAGTCAAGGTAGCTTGTATCCCTTGGAGTTGCTGTGTCAACCCCGATTGATTAGCGTTGACCTGCTCAAATTTACCATCTAGAGCAGTCGTGAACTAACTGAAGGCTTTCTTAGTGATCAAGTCGTCATAGAGACCCTGATCATCCTCCCCCACAGGAGTGTAATCTAATTCCTGCTCTCCCATAGTGAACTCGGGATTCGGAGCATCAGACATGGCTGAATACTAACTCGATTACAGGCTGAGAGAAATAAATAACTGAAACGGAGCACGGAGGGAGATGGAGTAGAAGAAAACCGTCCCAGATAAATCTGACAGAAAGGATGCTGAAATCTGGAAGACCACGAACCCTGTTGCCTCCCCGAATCTGCAACCGGATGCGCAGTCAATGGTGGAGGCTGTACGGACTGCTGACGTGGCCTGTACGGCTGCTGACGCAGTCCGTACGGTGGCTGTAGGTGCAGGCGCAGCTGCTGTACGGAGCAGCAGCAGGTACCGAAGGTGACAGTACAGTCCGTACAGGCTGTACGGCTGTAGCTGCAGCTGTACGGGCTGGTACGGGAGCCTTGGGAGCAGCGCTGGGCTGACGCAGGCAGGGGCTGCAGCAGAGGAGCTGGTCGAAGCTGAAGGGCGAGGCGGGCTGGCTCAGATCTCAAGGTAAGATCTCGAAACTGGGGCTGCTTGTGGGTTGCCTAGCTCCCAGCCCCCACCTATATAGGGTGCAGGGCGGCCTAATTTGGAAGCTAGGCTTCCAAAGAAGGCTGAGCCCCTCCAGCTTTGGAGGGGTGCTTTTACGAAAAAAGCACCTGAGCCCCTCCAACTTTGGAGGGGTGCTTTTTCGCAAAAAAGCACCTTCCCCCTGCCCTTCTTCCTGCGCAGGCTGCACGCAGCCCTAGGCAGGCTGTTCGCAGCCTGTTGCGCAGGCTGTGGTCAGCCTGTTGCGCAGGCTGTCCTACCCCTACAGCCTCGCCTCTTCTACTCCCCGCATACTCTACTCCTAGGCTGTCAATTTCCTGCCCTACGCTCCTTCCTTTCTGCTCTCCTTCTCCTCCCTCAGACTTCTCTCTGTAGCCTTCAGAATTTTCGATTCTATTTCACTCCTCTTCTTCTTCCTTTTCCAGATATTTCCTCACCCCTTCTACCCCAGGTAGACAGCAAATACGCAGCAGGAAATCTCGAATTTTAGGGCATACCTGGAAGAGAAATCCGTCAAATTTCTCGCATCAGAAGTTCCTACCTCAGGAGTTGGCTCTGATACCAACTGACACGTCCCAGCACTCCTGAAACCCCTGATCTGCAAAATAACCACACACAACATCAGAACTGAGCAGGCTGCTCACCACCCAACCGTGACATCTACGGGATGTGATCCCGAATCAGAAGATGTCCCCCCGAGCCACGAGCTGAGCTACTGGTACGAACTCCCAATCAGATCCAAACCAGCCTGGTGTCCCATACCACCAGGTGGCGCTGTGAAGCCCTGGATCTGCCACTGGGCCTTGGGCTACGCTAAGATGCAGGCGCGCGTCCGCGACACAATCCAGGATCAGACCTAGCACCTGGGAACGAGACTTGCTCCCAACTGCTCACTGAGAACTGAACCCCCTGGGCCTCTTTTATAGACTCGGGCCCCGGCGCCAAAAATAGCGAAGACCTATAAATAGTTCGTACCCTTGCCACTCAACCCGAGAATCAAGCCTGCCTAGCTCTAAGCCTCCCCAGGCTAACCTGAGCTAGTTCTGTGTACCTAGTACACGTCAGATACCGATCCGTGCACATGACACCAGGCTGAGTACCTTGACATAAAAAGAGAGATCTGGAGCATACATAGAGATGATTTAAAATGCATAATCTTCAAAGGATGCCTCATCTTGTGGAGGCTCATCAACTGAAAGTAGATTTGCATTTTCTGTCTTTGCTTTGGCTCTGCAAAACTTCTCATGATGGTTGTTTTTGCCACAGTGTTTGCATGGATTGATTTTGAAGCAGTCCTTTGAAAGGTGATTTGTCTTTCCACAGTGATTGCAAGGTGTAAACTTGCCCTTCTGGATTTTTACAGCATAAACAGTGTCATTGCCTTTCCTGAGCTCCATATGCCTTTCTTCTTCTTGGAGAGCAGAGATAATACCTTCAAGATTAGGATTAGGAAGATTTTTCAAAGTGGTAACTATATGATCATAATCTTCAGGCATACTCTTAAGTAACACTGCCATAGCATCATCTATAGTAATAGGAGAGTTGATAGAAACTAGTTGAGTCATAAGACTCCGCATGTAATTGACATGAGCTGCCAAAGCAATGCCACTAACCATCTTCAATTCAAAGAAAGAGATTTTAAGTGATAATTTAGAGATGTGAGAGCTAGCACCAAAAATCATGTCAAGCTTCTGCCAAGCTTCTGAAGGAGACTCTAAGTCAGAGATGTGATGAATATAATCATCTCCTAAAGCAAGAGCAATGATACCATATGCTTTCTCCTCTCTAGCGGGATCCCTTTCCGAGTGTGTCGGAGTTGAGGATTCTCTAGCATTGGAGGCTGTAGAAGAAGCGGTTGAAGTCGGTTTGACAAGTCCCCAAAGGTTTTCCCTCATCAATGCAAATTTCACCTTCATCTGCCATGTGTGGAAGCCCTTTCCATTGAACTTATCTATATTCAATATGGTAGCCATGAGAGGGTCTAACCCAGATATTGGGCAGTGTCTTTCTCTCTTACAAGGCTAAAAACAACTGAAAGGCTTCCAAATATAAGCACTTGATGTAGCAAAGACTAGTGACCAATATTCAATCAATGATGCTTTTTCTTACATGCTTCATAGAGGTGGCTAAAATGAAAACTTTCCAATCAAAACCAGGTATAGCAATTCAAAGCAAAACTGAAGCCACACTTGTACTGATGTTATTGAAAGTTTCAAAAAACCAGAAATGCTAGAATAGCATCTTATGTAGCATCATCTTCAAAAACTTGTCAAAACTGTCAAAATCAAAAGACTGAACTTGGAGGACTTGTATCTTACTCTTCAGAGCAAAGGAAAAGGGGGTTTCTGAGGCAAAAGAGAGCTGATATACCACAGAAGGTCCTCTGAGAAGAAAAGGTGCAAAAACACGTCAGGGCGCCATAGCTAGTCTCTCCAATTTCAACTGGTTTTTCTCTGTTTTCAGCTTGAATATGCAACCATTGCTGCTCAGATTTCAGCACAGGATAGCTCTAGGTATGGACTAGCTCCCTCTAAAAGGAATTAGAGAAGTATGAAGTATGCTGAGAGAAAATGCAGGAACAAAGGTCGACGAACTGCATGTAATGGCGACGAAACGAGCGCGTATTTCTTCAATTCCTTTCAACCAGGGGTTCGCCCCTTCGAGGTGGATCTCCAGCAGGAAGGGCGTGGAAAATGGTAGAGAACCGGAGGAGAACAGGCTTAAGCAAACTTTGGGAAGAAGAGGAAGAGATGGTGAAGAAGAAGATGGAGAAGAAGATGATGATGTGGCAGAAATGGATCAAGGGGGATCAAATGGCTCTGATACCATGTTGGTAAACTGAAAAGAAAGAGTAGAGTGGACACAAACTCAGAATACTTGCATTATGGAATGAAGAAGAGTGAGGTCCTTATGTAGGCACCTCATACATGCTCACTGACATCACTGATGACTTCAGAGCTCCACAATCATCTCCTCAATCTACTCCTAGATTCTCTCAATCATCCTATGTGGCTTTCCACCACCTAACTGTGCTTATGGGCACCTAACTGTGCCTCTAGCACTCACACATAGAAACCAAGGTGTGCCTGAGGCATACACCTTGAGATATCCCATCACCATCATCCAGCCATGGACAGGTAAAATTCAGCTCATATTAACAAACAAGAAAGTTTCATTTAGAATGAGTCAGGATGCATTAGGAAGTCAAGTTAACAAATAGACTGTAGATCATTGACCTGTCCATGGAACATCCTGCAAGTTGCTCGCTCCAAATCTGAAAGAACCTGCATAACATAATTATGCATTACAAATCCATCAATCCATACATCTAAATTTTCACAATTTAGAGACCTGTCTAAGATTACACAAAGGTCCTTCCAAATAATTATTCTAAACTTGTCGACCTTCAGCCAGCACCTCATAGCCACAATTATATTTCTAGAGCAAAGTTGTAACGTCTTGCAAAGTAAAACATGCATACTAATTGCGTTTCCACAAGAGGATTTTATTACATTCAATACATAATAGAGCCATTACAGTGTACAACGTATTGATGATAGCAAGAAGATATCATCTGAAGATTTTGTAAGCTAGTTTTCAAGAAAGGAAAGCCATGCCTGCTAAACTATGCACCTTTGCACAAACAAGACAATTGGAATGTGTTCAAAATCACGAAAAGTAAGATTTGGTATGCAGACAAGGTGGTAGAATAGCCAGCTAAGACGATAAAGGCAAGATTTGGCATGGTACAATAGCCAGCTAAGCCGATAAAGGTAAGATTTGGCACGCAGACAAGGTGGTAGAATAGCCAGCTACATGTGGACGTTTGCAAAAACAAGAGAATTGGAATGTGTTTAACATCACGAAAGCTAAGATTTGGCATGCAGATAAGGTGGTACAATAGCCAGCTAGATGATAAAGGGATCAAGTATACTCGAACCATCCTCCTCCTCCCCTTACATTGATAAAGCACTCAAAGCTGTGCTATGGCATCTAGACCTTCACAATCCTAATGCTTTGCTTATGAAATTCAAGACAAATGAGCACATCTTTCAAACTACCTCGAATTCCTTGATTTAGGGATGGTGGCAATGGGTAATCAGGTGCCTTGCTCTCCTAATATTTACCAGAGGAGCCCAATGCTCATTTGTCATAAATTTCACAAGAAAAGCATCAAGATTGTGAAGGTCTAGATGCCATGGCCCAGCTTTCAAACTACCTTGGATTCCTTGATTTGGGGATGGTGGCAATGGGTAATCGGGTGCCTTGCTCTCCTACTATTTATCAGAGGAGCCCAAATCAAAGTCTATTATTTTAAATGAAGCCATGCCCATTGTCGATGCTCAAGAATGTGTGTGGAGGTGCGGGGTGTGTGTGTGTGTGTGTGTGTGTGTGGGCGCGCGCGCACACACGTGTGTGTGTGTGTGTGTGTGTGTGTGTGTGCGCGCGCGCACATTGGTGTGTGCTTATTGCTAAAATGTTGGCACATCGGATAAAGGATATCCTTCATGATGGACTTCATCCCAGGCAATATGTTTTGTTCCAAGAAGGCATATACATGATAATATCTCCAATACTCTCATCGCAATGGAATATGCAAAATATTCAGCTCAAGATGTTTTGGTCGTGCAGGTGGATGTGGCAAAGTCATTTGATACGGTACAGTGGGATTATGTCTCTCAAATCATGTCTAAACTTGGTTTTGGGCCAAAGCTAGTTAATGTCATATATTGGCTTTACTCAGATTCCACTGCTCAATGCTTTATAGGGAGTCATTTGTCTAAGTCTTGGACTCTGGAACGATCAATTCGACAGGGATGCCCTCTCAGTGCTTTGCTCTATGCCATTGCTTCACATCCTTTGCTTCTTTATATGGATCATCTGGTTGATACTGGACAGTTAGTGGGGCTTCAGATTTCTGGTTCACGGCCTTTCATTGCACAGGCTTATGCAAATGATTCATTCTTCATGCCAGAGAACAGTCCTCTGGAGCTTCGCCTATTGATGGATATCCTTTCAGATTTCGGATTGGCAGCTGATCTTAAAATTAATTTTCAGAAATCAAAACTCTTGCCTCTCAAGCATTGTGACTGGCATGCTATCCTGTGGCCCGGCCAGATTATTTATCGGGAAAACATAGTAAGACATTTGGGCTATCCCATTGGCTGGAAAATCAGAAATAAGCAACAAATATCTTGGGTATTAAACAAAATTCAGGACAAATTAGAATATTGGAAGATCTCCACTTGGCCCTTGCAAGTACGGCTTCGAATTGTCCAATCCATTGTTCTAGCTTATGTCCAGTTCTACCTTCCTCTATTACATTGGTCATCTCGAGATCTTTCTTCTTTTATGTCTCAAGCCATGGAGATTTTATGGAAAACTAAGCTTCATAAAAAAGCTTTAAGGTTGCTCAAAATGGACCTTCTTTGCTCACCAAGAATGCATGGTGGTTTGAATATAATAAACATCAAATTTCATGTGTTGGCAAGAAAGATCACTATGCTCAACACCTTTTTTCAACAAGAGCAGCCTTGGTCTATCATGTTGGCAATTTTGTGTGGTCAGATGCGCACAAATGCTTATGGACATTGGCTAGTTGATCCATCGGAAGTAGTACTTGGCCAATTTCAAGGTAAAATCCCTGGTTGTCCATTTTCTACTTCCTTGATTCACGATTGGAAGAAAGTTCTCTCTCGCATTAAATGGTCTCCCCATCCTGCTTCTAAGAATGGAAAGCCTTCAAAGTTTACTCTTCCTTCTTCTCTGGTTTCTACTAAGGCTTTACTGGATAAGCCTTCTTTTACTGCTCCGAAGCATTACTGGAGGAAGGTAGAAAACCACAGGTTAATCTTTCTCTTGCTGAAGAAAATCAGGATCCGACTCCTGTTGAGCATCATCAGCCTCCTCCTCCTCTAGATATGGATGTGCCCCTTACAAAGGAGATCATACAGGATGCTGCACATGCTCTTTCTCAAGTTGATCCTCGAAGTGAAGCTGAAATACCGAGTCCTGCTTTATCAGATGCAGCTCTTTCGTCGGAGGATACAGATGTTAATCTAGCTCCTTTGCCTCTGATGCATGTGCCAGAGTCTTCAAAGCCTTTTTTAGTGGAATCTTTTTATCCCATGTTACAACAAGTTTTTGACCCTGTAATTCAGAAATTTTGGGTACCAGCCTATATCAAGAAGAATCACAAGGGCAAAAAACAACTGGTTTTTATTGTTGGTGTGGGTTCATCACTGCATCAGTTTTTACAGAGCAATAATTCGAAGCTGGAGGATGTTGTGTTTGATCCTCCTCCAACTTGATATGTAACTTTTTACTTGGCTGCCTCATGACTTTTGCTCTAAGGCTTTACTTGTAAATTTTTTTCTTGTAATTATTGGTGGGTTTTTACCTGTTTTTGAGGTTTCCCCCACAGAAATATAAGATTTCACTATTAAAAAAAAGTGTGTGTGTGTGGACGCGCGTGCGCTCTTCGTATTACTCAATCCATTTTAGTTGCCTACATACAATTTTATTCACCATTGATGATGTTTGGCAAGGAAGATATTGCATGTTTTATGTCTACTCTTATGGAGACTTTCTAGTGGTCCAAACATGGTCGTTAGAGCATCAAATTGCTCTCGATGCAGCGCCTTTGTTCACCAAAAATGCATGGTCGTCTGAATATTCATGTACACATTTTAGCACATAAAGGCAAGATGATGCGGGAATTCATGCAGCCTTGGGCTGCTATGATGCATCACTTGCTCTCATACTTATCTGCATTGGCCACTAGCAACCTTCTCTGTGGAATTTTCTGTTTGGATACATTGATGGCAAAGTTAAGGGCTGTCCCTTTGTTTCCCGCATGTTTTCTGACTGGAAGGAGATTCTCTCTCATCTTAAATGGCAAGGTCGTGATTCTGTGAATGGTAATTCTCTAAGGGCTGAGAGTTTGCATATGGTCCAAAGTATTTGCTCATCCACTGGATTTGCAAGAACCTCGGCACTTTTATCAGTTTTTTAGGGATTCGGACTGTTGATAATGTTCTTCAACCTGATGGTACCGTGCTATCTTTTCCTTCTGCAATCAGAAAATATGGTTTGGGTCTGCATTATCGACCTTTATGGCAGTACCTTATGCAACTGCTTCAATCCTTCATGCCGATTCCAAGACTTGAACTTCAATATTGTCTTGAAGATTGGGCTTTACACTGTCAGCTCGCTCACTCATCCTTTAATGTTGGCTCACATCAAGGTTGCTAAACTTTATAAGGTTTTCATGCCTTCACCTTGGATTTCAGATCGAGCAAATCAAATTTGGCGTATGCATCATGATGCCAGATGGTGGCGAAAAAGATTTAAGGCGACTTTGGACTTGCAAAGTTCCTCTTCATCAACAAGTTTTCTTGTGGCGGGCGATGCTTAGTATCATTCCATTTGGTCAACTATTGGCTCACATAAACATTGCTCCTCCTATTAGTCACATATGTCAGGCTCCCCGGGAATCTTTGGCTCGTCTTTTTTAGCCATTCGTGACTTTCTTTATTTTCTTCAGCAACACCTAAGGGCATGCTTTCCTACAGCTTCCCTTGGAAAGTTTTTTTGGCTGTTTGGAATCCACCTAAAGCCGAAAGGCTTTGATCTCTCTTTCACCTGGGTCCGTTATTGGGGACTCTGGAGTCTCTCGAAAGACCGTAATCATAGTCTTTCGAGATCCCACTTTCTCCAAGTTTTCCTTCTTCCGGGTGTCATTGAGGCAACCTCTCTTTGATTGCCTACGTGCTCGTCAGATAGATCATACTCTTTTCTTATCTTATAATGAGATTTTCTGATCTTGTAATTGTCAGCCCCTTGTTTGGGGACTGCGCATTGTAATATAAAGCCTAATGGATTTCAACCCCCCCCCCCAAAAAAAAAAGTGTGTATGTGCTGCCTCACCCCCCCCTCCCAAAAAAAAGTATGTATCTGCTCCCCACACACACGCACAAACGCATGCACACAAAACACACACACACACTTGGGTGAACTCCATGTATTTTATAATAAGGGCATGTTGCCAAAGTGGAGACCAGCAAATAAATGGAAGCTTACGCTCTAACATACACATACACACACACTTTATTTTTTAGTGAAAACTTTTGGTTGATTATATTAAAAGTAGCAACCTCAAAACGAGAAAGCCGAAACTACATCAACTGAAAATCTCAGTGTATGCTAGATATACATCATGATCTATGCAGTGCGTCTGCAAGCAATCAAAGAAGGATTGCTGCAAAGAACGCTTAACAAGCCAAACAAGGAAAATATTGGATCACCAAAGACTTTACAGTTCATGTCTGTCCATAAAGTCCAGAGTGCCCAATAACGAACCCAAACAAAGAAAAGATGAAACTCCGGTCTAAGTGGATGAAAACCAAAGAGCCAAAAAGACTTCCCAAAAGAACTAGTCGGGAATCTCGCTCGCAGGCCCTGCCGAAGAAGATCAATGAGCTCACGAGAACATGGACAAAACCAGAATAAATGAGGCACAGTCTCCAGAGGACTCAAGCATATGTGACAACAAGCAGGAGCAATGTGTCTACGGTCTGGGTTAATGAAAACCAAAGAGCCATAAAGACTTCCCAAAAGAACTAGTCGGGAATCTCGCTCGCAGGCGCTGCCGAAGAAGATCAATGAACTCACGAGAACATGGACAAAACCAAAATAAATGAGGCACTCCATTCCATTCCAGATGAGAGAGGACGTGCTTCCAATCAAGAAGCAAACTGGAGACAAAAGGGGAGCCAGGCAAAGTGCCATCATTGCGACCAAATAAGAAATCCCAGTAATTGATTTGCCAGTGACCAAAGTCAGAAATACTAATACGTGTGACTGGAGATCTAATCATAAGAGCCCAAGGCTGATCCCCTTGCGGAAATTGCAGCAACATTTTCCCCCTGTGACCAAGGATGTGCACCTAGATATTCATGATGTTCAAACCACCATGCATCTTAGGAGAACAAAGTTGATGCATTGAAAGCAATCGGATACTTTTTCTGGCATGTTTGGAACACCAGAAGATTTCCATAATGGCAGACATGAAAGAAGTAAGATCTGCCTTGGTGAACAAGATCAAAGGCAAGTAAAATTGAATATATGCCACGAGGATGGACTGCACTATCTGAAGCCAAACATGCAAAGGCCAGGTTGCCAATTTCCAATATTCTAGCTTTTACCGAAGCTTGACCATCACCCAATCAATTTGTTGACGACGAGTGAGACCCAATCCCAAAGGGTAACTAAGATGACGAACAATCTAAGTGGGTGGAATGATTTCCCCAGGCCACAAAAGACTATGCTAGTCTTTAGAATGCAATGGAAGCAGCTTGGAATTTAAGTGAAGACCAGCTGCCAAAGCATAAACAGAGAGAGCCTGCATCAAAGCAAAAAGATCATTCTACGTATTCTTCAGGGTAAAGAAAGAATCATCGGCATAGGCTTGAGCAACCATGCTGCGATTTGCATCTAATTCCAAACCATTAAGGGAACCTGTAGCTACAAGATGATCAATATATTGCAGCATAGGATGGGTAGCAATGGCATACAATAAAGTACTAAGGGACATCCCTGACGGACCAAACAACAAAGAGTCCACTCATAAAAGAGATCTCCAGAAAGAATGCAAGCTGCATTGCTGTCCCTATAAAGCCAGTAAATAATCTACTCCATTTTTGTTCCAAACCCCAAAGCTCCATTGTTTGCAAGATGAACTCCCATTGAACTGTATCAAAGGCTTTTCCAATATCCATCTGTAACAGCAGAACATCCTGATGCGTGTATTTGACATATTCAATCCCAATATAAGAATTGCAATATTATCTGTGATATGCCTACGGGGAATGAAGCCATATTGCGAAGGATGCAGCCCATCATGCAAATAACCTTTAATGCGATCAACAACCATTTTGGCTATGATCTTGTAAATGACTGACATGAGCGTTATTGGTCTCCAATCAGTGAGCAAATCACATGGTTGCTTTTTTAGAACGAGCTTGACAAGTCCTTTTTTCCATGACATAGACATTTGCTGATTTTCCCAGATTGAATTAACCATTTGCAGCAAACTCTGCTTGAGGATATCCCAGAAGGCAAGAATAAATTCCACATTGAGACCATCCCATCCTGCCACAGGATTTAACAGCATCTGACAATTCTCTTTCAGTGAAAGGAATTTCCAATTCCAAAGCCTGAGCATCAAAGAGGATGGGATGGACATGCTGCAAAAGAAGCTGACGGGCAGACACAGCCTGAGGAGAAAGAATGTCCACATGCCCAAAATGAGATGAAAAGTGCTACACAAAAAAAGCAGCAAGCTCCGAGCGAGATGAGGACCAAGAACCATGAGGCATCCAGATCCGACAAATATTGGCATCCTGTCTTTTGTGATGCAAACTTTTAAAGAATTGCTTGGAAGAGCAACCTTTATCCAAAAAACCCCTTTGCCTAGATCGGGTCTCCCATTTAGCAAGCTTTCTTTGATCATTCGATTGAAGGCAAAATTTAGCCTAACATAATAGCATGCTTTCTTCTAAAAACAAAGGCCGAAGATGACTGAGGTCTGTCAAACTCTGGCAAGTGTATTTGGCATGCTTCACGATCTCCCATGTGGCCTGCATGTAAGATTTAGCATTATCCCGAATAACAGCTTGCATTCTTGCAACAAAAGCCTGCCATGCATAATCCAGATCAATGTGCAGACCAGCTGCCAAAGCATAGACAAAGAGAGCCTGCATCAAAGCAGAAAGTTCATTCTGTGTATTCTTCGGGGTAAAGAAAGAATCATCAGCATAGGCTTGAGCAACCATGCTGCAATTTGCATCTAATTCCAAGCCATGAAGGGAACCTGTAGCCAGAGATGATCCATCTATTGCAGCATAGGATGGGTAGCAATGGCATACAATAAAGCACTGAGGGGACATCCCTGACAGACCGAACAACGAAGAGTCCACTCATCAAAGAGATCTCCAAAAAGAATGCAAGCTGCATTGCTGTCCCTATAAAGCCAATAAATAATCTGCTGCATTTTTGTTCCAAGCCCCAAAGCTCGCATTGTTTGCGAGATGAATTCCCATTGAACTGTATCAAAGGCTTTTGCAATATCCACCTATAAGAGTAGAACATCCTGATGCGTGTATTTGGCATATTCAATCCCAATATAAGCATTGGCAATATTATCTGTGATATGCCTACGGGGAACGAAGCCATATTGCGAAGGATGCAGCCCATCATGCAAATAACCTTTAATACGATCATTTTGTCTATGATCTTGTAAATGACTGGCATAAGTGTTATTGGTCTCCAATCAGTGAGCAAATCACATAGCTACTTTTTTGGAAGGAGCTTGACAAGTCCTTTTTTCCATGACAGAGGCATTTGCTGATTTTCCCAGGCTGAATTAACCATTTGCAGCAAAGTTTGCTTGAGGATATCCCAGAAGGCAAGAAAAAATTCCACAATGAGACCATCCCATCCTAGAGATTTGCATCTGCCTGAGGATTTAACAGCATCCAACAATTCTCTTTCAGTGAAAGGAATTTTCCTGAGCATCAAAGAGGATGGGATGAACATGCTGCAAAAGAAGCTGACGGACAAACACAACCTGAGGAGAAAGAATATCCACATGCCCAAAATGAGATCAAAAGTTCTGCACACAAAAAGCAGCAAACTCTGAGCGAGATGAGGACTAAGAACCATGATGCATCCGGATCTGACATATATTGGCAGCCTGTCTTTTGTAATGCAAACTTTTGAAGAATTGCTTGGAAGAGCAACCTTTATCCAAAAGCCCTTTGCCTAGATCGGGTCTCCCATTTAGCAAGATTTCTTCGATCATTCAATTGGAGGCAAAATTTAGCCTGACATAATAGCATGCTTTCTTCTGAAAACAAAGGCCGAAGATGACTCAAGTCTATCAAACTTTGGCATGTGTATTTCCCGAATAACAGCCTGCACTCTTGCAACAAAAGCTTGCCAAGATCAATGTGCATCTGATGAGAAAGAGGCTGAATGGCATCAGAAACCATGGCTTTAAAATCCGCATGGTCAAGGTAACCATTATTTATCAGCAAAAGGCATCTGCAAGCCAATCTATCATGTGGAAAGTCATGCAAAGAGAGCCTCAGCCAAAGAGGAGCATGATCAGAGTATGTGAAAGCATGGTCAATCCAAAGCTGACAAGTGAAGGCATCCAAATGCTGCGGATCAACCCAATACCATCTGTCCAAGTGTGCTTGATATGAAGATTGAGCATTAAGCTAACAGGTATAGCCCGAGAGCATGGGCTGCAATTCATTCCAGAGATCAACCAGAGACAATTGAAGCAAAAAATCAGACCATGCTTGCTTTTCAGAAGCCAACATGTGAGTGTGGCCCGAGGTATTATCTCCCGGTTGTGGAGCATTATTGAAATCACCACAGATAAAAGCATAATGCCGCCAAGGATATTTATGCATAGCATCCCAAATCAAAGCTCGATTCCCAAAAGATTAAGGAGCATATACTAATGCAAATTCAAAGATGTCACCTTGAATAAGGCATTGTAGGATCATCCATCGACCATGGTGATCATTGAAGGCCACAATAGGCTGAAGATCATGCTTAACCAAAAAGGCTACCCCAGAGAAAGAGTGCTCCCTAGCATAGAAAATGTCATAACTAGCAAAATGTCCAGATTTGCCAGCATACATATGCTGATTATGCTCTTGTAAAGCCACTATATCAGGCTGCAATTGGCGTATATACAGCCAAACCAATTTCCATTTCCAACCATCACACAAACCCTGTACATTCAAAGTGACACATTTGAGATGATCAAGCATATTTACAGGTATATGACAGATATGTACAGCAGCAAAAATGCCTTCTATGTCTGCATTTCCACCTCAGTATCCGGACCTCAAGCCTGAGAAGAAAACTCAGCCTGAGGAGAAGACAATAAGGCAGCAACTTCCTCTTCTGGACATAGGGTACGATTGGCACTCACCTCAGCCCAAGTCAAACCAATACTCGAATTTTCAGCCTGTGTTTTGCCCCAAGAGGAAGCACCATTCCACCGGGAGGGCAAAGGTCTCCTAGGTGAGAAGATCTTTCTTGGGGTTTGCCAAGCATCATTCAAAGTTTTTTCCTTTACCCGAGGATGAGAGGCCAAAGGCACAGAAGGAGGAACTTCACCATTTGAAGCAACCGGTGCTTTCTCTTTGTCCTGGACAGCCAAAAACTGTTTCACCCCCTTAGTCTTCATCAAAGAGGGGGTAGTAGAAGTCTTGCTCGGAGGCGGTGACAAATCAGCCTGCACTGGCATTTTTGGAGTATGTGAAGGGCATTGCGAAGCCCTATGCCCAAACTTCTTGCATACAAAGCAAGCACCAACAAAGAGACCCCATTTCAGTTTATAAAAGGCACTGCCCATCAAAACATTATTCACTGTGACCAGAATCTCGGGTTGGATTATCTATGTCCCACCAAATACAAAATCTGTTTGAATTGCCATTAGGCCGTGGTGGACAAACCACTTTGCCAAGAGATGCTGCAATTTTTGGCAAAAGAGAAGCCAAACATCGAGGGAAGTCCACAATTTCCACCCAGATAGGGCATCTATGTTGGATTAAAGCCTGATAATCTCTGGTGGGAGACCAGGGCAATGCATGAACCATCTGGTGCCCATAGAAAAGAGGAGAGTGCTCCAATAAAATCTGCACGTGCGCTTCATCTCCCATGATCACTTCAAAAAATCCTCTTGCTGCATAGTGAACTTTTTTGACATAGCAACCACCCAGGGTTCTAGTCAACCAATTACCAACATCCGCAGCAGCAAGCATACGTCCTGGAAAGAAGATAGTGATGGCATGCTTGGCATATTCTTTGACTTGATCAAAAATATCATCCACTTCCACCATGATGCCTATGGTGGAAACTGGATCTTTCCAACTTTTTCGGGTATCTTCAAACCCCTCGTGCATCACCTCATATACTTGTTGAGCCTCTGCAGAGGCACGAAAAGGGTCATCTTGACCCATAACCTGCTTTTGCTTTTTGCTTTGGACCGATCTTTCTTTTTGAAAAGTCTTTTCATATGGACAATCTGTCATTTTCTGAAAAGGATAAAAGGAAGAGAAACTGAAGAAAGAAAGCGGAAAGGGCTTAGTCAGGAGAAAGGTAAGTTTGAAAGAGGTTACAAAAAGAGCATAGACAGCTAGAGAAAAAAGGAGGGAGGGAGGAGTAAACTTAGGGGCTGAAATCCGTGAAGAAACTGCACAGACTAACCCACAAACTGTACGGCTGAAAATTGTACGGAATCTAATCGTACGGCCGACTATCAAAAATTGTACAGCGGGAAGCAGGTGACCTGTACGGAAAATCAGAGTGGGGCTATACGGAATCTGTACACACAGCAGCATGGAACTTGTACGGTGTACGAATATCACCACCTATACGACGTACGGACGACGACCTATACGAAAAGACCACACAGGGCCGTACGGATGTACGGACACTGCACTGGTACCAAGGGGAGACTATACGGGGCCGTACGAATGTACGGACAGAAAGGGAAGGCTATACGGGGGGGCTCGGGGTTGAACGGGCAGAGGTCGCTCCTCTCTCTCTCACTCACACTAGACACAGAACACCCACACACACAAACACACACACAAATCCTAATCACGAGATTACCTTAGCTATCACATAACCCTGGATATTAAAAGCTTATACACGCGCGTTTTTTAAGCAACAAGCTACTCCTTGCATCACTTATGATGTAGTCATGACACACATACACACACTTTTTTTTTTGGGTAAAAGAAACTTTTCATTAAGAAGAATGCATATTCTCTTTGCAGCCATTGCTCTATATGTGTATTTATGTTTGTGCTATGGGTTTGCTGTGCTTGCTACTCTGTGTGTATTGCTTTGCTTGCGGTGTCTGTGTGTTTGCCTTTGTGGTTGTTGTATATGTGCTTGCTACTCTGTGTGGGTGTGGGTGTGTATATGTATTTCCTCAAGCCACTGCTTCCTATGCATTGGGAATGCATCATAGCTCTATATGGAAGAAAATTGCTGATTTATTACATCCTTTTCTACCTGTTCCTCCTGTGGCTGACACAAACAAGCTTACGGATTGGCAATTGCAACCCTCTACTACATGCACTCATCTTGTTCCTCTTCCTGCCTTAACCTCCATCAAAGCCTATAGGCTTCTTCAGCCTGCTCCATGGATTCAGCAATATGCTAATTCTCTGTGGCATATAAGGAAGCCCCTCTCATGGTGGCGGAAGAATCTCGAGATGTTATGGAAGTGTAAAATGCCATTGAAGCAAAGACTTTTTCTTTGGAGATGTATGACAGGTACATTGTCAATGGGGGTCACACTTGCTAAACGTTGCATTGCACCATCCACATGTTTAAGATGTCAGGCTCCTTCAGAGACTGTTCTTCATTTGCTTTGGCACTGCCCGTGTACTAGGATCCTCCTCAGGAGAATTTCAGATTATCTTCGGATCCGTTTCCCGAGTCATAGATTTGGAAAACATTTCTGGCTCTTTGGCAGATTTATGAATCTTTGTCTCAATACTCACTATTTCTCTCTTGGGTGTGATATTGGGCTCTTTGGACAATCTGGAGTGAGCATAATTTGGCATACTTGGGTCGGCAGATTCACAAGTCGTATGAATCTTTCCGAGCCTCATTGCGGCAATCCTTATATGATGCATGCCATAAGGGTGATATGGATGCTTCTTGCATAGAGCTTTTCTTTTTATGTTTCTGATCTTTGGGATACTCTCCATTTCGGAGACCTCCCATCATGTAAATTTATGAGCATATAAATATACTGCACTGGATATTACCAAAAAAAAAAGTAGGTGTGTATATGTGTGTGTGAGTGTGACGATGTGCTCCTGTGTGTGCAGCTTATGCTACTGTGATTACTACTCTCTGTGTGTGTGTGAGAGAGAGAGGGAGTTTTCCTCTTAGGTGTTACTTGTAAAAATTTTCTCTTGTACTTATTAGTGGGTTTTTACCTCTTTTTGGGGTTTCCCAAACAGAAATAAAAGATTTCACTAAAAAAGTGTGTGTGTGTGTACAGCTTTCAAAGCATTTGTACTTCTACCAGTACAGTTTTTCGTACAGGTTCAAAAACCTCTGTACTTCTGTCCGTACAGCTTTAAAAGCCTATGTACTTCTGTCTATACGCCTTTCTCATCTGTCCTTTCTGTCCGTACAGTTTTAACAGCATTTGTACTTCTGTCCGTACAGTAATTCCTACCTCTTACAATTTTGTTCGTACAGTATTTACTGCAGGTACGCTCATGTCCGTACAGTTGCGTCAATCACATCCGTACATCTGTGCTGATTATGTTCCTGCAAAGCTACAACATCTGGCTGTAAATGATTGAGATACCCCCCAGATTGTCTTCCATTTAGAAGCATCACACAAACCTTGTACATTAAGTGTCAAACATACAAGTTGTGACAGCATATTTACAGATTATGTACAACAGACCCTGGCCTTGAGGTGTCACAACTGGTTGAGAAGTGGACAACAAACCAACAATATCTTCTTCGGGAAAGAGAGTCTGACTAGTTGTCACAGCAGCCCATGTAATACCCACTCCAAGTGCGAGAAGGAAAAGGTCATCTGGCTGCGACAGTTTTCCTGGGAGTCTGCCAAACCTCTTGCAAAGTTTTATCTTTCCCTTTGGGATGAGAGGTGGAAGGCATAGAGGGAGAGGCATTCCCACTTGACACAGCAGGTGACTTGCCTTTGTCTTGAGCTGGAACAAGTGGCTTCGCACCCTTTTGTTTGTCAACAGGTTGACCCATCATTTCCTTAGGATGCTTTTGAGAAGGCATATTTTCTAAAGGCATCTTATGCATAACAAGAGAGCACTGAGAAGCCATATGGCCAAACTTCTTGCATTCAAAACATGCAGCTGCGAACAAGCCCCACTTCAGCTTGTAAAAGGCACTGCCCATATCCACATGATTGACCGTAATAGAATAAGAGTACGGAGTGGGATGATCAGTATCCCACAAAATGCAAAATCGGTTGGAGTTCCCATTTGGCCGCGGTGGGCACACCACCTTACACAATGATGCTGCAATTTTGGGTAAGAGGGAAGCCAATCACTAAGGGAAATCAACCACTTCCACCCATACCGGACAGCGATGGCGAATCAAAGCGTGATAATCCCTAGTGGGCTACCAGGGCAAAATATGCACCATCTGCTGCCCTTAAAATAAAGGAGAGTGCTCAAGAAGCATTTGTTTATGCAGCTCATCTATCATGATTACCTCAAAAAAACCCCGAGTAGCATAATGCACTTTCCGAACAAAAGAACCACCCAAAGTCTTGGTGAGCTAGTTGCCCACATCAGTAGCAATAGGCATGTGACCAGGAAAAAAGATTATGACAGCATGTTCGGCATATTCACGCACGGGATCAACAATATCATCAACTTCCACCATGAGCCCAATTGTGGGAGCAGATTCTTTCCAAGCCTGACGTGTATCTTCGAACCCCTCATGCATTACATCATAAACGAATTGAGCCTGAAGGGAGGTCTGCATCAAGTCTGGCTTATCTGAGTCTGGCTTCTACTTCTTATGCATATAGGTCTTGATAGTATCCATGATGGAAAAAAGGAGAGAAAAGGAGGAAAGGGAAGTAGTGAAGAAGAGAAAGGAGTAACATAGAACAGTACGGATAGGACAACAAAGGCAAGGAGAACTGTACGGACGGGACTGTAGATAGTACAATGTGTATGCTGGACAGCATGGTCATTTTCACAGTTATAAGATTTTCTATGCTGGACAGTATTCCTTTTTGGAAGTGGTCTTTCTGATCAAGCATGATCTTCAGCCCTCAATGGCCTTTAATGATTCACAAGGCAGATGGATGGTTATGCAATGCCTTGTACAAGGTGATATCTTTGAATTTGCATCTGTCTATGCTCCACAATCCTCTCGTCATCGTGGACAGATTTGGGAAGATATGCAGAGGTACCCATGGACGCAGTCTACTTTTCTTTATGGTGATTTCAACAATGCTCCTCAGCTAGGGGATAATACATCTAGTCATACACATATGTTGGCCTCTGAGCGGCAAAGCTGTGGTCTAAATTGTTGCTTGATTTCAATTTTTCTGATCTTTGGACAGCATCTTACCCCTTGATGCCTGCGTTTACTTTCCAGCACAATGCTCAATCTACTTACAAAGCTCGACTGGACAGGTGGTACAGAGTTGATCCTCAGCATTCTAATACTTTGACTACTACTTTGTCAATTGATTATGCATTTGTGCACTCTGATCATACACCTCTATGTTTGAGGATTTCCCTGCATGACATGCCGGATGATCAGCTTCCCCACGGAAGGCTCCTCATGGTTAATGATAGCTATTTGGATCATGATCATTTTAAGGCCATGGTGTATGATGCATGTCAACCTCTTTCACCTTAGAGTCTTATTGATATTGATTATGCCTGGGATGCATTTGTTGCCCATATGCATTCAGTTATTTGAAATTATGGCAAAAATTATCTCAAAACATTAAGAGATACGGTTGCTCGGGCAAAATCTACCTGTCAGTGTTTGACTAAACTCAGTCATTTTCGGTCTTTGTCTCTTAAAGAAAGCACATCTCTATGCCAGGCTAGACATTGCTTGCAAAGTAATGATCATAGAAAAATTGCAAAATGGGAGACAAGAGCACGTCAACGAGCTTTCTTGGATGAAGGTTGTTCATCAAAGGGCTTTTTTAAGAGCTTGCATCACAAGCGACAAGCTACAAATATTTGTCGTACTCTGCTTTATGATGGACATTCGACCTCATCTCGAGCTCAATTTGCTGCAGCTTGTGTTCATCACTTCTGCCGGCAGTTTGGAACTGCTGATCCTCCTTCTCCAGCAGTATTGGCAGCCCGGACTCAGTTACTGCAGCATGTTTTCCCTATTGTTTCTGATGCTCAAGCTCTTGAGCTTGAATGCCCTTTCACTGAAACAGAATTGACCACTGTGGTCCGATCATGTGGTAAATGGAAATCTCCGGGATGGGATGGACTTATAATGGAATTTTTTCTTGCATACTGGGCTCTTCTCAAGCCCACTTTGCTGCTTATGATTAACCATGCCTAGGAACAACAACATCTGCCAGTTTCTTGGAAAAAAGGACTAGTTAAGCTTCTTCCCAAAAAGCACATTTGTGAATCTTTGGCTGATTGGAGACCCATTACTCTTATGCCTGTCATTTATAAAATCATCACCAAAATGGTTGTTGATCCCATTAAAGGATACTTGCATGATGGTTTACATCCTGCACAATATGGATTTGTTCCTCGCAAGCATATTACTGATAATATAGCAAATGCCTATGTTGGAATTGAGTATGCCAAATACACCGAGCAGGATGTTCTTTTACTGCAAGTTGATATTGCCAAGGCATTTGATATTGTTCAATGGGACTTCATCTCTAAGACAATGCATGCTTTGGGATTTGGGCTGAAATTGCAGCATATCATATACTGGCTTTATAGTGAAAGTCAAACTGCTTGTATTCTTTATGGGGATATCTCTGAAGCGTGGACTCTTCGTTGCTTGATGCGTCAAGGCTCTCCACTTAGTGCACTCATGTATGCCATCGCCACGCACCCCATGCTTCAGTACATGGATCATCTCGTAGCTATGGATCAGCTACATGGTTTGGAAATTCATGACAGTTGACCGTTGCTTGCTCAAGCGTATGCAGATGATTCTTTTTTCACTCCTTGAAATACACAGCAAGATCTTTCGGAGTTGATGAAAGCTCTTTCTTTATATGGTTTAGCTGCTAGGCTTCATGTCAACTTTCAGAAATCGAAATTATTGCCTTTGCATTCCAAGGAATGGCACTCTCTTTTATGGCCTGGGAAAATCATTCCTCCAACTCAATTGGTTCATCATCTTGGCTATCCTTTGAGTTGGACAATTTCCTCGTCAACAGTCCGATTGGATTCTCGCAACTCTCAAGAAAAAGCTGGAGTACTGAAAATTGGCGACCTCGCCTTTGCATGTTCGTCTTCGAATTGTGCAATCTATTCTGATGGCATATATTCAATTCTACTTGCCTCTTATTATGTTCAGCAAGGGCTGATCTTGCCTCTTTTATGTCTGATGTGCTCCTCTTCTGGTGTTCTCGCAATGGCAAAAAAAGCTTGCATTTGCTTCCGGTACAGCCACTTTGTTCTCCAAAGATGCATGGGGATCTCAACATTCTAAATATCCATCTGCATATTCTCGCCCATAAGGAGAAACTCATGCTGCAGTTTTTGCAAGGTTCTCAACCATGGGCTGCCATGATCTGTCATTTGCTGTTGCACATTGAATCTCCAGCTTTTGGTCATTGGCAGCTTACATAGCGGGAGTTTCTTTTTGGTTCTGTGATAGGCAAAATCCCGACTATCCTTTGGTTTCTCATTTGTTGATGGATTGGAAACATATCCTCTCTCTCTTGGAATGGCATGGCAGTGATTCATTGCAGGGCAACTCTTTCAGAGCTGAAAGTATACATTGGTCTAGAGTGTTTGCCCTTCCTTTGGCTTTGCAGGAGCCTCGACGTTAATATTTTCTGAGTCTTAAGGGGATTCGTTTGGTTCAGGATGTTGTTGATGATGCTGGAATTCCCCTTCCTTTTCCTTTGGCTGCTGCAAAAATTGGCCTTGGAATACATTATCGTCCACTTTGGCACAAGATTACTTTGATGCTCCAGCCTTTTCAGCCAGTTCCTCCATTGCATCTACAGGATCGTCTCAAGGACTGGACACTTTCTTCTGTGGGATTGTCATGCCGTCCTCTCAAGTTTACACGTATTACTGTCTCTTCTCTTTATAAAGTTCTACTTCCTCCACCATATATCTCTCACAGGGCGAATCAGCTTTGGCATCTTGATCGTCCCGTGAAATGGTGGCGAAAAAGTTTGAGACAGAGTTGGCATTCTAAGATTCCTCTCCATCAGCAGGTTTTCTTGTGGAGAGCTTTATTGGGTGTTCTCCCTCATGGACAGCTTTTGGCACGCCGACATATTGCTTCATCTATTTGTCACAGATGTTTGGCTCCGAGAGAGACTGTGCCTCATCTCCTCTAGCATTGTCCTTCCTCTCATGCTTTTTTGGACTTCCTATTGTTGCTGTAGTCGGCACTATGTGTATGGGTGTGTGTGCTATTGTGTTCCTTCTGTTGCGAGGTCTGTGTGTGGTTTTGCATCACAGATCTATTTGGCGTACTCTCATCACTATGTTGCAGCCATTTCAACTTGTCCCCCGCCTATTTACCACTCTTCCTTTGTTGGATTGTCAGTTTGATCAGGCCTTTCCGGGCTACACACTTTTTCCTTTGCAAATCTCTCTGCTCAGAAAGCTTATCATCTTTTGCTTCCACAGCCTTTGATCCCGCAGCATGGGAAACTTTTTTGGCATCTTCAAAAGCCTCTTGCTTGGTGGAAGGTTTGTCTTAGACGCATCTGGAGCAATAACCTTGCCCAGCCTATCACAACTTTCCTCAGGGGAGACCACCCGAGACGAGGCGTCACTATGAACATAGCCCAACGGGTTCAAAGATCGAGCAGACCACGCCCTCCCCCGCCACCACAGCGTGAGCCAACCCAACAAACGCAGATCCGAGACATTTTCGCCGCCCACAGAGGAGCCACCATGGTGCCGGGCTTCGACTTCTGAGTCCCAGCTCTCAGCCTACCTCAACTAGTCTCTAAGTTAAATTTTATATCTGTTTTTTGCACGAGCTATTGAGCTCCGTAGATCAGTTTAGCACTCAGCAAGGGCCCTAGCGCACCCTTTTCTCTAGCCCATTGAGGCTTGTATGAGATTTTCCTTTTTGGTGTACTTTGTACCTTGTCCCTAGGCCCGCGAGGACAATGGTCCACGCAACTAGAGCACGACTCGCACATGGCTAGGGAGCTCTAGCTCAACTAGAGCGACAGTGCTTTCAACTGCACTACCAGGATCCCAAGTGAGGCAGGCAGCCATGTATATAGAAGCATTCAAGCAATGTTCATTGCAACTTTGCAAGAAAAGTTTGTCCATAGATGTGGTTTAATTAAAACTATATACATCTGATCAAGAGAATTTTTCACATATTCCTACATAAAGAACCTCAACCAAGTTCCAATCTGTGTGAACAGAAAATGGCAACTAAGTATGCAATTTACTCTGCATCGTTGTCAGTCCCCGCAAGCATTGATTGACAGCAGTATTTTCAAGTACCTAAATTCATTACAAGCTAAGAGATCTGCATATACTGTTGCCATACTAGCAACAATAAAGCTTAATTCAGTGGAATCATACCTTAGCCATGGAGGTGAGGACATCCGCCACAAAGAAGTCTGCAAATGTTATTGGCTGCAAAGACACAACATTATATAAGAAGAGTCATGTTGTCCAGAGATTCCACATAGAACTCCGCCAAAGATAAGATTAAAGGGACATTTGCTGCATTAAAAAAACTAGGAGAGGACATAGTGGCACAAACAGGTTCTCCACAATACACCAACTTTATGGCTCGCTAAATGGAGCCGTGATCAAGATAGCAAGAATGCCAGGTAATCACAGCATTAATAGCAGAATCATGCAGCTTCATTCATTGAGAAAATAAAAAGGAGCAAATTTACTGTGTTGCCCTATTGTAGGGTTTTTTATATTAACCCCTCCTTCCAACTAAGAAAAGAAAGACAAAAAGGATCAGCATTAAAACGTTAGATTCATTAAAACGTTTAGATCCACTCACTCTAGCAATCTGAACTTTTTGGTGGTTCCCCAGTAATCATATATTCATCACTCATACAGTAGGACATTTCTATATGTTTTGCTGTCAAACCATGCGCATGGATCTTGATATAAAGGTTAAACACTACTGATTTTGAGTTCCCCCCTGCCCCTTGGCAAAATATCATAAAACAAATAACAAACAGCACAACTCTAGCGACTTTAAAATCTTAGAATCTCATATCGTACTCTTCTTGAACTTAATGAATTTTCATTTGGTTCCGTGTGTTGGTGTGTGTGTATGTGGGTTTTGGGAGGGACTCGAATTACTCCACCCTATAAAAAATAAATTTCATGTTATGCTTAAAAATCATGCCACATAGAGTGCAAACTGTCTCAATATGTAGCTAGTGAGACGATACTCGGGACTACCCAATCGAGATGTGGGAGATGGATCCTTGGTAAAACCCTCCTCCAAGATCTACAAGCAGTGATAGATAGATAGATAGATAGATAGATAGATAGATATTCACACACACACACACACACACACCCACATATATATGTATATGTATATGTATATGTATATGCATACACACACACACACACACACACACACAAAAATACATATATATATATATGTATGTATGTATGTACGTACGTACGTACGTACGTATGTATGTATACATATATATATATATATATATGTGTGTGTGTGTGTGTGTGTGTGTGTGTGTGTGTGTGTGTGTGTGTGTGTATACATATGTATATATATACATATACATGTATATATTATTGGAATATGGAAGAAAGAACTAGAACTAGAAACTGGAAATGAAATGACAAGACTGAAAGACAAGAAATACCTTGAGAAGAGTGTAGACAAGACACAAGCTAGACTGATAGTTTACAATGATGTGACCCATTGAATATATGGGCCAAAGTACAAGACATAAAGCAAGAGTGCTTATGGGATAATTGTAGAGGTGCCACATGGCACACACAAAGACTCAACTGAGACTAGACAAATGTAGACTAGGGAAATAGTACACCTAGTGTGCACTTATCTCCAACACCCTCCTTAAGTGGACACTAGGAGTAAGACAGAAAGACAAGACTAGAAGACAGACATAAAGACTGATAGACTGAGAGACAAGATAGAAGACATGACAGACAAAAGATCTTGAGACACCCCTCCTCAAGTGATATCCTCATATGGGTCCACAAGGGTAGGGACAAGATGGATCAAAAACACAGTCAGATTGATAGACAAATAGACAGACAGACAAGACTAGATAGACAAAAGACTGACTGTAGACAAATAGAAAGACCAAGACACTAGAACCCCTTGACCTACATCATCGGTGGTCAAGGTGGTAGACAAGTCATAGAAGTAATCAGAAAGCCCATTTCTCATCATGTGAGGAAGGAACAGCAGGATCAGCTGATGGAGATGTTGCAGCAACATGGGCTGAGGTAGATGTAGGGGCTGATGTAGAGGTTTTGGAGTAGCAGTCCCTCTCCCGGTGATTATCACGGCCACAAATGGTGCATGGATGAGCCTTGAAATAGTCCTTCTCCATATGATTAGTTTTGCCACAATGGATGCAAGGCTTTCTTACCTTAGAACTTCCTTTCTTTGCTAAAAAAGCAGTGTCAGTTACCTTTCGTTGTTGAGTTCTTTCTTCCTCTTGGAGAGCATTGATGATACCCTCAAGAGAAGGATTATTATGATACTTGAAGGTAGTGACAAGAGTAGCATAGGTGTCAGGTAAGCTTTTGAGAAGCACAGCAATAGCAATGTCTTCGGAGATGGGAGACTTGACTGATGCAAGCTGAACCATAAGACTGCGAAGATAATTGACATGAGAGGCTATAGTAGCTCCTTCCTGCATATGTAGATCAAAGAATGAGATCATAAGTGCAATCTTAGAGTTTTTAGATCGGGCTCCAAAAAGGGTATCCAAAGTGATCCATGCTTGAGGAGCAGACTGTATGTCGGAGATGTGATGAATGTAATCATCTCCAAGGCCGAGCAATATGATAGCATAGGCTTTGTCGTTCTTGGCAGTGACAACTTGCTCAGAGGGACCTTCGGGAGCAACACGGTGAACAATTTCCCAAAGACCTTCTTTCATAAGATGGCACTTGATTTTGATTTGCCAAGTATGAAAGTTGGACCCATTGAATTTGTCGATAGATATGAGAGAATGAGAGGAAGATGCCATGTGGGAAGGTCTTACCTCTTGCTAGGATGCAAGGGCAGTGTCTATTCCCTTACAAGATTGCAGAAATAAATGAGAGGAGAGATCCAAGAAGCCGGTTCTCTCACCACTTTGTCAAGGCCATAGCATATGACAGCCCATCGAAGTACGAGGAACCAGCAAAAAAGGAGAGACTGTTCAGCAAACTGAAAGAGGCAAAGCTTAGTACCTTAATCCCAGGCAGAGGTAGAGATGCGAAAAGACCGCAGTCGAGGAGGTCGAACAGATGGAGCTGAAGAAGTCGGCCTGTGCAGGTACGGAGAAGTCGGAGAAGTCGGCCTGTGCAGGTACAGATTCCGTACAGTCGTACGGACTGTACGGACAGCAGAGTACGGAGTACGGACGAAGTACGGATGGCGGAGTACGGACGACATACGAAGTACGGGCGGCGTACGGACAGTGGACGACGTACGGATAGTAGGTACAGGATCTGCAGAACTGTGCAGATCTGGCGTGACAGTAGGTGAGTGACAGCAGGACTGCGCAGATCTGGCGCTCAGGTCTGTGGCTGAACTGCGCAGATCTGGAGCGCAGATCTGGCACAGATCTGAAGCGGGATACACACAGACCTGGCGTACACACAGATCTGGAATACACACAGATCTGGCGTGCAGATCTGGAGCGCAATGACGGGGCAGAAAGAGGGAAAAATTTGAAGAGGGAGCGCAGATCTGGAGCGCAACGGCGGGGCAGAAAGAGGGAGAGATGTGAAGAGGGAGAAATCTGAGAAAAGGGGCAGATCTGCAGCGGGGGAGAGATCTGAGAAGAGGCAGACTGAGGGGAGAGAAGAGGGATCAACCTAGCTCTGATACCATGTTGGAATATGGAAGAAAGAACTAGAACTAGAAACTGGAAATGAAATGACAAGACTGAAAGACAAGAAATACCTTGAGAAGAGTGTAGACAAGACACAAGCTAGACTGATAGTTTACAATGATGTGACCCATTGAATATATGGGCCAAAGTACAAGACATAAAGCAAGAGTGCTTATGGGATAATTGTAGAGGTGCCACATGGCACACACAAAGACTCAACTGAGACTAGACAAATGTAGACTAGGGAAATAGTACACCTAGTGTGCACTTATCTCCAACATATATACATATATATATACATATATATGTATACATACATATACATACATATGTATACATACATATACATACATATACATATGTATACATATATATGTATATGTATACATACATATACATACATATACATATGTATACATACATATACATACATATACATACATACATATGTATACATATACATATGTATACATATACATATGTATACATACATATACATACATATACATACATATACATATGTATACATATGTATATGTATGTATATGTATGTATACATATACATATATATGTATACATATGTATATGTATGTATATGTAAGTATACATATGTATGTATATGTATGTATATGTATGTATACATATGTATACATATATATGTATACATACATATACATACATATACATATGTATACATGTATATATACATATGTATACATATGTATATGTATGTATACATGTATATGTATATATATACATATGTATACATATATACATATATATGTATACATATGTATACATATACATATATATGTATACATATGTATACATACATATGCATACATATGTATATATATATATATATATATATATATATATATATGTATGTATGTATGTATATGTATACATACATACATACATACATACACACACATACTTTTTTTGGTAATATACACACACACACATACATACATACATACATATGAGGAAAGAAAGTATTCATTGGAGTGCCATCTTTGACATTCCACTCGCTTTACAGGAACCTGTTCGGGCATACAATCTCATGAAATTGGGAATTAGATACATACATGATGTGGTAGATGAACAGGGCTATGTCTTATCTTTTCCTCAGGCCACTGCTTCCTATGCATTGGGAATGCATCATAGGTCTATATGGAAGAAAATTGCCGATTTATTACATCCTTTTCTACCTGTTCCTCCTGTGGCTGACACAGATAGGCTTACGGATTGGCAATTGCAACCCTCTGCTACATGCACTCATCCTGTTCCTCTTCCTGCCTTAACCTCCATCAAAGCCTACAGGCTTCTTCAGCCTGCTCCATGGATTCAGCAATATGCTAATTCTCTGTGGCATATAAGGAAGCCCCTCTCATGGTGGCGGAAGAATCTCGGGATATTATGGAAGTGTAAAATGCCATTGAAACAAAGACTTTTTCTTTGGAGATGTATGACAAGCACATTGTCAGTGGGGGTCACACTTGCTAAACGTCGCATTGCACCATCCACATGTTTAAGATGTCAGGCTCCTTCAAAGACTATTCTTCATTTGCTTTGGCACTGCCCGTGTTCTAAGATCCTCCTCAGGAGAATTTCAGATTATCTTCGGATCCGTTTCCCGAGTCACAGATTTGGCAAACATTTCTGGCTCTTTAGCAGATTTATGAGGTCTTTGTCTCAATACTCACTATTTCTCTCTTGGGTGAGATACTGGGCTCTTTGGACAATCTGGAGTGAGCATAATTTGGCATACTTGGGTCGGCAGATTCACAAGTCATATGAATCTTTCCAAGCCTCATTGCGGGAATCCTTATATGATGCCTGCCATGAGGGTGATATGGATGCTTCTTGCATAGAGCTTTTCTTTTTATGCTTCTGATCTTTGGGATACTCTCCATTTCGGAGACCTCGCATCATGTAAATTTATGAGCATACAAATATACTGCACTGGATATTACCAAAAAAAAAGTGTGTGTGTGTGTGTGTGTGTGTGTGTGGGAATTCTTTGAGAGCTGAAAGCATTCACTGGTCGAAAGTCTTTCAGCCTCCCTTGGCTTTACAGGAACCTCGACGTTCCTACTTTGTCTCGTTTAAAGGCATCACCTCGGTTGCTGATGTTATAGATGATGCTGGTACTGTGCTCCCCTTTTCTCTAGCAGCCACTACATATGGATTGGGCTCTCATTATCGTCCTTGTGGCGACAAATTACTTCTATGCTTTCACCCTTTGTTCCGATTCCTCCTTTGGAACTCCAGGACCGACTGGAAGATTGGACTTTGACTTCTCCAGGGTCCTCTTCTCGTCCTTTGAGGCTATCTCAGATTACTGTACCTGCATTGTATAAAATCATTTTGCCTGAACCTTGGGTTTCAGAGAGAGGTGATTCTGTTTGGCGAATACATCGCCCAGCCAAGTGGTGGAGGAAAAGATTACAGCAACTTTGAGCCTATAAAGTACCGCTTCAGCATTAGTTTTCTTTTGACGAGTTCTTTTGGGAGTGTTTCCATCTGGACAGCTATTAGCTCATCGACACATTGCTCCTGCACTTTGTCATAGATGTTCTGCTTCGGAGACTGTGCCTCACTTGTTTTAGCATTGTCCGTGCTCTCGTGAGTTTTTTGATCTGCTTCTCGACCGCACCTGCGAGCGAGATTCCCATTTGTTCCGTTTGGGAAGTTCTTCTTGCTATTTGGGTTTCACCCATCCAGAGCGGAGTTTCATCTTTTCTTCGTTTGGGTTCGCTACTGGGCACTATGGACTTTATGGACATATAGGAATTGTAAAGTCTTTGGTGATCCTACTTTCTCTCTGTTTGGCTTTTTTAGGCGTTCTCTGCAGCAATCTTTCTTTGATTGCTTGCAGACCCGCTGCATAGATCATGAGGTCTTTTTGGCATATACTGAAATTTTCAGTTGATGTAATTGTAGCACCTTTCTTTGAGGTTACTACTCATATAATATAATCAATCAATGATTTCACCCAAAAAAAAAAAAAAAGTATGTGTGTGTGTGTGGGTGTGTGTGCAGTTTACATATATGTGTACATATACATGTATATATATATATATATATATATATATATATATATATATATATAGATAGATAGATATAGATATACATACACACACACACACACACACACACACACACATATATATATGTATGTATGTATGTATGTATGTGCATATATATATGTATATCTTTATATCTATATATAGGGATATATATATATATGGATATCTTTATATCTATATATATGTATGTATGTATGTATGTATGTATGGATGTATATGCATATACATATATACATACATACACACACACACACACCCAATTCCTGCACACCAAGCAAGTCTCTGAACTTGCGCAACTTCTCTGTGCCCAATGCCTTCATGAATATGTCATCTACTTGGTCCTCTATGCTAACATAAACTAGATCAATAAGACGTAGTAAAACCTTCTCCCACACATAGTGATAATGCACCTCAATGTGCTTTGTTCTAGCATGATAGACTGGGTTATTTGCCAAGTGTATACTGCTCATGTTGTCACAATAAATGACAATTGGCCCATCTTGATGCATATCATAAAGTAGCTTATGCAACCAAGCTACCTCACATGCATCCATTGCTGCACCCCTGTACTCAGCCTCTGTGCTCGACAAGGCAACTGTAGGCTGTTTCTTGCTACTCCAAGTGACAACAGCACTCCCAAAAGAGAACACATATCCACTGGTAGATCGTCTATCAGGAATACTACCAGCCCAATCAGCATCAGTGTATCCATGCAATTGTATCTAAACCCCAGTATCATAAAATAGTCCATACTGCAATGTGGACTTCACATACCTGAGTATGCGTCTAGCTGCATCCAAATGCGGTTTCCTTGGAGCCTGCATAAACTGACTTACTAATCCAACAGCATAGCTCAAATCTGGCCTGGTAATAGTCATATAAATCAAACTTCCTACTATGTGTTTGTACATAGTAGGGTCTTCTAGAAGCTCACCTGCATCTGCACTCAACTTCACATTTAGCTCCAAAGGAACTAAAATAGGCTTACAGCCTATCATCCCATATTTGGATAGCATGTCCAATTCATATTGCCTCTGCAAGAGCCATAACCCACTTGTGGATCTAATCACCTCTATGCCCAATAAGTAACGCAGCTCTCCTAAATCCTTCATCTCAAACTTCTGCTTCAATAGCATTTTCACATGAAGGATATCTTCATCACTATCACCTGTGATGATCAAATCATCAACAGAAATGACAAGCAGCAGAATACCTTTCTCTGTTTTTCTCACATAAAATGAGAAATCTGCCTTGGAAATCTGAAAGCAAATAGTGACAAGATATTGTCCTATCTTATCAGACCATGCTCTAGGTGCTTGCTTCAAGCCATACAAGGCTTTCTTTAACCTGCAAACAAACTCAGGATGAACAGCATGAACATAACCTGGTGACTACTCCATATAGACCTCTTCTTGCAAATCACCATGCAAGAAAGCGTTCTTTACATCCATCTGATGTAAAGATCATCCCTTTGATGTAGCCATAGCAATAACTGCTCTTACGGTTGCCATCCTTGCAACCAGACTGAATGTTTCTTCATAATCAATACCATATGTCTGTGCATACCCCTTGACAACTAATCTTTCCTTGTATTTGTTCACAGAACCATCTGCATTGTGCTTCACCTTATAAACCCACTTACAGCCAATTGCATTCTTGTCTTTAGGCAAAGGCACCAATTCCCATGTAGCATTTGCTTCCAAGGCATCCATTTCTTCATCCATGGCTTTCTCCCATTTTTCTTTTCCCATGGCTTGCTCAAAAGAAGTGGGTTCTGGTTCCTGTATCACTTTGACCATATAGGCATAGTGAATGGCTGTAAATCCATCATATTTCAGCCTATCCACAGGATACCTAACTCTGGTAAACTATATATATACCTTTGTAAGACTAGAATAAGTCCAATCATACAAATTTAGATTTTTTGTTGTTCTAAAGACCAAAAATCTATACGAAAAATAAAAGGGAAAATGAAAGAGAAGAAAAAAGAGGTAAACAAAAACTTTTATCAAAAACAAAAGGAAGACATACTTAGCAAGCAAAGCAACACTTATGTCGTCATCAGTGCCCAAGCGCATATATATATATATATATATATATATATATTATATACATATATATACATATATATGTATATATATATATAAATGTCTTCAGGCCCCTTTTCAAGCTGAGCATTAGTTTGCTTTCTATTTTCCTCTTGTAAAAAATAGCCAGCCAACTCTTGCAAACAATTCCAAATCCCCCCACTCCCAATTCCCATCTCTGGATTCAGTGTTTAATAGAAAATCGTCTTGCTTCCGGAGATGGGTGCTCTGATACCATGTTGGGAGCAGAAACAAACAAGAAAATGGATGCACCAGCCACCTTGCATTAGTTTTCTCTAACTATTTGGAAAGGGACAACACGTACAAAGTGTCAAAGAAGCAAACCACACCTAGACCCATGTAGTACAAAATTAGGGTTCCACAATTTGATGGCATGGCAGTGCCATGTGGCAGCTTGAAATTCGTATTGACCCATCCTATCTATAAGCTGCTATAGCTGAGCTTAACAAATGTCAGAATGTCAAAAACGATCATTGCTTGGTCCAATACCAAGAACACACAGTACATTAAAACCTAACATTAACTCTATTAGACAGAAGCTGCCGCCATGGAGTCTTCCAAATAGTGATGTAATGATTAACAAAAAAATGTCCTGTAAATGCCCTGGTGTTAGTGGAAGAAATCCATGAAGCCTTAGCGTGACTGGAGGATGACTGGAAAACATCGCTTGTGGCCCCGTGTCTCCAGTTGTCAAAGGTAAAGCCGTGGAATGATAAACACAACGTGCAAACCTAGGTAGGCAAGCCTCTACTAGAGCAGGGTCTAGGATGTCTCATCATGGTAAGCTAGAGTTAAAATACCCTTTGACAATATATGAGCATCCTGGATAAGGTCACCCTCCAATGCCAAGCTCACCCAAAATCAATCTCAAGCCTAATGCAGTGAGGGTAAAGGCCCCTCATGTGCCCTACCACAGCCCTTCTTGAAGCTCTTGTACTACATGCCACCTATTTCTTGTTCTCAGGTAAAGAAAATTGAAGTGGATGTGAGTGTTGAGGACGCTCCTATTTGAACTCCTGTGGCTAGACAAAATGGTCACATTTAAACTTGATTTACCAAGTCGAACAGTCCCACAAAACTTGCTCTTGCATAGTCTCAAAAGAAGGAAGGAGTGGTGGAAAGAAATTGGAAGGGGGAGTCCTTGCAGCAGCAGAGCTGCCTTTTAATCCAAGGAGAGAGGAAGGACAATCGAGGAATTAAGGGGGGGTGAGATGAAGAACAAGGAAGAGGAAGCATTTGGGCAAAAAGTGATGGGTCTGAGGCCTTTGGGTGAGCGAGCTTGATCTATTTAACTCTTATAGACGCCACTAGGTATTTCAAGATCGCATAAAATTATTGATATTACTTCAACATACCACGCTAGTGTCTTTCATAAAGAAAACCCCAACACTGTGTAAAGCATAGTAACATCTATCCATCATTAATTTTTCAGTGATTGCTTTAATACGTACTTCTTGGACTAAAGTTTCATCTTGTTTTTTTTTAAAACTGTTGAATACAGTATACATCACCATAAAATTAATCCAAGTCGCATAGGTCATGGTATATACACCTGCAATGGAAGAAACAGTCGAACCAAAGTCCGCAGGAAGAAGATTCGTGATGAGAGATAAAAGGCATCAATTGGGAGCACCATGATAAGAGGTAGGGCACTGTAAAGGAGCACCTGAGCAATCAAAACAAAAATTAGCAGCCATTTGGGAGAGCTACGAAGTGCAACTTGATAAAAACAGTCAAAGAAGCAAGTTCAATTTCCAAAATGAATTACAATCCGCACTTATTTTTCTAGTCCCACCAAAGCCTTGGAAGTGAAACAGTTGTTAAAACTAATCCAATTTCCTAAATGAATGGCATTCTAACTGACACACAAAAATTATGATCCCCACAAAGGCCTTTAGAAATGACACAGTTATAAAAATTCCTCCAATCTTTATAAGAGGGGGAACATAAATCTGAAAGAAGTCAGATCTCTTTACATGTTTAGCCAGCAGAAAGTTGTACAGATTCAAAGCTTGATGTTAGAAGCCCAAACATTGATTTCCAAAAGATATCCTTCATATGGAAACGCAGACTTAAGCCCTTTGAAACTCCAATTTTAAAAATCATAAGACAAAATCAGGGTATTCTAAATTCTAGATTTGTCTCAGCATTGAAGTCACAAGCAGCAGTGGAGCCATTATTATGGCAGCACAATGCTCCCACCACATATGTCAGTCATTTTTGAACTTCATCACAAATCAGCAGAGGCCAACCAAAGAAGCCTTCCCTTGCTTAACAGAAGGATATCAGATGATTGGATTTTCCCTTCCTAGCCACCTCTGCATACAGTGCCAATTTACAAAGTAACCTAATCTTTGATTAGAATACATATATCTAGAGATGGGGTGCACATTCCACAGTCCAAAGACTATGACTTCATAGGATCACATAGAAGTTTAAAAAAACCTCTGTCAACAAACGAGATCCTTCTTTAAAAATAAAGAATAGGCCTACAATTTGTCTATCTTTTATGCCTTAACATACATAAAAGCATAGTCTTGATATACTATTTGTGGCGCAGGCCTGTTGAGACCATAATCTAAACATACATGGGGTCTTCCTGAAACTTTAACCAAACCTCAAACTCATGTCCCTTAGTCAAATCGCAGCACCCTGGTTAGCTCGTACTTGGAAAACTTGCCTTAGAAGTGTCTCGCACTCAAATCACAGCAAGGGAGTTCAATCGCTTCATGTTGGGCTGATTGCATATGGAGAAGACTTCACCTAGACACTGGAAACTCCGAGCAGCAGGGTAGAAACTCAACGTCAGGGCTGGAAAGTATATCGCTGAAGAGAGAGAGAAGAAAACAAAGCACTAGGGGCGAGAGATACCCCCCCATTGAGGGTCTTTATTGCAATAGAAAATCTTTTGTACAAGGTGGCTCACAAGGGAGCAGAGTCTCAGTACAACTCACAACACAATTGAGAGCCTAGAGGCCCTTATATTATAGACTAGGCCAGGTAGAAGAAGCATGTGCTTTGGAGGTGGCAAGGGTGGCCGTCTCCTCATCTGAACCATCTTGGATGAGCACTTGATTTGTGGGCCATCTCCTCATCTAAACCGTCTCCGCATCTAAACCGTCTCCTCATGTGAACCATCTTGGATGAGCACTTGATTTGTTCCTTTTCCCACCCTGGTGACCTTGGTTTGGTCTGTGGGGACTGGTGTGCCTCGAAAATTTGAGAGGTGGAAGTCCTATGCTTCCTTGCTTGCTTCTTCATCTCCTTGCCTAGGGCCTTTGCCTACATCCTCGTGATGACCTTCAAGGGCACCACTGCTACTTGACCTCGTTCGATGCTTAGCAAATTTTAGGCAAGAGTGAAGCCATGCATTGCGGGAAGTCTATAACTTCTGATTTCTCCTGGATCGTCCTGAACCAAGCGGTTTGACCCAACCAGATAAATCGGGTGACCCAACCTGGTTGGGTGCCCAAACTAGGCCCCAACCCTGCCCTGACCATGGGCCTAGTTGGCTTGCCCCCAATCAGCATGTTGCTAGAGTTGATGGCATCTCAGGTATACCATAGAGAGAGAGGGCTTTTTATTGGTGTGCCCGGGCATGGTGAGGTTAGGTTTAGAGCTGGCCATAAGGGAGATTGGCCAAGTTCGGGCCCAATTAGGGCAGGCAAACCTAGCCAGGTCAACAAACCAGATTGGTCATGTCAACCCAATCGAACCTGATCTTGGTTACGTCAGGTCAGCCAATCAAGCCGGTCAGTCAATGTGGTCGCCCAATTCCTATAAAGGTGAGGCCTATTTAAGGCCCCCCTCTCACACTTGTTCACCATCTTCTGGAACAGTCATTGTACACTTTCCCACTGACATTTCCCCTCAGGTCTCAGCAAGATTTCCTACAATAATAGAGTTATCATTGCCCCTACTATGTCATTTCCTCTATCCACCTTTTTCTGATTGCTTCCGCACTGCACCACTCTCACATGGTATCAGACATTGAGGTCACCTAAGGACTGGGAGTACAAGGAGCTGACGCAACCCTAAGAGATTTGGCAAGCTGAGGAGCGATTGCAGCAGCCTGGGTAGAGGCGATTTTTAGCCAAAGTGATAGGACACTGTTCAGACGAGTCTGCTGCCTGGGGCATGGACCAATCTCTGGCTGGTTTGCATCCTCCAAGACACTTTTGCTTGAGGCGTGGACAACACCTGAGGGAGCTGTTCACAGGTGGTTCTCCTAGGTGCAGACAGTCTTGAAAAGAGGGGATTTGAGGCTGAGGTGCTTGGTGGGTCTCGGAAGCCTGCACACACAACTAGAGGCAGCACTTTGGGGCTGACTACCCACGGCGATTTTGTGACAGAAGTACGGAGAAGACAGCGTGAGGTTCTTGCGTAGTTCAATGGCTCCCTCGTGCACGAGCAAAGAGGACAAGCTCAACGGAGCACTATGCTCATTGGAGGTTACAACTCAGGTCCGGTTCATTCACAAGGGGATCTAGGAGCTGGTTCAGGGGTTTGAAAGGAAACTGGAGTGTCCTACGAACACAAAGAAGTGGACACAGGATTAGGAGGATGCCTTTCTCCTAGAGTTATGAGGATTGGGAAGATCACGACTCAAAGTCACACTCAGTGTTGGTACACACGATCACACAAAAGGTCTCTCCGGCTGTCCAAACACTGACTAGTGCATACAGGGTCTAGTCCAAATTGTACGATCTATATATACCTTTGTAAGACTAGAATAAATCCAATCATACAAATTTAGATTTTTTGTTGTTCTAAAGATCGAAAATCTACACAAAAAATGAAAGAGAAGAAAAAAGAGGTAAACAAAAACTTTTATGAAAAACAAAAGGAAGACATACTTAGCAAGCAAAGCAACACTTATGTCATCATCAGTGCCCAAGCATAAGCAGCTATACTGGGTTTCTAAAGACCCGCGGAGTCTCTTGGGCAAACCCAGTGCTTACTAAAATACGTCAAATAAACAAAAGAGAAAGAAAACAAGAAATAAAGAAGAAAGGAAGCAGGTGACTAAGCAAAAATAAACAAGCAAGTCAAGAAACAAAATCTTCCAAAAAACTGGAATCTCTCTCTCTCTCTCACTCACTCTCACTCACTCTCACTCTTATTTAAAACATAAAAAGCTAAATGGCCCTTTACACTTATGTATCGTTTCTACAAAGAGGCAAAAATACATTTCTAACTTAGAAAGCACAAGCATACTCAAACAAACTCTCTTTTGAAACTAAAAGAAAAACGGGCTATTCAGCTCCCCGCCTTTTGTTTTCAGCTTATGTTCAATCATTCTAAACATACCTAAGGCCGATACACATAGATAAAAGACTTCATATCTAAGATTATGCGAACTTTCCTTGGATTATACCTCTTGTGTAATAGTAAAGTGATCAAATTACTACATTGAGTGATAAAAGACTCCTTAGTTGTAAAAAGGCGGGAAAATCTATGGAATTGGGAAGAAATGACTCCATATTTTACCAAATCAGAAATGTTTTGAGTCAATGTGAGGCATTTTTATAATGTGTAAACCACTATATTCAAGTTATTCGCGTTTATCGTATATATCAACCTCTAATCCTATGGTAGATTGAGAAAGTCTAAGATCTAAGAAAACACGAGAATCCCCTCTTGAAGTGCAGTTCAGTTCACAAGAGTCACGAGGATAGATTCCTTCTCCAAAAGCACTAGCGTCTTTGTACATAAAGTCTTGAAAGTTAGGAACATCTACAAATAAATCATCTATAAAACGCCTAACTTGGCTAAGCTTATGTAAAATGATAGGGCAGGTATTAATAGAAATAAGACGTTGCATAAACTCAAATTCATAAGTGAAAAGATAAAAGTTTGCTAAAAAGACGGCACAATTAGTGCCCATGGGGATTCCTATAATTTGTTGAAACAAAGAATCACCTATTGTGATGTAAAGATTATCTAAAAGAAACATCTTCCACACTTACTACCTTTATGTATCTTTTCTTTTTAGAACCTATGTCATGATCTTTATTTTTTAGCCACAAAAGTCAAAGCATAAGGCTGTTTTCTCAACTTTTAGCACTTTGCATCTATCTTTGTCAAATCTCAACTTGAAAACTTCAGCCACTAGCTTTTTTATTCTAAACTTCAGGTCTTCCAACTCAATCTTTGTGTAAAGCGTGGTAAAATCATAGGTTTGAAGGAGAATAGAAGACTCTTTTTCCTAAGCAAGAATCACTCCTACAGAATTATTTAAAATCCATCTTGAGTGCAAGGGGACATCTACCTCTTTTAATAAGTCCCTCCAAAGTTCATGGACACTAGGCAATATGGCTTTGAAACAGTAGCTTAGCCATTTAGAGACATCTGTCAAAGTAGTCTCACAAGCAGCTACAATAAATCTTGGCTTTTTTGGAGTTTTGTGAAACTTCCAAGAATCACAAATACTTGGATTGCAAACAAACCCAAAAGACTTGCAAAAACTCTGATGTTTTGAGATCAAATCCTTTTGAGAAACTAAGGCACGGGTGTAAAATTTGGCAGACGAGTTCACTTCTCTCAAAAGACATTCTAAGTAAAACTTTTTGCAAATAAAAACAAAGTTATTGGAACATTTGTCCATATAAGAAATGACAAAATTCCTATGGAATTTTTGAAGAAGAGTTTCATCTTCTTTAGAAAGATGGTTACTTTTCTTTGGGCAATTAACCAAAGGGACTTCTTCTAGTTTCAAAGCAACTTTCTTCAAAATCTTCCCTTTCCATTCTGATAAGATATTTTGAACTCCTAAACATTCTTCTAATTGCAAAACAAACTTTGAGATTCCCTTATCGATAGCTTTTAAAAGGCAAGACTCTTTAAAAGAGTACAATCGAATTTTCTTGCCTTTCATGAAAAGGTCTCTTAAGTTACTAGAAAGCAAAATTAAGGTATCAGCTGTGACTACATGTCCTAAATCAGCATCAATAAAGCTTTGGAATCTCTTACTTTTACAACAACAAGGTTCTCTAAGGATAGAAGATTTTGAATGCTCTGAGAGCCTTTTACCTATCTCTCCATAGTTGAAAGCCTTTTATCCTAAAGTTTTTACATGCTTCCAAGCTACTACTGGATGCTTCCAAATTCTTCTCACAAACTGAGGGAGAGAATCCATTACTTCAGGAGACTTCAAAATTGAGTTTAAGCATATCTTGTCAAGTGAGGGAGGAGTAAGTATTGAAGTTTTAAAAGAACTTTGACATTATATTTTTCAAAAACTTTTATTGAAAAAAGACCCAGAGACATTAATCTATCTAGGTAGAGTAGTCTTCTTTTATAGTCTCGAGAAGCAAAAACTCTTGGAACTGAGGAAGTTAAAGGAACTAAAGGAGAAATAGTGAGAGAGGCAACTCACGAACAACATGTGAGATTGCAGGGGAGCTAGGACAACCTCATAACATAACTTTAGGTTTCCATACGATGTTAGGTGTATGACTATGTTGGTAATGAGGAATGTTAAAGGGCTTGATATGAGTTCTCCACATCAAAGGGTTCTTTTAAGAGGTTCTTTTATTTTTACGAAGAGTTGATTTTCCCTCCAAATTAAAACCTCTTGGGAAGAAAGTGTGTAAAGTTCTCATCCAAAACAATTCACGAGAACGAGCAGCCTTGTAAAAATCCTTGGCATTATTAAAATGGCCCTCTATATGCTCAATGGGAAAGCAATGAAAAGATTCAAAACCAAACTTTGCCATTGCCGCATATAAGGGTTTTGAATTCTCAATTTAGGACTCTACGATGCGAGCTGTCACTCTCCAGGGACAACATTACAGTCTCGAGTTCCCTAAAGGGAGTACGATGCATCCTTCTTGATTAATTCTAAGGTCATCCATGACCGGCTTTTGTCCATGGGTGTGTAAGCTAGGGCAAAAGATGGAAGTGATGGAGGTGAAAGCAATGAGCTGAAATCCATATTGCTGCAATGAAGAAATGAGTACAAAGTACACTCAATATAACAAAACTTTTTGTCCTAGTAGTACTAAGTCTACTAACTGGTACATGTACTAACTGTACCATGTTTCCTAACTGCCTATAACTAGGCCTACAAGGCACATACCAAGGAATGAGTGGCACCTATGGATAGCCAATAGAATGGCCCACAAACCCCCCTCCATGGTATGGGCTGAAGTATCCTGGACACATCTCAAAATACCTGAAGAACTAATGTCAGAGTTGCACATGTTCATCATGAATGGATATAGCAACCTATGACTGTATAGAGCATAATAGATCAAGTCACAAAAGGTGCTAAGTTCAAAGCTTGCCAAAAGCTTCAAACTTAGGTCGAGGAAGAGCTTTCATAAAAAGATCTGTCAAGTTTTCTTCAATGGGAACATAAGACAACTGAATATCGCCTGTTGACAATCTCTCTCTGACACAGTGATAATGAACCTCAATATGCTTTGTGCGAGCGTGGAAAACTAGGTTCCGTGCAATAGCCAAAGCACTCTAACTATCAGTGAAGATGACGGTAGGAGCCGTCTAACATGCATGAAGATTTACAAGTAACTTCCGAAGCCAAACACACTGGCAATTGTAGTATGCTTCTTGCTTAATAAAGAGATGCATGAAGTACCAAGCATGAAATAGTTGCCACTATGTGACACAAGGGTGTCGGAACAGCCAGCCCAATCACTATCAATGAATCCATGCATGACAAGTGAAGAATTAGCCTTGTAGTGAAGGCCCAAATGTTGAGTGCCTTTGAGATACCTGAAGACACGCTTCACAGCCTGCCAATGGTGTGTAGAGGGACTCTGCATATATCTGCTCAACTGTGAGACAGCATATTGAAGATCTGGCCTGGTATGGCATAAATTAATCAAACAACCAACTGCCTGCTCATAGAGAGAAAGATCACATGCACCACTGCCATCCTCAGATGAGAAATGAAAACCAGGCTTTTAATTGTGTGGATACTGGCTTGCAATCCTCAAACTGAAAACGCTGCAAAAGCTGTCCAATCTACTTGGATTGTGTCATCAAATACCCCCTCACTGCTAGCAAATTGAATGCCCAGATAATAATGCAAAGGACCAAGATCTGACATAGCAAATGTCTTTTGCATGTCAAGCTTAAAAACTGCAATTTGCTCAGCATGTGTCCCGGTAACAAGCATGTCATCCACACAGAATACTAAAATCAGCAAATCTGTTCGCATACAATGTGGCAACACATTGTACACCTTCTAGTCTTGCATTTGGTTTAGAGGCAGTTATGCCTATGGAGTTTTTAGTGCAAAGGGTCGAATTGCGAGGCACTTGCTTAGTAACCTTAGTCTTTATGGACTCCATCAGTAAAAGAGTCTGTTTCTTTTTTCCAAATTTAAGTGTATTCACAAGAAGCCAAAACATAAATCTTGAAACATATCTTCATCTCAGTTTCCAAAAGAACAAACAGAACCAAACAATGGTATCCATCCATGTGCTTGCTATGGAGACAAAAGCATAGCAATTATTCTTTCTTCATAAAGTAAGATTGTGTTTCTCTCCTTGAATGATATAAATATACATGTTGGTAGTTTTTTTGAAAGTACACATTCTATTTGAATTTAGCATTGCTACTTTGCTAGCTAACAAGGACTTCGGGATGATCTTTTACCATTTTTGGTAACCAAAAAACTTACAAAGACCTTGGAGATTCACAAGGCAAGTAATCAAAGCACGAGATATGTTTATATTTGACAGTTTTAAGGTCCATTGACAAAAATTTGTACCTGCTCTAAGTTATCAAGAACGCATCTGTTCATGTAGCCTAGCTGCCATTCCAACAGGCCAGTTGTGTTGTACACAAGACCTTACTAACTAAGACCCCTTCTTACCACCTTGGGATTTTCTAAAACGCTTATGAATTGAAGACAACATGCCCCCTTTGCATGTGAAAGTGCTGGGTACTATTTGTAGCGTTGTCCTTCCTACAAAATCTTGGAAGCTCGACTAGCTTTCAATTATATAACCTTTACTTACTTCCATCTCCTTCTCTCTTTATCATATTTTTGCAGTCACTCCTTTGCAACAATGATGATTGTTTTCAAGATCCCTTTTTTTCCATCAATCTTGCTCTATTTGGAAATTCCGCAACCTAGGATGCCTCCCTTTCCCACGTGGCCTCCACACACACACACACACACACACACACATACACACACTAAGAAGGAGAGAGGCACAATAAAACTACAAGTGATCTCTGGAGAAAACCCTGCTACATCTGGGGGAAAACCACAGAAACAACAAGCTACTCAAGATCTCGGAACACACAGCTCAACAACCAAGTGAAGGGAGCACTAGGGAGAGGATGGATTGCTCCACTACCCTACTCCTCAGGTGCATAAGAGGGTTGGCTCTGCTCCTCTTCCAAGCCCTCCAAGTGATGATGATCTGCTCCACAAGATGCACTATTGAAAGAGCTACATACTCTAACAAGGAGTGAGGGGCGGCCTATATATAGCCCCCCACCTTGCTCCCATCGGCGGTTGCAACATGCACACCGACTCACTGCCCCTGTGTGGGATGACTCCAGCTTATAGGGCTTGGCACACAACCCTATAAAAGGGCACCTAGGAGGCCAGCCTCTTGCAAAAGAGCATCCTCTCTCACTACGAGTAGAAGCACGCTTGGTTGATACCTCTTCGGACTTGAGCCACACTCTCTACTTTGAATAATCCTAGCTTATGAATTGATGCAAAATATCTTATTGCACCAATGACAATGAATCACAAAGGAGGTCCATGAGACATACCCATATCTAAGGCACTAAAAAGGTTTGGGCTATGGGTGGAACCCACAATGTACATAACCCAATCATTCTCATGAGGAATACCAAATCCATTTGGCCAGTTCTGATTGTCATTCTACTCTTACATTTCCTCTACTAGTAATTCGTTTTTCCTATGTTCTTACTTATTTCTTTGTTTAATTAGATTACTTGCTAGAATAACGATGCACCAATTTGTGGGTGTGTATTTGCCTTGCTGGATGCTGGCTTGGTTTCTTTGTAATATGGAACCCATCAAGGATTATGCCATGTGGACTTGTGTAATAGAGGATCCCTTTTTAGAAATAAGAATAGAAGTTATAATTTGAAAAAGTCACCCATTGTAGGCTTATACTTCATAACAAAATCTATTTCTGAGAGAAAAAGGGCAAAGAGCTCGAGGTTTATCTGATAGATAATACTCGACTTATAATTACCAATGGATTCTAGTACTTCAAGTGACTAAACTCATTACCTACATTTGTTTCGTTGTGCAATTGTTCTAGAAACCAAGGTAAAGCAATAATTTGAAAAATCCATGTCTCGTATCCATTGCAACCATGGTTTGAAAAAGCTTATGCACACTTAGTAAAAGGTTGGCTTCCACAATTCTTAAGACAAAATTTACACCTAATGTTTTGTGACATTTAGAGAAAATGGGTTGTATTATGCTATGTTGATATATGGACAGGAGAAGGTTGTGACCGTACATTTCAGTATTACAGTTGACACGGAGATCTAGGTACTCATGGGAAGTTCTTCCTGAAAAATAGTGTATTATTTTGGTTAAAGATAGACATATTACTTTTTTGTAATTCACAACGAAAGCACAAACAATCAATCCAATCTCTGAGCGATCACTAAGCCATAGGATGAAGCTCAAACCATATGCTCACTTATGCCGTAACATTAAACCATTTGGTGCTAACTCATTTGCTCTCTAGAATCAAATCAAGCCCTAATTCTTTATGAAGTCTTATTTTTTTTCATTTGTCCTTGTTTCATATTGAGGGGGCTTGAACAGGGGGAGGGGATGCTGGAGGAGATGGTACACTGGTTGTGATGCTGCAAAAGAGCCTTCTCCATGAGAAGACAAGTACAAGAAGGATGTCATGCTTGTCAACACAATAATTGTCACCCAAGAGGCGACCTGCATACACAAGAAACATTGATCAAGATCTTCTTTAAAAGTAGAGATGATCATTGAGTTCCCTATGAAAGAATCACAATGATAGGTCTGATACACAAAATGAAATTAAATCGGTTGAATTAGATGGTTCGACAGTAGAGAACAAGAAGCTTGCAAAGCCACCCAGATTATCAAGGTTAAAGATACAATGGAAAACCAAGTTCAAAGCCACCTCATCTTACTTCCATTGAGACAGCCAACCCTTGTATAGCAACAAGTTCATGAAATTCTACAAAAATATTGGTTTTACAAGTACCACCTAATTGTTGAGGACAAGCATATCTGTTTCGGTGAAAACTCACATCAACTAAGAATATCATGTATTTGGACTTTTGGATGTGTATAAAGAAAAATATTAGGGAGAATCGATCCTTAGGGAGTTTATGCAACTCGTCAATTTCAAAACCATTTTAAACTCACCACAAGCATTCCAAGCCCCTCACAAAGACATCACCGTGTGCATACATTAAACACCAGCTCACAAAATTAACCTCTTTCACACTATACATGAGCACTAGTTACAGCTCCTCTCCAGAAGATTGAGTCCATTCACGCAATCCTCCTAGTTGTCTTGTAATAATAATGACTTGCATCTCTTCCCCATCCTTTCCATATAGCACGTAACTTTATCTCACTCTCCTACAGCCAGCGAGAGCCAGCAGCCACATGCACGCAAGCTGTCCTTGGGGACAGCCCTGGTGCAGTCACATCCATCCTTGCCAAGTATCAAGAGGGATTCAGCCCATTAGGAGAGCTGACGACTAGGAAGGCTCAGCCATCCTTCCCTCTATATAGACAGCCAAATTGTGGCTGTTTCTATTACGTACATATCCTATTCTACACTACTGCAGATCATGGGAGTAGCACCACAGATATTCCTCCCAGCCATAAACTTGCTAGAGCGTGAGAGCACACCGAGAGAGATTCTGTATTGAAAATCAAAATCACGTAAAAGTTCATTCTCTTTCTCTCACTAACTCCAACAAGCCCCATCTCCCTAGATGGATCTAGATGCCACATGTCATCATCATAGGGCCTTCCTAATGCATCTTTTCACCCCTCTCTTGGGATACTTTAATTACAATTGCCCCTAGGCACATTTCTTGCATTAGGCCCTTAGCCTTAGATCCACCTAGTCTGGTGCTATCAACCCTCACCTAGGACCTTGACATTAATTCCCTCTCTATCATTTACATGAAGCGCAAACAGATATATTACAAACATAGATCCTTTAAGGGAAATGTCGATTGATTCTTCCCAGGTCATGCTACCTCGGCTAGAGCGTAACATTCCTTCCCTCTTTAGACATCAGCGTCCTCGATGATAAAGTCTCGGAACACTCTCCGCAGCTGGTATACGGATTCCCAGGTAGCTTCTGATAGAGGCTGACCATGCCATGCAACCAACACCGTGGGTATCTTCCGATTTCGCACTTGCATTGTTCCTCGGTCCAGGATTCTTGTTGGTTTGCGCCTTGCATTATCCTCTATCTCCTGAAACAAAACCACACCTTCGATAAGTGAGTCACCTGTATGTAAAAATTTCTTTAAGCGCGAAACATGAAACACTGGGTGCACCTTGCAACCCTGTGGCAATTCTAATTTATAGGCTACCTTGCCTATTCTCTTTAGAATCAACCACGGCCCACAGTATCGAGGTGATAACTTAGCTCACTCTCCTGAAGTTAACGACTTCGAGTGCGAAGGAACTCTGAGAAAAACTTTTTCTCCTTCCTTAAATTCTCTTATAGACCAGTTTCATCCGCATACGCCTTGGCTCTATCCATAGCCTGGGGGATATTAGCTCTCGCAAGTGCTAGCATCTCCCGCATCTCAACCACAAAGTTCGTGGCACTAGGCACTCTCTAGGGTATTCCAACTATAGTTGGATTCGTTGGTCTATAACCATAGTTCAGCTCAAACGGACTGAACCCTGTAGAGAAATGTTTTCTATCATTGTAGGCAAACTCTAACAATGGCAACCACTTGTCCCACGTATGTTGCCTCAATGACACATATGCCCTCAGCATATCCTCTAAAATCTGGTTGGCTCTCTCCGTCTGACCATCCGTTTCAGGATGATCCCCACTACTCATTCCCAACTCAGTCCTTAGTGTCTCAAATACCGCTGTCTAAAAATGACCGGTAAATCTGACATCTCTGTCTGACACTATGGATCTAGGCAATCCATGCAGACGAAATATATGTCTAATAAACAAATCCGCCACTTGCATGGCACTAACAGACTCTCTAGTCGGAATGAAGTGAGCCATCTTGGTTAGACGATCCACCACCACAAGGACAAAATCATATCCACCTTGTGTCGTAGGCAGCCCTACAGTAAAGTCCATGGAAATGCTCTCCCACTTACTTAGTGGTATCTCCAAGGACTGTAAAAGTCCGGGTGGCTTCACCCGCTCGGCCTTGCTTACCTGACACGAAAAACACCGTGTCACATATTCATGAATATGCTTTTTCATCTTTGGCCAAAAGAAATCTCGCTTCACGAGATCATATGTCTTCTCGACTCCTGAATGTCCCGCACATGGGCTATCATGGCACTGTCAAATGACTCTCTGCCTGAGATCATTCTGACAAGGTATTACAACCTTGCCATTTCTTTTCAGCATACCATCCCTTATGGTATATCTTGCATATGTTTGGCCTTTTCTGAATGCCGGTCATCCTTTTCTTCCCCGAGTCTAAACACATGAGCTTTAGGCCATAAGCTCTGGACAAACTCGTCCACCTTTTGAGTTTCTCTAATCTCGGTCATTAGAGCACTCTCTAATACTGTAAAACTCATATTGTGCATAATGCGAGACAACGCATCAGCAACCTTATTATCCTTCCCTCTTCAGTACCCAATCGTAAAATTAAACTCCGCATGAGCTCTGCTCACCTAGCTTGGCGGCCCCTCAAGTCCGGCTGTTTACAAAAATGTTTCAGAGTATCATGATCCACATCCACATAAAACTCTGAACCATACAAATAATGCCTCCATGTTTTCAAAGCATGGATAACAGCATACAACTCCAATTCATGAGTTGGCCAATTCCTTTGAGAGGAAGAAAGCTTCTTGCTTTCAAAGGCTACTGGCCTTCCCTCTTGAAGGAGAACTGCTCCTACCGCAATGCCACTTGCATCAGTTTCCAGGAACAACGGTTTCTGGGGATCAACTATTTTTAACACCGTTCCTGTGACCACAGCTTGTTTTATGGTGTTAAAACTTTCTTGTTGATTATGTCCCCATATAAAAGATACTTTATCTGAGGTCAGATCAGTCAAAGACGATACTATTTCGGAATATCCTTTGATATGCCTTCTATAAAATTGGACAAATCCCAAGAATGATCGCAAAGCGGTCAGACTCTAAGGGATTGGCCAAGTCAGTATCGCAGCCACTTTCTTTGGGTCCATTTCTACCCCCTCTAGAGTAATTATGAATCCCAAATATTCAGTTTTCTTTTTATTTACATAAAGACTGGCTTTCCTCAAAGTACTGAACACTATTCTTAAGTGTTCATGATGCTCAGTAATACTTTTATTGAACACTAAAATATCGTCAATAAAATGTACTACAAACTTTCCGATATACGCACGTGGTAAATCGTTCATAAGCATGACGAATGTAGCTGGAGCATTGGTAAGTCCGAAGGGCATCACCAAAAACTCATAATGACCAAACCTGCTTCTAAAAGCGGTTTTATGCACATCCTCGGCTCTAACCTGATGGTAGCCACACTTAAGATCTATCTTGCTGAAATCACGGCTCCATGTAATGCATCTAGCAAATCATCAATCCGAGCCATCGGATACCTGTGCTTGCTTCTGAAAGCGGTTTTATGCACATCCTCGGCTCTAATCCGGATCTGATGGTAGCCACACTTAAGATCTATCTTGCTGAAAATCACGGCTCCATGTAATTCATCTAGCAAATCATCAATCCGAGCCATCGGATACCTGTGCTTAATAGTGATATTATTCAATGCTCTATAATCTATACAGAGGCGAAACGTATCATCCTTTTTCTTCTTTACTATCACTGGCGAAGCAAAAGGTGAGAAACTTGGTTGAATCTGCCCCAACTTGAGGTATTCTTCCAGTTATCTACGCACCTCCGTCTCTTCAGTAAAACTCATTCTATAGGGAGGTCTATTTACTGGTTCTGCCCCCGCAATCAGTTCAATCTTATGCTAACAATTCCGCTTTGGAGGTAACCCATAAGGTAGTTCATCGCTAAAACAATCAGAGAACTCCTTTGCTATAAGATTAGCCAGCTTGGCCATCTCACCACTTTGCGCAACATCAGTGCTAGCTGAAGAATCATCAACCGGCTCTACCGATGCTGTACAAAGGAATAAAAACTCTTCTTAAGCTTTTCGGATTTCCATCACGGAAACCAACAGTCCCTGAGGTACATCTTTCTCACCTCGTAAGACATAAAGCACATCATTCATCTTGAATTGATATACGTGTTTTTTCCAATCAATGGTTGGATTCTTCCTAGAATGCCACGCCATACCCAGGGCTATATCTGCATGAGCAAGCTTAGTCATTTCAAAATCAAGCTTCTCAGCATAGTCCTGAATACGAAGGTCCAACTGGGTAACCCTTTGGTCCCATACTTCAGTTGAACTTCCATCTGCCACCATGACTGTACACGCATAGTCAAATGGGCTAGTCTTTAACTTCAACCTCTTCACGAGCTTGGAGTTAATTACATTGTGAGTTGACGCCGAGTCAAACAACACAATGACATCATGATTGGCCACTTGCCCTTTCATCTTAATTAACTCTGTATCATTAAAGGCTGTATACGGGCTTAGATAGGATGTTATCAGGTGCACTCGTTACTAGCTTAGCAACAGACACACATAACAAACAAGGTACTGACCTCTGAGAAGATCCCGCTAGCTGAATCTGCATCTGTTCCGCTCTGGGACTTCCCTCCATTTCCACGTCGCATTCTGAGACTACCATCTCAGCCATCTGACGATCCTTATTTCATGGACAATCCTTACACTGATGAGGCTGAAGGCAACCAAAACACAAGCCTTCTCTCCTCGCTTTTTCTCTTTGCTCTGGGTTTAAAGGAGACTTCGACCAAGCCGGGACTGCCATTGGTGTTACTTTCCTCTTCACTCCAATGGTGGTACTTGATTTAAAAGTTTCAGCTGGTTTCGCCTGCTTGGCTTGACCACTCGGCTGAACCATATAAATAATGCTTCCATAACTTTAGAGCATGAATGACTGCCAACAACTCCTTCTCATACGTGATATATTTCAATTCAGCCCCTTGAAGTTTTCTACTCTCATAAGCAATGGGATGCCCTCCTTGCATCAACACTGCCCCAATCGAGGTACCACTTGCATCCGTACATACAACAAAGAACTCTTTGTCCATGTCCGGAAGTGTTAACACTGGTGCAGTCACCAATGTTCTCTTAAGCTCCTCAAAAGCTACTTGGTGAACCTCTCCCCACTCATACAAGGAATGCTTCTTCAACAAATCTGTTAGTGTGGAAGCAAGACGTGCAAAATTCTTAATGAATCTGCGATAATAACTACACATCCCTAGGAAGGATCTCAGCTCATGTATGTTTTTGGGTATTGGCCATTCAATTATGGCCTTGACCTTTTTAGGGTCAACCCGAATTCCCTCGGCAGACACAATGTGTCCCAAATACTCTATTTCTGTCTTGAAGAACTCACTCTTCTTGGTATTTAGGAACAATCGATCCTTCCTTAGGAGCTCCATCACCTTAGCAAGGTGATCCTTATGCTCTTCCTCATTCTGGCTGAACACTAAAATGTCATCAAAAAAGACTATGACAAATTTTCCCAAGTAGGTTCGCAAAACCATCTAGATGCCACATGTCATCATCATAGGGCCTTCCTAATGCATCTTTTCACCCCTCTCTTGGGATACTTTAATTACAATTGCCCCTAGGCACATTTCTTGCATTAGGCCCTTAGCCTTACATCCACCTAGTCTGGTGCTATCAACCCTCACCTAGGACCTTGACATTAATTCCCTCTTGATCATTTACATGAAGCGCAAACAGATATATTATAAACATAGATCTTTTAAGGGAAATGTCGACTGATTCTTCCCAGGTCATGCTACCTCGACTAGAGCGTAACAGTTTCTCCAGCAGCCAACCTTTCCCATCAACTCCCCAAATCCCCTCTCATCCTCTCAGCTTCAACTATATCTTCTCTTAGTCCACACCCGAGGGTCTCTAGCGACACCTGGATGCATTGCAAACTTTTTGTCTCACTGGCTCGGCTAGAGAGACAATGCTTCCACTCCCACTTCCAAGACCCTTGGACCAAGGCTCTTCTCTTCGACTCCTTGGTCCGACCAGCCGGTATGTATGGCAGCCCTTGTTGGGGGCCTGACATGTCAGAGATAAAGTGGACATGGGTGGAGTGCTTGCAGATCCTCATGCTCTCACGGATGATCCGGGGGAAACCGTTTGTACCACATCACATCATTCAGGCCGAGTTTGGTGCTTCTCCACTCCAACTAGATGCAGCCTTTTAGACCATCACATATCTACACTGGGTTAGATCATATGGGGACTGCACATCAGGGAGACAGAGGTTGCCATGGTTGGCTCTCGATTCCTCCATGAGGTTGGCAGCAGAGGGAGACGAGTAATGCTGGTATACACGGACTCAAAGATGGTTTGTGAGACTAGGGTTTCACATCAATGAGATACCTCCTTTTCAGTACAATTTAGATGCCCCTCCGGTACTCCCACCCACCGACCCGATCGTGCCATACACAAACCAGGTCATTCGAGAGGATCTCCTGCAGCTACACACCTTTAGGACCTAGTTGGAGCCGAGGGAGCTTCCAGTGAAGCTGAGTTTCTACAGAGATTACTGTCTTTGTATTTCGGAGGAGGGATTCATCACACCACCGGGGTACAGTGAGCTTCATATGCCTCACTCACTACGAATCTCCATCAGACAGTTTCGGGTATCATCACACCGCCTCCGCATAGAGAGCGGCAGAGCAGAGGGGATTCCTAGGGAGCATCGCTTATGCATATTGTGCGACTGTCAGGAGGTTGAGTCGGAGGAGCATTTTATTTTCAGATGCCTAGTGTACTACGAGATCCGAGGTCGCTACCACTGCATCTTCAGAGACGGCTCCCGGCTCCTTTCCAGATTCCTCGCCTACCCAGATCAGAGATGCCTTGCGGCCTTCATTCACGAGGGGGTCCAACACAGAGAATACTTACTCACGCGACGAGGCTTGGCCACATCATCACACACCTCTCAGAGCAGAATCACACATCGAGTGACATTGATCGTCCAGTCTCTAGCCGCAGACGTGACAGCGCCATGACCCGACGACCGCAACACAACACACAAGACATCGAGGGGACACATAGATCACTCTGGGGGACCTTCAGTCATTGTTCAGACCCGAGATACGTCCCACGAGAGTCATGTGGCTTTGGTCTTGCGTCGAGCCTCGTTCAAGAGACCAAGACGCACGGCACCCCTTGACGGGCGCTAGCGTCCCATCACCGGCTATGCACCAGCCAGGGCAACATGACATACGGAGGATTCAACTCCGCTCCAGTCCTTTTCTTTTCATTGTTACATCCAGATGTATTTGATTATTATGATCAGACTAAGGATTCAGCACAAGTGATGATGCTCATTTCAGTAGCTCCACCCTTACTATGATTTGTATCATATTTTCTTTCAGTCTCATAGACCCATCGGTCTTCCGAAGACTCTAATAAAATTTCTTTCTTTCTTTCTTTCTCCTACTAAGTTGCCTATACAATCTCTATGAGAAGTACAGCAAAAATGAACGCAAGAGAGAGACACACACCTCTCACACACACAACACTGAGAAGGAGAGAAAGGAGAGAAAGGTACAGGAGCTCCATCCAGATCTTCAGCAGCATCAGACAATAGCTGCAGCAGAACACTAGGAGACCCCCTCTGGATCTCCCGGGTCATAACGTCCAAACAAAAATACAAACTCGTAACATATTGCCACCTAAGTCAGTGGGAACAACTCCTCATGGCTCGAGGTCTGCCTAAAAGCTTGCCTCCATAAATGACTCCCTGCTCGGTGCAACTGATCGGCAAGTCCAGCTGCCACAAACAAGCAAGCAATCCACCATCTAGATCCGGAAAGCCTGCTTGAAGCTCCTGCCAAGTGCTACTAAAAGGCTAGAGTGTACGTGGTCGCAACAGTCACACTATTGGCTACCTGGTTACTAGACCCCTCAACGTTCCGTTGGGGACACTGATGCCAATAATGACCTTCTGGCCACATCAATTACACGTACGAGATGCCTTGAGAGCTTGTTGTTCCTCAGCTGTCAATTGCTTTCTACCTTTCTGATGAGCTGTCAAATCCACAGGCTGATTGTCGTAGGTACGATCGACAAAGAGCTCCTCTTGGTCAAGCACCATGGGGACCAATTCCTCCCAAGTCAACTCATTGACCCTGCCACTGGTGATCCAGGATGAATAGAAGGCCCCATACTGAGAGGATAACTGGGATAGTAGAGTAATGGCCATGTCCTCATATGAAATCTGCTTCCCCGCTTGGAGATCTCCAGCTGAAGTTTCTGTGACTTGTTGATGTGATCCCGCATCGATGAAAACTTCTCGGGATCCTGCTGAAGTTCCTGTGACTTGTTGATGTGAGCCCGCATCGATGAAAACTTCTCGGGATCCAACACCCTCATCTAGACCTCCAGTGAGACCCTCATTAGGAGGCCTCGCGGGCCTATGAGACAAAGTGCAAAACCAAAAAGGTAACTCATACAAGCCACTACAGGCTGAAACAGAGGGCTCACTAAGAGAGAGAGAGAGAGAGAGAGAGTACGCCTCACACACACACAACACTGAGAAGGAGAAAGAAAGAAAGAAAGAAAGTTTATTAAATTCTTCGGGAGACCTTGAAGGTCTATGAGACTAAAGAGAACTGATACAATGAGCATAACGGTGGTGGTCTCAAAACGGGCCAACCAACCGTTTCTACAAAAAAGAGGTTATGAAGGACTGTGTGTCTAGTCCTAATACCAAAAATATGTGTCTACCTCTTGATGATACAAAGAAGAAGGGGGGGGCACCAAAAATGGGGTAGAGGGGGGAGATAGTGCAGGTGGTGATCGTCAGAGACCAATCATAGAGGGGCCATCAAATGGGAGGTCGGAAAAAACCCTGCGATAGATGATTGGCCTCTGACGTCACGCGGCCTAGTCGAGCTCGGTCGTCGGGGGCGGTGGATGACCCTGTGGATGAGGGCAACGGTAACCCCGGTGGGGAGGGCAGAGAGCAGAGACGAGATGTCATGGACCTGGATGTGTGAGTCTGTCCGCTGACGCAGCTGTCGTGGCTCTGGCTCTCGCTCACGTCCGCGTCGTCGGCTAGACTGAGAAGAGGTATCATGTGACTGAAAGAAGTCAGTGATAGGCCGCTGGGTGTCCTCACGCTGTGTGTGCTGCTCGTGTCGCCGTGCTCGGAGAGAGGTATCTCGGTGGCGAGTCATCTCATGTAAGAAAGCGGCTAGGCATCGCTAATCCGGGAACTGCAGCATGTGTGGGAGGGAGCCGAATCCGTTGCGGAAGAGGCAATGGTATCGGCCTCGAATGGCATAATAGATAGACATCTGAAAGCAAAGTGCTCCTCCGACTCGATCTCCTGCAAGTCGCAAAGTGGGCAAAGGCGGTCCTCTCGTGCGATACCCTCTGCGCGTCCGCTCTCGATCCGTAATCGGTGTGACGAGACCCTAAACTGACCGAGGGAGATCCGGAGCGCATGTTGTAACCCGGAGGTGTGATGAAGCCCTCCTGTGAGATCTGGAGGCAGTGTCGGCGGTAGAAGTCGAGCTTCACAGGAAGCTCGGAGTGAAGAAACCATGTCCGCCGGGTGTGGAGCTGGAGCAGATCCGCTCGAATGAGCCGGTTGACCTCCTGGTCAGTGGGGGAGAGGGGAGATGGTGGAGCGTCGAGGCTGTACTGAAAAGGAGGCAACCGGTCTAAGTCGAGGCCCAGTCGGGTGAACCAACTGGAAAAACGACTATACCAGCATCGCTGTCCCCATCAGCAGATAAGGCCATAGAGGAGGATAGGGCTAACCAAGGTAGGCACAGGCGACCGTCAGCGGAGGAGCTGAAATCCCTGACTCTGTGGAGATAGGTGATAGTCTGAAAAGCCGCATCAAGCTGTAGGGGTGAGGCGCCGAACTCTGCTAGAATGATCTGGTGTGGTACCGATGGTTTGCTACGGATCTGTGATCTGTGGGGAAAACCTTGCTACAACTAGGGGAAAACCTTGGAACCAACAGGCTGCTCGAGAGCTCAACCGCACAGCTCAAGAACCACAAGAGATGGAGGCACAAAGAGTGGACTCCTGCCCTAGGACTGCTCAACAAGGCAGGCCATGTTGCTCCACAAGGCACTGGACAGCAGTGGCTATACTGTTCCAAGAGATGATGCAAACAGGGCTGAGGAGGGGCCTATGTATAGCCCCCAGCCCCTCCCTAGTCCAGTAGGGCAGGCTGGCCGACCAGCCTGCAAGGTGCCCGACCCCACAGATGCCCGACCCCACAGACCAGCATGGCCAACTCAAGAGGGGGGGTGGGCCGACCCACCTCTGCCCTATAAAAGGGCCTGGTAGCAGCCCTACAGGGGGCTGCTCAGGGACGACCCCCTAGGCGCCTCCATAGGCGACAGCCCTGCCTCCACACAGCCCTAGAAAAAAGGGCTCAAGGTCAGCCCTAAGGGAGAGCCTCTCCTCCTGCCCCTCAACACTGATCAGGCTGCCACTGTCTGCAGCCCTACAGCAAACATATAGTGACCAGCATACCCTAGACTATCCTCACGGGGCAGGCGGGCACACCCACAACACAGGCCCTCACTCTCTACGCTACCCTCACTCATTGGGCGGGCACACCCACAACTCTCTCTAGGTGACATCAGGAGATGTTTACCTCTAACAATCTCAGCCCACTTGGAAGAGTATCCAGTACACTGTAAACTGAAAAGGTCCTGCTTTAGCTTCAGCCTGAAGAAGAAAAGTTGTTCTCAGCATCTACACTCAAGAAACAGGCTCCATTTTCCAAAATTTATGGCCCTATCCTTTCTAGAAGGCAGCTAGAAGGCTTCTCCACTGAAGGCAGCTCTTCTTCAAACATGCAGTATTGAGGATTTTATGGAGAATTTTCTGCAAGTTTTCACTCAGTTTGGGTCAATTCTTTTCATATTTGTGCAGAAATTCTGTGATGGCTGTAGATGGTATTTGTTTTAGAGACAACACAAATTACACTTTAGTGTGCAGCTTCTTCTTTGAATTTGGTGAAGAAGAGATTGTTTGATGCTGCTGTTCTAGATCAGAGAATGTAGAACCAAGCTCTTCTCCAAAGGACTCCTTTCCGTACACTATCGAAAAAATAAGAAAGCAACCAAAGGGTCTACATGTACCCCATAATAGTATATGATAATGAATGCAAAGCGCTTAGAGGACACTAGAGCTCCGAAACCAATCAAGAACACCTTGCCCAAGAACAAACCAGAGGAGAGTTTTATGTTTAGTGCAATGGAAGAAACGGCGATTGCTTGCCCTGTTGGAAAGGTCACCTCCCCATCTGTAAGCCCCATATGAGGAGAGCATGGGGGGGGTGAACCTGGGTCTTGAGAAACTGACACATGGGCAGGGTAATGTCTGCCATGTGGGCAGGAATGAAAGAATGAAGAAAAGAGAGGTACCTGGAGGAGCCATGGGAGGGCTGCAACAAATGGAGCTTATGGACGGAAAGTCGGCTATGGCTGCTCAGCTTGGATCAGGCCTGGCAGAAGCATATTGGGAGCAGCACCAGATGGCAAGGTATTCCCAGAAGATAGGCACCTGTGTGGCAAGCCAGGTGGCGGGGTTCGTGGGCAGGAAAGCAACCTACAGCAGGCCCTGGATATGGCGCAGCATGGCGGGCCACCAGAGAGAGCCTGGAAAGGTGAGGGCAGGCAAAAAGGCCTGCAAGAGGCTCCTACAATGGCAGAAGCAACAGCCCAAAAAAAGGGCCTGGCAAAAGCCCTTTTATAGGGCTGGTTGGACCAGCCAACCTAGTTGGATTTTACAGACCAGTCTGGTCAGCCAGACTGGTTGGTTCTATTCAGCAGCCCTTGGGGGTTATAAAAGGAGAGGCCCAGGCCTCATTTCATTATCCAGCAGCCAGCACACTTGGGAGCAGCAGCAGGAGCAGCAGCATACACTCCCTCATGCCTACATTCAGGAGGTAGAGGAGAACAAGAAGAGCTGCAGACTGAGCTCACACAGGGCTGGGATTTTTGGCTGTCTTCTAGGGCAGCAAGAAGCTGAGATCTAGACGGGAAGTCTACTTACGCTCGAGGTGGAGCACACGGGCTCAAGTCTAGAGATACCCGGCAAATAGGAGAAGGACCTTGTGGTAAGATCAGAGGACCACACCATTGGTGGGACTCTGGATCTATCTCTTTTGTATTGTGTCCATAGCTTTAGACGGAAATATATTATTTTGGTGGTTTCTCTATCTGGTTGGTTCATTGTCTATTGATGAGTCTGCACATCTATTCTATGCACACAAGTTTAAGAAGTTTGTGATTCCACACCCCACACCACACTGTGTGAGCTCCTGGGCAATTCTATCAGTCTTCAGCTGTGCGTACCCTCTGTTGGTCGATTTCTAACATGCCCGTCATGAACAAGAGCTCTTGAGCATTTTGTATAGTAGTAATTCCAAAGAATTTGGCTAAAGCTCCTAGAAAGGAGATCACTATGTCCTATGAAGGGCCCTTATCTTTAGAAAGCATATGCAGATACACTCTACAACATTCTTGACCAGCCATGCCTGTCTTAGAAGACATTCCCTGCCCCACCTCTTCCACACTCCCTTACCACATCCCACAAGGGGCCATCAAGAAGCTACAGAATCGCAAAGCCAAGGTCTCTAAGCAGAACGCCTCAACCACAATTTGGGAATGCTTGCTGCAATCCTAGCCAACCTGTACAAAAACCCTTCTGCAAAGGCTTTCTCATCTCGCAGACAACAAACACTATCCCCATTCAAAAGGCAAGGGAGTCGCATGGATGCATCATGCAATAACTATTAGACTATCATGGTCGGTCACTTGATGGCCAAGATTTATTGGTCAACACTTTTCCCAAAGCATCGCTTTCCTAGGAGAAGCCCTCTTTGAGGGCTGTAGACCTCCTCCAACGCTACCATGCAGGAATATTACTCTTGTGGCAAGCACATATGAATATTCAAAAAATAACCAACATAGGCCTATCATATTACCTTCTAAAATATGCTATGAAAACTGAACCCATGGGACACATGAACTTAAATCCTGGTGATGCGGAACTTTTAGGACTACATAATCTAGATCCAATTAAATTAAAAATGATATCTACATGCATTTTTAAAAGCCAACATCTCCAACAGTGACAGCATTGTCATTCATACAAATATCTACCATTCAAAGAAGTGAAGTTGTGCATTTCATTGACTCCTCTCCCCCATCTATGCGCCAAAAATACCTTCGTGAACATTGTGTTTCTGTCATGCATCTTAGATGCAACATAGTTCAAATATCAACGTATTGGTTAGCAACATGGTCCTTGACAGTTATGCCAGGAACTCTTTTATTGCAGCACCGTCAAACTCTTCCTTGTACATAAGCTGTGATATTAAGCCAGGCTGTCCCCTGGTGGTGCTTTCACAAGGAATGCATTGACAGCACAGGGGACTTTCTATCAACAGGGTCAGAAAGAAAGAAAGAAAGAAAGTCTATTAACGTCCACGGAACACCAAAAGGTCTATCGGACACTAGAAAAGACACCTAATACAAGAGCATAGGGAGGGCGCATGGCAACTCCCAAGGAGTACATAAAGCAACTCCAGTTATTTAGAGTACCTAAATTATATCCTGGGAAAAACACATATATAATCGGCCATATATCATTTTGAGACTAAGAGTCTTTTGGTTTTGATTTAAATTCCTTTATTCCTCCGCGGTACACTGCCCACTTTCCATCCTTCGTAGCATCCTTAACCTTGGCTAATTCCGTTGCTTTATCCTTCAATTGAGCTCTTGTAAGTTCCTCGGCTATCCATAGCTTAGTTCCTTTCAGCTTGTATGATTGTCTTAGGATCTAGAATCTTAAATCTCATGAGTTAAATGTAATAACAGCATGACCTTTACGATGAATAATACGGACTGCTCTAGCTTCACCATCATCCTATTGGGCTTTTCATCTTCATGTGCTGTCCTGTCAATGTTAGGCATGGCGGAGACTAACTGGGGGGTAGGTGGGGCAGCCTCGCAAGACTTTACAACCTCATCAATTACCTTCTGCTTACCAGGTCCTTCAAGAACCTGGATTCTAGCAAAAGCATCTGCCAATTGTGTCTTCAGCCCTCTCACTTGATCTTGTAGGAACAAATATGTTCATGGTATACAATAATGGTGTCCAGAGGGGTCTGTGTCACAGTAATATGGTAGACAGGATTCTCCTTGAGACAAAAGCTGCGTGGCATCATTGAGATGCAAGCAGAGCCTTACGAGGCAAGCTTATCCTTCAAGGGTTGCCTCCAAGCATGCCTTAGAAACATTTATGACAGCACGATCTTCTTCAGAAATTCCAATCAATGCCACATGGAAGCTTGAGGAGGAAAAAATACAACTTGGCACAGATAATATTTTTGACCTTCCAAAGTACGCAATCAGGTTATAACTACAGTGCATTATTTGAGCAATGATCTGGAAACAACCCTCAGATTAGATAAAAGGGCTAAAGAACAAAAAAGTGCAATACATAATCTTGATTGGCATTCTTGGCGATTCAGTTAGTCTTACAGCTATTTAAGCTCATACCAGATTATTGCATAAAATGGATGGATTATGCTGGTTCAGTCGCAGCCTTTGTCAAAATGCAAATTTACAGAGGTAATAATCCATATAATCAAATATTCCACGAGCAAGCGCTCAGCAAAATATTATTTGCACGAGTAGCACTTACCGTCCAGATTTCTTTGTAAGTCAGATGTGTACTATCTAGTTCAAATATTTTGCCATAGTTTATTCGAGAGACCATGAACACCCACAAATTTATCCCCCAAAGCCACACCATCATGGCCTGCACATGATAACACATTAAGGTCATGTTCAATAGTGGCACAAACCGTCAAATTCCAATGTTTTTATTGTTTGCCCTGTCAATTGCAATTGGTAGCCCAACGGTTTGTTACTTTAATATAAAGTAATGCTGGTGAGCTGGTATTACAGACCACTAAAAAAAGTGGGTTATAGTACAGAAACGTCTCATATAAAAGGTTGTTGCGAAGTTGCACATCCATCCTCAGCACAGAGTCCACTGCTACCTGCAGGAAAACATGCATTGGGTATTATATCTACTGTTTCCAAGAACACCTGCAGAATGTTATTGACAAGTAAAGGCATCTTTCAAAAAAATTGGAAATATCAACCAAATGAGATAAGTATATAACGATATACATAATGTTGACACCGTTCAAAACCATCACAACACATTCTAGAATGTGGGAATTCCTGTACTGTTATGCTTGTCTTTCCATGGCCACATTAAAGTTGCCAAAACTGCATTCACTAATAAAGCATAAAGGAGGCGTGGCCAAGACATACACTATATTCAGGCAGAAACATACACAGTGGAAGTGAACTGGCTCACGAGTTCTAAATGGCATCTTGTACCCACTAGTATATTCTGCAGCTTAAAGTGCCCATCAAACTCAGGAAACTCCACCCCTTAGTACCTTTTTTGGGACGCAAGGGAAGTCAGAAAGTTAGGCATTCTTTCCAAACATTATTCTCTATATGGGTCGCCCAGTCCTGCCTAATAAATGTTCAGAATACCATAGGGATTGAACAAAGCTGCTGGTCGATGCCTAGAATGGCTGGAGGGAAATTAGTTAAAACACTGCTCTCTATCGCTTGATAAGTTATCCAGAGAATATACGCTTGCCCTCCTCATTCTTAGGCAGCTGCATTGCATATAGGCATTGTGCTTATGACAGGCATGAGTTCAAGAAGCTTTAAGTTGCATCATAAGAAGGGAGAAGCCTGAAGGGTGCAACCTTCCTACTGCAAGCAGTCTAGACTCTAAAGCCTAACTCAGTTCACAGGGGAAAGATACATCATTTCACATTAGAACATAGGGTGGAACAACACTTTGGAAATAAAATCACTTGTTGTGAGAAGACCCATAGCATGCTTTTTTTAAATATGAACCCTTGCATCTGTCAACATCAATGGAACATGTACCCATGGGAAAAAGCATCTGATTTTCTCAATCTCATAAAGCAAGGAGTTAACATTATAACCTCGTATATACAGGCATAAGCTCACATATACAGGGAAGTACACCCTCGCTTTAAGTTTTGCACATCTTCCAAAGATCCCCTCCCAGTGCAGAAATGCCCACGTGAGGATAGCTTGCCCTCACTTTTGTTTCAGTGTTTCTTGGAGTACATCTGCGCTCCACTATGTTTGGCGTTTTGACTGGGTCTGTTCTCCCAATCACTTGCCCTCGACACAACCTACAAGATCTTAGCCAAGGCCTTGAGTCTGCATCTCATGCCATTTCTTCCCAACATCGTCCATGATACACAAACACATTTTGTTCAGGCACAAAGCAACCTCGACACCATTTTCACATTTTGGAAGGCCGCTGATTGGACCACCAGAAGTTTCGGCCTCTAGTGATGCTACTTTTGTATCTCGAGAAGACTTACAAGAGGGTGGATTGGACCTTCTTGAAGAATCAGAAGTGTTGCAACCCTTTATGCACGCAGCTCCAACCAAATGCTCCCTCAAGGAAGGCTTTTTCTCTCTCACGATCAGTCCAGAAAAGTTGCCCAGGAGCCTCCTTAGTTGCCAAGGCCTTGGGCTTTTTTTTTTAATCCCACAAAGCAGAATTGGTAGGGATGAGCCTCCTGATTCAACAACAGCAGCTTTAGACTGAGTTTGCAATGACACAGCCATGTCTGTGGACAGCTCATGTGCACTAGCCTAGAGAGGGTATGCCACTTAATAAGTATTGTGTAACCTCAATAGCCAAGGTCGATAGGCATGAGCCAGAAGGTTTCCACATGATGGCATACTCTTCCCAATTGGTCTAGCGTCTACTCACATATGCTACTTTACCAACCGCACTATTACTTCTATTTGGAAAGAGTTACTAACATCACCAACTTCGCATAGTTCCTCAATGCCAACCATTGTCTTGAAACTATATGATCAACAAATGAAACCTTCTTAGGGCCCTCAACTCATTAACCAGGGACATCTGACTCGATGTGTCAACTAGCACATTATACTTAGCTTTACAATATCTCATCTTGATATCAAACTATCGCATGAATTTAGCCCACGTGGCCTTTAAACCTTTTAACTCATGCTGATTGCACGACCTCTTGACATTCTCTTGGTGATTTCAAAGCATGGATAATAGCATAGAGTTCTTTCTCATATGTCCAACAATTTGTTGGGCCAAATACTTTCAAAAGCTATGGGCAATCCCCTTTGAATCGACACAACTCCCACTGATCTATTACTTGCACTAGTTCCGAGTACAAAAGATATGTAGCAAGAGTTAGTTAACACAAAGTATGCTATCAGTTGACCCTTTGGAGTTCTAAACCCAGTTTTAGGTAAGTCATCCATACAGATTCTAGCCTGATACCCAAAATGTAAGTCAATATAAATACAATACTTAGCTCCTTGCAAGTTGCAACTGATCAAAGAGCTCAACAATGTGTAGCATTTGTTACTTACATTTAATTGTCACCTTATTCAAGGCACGACAATATATGCGTAAATGCATAAACTCATTGCAGCAGCATAGGGCAGCAGGAGAACCTGTTTTGGATGTCCAGTGCAGCTAGAACTCACCTCACGCATTCCCCATATTTTGATAGTGTCCTGCAAATTTCACACGTGCCAAACCTGTACGGAAATCATGAAACAAGTACAACTGTACGGATGTACGAAACATATCCAAAGTACATTGTACATATTGTACTGCGTACGGCTGTACGACAATACGGTACCCAATGTACGATGTATGGCGATGCATGTGCGGCTTGTACAATTGTACGGTGTAAGAAGTACGGAACAAGTACAAACAGTGCATGGATGCATGTGCCTGGGTGTACGGATGCATGTACTACACTGTGCGTTGTACAGCTGTACGAAATGCGAGTACAGAGACTAGTACGGTGTGCATATGGACCTATACGACGAGGTACCAATGGTGGCGCAGACTGAACGAGGTACAGCTTGAGTACGGAGCAGAGCCATACGGTTGTACGGCGCAGGTACAAGGGATGTCCGTACAGTCGTATGGACTGTACGAAAAAGGAGGGCAGGGAGAAGATGAAGGTCCGGGGCAGGAAGATGAGTCCAAGCTGGCTCTGATACCACAGAAGGGACGATCACAAAAGAGAGAGAGTGCAGGTATGGAAGTAGTCGCACGATAGTTCAGCCATCACATCAAACTTAGATAATGATAAATCTAAGTACAAGGTACTTGTACCTAGACCTAGGACTAAGTGTCCTAGGTGTCACATTAGACTAAGTGTCCTATGTGGCCTAAAAGGCACTAACACTACAAGTGCCTACATTTATGCCTACAAGGCACATACCATGGCCTATAGGGCATCACTAGAACCACCAGAAGATGGCCTACAACTACCTATCGTACAGCCCGTCAGAATTCCGTACAGTTTTCGTACATCTGTACGGACTTGTACGGCCTATCCCACCCTGCTCAGGCTGCTGCTGCCAGTTGATTACCTGCTCCTGGGTTGCTTTTATGCAGGGTTTTGCTCCCGGACTGCATCTGTACGCTGGTTTTGAGGGCTCTATGTTCCCCTTTCTCTCATCTTGGGTTTCTGGGTCCTATGTACTCTTTTCATCGCCAGAATCTCCCCTCTTTTTCTGAAAAATAGTTCATCTGGGAACTTTTACTGGTTTTTTTCTCCTTTTCTTCTACAGAACTTGTCTTTTCTTTTCTCTAAATCCCTACATCTCTCTTTCCCCTTCTTCTCCTTGCAAATACACTATTATCTTCTTCTCTGTGGGCTGTTTTTTCTTTTTGGAACTGTTTTTTCTCTATTATCACATTACAGGTACCTCTTTTTTGGGTTCCATCCTCTTCCGAAGACATGGCTGAATACTCTTATAAAAAAACTTTTCAAAAGGGTCAATCAGTTCAATGCAAAAAGCAAAAGCAAGCTGAGGGTCAGCATGACCCGGTGCATGATTCTGTTGAAGCACAACTGGTTTATGATGTCATGCATGAAGGATTTACAGACACAAGGAAAGAGTGGAAAGACTCTGTTCCTTCGGTTGGTCTCATGGTTGAAGTGGATGAAATTGTGGATCCAGTTAGAGAATACGCCAAAAATGCAGTTATTTTATTTTCCCCAGGTCAAATGCCACCTGCTGCAGAGGTAGGCAACTGGTTGACCCGCACACTGGTTGGGTCATTTGTTCGAAAGGTACACTATGCAGCCAGAGGTTTTTTTGAGGTCATTATGTTCGATGAGATTCACAAACAAATGCTTTTGGAACATTCGCCCCTCTTTTTCGGGCAGCAAATGGTGCACGTTTTGCCATGGTCTCCCACAAGGGATTTTCAAGCTTTGATCCGACACAGATGTCCGGCAAAGTGGTTTGCCCACCACGGCCTAACGGCAACTCAAATCGATTTTGCATTCTCTAGGATACTGACAATCCCACACCAGAGTTTTATTCAATCACGGTGAACAATGTTGACATGGGAAGTGCTTTTTATAAATTGAAATGGGGATTATTTGCAGGGGCTTGCTTTGAATGTAAAAAATTTGGGCACATGGCTTCGCAGTGCCCAATGAGTCAGCATAAAATGCCTCCTACCACTTTGCCTATTCAGATGCCCACTAGGATGCTCCTCCCTCTATTGGAAATAAAAACAGAGGTAATAGACAGTTTTTTGTGAATCAGGATAAAGGCAAAGCTTTAGTGGTTTCAAATGGGACTGCTTCTTTCCCTTTGCTTCCTGCTACTCAACCCTCAGCAAAAGGACCGAAACCTCCAACTGATGGATGGAAAAGTCCAAGAAAAGTTATTTCTGTTTGATGACCTCCACCCCCTCGCACTTGGAATGGTGCATCTTCTAGTGGAAACTCTCCAGAGGTCAATTCAGGAATTGGGATCACATGGGCTGCAGTGACAGCTAGCAAAACCCTCTTCCCTGAAGAAGAGGTTGCTGCTTTGCTGTCCACTCCTCAGGCGGATGTTTCTTCTCAGGGAAGAGGCCCTGACCCTGAGGTAGAAATGCAGGATTGACATCCTGAAGGTTGCTGCTGTACATAGCTGTTTTTCTCCTATAAATATCTATAAATATGACTGCTCATGTCAAATGCTTTACACTCAATGTTCAGGGGATGTGTGACAGTAGAAAATGGAAATCTGTGTGGCTGTATATCAATAGATTTCAGCCTGACATAGAGGCATTACAAGAACACAATCAACATGTCTATGCAGGAAAGACAGGTCATTACTATGGATATGATATCTTCTATGCTAGGGAGCACTCTTTCTCAAGTGTAGTCTTTCTGATTAAGCATGAGCTTCAGCCAGTTATTGCTTTAAATGACAATCAAGGCAGATGGATTATTCTTCAATGCATCATTCAAGGCGAGGTGTTTGAATTTGCTTCTGTCTATGCACCTCAATCTTCTCGGGATAGAACTACAATTTGGGATGCCATGCAACGATATCCATGGAGATATCATGCCTTTATATGTGGGGATTTCAATAATGCTCCGCAACAGGTAACAATACATCAAGAAATAATCATATGTTAACCCTTGAAAGGCATGCATGGTCTCAATTACTGATGCATCTTCATTTGGTTGATCTTTGGAAGGAATTGCAGCCTTTGTCACCAGGATACACTTTCCAACATAATGCCCTTTCTTCTTATCAGGCACGTTTGGATCGCTGGTATAGTGTAGCTCCACAACAAAATGATGATTTTACATGCAAAATGTGAATTGACTATGCCTTTGTAAATTCAAATCATGCACCTTTATGGTTGAGGTTATCCTTTTATGATATGCCAGATGTTATCCTTTTATGATATGCCAGATGATAGACTGTCTCAAAGGCGACATCTGATTGTGAACAATAGCTATTTGCAGCATGTTGTTTTCAAGGCCATGATTACTGAAGCATCTCGCTCTCTGTCTTCTCAGAGCCACTTTGATATTGATAATGCATGGGATTCTTTTGTTTCCAAAATGCAAGTTGTAATTAGAGGTTATGGCAAGTCTTACATGAAGACACTGAGGGAAACTGTTGCTCAGGCCAAATTGACTTGTCAAGACCTCACTAAACTCAATCATCTTCGTCCATTGTCCTTGCATGAGCAAACAACACTATGCCAAGGTAGACATTGTCTTCAAATCAATGATCACAAGAAACTGGCTAAATAGGAGACTAGAGCAAGACAAAGAGCTTTTACAGATAAAGGCTGCTCTTCCAAACAATTTTTTAAAAGCTTGCATCAGAAGAGATTAAAAACAAACATTTGCAGGGTGCTTCTGCCTAATGGTTCATGGACTACATCACGGTCACAGCTTGCTTCTGTTTGTGTACATCATTTCTCTCAGCAGTTTGGTTCTGCAGATCCTCCCTCGCAGTAGGTTTTGTCTGCAAGAAACTTACTTTTACAGCATGTTTCTCCTATTGTTTCCACTACTCAAGCTTTGGAATTTGAGGAACCCTTTACTGAGAGGGAATTCTCAGATGCAATCAAATCCAGTGGTAGATGGAAATCTCCAGGATGGGATGGTCTTACCGTTGAGTTTTTCTAGAATATTGGCCTCTTTTGAAGCATGCATTGCTGCATATGGTGAACTCTGCTTGGCAAAATGAAAATGCCAGACACATGGAAGAGACGTCTTGTTAAACTCCTTCCAAAAAAGCAAATTTGTGAATCTTTGGCTGATTGGAGACCTATCACGCTTATGCCAGTCATTTACAAAGTTACTACCAAAATGATTGTTGATCGGCTAAAAGATTATTTACATGATGGGTTGGATCCCACGCAATATGGTTTTGTTCCTCGTAGGCATATCACGGATAACATTGCTAATGCTTATGTTGGAATCGAATATGCCTAATATATGCAGCAGGATGTTTTGCGATTGCAAGTTGATATTGCCAAAGCTTTTGATACTGTTAAGTGGGATTTTATTTCATCAACTATGCAGGCCTTGGGATTTGGCCCAAAAATGCAGCAAGTTATCAATTGGTTATATCAAGATAGTAAAGCTGCCTACATACTTTCAGGGGATATTTCTACAACCTGGACTCTTGGTTGTTCTGTTCAGCAAGGATGTCCCCTCAGTGCTTTACTTTTTGCCATAGCCATTCATCCAATGCTTCAATATATGGACCACCTTTTGGATACTAGCATGTTGCATGGATTGGAAATTCTTGGTAGCCGTAGCATGATCGCCCAAGCATATGCTGATGATTCTTTCTTTACCCCAAAAAATACTCGGAGCGATCTCTCCACGATTATGCAAGCTCTTTCTACATATGGTTTGGCTGCTGGTCTTCGTGTCAATTTCCAGAAATCAAAATTATTGCTGTTGCATGCTAAAGACTGGCATAGTCTTTTGTGGCCTGGAGAAATTGTTCCAAATTCTCAACTGATTCGACGTCTTGGCTATCCTCTAGGTTGGGGGCTCACTCGTTCTCAACAAACTGATTGGGTGCTCACAAAGTTAAGGGCGAAACTTGAATATTGGAAGCTTGCAACTTGGCCATTACATGTTCGTTTGCGAATAACGCAATCCATTTTGATAGCATACATACAATTCTCTCTGCCTCTCATCATGTTCAATAAGGCAGATCTAGTTTCCTTTATGTCTGCTATCATGGAGATTTTCTGGTGTTCAAAAAATGGCAAGAAAAGTCTCAGATTACTCTCTATGCATCATCTCTGCTCTCCAAAGATGCACGGGGGTCTGCACATACTCAATAATCAAATGCATATACTTGCTCACAGAGGGAAAATGATGTTGCAGTTCATGCAAGGGGATCATCAGCCTTGGGCTTTCATGATCCGCTCTCTTTTGTTGCATATTGATACTTCTGCTTTTGGGCATTGGCAGCCTACACAGTGGGATTTCCTATTTGGCTCTATTCAAGGCAAGATCAGAGGCTGCCCTTTTGTCTCTCGTTTGCTTCTTGATTGGAAGCATATTTTATCCCACTTGGAATGGAATGGCAAAGATTCTTTGTCGGGAAATTCCTTGAGGGCTGAGAATATTTATTGGTCCAAAGTATTCCATCCTCCTTTGGCTATACAAGAACCCACGCGTTCTTATTTTCTATCTTTCAAAGGCATTTCTTCTGTGGCGGATGTACTTCGGGATGATGGCACTCTTTTATGTTTTTCTATGGCTGCTAGCAAATATGATTTTAGAGCTCATTACCGTCCTTTATGGCATCAAATTTCAGAAATGCTTAGACCATTCTTTCCGGTACCTCGTTTGGAACTTCAAAATAGGCTTGAGGATTGGACTCTACATTCTTCTTCCTCTTCAGCCCGTCCTTTGAAGCTCTCACATATCACAGTGCCTTCTCTGTATAAAGTGTTATTACTTCCGCCTTGGATTTCTAACAAAGCAAATTCTGTTTGGTACATGTATCACCCACTAAAGTGGCGGAGAAAGAGGCTGTGTCTCCTTTGGCATTATAAAGTCCCTCTTCGACAACAGCTTTTCCTTTAGCGAGTCCTACTTTGCATTTTTCCATCTACGCAGTTACTCGCGCATAGACATATTGCTCCGGCAGCTTGCCACAGAAGTCTACATTCTGCTGAATCTGTGCTTCACATCTTTTGGCACTGTCCACACACTTGTGATTTCCTCGCTCTCATCCGACAGGGGCTTCGAGCGAGATTTCCTACTGTTACTTTTGGCAGGTTCTTCTGGTTGTTTGGTTTTCATCCAGCTAGACAAGGTTTTTGTTTGGGTGCGCTACTGGGCACTGTGGACTCTATGGATGGACAGAAATCATGGAGTTTTTGGTGATCCTACTTTTCCATCTTTTCTTTTTTTCAAACGATCTCTGCAGCAATCTTTCTATGATTGCTTTTAGACTCATTTGATTGATCATGATGTATATACAACTTATACTGAGATTTTCAGTTGAGTAGTAGTTACTCCACTTTTGAAGTGACTATGAATGTAATTATTTTACAGCAATAAAATATTTCTTCTCACAAAAGAAAGTGTGTGTGTACCTTCAAATCATAGAGTCTTTGGTAATCCCATTTTCCCCTATACTCTTTCTTCAGGCACTCTTTGCAGCGATCTTTTTTTGATTGCTTGCAAACAGGGACTTTTGATCATGATGTATATTTGTCATATCTTGACATCTTCTCTTGATGTACTTGAGCACATATACCTGGATGAATCCAGGAACATTCCCAAACTCATCCTCTAAAAACACAACATAGTGCAGTTTCAATCTCATGATAGTCACTCACAAGGTTGAAAACCATAAACTCCATCATGCATAGCAGGGACTAGCTACTATGACATCCCCACTGACGTCATCAGCGCCCAACAGTGGGTGTAGACCATAGTATAAAAATATGCTCTCACACATACAAATCCACACACCCACACATACTTGAGCATCCATTTATACAAAGTCTTCGTACTGAGTTTCTGTCGACACTCCGGAGGTGAAGGGCAGACTCAGCCATGACGAAGGCTAGCACTAAAGGAGAAGGCTAATCAAAGGTAGTCCAAAATCTCTTCATTCAAGCTACAACTGCTTGTGAAGTCTATAAACGTTTTCATTTTAGTCTCTCCCCAACGAGCATCTAAATCTAAATCTAGCTGATAGGGCAATGCACCATTTAAGATAGAAAGAATTATCACAATACCAGCAGGCCGCAACTTGGATGAAAACTTCACAAGGTGAAATTTGCATGTCCGCTAATACGGCAGAAGCATATACCTAGATGAATCCAAGAACATTCCCAAACTCATCCTCTAAAAACACAACATAGTGCAGTTTCAATCTCCTGCTTTGAGATTGTGACTCTGTAATATAAAAGCAAAATCTTTTCACCCCCAAAAAAAAAATATGTGTGTACCTTCATTTCACTAAAAAAGTGAGTCTATACCTTCATAAGACTAGAATATATCCAATCTTACAAATTACATTATTTATAACAGAAGCAAAAGAACACCTATTGCATCTTGATCAGCTATAGGTTGGACTCCAAGGGAGATACCAGCTTTATGATGTGATGGAAGGGGATGATCATCAGTAAAAAGGTCAACTTCTAGGAGCTGCTTTGACCGTTTAGAGCAGTGGACTGAGGAAGTCAACAACACAGGGTAATTTCATTCAAACAGAGATACTCTTGAGACAACATCCTCCCCTCCGAGGCTTCAATCTTCACGAGACTTCTTATGAAGGTAGCGGCACTACCTCAACAATTAAGGCTACAAAACTTGCGGATAATAGATTGCTGAAGGACAAAACATCTGCTTTTGACCTCCTAGAATTGTCAGAATCTGCTCTTATGCCTCCTACCTCCTCCTCTCTTGAGAGAGTGAGAGAGAGAGGGGGCGCGGGGGGGGGGGGAGTCGAGGGGGCGGCAAGGGAGAGGGGGATTAGGAGATGACAATTTTTGCATCAAGTTCATGAAGGAATCTGTTGAGTGAGCAAAGCAATGCTATTTGCCGAATACATGCTGACTGGGAACTTATATATGTATGTGTATAATTTGGAAGCTCTTCTGACAATCTCGCGTCTTAACTATCAATCATGCACTGCATGTGGTAAGGATTTCCTTTGTCGATGCATCTCTATGATTATTTGTCAATATTCTAGAGATGAATCCTTGAAATGTTTGGAGAGCGTTCTGGACTTCTCAAATTCCCTACATGCTCACAAAGAGGCTTATTGAGAGATATCCTTTATTACAAGTGGAACTATGTTGCTAGGCGCCTTGTAGTCTAAGCCTCTAAATTGTCATTTGGATTGAAGCTAAGCGGGGGTATATGTTGGGGCAACTTCCAAGATTGTTACCGATGTTTGGTTGTATGTGGCACGATGCTTGAGAACTGGATTAAAGCTATCACTCATTTGTGTGGCATGTTGCTCTAGTGCTATTATGAGTGTTCCTCATAGTGACCATCCCAACCTTGGAATATCTCTGAATTCTTGGCCAATTAGGTGTAGCTTCACATTCAAATGTGTGAATTGTTTTTCGGATAAAAAATTGTGTGAATTGTGGCATCCCACTGTGTGTGCACAGAGCTCTGAAACAACCTGATGTAATGAGACACTGTCTAACTCTTCCTTGAAAATTTTTGCTCCCCTCCATTCTCGCTATGGATCTAGTTTCACATGAGGGTTTTTGTTATCTGCTCATGGCGGATGTTCATTGGGTAGCCCTTGATGTTCCATCCTGATGTAGCCTTCATTTCCCGGTATCTTTTCCAAAATTTAAGGGACTAGGCTTTAATATCCCTTTCGGTTGATCTGCGTCGGGGCCAGATTCTCTTGTACCCCACAAGTTAATCGTATGACTCTTGGAAGGGAGTTCAGCCCATGTCTCTCCTGCCAAAAATAGCAACAGTTCCTTCTATCTCCGGCATATTTCGACAGCAAAGATTCTGACACAAAATTCTCCGGCCAGACCCTGCATGGCTCTGCCGGTGGGAGTGTATTTCCACTACTTCTGCCAATAAAGCTTGTAATCAAAGGCAGCACCCCCATCTGCAGGATCTTCTTGATGATGCAGATAAAGACGCCACATTAAAGAGCTCCTTCAGAGATGAGGATCCCAGATTTTTTCTTCAAATTGTCTGGGAGCCATTCCAACAGCACCTAGGGAACCCATGGACCTGATCTTCTTAACAAGATGACTGAAACCTCCACCCCCTCAGACTCTACCTTGCAGTGGATGTTCAAGTATCATTTTCGTCTTGCTCTGTAGTACCTTTTCAGCAGAAACCTACGCTTTCCCACCTTGATATATCGTCGCTGCCGTAGGTCTGGCCTTTCCAGATGCTAATACTGCCATCCCAAGTGGGCGTTGGGGGATTTGGATAGATCCACCAGTTACTTACATGGCGAGAGATCCGATTCTCAATGCTCTACTTGAACAGTGTTTGGGAATGAACAAATTTACGAATTCAAAACGTTCTAAGTGCACGAGTCCGTCTATACGCATGATGCAGGAATTGACTCGATCCTTTCTAAATGTATCATCACAAAGACAGCTCTCACCTTGCAGCAGAGTAGAAGCCACAAGAGGAACAGCGGACCCTGCAAAATAGAGTTCAACGGGCAATTAATACCCATTGTGCATAAAATGCAAAACAATGGTATTAAGACTGCTTATCGAGCTATGTTCAAACAATCGCCCTCACTCGGGACATCTAAAGAAGTTCAGTCTACTGGTCGTGCGCGCCCTATCTACTTTGCATTTTACTTTTCCTCGTAGATCATGCGTGAATGTGAAAACATCAGGGAAGCGACAGCTATTAAATCTGTCCCGCTTTATCCAGTTTACGCACTGTAATTTTGAGCAAGTGAAAACCGGGCGCATATAATTTGAGCAACTTTTGCGCTCCATTGCGACAGACATTCGCAACCAATGCGACTAAATCCAATAGGTTGACGAGATCCAACCCATATGTGCAGCAGGCAGGTGCGAACGTCGTCATTGGTTGTTTGTATACCAAAAGTAATACGATTGGGAGAAGATTCCCACAGCGGTTGTGGAGTGAAAAGAAGAGGAAAAAACCTGTACGCGGGTCCATAGTCTTCTGAAAAAGGAACCAGACGCAGAAGGAACTGAAGCAGCCAGCTTGGGAGAGCCCCCGACCTTCATTAAGGCAGGATCGCCAGGCACGGCCAATTTTTCATGCGAATTGATCGATGTGTCACCTGATCGGACAAAAGTGAGAAGGAAGCGGATGCAAGGAAGAGAGGGTGAGGGATACAAAATGCAGGAAGGTTACCGGGGTCTAGAAAGGCAGCACGGCTGCTGGATCGTCGGAGGAGGGAACTATCCAGAGTGAATGCGAGGGGGGGAGGAGGAGGAGGAGGAGGAGAGGGCATAGATGGGTGAGGGTGGTAAGGAGGGCTTCATGAGATGGAGGTGATGATGCAAGGCATGAAAAAAGCTGTGTGTGTGTGTGTTTTTGAGAAAATGAGAGCCGATTTGTGCACGTTCACCTTCTTGGCAACACGACGCACGCTTCCTTTGCCTTCTCCTCCTAATCAATCATATCATATATTATATGATGTGTCTATGTACATTTTGGCCATCTTCACCAAACCAAGATCTCTCCCCCATAACCAAGCTAAGAGTCTAGGATTTTTTTTTTCTCGCCTCCGCTCATGTTTTTCCTGGTCAAGCTCTGTGTTAGAAACTACTTTAGTGGTTAATTCTTTGTTGGTTGTTAATTGGCATTAAAGGCTGCCTTTTTGGTACTACCTCAACTGCTCTTCCTTTCATGAAAGCAGGTTTTGCCACCTTGTTTTGACTTAGATCTAGCACACTCTTAACCATATCGTGGTTTTTTACATGTCGAGGGATCGAGTAGGTAAGACTTTGCCTCTAATGATTTACCATTAGGACCCGGCCTTTCATACACGATATATACTTCCCTAACCATTCTTTAGTGTAATCTAAGGTGTACTATGGATGTACTCTTCCCCTTATTCAACATAACCAATTGGATTTGGAAAGGCTATTGTCAACCTCGACCTGCATATCAAACTTTCATGCAAATGAGGCACACTCTTCAAAGAAAGGGGACATTAACCCCATCATTGTCACCAATATCATTCACATGCACCTTGCATAAGCCACAAGGTGAGGACAAAGGACAACCACCCACTCCCATTATAAACCCTCTACACATGGGGGTTTGGTATTAATTAAGCATCAACCACACACACAGCTGCTCATGTGGCTACCACCACATATGGCTGCATAGGTATACATACCCTCCACACATGGGCATTTGGTAATGATTAAGTATCAACCATGCACACAACCCCTCATCTTAATGTATGTAGCAAAATTTATCAGGCAATGCTTGTACTTCAATGTCCCAAGAGTGCACATGTGACTAGTGCCTTCCTTGAATTCATTCATAATAAAGGCATAAATCAATTACATGCCAAGGTTCCCATATATCAACATCCCCATGTTAGTACGAATGTGGAAGTTGAAGTAACAAGCAAACACAAGTAGCAAAATGTGTGGAGAGAGAGAGAGAGAGAGTCTATTAATGTCCACGGGAGACCAATAGGTCTAGGGGATAGGGGAAAAACTATCTAATGCATCTGCTTAGAGAAGGCACATGGCAACTCCCAAGGAGTGCAAAAAGCAACTCCAGTTATGTAGAGTACCTACATAACATTATGGAAAAAATATGATCAACCATATATCAGTTTAAGATTGAGAGTCTTTTGGTTTGGATTTAAACTCTTTGATGATTGCTATCCCTTCTCGGTATACTGTCCAATTTTCATCTTTCCTAGCAATCCTAACTTTGGCTAATTTAGTTGCCTTGTCTTTAGTTGCGCTCGTGTGAGTTCCTTAGCTATCCATAACTTAGTCCCTTTTAACTTGTAATTTGATCCGTAAATCTCATGATTTGATCATAATGATAGCATGTCCTCTAGAGTGTCAAATATTAGTTGCTCCATCATCATCATCATCATCTCAACAACAACAACAACAGCCATGCTAGGCATGGCTGCTTTGATATGTGCTAAAGTCTCACTAAACGAATCTTCCTTTTTGTACCAACCTTAAAGGAGTCCTCCTACTTTGATCTTCAGTGCATCGTCACGTCTGGCTTCATATTCCTTGATATCTTCCTAGATACCAGTTTTATTTGCCTCTGTATGAACCTCCACAGTAACTTATTTCTTAATTTGTTTGTACTTCAATGTGAACTATATCTTTGGCTATAATGACTAGTTCAAGAGTAGGGGGAGAAGACTTGCAAGCTTTTACTACCTCATCTATAACAACCTGCTTATTATCAGGTCCTTCAAGAATATGATAACCAAACTGCTTGTTGACTATATCCTCTACAATTGTTAAACACTTTTGTAGATCTACTGTGAGTTTTGGGAGTTGCTAGTTTTCCTCTTCGAGGTCTTCAATCTACTATTGTAAACTTAGGACCTATGTATTCAGTCTAGTACGAGGCAATGAGGGTAAAGCCACTATCTCAACGAAGGACTTCGCCTTCTTGCTACCCATAGCAAACTGTTGGAAAGCAAAAAAGCAAAACGGTCAGGCTAGAATGCAGTTGTTGACTTAGATCTTGTGCAAAGTTTCAAATTGAGGTTGCTGGCAGAAGCTAAAGCCAACTAGCGGCAATCAAGTGATTCGCATTTGTAGGTTTCGTCAAGCTAGGCATGGGCATCGTAGTGCTTTTGAGCATGGGGACAACTTTGCCACCTACTACGATGGCAATGGCAACCTCCAGCCTCTTCGGTGTCTCCTCTAATGTGCATCGATGGCTAACAGTTGTTTCAACATTTGCTTAGACAGTGTTTTTGGTGACAATGGCCTACGAGTTCTACTACAAGTGTCACGTCTACGGCATGGTATGCACGGACATCCTCGTGGTTTGGTAGTCACTACATTCAGATGGTCAGACTTCAGTAGTGTCTAGATGCACCACCCAAGATGATCCCATGAGATGAGATCAACTGTATCATACAGTTGGACCTCCTCTAGCTCCATACATATAGGGCTTGGGGGGGAGAGGAGTTCTCCACCAAGATCCAATTCTGCCATGACTACTTCCTGAGGGTCTCAAAGCACGGTTATCATCAGCAGACCTTAGTATCTCAAGGACAAGAGATTCTCAAATGCACAGCGGGTCACCATCGGTTAGTTGCGAGTCTCATCACATCAGCTATGGATTGAGGCAAGGAGAGCTGTAAGCATACCTAGAGAGTGGAGGACTTGCACACTATGCCAAATGGAGGAGATCGAGATGGAGGAACATTTTCTATGTGTTTGGCCAGCCTATTATGAGATACGAGGACGATACCACTGCCTCTTTCGAGAGGGGCATGGCTCACGGCTGTTCCATTTTCACGATCGAGTCTATGTTGGGATCTACTTGTTTGAGATGCATCAACGGAGAGATACATCAACGCTACAGATCAGAGAGTAACAGAGACTGATGCCATAAGTCACTGATATCGACAGGTCGTAGACTTTTGTTGCAGACTTCTATGCATTTGAGTCAGCTACTACTGTCGATAAGGCAAAGGGAGAGGAGCTTGAGGAGATGAGAGCATCATGGATTAGCAGTAGGAGATTCCACCACGATGATGCCAGACGAGGGACACACACTCCACGTGCAACACATATAGGGACCAGAGCACAAATGATCGAGGTTCGATCTATCTCAACCCTTCTTAGAGGCTACCGCTAGAGGTGAGGCATCACCCTTGATGTAGCCCACCGGATCTAGAGATCGAGGAGACCACGGCCTCCCCCACGTTGCGAGATAGCTCGACAGACACAGATATCAGAGCTCCTTACATCTCATTAGAGAGCCACTAGGTTACCAAGATATATGGAACCTGAGCATATGCTAGGAGTGCTAGCTCTGAGCACCTGATACTCCAATACTTCTTTGTTATTTGGCTTTCACTACTCTAGCATTTTGACACTTGATTCATTAGTTTAGCACTTTAGCTTTTTAGCTTTTAGTAACGTCTTAGTGAACCCTTTGCTTCAGCCCTCAATGGCTTGTATGAGTTACTTTCTTGGTGTGTACTTTGGCTCAACTAGGGTCACTTCAAATAGGTTTGGAGCCATCATCAGCCCAAGTGTCAGCTAGTTTTTCCACCATAGCTGGAAACTCACTCTCAACTACCCTAGTCGCCATAGCTTGCCCGCCCCTTCGCTCGAAGTGCTCATTGCCATTGAGTAGCATCACGGTGTGCCCACTCAAACACTCTCTGCTAGTCACCAGGAGGACTCTAATGCTAGCCTTAGTAATCTCCATTGGGGTAAGGCCCAGACTCTGTGGAGGAACATCACTATCTAAAATATGGCCTCAACCTGGAGAGGGGTCATGGTGAACTCTACCTATATAATCTAGTGGGGGACTGAGGGTTTACTCCGAATCATCCTAGATCCCATAGTCACTTGTAGCCTCTCAAATCTTCTCCACTTTGTCACTAAAATATCACTCCCCTAGAAGGGTGCTACATACATGGTAGTCACTCTCACGAGTGTGTCAAAAATCCAACCCTTCGTCGGAGGGTCTTGGAAGTGTGCTTGGAAGCATTGCCTCTCTAGACAGAGAGCGCACCGTCCTCATGTGAGTTGTGTTGTATCTGCATGGATCATCGTGAAACTTGGCCCGATGAACTCCACCCCCAAATATGTGTAAGATTGCACTATCTCCACAGGCTCGTCATGGTATGTGAAGCTATGTGGGACACTGCTCATGAGGCGTTGAAGGTCATAACCTTGGTTTTTCCAAAGTTAAGAGTCAAATCTCTCTCTCTGCAAAACCTCTTGATGTTTATGTAGTCCCTATATTGAGGAAGATATGAGGACTATGTCATTAGCGTACATTAATATCCGCACCATCAAGTTAGCTAGAAGTGAGCCCTCTCCACCCAGGCGATCGACAAAAGACATGATCTCATCAATATAGAGCCCGAAAAGGGTAGGCGATAGGGGGCAGCCTTGTTTTACTCCAATAGTGATCTCAACCTAGTTTGGCAGGTCTCTTGGGACACGTGCCTGCCCTCTAATAGACTCATACAGACTCATGACCCCCCAAATCCTGATCTCTAGGATCTGCAACTCTTGTAATCTCATGATCAGGTGAGAGCATGGAACAATATCAAATGCCTTACGAAATTCTATGAAACAAGTGTAGACTTTTTGATGCCTTGACTTCGCCTCTTCAATAATGGCCGTCAAGGTGAAAATGTGGTCTAGGGTGGGGTGATGTCTTCGAAAGCCCGCCTCTCCAAGTGCACACTACTACCTGTGACTCTTTGTGTTTTTGTTGATCTCCCTCTTGAATACCAACGGTATATCTTAGCCAAAGTCTAGCCAATCATAAGAGTGTGGTAGTTCCCAATGTCCACGGGATCCCCTACCTTGTGTATACTATGGTGGCGGTACTCCAGGTAGGTGGAAAGCCATGGCATATGGCATGGTTGAACAGTTGTGCTATGATCGGGGTCAAGATCTCTTACCCATGTGCAAAATGCTTAGTGTGTAGTCCCTTGTGATTTGGTGATCTCCAGTTATGAAGTCGAAGAAGGGCAGCTCGTACATTTTGTGCAGTGAACAAATGACACATAGTGGGTCTAGTCATGGAGGACATATCAGGTGGTGCCTGACCTGGGACATCATATAGAGAGCACACATTTGTGTGCCATACTACTGGATTTGTAATGGGGATGGGCAACTTCCCTTCGACAAAAGCCCCCATCACGTAGTAGTAGGGTCTCCTTCGCGAAAGGAGCTAATCACCTCATCCATTCTCTACATGAGGAAAGCTTGCTTCTTACGTCGTGTCACTTGGCGTGAGATCCGTTTTGCCTTTGGTGAAGTCAAGTGTCCCAATACTCGCTCATGTGTAAGGTGGGCTCTCATCTCTCTGCACTCATCATCGAACCAAGGGTTTTAGGACATCTTCCCTTCTAGAGTACGTGCAGATTGTGTTGTGGGAAAGGATCTCGTGGCAACATCGTGTATCACTAAGATAAGGGTGTCTGATACATGTGTGAGGTCCATCCCCTCTCCAAGTGGTACTGGAAGCTTAGAAGCCAGGTGGCTCACGTACACCAGGTCAAGAGCACGGTCAAAATGGATCTGAATGCGAGTGGGTGGCCCCTCCTCATGGTGGTTGGCATGGCAATCGATCTGCAAAAGGTAAGATATGAGTGGTCGTTTCCAAGTGGAAGAGGAGGTATAGTAAAATCATGTATCCATGGGGCAAAGGCTAGTGGACCAAGTCCACCATACTACTCCCCCCTCCATGTGGGAAACAAGTGAGCCCTCCAAATGATGATGGCCATCTACATCTACAAAGACCGTTGTATATGATCAAGTCATGTTTAGCCCCCAACTCAAGTAGGTGCTTCCCATGTGCTATCACTAGTGCATTTGCATCTATCGACTGCCTCACAATCCCCATACCTACTGCATCCATCTTTGGTACAATGAGAGAGTCCTCATGGAAATCTAACAGGCCCCCTTGTTTGTTCCCAATACGTGCATTGAAGTCACCAAGGAGAAGAGTATCCCCATATCTGGAGAACTGTGTGATTTCACCATGGATAGTCTCATACAAGTTGTGCCCATCAGTGGTGACCTCTCGCACATAGGATGATGTGTCTAGGGGAAAGTAACATACTGCAATGAAGATCGGCTGTGTGTCTAGTAACCGAATATGATTCCACATGTGCCGTGCATGTTCCTCCCTTCATATCTCAAATGTGAAATAGCCATACCACCTGATCCTTGTACCCCACTATCCCTCCTTAGGTCCCTCCTATGAGCAGAATCCCATGTGTCTCTTGTCATTGTTGGTAGCTCTCTCTCTCGGCTCTCATGTGTCTCAATGTAGAAGGCCATATCTATGTTACTGTATGTCTCCAAGAACCCGCCTGGGTCGGACCAAAGGGTGACATTGCAATTCCACACTGCCATCCTCAATTTGTTTTGCATACTCATCCCATTGTTCAGACACTATCATGTGTTGTCCCCTTCTCTTGCATCTCGTAGTTCTTTTTCTACCCTCTCTCAAATGATCACCTTGCCATCTCTATAAACTACCCATTTCCCCTCTTGTCTTGCAGCCATCACCCACACCATTTCTTCCCTTCTATTCTCTTGTTGTAGGAGTGTGAGATCTTCATCTAGATAGATCTTGGTCCCCTTCAGTGTTGCCCATGTACTCATGAGGGTGGATCTATCTGTGGCTGTTCGTAACTTTACAACCAAGGGGGCCTCGTCGGTGCATCTTCTTTACCCACTATCCAAGCTGATTCACAAGTAAGGTTGATTCCCATCTTGTCAAAGAGGGTTTTGGCATCTGACATGGGGCTATCACCTACAGTTAGACCTCTGATCGTCACATTTAAAGTCTTGTTGCCTCGTCATTTTTCTTCTTCAAGTGTTTCAGAGATGAGATCCCTTTTCTTTGATGTTGTGTCTTTCTTTAGCACATCTTTCCATGCAAGCATATCTGCCTTCCCCTTTGTGATTTGTTGTATGAACTCAGCATGTTTCCCTTGTACATTGTTTATAAAGTTGCCATTTCCCTTTTGAGCTTTTCATTCTTTTGATTTCAACACATCAATGATCTTGCATCCTTCCTCTGGCACCCCCTTTGCGTCTTTGAGCTGTTGCATTTGTTCTTTAATGGTGTTTAGCTCCTTGTTTAACAATGGCTGAAACTCCCCTTCCTCCCAATGTGAACTTGCCTTCAATTTGTCATTCTCATCTTTAAGGGTAGCAACATGGGCTTCTAATATCTCAATCTGAGAGGCCAAATGACTGGTTTTTTCACCTAGAACACAATTCATGTCTTGCAACATTTTACCTTTTTCACATGTCCATTTGGTTTGCATCTCCTCTTGCCATTTCTTCATTTCATCTTGCATTTGGGCTCAAAGGTTTGAGAGCTCATCTCCTCAAGTCTCTCTCAGATTCTTGCGTAGGCATTCAATTTTAGTGTCTTTTATCTTACATACTTCCTTGAGTGTTGATATCCAAGTCTTGACACTCGAGTCTTTTATCTTCTTCACCTTCGTCCAAATGAGGCTATACTTTCGGTCCTTCTCATCCCTTGTTTTATGGTCTGGTGAGCTCTCTTTTGTCCCCAAATTGCAAGCCTTTCTTGATCCTTTCTTGGTTGATCTTATAATCTTATTAGAGTTTTTTTTTGTTGCAGGTATAGATTCGGTGCAAACTATGAGAGTTGAGGAGGGAGGCCTTGAGGTCTTGAGGGGTTCGCCACCAAGGTCGGCCTCCATGTCTCATAGCCCAGGCTGCCTCACAAGCAGCACACAGCTACTAGGGGCTCCCTTTGGCACTATTGGTGCCTTTGATACCCCAGCAACAGGTGCCACACATAGAAGGGGGGCTGAGAAGCCCCTGCAATGTGGCTTGAGGACTCCCGTGATGCCCACGACAACTTGGAGGAGCAGACGGGGTTTTCACGAGATAGCGAGTAGGGTGGAGGTGGAGAGCAAGGGTGGCGGGGGGTGAGTAGATAGCGTGGAAGGGAGCATGACGGGGAGTAGCATGGTGGGGGGAGCAGCAAGGCGGAGAGAGAGAGAGAGAGAGAGAGAGAGAGAGAGAGAGAGAGAGAGAGAGAGAGAGAGAGAGAGTTGTACTAACATCTTTGGAATGACTCACGGGCTTATGAGACAAAGTGCACATAAAAAAAGAGAGCAAATACATCTATGAGTGTTCCCCTTCCCTTTTGGAGGACGTAATCTATTTCTTTTGAGTCCCATTCAATTTGGGGAATTGCCTTCTTGAGATTGTCAAGCTTTGTTTCTATGTTGCCCTTTCCTATACTCCAACCTTCCACTCTTATGCATGCAATCCGATCATTGAAAGCCTTGGTTTCATGCTATTTAACCTCTTTGTAAAAATCACATTTATCAATCTTGGAGTACACAATGGTTGTGAGTTCTTGCTTCATAGACTTGAGTTGGCAGTGGTAACATTTTCCTATACTATAGAAATCTAAACACACAAGTGTACTATATTAAGCTAAGCACAAGATGTACATATATAGCACACTAACGAGCTTTGATTTCTAGAATTCCTCCCTAATACTTAAGTGGAATGGAAATGACCTACCATAGATTAAAAGTATTGAAAAAGCAGTAGGTTTATTAGAAGTCACATAATGACTTAAAATGCATTGTCCCTTACAACCATGTTCTTACAAATAGAAACAAGCCTATAGCTGATATAGCGAGCCTCTTGCATCCTTCTTCATCATTAAATTGATATCTTATCAACTTCCCCTCCTCTTTGACTCATTAGATCAATTATGGTTGCTCTGTATGTCTATGTTTACATTGCAAGAGCATCACTTCACCCTTACATTTCACCCTCAACTTGGTGCAAGAGCATTATTAAATGACTTTGTTTTTTATAAAAGGTGAAAGGACAAAATCAATTGCTTAAAAGTAAATGCGTACCTCATAGAAACACAAAATGTAACTAGTCAAATTACCTCTATGGAGGCTCCTCTCCTCTAATACTAGAATCCAAGGTAATTGAGGAGGGTTGCATTTTTTAATATTGGAGATCAAGGTCAATCTTTGGATGCAGTATGAAATGCATGATCCTAGATTCTTGTATTAGATATTGGGTGTTGAAGGTGAAAAGAAAAAGGATGGTATGTTTTTTAACCATACCAGATACATAGATTTTATGTTGGAATAGTTCAGAATGCTAGATGTCATATCAATGAGATTGGCCATAACATCCAACAAATGGAGAGTGATCTATTAATGGTCCAACACCATATTAGCAAGTAGTTGGAAACTACACATGACTAAACATGTCTTGTGCAATACATCATGTGAGCTGGTTAATGACAAAACCATGCATCCACCATTGGAATTAGTGTAGCACATTTTCAAATACCTAAATGGGACAACAACTTTGTACATGGGTTTCTTTAATTGCTTCCTCCAAGTGAGCTTGCAGTCTCTTTAAGAAAGTCTCACGCGCTTTCTCCTTGGATACTATTCACCCTTGAAGCATGTGGATCACCTTTTAAAAAGGCCTATAACCAACCCTTTATTTACTTTCCAACTATAAACTATATATAAAGGAAGTGGCACTGTTAATTGTAAATTGCCTCGCTTCGTTCCCCCACATTATAGATTTGTAGATGGGTGCCATGTTTGCTAGGGTAGAAGAGAAATAAAAGGAGAGAGCTATTTTGAGTAGAGAGATAAAGAGAGTGATTTGCATTATTTGGGTGGTGGAAGTTTTTGATTTTGCTTGCACCAAGTCATGAAATTGCATTATACGCAATGGTTGCCTTGCAAAACCCATTTGTTATATTTTCCTTGGAAGGGGATCAAAAGCTTTCATGAGTGATCAGCCCCACAATGGAAGAAGGCACACCCTTCTATAGCCTTTTGGCCATGACATCTACCTAGATTCCCTCATCTAGTTGCACACTCACCAAGATTTCCTTAGACATCAAACATCCATATCTTGGCATCCCTACCAGTCGCCATCATGTCTACAAGACTTGATTTCCATGCTTCATGGCACCTGTCAGATTGCTGTTGCCTCAAGATCCCTGCTCTTTTGGTCTATCCTTTGTTAGTTGCTCCTCTTGGTACCAACATTTTTCCTATGAACATATGGTTTTAAAGTCACCTTCTTTGCTGCCTGACTATCAACCTTCTTTTGGTCTCGTGTAGTTTGGATGTGGTCTTTTGGCTCCTCCCCTTTCCATTCCACAACCAAGCATTTGTCCTCCAGATTTATGACTTTTGGGCCATTCACTTCACTGAGATGCATTTGTTCTTCAACATTTCATCATCATCTTCCATGAGCATGTCACCTATGATTAATGTCCCTGCTATTGGTCTTCTCTTTGTCTTGCATAGTCAAAGGACACTATGTCGGTTGCTTCCATGCCTCATGGTTGTTTGGGGATGTATCCTTGGAGCTCATTGGATTTTCATGCTTTGGCACTCTCGTGCTTTGGAATCTTTTGCATTATTTCCTCCTCCTTACTAAAGCCCCCTTCTTTTTGTTGTTTGTTGAGGCTGTGTCTCTCAAAGCTCTTGATTATCGACCTACTTTTGGTCTCGCATAGCGCATTGCTCCTTCATGCTTGTTGAGCACCTTCTTCTCTTTGTCTGGTGAGGTTGCACCCCTTGTGGCTTTCTTGATGTCATTTTCTTTTGGTTTTTGCAACATAGAGAACCCCTTCGTGCTTCCTTGGCCCCATCCTTTTTCTTTGGGTTTATGGTTTTTTGCAATTTTCCACTCTTGCTAATTCAACCTTGGACCTTCATCTTTTGCTATGATCTTTGACCTTCACCTGCTTTCATCTTTTGAGCCATGCCTTCAGCATGTATCATTCTATCGGAGGTTTTCATCTTGCTACCAAATTCAAATGCAATGATTACAATACATGTTCACCGGAAGTTCTCCCTACCATATCCTTCATTTCATTATTCCCGTTGCATTGAATGCAACATGGAGTGTCCTGCCTGCTCCTCCAATTTCTCTCCTTTTTGCTTCTTCGTCACTTGGGACTTGCTTGATTCCATTGTTCCAGTGGGCAGTAAGTCATCCTTCAAAAACAATTGGATTGATACTCCTTTGATGCCTCCTCTTTCTATTGTTCCACTTCCCTCCTCTCCAGATCTTGGGTTGATGCTTACATCTCCAACATGGGTCATCTCCCTTACAATTCCTATCTTCTCCTAGTTTACCTCCATGGATTTGCGAGTCTTCATAGTGACTTTGATCTCATACATTTTGTCCTGCTCTTTCCTTATTGCATGGTCCCTTGGTTCATTGATGGTCGATTGCACTCAATCGCCTTAATCGGTTTTTTTGCCTTATATCCACACCCTTTTCAACTCTTGCTACTGCCTACTCTCTACCTTTACTCTTTTTTCTCCCACTATTATGGGAACAAGTTTGTACTTTGGTGGCTTCTACCTGGCTTATTTTTACTAGTTGCTACTGCTTGGCATCTTTGTCCTTCTCTATGACTATGTCAATTCCATTGTTGTGCTATTTCGGCCGCCACCCTCACAATAGCTTCACCGTGTGCAAGCCTTGATAGTGTGAGCCCGCTTCCTTTGTCATTTCGTTTTGATTCATTCTCCCACTAGCTTCACCTTGTCCTACATGAGAAACTACACATCTGCACCACTTCTCTTATCTTATGCGCTTTTTCCCTAGCTATGCTTCATTCTTAGATGTCTTCTTAACTTTGTAGTCAAAGAAGGCAACCCTTCTTCACATCTTGTCTCACCTCCCTCATGTTGCTGACTCATTGCACTCACCTTTAGTGATTTTTGCTTGCTTTGCCTACTCGCTCAGTTACTTTGATATAAATGTAACCACTCCAAGATAATACAATCAATCAACTTCGTGAATCTTGCATCCTTCCCTCATGCTTGTGGAGTTATCTATCAATTTCTTGCTTAGTTTTTTAGGCAATTTGCCTCATGCTACTATTTTATCCTAGTGTCAAATTACCTTATTTTTTACGATCCTCCTATTTGAGCATCCCTTTCTCCTTATGATGTATCTAAAACTGGTACATACACTGTCATAAATCTTGTGGCCTTTACTGTCACTGCCCTTTTGCTAGATGGCCAGTTCAATGGCGTGCCTACTTTTATCTCCAAACAGCTATGTAGGCTCTTGTAGCTCAAATCTAAATGGCTCCAACAACAACCATCTTGATGACAATCTACTTTATTACCCACCATAGTCTCTCATTATTTATGCCCACATGGGACTTGTGATGGCGATGTCTCATTTGGTACTTCGATCTTGCTACACAACCCTAAGCACCATGGTGACATTTCTCATGCCTTAATTAGGGATATTTTTCCCTTCTATGCCCATACCAAAGCCCAACTATTGCAACACCACCTTTCAAAAAATGTATAAGGGCCTTTACACACCAAAGGGTGCTCTTCCATCCTTATGGGCGCCTAAAAGCTAACTCAGCTGCCATCTCCTGCCCGTAATAAAAGATTTCTCAAGAAGGCAACCTTGGTTGCCAAGCTTGGGTGCCCATTTCCCAATCAATGAAATTTAAACAAAGTCTCCCCCCCATTAAATGCCACTTCTAAAAAGTTTCTTGCTTGGGCAATGTGTAAACCCCCTACTCAATACACATTGTCCATGGTAATTTGTTAGCTACCCACATGTTGGGTACATTTGGGGCACCCTTTGTTAGTGTGTACCAACCCTAAATTAGCATCATAGTAGCACCAAAACTTTCTCCAAATGCCAATCCTCTGGCTTATTATATAGAGGCCTAGTTGAAAATTCTCACATAGATGCATTTGATGGCTATAGAAAGCATATTATGCTTTTACATAAATCAGAAAGCATATAGCTTTTACAAAATCTAAGGCTACAAATGACTAACACCCCCCCTAAAGACTTAGCCGATTGTTATTCAATATTTGGATGAAGAAAACCTTTGCGGGGTGATTCAAAGGAAAAAATTCAAATATTGATTTTCACATCCTTAAATTTAACTAAGCTATCGAAAATTAAGTCATAGATGAACTTAATGGACTTCTCGCCTTGTCATAATCATAATGTATATCAATATGCTTAGATTTCGAATGGAAGACCTTGTCTTTTATAAAAGAAATGGTACTTTGGTTGTCACACATAAAAATTGATGATCCACTTTGATTCTCCTTCAAACATTCCTGGACCACCATCCTTTAACTTGTAGATGAATAAACTGGACTTTTTAAAACACCAAGAACTTGTTTCATGTTTGCTTTCTCCCCATACTTTAATAATGTTCCCTATGAATATCATTCTTCTTTCCTTCTCCTTTTATCCATAGAGATATCCATATCAAGTGATAGACCATCCACAAGGACATGTTCCTATTGTAATATTTATATGTCCAAATCCTTGATTTCATAACATCCTTGATGCATGTCCTCATCATTTGGCATGGTGTTCTCTTGGTACATGTTCATGTTTTAATATTTGTATGTCCAAATCCTTGATGTCTATTATGAAAATTATATTTCTGATATATCTTGCTCTGGATATTATTATTTTAGTCAAGTGTGACTATGGCAAAGTACTCCATAAGAGCGCACCGGACACGGCGGGGGTCCTAGTGGATACTTTGTGTGGTTAGTTGGGGACGCTTGACTAGCTTGTGTTTTGCCATGCTAGATGGTCGGTATGTGGGTGATTCCATGTTAATACTGATGTCACTAGTGTTATTGGTATTGTGCTTGATTATTGTGCTTTGAGCACGGTTATGTTGGGATCGGTTGATTCGGTGATTCGTTCAATCGATTGTTAATAACTAATGTAATTGGCGGCTTGAGTACAGGTGATAGAACTCATAGCAAGGATTAGAGTTACTGCGAGGGTACTGATCGAGGTGTCGCACAGTGCATTATATATGGCCATGGGCCAATTTTGTATTTACTTTATTATTGCAAGTTTGAGCAATATATTTTGTAGTGGACATAATTCATTTTTTGGGCCCTAAGATGGCTATGTAAAGCAAATCCCTCATTTTGGAAGAGAGGGATAATTTTGGCTCCTTGGTGCTTTTTATGAAAGATCATAAATACTCTAGATGAGAAGCGTGAGCCACTCATTTAGAAAGGGGAGATTGTACCCAGTCTGCTGTTGTTTTTGTGGTGTGATTGTGTTCTTCTTCTCCAATTGATTAAGTGGTGAATTTGTGTGAAAAGAATTACCTTTTGGTTTCAGTGGTATTAGAGCCTTGGTGACGCTCTTGTGAAGAAAGAAGGCTGCCTCGTGGCTTGTGTGAGAAGAAAGAAAGAAAGAAAGAAAAATCTGAGGGTTTTACCATGGTCATTTTGTTGCAAAAAGAGCAAGTCTATAGCCTGCAGTGATAGAGAAGTCTTGAAGAGCTACAGGACATATACACAGAAAAACAAAGTTCATGGGGGGGAGAGATACTATGCATTGAGGGATGATGCCATGCAGTCCAAACGCCCACAAGCAAGCATTTAGACCACCTTGGTGATCGTGCAATTCTACTAGGCCTAGCATTATACAGTAGTCGTAGCGAGCAGAGCAGCACATCTTGGCTAGAGCGCCACCTGTCAGCACTGAGCACGACAGCGTGCCCATGATCACAGCCCATCCGCCCCTCCGTAATATGTGTGCCCCAATGACCTGCAGTGAACAATCTGCAATAACTAAGAGGAGCCTAGAGCCCTCTAGAACCTACGGCTCGTCCTTTCTTCAAACTGCGCCTTGCGTAGCACCTTGTTAGTAGCAACACGTAGCCGTGAGAGGCTATTCAAGCCTTTATTAATTTGGCAGCCCCCTTTTAGAGACCTTAGTAGTCTCTCTCCTATTGTGCAACCCCGTTTGCGGATCACAGACCTACAATATTCGTCAACTAGCACTGGGAGTTGCACCGATCATAATCATTGCTTGTAGGACCATAAGCCGTTGACCCACATCGTTTTTTGTAACCTTGCAATAAAGGTTCAAAGGCCCTTTTATTTTTATTTTATTTTTTTCACAAAAAAAGGAGGAAATTCAACAGAGCTCACTTAGTCCCGATGGCGCTCGAGCCCACGACCTTCGACTCATAAAACCAGCACTCTAACCAACTGAGCTACGAGGCTCCTATAGGCGATCAGAGCTCAACAAGGTAAAGACCAAAGCAAAATTTGAGAAAGCTCGAATCAAGAAGGCGATTGGAACCATGAATCATCGAGCAATTAATTGGAGATCAGTCGAGTGCAAAGACGACTACGAGCGACATCATCGGTCACATATCTCCCACTCTAGTCCTTTCTACCTCCGATCAAAGAGCGAGATAAGTGATTTCTTTTGCTTTATATTTCATACACTTAGTATCTTCTGCCATCCATTTCTTACCATACACTTGAGTCACATTTTTCTTTCATCTGTTTAAAATTTCATACACTTAGTATCCTTATTTTTTCTCTACTCCGCTTTATTTGTATTTATCACAATTATCATGGTGCATTAGCCACAGCCACCCACGCTCCAAGAGTAACTAGATGCACTGTAGGCATAGTTGGCCAATGAGTGTGAGCATAGGGAGAGATTGGAAAAGAAAATCAATGGTAAAAAAAGGAAGAGGCATTCATCTGACGATGAGTCATCCAACGATGATTCTGACCATGATCCTATTATCAAGACAGTCAAAGCCACACTGAGAGCACAAAATTCGAGAAAAAAGAGTAAGATAAGTAGAAAAGCTTTCTTATTTCAAAATTTCAATGGAAAGAAAGAAGCATGCACTGTCTTGTCTTGGATCAGTCAGCTAGATGATTATTTTTCAGGGGAGAAATTCTCTGAAAAAGATAAGATTAAATGTGCTACAAATCATTTAGTAGAGAGTGCTGCACTTTGGTGGAACATCACTAAGCACAGTAAAAGGCGACCAAAATCTTAAAAGTCCTTTCAAAAGCTCATCAAGAGAGATTTCCTTCCCTCACATTTCAAAGCAAAAGCCAGACAATAGTGGGATACTTTCAGGCAGTTCGATAAGGAAATGATCTCCACATATACTGATAGATTTTGGCAAACGATCCAATTACAGTCCTTAGAGAAAGTTAATGAGCAAGATCAACACAGGAAGTATGTGGCAGGTCTAAAATCTAAGTTGAGAGCCGAGATTAACATGTTTCATCCTCACTCACTGAACTTTGCGATTTCTCTTGCAATGAATTGTGAGAGGAAGAATGGGATCCCAAAAGAAGGGAAAGATTTGGAACGGTATGTACCCTTCCACAAGAGAAAGAGATTTGATAAAAAGCCCTTCTTTAAATCTAAAAATGGTTCCACGGAAGACAGATTCTTCTTTGAAGTAAAGGATGGAAATTTTCCAAAGAAAGACATAAGGTGTTTCAAGTGCAACAAGGTGGGACACATAGCCACTGAGTGTCCCAAAAGAAAGAAGACCCCGACAGCAAAAGTGCACATGATTGACAGACGAAGCAGCCAAGCAAGAGGAAGGTAAGTATAATTGTCATGCTCTTCAAAAAATGTACTACCAATGTGAACTAGACTCCAAGATTTTTCATGAAGGTGTTCTTGCTGAGTCCAATTATGCAGTGACACCCATGTTTTGAGGCATCTCTAGGTCCTATTTTTAGTATAGAGGTCATTATTGTGGGGCTATGATTTTTGGGACATACCATATGCAGATCACTCTGGTTGTAGTCTGAGCCATGTGTGCTCATTTGTGGTTTGTATTGGGTTGCAGTGGATGCTTTGTAGGCCATTTGGATGCATTGTCATCCTTGTTGGATGTGCTATTAGGCCTAGATTGCCTTACGGGATGCTTTATTAATGGACGTTTAGCATGCAGATGCTATTTTATGCTGAGGGATAGCTTTGACACATTGCAGTCGTGCTCTCTTGGATGAGACATTATTGATGCATATGCCATTGGACGATGTTTATTCTTGAGGCATTTGGCTTTTATTGGCATTGGGTTTGCCATTGTTTTGTCATTGTAGGTTGACATTTTCTTTTGTGCCGGATATGCTCATATGGATGCATAGTATATGCACATGAGTCACATTCATTTTGATGCTTTGAACCTTGAGTTTTGGTGGCACTATCCTCGATTAAGGCATACATATTTAGGTGCACCTAGTATTTGGTGTGATTTCTCTCTTGCATTGGGCTTTTGCTTTACTTGCATCATGGCATCCTCTTCCATGTCTGAAAAGTAGTTTTCCACCATTAAAAAGTTTGATGGGACAAACTTTTCTTTGTGGAAAGACTAGATAAGGGATGTGCTTATTCAAAAGAAGCAGATTAAACCCTTGACAGGGGCTGAAGCTAAGCCTGCAAATATGTATGAGAATGATTGGAATTAGGTTGATGCACCTAGTGGAGTACTGAAGTTTGATGATGTTGTGGGTAGCTTGTTGGCTGAGGAGATTAGATGGAAGTCTATGGATGGCAACAAGCAGGATGTAGCCTTAAATGTGCAAAGGGGCAAATCATAGTTCAGGGGGAAGTCCCAAGAAAGAGGGAAGTCTCGTAGCAAATCCACGGCACAAAGCATTGAGTGTTACCATTGTGGCAAGAAGGGCCACATGAAAAAGGATTGCTACAAGCTGAAAAGAGAGCAAAAGGATAAGAAAAAGAATGCAAATTGGGGTGCAAATAAGAAGGAAGAGAGTCCCAACAAGGACAAAGGAGAAATGAAGATCGAGGAGATTAATGCAATACTGATAATAGTGACAATGACATTCTTTTCATGTCTAGTCTACCTGTCTGCAGACTTGCTTACCACTTTAGATGATGCATATTCCGAGGATTGGGGGTTTTGGATTCTAGTGCTTCATTCCATGTTACTCCCCATAGGGAATGGTTCTCCACTTATGACAGTGAAAATTGTGTGCATCTTGGAAATAACTATGCATGTGACATAGTGGGAGCAGGTGACATAAAGTTTTCTTTTGCAAATGGGTTTGCATTTGTTTTGAAAAATGTGAGGCATGTGCCTAAGCTGACCAAGAGTCTCATTTCAGTGGGCCAGCTAGATGATGCATTGTATCCCTTACATGTATCAAAGGTGTTTGATCATGTTGTTGCAATAATCGATCAACCAAGTACTTCTTTGTGGCATTGCTGGTTGGGGCACATGAGCCAGAATGGAATGAAACTCTTATGACATTTGGATTATGTATCGCATTTGATTTTTTATGACTTTGAATTTTGTGAGCATTGTCTCTATGGGAAGCATAATAAATCAGCCCATAAAAGAAGGTGAAAGAAAGAGCTTGAAAAGCTTGATTTGGTGCATTCAGACATATGTGGTCCCATGCCTACATGGTTAGTAAGCGGGGCTTAAAACTATGTGACATTCATTGATGATGCAACTAGGAAAGTGTGGGCTTATGATAAGCTCGGAAGAGCGATCTGTTAAAAATGGTTGGCTTTGGTTGAAAATCAATCAAGTAGAATGCTTAAATGCCTATGGACTGACAATGGTGGAGAGTATCTCTCTCATGACTTTCATCATTTCTGTGATACATGAGGGATCAAGAGGGAGCTCACGTCCCCTCATAATCTAGAGCAAAATCCAACAGCAAAATAGATGAACCGCACCATTCATAAAAGGTTGCAATGTATGCTTTCCAATGCAATTTGTTTTGGTGGTTTTTGGACTGAGGCAATGAAGACTATAGTGCATGTGATCAATAGATCACCTAGTAAGAGTTTTGATGGTGGTATTCTTGAGGAGGCATGGAGTGGCAAGAAGCCCTCTTATTCTCATTTGCATATATTTGGGTGTGAGGCATATGCAAATGCGCCAAAAGAGCTTTGGAAGAAGCTAGATCCTGAGTCTAGGAAATACATCTTTCTAGATTATGGTAAAAGTGGAGAGATGGGCTATCATCTATAGGATCTAGAAGCAAAGAAGATCATACAAAGCCGTGATGTGGTCTTGAATGAGAAGAAGATGCATAAGACACCCATGAGGGATGTGGAAATGAGGAGAATCACTTTTTAGGATGTGAATCCACTCGCATATGTTGATAGACACAAAGTTGTCCATGCACCAAATGTGTAAGAAATGGTGCCACCAGGTACTCCCACAGGGACACAATCAAGCGTAGATTATGGATCATCTATTGGTGGAAATGATGAGCCAAATGTGGCTAATATGCAAGTGGGATAGCAAGCTAAAATACCCTTGAGAAGATCAACTAGAGTGTCTAGACTGCATGACAGATTTGTTTGAGGGGCAGGCTTGCTTACTGATTGCGAGGATCCTTCTTGCTATAGGAAGGCTATGATGCATGAGGATAAGTGCAAGTGGGAGTATGCTATGCAATTAGAGATGCATTCACTCGTGAAAAATAAGACTTGGGACTTGGTTTCTTTGCCACATGGAAAGAAAACATTGCCATGTAAATGGGTCTACAAGATGAAGGTCACATGTGATGATGTGCCTAAGTACAAGGCCCATTTGGCTGCTAAAGGGTTCAAGTAAGAGAAGGGTGTGGAATTTGATGAAATATTCTCTCTAGTTGTGAAGATGAGCACACTTAGGTGTGTACTTGGACTTGTGGTAGTAGAGGACATGAAGCTTATGCAGATGGATGTCAAGACATCTTTCTTGCATGGGGATCTACATGAAGACATTTACATGGTACAGTCGGAAGGATTTGAAAAAAGGACAAAGAACATTTGGTTTGCAAGCTGAAAAAGAGTCTCTATGGCCTTAATCAAGTGCCTAGAGAATGGTATCAGAACTTTGATGCTTTCATTCTATTTGAAGGTTTCAGAAGAAGTGAGATTGATCACTCCCTTTTAGTATGTGGGTTTGAAGGTTTTAGAATAAATGAGATTGATTACTGCCTTTTAGTATAGAAGTGAGATTGTTGACTTAGCTAGCATGGAATCTGGTCTTTCATGCAAGGACCAAACACATTGAGGTCAAGTAGCATTTCATTAGGGAGGTACTTGAGAACAAGCGCATAGAGCTTGTCAAGGTTCATACAGATGATAACCCTATAGATATGCTAGCAGAGAGTCTACCTCGTCAGCAGTTTGAGTATTGTCATGTATTCATGGACATTGGATAGTCTTTCCATTGGTTGTTCTCATAGCCTCTTGGCAACCCTCTATGGCTACAACTTACTCAGCCTTCGTGGTAGACAATGCAACGCACTTTTGTGCGCGAGACATCCACGACACTACACTATCTACAAAGGTGAACACATAACCAAAAGTGGTACTCCTGCTATCCACATGCCCTTCATAGTCTGAATCTGTGTATCCAAGTACATGCACATCTCCTCTGCTAAATCAGATGCACATCTCCTTGGTATCCTTCATGTACCTCATGATGCACTTAACTGCCTCCCAATGCCTCTTTCCTAGATTATCCATTATAATGGCTAATATCTATGCAATGTCCAGTCTAGTAGCTATCATAGCATACATAAGACTCCCAACCGCTGATGCATAAGGAACCTTGGCCAACATGGCCCTCTCCTCATCTGATTTGGGACTATCTGCCTGACTTATTTTCACCTATGGAGGCAATGGAGTACTTACTACCTTCCCCCCCTCCATATTGAAACGATGTAATACTTTTGTAACATACTCCTTCTGTAAAGCCAAAGGAGTTTTCTACTCTCGTCACACATGATGTGCATACCAAGAATATGACCTGCAGGTCCCAAATCCTTCATGTCAAAGGCCTCATGTAGCTTGGCCTTCAATGTATCTAGCTCATAACTATTCTCGCTAGCCAACAACATATCATCCACATAAAGTGCCAAGAGTATCAGGCTATTATCCTTAGCCCTTTTAGAATAGAGGCAATGATCAATCTCACTTCTTTTGAAATGGGACTGAATGAAAGCATCAAACTTCTAATACCATCATCTAGGCGCTTGCTTAAGGCCATAGAGACTTTTTCCAACTTGCAAACCAAATTCTCTTTGCCCTTTTCTTCAAATCCTTTCGATTGTACCATGTAAATTTCCTCATGTAGATCCCCATGCAAGAAAGATGTCTTGACATCCATCTACATAAGCTCGATATCCTCTATTGCCACAAATCCAAGTACACATCTGTGTGGTCATCTTCACAACCGGAGAGAAGATATCATCAAAGTCCACACCCTTCTCTTGCTTGAACCCTTTAGCAACCAAATGAGCCTTGTACTTTGGCACATCATTACTTGTGACCTTCATCTTGTAGACCCATTTACGTGGCAATGCTTTCTGTCCATCTGGCAAAGAAACCAAGTCCCAAGTCTTATTCTTTATGAGTGAACTCATCTTTGATTACATAGGATACTCCCACTTGTGCTAATCCTCACGCATCATAGCCTCTCTGTAGCAAGAAGGCTTCCCACAATCAGTAAGCATCACATAGTATGCTTCTGGAACAAATCTCTCACGCGTTCTATACACTCTAGATGTTCTTCTCAAGGGCATTTCACTCACCTTGTTGTCCTGCCTACATATCAACCACATTTGGCTCATTATTTCCACCAATAGATGATCCATCATCTGTCCTTGATTGTGTACCTATGGGAGTACCTGGTGGCACCATTTCCTCCACATTCGGTGCATGGATAACTTGCTGTCTATCAACATATTCAGGTGGATTCACATCCTAGAAAGTGATTCTCCTCATTTCCACATCCCTCGTAGGTGTCTTATGCATCATCTTCTCATTGAAGACCACATCATGGCTTCGTATAATTTTTCTTTGCTTTTGGATCCTCAAGAGAATAGCCCACCTCTCCACTTTCACCATAACCCATAAAGATGCATTTCCTAGACTTAGGATCTAGCTTCTTTTGAAGCTCTTTTGGCACATGTGCATATGCCTCACACCTAAATATGCGCAAGTGAGAGTAAGAAGGCTTCTTGCCACTCCACGCCTCTTTAGGAATACCACCATCCAAACTCTTACGAGGTGATCTATTGATCTCATGCACTGTAGCCTGCATTACCTCAACCCAAAAACCAATAGAATGACTTGCATTGGAAAGCATACATTACAACCTTTCCTGAATGGTGTGGTTCATCTATTCTGCAACTGGGATTTTCTGTGGAGTACGAGGGGACATGAGCTCCCTCTTGATCCCACGTGTATCACATAAATGTTGAAACTCATGAGAGAGATACTCTCCACCATTATCAGTATGTAGGCATTTAAGCATTCTTCGTGACTGACGAAGCTAGCCATTTTTTAAATACCTGGAACACATTGCTCTTTCGAGTTGTAGCATAAGCCCATACTTTCCTAGTTACATCATCAATGAATGTCACATAGTATTTATCAGCCCCGCCCAATGACCGTGTAGGCATGGGACCACATACGTTTGAATGCACCAAATCAAGCCTTTCAAGCTCTTTCTTTCCCCTTCTTTTATGGGCTGATTTAGTCTACTTCCCATAGAGATAATGCTCACAAAATTCAAAGTCATAAAAAACTCAAATGCGATACATAACCCAAATGGCATAAGAGTTTCATTCCATTCTGGCTCATGTGCCCCAACCGCCAATGCCACAAAGAAGTACTTGCTTGCTTGGTTATTGCAACAACATGATCAGACAACCCTGATATATGTAAGGGAGACAATGTCCCACACTTGGCACCTCTTGCCAAAACCATAGAGCCCTTTTGAATTTTCCAACTCTGAAAACCAAAGGTGGTTTGAAAACCAACATCATCTAGCTAACCTACTGAAATAAGACTCTATGTCACCTTAAGAACATGTCTTACATTTTTCAAAACAAATGCAGACCCATTTGCAAAAGAAAACTTTATGTCACATGCTACAACTATGTCACAGGCATAGTTATTTCCAAGATGCACACAACTTGTCTTTCCACTATCATAAGTGGAGAACATTCCCCCAAAATCCAAAATCCAATCGTGGGAATATGCATCATCTACAGTCATAAGCAAGTCTATAGGTAGACTAGACATGAAAAGAATGTCATTGTCACTATTATTAGTGATGACTACATTGATCTCCTCGATCTTCATTTTCCCTTTGTCCTCCCTGAGACTCTCTTCCTTCTTATTTGCACCCCAATTTGCATTCTTTTTCTTATCCTTTTGCTCTCTTTTCAGCTTGTGGCAATCCTTTTTCATGTGGCCCTTCTTGCCACAATGGTAACACTCAATGTTCAGTGCCCTAGATTTTCTACGAGACTTCCCTCTTTCTGGGGACTTCCCCCTAAACTGTGATCTGTCCTGTTGCACATTTAAGGCTGCATCCTACTTGTTGCCATCCATAGACTTTTGTCTAATCACCTCGGCCAACAAGCCACCCACAACATCATCAACCTTCAGTACTCCACGAGGTGTAGAGTTACTCACAGATGTACGGAAGGTATCCCATGAGGATGGCAATGAACACAAGACAAATATTGCCTTAGTCTACGCATCAAATTTCATCTTCTGAGCTTGAATCTAGTTGAAAATAATATTGAATTCATTAAAGTGAGAAGCAAAGGAGATCCCTTTCTTCATCTATAGCTCACATAACCTCCTCATGAGGTAAACTTTATTAGAGGCAGTTTCCTTCTCATAAGTGGCACATAATTTCTTGCAAAAATCTTTGATAGTCTACTCATTTACTACTGTGAAATAAATCGACTCTGCAAGATGAAGTCTAACATTAGACTTTGGTAATGCATCCAACCCATTCCAATCATCCTTAGACATATTCGCAGGCTTAGCTCTAACCCCTGCTAAGTTTTTAATCTGTTTCTTTTGAATAAGCACATCCCTTATCTGTTCTAACCACAAAGAAAATTTTATCCCATCAAAATTTTTAATGCCGAAAAACTCCTTTTCAAACATGGAAGAGGATGCCATGATGCAAATGAAACAAAATCCCAAATGCTACTACTTGCAAGAGAGAAATCACACCAAATACCAGGTGCACCCAAATATGTTACCGTAATGAAGGATAGTGTCACCAAAACTCAAGGCTCAAAGCATCAAAAGGCATCTGACTCATGTGCATATACTATGCATCCATTTGAGGAAATATGGCCCAAAAGAAAATGTCAACTTGCAATGTCAAAACAGTGGCAAACCCAATGCCAATAAGAGCCAAATGCCTCAAGCATAAACACCGTCCATGGGCATAAGCATCAATAATGTATCATCCAAGAGAGCATAGCACTTTGAGTGCATCAACTGCAATGTGTCAAAGCTTTTCCTCAGCATAAAATAGCATATGTATGCTAAACATCCATCAATAAAGCATCCCGCAAGGTAATCTGGGCCTATCAACGCATCCAACAAGGATCACAATGCATCCAAATGGCATGTAAAGCATCCATTGCAACCCAACGCAAACCACAAATGAGTGCACATGGCTCAAACTACAACCAGAGTGATCTACATAAGGTATATCCAAGAAATCATGGCCCCACAGCAATGACCGCTAGTGAAAATAAAACTTGGGATGCCTCAAAACATGGGCGTCACTGATAATTGGACTCAGCAAGACAATTTGCAAATATCTATCTTCTACTGGAACTCCAAAATCCCAACCGATGAATGGGAAATGGGGAGTCAACCCTTGCAATTAACCTATCATCCAAAAATCAAAGGTTTGAACCTTTGAATGGATTTTGACAGAGAAACAGATGATTCGGCGCCTTAAAAGATGAACAAAATCGTGCAAGAGCTGATAGGTAGGGGTTTTTGGGCCTTCAAAACGCAATGGAATAGATGGTTTTGGAAACCGTGGTCCCAATCCCCAGGTCCAACGCACGTACCAAAAACTTTTTTTCAAATAGATTTGTTTGTAAACACCACTGGAGTGTGAATGATGAGCAACACAAAAGTTTTAGGACCTCCTAAGTCCACCAGAAGTGATAGATCTACGAATGGTTGCTTCAAACTTGAGTTCCAACACACTGGCAGAAAAATGTTAAAGCAAAGACAGTGAGCCAGAAATCCAACAAAATGATGCCAAATTCAAGAATAAAGGTATTTCGAACTCCCAAAGTGCAATGGACACCAAAAGCAAGCAATGGTTGCCTCTATAGGTCATTCTGAGCTCTCAATTGCATCGAAAGGAACATGGAAATCATTAAAAACTATTTTTTTTGCTCCAAAACCAGTCAGAGAACTTTCCAAAGGTTTCTGCAAGGTCTCTGCACACCAAGATGCAGGTAAAGTCACCCAACAGAGCTTCTCCTTCCTCCATAGAGTTGCAGCAGCACACTTCGAGCTCCAAGCTCACACCCGGGCTCAGCTAGAACACCAGTGCTCTGATACCACTTGAGAGTGCTCTCAACAACTAAAGCGAAATGGAAGAAGGTGAGAGAGATGGAGAGCCAGAAGAGAGAGCCACACAAGTTTTGGTGGGTGCAGAACACCCTACTCTTCTTTGTCATCTATATATAAGTATTGTACATAACTGGAGTTAAGGTACACTGCCCTTTTAACCCCCACAAAAGAGTGGTAAAAAGGCAAAAGGATTGAAAACCATAACCATAAAAGGGTTTGCTTATATTGAATATTTTCAACAAATATATTGTACAATTAGTCATTCATGGCATGCTCTCTAGCTATGCCCTCTCTCCTTATTCCCCTTCCTCTAGTCTACCCCTTCATATTTGTTTAAACGTTGTGCATTCATATGCACTTATTCCATTTAGATAAAAGTAAACAAAAATGATTGAACAAGAATCCCAAAATTAAATTGGGCTAACTATGAATGTAGGAACAACAATTATGTAAGTGTGTTTCATCTACTCGATAATATTGGTAAATTCTCATATGATGTGTAACCTTTGCATTTGCAATTTATGGTTTACATGCAAAAAATATTTCCTAGCTCGTAAAGGAAATGGAATTATCTCTTGCATGGTTTCCTATTGGTAAAGGAGATAACGGTTAGATGAAAAGGAAAATGTTTCCTATTTGGGAAAGAAAATGATTAGATTTTCATGCTTTCCCTCAAATTGGGAGGGTCTATATTGACTCCTAGGACTAATGCTTTTAATATTAGTTAAGCAAGGCGAGATAACTCTATTGATTAAGAAAGGCGGTAAGAAAGACCTAGAGTGGGAGGTTAGGGCTCATGGAATAAATTCCCAAGCATGTGGATGGCCCATAATATAAATACTCAAGGGATGTAAACAAACACCCAAAATTTAGAGGGCCCACAATACAAATAGCCAAAGGTGGTAACACCTCATCTGGCAGTGACATTTGGAATCCAAGCCATGTGATACCTCAATTCTAGACCATGTGATACCTCAATTCTACATTATTCCATGATCCTTTTAGCTCTTTCTTAGATTGATTGTTTGATTGATTATTTGTGCTAGATAAATTTGTGTACTAAAGTAGAAGTTATTGGTTTCAAAAGTATTTTGGGTGTGTTTTTGATTCGGAAAGCATGAAGTACCTTGGGTTTTGGATGTTAGCTAGGTGAATGAACTTCTTTGGTCTAGGTTCGGCCAAGAGTTCACCCTATATATCCTAACAATTTCTTCTTTATGCCTCTTTGATTATATTAACCTTTTACATGGTACATGATCCCACATCTAGAAAGGAGAGGATTCTCGATCTCACCTTTTAATTAGCATTAACATAAGAAATATTGAGTACATGGATGTAGACACGCGCTTGCACACATGTGCACATGCACACACTATGCATGCCCACATGTGCGCACACGAACTCTCTCTCTCTCTCTCTCTCAACCAAGTTGCAAACATGCAAGTATTTTATTTTCTAGTTGCTTTTGAAAGTTCATGCATGCACTTACAACTACATAGTATTTGTCACAACATTGTTGAAAGGAACTAAATACATTGCATCAAGCTACAAGCATGTGCAATCCCACCAGTCATGGGATGACAAGTTATAACCATGTTTGTATCATTTGGCTTGGTGGTTCGAGCCACATTGTTGAAATCTTTTGTGAATAATTTTTCCAAAGAGAGCAAAAGTTTTAATATGTATACCATGAAGGATAGGCATGAATGCAAGCACATTTGCATGGTCAACTTTGTTGGAGAATGCTCCACTAGCATTTATTTATGCTGCTCATCAGCCTTTATGATTTCCCAAAAAAAACTTTGCTACATAATGCACCTTATGGAGACAAAACAACCACGGAGTGTCCTTGTCAACCAGTTACCCACATCTGCCAAAACAAGCATACGACCCAAGAAAGAAATAATCATAGCATGCTTAGCATATTGACACACTGGATCCACTATTTCATCCACCTCCAACATTATTCCAACAGTAGGAACAAGATCCTTCCAATCTTTGTGTGTATCTTCAAATCCTTCGTGCATGACATCAAACACTAGTTGGGCCTCAAGGGAGGCATGAATAGGGTCATCATGACCCTAGGCCTGCTTTTGTTTCTTATGCATATAGGTGTTCATAGTTGCCATCTCGTGCAATGGAAAAACAACTCACGAGAGTATGAAAGAGAAGTACAAGGATGTATACGAGAAACATAGTAGTGAAAGGAAGAGGAGAGCTGTATAGACAGCAAAAGAAAAGAATAAGGATTTAAAATGGAAGAAGGGGAGAAAAGGAGTAAATAAACAGAAGCAAAAACAAACAAATATTCATTGGACACATCTATACCCATATGTAGTGAGTAGGTGAAAAGCAAAGGAAAAATGGTGATAGATACCAAGGAAATACTGAAATAGCTCAAAGTTGGCCTCAACACATAATTGTGATAGTTGGAAGGGGTCTAAAATGGGTTGGATAGAGTTTGAGGGAATAGCATGAAACCCTATATTACAAGATGGAGGGTTGAATAGCACATAGGCTAGTTGTGATAGCAACAAGTAGCAACGTGTAACCCCACGTGAGCAGCATGCAATACAAAATCTGGTTGCAAGATGCTCAAATAAGGTCGACGAAGCAGCAAGGAGGAGAACTTTGTGGTTGCACCTATAGAGGAAGGGTCCATAGAGGTTGCCAAGGGTCCGAAAGGGCTTTAGAGATGAAGCAAGGGTGCAAACCAACCCTAGAGAGGGATGCAAAACACCACACCTACTCTCAAGCTCCTTCCACACACACACACACACACCCCACACACATGCACGCATGCATGCACACACACAATGGTTTGCAAAGGTAAAGCAAATAAACATCCTTAGGAGTTTCCACCTGGCTGTCTCGTGTTTCCATAGCCAACCAAGTAACAAAGTTGCTTTTTCACATTTGCTACCTATAGAAATACATTACCGACATACAATCAAAGCTTAAATGTGACAACTTCTCTTCACTTTCTTTTAAAGGTTGCTCGAGTTCTCAACCCAAGTACTTGCCCATAACCAATTTCAATTTCAATGTGTAGGGGAATTTGAATTGATAGCTCAACACATGGCATAGTATGGTACTATATAGTCATGGCAAATGGCCAGCCTAACTTTGAAATAATGGCAAAAGGACGAATAAATCCATATGTGTCATGGGTTGTATTAGTCCTATTGTCAGAAGAGTAAAGCCATTTATGTCATGGCTACACGTGCAATAAAGCCATGTTGGCATTACTCAATCAATGAGTGTAGAAGGTAAAAGCACACTAAAATCTCCAAATAAATCTTAATGACTTGCCATGATTTGTGCATTTCTAAAATTTTCTTGTGGAATACATGCTATACATAGTATATGCGGAATGCAAATAAGACAATAAGAAATGCTGGCCGACTCATACTAAATAGGGATTTCTTTCCTATTCTTTTATTCTTGTGTAAGACTTGCTATTGTGTGGGAAGAGATGCATGTGCCATTAATCTTAAAAAATGTATGCATTGATTATTGTTTTTAGGGAGAGAGTGCTTACTTGATTAAAAAAAATTGGTTTCCATTGGTGCGGTAGATGAGACGATGCATGCAATTGTGCTTTTCAAACATGTGTGCATTGATTTCTATCTTTGAGTTGGTTGTTTATATTATCATAAAGTAAAGAGAAACTTCATAAAGTATTATATTATCATAAAGTAAAGAGAGGCATCAAATACAACCATCCATACTATTCCAATCTTTAAATTTTCAATGATTTCTTTTCATTAGATGCAAATTGACGTGTTCAAAGTATTGCATTTAACATTGCCATTCAATTGAGAAGCTCTTTGAAGAAATTATGAGGAAATTCTATTATCCACAAAAACAGACTTAATTGCTCAAAGATGAATTTGCTCTTTGGAACTTTTTCCAAATAAGAGTGCTTATCATTTTGAAAGTAGTACCAAGTATGTTGCTTAATGGGTGTCTAAAATCTAAATCAATCGTCACTTCGTAAAGCCATATCGAATCAAAATACCGCTTTTTGCATCAAGAACGTAATTTTGTGCTCTAATCCACTATGCATTTCGTATTGGCATTGCATCAACAAAAAAACATGAATTTGCAAAAGTGGTATATCAAATTCATTGCATTAAGCAATAAGGGTCCTAAGATCATGAACCTAACTAATATAATTAATCCAATTAATCCCTCCCCCTCCCTCCGCTCAACCTCACCACCTGCTCCCTCCCCTCCGCTTTGCCACATCTCACTCCCTCTATTCCTCCATTCTCTCTATCTCACCTACCCCCTCTTTGAGTCCCTCTATGCACCCTATCCTACCCCTTCTCTCAATCCTTGCACATCCCCCCCCCCCCCCCTTTCTCACTCCCTCCGCTCAACAAGTTGTCTTTCCAGTCAAGTCATAGCAAAGGGAGCAATACGAGTGGAGATATCGGCAATCAAATTTCAAAAGAACTACCCATGTGTTTTTTGTGGAATTTCGCCAGGGATCTCGAGACTACAAAGTGCACGGTTGGCAGCAAGGGCGAAGTCATGAAGCGAAAGTGGGAGATCCTGCCTCTCGGTGGTAAGGATGGGGCCGCGGGAGATGTGTCGACTAAGGCAAAGTACCACAGATGTTTTATCCTTGCTCGCACGATCCGGAACTCTCTGGATTGAATTGGCATCGGAGACACATGCATGACCCCCGTTCCCCCCCCCCCCCCCCCCCCCCCTCCCCCCCCTCATGTTAATGGATTTTTTTCTCTCATAGCCCCCCTATTTTATCACAAAAATTGTGTTTTCATTAGTGTGGAATATGAGATGATGCTTACAATTGTGCTTTTCAAAATATTGTGCATTGATTTTTATCTTTAAGCTACCTACTTATTTTATCATAAACTAGTTAATTGATACTTTAGTTGGCATCAAATACAGCCATCCAAACTACTATAATATTCAAACTCAAGCGTCATTTGATCATTTGATGCAAATTGATGTGTTCGAATATTGCATTTAACATTGCCACTCAATTGCAAAGCCCTACTTTAAACAATGTTGTAATCCTAAAAAATGACTTTCATTGCTCGAGAGGCATCGTTGTATGCCTTTCTCCTCTAGCATTCTCTTTAGATGATTCACTTCACACATTTATTCTTTACAGTCTTGTGCAGAGATAGCCCCTTGCTCATCCACCTACATGACAATGGCCTGAATGCCACCATATCGATCGGTTTCATCTGTAGACAAAGGATCAAGGCATACATGCTCTTTACTAAGATGACAATCAATCATGAAGCCACAATATCTTATATAGTTTTATTCTCGTTCACTTTATTTGGTTAGAGTATATACAAGAGCTTGTATGCTTTGCCTTTGCCATATGCTCAATATATCCACTAGCTTATCACATCATGGCTATAGCCTCTTCAGAAGCTATGCCCATCATGGCACTTCATCAGACATCATCTCATGTCCATCATCTAGTGCGCATCATAAGACTTCATAGCAATATTGTTTATTGCATTTTATCATTCATATGTCCATGTCCATTATGGCATACTACAATATCCTATTAGACCTTTCCATAACAACAACTCAAGGGATTCTTGGTGATTAATGGATTCAGATTCCGTGCCAATACTTGCATTGCACTAATCTCAACCCATGTTCAAGATTTACCAATAAATTCAACATAATTGGGTGATTTTATCCCTTGCATGGATTTAGGAGTGGTTATGGTAAATTAATTTGTGAGCAATCTAGGTAATTAATGCCTTGCCTTCTTTAGTCTAGAAAAAATTGGTGCAGACGGTTGGTACATGATCTTCCTTTGCTTATTTTTAAATGAAATTAGAAATAGGTTAAGCATAGTGAACACAACTTAGCATGACCCTGAAGGTTTGCAAAATTATAGATGAGCCATATAAACATACAAGCCTAATAGAAATTGGAAGAAAAGAGCCTTCATAAGGGAAAATATTCAAGCTATGTAGTAAACATGTGAAAGGCTTGTCAACACAGATATATGAGGTAAAGCAATAGAGGGTATTGATGGAGTTTGTTCTCCATTACTATACTACGAAACAAAAGTTCGCGAAGTAACACAATATGATGCTTATGACGTTGACGTGGATGGAACATCACCATGGTAGGGATGTTGATGTGAGAGCCTTTATAGGCTAACATAGCATGCTATCATTGCATCTTTGCATTTTTAGCCTTTAGCGTACTTTATCATGGTAGACATATTGATGTGAGAACATCACCATGGTAGGGATGTTGATGTGAGAGCCTTTATAGGTTAACATAGCATGCTATCATTGCATCTTTGCATTTTTAGCCTTTAGCATACTTTGAACTTGTGTTAAATCCGAGGAATGTTGACGTGAGAGCCTTTATAGGCTAACATAGAATGCTATCATTTGCATATTTTGCATTTTTAGCCTTTACCGTACTTTGAAGATTGGGTTAAATGATGTTGCAAAAGTACATAATAGGATTGGGGTATTTGGTTATTTCAAGCCAATTATTAAAACGTAAAAGCGTCGGTTTGCCACCTAGAACGTGGGCACTAATCAAAGCATTGGATTCATATGTTAGTATAGTGTACTAGCTTGGCCAATAGATAGAAGAAATTAAGGAGAGGTCTCAAGCTTGGAGCAAATGTAAATGACATGACATCATTGCGCTATAAACAAATTTGTGCAACAGTTTCACGTGGTCGAGTACATGCAAATATTATTTAATAGTTGGACTAGTAAGTCACATAATTTGACTATTGGCAAAATATAAGGAGGCATTTCATAAATTATCATGGTTTGATTGGAATCATGTTAATACCACACATTCATCAAATGACATTTCTTTAGATCTTCAATCATGGAGCAAAAAGAGAAGATCACTATCTTTAAAATTATACATTTTCCCCCTCACAAGCACGTAGACATAACAACTATGTGTGGTTAGCCACTTTAGGATTTAGAGATATTTCTAAGATAAGTTAACTATCCTTGGCTATCAAGTTCCTAGCACTTTAGCAATCAAAGTAGAGCTTCTTCAAAATGGAGTTATTTAGCGAAGTAAAAAACACATGGCAAATATATCACTTGAAGGATTCCATCAGATGAGAACATGACATTTTGGGTTCACCATGTGAAATGGTTTCTGTTATTATTTTAAGAGCGAGGAGACAATCCTGTTTGGTATTTCTTTAAAAAAAGGGGGGGAAAAAAAAGGAGCGAGGAGACAATCCTATTTGGTATATTGCAATGCTCAAGGTAGCATTGAATAGAATTGGAACATGATGATAATTTGTATGTTGTGAAATAGACATATGGATATGGCACATGATGGTAGTTTGTATATTGTGAAATAGACATATGATAGGTGACTTTTATAAATGGAGTAATTGAGAAATCATTTCAAAGAAGTCCCATCCAATGAAAGGGTGCACCCTTGTCGAGGTTGTGGGAGGCAGATGAATGGACCATTGTGCAAAGGAAACCTTTATCATAACCTTATTTACTTGGTAGAAGATGTCAACTTGTCCTCTAAATCTTTGGTTTGGTAGATTTGATGGTACAAGGGAAACAACACAAAATTCAAAGAAATAGCATAAGTTCACGTAATATGATTTGTTTTATTGGGTTTCAAGTATACTATGACCAAATATGAACCCTACTTTTGGCTCTGGGGGGCACTTGGGCTACTTTAAGCAAAACTTGCTTGCTTCTAAGACGTTGAATGACATGTAAGAGCACGGCACATGTGCATATTGTAGTTGCAATGCAAAAAGTTTGAACATAGTGGGTTTATTATAAACTAAAATGATGAAAAACATGTTTGCATTCATATCCGTCAAGGACCGCAGTCGAGTGGAAAATTACTTCCAGCGTCCGATCGTAGTCCGATCGTAGGCTATTACATAGTAGAAGATCAATATGATGTACTCGCACGTCACAATCAAGGATGAATCTAGAATCTCATTGGAAGATGAGCCGCGGGTCAACATCCAAGCCTGAAGATGAACGGAATGCTGATGTGCCACTTAGAAATTGAGTCTCCCATCACCATCGTCCTTCCCTCCCACTTGCCCTCGACATACGAGAAAAGCATGAGGTTAGCTTTTCCTCAAAATGAAAGTGGCGAGCGGCGCACTTTCATTTTTAGGAAAAGCCTCCTTCAAGCTTTTCCCTTATACTGCAAAGTCTTAGTGCACATGAAGCTCCCTAGCATGAAAGGATTAGTAAAGCCTCACAATGTGTAACCCTTGATTACATACGTGGGGCCCACTTCCAATGCTACATTAATCCATCCATCACAGCAAGAATTTGGTGTCATTCACGAAAGTGTCAAACTTTGTAGCTCAGCATTGAAGATGTTGATGCTAAGCGTTTAGGTGGTTAGAGAGGGATGCTTGAGAGAGAGCACTTCCATCGAATGTGAGTCGAGCCACTTTTGCCCTATTACATTGGTGGGGAATCTGTTGATACTACACATACATACTTTTTTTTGGAGTGAAAGTATCCCGTACATATAGAGAGATGGGGTTTTTATATTTTTTACTTGGCCAGCACTAGAGCGTTTTTTGAGATCTTACAAAACCATGCGGCATGTTTGACGCCGTTAGATCAATTAATGCATATACTTAGCAACGGGCCCATTATTAGTGGTAACAAAGGTGCTTTTTATTACATCGATGCTCAAATCGCTCGTTTGATTAATTTGTACTCAAATCTTAGGTTGATTGGGCCTATTGCTCCCCTTAACTAATAGTAATACCTGAATTAAACTTATGGGGGGCGCCTGGCGGCACAGGGCGATTACATCCAAGTCATTGATCATCTTCCTCTAGTCGGCTTTCCCTTCGCCTAAGTCTTGGTTTCATGATCTTCCCAGCGCCACACTTGAGGTGGCACGGAATGAAAAAGGTGGGTGCAAGTGCTCTCAAAACAAAACAAAACAAAACACGCAGACAGGCAATCGAACGGAGAGACAAGAGAGTTTTGGTTAAGGCGATGGAGAAGCCCGTCGCTTTCTGTTCCCTTTGAAGCCTCTGTTTCCTGCCGCCATGGCATGTGCACAGTCACAGTGCCCTTTCGTCGACCTCCCCTTCTCTCCCATCCACCAGCCTGTCCTGCCTGCCTTCCCTGGTTCCTGGCGTTACGGAGCACACAACCACACAAATGGAGCTTCCCATCCTTCGCTCCAATCATCCACGTGCTCTTCTCGTATCTCCTTATCGCTCTAGCTCTCGCCTTTGTAGGTCACGTTGTGGAATCAGAATGACGGCCCTCACGGCCCTGTTTGAGCCGCCCCTTCATCCAAATGCAATCCACGATTCGCGAGTCGCGCGCATGGCCTTCGGTTTCCGGGAGCATCCGTCAGCAGCTACAGTCTGACAGCTCCTCCTTGAATTGACGGGCGTCCGACCCAGGCGGGAGTTTCCGAAACCTCCGAATTTCGACGACGAACCTCTGCTAAGTGATGCTTGCTACTCAGCGGATCACAAATTCCGAAATTAGTTTCGCAATGCCCCTCACTTTCCCAAGAAATTCCGCTCATCCGGCAATCTTTTAAGAGGATGCGCACAATACGACCTCCAGAATGTAAACAGGCGACTAAATTACTGGTGCGGTTAACAACAGCGACCCGCAGGATTCTGGAGGTGCTATTTTTCGGCTACCACGTTAGCCCCTACGAGCACGAGTTTTGAAACGGAAATTATGCTTTCATTGTGCAGGTAGCGGTGAGATGTCGCCCTTTAACCCGCGCGGAACGGTCTAGGCGCAAAGAAATCCTTCGCATTGTAGACGAAAAGGTAACGAGGCCAGTTTCAGCTTGTTGCGCATTACAGTCGCAATTCCAGACCATAGAGCTATAATGCGTTATTTCCAGGTGGTGGTGGTCTCAGATGCTGATGCGACCAAGGATATATCGGATCGAGCCCAGAATAGAAACCGGGAGAAAAGTTATGCATTTGATTTTGCCCTTGGTCCGGAATTCAGTAATAAGGTAATCGACTTTTGTCTCCTCCTCCTGTTCTTGTCGATGGGCGCACAAACGACAGAAATTACAAACCTGAGGGATATGGCGGCAGAAAATGCCCAAATCAACAGCTAGAAATCGCTGGCGGATCTATGTTGCAACTCTTTTGTACGTTAAGTCGGCACCGGAAGATTCCATTCCGCCAAAGTTCGCAGTAATTCGCATGCGTGAGCACCAAGTGGTTCACTCAGTACATGGGCTTTGACACGAGCGAGACTTTGGGCGTCACTTTGTGCATATCTAAAAGGACACTAAGAATCGCTAATGTCAGATAATATACTGTCAATGCGCTTTCTTTTAGGATGTGTCCAGTGAGAGCTGAAAAGGCGGCAATGAAATCAAGATCACAGCACGTCAATATCAGCTTATCAGTTAGCATTGAACGAGCCTCCCTTCTCCTTTTCGAGTCCTTGACATTCTCAGATGCTCCAGATGTTGAATCGTGTGTCTTGGATGGTATGTTCTGAAAGGCAGGGGTGAGTCGGTTCTCTCCCATGCACGTCTGTCCTGCATATGGGAAGCAGGCCTGTAATCTCGTCATCATCATGAGTTGACTCTGGAACGAACCTGCACCAAAATTTTATAGGATACACACACGGCCGGATTTGCAGCAGGAAATAGTCTTCGGGTGCTACTCTCTTTCACACACAGGCGGAAGTTGCAGCAGCTTCTACAAAGGTGATTGGAGGAAAACGAGATGAGGCCGTCAACCTTGAGAATAAAATGAGCGGATGGGCGAGCAATTTTTCAACCACAAATGGGATCTTACCACAGCCTCTGTAGTGCTCACTCGCCCAAGACTTGTGGGTATCCTGCCTGAGATGTGGCTCTTGGTAGATTGTAGAAGACTGGGACCAATTGGTTGCACTTTTATTCCCAGCTTTGCCCACTTCATTTTGGCTGGAGCGGTTGGCCCTCCATTACCTCTTCCTTGCTAAGTTCACATTGGGCAAGAATACTCAGCTTGCCAAGTTTAGATGGTCGTGTGTGCCTGCTAATGTTGATTATGCAAGCCAAGCAAATGACCACTCTTAGGAGGCCACAACATGTCTACGCACTCTCTCTTACTCTCACATATTGACCGACGTCATGGGTTGCATGCTGCCCCGCAGCACCAACCACCACCGGAGCCTCTCTCTGGACTTAGTTTCTTAGACATACAAAGAACCACCACAGTGATGCCACATCTCTCGATGGGCTCAGATACTTTTGTACTAGTGTTTGTGTGTGTACTCGCTTAGAGGCTCTACCCTTTTAGATCATTGTCCTTGGTTGTTTTAGTCTCATAGACCCTTTAGGAGAGAACGGGAGGAGGAAGAGGAGGGGGAGGAGAAGAAGAAGAGGAAGAGGAGCAAGAGGGAGGCGAGGGGGAGGTGAAGGCTGGGAGTGGAGAAATGGCAGGAGGAAGCTATTTTGGGCAATGCTTGTAATATCCACTCTTGTAGCAACAGGGAATATAGAGAAGGAGCTACAAGCTTTGTACAAGTAAGAGCTCACAAGGGAGTGGCTCTTTAAGAGTGAAGAAGATGAAGAAGGTTGATTTTAAAAGAGCACAAGGGACTGGCTCTTTAAGGATACGGTCTTTGGTTTTTAGGTTGTGTGTGTTTAAACAGTTGAGGTGCAATAGAGCTTGAACGAGAGAGAGAGAGAGAGAGAGAGAGAGAGAGAGAGAGTAACATGTGTACAAAAGAAAGCGATTAGGAGGGTTGGGAAATTCCCAACCCTCTTAATCGCTTTCTTTTGTACACTGTATATGGTGTGTAGAGAGAGAGAGAGAGAGAGAGAGAGAGAGAGAGAGAGGTGAAAGACAGGGATAGGGGGAGATGCAGAGACGGAGAGAGAGAAAGGGAGGGAAGGAAACACACACTTTTTTTTGTGAGAAGAAATATTTTATTGCTGTGAAATAATTACATTCATAGTTACTTCCAAAGTGGAGTAACTACTACTCAACTGAAAATCTCAGTATAAGCTAGATATACATCATGATCAATCAAACGAGTCTGAAAGCAATCATAGAACGATTGCCGCAGAGATCATTTGAAAAAAACAAAAGATGGAAAAGTAGGATCACCAAAGACTTTATGATTTCTGTCTATCCATAGAGTCCACAGTGCCCAGTAGCGCACCCAAACAAAAAATAAATCAAAACCCTGTCTAGCTGGATGAAAACCAAATAACCAGAAGAACTTGCCAAAAGTAACAGTAGGAAATCTTGCTCGAAGCCCCTGTTGGATGAGAGCGAGGAAATCACAAGTGTGTGGACAGTGCCAGAAGATGTGAAGCACAGATTCGGCAGAATGTAGACATCTGTGGCAAATAGCCGGAGCAATATGTCTATGTGCGAGTAAATGCCCAGATGGAAAAATGCCAAGTAGGACTCGCCAAAGGAAAAGCTGTTGCCGAAGAGGAACTTTATAATGCCAAAGGAGACGCAGCCGCTTTCTCCATCACTTTAGTGGGCGATCCATATGCCAAACAGAATTTGCTCTATCAGAAATCCAAGGCAGAAGTAATAACACTTTATATAGAGAAGGCACTGTGATATGTGAGAGCTTCAAATGACGGGTTGAAGAGGAAGAAGAATGTGGAGTCCAATCCTCAAGCCTATTCTGAAGTTCCAACCGAGGTACCGGCAAGAATGGTTGAAGCATTTCTGAAATTTGATGCCATAAAGGACGATAATGAGCTCCCAAACCATATTTGCTAGCAGCCATCGAAAAAGATAAAAGAGTGCCATCATCTTGAAGTACATCCGCCACATGGGAAACGCCTTTGAAAGATAGAAAGAACGCATGGGTTCTTGTATAGCCAAAGGAGGGTGAAATACTTTGGACCAATAAATATTCTCAGCCCTCAAGGAATTTCCCGACAAAGAATCTCTACCATTCCATTCCAAGTGGGATAAAATATGCTTCCAATTAAGAAGCAAACGAGAGACAAAAGGGCAGCCTTTGATCTTGCCTTGAATAGAGCCAAATAGGAAATCCCACTTTGTAGGCTGCCAATGCCCAAAAGCAGAAGTAAGAGAGCGGATCATGAAAGCCCAAGGCTGATCCCCTTGCATGAACTGCAACATCATTTTCCCCCTGTGAGCAAGTATATGCATTTGAATATTGAGTATGTTCAGACCCCCGTGCATCTTTGGAGAGCAGAGACGATGCATAGAGAGTAATCTGAACCTTTTCTTGCCATTTTTTGAACACCAGAAAATCTCCATGATAGCAGACATAAAGGAAACCAGATCTGCCTTAGTGAACATGATGAGAGGCACATAGAATTGTATGTATGCTATCAAAATGGATTGTGTTATTTGCAAACGAACATGTAATGGCCAAGTTGCAAGCTTCCAATATTCAAGTTTTGCCCTGAACTTTGTAAGCACCCAATCAATTTGTTGAGAACGAGTAAGCCCCCAACCTAGAGGATAGCCAAGACGTCGAATCAGTTGAGAAGTTGGAACAATTTCCCGAGGCCACAAAAGACTATGCCAGTCTTTAGCATGCAATAGCAATAATTTTGATCTCTGGAAATTGACACGAAGACCAGCAGCCAAACCATATGTAGAAAGAGCCTGCATAATCATGGAGAGATCGCTCCGAGTATTTTTTGGGGTAAAGAAGGAATCATCAGCATATGCTTGGGCGATCATGCTACGGCTGCCTGGAATTTCCAATCCATGTAACATGCTAGTATCCAAAAGGTGGTCCACATATTGAAGCATTGGATGAGTGGCTATGGCAAAAAGTAAAGCACTGAGGGGACATCCTTGCCGAACAGAACAACCAAGAGTCCAGGTTGTAGAAATATCCCCTGAAAGTATGTAGGCAGCTTTACTATCTTGATATAACCAATTGATAACTTGCTGCATTTTTGGGCCAAATCCCAAGGCCTGCATAGTTGATGAAATAAAATCCCACTTAACAGTATCAAAAGCTTTGGCAATATCAACTTGCAATCGCAAAACATCCTGCTGCATATATTTGGCATATTCGATTCCAACCTAAGCATTAGCAATGTTATCTGTGATATGCCTACGAGGAACAAAACCATATTGCGTGGGATCCAACCCATCATGTAAATAGCCTTTCAACCAATCAACAATCATTTTGGTAGTAAATTTGTAAATGACCGGCATAAGCGTGATAGGTCTCCAATCAACCAAGGATTCACAAATTTACTTTTTTGGAAGGAGTTTAAGAAGACCTCGCTTCCATGTGTCTGACATTTTCTGATTTTTTCAAAAAAAACTCCTATGTGAGACTATGGCTAACTGGAGGCCCATCACTTTGATGCCTGTTATATATAAACTTATTGCTAAAATGTTGGTTCACCGGATAAAGGATATTCTTCATGATGGTCTTCATCCCAGGCAATATGGTTTTGTTGCAAGAAGGAATATACATGATAATATCTCCAATACTCTCATGCAATGGAATATGCTAAATATTCAGCACAAGATGTTTTGGTCATGCAGGTGAATGTGGCAAAGGCATTTGATACCGTACAGTGGGATTATGTCTCTCAAACCATGTCTAGACTTGGTTTTGGGCCAAAGCTAGTTAATGTCATTTATTGGCTTTACTCAGATTCCACTGCTCAATGCTTTATAGGGAATTATTTGTCTGAGTCTCGGACTCTAGGATGGTCAGTTCAACAGGGATGCCCTCTCAGTGCTTTCCTCTATGCTATTGCTTCTCATCCTTTGCTTCTTTATATGGATCATCTAGTTGATACTGGACAGCTAGTGGGGCTTCAAATTCCTGGCTCACGGCCTTTCATTGCACAGGCTTATGCAGATGATTCTTTCTTCATGCCAAAGAATTGTCCTCTGGAGCTTCGCTTATTCATGGATACCCTTTCTCATTTTGGGTTGGCAGCTGGTCTAAATATTAATTTTCAGAAATCAAAACTCTTGCCTCTCAAGCATTGTGACTAGCATGCTCTCCTTTGGCCAGTTCAGATTATTCATCCTGAGAACATAGTAAGACATTTGGGTTATCCAATTGGCTGGAAAATCAGAAATAAGCAACAAATGTCTCGGGTATTCAACAAAATTCAGGACACATTAGAATATTGGAAGATCTCCACTTGGCCTTTGCATGTTCGGCTTCGAATTGTCCAGTCCATTGTTTTAGCTTATGTCCAGTTTTACCTGCCTTTACTACATTGATCATCTCGAGATCTCTCTTCTTTTATGTCTCAAGCCATGGAGATTTTTTGGAAAACTAAGCTTCATAAAAAAGCTTTAAGGTTGCTCAAAATGGACCTGCTTTGCTCTCCAAGAATGCATGGAGGTTTGAATATTCTAAACATCAAATTTCATGGGTTGGCAAGAAAGGTCACTATGCTCAAGATTTTTTTTCAGCAAGAGCAGCCATGGTCTATTATGTGGGCATTTTTGTGTGGCCAGATGCGCACAAATGCTTATGGGCATTGGCTCGTTGATCCATGGGAAGTAGTACTTGGCAAGTTTCAAGGTAAAATACCTGGTTGTCCATTTTCTACTGCCCTGATTCAAGATTGGAAGCAGGTGCTCTCTTGCATCAAATGGTCTCCCCATCCTGCTTCTATAGCTTCATCTCTTCGACTCGAAAGCCTTCACTGGAGTGCTGTCTTTTACTCTCCTCTTGCTGTACAACAACCAATCAGGGCTTACAATCTCATGAAGTTGGGCATCAAGTTCATTGATGATGTGGTAGATACTCAGGGGCATATTCTCTCTTTTCCGGCAGCTTGTCAACAATACAATCTTGGGATGCATCATAGACCCATATGGAAAGTTATTGCAGATCTCTTACTTCCTTTTGTTCCGATTCCATCATTGGAAGTAAGAGACAGGCTTCAAGACTGGCATCTTCAGTCTTCAAGTCCAGAGTTATCCTCTCAACCTTTGCATTTATTGACTTCCATACAGGCTTATAGATTGATTTTACCTCCTCCATAGATTGCTCATCATGCAAATTCTCTTTGGCATCTAAATAAGTCTTTATCTTGGTGGAAAGGAAAATTGAAACTGATATGGAAGTTGAAAATGCCATTAAAGCAGAGACTCTTTTTTTGGTGATGTATTGTTGGTATTTTTCCAATGAGAGTGAAATTGGCTCAAAGAAGTATTGCCTCTCCTCTTTGTCCAAGATGTCATCATGCTCCTGAGAGTATTCAGCACTTATTGTGGTTTTGTTCATATTCCAGAGACCTTCTGGACAAGATCTCCTATTTTTTCTCTCTCAGATTTCCAGCACACAGGTTCTCGAGGTTTTTCTAGATGTTTGGCAGATTATCAGCTTCTTTGTCCCAGTATTCACTTTTCTTCCATTGGATCAGGTACTGGGCCTTATGGACCCTCTGGCTTCAGCGAAATCATGCATTTCTGAATTCATTTCTTCAGCACCCTTATGAGTTCTTCCGGGCCTCATTGCAGCAATCCTTATATGATGCCTTGCATGAGGACGATTTCGATGTCTCTTGCATTGAGCTTTTCTTTTACTGTTTCTGATGGATAGGGCATTGGCTCTTTTCTCAAGCACTGCCGCCCTGTCGTAAAATGGATGTTTCATAATATAATGTTCTTAGTTTCCACAAAAAAAAAATGTGTGTGTGTGTGTTTCCTTCTTTTTTTCCTTTTTTTTTCCACTACTCAAGCTTTGGAATTGGAGGAACCTTTTACTGAGAGGGAATTGTCAGATGCAATCAAATCCTGTGGTAGATGGAAATCTCCAAGATGGGATGGTCTTACAGTTGAGTTTTTTCTAGAATATTTGCCTCTATTGAAGCATACATTGCTGCATATGGTGAACTCTAAGCTTGACTAGACCATGCTTCCAAGCTGAAGGAAGATGTTGATGCTGCCAAGCTACATTAATGAGCTTCAAGATTGGACCCTTCAATTCAGCCCAGAAGGCTACAAAAAATTCAACCGTCAAACCATCCTAGCCAGGGGATTTATGTTTACCTAAACATTTTAGAGCATCATCCAATTCAATATCTGAAAAAGACACTTCCAGCAGTGAAGCTTTGGCAAAGAAACAATAGGAGAGACAAGATCAATAAATTTGCTCCGAGCCAATTCAACCTGAGGAGTAGAAGAAGATGGCTGAGAAAAAAGAAGCTGAAAATGATCGAGACATTGTTTTTCTAGTTGAGATAAAGTCTGGGTCCAAATACCATCTGATTTTCTGACTCTCATGATAGATTGACTTTGTCTATATGCATGTAAATTCTGAAAAATAGATTTTAAGGAACAGCCCTTATCTAGCATAGGCTTAACTGTAGCCCTTGTAATCCATTTGGAAAGCTTGCGTTTATCATTGGCATCAATTATGGAAGAAGCACAAGACAATGAACTTTGTTCAGAAGCAGAAAGGGACCTTTGATGGCTAATTTGTAACAAGGACTGCTTTTGTGATTTTGCCCACTGGATATGATGCCTGGTTTCTGCCATGTACCATCTTCCATATTCCTTAATGACATTTTGAATGCGATGCACAAAAGAGTTCCAAGCAAAGTCAATATCCTCCCAAGCATGTGATAACAATGGCCTGCAAGCCAATCGAATCATTTGCTGGAATTTTTCATGAGAAAGATATAATCGATTGACCTGTAAGTGTCTGACTGGAGAGAGCTGCATATCATCCAAAGGCATACCAAATGAAAAGTTTAGCCAAAGAGGAGTGTGATCAAACAGTTGTTGAGAATGGTCAGTCCACATTTGACATGTATAATCATCATATTGCTGAGCATGAATAAGATACAATCTATCAAGCTTGGCCCAATATTCTGTAAAAGCATTATGATGATATGTAAAGCCCAAAACTGAAGGGTGAGTTGCTGTCCATAAATTTGCGGTACGAAGTGATGAAATCATAAGTTCCCATTGCTGAATTTCAGAGGGTAGCATATGGGATTTATGAGTGGTATTGTCCTTCCAGTGAGGAGAATTATTGAAAATACCACAAAGTATAGCATTAGTGAACCGAGGATATTGCTTTATGGAATCCCACATTCGAGCTCTACAAGCTGAAGTTTGAGAGGCATACAAGGAACCATCTGTTGGGGTAAAGGGCAGTGTGACCACCCACTTGTACAGTGCCCATGTATACTCATATATATATGATAGAGGAATAAGCTGGAGTAGCTTTTGCTCCACCACTTTTGGTGTCTCCCTATCCCTTTGTGTGTGCTCTCCTCTCCCACAATTGGTATCAGAGCAGGTCGTGGTGTTCGATCTGCGGGGATCTTCGCGAGGGCTTGTGGTGTGTGCGGATCGAGCATTGAAGGAGCTTTGGATAGATGTCTCTCGTGGAGAAGATGGGGCAGCCATAGCTATGCTCATCTACTGATCTGAGCTCCGGGGGCTCGAGGAGAAGAGCCTGAGGAGAGAGTTCAATGCAGCCATCGAGGGAGCCCAGGCTATTGAGGCACCCATGAGCGTGTGTTGCAGGACACTGTTGTAGAGCCGTGAGTAGGAGTGGTTGGAGAAGAGATCGTTTGGGAGCTTCATTGCCTCGTTGATGGAAGCATTGCTTCGTAGATACTTGCTGGAGATCGTTGACATTGGTGTTTCGTAACTCACGAGTGGATATTGTTGGAGCTGCCCGTATGGCGGAGGAGCTGTGGTTGAAGCGTATGTGCTTGGAGCTTTGAGCGATGCACTCTTGAGGCTGAGCCTTCATTGGAGAGCGTTGTTTGGAGAGGGCTGTAGGGAAGCTCTTTGTAGATGCAGCGGTTGCAGATGGCTCGTGAGCCACTGCGAGCTCTTAGATGGAGTAGATAGGAGTCTCTTTCTCTCCATACCCTTCTCCTTCCCGTGAGCAAAGGAAGAGCAGCCAAGTGATAGCAACAACATCCACTTTGGAGAAAAAGAGTGAGTTCTTTGTTTTTAGTCTGGAAATCTGACAGTATTTCAGACAGTAAAAGTGAGCGGAATGCCATTTTCGACAGCAAGTATTTGCAAATCCATAAGGATTTAGGCTCAGTGCCCAACAGAGGAGTCGGAGAACTTTGGAAGGGCTACGTTTTCTCTGTTGATAGCTCGGTCATCCGAGTTTACAGTACAGAGTTATTTACTGTCCAAAATAGGGACAGTTCGTGATCAGTGTGCAGACAGCCATTTTGCAGACTGTATATCTTTTCACCTGTGCAGAATCTGCCACTGCGTTCAATTAGAGAGTTGTAGATCCTTCAAAACACTACAACTTTGCTGTTGGATGCAAGTTGATCCAACTTTTGGATCAAAAGATATTGCTGTTTAAAAACAGTGACAGCACAAGTACAGTGCCATTTTTCTATTTGCAGATGTCACAAGGGTACAACGGATGCATGATATTGTTGCTTACTTGGATGCACAAATGATATAGTGGTACATGCCATTTGGATGCAATTTTGGTTGTCAATTGACACATTTTGGATGCATCATTCCTCACATGTTGTGAGAGGTCTCAAGGTTGAGCAAAAAATACAGCCTTGGTAACATTTGTGAGGTGTCTTGATGCCGAGTTCAGTGACATTGATAGTCACTTTGCATTGATTTGTTGGGTTTATTTACATCTTTTGGACAACTTTGGTCCTTCAGTTTTATACTGACTTTTCATAGGGGAGACTCTGACAGATTTATGACAGGCATTTGGTACGCTTTTATGCATGAAAGTGGATACATGTTTGAACTGGTTTGTGCTCATTGACTTGCAGGATACTTGATGTATGTCCATAGTATTTCTCATGATGTCACTTGGCAGCAAACATTCAAGGAAGCTGCTGTTGCTGTTTTTATGACAAAACAGTCATTTTCAGGACTGAATATCTCTTTCCTGGTGCGGAATTGCACTTTGTGCCGAACTGGAAAGTTGTAGTTCACAGAACATACTACAACTTTGCTTTTGGAAGCAAGTTGATCCGGTATAAGCTGCAGGAGTTACAGCCTCTGCAAAACCACAAAAAGTTGCAGTCTACTGTCTATTTGTGACTAATGTGCAGGAAGCTGTTTTTCAGGTGAGAATATCTGAGAATCCACAAAGGATTTGGCTCTTGAGGTCAGCCGACAACTTGTAGATCTTTCTACCAGCTACAACTTTGCTGCTTATAGCTTTGGCATCCGGTCTTTCAGTGAAAAGATATCGCTGTTTAAAAACAGGGACAGCGTGTTATTTTGCCCAAAGTGGCTGTGAGGTATTGTTGTAGGGATTTCTCTTGCACAACAGTGAATTGGGAGCTCACAGTAAATTATATAAAGTGATTGGGATCTCACTTCAGTCCAAGGGCATTATTGGCATTTTGGCAAGTCACTTTGGCATATTTGGCAAGTGGTGAATGCTTGATTTTGTTGCCAAAGGATTGCGCGCTTGAGGTGATGCATTGGTGATGCAGTAAATGCCATTTCGATGCATTATGGATTTGCACTGGTGGATGCTGCACTGATGTTTATGGATAGTTGAGCTGGGCTCCTATTGCCATTGGGTGAGCAGGCAGGGTGAGCAGGCATTGCTCATTTGGTTCAGTGCATTTCTTACTTGGATTGCCAGGCATTAGCAGGTTACTGGGCTGCATATATTCTTGTTTATGCCTCTTTATGGCTGAGTGCTTTTGAGCATTGGATCAGCCAATTTATTTGGAGACCTGATTGGTCTGGACAACACTATATTTTTTGGTCATTTGGGTTGCCTATTGCACTATATTGCTCTTTGGTTGTGACCTATTGTGCCACAGATATGGCATCTACAGCTGGTAGTGCCCTCTTTGATATTGAGAGGTTGGATGGATCAAACTTTCAGTATTGGAAAGAGCAGATTTATGATGTGTTAGTGCAGAAGAGGCAGCATAAGCCCATTCAATGCAAAGGTGTCAAGCCTAATAGCATTAAATAGAGTGATTGGGATGACATGGATGAGCAAGCATGCTCTATCATTCAGTCATCACTCTCGAAGTCAGTCTACTTGCAGGTACAGGATGGTGTACAGGGTGTAGACTACCATGCATATGAATTTTATACTCGTATATGCCGGATGTATGACCATGATAGTGTTATGTTACAGCATCATGGGCTGAAATGTCCTGATGGGCTGAAATACAGCCTTGATATGCACTCCAAAGGTCGATTAATTGGTAGAAACAGGTCATGTTCAAGGGGGAATTCCAGGAGCAAGTCTAGCTCTCGGACTTGTGTTAGATGTTTCTATTGTGGAAAGTATGGCCACATGAAAAAGTATTGCTGGAAATGGCTGAGAAAATACGAGAAGAAGAGCAAGGTTAAGAATGACAGGAAGAAGGAGAAGAAGCATGTTGAGCTTCAAGGCATGGATGCCAGGGTTTCCACTGACAGTAGCAGTGATGAAGGCATTCTTTTGTCTATGTCTGACACCTCCTTCTTGGCCACTGATGTACCCATTCTCGGCGATTGGATGTTAGATCCATGTGCTTCATGTCATATGACCCCTCATAGGTCATGGTTCAGTGCATACATTGTGGAGAGTGGTTTGATGGGCATTGATCATTCTATGGATGTCTATGGTTATGGGGATATCCACCTTGTTATGCCTAGTGGCTCTATTCTTGTTCTACAGAGGGTTAGACATATACCAGGACTTGCTACGAGCAAGATCAGTACTGGACAGTTGGTTGAGGCAGGTTATCATGTCTCTTTGGGTGATCATGCATGGAAGATTGCTAGAGGCAATCTGGTTATGGCTAGGGGATCACGGGTTGGATTCTCTTATGCATTGCATGTATCAGGTGTCCAGGATAAGATGCTTATGATTAGTAAGCAGCCATCAGCTAGTTTATGGTATGCTAGACTTGGACATATGTCTACTGCAGGTATGGAAGCCCTTACAACATTGAGATACATTCCTGTTATGGATGTCTCTCAAATTTTATGTCATGATTGTGATGATGGTCAGCAGTCAGGATCCTCCTTTGTGAGGAAGACAGTCAGTGAGAGGTATCTTGAGCCATTGCAGTTGGTTCATAGTGCAGTTTGTGGGCCTATGCCTACCGTTTCACTAGGTGGTGCCTCTTACTTTGTGACATTTATTGATGCTGCTACAAAGTACATATGGCTCTATCCGATTCGGCAGAAGCATGATGTATATGATACATTTCAGCGCTTCTTGGGTAATGCTGAAAATCAGTCAAGAAAGAAGCTATTGAGCTTGATGACTGATGGTGATGTAGAGTTTATCTCTTCTAGATTTCAGCATCTATGTGATACACTTGGTATCAGGAGGGTGTTGACCACTCCTCATCTTTCTGCTCACGATGCCTTGGCAGAAGGCATAAATCGGATTCTATTGGACAAGATTGGTAGCATGCTACGGTATGCAGGTCTTACCGAATGCTATTGGGCTGAGGCATGTAAGACAGCTGCATACTTGCTTAACAGGTCACCCAGGAGATCTCTGAATGGTAGAGTGCCATTTGACTTCTTGTTTGCACATTGTAAAGTGCCGATGGGCATAGGATGATGGTGTGGTCATCTTGTTTTTTAGCCTATGGCTGATTGTATTATATGTGTACTATACTCCCTTAAAGGCACACTGCCTTTAAGTGGGAGGTTGTTGGGGTAAAGGGCAGTGTGCCCACCCACTTGTACAGTGCCCATGTATACTCATATATATATGATAGAGGAATAAGCTGGAGTAGCTTTTGCTCCACCACTTTTGGTGTCTCCCTATCCCTTTGTGTGTGCTCTCCTCTCCCACACCATCGGCCACAAAGATCATTATATGCTACACAGGGCTGCAAATCATGTCGGGTTAGAATGCACACCCTTGAGAATTGATCAGAGCCTGCATGAAATATATCATATCCTGAAAAGAACCCATGCTGGCCAGCAAAAGAATGCTGATTATGCTCTTGCAGACACAACATCTGGATGAGTTGTATTTATATAGTGCCAAAGGAGCCTCCATTTATTCGGGTTGCAGAGGCCCTGTATATTGTAACAAACACATTTAAGAGAAGCACGCATGAAAATATGTAAAAGAAATGAGTAGTTCTCAAAAAGAAAAGGAGGCATCAGGCCTCTGCCATTGCTTCAGGGTCTTGCTGACCCTCAGAATCCAATTCCCTGACAAAATCATCTTCTTCACAAAGCGGAATACCCTTTTTGACTGCATTGACCCATGCCTTTGAGATGGGGCTATTAGAAGAGGTAGATGGTTGACTAGGAGAAGGAGCAGAAGCATCCCAATTACGAGATTGGAGAGGTCTTTGTTTGAGAGGCACTGTCTTCTTTGCAGTCTGCCAACCCTCATGAGAAGATGAATTATTTTCCACTTGCTTGCCCTTTCCTTTATCTTTGTTTTGAGCTGAAATGACTTGACTTCTTGTATGAACTGAAGGCTTTGCCCCTTTGGCTTTTGTCTTTTCCACATAAGTCTTTTGACCTCCTTTATTAGATGGCTGGGGAATGGCAGCTGGAGGAACACACACACACACACACACACACAAATTTCTTGGTGGTGGTGTAGTGCGTGCTTTTGTGACTTGGTGCTCTGGAGAAGCTTGGCCGCCCAAATAGCCGAGCTCTCTAGTGGTCACCCCCACACAACCATATATTTATGTAATTACCTCCTTTGTCTCCTTTTCCGAAAAGATCCATATGGTGCATGATTGTTTTTCCAGAGGGATGCTTGCTATGATAGTCATTGAGCCTCCTCTCTCATGGCCCACTTGTGCAGAAACCAAAAGAGAATTTGAAGGGCACCACCTCTAGTCCTCATGACCTCAAATTCTCGCAGTGAGTCACAACCTTTAATGGAGAAAATAATAATTTCCTAGTTGCCAAGCTTTGGGTGTGTGTTCCAATTTTTCTGCCATAAACTGTAGGTTTGTTTGCAGCCCGCTCAATGGTTTGAGGCTTGTGGGCTCTCCCTTAGATGCCAAATAAGGCTTGTGGGCTCTCCATGAATGAAATACAGCAATTTCCCCATCTGATAAGGGGGGGTGGAGAGATGGAGAGAGAGAGAGAGAGAGAGAGAGAGAGAGAGAGAGAGAGAGAGAGAGAGAGAGATGATAGATTGTATTAAAGTCCTTTTGAGACCCTTCAGGATCTATGGGATTGGTGATCACTATCAACAAATAGTGATCTTTTACATCCGGTGAAATAGAATACTCTCGACTGCTATTTACGTAGTCCTTGTTGGGCTAGTTTTTGTGCTAGCCCAAGTACTTGGTTTACAACTTCTTCTAGATAGCTCCCTAGCTTTGTAGCTGGCTGTTGCAATAGATTTTTCAGGCTGCCTCTGTTGTCATCGTATCTTTCTTTGATGTATGCATAGGTCCAACATCTCAGGAGTACATGCTGCTCATTTTCCGTCTGTCTTGTGGGGCGGATTTTGCGTATTCTTTCTTCTCTTGGGACCCTCAGTCTTGTCCACCTTCCCTTCTCCTTTTTGATGTGGTTCTCATTTTGCATATTAGATGCCTTTTGAACATGGATATGTCTTCCCCAAGGTGTTTTTGCATCTCATAGCTATCCATTGGATTTAATGTCCTGTTTATAAAACTGTTTTTTGCACCTAGATCTTGCCATAATTTCTGTATCATCCTCTGGGTCAGTAGTTCTTTGATCTCACATGTATCCTCTAGTGTATCAGCGGCTGTTCTACCCCATAATTCCATCCATTTCATCCCTTTTCGGTACCATGCAATGGTTTGAGCTTCCAATGCCTTGTGAGGTATCCTGCTGGCATCCATCTTCTCGAACTTTGTTGAGATAAGACATGAATTGGCATAATGCTTCTCGCTCGAGAGATATCATGCCTGTCTTAGCCAGTAGGATGGGGTCGGGTGTTTGAGACTTAACCCCTGATTCCCCTATGAGAAATCTTTTATGTAAAGCTGTTCCAGTAGGTCCTAGAGAGTGCGGAGCCCATGCTGGACACCCATAAAGTATCAGTGTTTGTACAAGCATGCTATATAGAAACTTTCTCATTTCCCAATTTTACAGGTGTGCTTTCTTGCACTTCCTTTAAATGTTGTACAAAGCTTTCAAGCCTCCTAGGATCTTCTTCTATTCTTCCATCCATATGGGGTCCCTCCCTCCTTTGTAACGACACCTTGTATTGAGCCCATTCTCGCATTAAAATCTCCTGCCAGGATAATTGCATACTTGTTAGAAAATCTGGCTATGTCCTCCCCCAAATGTATAAAAGGGTCTTCCTGGGATAGATGACTGTTGTGCATGTAGATCGGTGATTGTGGGGGTGTAAATTGGCAGGCTGCTAGCCTGACATTTCCTTCCTTTGCTGCGATTTCTAACCACTTATATTGCTTATGTGGGCCTTCTTTTATGACCTTGGCTGTATTTTGAAATGCCATGCTGATATAGCATACTATCCCACCAAACCCTCTCCCTCCTACTTGTTTTTGCGTTCCATATTGAAGTTTTCAGAAATCCCTTAATTTCTGGGGACTAATTTCCTTCATGTTTCCAAGATTATAAGTATATCTGTCTCCGATATTTCATCTTCCACTTCCAACCTCCCACATTCCATACTTAGATCCTGAGGGTTTCGAATCTCTATTTATGCTTTCCTCCCGCCTTGCTCTTTGCTGCAACAACCCCTTTTCCATGAGATGGCCAAAGTCTATTCGATAAAGCATCATCCAAGTGCAGCTGTCCACATTAGCCATACACTTCTGAGGCATGGTATCTCACATATAAGGCATATAAAAAATGTGCTTGTGTGTGTGGTGCAGATTCCAGAAGTAAATCTGCATGCAGTGGGTCAGAAGCATAAGAATATGGGTGAACAGGTTTCCCAATGCATCCATATGCAGAAAGCACTTACTAGATGGCTGCCTTGATGCATGGCCTGTTAGAAAACAGAGGTGTAGGTTCTTGCTACAGCCAACATTCCCTGCAGGAGCCAAAGATTATGGAAGCGTTTGCCCACAAACCACACAGTGCTATTTCAAATCGCACTCCTTTCCTTAATGTGTACACAAGTGCAGAGAGAGAGAGAGAGAGAGAGAGAGAGATGGACACAGACTTATGAAAGAAAGAAAGTTTATTAAAGTATTCGGAAGACTGATGGGTCTCTGAGACTATCAGAAACCTGATACAAAACAATCTGAAAGGGCGGAGCTACTAAAACAAGCATCAACACCCATACAAACTAAAATGCCACATAATTATAATAACATCAGTGATAACATCATGTCAATATCAATATCCAGATGGTCATCTCCATCCTTACTACTACCACATGTCATCAGAATACAAGACAAGATCCAGTCCAGTATCACAGCTGATAGAAAAGGGTGTGTTCAGTGTGCCATCATCTAGCAGCCAAGGTACTGCCTAGATGGGGACCCCTGACCACTCAAAAACTGTTGTCTATCTCCTCTTAGCACCTTTCACTCTCTGTCAGCCTGCATGCTCTCCTAGAGCTTCAATGGGTGCGTGATGATGAGCTTTTGGACATCCCTTGCTGCTTCTCTTCTTGATGAAGACCTGCAGGCTGAGTGATACACCAATGTTGATCCTGTAAACCCTAAGTGTGTGGTGTACTGCGCGTCACCCTGTAGGTGATTGCCAGGCTGTACTGCATGTACACTGTACAGTGTAGAATGTGTCTTTGGACATCCTTGCTGCTGGATGTGCAGCCCAAAGTAAGGCATCAAAAGATCCAAACATGGAATGAATGGTCTTCCCCCGGAGGGCCTTTATATAGGGCTTGGAAGCCCCTGAAACAGGGGGACCCAGTCAGCAGACCGTACACATCTGTGCCTATTTCTGGCCCTGTTTTGACCCCGACTTGCTGGCTTTACTGTTCCTCCTCTTATCTTCCTCCAAAGCATCTAATGTAAATTATTATTTTTGGGCCGAAGTACCTTTTTTTGACACTTCCTTCCATTCTAGCATCTCCGGTGAGCCCTTCATTTCTTTAAGTTCTTGCAGCTGCGCTGGTCCATTTCAGCTCCCACTCAGCCTTCTCTTTTTCCGATTCTTCTCTCCTTCTCTGTTATACTCCTCTTTCCTCTGCTCCTCTTGTATCTTCCCTCCTTGCTTGTTCATTTCAATGAGGGCTTGTCCACATGCATCTTCTCACCCATCAATGCCACATTTGTGGCTTCTAGGCTGTCGATTTGAGAAAAGAAAGAAAGATCTATTAACTTCTTTGGGAGGCCTGACGGGCCTATGAGACAAAATACACACCAAAAAAGAGTAGCTACTACATCTCCAAGTATGAGAGAGTCGAGGAGTGTACATGGCATCTCAGCTCAAAGTTTATTATAGCACACAACTATATTTCTAGTTCTATCATAGAGTGCCTTCATTACATCAGTTTAAGACTGAGAGTCTTTGGGTTTGGATTTGAAATCCTTAATTAATGCTTGCCCATCTTGATAGACCACTCATTTGCCCGCTTTACGCGTCACCAAGGCAGCCACTTTGCAATCCCTTAATGCCTAGGATGTATTTTGTATTATGGCTTCCTGTTCTTTTACTTCAATATAGAGATGCGGTTATTGAATTTGCTGTCGGCATCACTAGACATCTCTTGCTTCGCTGTACTCACTTAATTGGTAATCATCTCCTTGATGGTGGAGACAAGCATTGGTGCTAGTGGAGATCTACTGCATTTGTTTATGACCTCTTCAATGATTTCCTTCTTTCAATTACTCCCCATATCTTGCACTCTTCTCCTAAGGGCTGCAAGCTGAAGCCTGAGCTCTCTTAATTCTTGCTGCCAGTAGTAAATTTGTCCTATGGGTCTGAGATGATCTTCCGTGTGTGTGCCTTTGCATAGGGGTGGGTGTCCGTAGAGCTGGGATGGCTGATTTCGAAGGCTTGCTTACTGGGGCCGAAGTGGCAAACATCTTTAGCTGTTAGAAGGTCACTGCCTCACCTGTGAGCCCCCGATTTGAGGGGACAAGGGGGCAGGAGACCATAGAGGGTAGGGAAGGTGAAAAGGAAGAAGACCTACCTGTCAGGGAACCCGCGCTGCAGCATCAAGGCGGCACGACATCCTAGGCGCTCCTGGACCTGCGCATGGGCAGAGTTGGCAGCTGCAACAGCAGCCCATAAGCAGGGCTTATGGGCCCTTAAATAGGGCTGGCCTAAGCCGGCCTGACCAGCCAGCAAAGGCCGACCAATCAGGTCGGTTGGTGGGCTGGCAGGTCGGTGTCTTGGGCAGGGAGCTGACTCCCTGGTCGGCCAAAATGAGGGGGCCTAGCCCCTCCTATAAAAGCCCCCCTACCCCCTCATTCCACATCACTTGCACTTACAGCCTTGCACACAGGCAAGCGTACAGGGAGAGGAAGAGGCTCAGCATCATTGACAGCACACGGGCTGTTTGTACACGCTCACTCTTGAGCTTTTGTTGCTTGCGATTGTGGAGGAAGATATCTGAGTTTTGTCGTATCTCTCTTTCAGTTTTCTGAGTGTTGTATGAGCTAGAGAGGAAGTGAGGTGTGAGTGATTTTATCCTCTATTTCCAACATGGTATCAGAGCTACATTCGTAGCTCTAGATTGGAGTACCTCTGCTAGAAGGCGACTCGAATTGACACTCAGGTTTGCTGCGTGGCCAAGTTCTCCGCTGTATATTCAGTTTACTATTCTTTATTACAGCAAGGATGGAGGACAAAGATTCTGCTGTTGCCTCTTCAGCCCCTTCTCTTCCTTCCTCCTCCTCCAGATTCCTCTCATTTACAATCTGGAACTTCGGAGAGTCAGCGAAGCTAGATGGGTCGAACTACCCGATTTGGAAAATGAAGATCCGGAGCCATCTTGTGGCCCGGAAGTTGTGGAAGCTAACGACGGGGGTGGAGGCAAAACTGGAAGACTTGTTGGACAACAAGGGGAGGATTCTCATTCCAATGGATGGTGAAGAGCTTGAGAATTGGGAAGAGAGAGCTGCCCACTCCCTAGCATTAATCATTGGGACCACGGCGGACTCTATTCTTCCACACATCCAAGTTGCCGAGACGTTTGTAGAGGTGTGGGCTATCTTGAAGGATTTGTATGAAACGGACAATACATCTCGGATTCTGATGCTCCAACACTAATTGTACAACCTGGACATGAATGAGGGAGACAATGTTCATGACCATCTAACAAAAGTCAAGATGGTGAGGGACCAACAGCTCGAGGCAGTTGGTCAGAAGGTAGAGTCAAGTCAACTGGCACTGTTGACCTTGCACAAGCTATCTAGAAGCTTTAAGAGTTTCGTGACTACGGTCATTGTAGGATAGAGAACCAAGCCTCTCACCTTCGAGGAGCTTGGGCCTTTACTATTGCAGGAAGAGGCTCGAGAAAAGCTATTTACGCGATCAGACGAGAAGGCTCTCATGGCAAGCGACAAGCCCGGCAAAGGTAAGTTCAAAGACTCCAAGAACAAAAACAAGACCGAGGATGCAGAGAAAAAGAGGCAGATGAAGTGCTTTTACTGTGAGAAGCTTGGTCATTCCGCTAAAGAGTGCCGCAAGAAGAAGGCGGACCTCAAGAAGGAGTCCAAGACCAAGGAGGAGCCAAAGATCGGCAAACATCACGATCGGCGCTCTCTTCATCATCACTGAGTACTGCTCCGCTTATGCAGTCAGTGAGGGACAGGAAGGTTGGTATGTGGACAGTGGAGCTTCAAAGCACATGTCCAACAAGAAGGAATGGTTTAAAACCACGGAAGGTACGCATCCCGATTCCAAGGTCACTATTGGGGATAACCGGTCATGCCCTATGAAGGGTGTCAATAGTATTCCGTTCATTACGACTGCAGGAAATGAGGAGCTGATTTCTGGTGTACTGTATGTACCGAATTTGTGCAAGAACCTATTGTCAGTCAGTCAGATGGACAAGCACAATATGTCCGTATTATTCGACAACAGAAAGGTCACTTTCACATCCAAGGCAAACAGACAGGTGGTGGCTCAAGGTATCGAGGAGCATGGGCTATATCGGCTCAACGCTCTGTTGGTCCACAGGGACCATGGAAGATCTAGATTATGGCACGAGCGGTTCGGTCACGTCAAATATGGCACTCTCTTCGAGATGCAGAAGACAAATATGGTGGATGGACTTCCACCGATTGCAGGCAATGATTGTGTTTGCAGGGCTTGCATGGAAGGCAAGCAACACATGGACAAGTTCCCACAGGAGGCCTCATCACGGGCCAAGAAGTTGCTTGAGTTGGTTCACATCGACATATATGGCCCAATGTTGACAAATTCATTCGCAGGTTTGCAGTATTGTCTCTTACTTGTTGATGATTTTAGTCGCATTGCATGGGTATTCTGCCTGGCCAAGAAATCTCAGGCTTTTGAGAAATTCAAAGTCTGGAAGGCCCAAGTAGAGAAGGAGAGCGGGGAGGTAATCAAGGCCTTCTGCACGGACAGAGGGGGAGAGTTCACTTCTATCGAGTTCAATGGATTCTGTAAGAAGCAAGGGATTAAGAGATAGCTCACGACAGCTCGCACATCTCAGCAGAATGGAGTTGTTGAGAGGAAGCACATGACCGTCATAGAGACATGTTGCGAGGGAGGAATCTCTCAAAAGCCTACTGGGGTGAAGCTGTGAACACTGCCGTTCACATCCTCAACAGAATCAAGACCAAGACTATTGATCGCAAGACTCCATACGAAGCTTATTATGGTAAGAAGCCCATCATTTCTCATTTGAGGGTTTTTGGTTCTAAAGCATTTGTGCATGTATACAAAGATGAGTGAACAAAGCTGGATCTCCATAGCCGGAATTGTATCTTTGTGGGATATAGCGAAGAGTCCAAGGCCTACCGCCTATTCGACCGAGACAAGAAGAAGATCCTTATCAGCAGGGATGTGATCTTTGAAGAGACCGAGCCACAGCCTGCTAAGGAGGTTCCAAAACTTCCAGCGTTACCCTCACCCAAAGTCACCATCCGCAAGTTGGAGCAGACTGAAGACTCCGAGGAGGAGGAGGAGGAGGAGGAGCATGCCATTCTAGAGCAAGCTCCCAAGTCAACTTCATCCAAAGTACCTCCATCTGAGAAGAAGCTATCTCAATGGTATTTGAAGACATCAGCAGACTCACGGGTCATGGACATACCCGAGAGTAGTTCTGGAGCATGGTGGTTTCAAAGAAACATGAAGACTCCCTCCGTGAACTTCGCTTTGGTAGCTCAACTTGCGGAGCCTCGTTCCTTCCAGGAAGCGAAGGATATACCAGAATGGCAAGAAGCCATGAAGGCAGAGATGGGTGCCATTTTGAAAAATGACATCTGGGATTTAGTGCCCCTGTGCCCAAACCAACCAGGCGGAAGGTCATTGGGACTAAATGGGTGTACAAGCTTAAGTTCAAGTCAAATGGGAGCTTGGACAAGTACAAAGCAAGATTGGTGGTAAAAGGCTATGCACACTCAGAAGGACTTGACTTCGATGAGACCTTTGCCCCCACAGATAGGATGGTGACTATTATGACAGTCATTGCCTTGGCTGCTTATTACAGTTGGCCTATTTTTCAGATGGACGTCAAGTCTGCATTTTTGAATGGTAACCTGGAGGAGGAGGTATATGTGGCATAGTCACCAGGATTTCAGATTCCAGGATCCCCATCAAAAGTCTGCAAGCTGAAGAAGGCCATATACGGGCTGAAATAGGCCCTAGAGCTTGGTACCAGCAGATAGATGTTTTCTTTCAGAAGATAGGGCTTGAGCAGAGTCCATCAGAGGCAAATCTCTATCTCGACACAGAGGGGGATTTGTGGTTGGTATTGATTCTATATGTGGATGATCTCATCATTACTGGGGATCATATGAAGAAGATTCCTCAGGTCAAGAGACTTCTTATGGAGGAGTTCGAGATGACTGACTTACTTTCTTGGGATTGAGGTGAAACAGGGAAAGAGCAATATCTTTATTTCACAGGAGAAGTATTGCAGGAAATTGCTCAAACGCTTCAAAGCTGTAGTGACTCCCATGGAAACTAGTCTAAAGCTGAGTGTGCGTGATCCATCTTAGCCAGTTGATTCATCACTATATCGACGCTTGGTGGGGAGTTTGCTTTACCTCACTAATACTTGACCAGACATTTCCTTCGCAATTGGATTGCTCTGTCAGTTCTCCACCACACCCAAGAATGCTCATTGGGATGCAGGTATGAGGGTGCTAAGGTACTTGAAGGGTACCTACACCTACGGCATCACTTATACCAGAGGCATCGAGTTGGGACGTTTTTGTGATAATGATTGGGCAGGTGACATTCATACCTGGAGATCGACCTTTGGATATTGTTTCTTACTCTCATCAGGAGCCGTGTCATGGCTGAGTAAGAAACACCCTAGTGTCGCTCTGCCATCTATAGAGACGGAGTATAGGGCTACCTGTACAGCGGCATGTGAAGCATTGTGGCTTAGGTGGATCTTGGAGGACATGAATGTGGCCCAAGAAGATGCGACTGCAGTTATGTGCAACAACTAGAGTTGCATAGCAATCGCCAACAACCTCGTGTTTCATGCACGGATGAAGCACATCGAGGTCCACTACGACTTTGTTCGAGAACTCATCAACGAAGAAGTCATAGAGTTGATATACTCCCCAACCAATGACAACATCTCAGATGTCTTCACGAAGGCGCTTCCCAGGGAGCAATTGGAGCACCTCATTCGACGCATGGGGATCGGCCCACAGTTGTGACATTGAGAGGGGGTGTTAGAAGGTCACTGCCCCACCTGTGAGTCCCCGATTTAAGGGGACAAGGGGGCAAGAGACCATAGGGGGTAGGGGAGGTGAAAAGGCAAAAGACCTACCTGTCAGGGAACCCGCGCTGCAGCGTGAAGGTGGCGCGACATCCTAGGCGCTCCTGGACCTGCACATGGGCAGAGTTGGCAGCTGCAACAGCAGCCCATAAGCAGGGCTTATGGGCCCTTAAAGAGGGCTGGCCTAACCCGGCCTGACATGGCCGCAAAGGCCGACCAATTAGGTCGGTGCCTTGGGCAGGAGCCGACTCCCTGGTCGGCCAAAATGAGGGGGCCTAGCCCCTCCTATTAAAAGCCCCCCTTCCCCCCTCATTCCTCATCACCCGCACTTACAGCCTTGCACATAGGCAAGCGCACAGGGAGAGGAAGAGGCTCAGCATCATTGAGTGCACTTACAGCTCAAGAGCGAGTGCATAGGAAGATATCTGAGTTTTGTCCTATCTCTCTTTCATTTTTCTGAGTGTTGTATGAGCAGGAAGTGAGGTGTGAGCGATTCTATCCTCTGTTTCCAACATTAGCTTGGGAGACTCCATGGTGGCTTGCATAAATTTGAATGCCCCCTTTGCTAGAACTAACTCCCAAGCTGGGCCAGGAGTTTGAGCCCAACCTGGGTTGGTTTATTTGCAAGCTGAAAGCTTGGAGCAAGGAACAAAGAGCTGCAGGTGAGCTAAATTGAGGGCATGAGAGCTAGCGGCACGACCTAACTTGGGCGTTGGAGTGGCGGGAATATCCTGACTTGCTAACTGACTTCCCACGATGCGACTACTGTTTAAGGTGCGATATGTGAGTTGGTAGCTACTGCTGGACATGTGACTTGACGGGGCTTCTGCTGGGAGTGACTAGATGCTTCTCCTAGCGACACGACTAAGCTGTTGTTGCTGTAGAGCCACTAGGTGAGAAGGAGGAGGCGGGTGTGTGTGAGAGAGAGAGAGAGAGAGAGAGGTACTGGCAAAAATTCGTATGATTTTGTCCGTACAGCCAGGAAAATTCGTATAGTCTGTACAGTCGGGGAAAATCCGTACAGTTTTGTTGTCAGAAAATTCGGGGGGGGGGGGGGGGGGAAATAAAAATAAAATCGTAATGTCAAAAATCCGTACGATTTTGTCCATACAGCAAGTTGTCCGGACAGTTCGTATAGTTTTGTCCGTATAGTTTTGCTGTCAGAAAATTTTGAAATTTTTTTTTCGTATTGTAAAAAATCCATGCGATTTTGTCCGTATAGCTCGGAAAAAGCAGTACAGTTTTGTACCTGCTGTGCTTTCCTTCTTGTAAAGCGTTGTTGCTTCCAAGCGTTTTCCTTAACTCAAATGGCGGATTATTCCTATGAGAAAACCTTTCACAAAGACAAGTCGGTTTCCAACAAGAAACAAAAATAGGTGATGGATTCAGATGATTCCCTTCATGACTCTGCTGAGGCTAAGCTTGTTTATGAGGTTATGCATGAAGGGTTTGAAGACACCCGCAAAGGTTGGAAAGATCCACTTCCCACCATTGGCATTATGGTGGAAGTGGATGATATATTTGATCTAGTTAAGGAGTATGCAAAGCATGCCATTATAATTTTCTTTCTAGGACGGATGCCTGTTGCAGCAGATGTTGGTTGACTCGAACCTTGGGTAGTTGTTATGTCAAAAAAGTTCATTATGCAGTGAGGGGCTTTTTTGAGATCATCATGGCTGATAAGGAGCATCGTCAGGTTTTACTGGAGCACTCTCCTCTCTTCTATGGTCAGCAGATGGTCCATGTTTTGCGCTGGTCTCCCACCCGGGATTATCAGGCATTGATTCGGCATCGTTGCCCTGTTTGGGTAGAAGTTGTGGATTTTCCTCAATGCTTGTCTTCTCTTCTACCTAAAATTGCAGCTTCACTCGGTAAGGTGGTATGTCCATCGCGACCCAATGGAAATTCGAATTGATTCTGCATTTTGTGGGATACGGATCATCCCACTCGAGCTTCATATTCGGTTACTGTGAATAATGTTTCCATGGGGAGTGCCTTTTACAAGCTCAAGTGGGGGATGTTTGCAAGTGCTTGCTTTGAATGCAAGCAATTTGGGCACATGGCTTCACAATGCCCTTCCCGAGCTCCATGGATGCGAGTGCAAGCTGAAATGGTTCAGCCTTTGACTAAGAATGCAAATGCCTCTTCTGTGGTTAAAAACAAAAGGGTCAAATAGTTTTTCTCTGTTCAAGACAAAGGCAAAGCCCCGGCTGTCTCAAATGGTAATGCTTCTTTTCCTGTGCCTTTGTCCTCTCCACCTCAAGGGAAGGGGGAAAAAAATTTGATTGATGGACGGCAAACTCCTCGCAAAGTGATCTCCCCCAGGTGACCTTTGCCTTCTCAGACTTGGAGTGGTGCATCCTCTCATGGGAAAACACCTGCTGAAAACTCTGGTGTTGGCTTGACCTGGGCTGCTGTGACTGCAAATCGGACCTTGTTTCTTGAAGATGAAGTTGCTGTACTTTTATCCTCTCCTCAAGCTGATGCTTCATCCCAGGATAGAGGCCCAGACATTGAGGTGGAAATGCAGACGTAGACAGCCCGTTAGTTGCTGTACAAACCTGTCCCATAACTGTAAATATGCTTGATCATCTGAAGTGTGTTACTCTCAATGTACAGGAAATGTGTGATGGTCGCAAATGGAAACTAGTCTGGATGTATATTAGGCAATTGCAGCCTGATATACTTGCTTTGCAAGAGCATAATTGGCATATGTATGCTGGTCAGATAGGCCATTTTGCTAGTTATGATATCTTCTATGCTTGAGAGCACTCCTTTTCTGGTGTGGCTTTTTTGGTAAAGCACGACGTTCAACCTGTTGTGGCTCTCGATGATCGCCATGGTAGATGGATTATTGTTCAATACCTTGTTCAAGGAAATGTTTTTAATTTGCATCAGTTTATGCCCCCCAATCCTCTCGTGATAGAGCTTTGATCTGGGCTGCCATGCATACTTTTCCATGGTGACAACATGCCTTCATTTGTGGTGACTTTAATAATGCCTCTCAATCGGGTGACAACACCTCAGGCCACACTCATATGTTGGCTTCTGAAACACAGGCATGGTCTGATTTTTTGCTTTAGTTCCGCCTGGTTGATCTCTGGAAGGAATTACAGCCCATGCTTCTGGGCTATACCTATCAGCATAATGTTCAATCTTCTTATTGGGCACGCTTGGACAAATGGTATCAGGTTGATCCATAGCATTGTGATGCCTTTACTTGTCAAATTTGGGTTGATCATGCTTTCACACATTCGGATCATGCTCCTCTTTAGTTGAGGCTTTCCTTACATGAATTCCCCATTGACAGATTGCCTTGCTGAAGGCTTTTGCTGATTAATAATAGTTATCAGGAGCATGCTGACTTTAAAGCCTTGGTCTCTGATGCTATTCAGCCTCTCTCTCGTCAGACACACATTGGTTTGGATTATGCCTGGCAGGCTTTTGTAGCTTGGATGCAAGCAGTTATTCGAGATTATGGCAAATCCTATATGCAAGCCACAAGGGAGACTGTAGCACATGCCAAATTTACTTGTCAGAGTTTGACTGAGCTTGCTCATCTTCGCCCTTTGTCTTCAGAGGAAAGCATGCTCTTATGTCAAGTTCAAATTTCTCTTCAGTCCAATGATCAGAGAAAGCTTGCTAAATGGGAAACCCGATCTAGACAATGGGCTTTTTTGGATAAAGGCTGCTCTTCCAAGCAATTTTTTAAGAGTTTACACTACAAAAGACAGGCTGTCAATATTTGTCGGATCCAGATCCCTGATGGTTCTTGGTCAACATCTCGTTCAGAGCTTGCTGATTTATGTGTGCAGCACTTCTCCACTCATTTTGGGCATGTGGATACTCTTTCTCCTTGAGTCGTGTCTGCACGTTAGCTTCTTTTGCAGCATATTCATCCAATTTTATCTGATGCTTAGGCTTTGGAACTTGAACATCCCTTCACTGAAAGGGAATTGTCTGATGCACTGAGATCCTGTGGCAAATGAAAATCTCCAGGATGGGATGGTCTCACTGTCGAATTCTTTCTTGCATTCTGGGATCTTCTTAAATTCACATTGCTGCAAATGGTAAATATAGCATGGCAAAATCAGCAGATGCCTATGTCATGGAAAAAGGGTCTTCTCAAGCTAATTCCAAAGAAGCAGCTATGTGATTCACTTGGTGATTGGAGCCAATCACACTCATGCCAATCATTTACAAGATCATTGCCAAAATGGTGGTTGATCAGATTAAAGGTTATTTGCATGATGGGTTGCATCCCTCCCAATATGTCTTTGTTCCAGGTTGCCATATCACATATAACATTGCCAATGCTTATATTGGGATTAAATATGCCAAATACACGTAACAGGATGTTCTACTCTTGCAGGTAGATATTGCAAAAGCTTTTGACACAGTTCAATGGGATTTCATCTCGCAAACTATGCGAGCTTTGGGGTTTGGACAAAAAATGCAGTAGGTTAGTTACTGGCTTTATAGAGATAGCAATGCGGCTTGCATTCTTTCTGGGGATATCTCTAATGAGTGGACTCTTCGTTTTTCGGTTCACCAGGGATGCCCTCTCAGTGCTTTACTGTATGCCATTGCTACTCATCCTATGCTGCAATATATTGATCATCTTGTGGCTACAGGATCACTTCATGGCTTGGAATTGGATGCGAATTGCAGCATGGTTGCTCAAGCTTATGTTGATGATTCTTTCTTTACCCGGAAGAATACGCCCCATGATCTTGGTGCCTTGATGCAGGCCCTCTCTGTTTATGGTTTGGCAACTGGTCTTCATGTTAATTTTCAGAAGTCTAAGCTGCTTTCTTTGCATTCCAAAGACTGGCATAGTCTATTATGGCCCGGGGATATCATTCCACCCACTCAGTTTGTTCGTCATCTTGGTTACCCTTGGGGTGGGAACTCACTCGCCGACAACAAACTGATTGGGTTTTGGTTAAGCTTCGAAAAAAGCTTGAGTATTGGAAACTGGCAACCTGGCCTTTGCACATTCGTCTTCGAATAGTGCAGTCCATCCTTGTGGCATACGTTCAATTTTACTTGCTATTGATCATGTTCACTAAGGCAGATCTTACATCTTTCATGTCTGGCTTTATGGAAATCTTCTGGTGATTCAAACATGGCAAAAAAAGTCTCAGGCTACTTTCGATGCATCACATTTGTTCTCCCAAGATGCATGGTGGATTGAACATCACGGATATTCATGTGCATATTCTTGCCCACAGGGGGAAAATGTTGCTGCAATTTTTGCAAGGTGATCAGCCTTGGGCTCTACGATTAGGACTCTGGTCACTCATATCAGTATTTTTGTGTTTGGTCATTGGCAACTCGATCAATGGGATTTCTTTTTTGGCTGCACTGATGGCACTTTGCCTGGCTGCCCTTTTGTCTCCCACTTGCTTCTTGACTGGAAGCATGTTCTTTCTCATCTGGAATGGAATGGAGGGCAATCTTTGCTTGGGAATTCTTTGAGAGCTGAAAGCATTCACTGGTCGAAAGTCTTTCAGCCTTCCTTGGCTTTACAGGAATCTCGACATTCCTACTTTGTCTTGTTTAAAGGCATCACCTCGGTTGCTGATGTTATAGATGATGCTGGTACTGTGCTCCCCTTTTCTCTAGTAGCCACTACATATGGAGTGGGCTCTCATTATCGTCCTTTGTGGCGACAAATTACTTCTATGCTTTCGCCTTTTGTTCCGATTCCTCCTTTGGAACTCCAGGATCGGCTAGAAGATTGGACTTTGACTTCTCCAGGGTCCTCTTCTCGTCCTTTGAGGCTATCTCAGATTACTATACCTGCATTGTATAAAATCCTTTTGCCTCAACCTTGGGTTTTAGAGAGAGGTGATTCTGTTTGGCGAATGCATCGCCCAACCAAGTGGTGGAGGAAAAGATTACAACAACTTTGGGCCTATAAAGTACCGCTCGGTAACAGGTTTTCTTTTGGCGAGTTCTTTTGGGAGTGTTTCCATCTGGACAACTATTAGCTCATCAACACATTGCTCCTGCACTTTGCCACAGATGTTCTGTTTCTTCGGAGACTATGCCTCACTTGTTTTGGCATTGTCCGTGCTCTCATGAGTTTTTTTATCTGCTTTGACAGCGCCTGCGAGTGAGATTCCCATCTGTTTTGTTTGGGAAGTTCTTCTCGCTATTTGGGTTTCATTCATCCAGACCGGAGTTTCATCTTTTCTTAGTTTGGGTTCGCTACTGGGCACTATGGACTCTATGGACGTATAGGAATTGCAAAGTCTTTGGTGATCCTACTTCCTCTCTGTTTGGCTTTTTTAGGCGTTCTTTGTAGCAATCTTTCTTTGATTACTTGCAGACTCGCTGCATCGATCATGAGGTCTTTTTGGCATATACTGAAATTTTCAGTTGATGTAATTATAGCACCTTATAATCAATCAAAGATTTCACTCAAAAAAGAGAGAGAGAGAGAGAGAGAGAGAGAGAGAGAGAGAGAGAGAAAGAAATTTTATTAGAGTCTTCGGAAGACCGATGGGTCTATGAGACTGAAAGAAAACTTGATACAAATCACAGTAAGGGTGGAGCTACTGAAACGAGCATCATCACCCGTGCTGAATCGTAAGTTTGATCATACATAATCAATTACATTTGGATGTAACAATGAAAAGAAAAGGACTGGAGCGGAGCGGAATCCTCCGTATGTCATGTCGCCCTGGCTGGTGCATAGCCGGTGATGGGATGTTGGCACCCGTCAAGGAGTGCCGTGCGTCTCGGTCTCCTAGACGAGGCTCAACGCAAGACGAGAGCCATCGTGACTCTCGTGGGACGTATCCTGGGTCTAAACAATGATGGGAGGTCCCCCAGAGTGATCTGTGTGTGATGTCTCGTGTGTCGTGCTGCGATCGTTGGGTCGGGGTCTCTATCACGTCTGTGGCTAGAGACTGGACGATCAATGTCACTCGATTGGAAGATCTCTATGATCTTGCTCTGAGAGGTGTCTGATGATGTGGCCAAGCCCCATCACCTAAGTAAGTACTCTCTGTGTCGGACCCCCTCTTGAATGAAGGCCGCGAGGCATCTCTGATTTGGGTAGGCGAGGAATTTGGAAAGGAGCCCGGAGCTTTCTGTGAAGAGGCAGTGGTAGTGACCTCGGATCTCGTAGTACATTGGGCATCTGAAAATAAAATGCTCCTCTGACTCAACCTCCTGACGATCGCACAATATGCATAAGCGATGCTCCCTAGGAATCCCCTCTGCTCTGCCGCTCTCTATGCGGAGGCGGTGTGATGATACCCGAAACTGTTTGATGGAGATCTGTAGTGAGTGAGGCATATGAAGCTCAGTGTACCTTGGTGATGTGATGAATCTCTCCTCCGAAATACGAAGACAGTAATATCTGTAGAAACTCAGCTTCACTGGAAGCTCCCTCGGCTCCAACCAAGTCCTAAAGGTGTGTAGCTGGAGGAGATCCTCTCGAATGACCTGGTTGATGTGTGGCCCGATCGGGATGGTGGGTGGGAGTACTAGAGGGGCAACTAAACTGTACTGAAAAGGAGGTATCCTATCGATGTGGAACCCTAGTCTCACAAACCATCTGTGAGTCCGTGCATACCAGCATCGCTCATCTCCCTTTGCTGCCAACCTCATGGAGGAATCGAGAGCCAACCATGGCAACCTTTGTCTCCCTGATGTGCAGTCCCAATATGATCTAACCCGGTTAGATATGTGATGGTATGAAAGGCTGCATCTAGTTGGAGTGGAGAAGCACTGAACTCGGCCTGAATGATGTGATGTGGTACAGACTGTTTCCCCCGGATCATCCGTGAGAGCATGAGGATCTGCAGGCACTCCACCCGTGTCCACTCTATCTCTGACATGTCAGGTTCCCAACAAGGGCTGCCATACATACGGGCTGGTTGGACCAAGGAGTCGAAGAGAAGAGCCTTGGTCCGAGGATCCTGGAAGTGGGAGTGGAAGCATTGTCTCTCTAGCTGAGCCAGTGAGACGTATCCCCTGCTCAGTCTGGCCTGCATCGCTGGTCTCATCGTGAAGATCGGGCCGGAGAAGATGACCCCCAGGTAAGTGTATGAGGATACGATCTCAACTGGTGACCCATCGAAAGTAAAAGTAAACTGCTTCCGTTGCATGTTTGCTCGAGAGGTGTTAAAGATCATGACCTTGGTCTTGCCAAGGTTGACCTCCAAATCATGGGATAAATAAAAAGCCTGCAGTGCATCCAGGTGTCGCTGGAGCCCCTCAGGTGTGGACGACAAGGGTGCCACGTCATCTACATAAAGAAGAATCCTAATGATGATCCCGGCAAGTGAGCAAACGGTCCCTCCGAATGCCCCCTTGAAAGTCTCAAGCTCATCGATGTAGAGGTCAAACAGGGTCGGTGATAAGGGACAACCCTGTTTGATCCCTATGGTACTCATGATCTCATCTGTCCACTTGCGCCTGTCCGAACTCGGCTTGAGACTCTCTCATACAGTGCCATAACTGCCCATATGATCTCCTGATCAAATCCCGGTGTCTGTAGGCGTGTGATGAGATGAGCTCGAGGTACTGTGTCAAAGGCTTTGCGGAAATCCACAAAGCAGCAATATAACCTCTCCTTCCGTGATCTGGCCTCCTCAATGACACTCCTCAGTGTGAGTATGTGATCCATAGTCCCATGGTCTCGCCTAAAACCAGCCCGACCCTCTGCTTTGAGCCCTCTCATGTCTGCGAATAGGTTGACCGACGCATCTAATACAGCTGCATAGATCTTGGACATCACATGTCCAATCATGATAGTCCTGTAGTTACTCGGGTCCATGGGATCCCCTGCCTTGTGGATGGGGGTGATGGTGTTGAGTGTCCAAGTGCGGGGGAAGCCAAGGCAAACGGCATCATTGAATAGCTTTTATAGGATTGGTGTAAGATATTCTTTCTCTAATTTGCGAAGCTCTACTTCAAGCGTGGATACAAGTCACGAGCGATGGCAGACGATTATTCATCCCAGCCAACTCTCAGGGACCTGATGCGTGATATTTTCGTTAATTCCTTCATCCTTATCCCTGAGACCCTCAATTCCCTAGATAGTTCCTGGCCACATGTCTTCATTTTAGGCCCCTTCTTAGATGCATCCTTTTTCACCCCTCTCTTGGAGTTCCTTTAAAACAAATTGCCCCTTGGCAATTTACACATTTAGATGCACCTAGGCCCTAGCCCTATTAGAACTACCTAGTCAATGCCATTACGCCCTCACCTAGGACCTTGGCAGTTACTTCTCTTGACCATTTAATTACGCACATTAACTATTACAAAAGTTGGTCATCTAAGAGAAAATGGCCACCGATCTATCCGAGGTCATGCTATCTCGGCTAGAGCATAACATTCCTTCCCTCTTCAAGCATCAGCGTCCTCGATGATGAAATCTGGGAACGCTCTCCGTAACTGGTATACGGATTCCCAGGTAGCTTCCGATAGAGGCTGACCATGCCATGCAACCAACACCGTGGGTATCTTCCGATTTCGTATTTGCATTGTTCCTCGGTCCAGGATTCTCGTTGGCTTGCGCCTTGCAATATCCTCTATCTCCTGAAACAAAACCACACCTTCGATTAGTGAGTCACCTGTATGCAAAAATTTCTTTAAGCGCGAAACATGAAAAACCGGGTGCACCTTACACCCCTGTGGCAATTCTAATTTATAGGCTACACTGCCTATTCTCTTTAGAATTAACCACGGCCCACAGTATCGAGGTGATAACTTAGCACACTCTCCTGAAGTCAACGACTTCGAGTGCGAAGGAATTCTGAGAAAAACTTTTTCTCCTTCTTCAAATACTCTTATAAACCGATTTTCATCCGCATACACCTTGGCTCTATCCATAGCCTGGCGGATATTAGCTCTCGCAAGTGCTAGCATCTCCCGCATCTGAACTACAAAGTTCGCGGCACTAGGCACTTTCTGAGGTACTCCAACTATAGTCGGATTGGCTGGTCTATAACCATAGTTCAATTCAAACGGACTGAACCCAGTAGATGAATGTTTCCTATCATTGTAGGCAAACTCCAACAATGGCAACCACTTGTCCCATGTATGTTGCCTCAATGACACATATGCCCTCAGCATGTCCTCTAAAGTCTGGTTGACTCTCTCCGTCTGACCATCCGTCTCAGGATGATCCCCACTACTCATTCCCAACTCAGTCCTTAGTGTCTCAAATACCGCTGTCCAAAAGTGACCGGTAAATCTGACATCTCTGTCTGACACTATGGATCTAGGCAATCCATGCAGACGAAATATATGTCTAATGAACAAATCCGCCACTTGCGGGGCACTAACAGACTCTCTAGTCGGAATGAAGTGAGCCATCTTGGTTAGACGATCAACCACCACAAGGATAGAATTATACCCTCCTTGTGTTGCAGGTAGCCCTACAATAAAGTCCATGGAAATGCTCTCCCACTTACTTAGTGGTATTTCCAAGGGCTGTAAAAGTCCGGGTGGCTTCACCCGCTCGGCCTTACTTACCTGACACGAGAAACACCGTGTCACATATTCATGAATATGCTTTTTCATATTTGGCCAAAAGAAATCTCGCTTCACGAGATCATAGGTCTTCTCGACACCTGGATGTCCCGCACACGGGCTATCATGGCATTGTCGAATGACTCTCTGCCTGAGATCATTCTGACCAGGTACTACAACCTTGCCATTTCTAACTAGCATACCATCCCTTATGGTATATCTTGCATAAGTTTGGCCTTTTCTGGATGCCAGGTCATCCTTTTCACTTTCCCCGGGTTTTAACACATGAGCCTTAGGCCATAAGCTCTGGACAAACTCGTCCACTTTTTGAGTTTCTCTGATCTCGATCATTAGAGCACTCTCTAATACCGTGAAACTCAGGTTGTGCATAATGCGAGACAACGCATCAGCTACCTTATTGTCTTTTCCTCTTCGGTACCGAATCGTTAGATTAAACTCCTGCATGAGCTCTGCCCACCTAGCTTGGCGGCTTCTCAAGTCAGGCTGTTTACAGAAATGTTTCAGAGTATCATGATCTACATCCACATAAAACTCTGAACCATACAGATAATGCCTCCATGTTTTCAAAGCATGGATAACAGCATACAACTCTAATTCATGAGTTGGCCAATTCCTTTGAGAGGGAGAAAGCTTCTTGCTTTCAAAGGCTACTGGCCTTCCCTCTTGAAGGAGGACTGCTCCTACCGCAATGCCACTTGCATCGGTTTCTAGGAACAACAGTTTCTGGGGATCAACTATTTTTAACACCGGTCCTGAGACCACAGCTTGTTTTATGGTGTTAAAACTTTCTTGTTGATTCTGTCCCCAAATAAAAGGTACTTTATCTGAGGTCAGATCAGTCAATGGCGATACTATTCCGGAATATCCTTTGATATGCCTTCTATAAAACTGGACAAATCCCAAGAATGATCGCAACGCGGTCAGACTCTGAGGGATTGGCCAAGTTAGTATCGCAGCCACTTTCTTCGGATCCATTTCTACCCCCTGTGGAGTAATTATGAACCCTAAATACTCAAGCCTAACCATACACAGTATAGTTTTCTTTTTATTCACATAAAGACTGGCTTTCCTCAAAGTACGGAACACTATCCTTAAGTGTTCACGATGTTCAGTAACACTTTTACTGAATATCAGGATGTCGTCAATAAAATGTACTACGAACTTTCCGATATACGGACGTAGTAAATCGTTCATAAGCATGACGAAGGTCGCTGGAGCATTGGTAAGTCCGAAGGGCATTACCAAAAACTCATAATGACCAAACCTGCTCCTGAAAGCGGTTTTATGCACATCCTCGGCTCTAATCCGGATTTGATGGTAGCCGCACTTAAGATCTATCTTGCTGAAAATCACGGCTCCATGTAATGCATCTAGCAAATCATCAATCCGAGCCATCGGATACCTGTGCTTAACAGTGATATTATTCAATGCTCTGTAATCTATACAGAGGCGAAACGTATCATCCTTTTTCTTCTTTAATATCACTGGTGAAGCAAAAGGTGAGAAACTTGGTTGAATCTGCCCCAACTTGAGGTATTCTTCCAGTTGCCTACGCACCTCCGCTTCTTCAGTAAAACTCATTCTATAGGGAGGTCTATTTACAGGTTCTGCCCCCGGGATCAGTTCAATCTTATGCTGAACTTTCCGCTCTGGAGGTAACCCATAAGGTAGTTCATCCCTAAAACATTCAGAGAACTCCTCTGTTATAAGATTAGCCAGCTTGGCCATCTGACCACTTTGCGTAACATCAGTGCTAGTCGAAGACTCATCCACCGACTCTACCGATGCTGTGCAAAGGTACAAAAACTCTACTTGAGCCTTTCTGATTTCCATCACGGAAACCAACGGTCCCTGAGGTATATCTTTTTCACCTCGTAAGACATAAAGCACATCATTCATCTTGAATTGATATACGTGCTTTTTCCAATCAATGGCTGGATTCTTCCTAGAATGCCACGCCATTCCCAGGGCTATATCTGCATGAGCAAGCTTGGTCATTTCAAAATCAAGCTTCTCAGCATAGTCCTGAATCCGAAGCTCCAACTGGGTAACCCTTTGGTCCCATACTTCAGTTGAACTTCCATCTGCCATCCTGACTGTATACGCATAGTCAGATGGACTTGTCTTTAATTTCAGCCTCTTCACGAGCTTGGAGTTAATCACATTGTGAGTTGACGCCGAGTCAAACAACACAATGACATCATGACTGGCCACTTGCCCTTTCATTTTAATTAACTCCGTATCATTAAAGGCCGTATACCCCGTTGCTGCGGGCTTAGATAGGATGTTATCAGGTGCACTCGTCACTAACTTAGCAACAGATACACATAACAAACAAGGTACTAATCTCTGAGAAGGTCCCGCCAGTTGCATCTGCATATGTTCCGCATTGGGACTCTCTTGCATTTCCACGTCGCATTCAGATATTATCATACTAGCCGTGCGACGATCTTTATTCAGTGGACAATCCTTCCACTGATGTCGCTGAAGGCAGCCGAAGCACAATCCTTCTTTTCTAGCTTTCTCTTTTTGTTTAGGGGTCAACGAGGACTTTGACCAAGCCCGGGCTGCCATTGGAGTTATTTTCCTTTTCACCCCAACGGTGGTACTTGTCTTTACTGGTCCCTCAACCGGCTTCACCAGCTTGGTTTGGCCACTTGGCTGCGAGACACTTGTCTTTGAAACCCATTTCCTCTGAAATCCCCCTTTTCTCGGGTGCTCATACTGAGTCCCTGCCTGCACAAATCCACCAGATCTGCCTCTGGCATCCTCATAGTTCAGGGCTACTGCTATAGATTCATCTAGTGTAGTCACATATTTAGCCCGAACTTCCATTTTGATCTTGTCGTTCAGTCCATAGATATAGTCCTTTAACTGAACCGACATAGGGAGAGGGTCTGTTATCTTCATGACACATTCCCTGAATTTGTCAGTGTACTCTGCCACTGACAAGCTCCTCTGACGAAGATTTCTATAAGCATCTTAAGCTCGGGATTCTTCATCAGGTGGGAGAAAGTGTTTCTTGAACTCAGCTTTAAACCCTTCCCAGGTGGTTGGAGCAACTTGATCATTCTATTGCTTTATCCACCATCTGTCCGCTGCCTCAATAAACAGGTGTGTGGCCTCGCGGATTTTCTTTAGATCGGATTTAATCTCACAAATGGCGAAGGCTTCTTCCCACTTGTGCAACCAAACCTCGATCACATCAGAGCTGCGCTCGGTCATCCGACCAGCGTACTTCTCCGGTCTATAATTAGCGATATTGGGCACTTTGATCCTTGCGCGCTCTAAGGAATGTATACTGGGCTCTGGCTCTGCTGGAGCTTTGCCCTTATCAATCCTAGACGGTCTAGCCGACAAGGCTTGCACCATCTCCCTAATCCCATTTTGACCAGCATTCACTTGAAGCTGCTGGTTCATAATCTGCTGTAAAGCATCCTCTAATATCGAAATCCTACCAATTAAAGTAGGTGCTGCCTGATGTGACATCTGTTGTGTAGACTGTACTCTAGACTCGCTAGGATTCACTCTTGAATTCTGTCCTTCTGCTTCCATAGGTTCACAGTGGAAGAGGGGTTTTTTTTTTTTTTTCTTTCTTTGTTGTGGGGTTTTTTTTTAAAAAAAAAAAAATGGTGGATTTTCCCCTTATAAAAAAAAAAAAAAAAATACAGAAAAGATAAACGACAATCCCTGCTGTATAGAACGAATTAACTGCAACTCAGAATTTTTTTTTCGAAATAAAATGCTCCCTGGAATCTCCACGTTAAAGGTACCAACGCCCGATGTAACTCCGATGCAAACAAAGCGCTAGCTAGCGGGATATCCTTCTCTTATTGCGGTGAGTATTTCGGACCACACGGTCTCCAGCCTCCGAACTGCTGCTATCCGTCGTCACGGCAACCCTCTAGGTCCAGCCACAATTTCAGAAGTCCCGTCTGACCCGCGAACCACCACGCTATCCAAAGCCCAACAGTTCGTTGTTGGCTGCGGGCGAGTAATTTTTTTTTACGTTAAATTACCCCTGGCTATCGCTTTCCAAATCCTTGTATCGGCGCTCAGAGTATACGCCACACGATGAAGCACCCAACTGCTGTAGCCATGGACAAGTCACTTCTCACGCTACTACTAGTTGCACGAAGTCTCGAATTAAACTACAGTCACGACTTAGTTCTCCCAGTCGCTTGAAATCGCGATCAACTTTGCCCCTTCTCGATTGGTTCTAACCGCAACCCGTATGATCGACAATTCTATCATTCGTCGATTCTCTTCTACCAAGCCACCGCGCAACGCCTCACGGTGATCAGCAAATCACCCACACCGGTCGTCTACTGTCCGTCCACGCACAGCCTTCCGTCAGCTTTCCGTAAAATTCCTAGGTGAGGTTGAGCCCGTTGAACTCTTCCTTGCCTCGGCTCTGATACCAAAATGTAAGATATTCTTTCTCTAATTTGCGAAGCTCTACTTCAAGCGTGGATACAAGTCACGAGCGATGGCAGACGATTATTCCTCCCAGCCAACTCTCAGGGACCTGATGCGTGATATTTTCGTTAATTCCTTCATCCTTATCCCTGAGACCCTCAATTCCCTAGATAGTTCCTGGCCACATGTCTTCATTTTAGGCCCCTTCTTAGATGCATCCTTTTTCACCCCTCTCTTGGAGTTCCTTTAAAACAAATTGCCCCTTGGCAATTTGCACATTTAGATGCACCTAGGCCCTAGCCCTATTAGAACTACCTAGTCAATGCCATTACGCCCTCACCTAGGACCTTGGCAGTTACTTCTCTTGACCATTTAATTACGCACATTAACTATTACAAAAGTTGGTCATCTAAGAGAAAATGCCCACCGATCTATCCGAGGTCATGCTATCTCGGCTAGAGCATAACAATTGGGGCTAACGTGTCGATCCCATATGCGATAAACTGAGTGCATAGCCCCTCGTGATCCTTAGCTCGGCCATTGTGCAATTTCAATGTCCCGTCCTTGACTCCCCCTCTGGTGAACAACGTGCAAGTGGTGGGGCGAGGTGTGTGTATGAGACCTGGAGTGGGCTGGTGTGGGACTTCATAAAGATGGTGTGCATAGGTGTGCCAGACTCTCGTGTCGGTGAGGGGTGATGGAGACCTACGCTCAAGGAATCTCCACCAAAAATCCTTAGAGTTGTTGCTGTACAAGATGTGCAACAGCTCCTCATTTCGACGAAGAAATGCCTGCTTCTTCCGACGTACGAGACGTCGGTACTTGTGTACCGTGTCTGGTGTGTTCGGGAGGTGACATTTAGTTTCAAGTTGGAGCTATCGGTGATAAGCCTTGCACTCCACATCATACCAATTGTTGCAGGGTATAGAACCAAAAGATGGTGGTCTAGTGGACCGTGTGGTGTGGGGAAAGATTTGGAGGGCAGCCTCGTGGAGTGTGCGACTAATCAAGGCAGCACGGTCCTCTATGAGTGGTATGTGATCGATGTAGGTTAGGAGTCTGTTTAGGCATCAAGAGTAGGCCGGTGAGAGGCTGTGATCAAAGTGTATGTCGTGGTAGGTGTCGTGCTTCCTATGTGGTGTGTGTGGTGTGGCTAAGCGTGGGGTGGTGATAGTGAAGAATAGGTATGTGTGATTAGCTCTTGGAGGGAGTGGTGCTACGGTGAAGTCGGTGATACATGAAGTGAAGGTAGGGGATCCCATGATGTAATCTACTACACTAGTGCCCCCCCCCCCGTGTGGGAAGCAAGTAAAACCACCTGAGGAGGGCCATAGGTCAAGCCCGTTGTAGATGATGAGATCATGCATCCTGCCCAGATCAAGGAGCGTGTGTCCATATGGTGTAACAGGTGTCGGTCCGATGAGGTCTTGGTCATACCTGCTCCGTCTAGGTTCATGTCTGGTAGCATGATAGAGTTGCTCGGAAGTCCAGGAGTGGTGCCTGGCGTGTGCTCGTCCTGGCATTGAAGTCCCCAACAAGGAGAACTTCACTTTGGGCTGAAAGGTCTGGGATATCGTGATGTAAGGGTGCATATGGCAATGTCTCACCCTCCTCTCGTGCCACTCTGGCGAAGTGGGATGTGTCTGGCGGGAAGTAGCATATTGCTATGAAAAGGTTACGGGTGTCTGTGCGTCGTATCCGGATCCACATGAATCGGGAGTGTACGTCCTTCTCTCAATGGAGATGGCTCCAGCAAGGGAAGACCTGTACAATACTGCGACCCTGCTTGATCCTCGGACGACTCCTGTATCCCTCGTCTCATCCTTGAAGGCTGACTCCCATGTGTAGCCACTGACTATCGGTAGTGGATGCTCTAGGCTCTGGTGTGTCTCTGTGTAAAAGACTATGTCTCGTCCTGTATAAGACTCCGAGAAGTTCCCTGGGTCTGACCATAAGGTGCCATTACAGTTCCAAATGGTGCAGTCTAGGGTCTCGAAAACCTGAGTCTCATAGGCCCCGTATCCCTAGGGGGTACGGGTGGGAGCACGACAGGTGCCGGTCAACAACCTACCATCTCGGACCACGGCCGATTCCCCTCCTTGCGAGAAACATCCCGCTGCTGTAGAAGAACTCATCGCTCCTCAATCTATAGTGGTGTCAAATCCTCGTCCATGGACAGGGTGGGATGCTCTCGTAGAGCGGCTCGGCGTCGGAGTGTCGCTAGTCGAGCATGTGAATCTTTGAAGCGAATGACTAGGGGCTGCTCTCGGTTGGGATCTCTCCCAACACGCCATGCTCCCTCTATGCCATGGTCGGGGACCCCCATGGTGGTGGTCACAAAGGTGATCGCCTCCTCCATGGGCGCTGTAGTGGTGCTAGTGTTGTCTCGCTCGATCCCTCATATCTGGATGTTGAGGGCCTTCGAAGCCCTCTGCTATTGCTCCTGTATGGCGGCTGAAACGGTTGCCTTTGCGGGCTCCCGTTTCGCCACGTCCATCTAGTCGTCTCTGCTATAGTCGACTGTATCATGGCTATTTGTGCCTCCATCTATGTGACTGGGATCCCTCCAGGCGCTGCTCTGAGGGTCCCGAGCTCCTCTCGAAGTTGTGTGATGTCGTGTCTGAGTCCTTGGATAAGGGTGCCCTGCTCGTGTATAATGCGGGCCTGCTCCTGGGTGTAATGTGTCAGCTCTACTTGACGGGCCCGGATGGTGTGTATCTTAGCCAATAGGGAGTCCCAAGCATCTGGTGGGGGCCTAAGATGTCCTGGTCCAGGTGGGAACTGGATCTCGAGAGGGGTTGGAATGAAGGTGGGCTGTTGAGGTTGTACTAAGGGTGGGGACAGCATGATCTGGGCGGGGGAGTGGTATGTAGGAGTAGCGAGGCTGGTCGAGGTGATGAAGGGTGGCTGACTGAGAGATAGAGGTGATATGAGGGGAAAGTACTATGGAGCCGTGGCCGGTGGGGCCAGTGTTGAGGCTATTGGAGAGGAGACCTGTGATGATGATGCAGGAGAGGGGGAGGAGAGAGGTGGCATAGATGATGAGGTGGATGATGGTGGTGAAATAGTGGTGGTAACCATAGAGGTCGAGGATGTGGGTCGGAGTATGGTCTCGTCATCAGACCTTAGTATCTCAAGGATAGGAGAGTCTCACATTCAGTGAGGATCACCATCAGACAGTTGTGAGTCTCGTCACATCAGTTGAGGATTGAGGCAGGGAGAGCTGCAAGCATACCCAGAGAGCAGAAAATCTACAGACTATGCCTAATGAGGGAGGTTGAGACAGAGGAACACTTTCTATGTGTCTGCTAGAGCGATATCATTGTCTCTTTTAGGAGGGGCTTGGCTTTGGTCCGCTTACACGGCTGATTCATTTTCCCAACCAAGTTTGTGTTGGGCTCTATCTAATTGAGATGCGACGACACATGTATATACTGATGCGACAGACCAGAGAGTAGAGGCAAAGCCATAGGTCACCGAGATCGACCGAGCACAGACACGTGTCACAAGCTTCTATACATTTGAGTCAGCTCTTGGGGAGGCTGAGGGAGAGAAGCTTAACGAGATGAGAGCATCATGGATTAGCAGTGAGAGTCACCGCCACGATGCTACCAAGCGAGAAGCGAGCACTCCACATGGCACGGAGAGTGACCAGAGCACATGATCAAGGTCGGGTCTATTTCAGCCCTCCTCAAAGGAGACCGCCAGAGATGAGCCGTCACCCTTGACATGGCCCATCGGATACAGAGATTGAGGAGACCACACGCTCTGACACCTCGAGAGACAACTCGACAGACACAAATACAAGAGCTCCTCACATCCCATCAGAGAACCACCATGGCAATTGGATATGTGGAGCCTATATGTGTTACTGGAGCGTTAGCTCTGAACACCTGATACTATTTTGCTATTTGCCATTTTGCTCACTAGTTTAGCACTTAGCTTTCAGCAAGGGCCTTAGTGAGCCCTTTGCTTCAGCTCATAGCGGCTTGTATCAGTTACTTTTGATTTTGTACCTTTGTCTCATAGGCTAGCAAGGCCTCGCTACCCCCTCGTTACCTCCCCACTACCCCTCGCTACCCCCCCGCTACCCCTCGCTACCCCCCTGCTATCCCCTCTACTACCCCCGCTACCCCCTTGCTACCCCCTCCGCTACTCCTCTGCTACCCGCTCGTTACCCCCCCCCCCCCGCTACCCCTCTGCCACCCCCTCCGCTACCCCCGCTACCCCTCTACTACCCCCTCCGCTACCCCCTCCGCTACCCCTCCACTACTTCCTCGCTGCTACCCCTCGCTACCCATCTGTACCCCCTCGCTACCCCTCCGCTACCCCCCTGCTACCCCCCGCTCAGCCCCCCCCCCCCCCCCCCAAAACCCTCTCGCTTTTGCTTTTTCTTTTTTTTAAAACCCCGCTCGCAGCTTTGACCTTTTTTCTTTTTTTTTAATGTCTTCTTCTTCTTCTTCTTCTTCTTCTTCTTCAACAGTTGCAATCCCTTCTTTGCCTGCTGCTGGCAGCTGCCTCTCCCATAATGAAGGGAACAGGGGGATGAGGACAGGAGACTAGGCGGGAGACCCTTCGCTCCAAATTTGCATACGCGTGGAGATGGGGAAGGGGAATGGTGACAAGGCGAAAACACAAAAGCAACTCAATCTGGAGGACTTCAACAAACGCAGCAACCGGAGCAGTTTGACAATGGACAGCACCGCGGCCCAGAAGAAAGGGGCCCACCCAAAGCCCATGCCGCCTCAGGAAGTGGTCATGGTAGAAGTGGATCTTGGTGGGGAACTCTTGGTGTCCCCCCAAAGCTTGATACGTATGGAGCTGGAGGAGGTTCAACCGTATGATGCGGTTGACCTCATCTCGTGGGATCACACCTCGAGTGGTGCATTTATGCTAAACTGAAAGGGGGTAAGTTTGTCCATCTGAATGCGGTGGCTACCAAACCATGTGGATACCCATGCGTACCATGCTGTATCAACATCGCTCTCTGCCAGCTGCCTGGAAGACTCCAATGCTAGCCTCGATAATCTCCACTGGGGTAAGGCCCAGACTCTGTGGAGGAATGTCACTGTTTGAATGATGGCATCAATCACTCCAAAGGTGCTCTCAACCCAATCTGATAGACCACCCGAGACATGTACTCTCCCTCTGACGGACTCATATAGACTCATCAGCCCCCTAATCATGATCTCTGGGAGGTGCAACTCTTGTAACCTCTTGATCAAGCAAGAACGTGGGACAATATCAAATGCCTTACAAAAGTCTACGAAGCAAGTGTATACTTTCTGGTGCCTCGACTTTGCCTCCTCAATGATATCACCTTGATGTGGTCCAAGGTGGAGTGCTGTCTCCGAAAACTTCCCTGTCCAAGAGCTCCCTACCCGTGACCCTTTGTGTGGCTGCTGATCTCTCTCTCTAGTACCGACCCATATATCTTAGCCAAAGTGTGGCCAATCATGAGAGTACGGTAATTCCCAATATCCATGGGGTCACCTGCCTTGTGTACCGGTACTATGGTGGCAGTGCTCTAGGTAGCCAGGAAGCCATGGCATACATCATGATTGAATAGCTGCGCTAAGACTAGGGTCAAGACCTCTTGCCCATGTGCAAAGTGCTCAGTGCATAGCCCCTCATGATCTGGTGATCTCCGGTTATGAAGCCGGAGAAGGGCAGCCTATACATTTTGTGCAGTAAATGGGTGGCACATAGTGGGCTTGGGCATAGAGGTCATATCAGGTGGTGTCTGACCTGGGACATCATAGAGGGAGCATGCATTTGTGTGCCAAACATCTAGATTTGTGATAAGGATGGGCGGCTTTCCCTCCGATAGGAGCCCCTAACCCGTAGTAGGATCCCCACACCATTGGTGGGACTATGGATCTATCTCTTTTGTATTGTGTCCATAGCTTTGGACGGAAATATATTATTTTGGTGGTTTCTCTATCTGGCTGGCTCATTGTCTATTGATGAGTCTGCACATCTATTCTATGCACATAAGTTTAAGAAGTTTGTGATTCCACACCCCACACCACACTGTGTGAGCTCCTGGGCAATTCTACCAGTCTTCCGCTGTGCGTACCCTCTGTTGGGTCATTTCTAACATGGAATCAGAGCCCAAGTAGGAGGCTCATAGGTGTGGGAGCCTGAAGGTAGGGACCTTGCCGAAGGATGACCGTGATTCAGAAGCTCTTGGGAATCGACTTCCACGACTGGAGGACATTGCCCTTGCGAGAAGGAGGTGACTCAGGTTTAGTTAGGTGCATTCAGAGTTCTGGTCTACTGAAGATTGAGTGTGGTTGACTTTGCTGTGTGGTTTAGCAGCAGAGATATTGACCTCTACAGCCTCTTCAGCCCCTATTGTCAAGCCTCTTACCAGGACATTTAATGCTTTGCTAGCCTTCGTTTTCTCTTCTTCAAGAGTTTCTGAAATTAATTTCTTCTTAGGAGCCGTTGCTCCCTTTTTAACCACAGCTGTCCATTCAAGCATCTCTTCTTTCCTTTTAGTGAGCTGTTGTGTAATTTCAGCATGTTTGCCATTCATTGTAGCCTCCTTGGCAGCCATGTCCCTCTTGAGGGTTGCATTTTCTCCTTGTGAGGTCCCTTGCATATCTCTCATTTGCTGTAGTTCAGTCCCTAGTGCATGTATCTTGTCATTGAGGCTGGTTCTTTCGGTTGCCCATCGTACTTTCTCTTTCTCTCACTCTTCATGCTTTGCCTTTTCTTTCCTCCATTCCTCCTGTATTTTTCCTCCTCCTTGAATTCATTAAGTGTCTTGTCCACATGAGCCTTCTCAGCCATTAGAGCCACATTTAAGGCTTCCAAACTATCAGTCCTCTCAATAAGTGCAAGGCATATTTTGTTGAGGCAGGCCAATACATCTTTTGTTGTTTTGTGAGCTGTCCCTGACGATGAGAGGGCTGCCACGGCATTATTCAGAGCTTGTTTGCCCCATGTGTCTTCTATGAATCCTTGTGTAGGCATTATGAAATCTCTGTAATTTCAAGAAAGCATCAAGATTTTTTACCCCTTTGTTGATCTATGCTGATGGCTGTTCTGTGTTTGCAGGTACGGTCAGTTGGAGAGGCATGTAGCAGATTCGGGGGAGTGTGTCAAGGGTAGGTCGGTGTTGAGGTAGTCGTGGGAGGCAGTGTGCCTAATCGCGCACTGTTGTGGAGCAAGCGGGGGCAGCCAAGGCCCCCAAGAGAGCCCTAGAGGGCTGTGGGGGCTGCTCCTAGCAGTCAAGGGGGCTGCAGGGTTGTCGCCCAGCCCAAGGCAGCTCCACGCCAAGGCGCAGCAGCACCAACAACATGGTGGGGCTGCAGCGCACAACCAGCAGCAGGGGGGCGCACAAAAGACGCGCAACCAGCAGCAGGGGGGGCACAAATTTCATGCCATGCGGGAGCAGGGAGGTGTGCTCCACGCGGGAGGGGGGCACCAGCAGCCAGTTGATCGAGGCGAGAGAGAGAGAGAGAGAGAGAGAGAGAGAGAGAGAGAGAGAGAGAGTTTATTAAAGTCTTCGGAAAACCGATGGGTCTATGAGACTATGAAAAACTTGGTACAAACGAGCTATGGTTGTGGAGCTACTAAACGAGCATCCACACCAATGCAAAATGCAAAAAATGCAGAATGGCACTAAGTCCTAAGTACAGCAGTCATGTTGATGGTCAACAATATATCAATCTCAGCATCATCATCATTAGCAGCAGGACATCAGGGTGGATGAGGCAATGGAGGCATGAAGTCGCCAATAGAGTGCTGTTGGCCTCTCAAAGGTGCAGTCTTGGCACGTCTCTTGGTCGTGGCTCCGCGTCTAACCAGAGCTACTGTGACCCCCGTCGGTCAGGCTCTGACTCTAAACAAGGAGGGGATGTCCCCAAGTGTGATCTGTGTGTCAACCCTCTGTCTAAGCTGTGAGGTCATAGGCTCTGGGCCACAGTCATGTCGAGGCCTCATCTCCTGGGGGTCCATGTGATCTGGTTGGAAGAACTCCGTGATAGAGCTTTGAGAGGGATCAACCGAGGAAGAAGTATGCTCCTGTCTCTGTGCTCGGAGTATCCTCTTGCGGTGTCTACGTACCTCATGAAGGAAACCTGCCAAACACCGCTGGTCTAGGTAGGAGAGGAAACGAGCCCAAATCCCATAGTTATCTTTGAAGAGGCAGTAGAAATGCCCTCGGATCTCATAGTAAATAGGACACCTGAAGATGAAATGCTCCTCTGTCTCAACCTCGTGCATGTCACACAGTGTGCATATGCGCCTCTCCTTGGGTAGTCGCTCTGCTCTGCCGCTCTTGATACGAAGTCTATGTGAAGAGACCTGGAACTGCCCAAGAGAGATCCTCAGCGAGTGGGGTAGGTGAATCTACATGTATCGTGGTGGGTCAATGAAACCCTCCGCTGTGATATGTAAGAAGTGATCTCTGTAGAAGCTAAGCTTCACTGGGAGTTCACTCGGTCCCAACTAGGTCCAAAATGTGTGTTGCTGTAGTAGGTCAAGGTGTCTATGGAGCCCCTCTGAGAGAGAGAGAGAGAAAGAAAAAAAAAGATATATTAACGTCCATGGGAGACCTCAAAGTGCACAGAAAAGCGAACTCATACAAGCCTCAGTGGGCTGAAGCAAAGGGTAAGCTACGACTCTTGCTGAGTATTAGTCTATGCTAACAGAATCATAATCATAATCATAGACAAAAAAAAGTCAACTACGGCTGTAGAGTGGGCCATATCAATCAATCTATCCAGGCGTTGGGATGAAACCGAAGCCTGGGTGATGGCTCTCTGGTGGGCTGCAAAGATGTCTTGTATCTGCGTCTGTTGAGCTGTCTCGCGCTGCGGTGGGGGACGTGGTCTCCTCGCTCTCTGGACTCTCTGGGCTAATAGGTCGGACCTCAATAGAGTGTACTCTGGGGCTTCTCTGTCGCACATGTGGCTTCTGCGCCCCTCTCTCAGTGGTTCTGTGCTGGCTGCTCATCTAGATTGCTCTTATATCGGCTAGCTCCTCTTCCTCCACTCCACTGTGCCCGGGGGCTGACTCAAATGTATAGAAGTCTGTGACGTGCCGCTGTGCCTGATCACCCTCTATGTCCTGTAGTGGTCTGACCATCCCCTTTTGCTCTCTGATTTGTAGAGAGAGAGAGAAAGAAAGAAAGAAAGAAATTTTATTAAAGGTCCACGGAAGGCCATACATGGCCTATGGGACACAAAATCATCCGAAAGGAAAATACATCATCAACGATGCGCCAACTAGGTGGCCTCATCGTAATACCGCTAAGATGCCAAAAATGGCTACAAAAATCCTGGATACAAAATGAAATGAAATAGAGTACCAAAAATGCCTAGATACAAAATGTAAAATATGAAATATGAGGAACATCGTCTTCCCTAAGGGGTCTGTGATCCAAAGAAATGATGGAAGTCATGGCCATCGACCATGCCTCCTGCCATGAGTGTGAAGATCTGGGCAAGTGTCAAATGGGCTGCTGGCGGTGCCAAGTCTCCATGGAGCAATCTCCTCCAAAAATCTGCCATCATCCTCCGTCGTCTAGAAATAAAGCGACGGGTACGGCCTCTGTGTAAGATCATCCTGCGGTGCTGCCGGATCATGTCATATGTACATCCTCGGGGTGGAACCATCGGTGCTCTCTGGCAAGATGGGCTATCTCTGTGCTCATGGTCCTGCGCCTCGTCCTGCTCCTCATGAATAACTAGGTCTCTGGCAGGGATGCGACGGTGCTCTCTGAGGAATCTCTCTCTGTATCTGGTGATCTCGTTGATGAACAACGCTAAGCAATACTGATCCTCATACTCCATAATCCGAGAGAGAGGTCCAAATCCGTGCCCAAATAAACAGTGAAATCTGCCACGGATCTCATAATATAAAGGGCATCTGCAAACAAAGTGCTCCTCAGTCTCCACCTCCCCCATAGTGCAACAAGGGCATATCCTAGTCTCTCGCCTGGGTCTATGTCCGGTAGCTGTACGACGCATCCTGCCGGCCTCAACGTCTAATCTGTGGGAAGATACCCTGAGCTGGCCCAAGGCAATTCTGAGTGAGTGCGACATATGAATGCCGATATATCCTGGGGATATGATGAAGCCATCCTCTGAAATCTTGAGAAAATGGTCACGATATGTGGCCATCTTCGTAGGAAGCTCCGTGGGATGAACCCAAGTGCGAAACGTGTGTAGCTGCAACAAATCTGCCCTGATAACCTGGCTGAGCTCATGTCGAGTGAGAGGGAGGCGAGGGGCATCTATGCTGTATCGAAATGGTGGCAGCCTATCCATATCCAAGCCCAGCGAGGTGAGCCATTTGGAGAGTGTGTGGTACCAACAAAAAGTATGACCTCTCTCCGCTAACATCTGCGAGGATGTCAGTGCTAGCCACGGTAATCGTGCTCTGCCTGCTGCTGAGTCTCCGAGCGCCCTGATCCTATGCAAGTATGTAACTGACTGAAATGCTGCATCTAGCGCTAGGGGTGTAGCTCCGAACTCTGCGAACGTAATCTGATGCGGTACTGTGGGCTTCGCTCTGATCAATCTGGAGAACATGATGATCTGTAACCTCTCTACTCGTCTCCAATCTGCAACACTGAGATCTCCTGCCCAAAAGGGGCTAGCATACATGACTGCAGGTCTCACCAGCGTATCGAAAAGTAAGGACTTCGTGTCGGGATGCTGAAAATGTGACTGTGCACACTGCCTCTCGAGAAGAGCCAAGGCGGCATGCCCTCTACTGATCCTATCTCGTGCTGCATGCGTCATGGTGAAGACTGGACCTCTAAATGTGGCACCCAAATATGTATACTCCCTGACTAGCTCCACCTCCTGCCCATCAAATGTGAAAGAGAACTCGCCTCTCCTATAAACCTGGTATGACGTGTTGAAGACCATGACTTTGGTCTTCCCAAGGTTTACAGACAACCCTCTGTCCTGACAAAAGCTGTGGAGTGCATGGAGATGTGCCTGTAAACCCTGCTGGGAGGAAGAAATAAGAACCACGTCATCTGCATAGAGGAGAATCGGTATCGTGGATCCTGCCAGTAAAGAACCTGTACCACCCATCGTCTGTATGTACATCTCTAACTCATCGATATAGAGACCGAAGAGTGTCGGAGACAAAGGACACCCCTGCTTCACCCCTATCGTACTGCGTACTTTCCCCGACAGCCCCGCCCGTGTCCTGACTCTACCTGTGACTCTCTCATACAAGGCCATGATCGCCCATTGAATCTCCCCATTGAATCCCAAGTCACGAAGTCGCTGGAAGAGTCTGAAACGCGGCACAGTGTCAAATGCCTTTCTGAAGTCCACGAAGCAACAATAGAGCCGTTGCTTACGTGACTTCGCCTCCTCAATCAAAGCCCTGAGTGTGAAGATATGATCTAGAGTCGAGTGCTCTGCACGAAATCCTGCCTGCCCTCTAGCTCTCATGCCTGTCGCCTCGGCATGGTCATTTATATGTCCTTCTAGAATGGTCACATAAATCTTGGCCATGACATGGCCAATCATAATGGTCCTGTAGTTCGACGCCTCCAAAGGATCCCCCGACTTGTGTATACTATAGTATTTTTCTAGCCAACTAGGTGGAAGACCTGTACAAATGGACTCGTTAAAAAGACGGGAGAGGACTGTAGCTAAGGCATCAATCCCATGGATTACATACTCCGTTTGCAATCCATCATGGTCCTTAGCTCTCCCAGTCTTCAAACGATGAGCTGCTGCTCGGACACTATTGGATGAGAATAAGGCAGAGGAGGTGGGTCTAGGCACATGGGATAAGTCGATCTGTGCCTGGTCTGGAATATCATATAAAGTGGAAGTATAGGCAAGCCAAACCTGCGGGTCTGTAAGAGGAGTTTGAGATTTCAAGCGAAGGAATTTCTTCCAGAATTCCTTGGAATCACAACTGAAAAGTAAACTTCTCAGCTCCTCCTCATTCCGGGCTAGAAAGAGAGAGAGAGAGAGAAAGAGAGAGCACAGCATGAGGGAGGCGGGGGGGGGGGAGAGAGAGAGAGAGAGAGAGCTTCACATTTGCATTTTCTTTCACATTTTGGGAGGGACATAGATTGGAGATTTTCATTAGTATGTACTTGTCTTCAATTCTTTGTAGTCCTGACTATATTTTTTCTCAAAGGATGTGTACAACCGCACAGCAGCATCGATAATAAGAGGTGTTGTACAAGGTTTAAATGCTACAATTTTTGCTTATGGGGCAACCGGGAGGTATGTGAACCCTTACATTCACTATGAAGCATTTTCTTGAATCTTCTTTTTGGGGTCATTCTGAAATTGCTATCATTATTTTCTTCAAACATGCGGTAGGCAATTTATTTCTAGGCCATTGCCTTGATTTCAAAATATAAGCAGTCCTATTTATCATTTGTGATTGTGATCTCCAAGTGGAAAGACATATACAATGGCGGGAACGTCAGATGATCCGGGTCTTATGGTTCTCACTTTGCAAGACATCTTCCATCTGGTTTCCAAGGAAGAAATGGAGCATGATTTTGAGGTTACATGCTCGTACTTGGAAGTTTACAACGAGGTACATATACTGTGAATTGTCAAGAGTTTGAGTTTTCAAAATTGTTGAAGTTATTCCATCTTATTTATCATTAATCTGCTTTGCAGGTTATATATGATTTATTGGAGAAATCATCAGGACATTTAGAGTTACGAGAAGATCCTGACCAAGGGATCATTTTGCCAGGCTTGAAACGTATTCAAGTAAGCTCTGACAATTTACCTTAATGTTTAGACACACATTACTGTATCATTATGAAGCTGAAGACGATTGTGCTTTTATCATCTCATCTACTATATTTTTATGGAGCTGCAAGAGATTGTTGTTTGATGGCTTCTATATACATTTCACAGATTACTAAGTTGCTTATAATCAGACATTTTCAACATATGACTCTTATTGTGCAATGTTTATGGAGTGTCACTCATGCATTCTAATACATGCTGCAGCTTAGGTATTCAACAGTACTGCTTGCTGTTTTATAATTGATCAAGGGACTTCAAGTGTAATTTGCGTCATTGTTGTTATTACATGTTCTTCATAAGGAACATGCGGTGTCAGGCAGCTGTGCTTTGGCCTGCAACCTCAATGACACCTTTTTAGGACTTGTATGAAACACAAGGAGGCATCCATCCAGCTGATTCTATGACATTCGTCTCATTTTCGATGTAACAGGTACACAGCTGTGTTGTTACGACCACTATCATGCTTCATGATTAACAGTAGATGTTAAAATTGTAGCAGGGAGTAGTAAACTTATGTGTCCATACTCAAATACTACGATTCACTCTGGAGGCAACCTCAACACACAATAAGAGAATCTGTATGATTATTGTGAGACAAAAATCTAAGTCTTTATATTTCAGCTACAAAGTAGCACATCACCAAAAGCAAAATGGTAAGGTTGCCATTCTTTAGTGGAAATATTAAATGGGGAGGATGATAATATTGCCCTAGAAATTGTTGGATATAGTGAATGCTGAACACATAAACAATCGTATCGAACAAGTGTGTGTTATGGAGAGAGAGATCAACAGGAGGAGGATAATCCTAATACTGACCCTAGGGAGAAAAACCTCTTATTTAGAGGGGAAAGTTCCCCAAGGGTAGGTTCACACCATAGTAATTATAATCTAACAGATCCCCCTTGTAGTGTGAACATGTGCATAGAAATGGACCAATCACCAGAAGGAAATAAGCTCAAACCTTTGCGGAAAGCTTCAAACTTTACTCTGGGAGTGCCTTGGTGAAAAGATCTGCTACGTTTTGGTGTGTAGGACAATAGATCGAGCTGATCTCTCCTATGGGCAATCTCTCTCTAGCATAATGATAATGTACCTGGGTTTCAAGTGGGCATGAAACACAGGATCCCAATGCCTACTGCAATAGCACGCTGAGTGTTGGTGAGAATAGGAGTACGTGGTTGCATAAAGCCATGAAGGTCGGCCATCAATCTCCTGAGCCATACACACCAGCTGTAGCTGTGAAGTCTGCTCTGTACTCAGTTACACATGAAGAATTGGCTACAGTGGGTTGTTTCTTGCTCAACCAAGATATGCATGAGCTACCAAGACAGAAACACTTCCCATTGGGGGACTATCTAGTATCATAGTTATTAGTCCAATCTATCATTGAATGCAATAGCATGCTGAGTGTCAGTGAGAATAGGAGTACGTGGTTGCATAAAGCCATGAAGGTCGGCCATCAATCTCCTGAGCTATACACACCAGCTGTAGCTGTCAAGTCTCCCATGTACTCAGTTTCACATGAAGAAGTGGCTACAGTGGGCGTTTCTTGCTCAACCAAGATATGCATGAACTACCAAGAAAGAAACAGCTCCCACTGGTGGACTATCTAGTATCATAGCCATTAGTCCAATGTAAATCATTGAATGCAAGAAACTGAAAGTCACACCCCCTAGCATAGAACAATCCAAGATGCTGGGTGCCTTTCAAGTATCTGAAAATGCGTTTTTCTGAATTCTAGTGAATGGGCTTCGAACTATGCAGATAGCTGCTCACTTGTGACTTCTCACACTGAATGTTAAGACGTCTGTTGCATAGGTGAATCAGGCTGCCAACAGCCTGTGGCTGTAAAGAGTGGCACTACTGCAATACATGGAGAGCTTTTTTTTTTGCAAAGAAAGGAACCTTCTATTAATGCTTGAAAGACTCCACACCAAACAGCAGCTCCGAAGGTGCTGAGTATGGGAAAAACTGGAAAAGGATGAAAGAAGAAAAAACCGGCCTGTTCCAGAGAAACCCAACTCACTGCTAGGGGATCTCTGGTACAAGGGGCCTAACAGCCAGGTGGGGGGACTATACAACCAGCAAATCCCTCACGGAGTGAATATGTAAAAAAATCCTGCAGGCCAAGCCTTGTAGAAACGAGCACGCCTAGCAACAGTTGCCCTAGAGCTTGGGGTCCCACGCTCCTAGGTGGAGTGGAGGGTGTAGATGATATCCTGCTAGATGACAACCAAGGTAGCGGAGGGTGGAACTGGATGCTCACCCATCACCAGACTGCAGCAAGCAACCCAAATGTTCCACACCGTGATATTGGCTACTACCTCCCATGCGCTGTCCTCCGGAGGAGAATGAGGAGCGAGGCTATCAGGAGGGACCGCCTGATGGAGCTCTATCCTCTGAATGCTTTGACCCTATATCCGGTATGCTAGGGAGACCTCATCAATCTGGAACGCGTGCCCTCCCTCAGTCAACTAGGCCACCATCCCAGCCATCCTTGCCAGGACACTTCTGGGTCGGGAGAGCCTTGAGGGCTTCCCAAAGCTCCTCATCCGTGAAAGGCTCCTCTAGAATCTTGCACAAATCCCGCGAGACTACCGCTGGAACGTGGTCCCAAACTAAGTCACGGGCCACAAGACAAGCTGGAGTCATCCTGTCCGTTTGAAAGAGCTGTCACAGGACCATATCCTCGAGTGGCCGGCAACACTCTATCGTCGATGTCCTGCCTCTAGTGTCTCATCCAACTCTCATGTCCTGATGAGGATGATGATGATGATGTGACTCATTTGTAGTTCGATCACCAACATGACTATGTTGGCTTAGAACTATCATTCTGCATTATTTTTACATTGTGCATTGGTGTGGATGCTCGTTTAGTAGCTCCACCCTCACAGCTTGATTGTACCAGGGTTTCACAGTCTCATAGACCCATGGGTCTTCCAAAGAATTTAATAAACGTTCTTTCTTTATTTCTTTCTACAATGCATGTGGCTGGAGCTTATCACTACTGCTCTAGATTGCTGCTATTGCCCAACTAGTTTAATGTCTTGGGGAGGTAGGGGCAGCTGTTGTCAAATCTCTACTATGGACTGTTGCACCTCCGCTCGTAGCAAGGCATATTCGGGAGTTCATGACGGGGCTGTTCTACTATTGGGGAATGATCTGACATCGTTGTCCTAGCTAAGATACATGTGGCTCCTCCTTTGTGCATTTCATCATCCCCAACATAAAATCTATTAGAATGCTCGAGTAAGCCGTCATGCTACCTATGGTTGAAAGAGTGGGACTTTGGAGAACTCTACCTCTCGCCATGGACCTCCACCAATAATCACGAAGATAAGTTGCTCCCAGATACAATGCTCTTAGGAGGCATCTTGGGTATAGCGCTCTAAGGGGGGGCATCTCTGCTTGTCCTCCTCAAACTCTAGATTGTTGACGTCTCCTCCAACAATCCATAATTCTATGTTCAGGGAGGTACTCTTTGAGTTGTCTTCAAAAAGATGGCCTCTGTTACACAAATAATGTTCAAAATCCCAATCTTGGATTCTCCCATCCTCCAGCCAATCTAGACCATTTGTTCACCGATGAGCTCACCCCGATCAAAAACGTCAGTGGCCTAGGATTAGGAAATTGAGGTGCATATCCCCCCACTCTTCTACTGCTAGGGACTGATCTCCATCCCTCTCCTGGGAGAAGGCGATGCCATCATCTACTAATGTGAAAAAATGTGCTCTAAATCATGAGAATGTTAGTAGAACGACCCACCAAATCTCGTTGCAACTCGTGGCAAAGGATGAGCTAGTGCGGCTGCTGTTGACGTGCTCGATTATGAAGGCCTTGCACATGCCAACTCACCATGGTCCAGTTCATGTGGAGGAGGTTGGGGTTAGGGGCAAACAAGGCCCTCCTATGAGTGGAAACTTGTGTGACGATTGTGGAATTTGTGACTTCGGTGGGGGTTTGGATGGGGAGTAGTCCATATATGTGCGAAGGCACGCCAAAGGCATGAATGGCTAGGAAGGACCGAGGGACCACTTCATTAGGAAGGAGGTCTCCACTCCTAGTCGGCTGGTTTATTGGTGTAGCACCTAGTGTGACATGTTGAAGCTAAATCTCCGGCCCAAGGAGATCACAGCTACTGCAAGGCGTAGGCCATGTCTACCTCGCAAGAAGGCCGGCTGAAAATTGGCCGTGGCAGATCCACAACCCCCTTTCTTGGTAACCTAGCCACTTGTACATCATGTGGAACCTCTGCTCCCGCATCATAAGATCAAAGGGAAGGGGGCTCCACTTCTCCTCTCTTGTGGATGCAAAGGTGAAACCCCAAAAGGGATGGGAGGGGCTACCAATGGCTCCAATGGAGCCCCCCTTTCGGGGCTGCAGGATCATGATTGACATCTCCATTGCCAGGTGGTAATCATTCATGATATTGAGATAGTTCTAGGGCCCAAGCCTCTAGAACTTGCTCGGAGGGGCTGTCCTGGATGGGGATTCGGTCTCGGTGTCTAAGAGAAAGGGGAGGATGCCTCTGTTGGCTCCATAGAAGCTATGTTCTGAATCACGAAGGGGCTAGGCTGGGAGTGAGAGAAAGAGGTTAAAGCTGTGCCCATGCGAAAGATTTAGGCACAGAGGGGTACTGGGAGACTGGGTAGGCTGGGCTGTCAGAGGGAGTAGGAGACTTTGCTGAAGTAGTGGGGGGTTGAGGGGGGAGGTCTGCGGGTGGAGGCATTGGGGAGACAGAATGGTGAGGGTGATCACGGATTCCGCTATGGCGGCAGGGGGGGGGTTCCCCTTTATTGCAAGTGAGGTGAATGAGAGAGCCCCGTGATCCTTATGTTAAAGGCTTCTTGCACATGGGCTTTAGTGTTTGGCCTCTTCTTCTCACCGGAGTCGTCATATGACATCATAGTTGACAAGCATGAGCGGCAAGGACATTTCAAGCAAGAAACTTCAGGGGCCACTGTTGGTACCATATGGCTTATCCTTTGCTGCTAGGATTGGGGGATCAAGTTTAGCCTTGGAAGTGGTTCTTTAGTGAAGCTAGCCTTTATGGGCTTAGTTTGCATTTTAATCATTTATATGACAAGAAGCAGATAAGGATTCACCAATTAAGAAGAAAGAGGACGTGACCTTAAAAGACACAATGAACAGATATCCTATGAATGAATGGATATGCTAAAATACACAATGAACAGATACGCTATGATGAAAGGATGCATTACATGCAGCAATAATACAAAAGGTACCTCCTTGCAGAATATACCAATATGCAAAGTTTAGGGGCACAAGCAAAAAGTTAGGGTTGAGAGATTAGGGCTTGCATGTGCAAAGAACCATAAAATTGCAGTAAGAGTGCTGCTGCTGGCTCCCATGGCTAATGCTCCACATCAGTGTGCAAAGCTTAAGATGTGTTTTAGAATTTTGAAATTTGGTTTGTTTGCGGTCAGAAAAATTTCTGCACTTACACATGTGTATGCTGAACAATTGTACATTGTACGAGATTGCAGTAAAAAGTGCTGCTGCCTGCTTCCATGTCTAACTCACACATGTGTGCAAAGTTCAAGATGGTGTTTTTAATTCTTTAAAATTTGGCTGCAACTAAGTATGTGTGCTCCATGAGTTTGGTTTGTAACAGCGTTTTTTTGCCTTCTTTTCATGTCCTAATATGCACACAACAATTTCAGGAGTACTTGCATATCTCACATGGAAAAATTACAGCAAGAAGTAAAATACAACTTATCTGCTAGCTCGTTGGGCTTGCCTAACCCTGGTTAGGAAGACTTCGCTTCGGCCAAGATGGTTAACCACGGTTAACCAAAGAACCAAACTTCTAACTTCGGTCAGAGAGTGTTGACTTTGGTCAATGGGACTTGGCTTACGCCAAGAGGGTTAACTTAAGTTAACCAAGATGTCCCAACCTCGGTTGGAGAGACTTGTCCATAATTAAGGCGCTTCAATTGATGGTCTAGCCCCTTAACTACGACCAAGAGGGTTGACCTCGATCGACCAAAGAATTTGTTATATTTTATGTGCACATGTTTGCTTGGTGGGGACGCCCACAAAGACAAGGATTAGTCTAGAATTGATTTGCATGCAAAAGCGCTAACGAGATTAATGGGTGCCATGGTTACGTGCGCTTTGATTAATTGTTAAAGGTGTTAAGCGAGGTTTAACGTCCAAGCAATAGGAGCCTAGTAAGCATTCGGGAGACCCCATAATTTGTCCTTTGAGACATGTAATAGGAGTTAGTCTAGGATTTGGACAAGTGGCATGTTACCAAGAAAGAATGAGTTTGTGAGCTCTTTGTAAAATGATTCATGATTCATGTATGATTTTCTGTAAGCAGCCCGTGAGCTGAACTCTTGTATTCAGTTTTCATTGAATGAATAAAGACCTTCGGGGGGGTCCAGCCCGACTATTGTCCTGGGTCCTAGTGCTGTGTGAAAGCAGAGAGAGATAGAGGGTGTGACTTGAACACAAAGACATTCTGAACAGCCAGCTTGCCAGAAAAAATCGAGGCTGTTTTAGAGAGAGAGAGGTTTTGCTTGTTTTACATTGGTACCAGAGGCATGGATTTGTTGCCTTCTGAGGTGGTAGTGATTCTAAGCTCTGAAGCGATACATAGAAGCGCCAAACTAATTGGCCATCGGTTCTTTACCGATGGATTTTGATGGTGCAATGTGTCGTTGCTTTGTCTAGGTGAGGTAAAGAATCAAGATTTGCTGTAGATGTCACGCTGGTCGAGGGTATATCTTTTTGCCTGTGCAATTTAACCGAATTCGTACGGGACGTTACGCCTTAGTTGTGGGAGCTCATTGTTTCGGTGCTTCCTGGGCATAAAGTCACGTCGCGTGGGCAACAAAGGGAATCTTCAAGCGGCAGATGAAATGTTTGGGGTAGTCGAGGGTGAATTCGCTCACACGAATAGGTCCGGGAAATTCATAGAGAAGGCCATTGTAGTGTACGATCTTAACAGAACTGGCGGCCTGAATCGATTTTTTTTGAGAGCAACTATACCGTGATGCAAACCACGGGAAGAATCGATGCCTCCAGCCCCAATAAGCAAAGTGAACGATAACCTTGCAGATTGACTCAGTTGATGCCCGACGCCGCACGATCGTTGCTCTCGATCTGACCAACCAATTGATGACGTGAGCACCTCCGTCGTGTGGCCGGTGATGTTGGTTCAGCAAGGCGTCATGAAGGCGTAGAGAAGCGTATACGTAGGCGCGACTCGTGAGGCCTTCCGTTTCATTTCGGAGACACTGACACAGGCGAGATGACGTGGCGTACACGTGGCAGACATGTAGTACACATGTGAAGGCTGACGTGGCCACATGTGCATGCTGGCGTGGCACACGGGTGGACATGGCAGTCGAACCAAATCATATTGGTCCAGTTAACCAGACTGTAGTTTGGTTCACTTACTCCGGTTAGAGGCTTAGTTACAGACCAACTAGTCTGTTCACCTAACCAGACTAGAGAAAGTCACTCTGGTTAGTCTAACGAACTATTTAGCCAGTAAATTACCCCAGCCAGTTACTAGGGGGAAAAAAAAAAGAAAAAGAAAGAAAAAGGACAATTGCAGAGACAGTTTTGGCCACCAGTTTCTACCTATCTGCCAGCTATTTTCTTGTCAAAAAATCAACAGAATACACAACAAAATTAAAGATTTGTCGAAAGGGAAATGCATGCCTTTGAACAGACAAAAAGGGGAAAACAAAAGCATTCTTAGTGCTTTTTGCAGCAGCCAGAAAAGGGGTTTATACTTTTGGTTTATGCTTTAAGTTGACAGCCTGTTACTGGGGCACAAGTTGTGAATGCATTACGCCTCTTGTTGAGGTGTTTCCATTCTGAAAAAGACAGGTTGAGTGCGTTGGTTGCATATACTCTGTGAAAGAGTTGGCAAATCTTAGATAAGTTGCAGTGATGGCTTCACAGCAGGATGCCATACCCTCCCGTGAGGAGAGTGCTAGGAATGATCAAGCTATGCAAGAGCAGAGTCAAAAGATTGAGGCAAGATGCATACATTACTGGCACAGATCATGGAAGCCAGAAGGGATCTATTGTATCGTAGGCTCGTAAATCCTCATGCAGAGGAAGAGCAGCTGAGAGCTGAGAGTTTCCATTGGGGCAACTCAGAGGGTGACAGCCAAAAAGAGATCCCTGGACGCAGTTCCTGTTCTTCCTGTAGATGATGTTTCCAGGAAGAGCAAGAAACCTCGAAAGGAAGACAACAAAAAGAGGAAAGCACGTAGTCAAGAAGGGAGTACGCCTTCCAGAGTGGCCTTGGTTGGGCTGTCAAAAATGCATGTATCTTCGCATACCATGCCCGGGGTGCCTGCTTCAAGCCATAAAGGGCTTTTCTGAGCCGGCAAACCATATTTTCAAATCCTAATTGTTCAAAACCAGGTGGCTGAGTGACATAGACCTCTTCCGGAAGATCAGCATGAAGGAAGTTAGTCTTGATGTCTAGTTGATCAACCTCCCAATGCTGCTGAGATGCCATAGCAATAACACACCTAATAGTAGTAATGCGTGAGGTGGGAGCGAAGGTCTCCTCAAGTCAATGCCGTGCTGCTGTGCATATCCCTTTGCAACCAAGCGGGCTTTGAGGCGGTCAACGCTGCCATCAGCTTTCCTTTTCACCTTGTAGATCCACTTTGTGCCAATGGCATGCTTGCCTGCTGGCAAGTAACACAACTCCCAAGTGTTATTGGCATGAATGGATTCAAGCTCAGCCTTCATGGCATCCATCCATTCCTTGCTGTCAAAGGCATCCTTGTGACATAAAGGTTCCTCATTGCAAGCAGTAGCAACAAAAGCTACAGACAAATAGTTGCCATGCATCTGTTTATGTGAACCTCTAGTGCGGGCTGGCAAAGGCTCAGCTTGTTTGCTTTCCCTGAGTGCGTCCAAAAGCTGTCTCGGGACTGATTTTTGCTGTTTAATGACAGCACTCTCCTTTGCAACTGCCTGCTCAATAGCATGATCATCAACTAAAGGCATATCAGGCTGAGTAGGAACTATTGGAGGAGGATCTGCACTGGTAGAAGTGTATTGCACAACACTCTGCAATGGCTGCTTTGGATCTACGGGCAACTGAGAGAGGCAACAATGTATCAAAGACATCTGAGGAATGAGCAGCAGGCTGTTTTTTGCATTCCAGCCAAGGTAAAGGCACATTTTCAGCGAATACAACATCCCTATTGACAATGACCTTGCCCGTTGATACTATCTCTATCCCTTGCTCTCTGCGGTATAACCAATGAATATGCATTTTACAGCTTTGTCTTCAAGCTTGTGCCTCAGCTGAGATGGCACATGAGCATAAGCCAATGACCCGAAAACCCGCATATGAGAAATTTCAGGTTTGCGACTGTGCCATGCCTCATAAGGTGCGATAGTCTTCAATGCCTTTGTGGGTGCCCGATTGAGCACATAGTTGGAGCACATGACATCATCCAACCAAAACTTATTTGGCAAAGACTTTCCTTTGAGCATGCACCTGCCCATTTCCATCTCTGACCGATTTTTCCTCTCTGCCAACCCATTCTGATGTGGAGTATAAGGCATTGTACATTGATGAATAATACCCCGAGCTGCCAAACAATCAGAGAATTCAGGAGACATGTACTCTCCCCCCCTATCAGTGCATAGAGTAAGGAGCTTGTTCCCTGAGTCAATGTCTGAAGCATGGGAACACATCAGATTTGGCCTTCATGCCAGTTCCTGGTATGCACCAACTGTCCCATCCTTTGGAAATGAGAAACGGTGCATTTTGCCCAACAAGCATCCCTCACAAACATGTTTAACCGGTGCATGCATGGGTGGGAGAGCAACCACCATGTTTTGTGAATGCATTTTAACCAAGCTTCTGTAGTTGAGGTGACCCAACCTTGCATGCCATAAGTGGGAATCTGAAATTACAGATTCAGCCACCAAATTTGCCTCTATAGGAAGCTATTTGTCATAAACATCAAGATGATATAGCCCAGAAGAAAGTGACCTAGTAAGTACTATGATGTCATCATACCGGTTGTCATACACGACACATTGATAACCATCAAAGAGAACCCGAAAGCCATTCAAGGATATGGCTGCAATGGAGATGAGGCTCTTTTTGATACCTAGGACAAACAAAGCATCCATGAGCGTGATCGTATCACGTGAAACTGAAGTGACCTCTACCTGGCCGCTCCCTTTCATGGGATATGATGCCTTGTTGGCACGTGTCACTATGGCACCATGTGGAGCAGCCCCCGATGTCTAAAAGAGAGATCTACAAGAAGTGATGTGCTTAGAAGCACCACTGTCGAAGCACCAATCTGACTTAGAATCTAAGACAGACAAGGTTGTAGCATACTTCTCTGAATGGTATTGGCATGTCATTGCGAAAGCCCACTCATGGTGAGCAATGTTTGTTGCCTCATGACCATGATTTGGGGCGAAAACAGTAGTAGTGACAACAAGTCCCTTTTGCTGCTTTTTCTTTTCAGAAGCGATGCGCTTGCGACATTCAGAAATGTCATGTCTTGGCTTCCGGCAGTAATTACAACGTTTGCTGTTTTTCTTCTTTGCATCAGACAAGGTAGAATTAGATGAGTGTCCAGTAGTAGATGAGCCTCCAGAAGGCTTGGGTTTGCTGTAATTTTGCCCATTCTTTCCCTTATTTTTGTGATTAGCGACAAAAGCCTGATTTGCAATTTGAGAAGCAGCACGATTTGTGCGACTCTGCTCTTCCTGCAGGAGGGGAAACAAGCTGGTCGGAAGTATAAGTGTTGGGATTGCCCATGGCAACCAACCTCAATGTAGTAGCAAACCCCTGGTAGGACTCAGGAAGTCCATTGAGTGTCGTGGACACTACCCGAGCATCTGAAATAATTTCATCCACATTAATGAGCTGCTCTTGAAAATCCTTGATTTTTGTGATGTATGCATCCATGCTGTCCCCCCCTTCTATTTTCACAGTCTCCAATTGCCTACGTAAAAAAGCAACACGTGCCTCATTGCGAACCTGGTAAAGGTGAGCCAAGATGTCCCATGCAGCCTTTGATGTTTTGCAAGACCGAATGTGAGGAATGATGTCTCTTGACTGAAAAAGCAATGATAGAATGTGCTGGGGCATCTCTACCATCCCATCTGGCCTGTCCCGGTGTAGGAGATGTGGCTGGAGTAGTAGTAGATCCAGAGGTGGCTGTAACAGCTGTACCAGCGGTGGTAGTAGATCCAGAAGTGGCTGTAGCAGCTGCACCAGCTGTAGTAGTAGCAAAAGTGGATGCCATAGAGCAAGGTCAAAGATCCGATCCTGAGACAATACCCCAAATTTTTTTGGCAACTACCAAATGTTTCTCCATGTATGACCACATGGGATAATTGGGTTCGTCGAGCTTGTCCTCAGCTGAGCACATACCCATCCAATCGTTGCTTCCCATGGCAAAAATAAATCCCTGAAGGAAAAATGTGTGATCAAGAGTAGCCTCAAGGCTTTCATTGCAAAATGAGCTGGCTGTCCAAAAATGACAGCAAATGTCAGGCAGTGACAAACCAAAAATTGATTGCTCAAACAATGAGCTAAATGCACATGCTGTTCCCAAAAATATGACCTGCAAAACAATACCTGTCTGGTCAAAGGACCCTAGCTGTCTTGCAAAAATATCAGCCCAAAACAAGGGGCAAATGTATGCAAATGTATCCAATGATCAATTGAGCTGTAAATGTTCCAGATGGAGTTTGCATGCCTCAAATCTGACAAGACAACAAGCCCAAATCAAGGGGCAAATGCATAATATACCCAAATTGAGGTGAATAAAGAAAATGTCACTGCAATGGACAGCAAATCTAGCAAAAGCCCCAAAATCTGAGAGAGCAAATATGCCAAAAAGAGGGCAAATTGGGAAAAGCTCCAAATTGTGCTGCAAGTTGCAAATGTGATTCCAATTCCAAGACAATGTCAATGTTCCTGCATGTCAATGTCTACCAAATGCCTAAAATTGGTTGTACCAAGCCTATGTCACTGCAAATTTCAACAAAATTGACAGAACCCCCAATTTTTGGAAGGGCAAAGATATCAAATTTGGGGCAAATGACCAAAAGCCCCAAATTTTGCTGAAAGAAAGCAAGTGTGACAAAATAACTTACAAATCTAAAAATATCCCGCAATCTGTCTGCAATAGATCCAAAATCCCCAGTGTTGGAGTGGAAATGAAGTCAAAATAGGGCTAATACTGCAAAAGTCCCAAAAAGTGACCAAAAGGAGCAAATGTCACTGCAAAATCTGCAAATGTGACACAAAAGCCCCAATCTCTAGAGCAAAATCACCTCAATGTCACTACAATGTGTGCAAACGTGACATGAAAAGCTTCAAATCCAACTATACTAGGCAGATTTGAGTCAAGAGGGAGAGAATCCCAGCCAAATGGTGCTAGAGCAGGTTGGAGCACCTGGAGGAAGGCCTGAATGACTGAAAAGAGTCCAGATTTGAGCAAAAAACCTCGAGAAACTATTAAAAAATGCTCGAAATCAACTTCTGACAAGTCATACGGATTCCTGGCAGCATCGCGTACCTGCCCGTATAGGTCCGTATGGCCTTACGGACGTTCGTACGGACAAATTTTCCCCTCGGCTGAAATGGTGCAAGACAAGGTTGAAATTGGACCTCAAAAATTTCAAAAAACGTTGAAATTGGACCTGAAAAATTCAAAAAACAGTCGTCGGACTGTTTATCTGCTAAAAAGACAGGTTTATGGCGATGAAATGAGGCACCGGACTGAGATGGAGCAAAATGGCAGGTAGGAGCAATGGGAGAACATGAGGGAAGGCAGGTAGGAGCAAGAAAACCTGCTTTGATACCACTGTTGAGTGCAAGAAGCAAAGGAATAGGAGTGGAGTGCGGGAAGCAAACAACAAGTTGGAGCAAAACGTAATACTGCTCAAATGGATAAGAGGAAAATACAAAGTGTGGCCTATATGGCCCCCAAGTCAACCATATGGTTGAGCAGATAAGTCAACTCATAGCATTGACCTGACCTACAAGGCTCATACTGATACGCTGTGATACCAAATGAAACGCTCTATTTCTAATTCTCTCTCTTGGATTTCGTCAATTCACAGGCAAGGCGAATTCACAGGCGCTGGCATCGTATTTTTCCTCCTAGCCTATCTCATGGATGGCATGCACACAAAGATACATAATTTCTATTTCTTCATGCCTATCCACAAGCCCTCAGTTCCCTAGATGGTTCCCCCTGCCACATGTCGTCATTTTAGACCTTTAGCTTGGTACATCATTTACCCCTCTCTTGGGGCACAATTAAAACATTTGCCCCATGGCATTTTTACACATTTAGGTGCACCTAGGCCTAAGCACTCAGAACCACCTAGTCAATGCCAATACACCCTCACCTAGGACCTTGACAGTTACTTCCCTTGACCATTTTATTTACGCACATAAAATATTACAGAAGTTGGTCATCTAAGAGAAAATGCCCACCGATCTTTCCGAGGTCATGCTATCTCGGCTAGAGCATAACATTCCTTCTCTCTTCAAGCATCAGCGTCCTCGATGATGAAATCTGGAAACACTCTCCGTAACTGGTATACGGATTCCCAGGTAGCTTCTGATAGAGGTAGACCATGCCATGCAACCAACACCGTGGGTATCTTCCGATTGTGCACTTACATTGTTCCTCGGTCCAGGATTCTTGTTGGTTTGCATCTTGCATTATCCTCTATCTCCTGAAACAAAACAACACCTTCGATTAGTGAGTCACCTGTATGCAAAAATTTATTTAAACGAGAAACATGAAACACTGGGTGCACCTTACACCCTTGTGGTAATTCTAATTTATAGGTTACCTTGCCTATTCTTTTTAGAATTAACCATGGCCCACAATATCGAGGTGATAACTTAGCACACTCTCCTGCAGTCAAAGACTTAGAGTGCGAAGGAACTCTGAGAAAAACTTTTTCTTCTTCCTTAAATTCTCTATTGGATCGGTTTTCATCCGCATACGCCTTAGCTCTATCCATAGCTCGGCAGATGTTAGCTTTTGCAAGTGCTAGCATCTCCCGCATCTGAACCACAAAGTTCGCGGCACTAGGCACTTTCTGAGGTATTCCAACTATAGTTGGATTCGTTGGTCTATAACCATAGTTCAGCTCAAACGGACTGAACCCTATAGAGGAATGTTTTCTATCATTGTAGGCAATCTATAAGCATCCCAAGCTTGGGACTCTTTGTCAGGTGGAAGAAAGTGTTTCTTAAATTCAGCCTTAAACCCTTTCCAGGTGGTAGGGGCAACCTAATCTTTTTGTTGCTATATCCACCACCTATCCGTTGCCTCAATAAACAGGTGAGTGGTCTCGCAGATTTTCTTTAGATCAGGTCTGATTTCACAAATGGTGAAGGCTTCTTCCCACTTGTGTAACCAAACCTCGATCACATTAGAACTGTGCTCGGTCATCCGACGAGCGTACTTCTCTGGTCTATAGTTGGCAATATTAGGTACCTTGACCTTCGCACGCTCTGATGAGTGTATACTGGGCTCTGGCTTTGTTGGAGCTTTGCCCTTTTCATTTCTAGATGGTCTAGCCGATAAGGCTTGCACCATTTCTCTAATTTCATTTTGACCAGCGTTCACTTGAAGCTGCTGGTTCATGATCTGTTGTAAGGCATCTTCTAGTACAGAAAGCCTACCCACCAAAGTAGGTGTTGTGTGATGGGACACTCGTTGTGTAGACCGTGCTCTAGATTCACCAGGATTCACCCTGGAATCTTGTCCCTCTGCCTCCATTCTTTCAAAAGGGAAAATAGATTATTATTATTATTATTATTATTATTATTTCACTTCTTTCCGCATGCCAAAACTCCAAAAGTATCACACTTCAAATTTCCTTTTGCTGTACAGGAGTAAATCGACTGTAAACTGGAAACTAAAATTTATATCACAGGAAAAAATAATGCTCCCTGGAAGCTCTGCGTAATTCGAGTTCCTGTTAATCTATTTCTCCCAAGCCCTGTCGCTTCAAAGCATAGACAACGTCCATTGCGGTGACAGCCTTTCTGCGGGCATGCTTGGTGTAGGTAACAGCATCACGGATGACGTTTTCGAGGAAGATCTTGAGGACACCACGAGTTTCTTCGTAGATGAGGCCATTGATACGCTTGACACCGCCAACACCTCGCTCATGGGCTATTTGCGTGACCACATCCCATCATCGCTTATCGTGTCGAAGGCCTCCCCGTTCACGAGCCACTGTACCCTGGCCCTACTCCGATTTACTGTCTTGAGGAGCTACTAGATGCCTCGTCAACCACGGATCGTCATCGAGCCACCATATAGTCGTAACGCTACCCATACGTCGCCCCTCGCCACGCCTTCTCTCCTAGGTCTCTCAGACGTAGTCCCACGCAACGGAATCAGCCTGGTCTTCTATCACCTGCCTATGGGAACCTTGCCCTGCTACAGCTTACAAGCCTGCAGGGTGTACCCGCTCCTGCTCTCCTGTAGCGAATCCATCAACGGTTGAGCCGCTCCATCAACGGAAGCCCGCACGAACAGAGCCACCTAAAACACACGTCGTTCACCTCACACACCCAATACGTCGTGCGCCTTCTTGATACGTAACTCGTATGAGTCCCCTCGTCCAGCCTGAACGCTAACCTGGCTCTGATACCAAATGAAACGCTCTATTTCTAATTCTCTCTCTTGGATTTCGTCAATTCACAAGCAAGGCAAATTCACAGGCGCTGGCATCGTATTTTTCCTCCCAGCCTATCTCATGGATGGCATGCACACAAAGATACGTAATTTCTATTTCTTCATGCCTATCCACAAGCCCTCAGTTCCCTAGATGGTTCCCCCTGCCACATGTCATCATTTTAGACCTTTAGCTTGGTTTACGCCTCTCTTGGGGCACAATTAAAACATTTGCCCCATGGCATTTTTACACATTTAGGTGCACCTAGGCGTGAGCACTCAGAACCACCTAGTCGATGCCAATACACCCTCACCTAGGACCTTGGCAGTTACTTCCCTTGACCATTTTATTTACGCACATAAAATATTACAGAAGTCGGTCATCTAAGAGAAAAATGCCCATCGATCTTACCGAGGTCATGCTATCTCGGCTAGAGCATAACACATACCAGGGCTAAGTGCTAACAAATTAATGAGTTCTTCATTTATTTAATTATGTTCAAAAAGTTATATTTATTTGGTCAAAGTATTGACTTCGGTCAAAGGTACTTAACCTCGGTTAAGTAAGCCTAGCCCCGATTAGGAAGACTTCACTTCTGGCCAAGATGGTTAACCACAGTTAACCGAAGAACCAAAGCGCTCTGAGTCTTCTTCAGGGTTGAGGTGGCACTTTCAGCCTCCTCCAACTTGGATTTTTGTTAGCTTGTTTTGAGCTGATTTTTTTTCTCATGCATGGCATGATGTACTCTCGCATTTGAGCTTGCTCTTGCGGTTTTCATTCATACTTAATGAAGTAACCTTTTTGAAAAAAAGAAAGAACCAAAGCGTTGACTTCGGTCAGAGTGTGTTTACTTCGGTCAACGAGACTCGGCTTATGCTAAGAGGGTTAACTTTAGTTAACCAAGATGTGCCAACCTCGGTTGGAGAGACTTGGGACTGATGGTCAAGCCCCTTAATTACGACCAAGAGGGTTGACCTCGGTCGACCAAAGAATTTGTTATATGTTATGTGCAGATGTTTGCTTGGTGGGGACGGCCACAAAGACTAGGATTAGTCTAGAATTGATTTGCATGCAAAAGTGCTAACGAGATTAATGGGTGCCATGGCTATGTGCGCTTTTTAAGCGGGCTTTAACGCCCAAGCAACATGAGCATAGCAAGCATTCGGGAGATCACTCACGTGACCAAGTGCTACGAAGACCCCGGAATTTGCCCTTTGAGGCATGTAATAGGAGTTAGTCTAGGATTTGGACAAGTGGCATGTTGCAAAGAAAGAATGAGCTTGTGAGCTCTTTGTAAAATGATTCACGTATGATTTTCTGTAAGCAGCCTGTGAGCTGAACTCTTGTGTCCAGTTTTCATTGAATGAATAAAGACCTTCGGGGGGGTCCAGCCCAACTGTTGTCCTGGGCCCTAGTGCTGTGTGAGAGAGATAGATAGAGGGTGTGACTTGAAAGCAAAGACTTTCTTCACAGCCAGCTTGCCAGAAGGAAATCGAGGCTGTTTTAGAGAGAGAGAGGTTTAGCTTGTTTTACACAGCTCTTGTTGCTTTATTGTTTTGCTTTTTTCTCCAAATCAGAAGATTTCTGTTCTTGGAATAGATGATTTTTGTATATTGCGAATGAGTTTGAAATTGTTTATTTCCATTTAGATGGTATCTAAAATTTGATACAATAAAGTGGTTCCATGTTGGACTTATAAGCCATGATATCATATTTTATCCCAATTCAAACTTTCAACCAGCTGAAAGAAAATGACACTTTCACGAAGAGAAAAAGGTGTTTCTTTTGTGGGATCATTCGTCATTCATTTTACATCCACGTACCTTAGATTTTGATCTTTCAAAAACCTTTAAACTCTTGGAAATGGCTCAATAAAGTTTATACTTAACAAGTTTCGAAGAGGAGTTGTTTAGATCTACATGCAATAGAATCTTGAGTATTGTCTCTAGCTAGAAACCTGACACATGTGGTAGCCATATTATCTTGCCAATACTGGGCCTTGCATTCTAGGAATGCTAGTTAAACTATGCTCAGTGCCTGTGTGCATGAAACCTCAATAATCAAGGTATGGACTGTCCACATGACACGATTACCTTGTACATAAACCCAAAACTCAAGATAGAGCCTTGAGATTTCCTATAACTGGCATCTCATCTCCCGGTGCTCCCTTGTCACCACATCCTTTGTGATTTGGAAACTATCCATCAAGGTTGGCGTGTCCTTGGTTCAAGATCACTCCATTATTAATTTCACCTTTGAGGCGTGATAGTTCGTGGCAAGGTACATAGCAAAGGAAATGATTCCTCACCTGCAATTATAAGATCCATCTTTTTCAAAGAGGGTGTTCCATAGAAATTTGACCCTAGTCACAGCTGTGACATGCATGGCATAAGCAAGTAAGACATCAGAGTAACCTTAAGTTGGTTGAGACTTAAGGTTCAGGTAGTATAGCCTTGTAAAAGCTTGTTATAGATGTTTGGTTGCAATTTCTCACAGCTCATATAGCCAGTCTATGTAAGTTAGAGCTAGTAAAGTCAATGTAGAGACACTTCAATGTCTAAAAATCATTAGGAGAGTGTCCAAACTCACTCTGATTATTTTGAAGGGCATTTTTCCTCGCATTTTTATGCTGGTTCTTCCATGTTTGAGGCCCTGTCGAAGTTAAGCCTTTCTCATCAAACCAGACCCTTACACAAAAATTTAATACCAAGTTTGCCTTCATGTACAATAAATTAGTTGCATACTCCGTAAACAAATGTAAATTGCATGTTCAGCTTCAAAAGGCAGTAGAGAATAGTAGTCAACTGTGCCTTAAAACATAATCATACACCATAGGTAACTAAGGTATCAATGCTATACACTTCTTTGTTATGTTTTGGGCAGGTCAATTCTGCTGACAAGATCTTAGAACTTCTGCATGTTGGGAATAATAGACGGAAAACAGAAAAGACAGATGCAAATCCCACCTCATCACGGTTCGTTTATTGTGAGATTCATTGCTAGTTAGTTCAACTGCAAGGAGTACAACCAAAGCTCTCAATGAAAGACATGCTCCTTTTTTTCTGCAGATTTTTTCGTCAATTCTAATTGTTATTGTGTAATCTACAGTTCTCATGCTGTTCTTGAAATTATTGTCAAAAAATACTACCGAAATCACCTTGGATCTCAAATTTTGCAAGGGAAAGTGGCATTGGTTGACCTTGCAGGCAGGTTAGTATGGCCTTGACATTGGTTTGAAAAGCAACGTAGCCTCAACTATGCAAGAGGAGTGATGTGGGCTTGAAGTTGATTGGTTTTCTTTGTTAAGTTGAAAAACTTATGAAATACTTACCAAACACTGTAGTTTATCAATTTTCGGCAGGGTATTTAAACCAATGATGTCGTGGGATTATCATGTGCAGTGAAAGAGCTTCTGAGGCAAACAGTGCTGGACAGAAATTACGAGATGGTGCCAGTATCAACAAGTCCTTATTAGCCTTGGCAAACTGCATAAATGCTTTAGGCAAGCAACAGAAAAAGGGCTTTGCCTATGTTCCCTACCGCAACAGGTATGCTTGAAGTGGTTCATTGGAGGAATAGCCTGCTCAAGCAAACTTGGCCTAGAGTTGTTCGCTTTTTAATAGATGCTTTGAAAGAATTTGCATCATGTAAATGGAAATCCTCAATATGAATTATGGTTTATCATCTGAACCTGGTACAGAGTCTCAATTTGCGTCGGTATTATTTCACCTAGTCTCAGTGTGGAATCATTGGGATGATGCCCGGAACTAGTCATAGCAATCCGAATGGCGTGTGACAGGTTGATCTGTGGGCATCCCTGTGCCTGGATAAATCCATTCTCAGTCAGTTTGAAGGACTGGTCTTTTAAAAAATGCCCATTTGATGGCATGTGGCTGCATTGGGACACTCAAGTTCAGTGTCTGCCAGAGGTTGTCTCTGATAATACGGTGGATCTCTTGCTGCATCAGACATAGTGAGGGTGCATCTAGGATGTATTCCAACGGAGGGGGGTAATCAATAAGTATGCCTCGAGATTGACATCATCTAGTGACCCATGCATACCAGCAAATCTCATCTGCATCCACAAGCTGCATAGACAATGAGAGGACCCTCCACAGCAATCTCTGCCTGTATGCATAGGTCAGGCCATACTGCCTTACCCCATCAAGTTAATCGATGATCTGAAATAAGATATCTGTTTGCAAGGGATTCGCCTGCAAACTCTACAAGTGTGATATCATGCGGGCTGCATTTCTTCCTTTGAATCATGGCTGAGAGGTACTCGGTAGGCACACTTATGTCTCATAGACCCTTTGGTGTTTTGTAGACATTAATGAACTTTCTTTCTTTCTTTCTCCCATTGTACTTTGCCTGGAGCAGTCATGCTAGTATATTCCCCAGCGGGGGTGAGGATTTCAAACGATCTCTATGATAAGGAGGAGGTGCACCAAGCCATGTTTGAGATTTGGACAATCAAGGATAGTCTTTCATACGAGGAGTGCACGTAATGGATAGGGGATGCCATTCAGAGGAGCAATGTAGAGCTTCAGGCGCATGCACTTACCTGCCAACAGGCCCTTAGTGATGGTGAGAAAGATCTCTGAGAAGGGATCAATGCATTGAGAGGTTTAGGAAGCAGGAGCCAGATTCACCATGGCTAGCAGAACGATATGAGTGTGCTAGATTGGAGCTCCAGGCAGTGGAAGCTAGACATGCCAAGTGATGTGGACTGAGATAAACATGGACACCACTCCAACGATGGGCGAGATTCACTCAGACCCACAGGAGATGGCCACCTCCTTCTTTAGACATCTATTTCAGGTAGAGGAGGACACTCCTCCGGTGGTGGCGGTGAGAGAGAGGTGTGGGGGCACATCCTCCGGTAGTCTCTCCACACATGATGCGACAGTTGGAGGCTCTTTTCACAGACATGAGGCCCTGAAAGCCCTTCTAGTGCAGAAATGTGCGAGAAAGGATGGTTTGGATCTGATCCAAATCCCTTTGTGCTTGGCCTTTTAGGATCTCTTTTGACTCAAGATAGCCACCTTTGTCTCATTCCTGGGATGGATCTGCTTGATCCGCAAGGGATTAGATAGGACAGATATTTGCCAAGAGTGTGGAAGCTTGGAGAATTAGGAAGTGCAGGGTGCTTGTCTTCTAAATTGCTCGTCCACTTCTCCCCCCACGTTCAACAAATAATTTCCATTAATTTTGGAAACTAACCTAAGTATTTCCTAATCAGATCATTCTAATAACCCAAATCTCATTGAGGCTCCCTATTATTTTGAGTATTTGCCAATGCAGTAATTAAGGATTCACAACAACGCATAAGGATGGATTTCTAGTCGGTCAATGGTGGCAGGAGTGAACTATCATAATTCCACCTCATGATGCCACAAACCTGTCATTCCCCACCTTGACCATCTGCTAAGAGTCAACAAAGAGCCTAATCTTTCTGTGCACTGAACATCAATGTGAGCATAAATTACACATGAGACTTTGGAGTAGGCCTAAATGATAGCCATGACAAAGGGTCTGAAAACGCCTGATGTGTTGCTAGGCATCTTGCTCTGATTATAATTACCGATTATTGTGGAAAATTACCTTTCTAGCTGCCTACATCTCTTGTGTAAACTCAAACATATACATACTCGGCTTAAAGTATTTTACAGTAAAAAGTTAATAATTCTATTCAAAACAAACTATACAAGAGGTGCGAGAGTGAGAACTCTATCCCTAGCCTCTACAATATGAACAAAGAGCCATGCGGGTGGTCTGGAATGCCATGTCATTCTATATGGAGTAAGACAAAAGAACAAGGAACAGTGCAATCCTAATGAACGAGCAGCTGCAGATGTCCCAGTGAATCTTTCCCACTGACACTGAATGATGAAAATGATATCTGCCCAAATGGAAGCCAGTATATCAGCTCCACATACCTTCTATGCACCCGTAACAGATCAAGAAATCTGATGGTATTGTTTCGCCTTAAATCCAATAGACCTTTATAATGTTCATTCTCATGGCAGGGGTATGGAGGGACTTAATTTCTGAAATGCCCAGAGAGGTAGGTATGGGACTCTTTCTGTGCCTTCTTGAACAAGTAATTATTGAGAAATCTGTTTGTTATTGCTGTTGCTTGCTTCTCAATAGAATTTTCCCTTCTGACATGCTTTGACAGATTTTTATGAAGGAGATTATAGATATATTATATGCATACACATTCTAGAGCTCTTCAATTAAATTGTCAAGAAGGATGGTATAACGTCAAGCATGCTTTTCATGTGGTTTGTGGATTCTAAGAGTCATGTTTGGTGTCTTTCCTTGCTGGTTCTTGATTATGGGTCAATCAGCATGATGAAATGAATGATTTGCAGCAAGTTGACAAGGATCTTAAAGGATGGCTTAAGTGGCAACTCCCGAACAGTCATGGTTGCTACGGTATCATCTGGTGATGATCAATATCATCATACAGTCAACACACTTAAATATGCAGATAGAGCAAAGGAAATAAAGACCCATGTTCAGGTGCTGGTCTTGTTTTCCCAGTCAACAAGTTTTCTGTAGCTGGTGGAAACTTTTCTTATATTGTATGAGCTACGTCTATGCATAATTTTGTTTACTGCAGCTGCTCTCATGTGTTTCTTTCATGTCAGCAGAAAAACATTGGTACTGTAGATTCCCATATTGCAGATTATCGGCGGATGATTAATAATCTTCAGGTGATCTTTCCATGCACTTCTTTTTTCAATTGAGATAATGGCTTTGAGAAGTAGATTCATGCTTGATAGCCAATCAGGGAAGTCTGGAGGGCTAGAAATGAACTGAGTTTGATGGGAATAATTTCTTTGTAAGCTTTTGAAAGCTTTCGCATTTGGTCAAACTGTGGTTCAGACAACTAATTATGTAAATTGCTTGAAATAATGGTATTGAAGCAAGTCAATTTGTCATACTCACGTTACTCAACAGTGTTCTATGCCGGTTTGGCTAGAATTGAAAGATATTTTTTTTGTAAATTGTATCCTATTGACATATCATATCAGTGATGCTATTGCATTCCCCTTACATCAAAACCTTCTCCTATCTGCAGGTTGAAGTTGGTTGCTTGAGGAAGGAATTGGCCGAAAAGGAGTTTCAGTTGAATGGTCTATCCACAGGGAAAATGCAAGATGATGAACTTTTATGGTTAGATATTCTTAGTCGTGATATCAAAGAAAATGTGGACGAGAGAATCAATTTGCAAAAAGCTCTATTTGAGCTTGAAGATAAAAATCTACATAACCACAGTGAGCTACAACACCTGGATGATCTGATTGCAAAGCATCAGGTGATCGCTATTTGGACTTTTGCCACCTTGCATGGCTGTGGCAGTGTATCTTTACTTTTACATTTTATGTTTCATTTCGTTTACAAGAAGCTGGTTGTAGAACATCTGTTAAAGGTTTTGTCTTGTAATATAGTGTGCCTTGCATAAATATTCGGTTTAACAAAATACCCACATAAGGCAGCAAGGCCTCTCCACGATCTCATACTAGAGTCATACATACATGGGACAGTCTCGCTAGCTACGCCTATCAAGATGGTGAGTATCATCCAGGCATAATGACTTTCTAAGGCACTTGACCATCTACTATGCATATTATAGTTTTGCTTAAGGGCGACTTTCAACTAACTCTCATAGATCATGTATGGAGGAGCTGCTCGGTGAGCTCCCCCCCTCTCCCTGCGGCGGCCTGTTTGCTCTCCCGCTGCCCGCCCTGCCTCCTTGCCTCGCCCTTGCCCTCGCTCCGCCTTGCCCCTCCTCCCTCTCCGCTCTGCCCTGCCTCCCCTGCTCGACCTCCGCCCTCAGCCCTGCCTTCTCCCCCGCCTCCCCTTGCTTCCATCTCCCCCGCTCCACCTCCGCCCTCCTCCCTGCTTTCTCCCCCGCTCCACCTCCACCCCCCCGCCCGCTGCCTTCCCCGCTTCACCCCCCCCTTGCTGCTCCCCCCCCCCCCTCCTTCCACCTCCTCGCCTCCCCTCCTTGCCACCTCGCACCTCTTCCCGCCCTTTTGCCCTCCCGCCAGCGCGCCCCCCCCCCCGGGCGCCATTCCGCCTCCTCCCACTTTCTTCTCCTCTTCTCTCGCCTCTCCTGCCTCCTTCCATTTCTTCATTTCTTCCTCCTTCTCCTCCCCTTGCTCCCTCCTTCCTCCCCTGCCCTCTCCTTCTCTCTCCTCCGCCTCTCCGCTTCGTCCCTTTTTCATTTGCCTCCCTGCAGTGGGAGCATTCGTGTTTGTTATGGTCAAAGAAAATCTTGGTGGTGACCTTTGGTCTAGGCAGAGGGGCTCTATGGCAGCACCCTCAACTCCCACAGCTGTTAAGGTTCTTCTTTCCCTAGCGGACAAGCAACAGGTACAGCAGGCAGTCCAGTCCCTCCAGGATAAGGCGCTTGTGGGTAGAATTGTGGGCCTCACGCCTACACGAAGACAGGTGCGAGAGTGGATTCAGGTGAGCTTGACATTAGAGGGCAACCACATCCAAGAGGTCACCATCTATGGACGAGGTGTTTTCTTCATCCAGTTGAGCTGCCCTGACACCGCCTCGACACTTGTGGAGTAGAGCCCCATTCTCCTTGGCCCGCACCTTGTCTACCTCTTTCCTTGGTATCATGGGTTTACAGTGGAGGACATGGATACGACACACCATGTTCCACGGTTTTCGGTTACACTCCGCTTCCCAGGGCTCCCCAAGGAGTATCGAGCCATCCTCCCTTCCATTGGTCGGGCATTTGACACAGTGCTCGAGTCCCTGCCAAAGACGGCCACCTCCATCCTCGTCCTAGCAGATGATGGAGTCCCCAGGATCAGACTGGTGGTGGAGAGCGCGGAGTCCCTCCCAGAGCTGATCCTTCTCGAGACCCTGGAAGGGGGCACACTTCGGTAGAGGGTGGAGATCTCTGGGCTACCAGGCCAGTGTCTTCGTTGCAGACAGATGGGTCACCTCGCTAGAGATTGCCCCCGTGGCCACCCTCGTGCGCCTCCCCCCCTCCTCCACAGAGTAGGCAGAGTCAGCAGGCCCGAGTTCAGCGCCCTCTCAGGCAAGAGCAGTAGGAGTCTCAGACTCCATGGGTTATCCCCTTAGAAGGGAATCTGACATAGGTTAAAAAGAAAAAGAAACCAAGCAAGTAGGCACGCAAACGCTGCAGACAGAGTGCCAACCGCAGAGAGAGGGACAGGGTTGACCGAGAGGCCTCGAAAGAGAAACAACAGGAGTCACCTCCCCCAGCAGCAGAGGCCATTGTCCATCCAGTCGATCCCCTAGCTTCGGAAGTTTAGCCTCGGCACCCACCCTTGCAGCAGCAGAGAGCCCCAGGACCTCCAGATGCGGCGATGGCAGAAGCCGCAGACGCTAGCCCGACGAGGGCCGTGAAGGAGCCGATCCAGAGTCCCGACGAGCCTGATCAGCAGGGGGGCCTGTGGTCGCCCTTTTCCCTCCTCCTTCCCCTAGACCCCTCCCCTTTCTCCTCTTTACTTCCCCCTCCCTCCCCAGGGTTCCCCCACCCCCTCCCCCCCCCTCAGCCCCCCCTTCTATGGTCACCCTCATTACTTGCCCCTCGCCCTCTATCCCCCGTGTCCCTACCTCTCACTCTCCCGTCGCCCCCCTCCGCTTCAGTAGCAGCCTCTTCCACTTCGACACCCTTGCCATCAGGCAAGGGAACGACGACGCCCCCTTTTGATTCCTCATCGCAACAGCAGGTCTGCTCAGAGAAGGATACTGAGGGACGAGGCTCGTCTTCCCGGCCAGCAGCTCCCAACTTCTAGCCTGGGCGTCCCTTACAGCGGGACTTCACTATCTAGAGATTCCGGACTCATACCCTCTACCATTGGAGGTCACGCTCATGGTCCTTCCGTCCTGAAAGGGGGGTTTGATGAGTGCAGTGGGATCTCAGACACACCCCGTTTGGAGATTTTCGTTTGCCTCCACAGCGTTGGAGAAGTGGTCCCCGGAGGTGTTTGATGCTATTTTGGGTAATCAGATTATGCTCATGATGGACGAGTGGATGGGACCATAGGGTCTAGATCTTTGGTACGCCCATGGTGCGGAGGTGAACTTTCAGCTGAGCTTCACACGCGAGGAGCCGGTGTGTGGTTTGGCGACATGAGTTATCAGATTGCCGATGGAGACAAAGGTGGAGCAGGCACACTTATGGCCCCTCCAGACGTGCGCCGAGTTGTTTGGGGTGGAAGCCTCCTTCATGATGAAGTGGGCATGGAAGGTCGGTATTGAGCCGGTATCCACCCTAGAACGACGCTGCATAGACACTGACTACTCGCCCTCCAAACCCCCGGCAAAATCACACAAGGCAGTCTTTCTAGGACAGGCACCCACTCACAGGAGACCTTGTTCCCGACTCCCTCATCCTCATGAGTTGGACCGTAGTGAGCTACAAAGCACACGGGCTCCACGACCGTGTTTGTAGTCAGCTGCAGTACCTGATGCTTCTGTAGGAGTTGCAGAGGGCAGTGGCAGGGCGAGTAGTGGATATCCTTATGATTCAGGAGCACATGTTTTCAGCAGAAGACATTAGACGACGCCATCACCTTCTCCCAAGGGAGAGGTCCAGAGGAGTGGTCTCCCACAGTAGGACGGAGCGGAGGGGTTTGCATCTCAGTCTCACAGACTTTGGCTTCAGAGGTCTACGATTAGGGTGAGCTCATTCCAGGACGGGCAGTTTGGATGGGAGTTCGGACGGGAGAGTCCAGGATTGGAATCCTGAACGTGTATGCCCCAGCGTGTAGATAGCATCGCCCGGCCTTTTGGAGGAGGCTGTCAGAGTGTCTTTTTTGGATGTTGGCTCGTGGATTGTTGGAGGGGACTTCAACAACCTGGAGTTTGGGAAAGACAAGCAGGGCAGCGCCTCGTTCTCAGAGATGCCAGCAGCAGAGCGTAGTACGTGGGAGCAGTTTATTTTCATGATCAGTGGCAAAGACCCGTGGAGAGAGCTAGAGTTCAGCAGGACTCCTGGCAGCCTTCTCTTGTCCTTTGGATAGAGGAGACACGATGGATTTCTCGAGAGATTAGACCGCTTCTATGTTGGGGACTGGGCATTACACAGAGGCAGTTCTACCGGGATTCTGGCAGGTACCATGATGTCTGACCACTCTCCAGTGGTACTTCACTTGGATCAGCCCCGCCGAGGTCTCCCCCAGAAGGGGGTTTGCATTCCAGAGGACCTCTTGTAGGACGAGGAGATTTAGCAGGTTATGGTAGAGATCTGGGAGCACTTAGAGATGGCACCAAGTGAGGGCTGGGCTATGCGGATGGCCGATGCGATTTAGAGGAGCAATGTGGAGCTGCAGGCTCACGCCCTTAGGCAGAGGAGGACCCTTCAGGAGCGAGAGCGGGCTTTGAGGAGAGACCTCGCCTCCATCGAGAGGCTCGGGGAGCAGGACTTAGTATCTCAGTGGCTTAGTGACAGATTGGAGAGTGCTCGTCTCGAGCTTCAGGACACAGAGCTGCGGCGGGCTGAGTTCTCCTACCATTCCTCCCGGGCCCGATGGGTACAGCAGGGGGACAGGATGACGAAGCAGCAGTTCTTTCAGAACACTGGGCCCCGATCGACCGGCACACAGCTACAGCGTCTTCGGGACTCGCAGGGCATCATGCACACTGACCCGCAGGAGATTCTTGACATGACCACTGAATTTTATAGCCCGCTCTTTTAGACAGAGAGGATGACCCCAGCTGGTCTTGTGGCCCGAGAGCTAGTTTGGGATCATGTTTCGACAGTAGTCTCGCGGGACTTATGTAGCAGACTTGAGGAGCCTTTCATAGATGAGGAGCTCTGGGAAGCCCTCAAGGCTCTCCCGACCCAGAAGTGCCCGGGGGAGGATGGCTTGACTCCGGCCTTCTTTCGGAACTTTTGGGAGATTATCTCTACCCCTTTCCATTTAGCTTGCCAGGAGATTTTCGACATAGGTCTTCTCCCTCAGTCCTTGTGTAGGGGGTGGATCTGTTTGATCCCGAAAGGGGGAGATAGGTTAGATATTCGATAGTGGAGGCCGATCACTCTGCTTGATACTGCATACAAGATCCTCGCCAAGGTCTTGAGTTTGCGGTTATGGCCTCATCTTATCGACATCATCCATGACACACAGACTGGGTTTGTCCAGGAGCGCAGCATCCTGGACAACATCTTCACGTTCTGGGAGGCAGTGGATTGGTCCAGGGAGGAGTCACAGCCACTGGCCATCCTTCTCTTGGACTTTGAGAAGGCCTACGACAGGGTGGGGTGGTCTTTCCTGGAGGGCACTATGAATTGATTGGGTTTCTTAGACAGATGGGTCAGAGGAGTTTCAGCGTTATACGCAGGGAGCTCTAGTCAGATGATTATCGCCAGGGCTGCCTACTAGCTCCCTTCCTCTTCCTGTTTGTAGCGGAGGCTCTGGGCTACTATTTGAGATCACAGGTGGTGGGTCTCATAGGGTTGAGGCTCCCAATCAGGCAGGAGGAGGAGCTCCTTGACTCGGAGTTTGCAGATGACACAGCCTTGTATGTTGAGGGCACCATAGCGAGTTTAGAGAGAGTCAGAGGCGCCTTGGCTATCTATTGTGAGGCCTTGGGGACACCGATCAACTGGACGAAATCCATAGGCTTCTTCACGGGCTTTGAGGAGACACAGGAGATCCGTGAGTGGGGGAGTGACTTTGGTTTCAAATGGATACTGTGGGGCCAGACAGTGAGATACCTCGGATGCCACGTGGGTATTGACTTACAAAGAGGGCTTCTGAGGAACACCCCACGTATTGGGGGACAGTGGCAGCCTTCACATAGATGGATCTTTTTAGAGGCCCCCCTTACGGGGAAGGGCTCCCCCTCATGAGGAGTCTTCACAAGGTTTGGCAGAGACTAGCAGGGGGTCTCATCTGTGCTCCGCCTAGATGCAGAGAGGAGTTCGAGCGTCAGTCCCTTATGTGGCACCGAGAGGTCAGAGATCAAGAGGGACGTATGCTTGGGCAACGGACTCATATTGGTTGGGCACAGTGGGATAGTGGTCCAGCAGGGTCTTTTGGTCGTTGGAGTAGACTACCTATGGAGGCAGAGGCGAGGCTTGACGCCCTAGCACATCTGAGAGGGGTAGGGTAGTAGATGGACAAGATCGACCTAGCCATTCTTGAGTCCTGGTGGGAAGGACTTTACATTTGGAGAGAGCAGCAGATGGCTAGGGCATTTTTCCCGTACTGGTGTTCCCTTGAGGATTTTGATGCAGCGCGGCAGCACCCACCCCAGCTTCTTCCGTGTAGGACCTGGAGGCCTACTGCAGCCCCTCATTGGGAGTGACCCTGAGATGGATGGGAGTCTTGATGGGATACACTGGCAGATGATCAGAGTCGTAGGACGCTTGGGGAAGGAGTGGCACATCGATCCTCCCAGTATCTCGGAGCAGGACGCCTCGGGCTATGGGAGGGTAGACCCCTGAGGGAGGTCCATTGGGACCCGGGGGAGTGGTTTTGGCCCTCCAGGGGTGGCCTAGCTGAGATGATAGATGAGGTGCCTTTCTTTTCCTACACCACAGGGATTGGCAGGAGACTTCAGATGGACTCGTCGAGATGGACTCCCTCGAGGGAGAGACACTGGGAGCCCTGAGAGTGCCCCGGGATGTTCGCTCCAGGTTTTGGATGCGGTTGTGGTCGAGCTTGCGGCCGAGGAAGATTTCTTACTTCTTTTGGTTGGCAACCCACGGAGGCTTGCCCATCGGCCCGTGGTTGGAGCAGATGCGAGTGGAGGGACAGTGCCATTGTTGCTCAGATGGTGTCCTGGAGACTGTCCCACACTGCGTATGGAGCTGTCGTAGCACATCGAGGATCTGGATGAGAGCCCTCAGGATCATGACACACATGCAGCGTCTTCACAGAGACTATACCTGGGGGATGGTGGCTTGGTTGACAGAGGGAGGACATGCGTTCCAGATTGATGAGATCTCCCCAACCTAGTGGACACAGGGTTAGAGCATTCAGAGGATTGCCCCCTAACGCCCTAGCTTGTCCTTCACCTAGGGAAGATAGTGTTTGGGAGGTGGTAGCCAGCATCACGGCTTGGAACATTTGGGTGGCTGCAGTCTTGTGATGGGAGAGCACCCGGTTTCACCCTCGGCTACCTTGGTTGCCATTTGGCAGGATATCATTTACACTCTACGGTCCACCTAGGAGTGTGGGACTCCAGGCTTCAGGGTGACTATTGAGAGGCATGCTCGTTTATGCAAGGCTTGGCCTGCAGGTGTTTTCTACATCTTCTCTCCGCGAGGGATTCGCTGGCTGTATAGTCCCCCTACTTGGCTGTAGCCCCAATTCCCGAGATCCCCTAGGCAATGAGCTGGGCTTCTCTGGAACAGGCCGGTTTTTCTTTCAGCCTTTTCCTGTTTTTCATACTCAGCACCTTCGGGGCTGTTGTCTTGTATGAAATCTTTCAAACATTAATAGAAGGTTCCTTTCTTTGAAAAAAAAGAAAAAAACTCTCATATATTATGGATGGTAGATACAGATAGAGAATACAAAAATATTTTCGTGTCGTCATTATATGGTCATTTTTTATAACATTTCAAAATGATATTCATTTCGTAGCCTGGTTCTTTCTCCCAAAGAGAAAAACATTCTATTAATGCTTGAGAGAAAACCAACCATTTAAATCAGCTATCCATGTGGCGTTGAATCGTGATCATGGAAGAACGTAAAGTGTTGTGTGTTGTCCAGCCCAACTCACTACCTAGGGAATCTCAGAAACAAGGTGGGGGCTATACAACTAATGCCTCAATATCCATGAATTAAGCAACTGATAGCAAATTTCTCTTGATTTGTGGAACATACAGCACATTAGATAGTTTCTTAACATCTCCATTTACAAAAACAAATGAAACCATACCTGTACCCTCAGCAAGACATTTTGCATTATTACCAATCGTCACGGTGATGGGTTCCTGTAGAGGCTGCATGGAACAATATAAACAACCATGCCCTTTGCACGATCCAAGGGACTAGATCGAGAACAGGAAGGGAGGCATGTTAACTATATTAGTTGGCAATGTCATTTAATGGATAGTGGTAAGTCCATAGAGCTAGGATTGTACCTTGGAGCTAAATAGGCCCAAGATGATTGTAAAAGAATGAGGAAAGAGAGTAGTATAAAGAGAATAGGGTTGGCCCTTCCTTCAAAAGGTGGCAAGTATAAAAGGCCAAATGGTTGATTTTGGTCTTCAATTGTTGGTTGCACATATTGGAATACAAGCTCTCTTTCTCCTCTATGGAGTTGTCTCTTGTGCTCTCATAGTGCCTTTCGTGAATGCCATGTTCTCTTCTCCTCTTCCTTTCTTCTCCCCCTCTCCCTTCTCCATTCCCCTCTCCTCTCCGTCGATCGCAACAAGCCGGGAGTCGCTAGAGTGACACTAGTTGACGGCATTTGCATGCATTGCTCTCAACCCAAAGTACCTTGGAGGCGTGCTCCATCGACGTACCTACAAAATCCTCACGACATGTGAGTCACCGCCAGACTACACATTGAGTTCGAGCCACAATTTGGATGGCCGCCTATCAAATCCTCTATGCTGCTAGGCAACTCCACATATAGTGCGGTATCGTCTCGAGGCTCCTCTATGCACAATGGTGGCTCATTGCTAATCTTTTGTGGATGGAGGCTAGTCCACAAGTGAAACTAGAATTAATGACTTCCTAGGGCATGTGCTGCTTTACCTAGTGTTACTCTCTCGAAGGGATGTAGGCAGCCACATTTAGCTATGGATGTTGGCTAATGTGCATAGTGTATAAGAAGAAGGGCACCTATGTAATCCTCTTTGAGTGTCCTACTTTAGAAGGCTGAAACCGCTCAATCGGATCCAATTGTACCTCTTGTATGAGACTGCCCTCCCACAACCAAAGCTGCCAATGGGATTGGACTTGGCCCAAGGTGATTGGTATTGGGTCAATGGTCCATCCCTTGACAAGATGATCCACAACCTTGATCCGCTAGCACTTGAGCAATATAGGGTCCCATCCAACAACCCTAGGTCTTACTCTACCTCTGGCTGAAGTACAACCCCTAGCCCCACTTTGTAGTTCATGGGATAGGAAGCATGGAGTGCTCAATGCTTGAAAAGGATTCTTTGAGGCATCCCTGTCCTAGGGCTCTACACAAACCATCCCTCCAAGGCTCGAGGATAGTGGCATCTATCTCCAACACCCTTGTACCCGCTTCTCTCAGGGTCAAGAGAGGCCCCTAGTCTAAGATCTCCTGGATCTAGCCAGTCACCATAACAAAACCGAATGATTTGGTCTAGTTGATCCTAGTTCCGGACGCCTCAGTAGTGCCCTCCATAAATAGGGCCATATCATTTGCAAACTTAGAGCCAAGTTACTCTTCTTGTTGGATTAGGGGGTGCATCCATGTGATGCCCATTGCTTAAGAATGGAGAAAATACACTGGAGACTCTATCACAAAGAGGAAGCCTTGGTGCACTGAGCGTGAAAGAGAAAAGGCCTCCTTGTATGACCTCCTATAAGCATCTGATTAGGACTCCTTGTATACAGGGCAGAGACACCCCGAATCCATGGGTTGGAGGAACCCATCCTCTGAGTGGTGCCCTCCAAAAAACCCACTCCATCTTGTCATAGGCGTTCTTGAAGGACTGTGATAGGCTGAGACTCCTCACAAGCCCAGTCCATTGCCTCCTAGAAAGTGAAGATGTTGTCCAAGATTCTGCAATTGCAAACTCAAGACCTTAGCTAAGGCCTTATAGGCAATGCCAAAAAGGGTGATAAGGCACGAGTGTCGGATATTTGGACGGTCTCCCTCTTTCATGATCAAACAAATCCAGCCCCATTTGAGCAACTAGGAAAGCTATCTTGAGTTGAGGATCTCTTGGAAGGCCAACCGTAGGGGAGCATGAATGACCTCCCAAAAGCACTTGAAGAAAGACGGTGTCAGATCGTCCTCGCTTGAGCACTTTTGTGGGGGTGGGAGGGCTTTGAGGGCCTCCAAGAGCTCCTCATATATGAAAGGGGCCTCCAAATTTCCTAATAAGAACTTGAGGGGACGACAACTCCATCTGAGAAAGCTAGTAGTAGAAAGAGGTGGTCATGTCTAGTATCTCATGGGGCCTAAGGGAATCTGACCTCCATCTTGTAACCATTGTGGTTGAGTCCTTGCTGAGCACGAACAACTGGTCTGGAAGAATTGCATGGTCATTGTATTGCCTTGCTGAACCCATCTCACCCTAAAAGAGTGATAAGAGAACTCTACCTCGTGGATCTCTGTGGCCTTGAGGTCAAGCTGTGGGCTGTTATATCTATCTGCAATCCACTACAAGCTAGGGTCCTGCTCCCTCAATCTCAATATGGAGGCTAGGTCCTGTCTCAGTGCTCTCTCCCACCCTTGTAGAGATTGTCGTTGCTGAAGTGCCTAGATTTGTAGCTCCTACTACACTAAATAGCACCTACTACCGATCTGGCCCAACCATCTGCTAAGGAATCATCGTTCTACTGTCAAATCCTTATTGGATCGCCTCTTATAATAACACATCATGAATCTATACCCCATTTGAAGGGAGTCCTTGATAGGGCTTCTAAAAGTCGAGCACAATCGAGGAGTGATTTGACATCATCATGCCTACTAAGATGTCGTGGCTCTATCCCCCACATAAACTATATCTAGTTTCTTGGGTAGATCATTGTGATGCCATTGGCGGAAGTAGCAGTGAAGGCTATCTAGCTAGAGAACCTTTTCCTCTAGCTGGGGGCTTGGGGCGCTAACTGCAAAGATGAACTACTCCCATGCGTTGTACTCGGTCGAAGGCATCATCGAGAATGAGGCTCCCTCCTACTTGTCCTCATAGTCTAGGTTGTTGAAGTCTCCTCCAACAATCCAAGAGTCCACGTTTGGGAGGCTCTTGGTAAACCGTCTCTATAAAGGTGCGTAAAGCTAAGGACATGTGGGCGCCTACACAAGGATCCCGATCTTGGAGTCTCCCATCCTCAGGCCTATCCACAAGCTCACCCTATCGAACACCTTTGGTTAGGTGTGGGCTGCTATAATACATGCATTCCAGCTGGACCGTAGCTGGAGATCTTACCTTTGGCTCTCTTTTTGGAGGAGACGGTGCTTGGCCTAGTATCCGAATTGAAAATGTATGCTCCTGTATCATAAGAATGGCAACTGGCCATCCCAAGAAGGTTTGCTGCAACTCCTAACAACGTATCACCTATTGTGGTTATTGACATGCACAATTGTGCAAGCACTGCATGTTGCAACTCACCATGATTCACCTCATCGGGAGGGTGGGGTAGGCAAACAAGGCCTTCCTATGAGTGGAAGCTGTGTAACAATCTCAGATTTTTGGGACTTTGGTTTGGACGAGGAGCAATCTGTGTCCATGCGATGGCACGCCAAAGGCATGACTGGCTCAATGCCCACCTTTAGGGCCATCTACATCAAGAAGGAGGTGTCACTCCTAGCTTGTTGGCTTGCTGGTTTCAGTACCTAGTGTGTAACCTATCGGAGCTGCTCATTAGGCCCAACCGGATCACAGTTGTTAACTACATTAGTTAGCAATGTCGTTTGATGAATAGTGTTAAATCCATAGAGCTAGGATTGTGCCTTGGAGTGTTCCCTCATAGTGCCTTTCGTGAATGCCATGTTCTCTTCTCCTCTTCCTTTCTTCTCCCTCTCTCGCTTCTTCATTCCCCTCTCCTCTTCCTCTTCTTCTTATGGATTCATGATCGCAACTAGCCGGGAGTCGCTAGAGTGACACTAGTGACAGTATTTGCATGCATTGCTCTCAACTGAGAGTAGCTTGGAGGATCGCTGCATCGGAGTTCCTGCAAGATCCCCACAACACGTTAGTCTACGTTGGACTACACATTTTTGACGCCACTGCTGGGGAGTTCCAAGTGTGCTTTTGCATTGTCTTTGCTTATCTCGTTATCTACCCATTGCCCAATGCTGAGTATTGTAGAGAAAAGTTGTTGGTTTTTTGTGTGTAGGAAGGTGTGAGTGGAAGAGGGTGTTGGAAGGCATTTGTAGTGATTTTGAAGTAATTTTGGTATTTGGTAGTGATCAAAGTTTGTAGAAAGATAGTTTAAGTGATTGCTAAGGTGTGTGTGATGGCAAATCCCAACCAAAACACTAAGAAATGATGCTAGGAGTGATTTTCGGAGTGGTTTGAAAAGAGATTGCAAATAGGTAGCGTTGGTAAGCTCCAAAAGCTTGCAAATCTCCAAAATTTCCGACGGGCAACAGATTTTGGGAGAGACATGGTGCATTAATCATAACCCAGCGCATGTGGGGCTCTAACGCAGCATATGCGGGGTTATAACACAGTGTACGCTGCATTGGCCGTTGACCATGTTGCATTAGCCGTTGACCACGTAGCATTAACGGTTGACCATGCTGCATTAGCTATTGACCACGTAGCATTAACCGTTGACCATGCTCAACCGACTCTTTGACATCCACTGACAACCTGACACCTAACAAGATCTTCAGCTGGCATAATTAATGTTCCAAAATAGGGGTCAACCCTTAACCCAGTGCACATGGGACTAGCAACCCAACGCATGCTGCGTTAGTAACCTACTTGCTTTAATAACCTTGCGCATGCTGGGTTACAAAAGTTATCACTGAATTATTAACCCAATGCATGCTGAATTAATAACGCTGTGTACGTTGTATCATAACCCAACGCATGGCAGGTTAGTGCATTAGGTTTGACCACGTTGGGTTAGCTTTGGCCATGCTGCATTAGCTCCAAAAAATTGAAGGATGGCCAATTGCAAATTTAGACAAAATTGAAGGTTGGCCAGCTACCACAAGGGGCTGCTGCCCCTTGACCCCGCGTTGAAGCGGAATCAACCTAGAATTGGGGCCGCCTTGACTGTGCAAAGTGCACTGGTTTGTCATAATGGACTTCCCCAACCAACCGGACGGCTATGACATCATATTGGGTAGACCTTTCATGCGTACTAATTGGTCCACGACTGGAGCTTAAATAAAATATATCTATGTAAGGACGAGCAAGTCACGAGGGTGGATCTCCAAACTTGGAAGGCTCATCCTATGTCGGGGAATCTTTTCGCAGTTGAATCTGACACCACCAATAGGTCAACATCGGTAAATGTATTCAAAGCTTATGAGGAAGAGGACAACATGAAGAGTCTTGAAGATTCTTGGTGTGCTTCTTTACCAGAGTTAGAAGACACAATAAATTGGATACATACATTGGCCGCACTAGATCTGCCAATTGCTAAAGGAACACAATTTATGCACCTTGACAATGATAAACCTACCGCCATTTTACCTTTTTACACTATAAGAGCGGTACTACTAATCAAATTGAACCTGCAATTGATAATGCGATTGATACAAAGGAGATAAATATTACTCCATCTCAACTTGGGGCAGAGCTAACATCAGCAAGTGCAACATGCCGAATACAAGCCTTGGCAGATGGTCGAGCAAGCAACAATCTCATCTCTTGGGAAACATTAAAACATCTCGGCCGGGTACTCCTTCAAATCTGTGATTCTGAAATTCAATCCATAGGAGGCTTCTCAATTAAGATTGTTGGTTCTTTAATGTTGAATGTTTCCATGGACAATCATGTTGTGCCTTGCAAGTTTTTACAAGTCCTGCAGATACCTTAGCGGAAGCCACAATTCTTGGTAGAAGTTGGATCCAAAACACTTACAAAGGGTTGTTTGGTGATAAATAAACTCACCAAGATCCTACCAAACAGACCAATATTCAAGCATCGGCATCAATGTCGACTTTCATCTCTCGACCTCTGCAAGCACCTCACAAAAAAAAAAAACAAAGAAGAAGAGCAACCAAGCAAGTGTTGGTCCGAAAGGATCTACTAGAGGCCCAAGGGTACTTTAAAGGTGAATCATATATTTGGGTTCCAACGAAACCTCGATATTAAAAAGCCACCCCATCATGTAATCAACAAATCTCGACATCGAAGAATGAAACGACGCCATCCAACAAGGAAGCTACAATAACGTTGGGTCCTCGCAAGACTACTAGAGGCCTAGGGATATTACCTTGGAAACACTTATATTTGGGTACCCAAGGTACTACGTGTAACAAGACCCCTCTATCATCTTCAAGCGACAATGTGCTTAATAAAGAGCATAAGAAGGAATGGATGCCAAAGCCTCTAAAATTGTCATCATCAACAAATGATAGACAACCGTCAAATTCAAGCCTACTAATTATGAAAAATCAAGGCAAAGATTGGAGAGCAGAACCACAAGAACCTACCTTGAAAAAGGTAGAACCGCAAGAATCTGCTCGCAAGGACAAGGAAAAAGCACCAATACAGGAGGATCACACACAAAGAACATCCTCTACCTCCTATTGAGTAGTTACACAAGAACTTGTCTCAAAAAGAGAGAGAATAACACAAGACACCGTTAAATTCACTGCATCGTCTTCAAGGCAAACGACAATTACACAAGAATCTGTATTAAAAAAAGAGATACTAACACAAGAACTTGCCAGGACAAGAATAGAATCTACTTTGGGAGCTACACAAGAACCTTCCTTAGTGAAATTGGCATTGCACTTCATGGCAACTACACAAGAACCTGTCACATCAACCACACCTAACATAGTGGAAGTCACACAAGAAGCTTCCAATGTGAATGAGGAATTAGCCTTACTGACATCTTTCTTAGAAGCAACTTGGAATCAACAAAAACAAAAGATCTCTGAGACATTGCGGTCCTACTCACATTTGCTACGGAGTACATATGTCACTTTATTATGGTAATACAATGAAGTTTGAACATGTGAGAGGTTGTAATTGACAAAGGCACAAGAAGGTTGGGATCAAGAAGACATTACGATGACAACACTCACATGTGGATCCCTAAGTGTCATAAACATAGCAGCCCACCTTTCTCTTTCTTGCCTCAAGGACAATGTCATCCCTCTTTAGCCACAACAATCAGAGGAAGGACCCTAAAAGGTTTGAGTCTACAACACCAGCAATGAAGAATACACTGGCAATAGCTATACAAGAACCTACTCCTAAAATGGGAGTAGTAACACAAGAACATACTGCAAGGTCCACAAAGGGCAAGGCAACGATAATTCAAGGCCTTGGTGGGTTTTCCCACAAGGAAATACAAGACCACTCCTTCAGTGCGGCATTTAGTTCAACTCCATTGCAGTCGTCCCACAAGAACCTACTCCTAAAAATGAAGTAGATCCACAAGAACTGCTATAGCAGAAGATACGAGAGACTTTAACGAAATGTTGCTACCATGGAAAGAAAATTCTCACCAACAAGGATATGCAACCCTAGCTACTTCATCAAGGTCTAGATCCAATCGAAGAACATATTAAGCCTTGGTGTCCCAAGGCACTCCTCCACATCTAGAACAACAAGTTGTCCTACGCCAACAGTTCCAACGGATGAGTTTGATTGCAGGGCGAATCTAATGACATCAAAATGGGTCTGGATGAGTTTCTTGTGATCCTCAAAGCTTTTATCCACCTTCATTTACTGACCCTATCATGCCTTAGCTAATTCTAAGTCTTCCTTCTCTTTCTCATTCTTATTCTTTTGTCCTTTCACTGCTTAACCTTAGTACCCACTTAACCATGTGAGCCTCCCAATGTAACATCAATTTTAATTTAGATGACTCTTCTAGAATTTAAGGTGCTATAAACTTCTTTAGCCATAGTCCTCATTTTAGGAGTTTGTATGGCGTATTATCAAAATTCTTTGGATTTGATGACTCAGAGAATTAGAGCTCTAGATCATGCCACAACCTTATTGGGCTAAAAAACTTTCAAGCAAAATCCTCAATAAAATTAATTTATAAATGGATCTCAAAGAACTTCAATGCCGAGAAGCAAGACAAAATGTCATGCATAATTCCAAACGTTCAAACATGGCATGTCCAAGACACAGTGTGAAGAGAATCCCATAAATGTTCCACTCCAAGCAAATATGGGACTTAAGAAGGAGCATGGTAAATATACTATTCTTACTTTGCTAACACTAACACAACTAGGATCTTCCATCAATCCCTATTTAACCTATTTCCTAATAACTTACACCTTAGATTTTTCTTTTTCTTCCTCTTTCTTTGAAAGATCATAAGTACTCGACTCCAATCCATCCACCCGACGTTATGACAACAATTCCACAACCAAGGATCCACTAAAGCCCTCTGAAGCAATGCAGCCAGGGGAGGTTCACACAAGGGCAAGGAATGATTTGAAATGACGACCCTCCAACAACCATACCCTTTGCACGATCCAAGAGATTGGATTGAGAACATGAAGGGGGGCATGTTAAATACGTTAGTTAGCAATGTCATTTAATGGATAGTGGTAAGTCCATAGAGCTAGAATTGTTCCTTGGAGCCAAATGGGCCCAAGTTTATTGTAAAGAATGAGGAAAGACAGTGGTATAAAGAGAAAAGGGTTTGCCCTCCCTTCAAAAGGTGGCATGTATAAAGGCCAAATGGTTGACTTTGGTCTTCAATTGTTGGGTGCACACATTGGAATAGAGACTCTCCTCCTCCATGGAGTTGTCTCTTGTTCCCTCATAGTGCCTTTCGTGAATGTTATGTTCTCTTCTCCTCTTCCTTTCTTCTCCCCCTCTTCTCTCCCTCTTCTTTTCCTTAAGGATTCATGATCGCAATAAGCTGAGAGTCGCTAGAGTGACACTAGTGGGCATCATTTGCATGCATTGCTCTCAACCCAGAGTAGCTTGTAGGCGTGCAAGATCCCCACAATACGTGAGTCACCGCCGGACTAGACAATTGCGACTGCGAAATCCAAACCTCGTTGTTCTCTCGAGAAAGAGAACCAAAAGGTGGCAGTATGACACTGGGTGATTCAAAGCTTTTCCCCCCCTCTTGCCCGACCACTCCTTTGTCATTTAGAATATGTGATCCTACATCATAAAATCGAAGAGGGGGTCCACTGCTCCTCTCGTGGAGCTGGAAAATTAAAACCCTGGAATGGATTAGAAGTACTCCCAACTGCTACAATAGAATCTCCTTCACAAGGTTGCAAGATCAAGACTGACATTCCTGTGTGATTGGGTAATTATTTGGGATATCAAGATAGTTTCGAGGCCCTAACCGCTAGAACTCTTTGGGAAGGGTTGCTTTGGGGAGACTTCGAATTTGGAGATTGAGAGGGGGGGGAGTCTCCCACTATGGGAGCCATGCCCAAGCCTAGAGAAGGGGAGGGAGGTGGAAGTCAAGAGCTGCAGGGGAGGAGGGAATCACTGGAGGGCGGGTGGTGAGGGTGATCACTGGCTACATTGAAGGGACAACCGGAGCTGGGAGGGGAAGGGATGGGTGGGTGGTGGGAGAAGAAGGGGATGGGAGCCTCGGCAGGAGAGCGGGGGTGAGCTGGATGGACAACGTCTCACCTTTTTTCGGGGTCAATCCTGTACACTGGGGAATGCCTCAATGGGCTGGCTTACCCAAGCCCTGGCAGCCATGCAAGACCTTTCTTCCACCTGAGGATGAAGTGTGAGAGATGATAGCTAGCATCACAGCCTGGTGCATTTGGGTTGCTCGTTATAGCGTTGTGATGGGTGGACAGCAGGTGTGCTCTAGGTGGGCACCTTGCCATCCTTATGGGTGCAAGGATGGGTAGAATCTGAGCGTTTGTAAGACCTAGCCCTTTGGCACTCTTTACTTCTTCACATTTTTGAGATCTCTCTATTGGTGGTATTGCTCTCCTAACTGGCTCCTTGCTGCTGTTGTATGGTTCTCATAGCGAGTGAGCTGCAAACCCTGTGGAACAGTCTGCAAGGAGCTAGCCTGAACAGTGACAAGGACCCTGCAGAAGGCGAGGGGTGCTTGCTCATGGATATGGCAACTCAATGCATTATTCAGTAAAATGCAGTTGAGTAAGAACCTCTTTCCTTTATCCTGTTTCAAGATATTCCAAGGTTCAGAGGCAATCTGGTAAAGCAGCATGCCTGGTGAGCTTAAGAAGAAGGTCTACCCACATTCAAAGCCAATGACTCTACATATAATGGTGCATTTGTTGAATATACACCCACAATGCAGCCCTTGACAGTGGTGTGCAAATCAGTAACCATTTTATCCGAATCCTTGTATATTAAACCTAATGTTTAGTAGATGCCACAGGCTGCCTTATCATCCATATAGGGTTTGGTTGAAAGACGGAGAGGCAGTCCCAAACCCAATCTGTCTTGTGCATTTTTCACTTAATGTCGCTCTTAATAAGAAATATAATTCTGAATGACTGAACAGTTATCATATTGGATTCTTTTGCTGATTATAGTTAAGCATTTTGTTGAACAAGATAGTTCATGATATGCACCTTCCAGCTAGTGCAGTTTATTAGGGAAGGCTCTAACAATTTTGCTTCTTTGTTTCCTTCCTCAGCTGGATGAGGATACCAACATGGTCGAGGAACTTGCTGAAAGGAGGAAATTGATTCTTGACAATATAAGAGACAATGATGAGGTTGGAGCACACTACCGAAAGGTATACATTTGTGCTGGATGGCCTTTGATTCACTTGCACACATAAGCAACATGATTTTTGGCTTTGTTCCCTTGCGTTGCAAACTCGTAATTTCTTCATTTCAAAAACAGCTACATTACATAGTGCTTATTGGAGGGTGCAAAATAGTTTTTTTCTCATTGGATATTCGATCTGGAAGCAGGATATTGAGCAGAATGAAGCACAACGCAAAGGCTTGCAAGATGTAATTGATAAAGCTGTCTGCAGTAATGGAAACACAACATATTTGAGGATCCTAAGCCAGTATAGGCTGCTGGTAAGCTAGCAGATTAGGTGGAACTGATTAATCTATGGTAAGTTAAGATGATGCTCAATTGAGACTAGGAAATGCTCTTCTATGATTTTGCAGGGAATGACAAACACTGAACTTCAGTTTCAAATGGCAGTAAGGGATCAAATTATTGATAATCAAAGAGAAATTCTAAGCAACTTATGGGCTGTGCTGAAAGGCTCTGGATTGCAGCAGCAACAAATACTTGAGTTGGCATCAAGGCAAGGCATCACCATAGAAGGTTGGGGAATGCCTTCTCCAGTATCTTGCCAAACCCATAGAGAAGGGACCTCTTTGTTACGAGAGTTACCTAAACTAAGTTCTCGTGGGACATGTAAAACATTAGGCCTATCAACTTTGACATCGTTGACATCATCAAGGTCTCACAAATGCACCAATAACAGCACATGTATACCCAGTAGCAAAAATCTTGGTATCCAGATCGCTTCAAAATGTGAACATCAAAGCTTTTATTCAGGTGGAATGAAAAAAAATGAAGTATCTAGCAGTTTGTTCCACATTACCAATGCGAGATTTTATCTTCCCAGTTGGCCACATCTCGGAGCTGCCAATTCCCAGGATGTAACCTTTGGTGGCATTCCCTCTAAACAGCATATGCCACTCCAGGACCAGGAATTGCCTCCAAAGGCAGTTTGTAAAAGTTGCTTGGAGATGAATAAAAATGCAGGTATATATCCAATGCGTTCAGAAGCCTTGTCTGCTGAAGCAACTTCAGATTTACAAGTGAGCAGTTGTACACGTGAGAAGAGGCAAAGTTTTCATTCAGATGACTCTCAGTGTTACTGCTTGAATAACAGTAGCATTTGTGAAACAGAGACAAATTTTGCCAATTTTAATGAGATGAGAAAAATGGACTGCTGTGAGAATATATGCAATCGAGGTGATTCCTGTGCATTCCAAAAGCTCCTTGTGGAGGACGATGGAATGGTAAGGATGCATACTCAGCAAAGCAACACAAGGGGACTTATAACACATTACTGCGGTTATGGGAAATCTTGCTGTGGGTCTGGGAAACCCTGATGACTGGCTTGCGATTTCAATTATGACACTGTTTGCTATTTTTAACCTTATTCCTCTGTTGAAAGTTTGCCAGCTTCAAAAGGTGGGGGTTTTTTCCCGAATTCTCTTCCACACTGGTATTTTGAATTTCATGTGACTGTCCTTCATCTGCAGTCTCGTTTTCAGGCTAGACATGCTTCTTGAGCTCATGATCTTCTAATTTATGGGTGCTCGTGACACTATTCTGATGAACATTTTTGCTGAGGTTCTGGTTGAAGATGAATTCATAGTTACAGCAAGTCAAGCAGTTCAACTTTGTCTGTGAGCATGACATCTTGAACCTGCTGTATGTTGTCCAGGTTCTCTGAATATAGTGAAGTACTGCATCAATAGGCTGTCAGACCATCAATCAAAAGACCAGCATTTTGGTTGATCAGTTTCCCTGTCCACGACCATGTGAGATATGTCTCTCTCAAATCCTGTATTCTGTGTTTGAAATTGCTCAAACTTTGCAACCTCACCATTGTCGAGGCATGGACAAGCCCGGGTACAGCCACACTACAGAAACACCATGTATAGAACATCAACTATTTGTACCTCAAAATGCTTGGAATGTTAGGACCACCCACAGTGGCAAGGAACTGCAGAGAAAGCCATAGCGGAGTGTCCTTCCTTTACACACGATCTACACACAAAAGGTTAACATAGAAACAAATGCAACTACCCACAAATCTTACAACTACTGATCCTTCTATCTCTGTTTCTGCATCCCCCTGCGGGTGTCTTTGAAGCCCTTTTCATCTGTTGCTCCCCCTTGTATTTTGTTCATCCATCCGCTTACCGCCCTCTCTTCACTTCTGGATAATTTCTGCTAATATTTTTTTTCCTTTGTGTTTTGCCTGTCTCTTCTCTTTCCACTTTCTGCCTAACTCATCATTCTTTCATCTTTCCTTTCTGTCTTAGCCGATTTCTACCTTGGCATCTTGTTACCTCTTGTTTTATGCAATTTAGAACTGCACAAACATATTTTCCTGAAAAATCGCAGCTTCATTACTCTCATTTTCCTTCTTTTCGTTTCCCTGTTAGTCCAATATTATTATCCTCTCCCTTCTCTTGTTCCTTCATTTTTTCCTTGCTCGTATGCCTTCTATACTGAGTGTTTTGGTTTGGTTGTTCATGCAGTTCTGGTTTACAGTCTCCCCTGGAACTTCTTTCCTACCAGACCCTTTCCAACATCTCTTCCTTCTCCTTTTGTTCCTTTATCCTTCGCCTAGATTTTTCTTTTCTCTTCATGCAAAGTTCTGTTCCCTTACAGGAGATGGATCCCATGACTTTGTTCTTGGGAGGCTTTTGTTTAAATCAAGAAGAGGACTTCGCAGCAGCTTAAACTGAATCAATTTAGGGGGAATTAATTTACTTTTTAAAAATGTTTTGAATGGCGATCCTTCAGCAAAACCCCTTGTCTTGTACCCGATGGGTGCGGTCAGAAATTCCAAGAATGGTAGCAACAATTACGGGAAATTTTTTGCTTGGTCCTGGGTCTGTCTACCTTTTTCTGCTTTGATAATCTGTAGTGACATCATTTCTTGCATCAGACTTTTTGTGAATCAGCTATTGGTAAACCTATAATATTGGGCGTCATAGTAGTATAATGCCTTCTCTATCATTCTTTTGGCCATCTTGGTTGGACTCTCTTAAACCACCGAGTTGAGGCAACAGGTGATTACTTGTGTGGAGGCTTGTGGCATTCAAGTCTGAAGCAGTTCAGTTCTCTTGGTAACAGGGGCTTATTTCCCCCAAAGGCGAATCTGGAGGCTTCTTGAAGTTGGCTGAGCTAATATTTAGAGCTTTGAATTAGATAAATTTATCCAAAAAAACACGGGGGCTAATATTTACCTTGAAAGTGGTACCATAGGCTAAATTTGTAACTTTACATGAGGGAAGATTTACCTAATGACCTATAGTTCCATAACTACGTTCCCCTTCTTTTATTTCCCCCTGCTAGGTAGCTGAGGAGTTGGTGTCTTGTAGGGAATACTAGACGGAGAAGGGAAGTAATCGACCCCTAGTGCAGGAGAAGTGAGTCTCTTGGTGGCCAAGGAGCGAATACTTTCTACCAAATTCTAAAGGGTAGCGTCCATCACTAGCAATATGAACTGGAAACCCCTCACCTATTTCAATGCCTTTCCTAGAGCTGCCATTAGCAAGTTCATAGCATATTGGGCAACAATGTTACTCGAGGAATCTCCTCCATCTACATGTCAAGGCTTGGATCTCTCTTGTTTCCACACAATCAATGCACATTCTAGAGTATTCACCTTATAGCTATCACTGTTACTCCTTGGGATTGATTTGCTACCTATCCATATGATTCAAGATCCTAGATACTGATAGCGCATACGAAAATAGGGAGGCCTGCTAGGTTGCACTAGTCTCCACAAATTGCACAGGTCAATCACTATGCACAAAGTCCTCCATGCTTTTCCTCCCTCATGAAAGAAGCTCTCCCAGCTTGAGCAATATGAGATGAGTCCTAAATCCTACTCCAAGTGGCCATACAATGTCATGCAAAATGATGAAGAGAGATTGAGAGGTATAAGTCTGAGAGCCAATCTATGGCCTTTGTACATTTGGGTCACCAAATCTACTAGGTTGCAAGACTAGCAATTGTCTCCCAAGCCAAGTCTATGAAGGAAGGATGATATCTAAAAGTGGAGTAGAGGCATCACATCCAGGTGAGTGGCCCACGGGATCCCAAAAGATGCTATTATGTGTGCATCTGCCCCCACATTGAAGATTTGTAGTCCAAGCACCATGTGATAAACAGATCATCTCTCTTACATATGTGATAAACAGATCATCTCTCTTACATTGTGCCAAGCAAGAAGTAAAGCCATGATGGATCCTCTAGGGCCTCTTGTGGCCCCATAAGCAATGTTGTATGGACTCAAATCTCTATAAGGCAACGAGGCATTGGGGATTTTCTTCAAAGACCTAACAGTTCATTGGCAAACCGCCATGCTAGAATAGCGAGAAGAACATGGGAATGACTCGTATGGAAACTCTAGTGGTGTCTCCAAAAGTACGTCTAGAGAGGAGTGGTAATGTCAAAACACTTTAAATGTTGTCCTAGTGAGTGATCTATCTGTAGATTTGGAAGTTGTGATCTTTGTATGGACTCATCTTATAAGGCATTGAGGGCATTGGGGATCTGCTCCAAAAAGCTCTCTCAAGATTCATAGTAGATTGCCATGCTAGAATAGCTAGAAGAACATGGAAATCTGGCTCATTGGGAGATTCTAGAGGGGTCTAGGGGAGAGTTGTGGAATATCAAAACTCCTCAAAGTGTGTTCTTCTAGTGGGCGACACTCCTTATAATGATCTCTTGACACTCTTGACAATGTACTTCAAGGAAGGATATTGTTCTCCATGGGTTCTCTACATTAGTCTCTGTGCACTCTCTGCTCGGTAAATGTTGAAGGGGGCATACCTCATACAACTCAAGTCATCATGAATTGCCTATAACTAGAGAAGGATGGGATGGATATATCAAATGGCCTCACTATACCCTACAACCTTCTTGGTGTGAAGAAGGGCTTTTTGGATAGATTCCTATGTTGGTAGTTCCAATCACCTTGGACTACATAAAGAATCATATCTCCTCCCTTGGCCCAAAGAATGCAAATAACATGTAAGGGAGCTCTTGTGCTAGACCATCGACTTTTGGCTTAAGTGGACTTTCAATCTTTCTTGATCAAGATGAAGATTTTTGCTCCTACATCGTTTTCATCTTTCAAGATTCTTATGCCATTTTCTCACTATTTGCCAAGCTATGTTATGGACTTGCATTTTAGAAAGTTTTGATGCTAGATAGCACGTAATCTTGATATGCTATTGGTAAAATTACTCATCATTTGCTAGGTGAGGCTTTGCTTGCATTGGAGAAAGCTCTAACCCTTGCATAGCGAAGATATTGAGTCTTTGTTTTTACCAAGACAAAGTCCATGGTTGCCATCATATGCAAGAACCAAACTCTCTTAGAAGCACAATTTCAACCTCCATTGTGCAAAAGACGTCCATGTGTCAAGAATGTGCACTATGTAATTGAGAGTGCTAAACGTGGAAAAAAAAATCATACACATCAAGGCATAAGTGGGTCCATTCATGCGTATAGTACAAATTCATTCTTTCCAATAAATGGTAGGGTCCCCTCCCTCTTCTTCACACAACCTCCTCCCTCTTCTTCACATTTGTACTCCTTTTTTATGGTAACAAAGCATCTCAACCTTTGGACTACAAGGAGGGGTCTTCGGTTGTGAAAGTAATTTTACATCTACAATTCCGCATTAGTGCCTTCATGTTATGCAATCAGCCATATGATATGTCCATTGAAGAAATAAGAGAAAGGAAAGAGAGCCAAAATAAGTAAGAGAACTCCAAGTGTGAGACGAACACGTTGATATAGGGAATTAAAGGAACAAGAGAAAGGAAAGAGAACCAAAATAAGTAAATACATGGATTATGCATTTATAAGTGTGTGTGTGTCTAGAGAGAAGAAGAAGAAGAATGTATTACCGTCCTCTGGGGGCCGAAATATCGACCCATGGGACCCATAAAAGTCACGATACAAGTGTCTCCTTCCTTTTATGGAAGGGGGGGAGAACAATTATTTTGAAATACATTGAGTAATACAACATTCACGATATTTAAGAACCTTGGCAATATAGTTACCCAGAGTGGCCATAGGGCTATGTGAGAGCAAGCTTGCTAGGGTGTCGTGTTCCTCTGTAATATTGTTAAAGTCCCTCCTTATGCAGGCATACCGTGTGCATGTAAGGAGGACGTGTGCTTCTGTCTCTACTTGTTCTTGGTCACACAGCTTGCAAAATTTTTTTTCCCTTGAGACATCTCCCCAAGCACCTTTCTCTATCTCCAGAGTGTGTGATCGGGTGCGGATGAGTGCAATGCTTCTCCTTGCAATTGCAGGTATGGGCATAGTTATGTATTTTTGTGCATTATCTTCCTCCTTGGAGTAGGTGTCCCAATAAATGGGATTGACATGCGTACAATAGTACTCATACTTAGCCCTTTTTTCAGCTGATTGCCATTTTTGCTACAATATTCCCAACAAAGCTTTATGAAATGCCTTCTCATCCATTTCCCCGGATGACATCTCCAGGTAGGATGTTACTCTCCATCTTTGGAACCATCTCTGAATGTCTTGCCACTAACTAGATGATAGCGTCTTGCTTTTGTTTGTCTTTTGCTGCCTTTTACTTGCTTCCCATGCTTTCATTGGTAATCTCTGCGACCCCATGGACTTAACCTTCTTTATGTATTTGAAAACCCTTCGTAGTGCTCTCAGTTCAATGGGCCTTATACTAGTCTCAATAAGCATGATTGAGTATGGTGTAGTAATTTTAACTCCCAGATGCCGTCTTAGAAATGATTTTTGTATTTTTTCAATATCATTCCATTTTGATGCTGACATGGTACCTCCCCATACTTCTACTGCATATAGGACTGTTTGTACCACATAAGCATCAAATGAAATCCGTCTGATGCTCCATCTCTTAGTGTCACTATTTCTGCAATCATTTTCAAAATGATAATATTTTCTCCACCCGGCATCAATCCTTCTGTGGACACAATCATTCCATCTATGATTTGCTGGCACATCTATTCCCAGGTATTTGAATGTGTTTACTCTCTCGATTTCCTGCTCATTGTACATAATACTTGGGGTGTTTGTAGGCTGCTTTGTTTTTACTATCATCATTTTAGTTTTGGTGACATTTACCATGATGCCGCTCTCTGCACAAAACTTGTGTAGAATGTGCATCATCCGCTGCATATTTTCTGCTGTGTATGAGAAAAAGACATCATCTGCATATAACAACAGTAGTACGGTGCATGCACAGATTTGGGGGCTCTCTAGTTGCTACTCTTGCATCATTTCTTTGACCAACTCCTCCAATCTGTCAATACATAGTCCAAATAATGTTGGTGACAGAGGGCAACCCTGTTTAACCCCCATATTACTATGGAATGTAGTTGACAATCCGTTTCTACCTTTGAGTTGGCAAGTTACTCTCTCATATAATCTGAAGACTGCTATTTTCAAGTGATTTGGCACTCTTAAGGAGCCCATTCTTTCGCACAAATTGTTTCTAGGCACTGTGTCAAATGCCTTCTTAAAATCTATGAAACAGCAATAGAGAGGCTTTCCTTATAGCCGGCTCTCTTCCATTAGAACCCGTAATGTGACCAAGTGATCCACAGTGCTATGGTTTCTTTGAAAACTAGCTTGTCCAATGGCCCTCTTTCCATTCAGTTCTGCCCATAGACTAAGTTCTGTCTCAACGATTGTGCTAAAGAGCTTGGCCATGGTGGATCCCACCATAATGGTTCTATAGTTAGAAAGCTGGTTATGATCCCCACCTTTATATATTGGTTTCACCCAATTTTCTTGCCACTCTGGGGGGAAACCATTAGCAATTGCATCATTAAGCAAAGAAACTAGGCAAATTTGTGTGTAGTCACCTGCCCATTTTAGTAGCTCAGCCTTTATATGCAATGTGTCATCTGCTTTTCCATTGGCCATTTTCTTTAGGCCCTCATTCACATTGTCCACAGAGAAAATATGTGGGCCATTGTAGTGAGCTATGTCTGTGGACATAGGTAAGGCATGTGGGTGGTGTAGAGTTGCTTGGCATATTGGAGCATTTCTTCATCTGTGAAATCTCCCATGATTTCTTTTGATCTCCCTTTAGTTTGCCTCAACGTTCCTCTCGGGTTCTTAGCAAACTCAATGGCACCTTTCCACTCTTTGTCTAGTTGATATTTCCTCTTTTTTCTCTGAGTGAGTGCATGGAAGTGTTTTTCAGCCTCTTTACGTTGCATGTCATTTGGCATCTGTTTAATTTTCAGCTTGGCTTTTATGCATTCATCATCAAACCATTTGTTTTGTGGTAAGCCCTTCGTGCATACTCTCTTGATCTTTTTTTGACCCATGACTGTATGTACAGCTGAGAGTAAAGTCTCTTTCATCTCGCTCCAGTTTAGCCTTGCAAACCTCCTTAATAAGAGCATCGGTAGTGTCCGCATACTTCTCCCTCTTGTCTATGTCCATACGAAAAGACCAATTCTTTGCTACATGGACTGGAGTTTCTGCCAAATGGGGTATGTGCATTTTGAGATAAAGGGGAGTATGATCTGATTCTGGATACTTTGGGCCAATTATATAATCATGTACCAAATTTACTGCATCAAGTGAAATTAAAGCATAGTCTACCACACTTGATCTTCCACTAGCTGGAAAGCATGTGGGAACTCTTGTATGTGGAAAGAGGTCTGATCCATTCAGCACAATCATATGAAGCCCATTCACTAGGCTTGTCAATGCCTCTCCATGTGCATTTACTTCCTTGTCCTCCGAGTGTCTGTGCCACTTGGGGTCTATCTCAATTTCTTTGTCTTTGTCATATTCATGCCCTGTAAGTGATTGAAACTGGGTGTCCCCAATGCGTGCATTCATGTCTCCTAGAATCAATACTCTCCCCTTGGCATTGAATTCCACCAAATTTGAGCACAAGTCTCCGTATGGATCTGATGCATCTCTATCATAGCGTTGATAGTACGTCGACCCTAAGTGCGGTATGTAGCACCCAACTATGTAAAGTGGTAGGGGCTCTACTTTCACCATGATCCAGATGAACCGTTTATGAGGGTCATCTTTGCATATGCTTATATTATCTCGTAAGTTTTCTTTGTATAGGCATGCAACTCCTGATTGCCCTCTTGTACTAGTGTGTGTTTGGCATATTGAATGTGTTACGTATCCATTGATTGGAGGTAGTCTGTGCGTATCCCTCTCCCATGTATCTGCAAGAAAGACTACATCTGCATCCTCAAGCACATCATTAAGGCCTGCCCCCTTCTGAGAGGGGAAACCTCTGCAATTCCAAAACATTACTTTGATTTCCTTCTGGGTCCCATGAGCCATGTATCCCTAGAGGGTGGTGTCCTCTTTTGCCTCTTGTCTCTTCTTGCGTGCTTCGTAGGATTGGCATCTTTCGGCTTGTTGCTTGGGCGTTCTATCTTCAGTGATGAAGTAAGAGGTTCCTCGTAGGTATATCCTGCTGTTATCTAATATAATTGTTCTTTTCCTTGCATCCATCATTGTGCATACAATTGCCCGGTGGTAGTCTTTCTCTTCCTTTTTCTTGCCAACCCTGTGTGCTCCAAAAATAGTCACATCCTACATAGCAAAATGCTCCTGAAAGAAATCTGTAATTTCCTTGGCTAGTGACAGGGGTGTTTCTGTATCCTTTTCTGTCATACCTCGTATGACTATATTTTGTGCTCTTTTCTCCCTTTCAATGCATTCTTTTGCATCTATCCCTTGCTCAATATGCACCTCTTTGTTACTAATTTCCTGATTACTTCCTTGCCCCTCTATACTTCCACCCTTGGCTATCTCAGCCCAAGTAACAGAATGCATCCCTCTCTATACTCTCTGTTGCAGGTTACCAATCATCTCAGCTTGCGTGCTCATAACTTGATCTAATCAAGCATTTTTATGCTCTAAACCTTGGCATTTTAGTGCTAGACTCCTTAACTCTCGTTGCTGTTGCATCATTGCTGCCTGAATGGATGCTAGAAAATTCCAAAAGTTTCCTTGTGATGGCATAAAAGGCGTTGCATTTCCATCTAAAGTGGTAAGTGCCAATTCTTCCAAAGGAGGTGGCAACATTAATGATTTTTGAGGAGTTTCTTTTACTTCTTTTGATGCTTTCTGCACCTCAGTTTGTTGACGTACCATCGTTTCTTCAGTTCCTGCTCTTGGTATTGCCTTGATTGGTGTAGAGTGTGAGGAGAGCCCACTTCTAAGAGCTCTCCTATTGAGCTTTGCTTCAGCCAGGTCTAATTGTGTCAACCAATGATTTATGCTCTCATATAAACTGGGTGATGTAGTCTGTTGAACAACAATAGAAGAAAGCCCTTCGTCAAGTCTCACCAAAGCTCTGATGGTGCCTTTGGTAGATATGTCTCAAACAGGAGAGCAAAGAGATCGTGCGACACGCGACAGAAAAAGAAGCAACAGTTATTGCAACTTGGCTAAAGAGTAGTGGGGACAAAGGGATCCTTACGATCAACTGGGTTGGGGTTTTACCCCCCTTTCGAAGCTGATGGTGCCCTCAGATTTTGAAGAAAAACTGAGGAACTGTCTTAAAACTGTGACGTGACTGCCGCGCGCGGCAGACAACAGGAGCTATAGTTTAGGTGAACAAGCCGGAAGGCTGGGGGCATGAAGGGATCCTTACGGTCAACCGAGTTAGTGTTTCACCCCCCATCCGGAGCTGCTGGTGCAGTCCAAATCGCCATACGAGTTAAGCTAAGGGAGCTAGCTGAAACAGGGGGGAGGGGAGGGAGGGGGGGGGAAGGAGGAGGAGTGCACATAGGGAGCTCAGCACGAGAGAGAGAGAGAGAAAGAGAGAGAGAGAGAGAGAGAGAGAGAGAGAGAGAGAGAGAGAGAGAGAGAGAGATGATATGAGTGTATTAAAGTCCTCTTGAGACCCTTCAGGATCTATGGGACTGATGATCACTATCAATTAAATAGTATTGGACACCTGAAAGATTCAACATTGATTTCTTGATGTACTTGCAAGTTTTTTGGCATATAATACAATGATTACTTGCTATAATATTTTAAGAGCTTCATGTGCCTTGTTTTTGGGGTATTTTTGTCTCTACACACACACACACACACACCCCTCTCTCTCTCTCTCTCTATATATATATATATATTATATATTATATATTATATTATATATATAATATTATATCTATATTTTATATAAGATACTATATTATATATTATACAATATATGATATATAATATGTTCCATCATAAGTATAAATATAAATATATTTATAAATAAATAAATAAATATGTATATATATAAATATAGTTATAAATATATATCTATATATGCATATATATTTTTTATAATTGTATATTTTTATATATTATAATATATTAAATAATATAATACATCATCTCTCTCTCTAAATATAAATATAGAAATAAATAAATAAATAATATATTTATATTTATGTATAGATATATACTTTTATATAAATATAAATAAACAAACAAACAAACAAATAAATATATATATATCGTGCCTCCCCCCCCCTCTCTGTCTCTCTCTCTCTCTCTTACTTTTATACATATAAATAAAATAAATGTATATATAAAAATAAATTTGTTAAAAATAAATAAATATTTATGTTTATTTGTTTAAATAAATAAATAAATATACAAATAAGTATAAATAAATAAACAAATAAATATATTTGTTTAAATAAATAAATAAATGTTTATATATATTTATCCCCCCCCCCCCTCTCTCTCTCTCTCTCTCTCTCTCTCTCTCTCTCTCTCTCTCTCTCTCTCTCTCTCTCTCTCTCTCTCTCTCTCTCTTTGATTGGGTGACGTCAGTGGGGGCAACATGTGGTGCACGATCGAATGCAGCGCCGTGACAGAATATAGGTAACACGTGGTGGGCGATGGGTGGGTCGACAGTTTGGTACGTGTGGGTGGGCTGTCTAGAGCAATGCGACACATGGCGACAGCTAGAGCAAGCGTAAAGTGCGGTGCCGCATAGCGGCCATCGTCAACACAGAGGCGTCAATTTTGACAGTGTAGTGGCAGTCCATCGCACCTTTATGTTTTGCCATTGCCTGCGTGTCTAGCCTCTGCCACATGGCGATCGGGCGATCCAAATCTGTCCCTCTGCCATTCTGCATAGTCTACCTTGGCTCGACACATGGCACTGTTCACGTATCTACTGACACATGGCACCTTCGCAATAATCTGGCACGTGTCCATCGTCCGCAGTCTGGCCCTCATTCATTGTGTGCTCTCTGTACTTGCCCGTGCTACCTCTCCTCTCTAGACTCTCGTGCTGTGCCTCCTCTCCTCTCTCTACTGGTCCCTCCTCTACACTCGCCCTTCTTTCTCTCTTGCCTCATTTACGTAGCAGCCTCCCGCGGCTTGCACTAATCTTGAGGCTGTTCGTATAGTCTTCGTGTCAAGTCATGGAAGTGTTAGATCGTTTGCACAGACCGCCATGTATGCACATCATCATAAAATTACTGGCATGTCCTCGAGCATTGTCGCGTCGCCCCACAATGTGCTGCCATGTGTTTGCGTTGGCTGCTTGCCAATCGTCTGCCATGCGCACCGCAGAATCGACGATCAAGGTATAGTCAACCATATCCATTAGATCTAGATTGATCTAATGGTTGAAAGCTGGCCATCAAGAATAGAATGGAAACCGTCAGATCTTGCAAGATCAACGACTCTGGCCCTTTCCTCTCATCCTTCTCTCTCCTTGAACTTCTTGTTTCATCCCCAAGCCTTTAAATCCTCTCCACGTGTTAGGTATGGCATTTCTCTATTTAAGAAATAGTATAGATATAGAAGCCGCCCCATACAATCTGTAGTAGGAATAGTCATCTGGGCATGATGACTCAACATCTGAATATGACCCCCTAGCATGAGAAATCAATTAATTAGTCTGTGGTGCCTCCGCATGGGGGGAGGGGGGGGGTGTACAAGGAGGAGATTGCGATAATTAAGCTAAGGCAATGGGATGATTTGATTGAGGCAACGGTGGCTTCTTTGAGAAGCCTCTAAATCGTGAATGTTCTGCAGAAGCCCTTATATAGAGTAACAAGCAAGGGGCTGTGAAGCCTCCCAATACAAGGAATAAGAAGGCAACGAAGGGGGAGAGAGGAGTGAGATTAGGAAGGAAGAGGGAGGGAAGAAGGAGGAGAAGTGGGGAGGAGGAGGTCCAGTGGGGAGGGGGAAGGAGGAAGCAGGAAGAATGGGAGGAAGCAAGAGGAGCAGGGGAAGGATGAGGAAGCAAGGGAGAGGGCATCGGGAGGAGAGAGCAGGAAAGCTTGAGAGGGAGGATTAATGCTGCACGACGGGGCACCGATAATGAGAAAGATGGGAGTAATATTTTGTGTGGGGCATAGGTTCATGAGAAAGTTGGGGAGGGGGAGGGCGAGAGAAATTAATGCGATTAGGGAGATGCCGAAATGACATTGGGTGAGTCATCCGTCGTCTCAAGAAACGAGTAAGGAGGCATTGGGCCAAAATAGGGCTTGAGTTGATAGCCATTAACTAGCTTCTTGAATTGCTAGCCCTACAACGTGCCTATAAAAAACGTGCCATCATAATAGCACTTAATGAGCCAATATGGCCCGATGCACCACAATTTCAATTTCCTGTGGTAGTGAAGGCCATGCTTGAGTAGGAAGAGTAGAATTGCATCTTTTCCTTAAACAACCAAATCTTGGAGTGCCATTCCACCTACTTTCGGTGGTATTGCACCATCTAGAGTCTCAATTGAATCTACGTAGTTATGCTTTGATTTCTCACAACACTTCTTGTCCAATGTAGGCAAAGTAGAATGTTTTCCTTCTAAATTGTATCTACGGTCCCATGAGTGAGGCCTTAGTGCTATACACAAGTGCATCCTTTGGAATTCCTAGGAATTTTTGTTTTGTATTACTACACAAGATTTTTTGTTTTGTATTAATTCACACCATGTAGCCTCGTAATTTCTTCTATGTAACACTTTTTTGCTTTCTCACAACTTGTCTTGTCCAAGCAGAATGATGTTTTATTTTCTAAGTGTTTTTTGTAGAAGCTTTGCACTATGATTATGGTGTTCTTGTTGAAAGTGAGGTGGAGCAAGCACAAGCTCAAGGAAGGGATGTTAACTATAAAAGTGCATGTCTGAGAAAAGAATTTTGACTGAGAATGCAACAAATACTCTAAAAGTGGAGATAGTGGAATGCAATGGAATACTTTCTTTGAAGACCAATCCCTCATCCTTGATCGGTTTAAGAGTAACACTACTTCTTTCATGCTTTTGTATGGAGCACATCTTCTCCTCCTTCAAGACAAGTAGTAGAACGTCAAAGTCTACCACTTGAGATAGAATACATTGTGATCATCATCATACGTGCATGGGGTGCACAATGATCCCACCATAGATGAGAAGATCTCATTAAAATGTGGGAAAGTTCCATACAAGATTTGAAGGTTGGATCCATGATTGCAACTCTTGCTCAAGAGGACCCTTTCTTCGTAATACAATAGTGTAGTGTTACTCATCTTTTTTGCATTACTATCTCTTGTCATCCCCATCTTCCTTTCCAACATGGTATTTGCAGCCACTAGTGTAGTAGGGAGAGTTTCTTCATCTTGTCAAGGCACAAGCCCTCCTCTTGATTCATCATCTTCATGTGTTATGCCATCTTGTAGAGCTTCTTCTTCTCTTCATTTTGAGATAGAAATCTCTTGATCTTGCTTTATGGTGGAGCTTGAGTAATTATCTCCACTATGTTTTTGAGAGGCCTCTTTTTGTGTTTGATGTTTTTTGAGATATTTGTAAAGGAAAGAGAATGCATGTATATTTGAGGCATATTATGAAAATGCATGCTTGAACTAGTTGCAACTCTGGGGGGTCCAACGGTCACCTCCTCAAATGATATTGGACTTCATAGAAAAAGATCCAAAAATGTTTTTGATTGATGATCAAAGCTCTACTAAATTGGATAAGGATCTTGTATTTCATGCTTGGACAAAGCACCTTGAGGTGCAACATCACTTCGTATGTGAAAAGTTATGGAGCAATGAAATTGAGTTTATCTACTATTTCACAGAAGACGAGGTGGTTGATATCCTAACCAAGTCGCTCGCTAGAATTAAGCAAGATAAATTTTCAAACTTGATGGGTGTGAAGCCTCACCCATTAGTCATCAAACAGGAGTGTCAAAACAAGTGATGAAATATGGACTTAGCTTACTAAATCACACGGGGTGGGTAATTTTGGCTTAGGATTAATCAAAGGTAAAAAATATAAGTAGGTAGCTGTTAGGTCCTAGATGTTATGTCATAGATAGGAGTTATAAATTTTTAAGGGGCCACCTGATGTGGAAAGAACCCACATACTTCCATCATGGATGAAGGGGATAGTCACCACATGTCACCATTCCATTGGTCTATCTCTTATGTGGCAAGATGTCACACAAACATTCACTCACAATCTCTAATTTGGTTCTAAGATAGCTAAGGCTTTCTTAAAATTACTAGTTTGTGATATGGATCCATCATTAACTTCATGAATTCACATGGGCTCACATGGTTCATGATTGTAATCAGCTTTGCCATTCAATTTTAAGTCAACTCTATCCCTTGGCTTGCTATGGTTTAGAGATGAGATTGTGCAACCATGGTGGATGCTTTGTGATGTCCAACATTACAACGTGCTATTATAAGTTGTTAGATAGTTCTATGCATGGTTAGATCAATAGTTGGCTCATGGGTCTCACCATAATAATCTAGGTGTTCTAGTTAACTAATTATTGAAGATTCCTCTATGGATCCACTTGTGATGGAGGCCCTACCAAGTGGCCATGATGATGATCCAAGTCACACTAATGTAATAGTAAATCATCCATAATGTCATGAAGTTGCAAGTAAGAGAACTCTACAAATTAGATCATTTACCTGACATTGGAGATTTTCACCTTAGTAGGAGTCATTCCCTTGATTATAGGGGTTCTCACATACTTACCTTGTCTGGTGGCCAAAACTACCTCTAAATTGCACTGTCATATCTAGTTTCTCTCTTCAGATGAAATGAAGCTTTATTCAGTCTACATCCTTACTAGATGGATTTGGTAAATGGCAAGAGGATCCTTTAGAATCTACCAAAGTTAGATTGCTACAATCTAGGGCTTGGTGAGATAGGTGGTAGCTAACAGTGGAGGAGGTTCCTAATCACCTTGAGGTGCCTATATCAACAAAATTTTAGCTTAGTATAAGGTTCCAAAAAGAGCCTTGACTCCTTGCTATAGTGGATGGTTCATATTGGTGTATACACTCTTCTTCTTCCTTCAGCTAGTTGATGCCATTGTGATCTCCTAGCTTGTATTGAGGGATTGCCCCCTCCTCTCTTTCTAGAGTAGTGTAAGTGTCTTTTTTGGTCCAATCAAGGTCTATTCTATTTTTTTGAGCTTGAGGATCTCCCTTAAGTAATGCAGTCAGGTGCACAACATTAGTATCAAAGCTTGAGTTTTGGAAAGGAGAGTCCAGATTACTTAGCATTCTTGTATTGTCCAATCCTTCTACCCCTTTCTCTAAAGTTATCCCTCTCTTTCAATATAATCTCACATCCTTTTGAAGCCCAAAATTCCTCCAAAGAAAATTGAAGTTTCTATCCATTAAGAGCTTGATGAACGAAGGATGCCTACTCCCACTGATGTTTCTCAGCTTAGAAGCTTTCTAGGCTTGGCCAATTGCCATAGAAAGCACATCAAGGATTTTGTAGAGATCCTTTATCCACTACTCTACCTCACCAAGGCAGACACCCCTTTGTTGGGGCCCTACTCAAAGGAAAAGTTGACTTCTCCTCCAGTGCTCAGACTTCCTGACTTCAACAAAGTGTTTAAGATTGAAGCAGATGCAAACACTTATGGCATTAGAGCTATGCTTTCTCAAGAAGGACATCTAGTTGGTTATTTTAGCTCAGTCCTCTAAAATGTTACATCGAACTACCCCACTTATGACAAGGAATTGTATGCTTTTCTTCAAGCCCTCAAGAATTAGAGATATTATCTCTTGGGCTAGGAAGTGGATGTTCACATTGATCATTATCTATGGTACTTGAATATTTAGTGCTTTAAAAAATACTATATAAAGCACTTCAAATCCCTAAAATCCTCATTTCTATGGCACGAGTTAAATAAACTGCTAGAACATTGGACGTCGTTTAGACGCTAACCGCTCTCCTCCTCACAACTCCATGGCCTCCGAACACAGTGTGAGCCCTAGTGGTCAATAGGGCAATGATTAGTAGGGATATGAAGGTGGTTCTCATCATCAAGAGTCCCAGCAACGTGAGTCCCCACCCTCCGACTCTCATAGGGGATCCCAGGGATCTCAGTATGATGAGGGATCCCAACATGATCAGGGGTCCTCTCAATCCTTCCACACAACTAACTGTGGAAGTAGAGATGTCTCCCAAGAGGGACAAAATAGTCCAATCAATTGTGATCAACTACCCCTCCCTCGTCTGTGGAGTCTTGGTATGAAGCATCTATACCAACAAGGGAAGCAAGAGAGGCAAAGCGAGGAGATGGAAAGATTAAAGGAGCCACAACAAGAGGAAGTATTTGGTGGGCTCGTAGATATCATGAACCTTGGCCCCAATCCTCTAACCAAGCAGACTGCACAGAAGACCACCATCAACCCTCTGTGCCTCAAGATTATCACATATGAGGAGCCCCTAGTATGAGATGAGCAAGAGCGTCAGCCTGATTCATAGCCTTAGCAAAAGGGAAAGGGAACAAGGACAATGTAGCCCCTTAGGCATGAGAGGGCCACCTTGACAGACCCACCAAACACAGGAAGAGGAGTCTGAAGAGGAGGTTGCAAGGGAGGAGAGGTGAAAGAAGTTCAAAGCAGACAAGTGGCCATGGAGGCATGTCCAGAGGCCGGTGCAAGGTCCCCCAAAGATTAAGAAGCATAAGAAATCAGGCATGAAGGCACTTCAAGAGATCCACAAGTTCCAGACCACTGTGGACAATCTCATTCCCCGTGCACCCTTCCAGGGTGTTGTACATGAAATAGCACAGCATTACAAGGATGATGTGCATTTCACTTCAGGCACTATGGGAGCAATTCAGGAGGTGATGGAGCAGATGGCAGTTGGTCTTTTTGAAGACACGAACTTATGCACTATCCACACCAAAAGAGTAACAGTGATGGACAAGGGCCTTGCACTCGCCAAGCGCATCCGCTCCGATCCCTCCCTTAGGCCCTAGATGTTGTTTTGGTTCACTTGGTGTAATTTGAATCATATTGTAAATCTCAGCTCTTTGATGCTAATGAATAAAATAAATTTGAATGTTCTATTACTGTTCCCATGTTATTTTACATGTTATGTTATGCTTTCCATCAGTTTATGCAAGTTCAATGTGAATTTGAGTGGTCAAATGATGTTTTTTCGACGTGGCACAGAAGGGAAAAGTGTTCAGCATCGCGCGGGGAGCCCTGAAAGGTCAAAACCTGCTATGGTGTGTATGGAGCATGTTTGACTTGGGGTTTTGGTCTTTCTAGGCTCCCCGCGTGATGCTGAACACTTTCCCCTTCTGTGCTAGGATGAGATTCTTGCTAGATTGCTCAGAAATGACCATTATAGCACAAAAAGTTATCTGATAGCATGCTTTTGAATAGAATAGAATGAAAATATTAATGCCAACAACAATTAAAGTTACAAAATACAATGACAGTATAAAATAAATTTTGTAAAAAGAACACAAAATGGGACACTGTAGAAAAATTATATATGTATTCATATAAAATAAGAGTTCTATACAATCAAGCTTCACAGCCTTTCTCTCTTCTCTAAAACATTAAGAATATTGGGCTTTGAATTCCCAAATAGATTTCTAGCTCTAAACCTAGTTGATAGAGCATCAATGCTATTGTTGTTGTTGGCCATGGACATGGCTGCTGTCATCAATGCCATACCTTAAAAATTGGTTCCAAAAGCATTAAGGGTAGCCATACGGTTCACCAAAATGACCTTGTCAACATTCTGATTGATGTCAGCATGACCATGCCTTACACTTCAGGAGGTCATCAGTGCCTTATCATAAAAACTTTTTTTGGATAACCACAAAGCGCCCTTTTGCTTGGCCAAGGTAATGTGCAAATGAGTGATCTTGGCCAAAGCTATTATGAAGAAGGCATTGCCGAGATGAGAAGAGGTCTACCTCAAATGCCTCTTGCAATAGTCCAACATTACATTAGATTGCCGATAAAGCAATATTATACCAAGAGAGAAGAAATTCAAAGCTCATAGTTTCTTACCTCACTATGGAGTCGTCATGCTCAATCCCTTCCTCTTTGTCAATGAGGATGGATCCAGAGGCCTCCTGCTATTCGGAGTGAGATGTGGAGGCTTCTTCTGGAACATCAGATAGGTTGTAGTAGATCAATTTCTCTGCATCTTTGATTTTGGCCAGTGTGAAAGCAAGAACGTCTCTTGTAGAATCATTTGCTCCCAAAAACCCAGGTTCTTGCATAGTCGTGTCCAACTCGTATCCACACAAGACACCAAGGGCTTCGTTCTCCTGGAGACCAAACATGATGTCATGGAGAAAGAGGTATTGTTCTCCATCAACAAGAAGGCAAGCAAGAAAGCATATCACTATTGTAGGGTCAACAGAGGTGGCGCCCAAAGTAGATGGAATTTGAGAAGTAGATTGGGGTTCAAGAGGTCTCTGGAGCACTTCTAGGGACAATGCAGCTTCTTGCTCCTTAGCTTCTTTATCAATGGGCTCTTCATTGTAGATGTTGGGCTCTTTTATAGAAATATGAGGATCGGCAAGGGCAAGGCTAGGGTCAAGGCTTGAGGTCGAGTCCTCCTCTTCCATTTGTCCCTCTTGGAGAAGGAAAATAAAGGTAATTTCCTAGGATAGGAATCTATTTCCTATGTTTTCGATGACTGCACATGCTAGGAGGTCATCAGTGTCCACCTCCTTAAACCCTAGGGGTGTGAGCTGGGCTCAAAAGCAATCTAAACACTTCACAAACCTGGGTTCTTTATTGAACACAAGTACTTCAAATAATCAATTGGGACCCATCTTTTTATAGACTCATCAAGTTGATATGCAAAACTCGCAATGTGGTCTTGCATATACTTGATGAGGTCTTCAAAATCATCTCGGGCTCCCAAGTAGGTGCCTAGGACATCTATGCTCTTATCAAAGGCTGAAGATAACTCCTCCTGTCTATCAACTAATGGAGTACGGGAGATGAAATTGTGGAAGGCGGACCTAGCAGAATCCATGGTAGTTTGGTAGTTAGGAGAACTATGGCTATGATAGTGAAACTTTGAAACTAAAGTAACTTTATATTCTATATATACCCAAATGTTCAAAATATAAATAATAAAATGAATTATATATTTTTTGGGCAAAACTTGACATTGACATGAAACAAAACCATTCAAAACATCAAAATTAATTGCACCACTATGAATTGAAAAATGTCAAAATCCACAATTGTTCCACCCCACATTGTTTCAATATTGTAGGAGGGATAAAAGTGGCACTATGCATGCACTTCTCTGCATGCTTTCCTACCTTTTCACCATTTAAGGCAAAGTGAAAGGACTCAGACATGCCATCCTCCATGACCAATAGGTGTTCCTGCATGTCCCTAAGAGTCCATTGTGATGTGACGGGGTCACATTCTTGACATCTCGATGAGAATCAATACATAAACTTACCCTTGCATTATCATCATCGTTAAAGTCAAGGGGGAACCAATTGCCACCTATTTTCTTCCAGCACCTATATTGGAAAGCGAAATATAACATTTGGCAGACAGGGATGTGGTACTTGACAATCACATTGTCCTTACATACATGGCATTGAAACAGATCACCCTTTTGTTCACCTAACCTACTTCCCCAATTCACCCCAAGCAATTCCTCAAGGGCATTCTCATGTAGGCACTTGCTTGACAACATGGGTTTTGTTCTGTGCATCTGGATATTCTAAAAACAAGAAGCAAAAACGTGCAGAGGCATAAACCAAGACAACCTTACCCATTTAGAGCCAAGGGGGGGAAGGTATAGAGGGTGTAGTTGAAGGTGGAGAGCAGCTCCAAGAGTGTTGTAGCTAAGAATGGAGGGAGAAAGAGAATAGGGGGATGAGCAGTTGCTCCAGGAGGTGTTGTAGTTAGGAATGGAGGGAGAGAGAGAAGAGGGGGTACTGTAACTAGGAATGGAGGCTACAAGAGGTACTATAGCTAGGAATGGCAGGAGAAAGAGCAGAGGGGGATGAGTAGCTACTACAGAGGACGTGTTGTAGCTAGGAATAGAGGGAGAATGAGCAGATGCTACAGGAGGTGTTGGAGAGGGAGAAAGACACTGGAGAGCAGGAGGGGGCAGAGAAGCTGCCAAATGAGTTCCCACATTTGAAAAATGGAGGGAGAATGGAGCTAGACTAAAGAAGAGGAGGGGGCAGGCTTGCAACAAGCTAAGAGGGGGGAAAATTTCACCCAGAAGGGCCCACCGCCTCTTGAATGACTTGTAGGATTATTTGGGGGAGGTGCATATGGGAGGAGGGTCAAGCATGGGTTGAGGGGGGGGGATGGTTTGAGTGGTCCCCAATGTAAGAGGAGTAGCCAATAGGGGCTATTTGCAGGTCTTCCCACCCTCCATTTCAACTTGGCATTGCCCTACAAAAAGGAGCACTCCCATTGGTACACCTCAAATACCTCACTAATCCCTTGAATTTAGGAAACACTAATTGGGGCCCTTTGGAGACCCCAATTCTCCCCTAACGTGCACAACTTTCTTTTTTTTGGGCCAAAAAAAAAGTTTGTTTATATTATGATAATCTGAATGTACACCCTGTTCTTCTGTCATGATGCTATGTGGATGTTGCCAAGTCACTAGAAGCAGCTTTTTTTGGTATACCTTTTGTATTTGAGGAACTTATGTGTACAAAACATATACGGCTTTCTTGAATCTTGATCTATGTGGGCTAGTAAATCCAACAAAAGACTTAACACTAGCTAGATGGTAGAGCAGTAAGCTCTCTCCTATTGTCCATAAATTGAGGGTGGGAAGAATGGATAGAGTTGCTAAGGTTAATCAAAGGAGATTGGGGTTCTATTCTTAGCATGAGGAGGGAAAATGTGAGCCTACCTCTATTAAAGTGGATTGAATCAACTTGTTGGGGGTCTTTTGGGAAGTTGAGTATGAATTTAGATGTTAATAAGACATATATATTTTACTTTGTTTTTGTTTATGCCCAAGCTTTTGGATGTCTTGGATTTTTGAAGGGGATGATATTTGTACTATTCGAAGTCAATACGATTGATTGATAAATGGAATGGAAACTATTTTTAGCTCTATGGGAAGAGGTTAGACACAAAGGAGAATCAGTAGGTGTTGTTTGGATTACAAAGTTCACTTGGAACCATAGATGGGTTACAAAGAACAACAAAGCGGCCAAGCAAGGGGTCTCTACTTAGTACATATATGCAATGCCACATGCATGCAAGAACTTTTAAGAAAATTCTTACATATCATAAGCCCCATAAGATTATCCCTGAATACATGTATGATAAAACTCATAAAATGATCCTAAATGTCTTCTAGATGTCTCCTAAGGATATGGCATATGCCAAGCCCCCAAGAAACCCTTCTTATAGCACTCACAGGATGCATATGCACCAAGTAATTGAAACCACCTTGAGGTCAATCTGAACATCTAATGTATTTCTTTAAACTTCTATTAGAGTAGGTCTCAAGATTGATATTGCTATCTTCTCTTGGTGGTGGTGGTTGTTTGATCACATGTTTGCCTTTTTGAAGCTTGATTTTGGAGTAGGAGTAAGGAAATATTTTTGGTTCAAAGAGTACCTTCATTATTCAAATTTCAAAGTAATGAGAGGGAGAAAATTACTTGAATTTGGGGATCATCTACCTTCTCATCTCAAGAATTTAGGGATCTACCTTCTCATCTTGAGAATTTGGGGATCTACCTTCTTATCTCGAGAATTTCCTAGTATTGTCTAGGATAAGGCCATAGTAGACTTAATGTTTTTTTTTAAAGTAAGGAAAGAGTTTTTAGTATATCTAGTGCAAGGAAAAGAGATGCCTTCGAATCCTAGACTAAGGTGCTATGGCTTCATTGCAAGGATAAAAGATACCATTGCAAATTTACTCCACATTCTATTGAGATTGAATGTAGAGTAGATGGTGGTGCTTCATCATCAGTACAAGTTACTATTTTTGTGATAAATTTGGATTTAGGAGCTTTTGTTATCATTGAAAAGTTGAGATCAAGCTCTACAACTTTGTCGAAGAAGCTAGGTTGAAATTGGTAAGAGAGAGGGTCAAAAAGTGGGAATATGATAGGCGACCTATTTTTGTTGTGGAACGATCTAGGGAAGTTGATGTTTTTGAGGAGCAAAGGAACTTTGTGAGCATTTGGGATTGGAAGAGGGGTGCTACTCCCACTTTGTGCCATGCTAGAGTCTTCCTTGTGTATGAGAGTCCCCTTTGATCATTGTTCTTGTTTGCAGAAGCAAAAATTAAAATTGTAGATTGTAAAAGTTTTGAGTGTTGCAAGGAGTGCCGATGAAATATATGAGTTGTTGACCCTTTTCTAGTGTTTAATGTATTTTTATGTGCTAGAGTCCTATCATAAAGGTCATCCATGGTCCTCTAAATTCTCTCATCATTGTTTTGTAGCCCTCAATGAGCAGTTCCCTCTGGAATTTTTGGTGATTGAGGAGAAGTACTCACATGACATACGTAGCTATTCTTGCAAGAGGGAGATGTCCCAAGATTTTCTTAAGTTTCTTGGGTTGCTTAATGAGGATGCTTCTCAATTCATCAAAGACCTACAGTTCACAGCGCTGCTACTTAAAGGCAAAGATAGACCCAGCGTTCTTTTACAAATCCTAGGCTATTGCCTATAAGGTGAAGCAAGGATATGGTTTCAGAGTTTTGTTCAAGGTGTTTCAAGAACCCAGAATAGGGATGTTGAGTATCAGGAGGTAAGAGCTACATTTTTGGTCCATTATGCATGTGAAAGGGATCCTGCTCAAATTTGGAAGGAGTTGTGTAACCACCAGTAAGTGCCCAATCAAGAAGTGGATGACCATTAGAACCAATTTACTGAGCTATGGCAGGAATGGAATGCTTCTTTGCATCCTGAAGTACCACCCGAAGTACTGAAGATCGAGAGATTTGTTGTTGTGCTTGTGTTGGATCTTACATTGAAGTTGGAATTGAAGAATCCTCATCGGTTTAATGAAGCTCTTGAAATTGCACATGCTAAGAAGTGGAAAATGCATCCTTTGGGTTTGATCAGTGTGTCTAGTTTACAAGGCAAGTGATCTTATGGATCAAAGATTGTAAAGCCTTCTTTGGATGTGTCTGTGTTGCCTCATATGCCAAGTAGTGGATTTCTTTCTGATGTATCACCTCCACAGGCTAGTAATTTCAATGATGCAATTGGACACAATGTATTGAAATCAAAGGAGACTATTGATGTGATGGGATGTGACCAAGAGTTTTTGCCATGGCCAATGATAGGTGATACAGTCGTTTATAGAAGTTGGTGGTGGAGTGCTTGATGACACTTTAGGCTCTCAAATCACAGATGAGGAAATATATTTCGTAGAAGCCAATGAAGTGGAGCTAGAGCTATTTGAAGGGGGTGATGAAGAAGAAGCAAAGAGCTCTTATAGATATAAGTATCAATTAGAAGAGGATCCAAGACTGTTGAAGAAGAACTGAGCATGCATGCTAAACATGGGGTGGATGTTCATTGTTCAGGTTGAAGAAGAGGACAAGCAAGTGATTTATACTTCCAACCATTACAGATGCTGAGCATGATGGAGAAGTAGGTGCTTGGGATGAATTTATGTAGCTAGTACATGAGGTAGAGATAGTTATGGCTGATTTACGAGAAGAAAATCCCATAGATGCTGAAGGTCAACAAACAAGGTAGGCATGAACCATATCAACCCCATATCGATGAAGAGGTAGTGCCAGTGGTAACAAAATGAGGATGATAATGAGGATCACAAGTTGTGAGGATAATGAGGATGATAATGAAGACTAGGGGAATAGTGAGGCCTTGTCACTCTTCGATGTTGACGTGTTTGATAGAGAGCCTATTGTAGGTTTTCTTGTGCATGTGAATGAGTAAAATCATTTTTACATGTATGCATGTGAATGTATTTATAATTCTTGCACTTGAATATGTGAGTGAATGAATGCTTTTAAAAAATGACAATGTTGAGAAAAATCATTCTTACAATGATTTATAATTTTGTAGGAGCATATACATAGTTCAATTGAGACTCTAGATTCTAACCAATTTACATTTTGAGTACAAGGTTTTAATAATTACCTTATAAGTAGTACATCATTTGTATAAGTTGATAGTAAACACCTTAGTAAATATATTATGAAATAAATACCATGGTAATTGTAATATGAAAAAATATTTTCATGAATTCAAATGTTTTTATTACAAAGAAATAGATCCATTAGCTGGAGATAAAAAATGACACACTTTGATTTTCTAGCTCCTTGATCCGAGCTATAGATTACACATTATGGCCATGACGATCCCTCCCCATGGCCATAAGTTGAGATTTGTAGCTCGGATGGAGGAGTTGTAAAATGAAAAAGTGTGTTTCTTTTAATATCTATGCAATGGTACTATCTAGTATTTGGAAACAATAGTTTTATTTGTGTAAATAAGGGTCTATTCGTATGAATAAGGGTTTATTCATATGAATAAAGTTTTTTTATAAATAAAATAGGATAAAGATTGTAAATCTTTTAAAATAGAAAGATACACTTTATTAAAACTATTGATCGAATTAATGCAACTTAGTGCAAGTATGTTATCTTGGTCGTTTATTGATAGATGCTTGGGTAAGAGTTTTTATATAGGCACCCTATTGGAGCCACTCAATCATCACTTTTGTTTTAGAGATCTTGTCTTTTGAGAACTCCTTTTCCTTTTGGAAAAGATTCATGTGTTACTATGTGTGGTAATTGACAATAATGGCATTATTGGATCATGAATAATTCAATTAATTGTTTTCACATTAGAGAATCATTTTCCCAAAGTGTGGGTGAAACTCAAATTAAAAATGGAGCACCACTCAGGTGAAAAGGTAATTTCTTAGTGCTAATCAATCCTTTCCAGACACCAAGAATGCAAAACACTAGAATGGTGGAATCTTCAATGAAGGGTCCATTTTTTGGTCTTTATTATTATATTGACAGAGAAATTTCACCACCTCTCTTTCCACACACACACGTGTGTGCATAAAATTGGTTTTCATAACATTGAGAAAGGAATTACCCCTATGTGTACACATACACACACACACACACACACACACGTATTTAAATCATAAAATTTTAGATATGCATATCTATGTTATGTTTTAATATAGTATATTTTTAACTTCAATCCAAGCTTCTTTTCTAATTCTTGTTCTTGAACATGAGAGCAATTAGGGGTTACAAGAAATAAACACCACGGATGATGAGACACAAGATAAGTCCATTAGGACTAAATCCCCTCTACTATCATCCAAAGCATTCATAGCAAGGGGAGAGAGTGTTGAACAAGAATACTAATAGACAAGGAGGCCTTGATTTAATTTAAAAAATTCAAGCTCAACAAGTAATAAAAGAGGTAGTGGTGGATAACAGAAAATGCAATTGTCACAGATAGTTTAGATGATGCAATGTGGAGATGCAACACGAGGCCTTAGAGATGGTGTTCAAGAAGCCCAAACTATTTTTTGCAAAATCTACAAATCCTCTCCCTTTTAAGAGGACAATCTCCAAGATAGGAGTGGAGGATTAACTACAAAACTTGATCTCTCATTAAAAAGCATGCCAAGAATGGTAAGTATATGCACGACTTTCTTGAATCTTGATCTATGTGGGCTAGTAGATACAATGAAAGACTTAACAATAGCTAGATGGTTGAGCAATAAGCTCTCTCCTATTGTCTGTAAATTGAGGGTCGGAAGAATGGATAGAGTTGCGAAGGTTCATCAAAGGAGATTGGGGTTCTATTCTTAGCATGAGGAGGGCAAAGGTGAGCCTACCTTTATTAAAGTGGATTGAAGAAACTTGTTGGGGGTCCTTTGGGTAGTTGGGTATGAATTTAGATGTTAATAAGACAAATATATTTTACTTTGTTTCTGTATATGTCAAGAATTTTGTTCACGGGAGTAGGGATATTAGATGTCTTGGATTTTCGAAGGTGTTGATATTTGAACCATTCAGAGTCAATATGATTGATTGGATAAATAGAATGGAAACCATTTTTAGCTCTATGGGAAGAGGTTAGAGAAAACGGAGAATTAGTAGATTTTGTCTAGATTACAAAGTTCACTTAGAACAATAGATGGGTTAGGAAGAACAACAAAGAGGCTAAGCAAGGGGTCTCTACTTAGTACATATATGCAATGCCACATGCATGCAAGAACTTTTAAGAAAACTCTTACACATCATAAGCCCCATAAGATTATCCATGAATACATGTATGATAAAACTCATGAAATGACCCTAAATGTTGTCTAGATGTCTCCTAAGGATATGGCATATGCCTAAGCCCCCAAGAAACCCTTCTTATAGCACTCACAGGATGCATGATTGGGTGTAACTTGCGTGGCCATGCATCTTTAATGATGGCCATGCATCTTTGATGGGGTGTTGATCCAAGCGTGAGGAGCCCATGAGGAGTAGGCATCTCACATGAACCCTTTGGATGGGGATGAGATCAGAAGGTGGAGAAAGGGCATCTCACATGGGCCCTTAGATTGAATGGGATGATCCAATGGATCACAAAGCCCAACCATTAGCACCATTGGATTTGAGACAAATGCATTCTCACCATCAAAATGTATGTGACACATTCCACGTCTCTTTAATATTTGTAAAACCCTCCCATTAATTGCATTTTACAATGCCTCTTTTAACTTGAGGATTAGGAGATTCACCATTTTCTGAATCACGTCCTCATGAGGCCCTTTTTGAGCCCAAACTTCCCCTAATGAAATTTCCTAAATTTGGGGATCTACCTTCTCATCTCGAGAATTTCCTAGTATTGTCTAAAATAAGGCAATTGAGTAGACTTTAAAAAAACAAAAAAGTAAGGAAAGAGGTTTTAGTATTTCTAGGGAAAGGAAAACAGATGCCTTCGAATCCTAGACTAAGGTACTCTGTCTTCATTGCAAGGATAGAGGATACCATTAGAAATTTACTCCACATTCTGTGGAGATTGAATGTAGAGTAGATATCTAGGTGGTGCTTCATCATTAGTACAAGGTTTACTTTAGAGATGGGTGGCTAGGAAAAGGAATCAACCCACCAATGATACATTCAAAATCATTATGAGGAGACAATTTCAAGAAGAGATTCTTCTCCTAAAGCTTCAAGGTGGGTCTTTTCTAAACTCCCAAATGGAAAATCATAAATTTATCTCTCAACATTCCTAGTCAATGCTCTCAACTACTAAGGGGAGGTGAAAAGTACCAAAAGAATATGCCAAAGTATGAGGGAGAAGGTTCTAAGTGTCTTAAAAGGATGGAACTAGATGGACTTTGAACCTTGATGAACTTGAGCAAGTTGTCAATCTGATCATAGAAGGAAAGAGACTCCTAGGGAGGATGGTCTACCTTATGTCATAAGGAACTTTGAGAGACATTAGATCCATAGCTTTTGAAGCTTTTAACGAAAGTAAATGAACGAACCAATTATAAAGAGGTTGCACAATACACACTAGCAAATTCACAATAGATGGTGAAGTTGATATGTACAAAACGCTAAGGACTATGCACAGGAGTACAAAACACAAATTATGATGAGACATTTCCTTCTATAGCAAAAATGACTACATTCAGGACAATGATTGCCATAGCTCCTTACTATAATCTACCAATCCACAAAATGGCTATAAAGAATTCCTTCTTGAATGACATTTATGAGGAGATTTATATTGATCAATTAAAAGGCAATGCTGTTTCACAACCTCCTAAAGTATCTATCTGATTTGAAGCAAAGCCTCTACACAATGGAATGTTAGAATCGATGCTTTTCTACGTTTCCTTTGTTTTGGGAAAACTTCAGAAAATCCTCCTTCTTATAATCTTATAACCTCCCAATGCATTTTAATTATCATCCTTTATTGGATGATCTTCTTCACACAAGTTCATGTGAGTTTCAATGGCATACTAGCATGAAGTTTTTTCATGGAGGATATGGGTAGCTCGAATGCTAGAATTGATGCTTTTCTACATTAGCTTTGTCTTGGGAAAGCTTTAGCAAAATTTCCTTCTTATATTCTTATAACCTACCAAAGCATTGTCATTATCATCCTTTATTGGATGATCTTCTTCGTATAAGTTCATGTGAAGAACGTCTTGTGAGTTTCAAGGGCATACTAACATGAAGATTTTACATGAAGGATATGGGTAGCTTTCATTATTTTCTTGCCATTGAAATATGGAGATCAAATCATCAAGTTATGCTTACTCAGACAAAGTTTGCCAAAAAGATACTGCAACAATTTAGGAATTTGGATTCCTATGCCTATGATAATGAGGAAACCATGTACCATGGCTTGCTCTTTGGCATTTGGATTCATGCGAGCATGAAAAAACCATTCATCGTGGCTGGTCATATGCGCAATAGCGTCGAACTCTACTAGCCATTCGAGAAGATCAATTTTCTCATGCTCAAAATTACCTTACAATGACATAAGTTCTTATTTTGTTGACCATTTTGGTCTTCATGATTGGGTAGAGTTTTTACTCTATTTAGATTGCCATCCATTTAGTTTTTGTTTTTGTTTAGGCATTCTAAAATCATTCCAAACTACATGTCTTCTCAAAAACCATTAAAATGCCTAACAATTTAAAGACTACTCCCTTCTTAATCTTCTAGGCTATCTTAGTGTGATTATGAAAGACCTTGAGGCTAGGCAAAAGGTTTCAAGACAAGATATAACTGCTAAAACATCCTCTCTTCTATTTCTAGGTGTAAGCATGATGTCATCTCCGAACTATTCATTAACCAACCGCGTTCCATATGAACTCTACCACCATCCCTAGATCCACCAAGGATTCAAGTGGAAAGTCCCAATCCAACCTCTCAAATGACTTGTCAAATTCCACTTTTATAAAGCATGTATCATACCTTGTCTTCTTAGTATACTCACGACCCTCCCACATACTAATGAGAACTACTAGTGTTTGTCTTCCCTTGATGAATCCTTTCCTCTTTGGCTTAATCCAATAACACTTTTGGCTACTAATTCTGAAAGCTGATGCCTTAGCCAAAATTTAGCATTGTAAGGGGTTTTAAAGTTGTTCCTTCTTGAGGCCTCCTTGGTGTAAGTTTAATGATGCTACCATTAAGGTGTAATGAGAGAGAGACAACTAAAATCCTTTTTCCTAACACACATATATTGGCGGCTCAACCCCAAGAGTTTTTCCTTCAATACTTAATTTCTATTAAGGTAAGAGGTGATTACAGTTGGAACTTCCCAAAGTTTGCCATTATTCTTTAAGACTAAAATAGCAAATTCAAAATTGCCCTTGCCAGAAAAGATCCACTTCTTGAAAAGATCTAAGAGCACGTATTATCTTCTTGTAAGGTATGAAGCAAGTCACTTAGAGAAGGACAACATACTACCATAATTGTGGTTACTTGATAACCTGTTGTTTCCCATCAAGTAACCAGAACTAGTATAAAGCTAGTATTAAGGGGAGCTAGTACATAGGTACGATTGGCAACTAGGTGAAAGGCAACTAGGTGGCAAACCATGTTTTGATTATCAATTTCATAGAGGGCAAAAGGTTACAAAATTTATGTGGGAAATCGACGTTTTACGATTGCAAATAGTTTAGGGTTTAGGATTTGGATGAAGCAAGGGCTTGATGACTAAGTGCGTAAACCTAGATGAATCTAGGAGAATTCCTAAACTCATCCTCTAGAAACACAACATAGTGCAGTTTCACTCTCATGATAGTTACTCATAAGGTTGAAAACCATAAGCTCCATCACACATAGCAAGGACTAGCTTCTATGACATCCCCACTAACATCATCAACACCCAAAAGTGGGTGTAGACCATAGTATAACAAGATGAATTGCATTCATGTGGCCTGCCATGAGAGAGAAGAAGAAGAAGAGAGAGAGAGAAGAAAGAGAAGAGAGCGAAAGAGGAAGAACAAGGTGAATAGTATTCAATGGGCCTACCAAAAGTGAGAGAGAGAGAGAGAGAGAGAGAGAGAGAGAGAGAGAGAGAGAGAGAGAGATGGAAGAGGAGAGAGGGAAAGAATGCCTGTCCAAAAAAATGGAAGAGGAGAGAGGGAATGAATGCACGTCCAAAAATCACACCCAAATTTGTAAGAGATGCTCTAAATTAACCACACCAACCAATCACTAAATTTGCAAAAAAAACACATCTCAAAAATGCTAGAAATTATTTTTGGCATCTCAAAGTTGAACCTTCACTAAGGCTACCTAACAGCAAACCAACAATATGCTCTCACACATACAAATAGGCTTGCCGGCTAGGAAGTTAAAATTATTTAAGATCACAATTATACATAGCAATATCACAATTAATCTACGTTGCCAAGAGATCATAGCTAACTCTAAGAGAGAGTAAATAACTTTGTAATTTGTAAAAAGGTACTTCAAAGATTATTCATCACATACTCCAAATATAGTTAGCATTCAACATAGAATCAACCTCCCATAACATCATGTTTCTAATGGTCTCCCCCTTATAACAAACTAGGTATCTTTGCCAAACTAACCTCGAGAAAGCTGCAAGCTATCTTTATTGCATTTAGAAAACCCTAGCAATAAACATTAAAGGCATCTATTACGGGCACAGCAGCATCCATATTCACAAGTATAGTGGAAGTCAATGCACTTTTGTTAGCTTGTGCTAAGTGAATACTAGCTTGGACATGATTCTCTCAGCTGATTGCTCATTTACAGCTAAACATTCGGCTTGCAAATTTTGAGGTCTACAATAATGTTGACTTCCACACCATACCTTGTGGGATTCTCATACAAAAACTAGTCAGCAAATATACACACACGGCACACCATACATTGCAGGATTCTCATACAAAATTGGCCAGCAAAAACTTCCGTCTTAGATAAAGAATGGCTATGCAAAATATGCATTCCATATAACATAGTATTTGCCCTCATTGAAGAGCAAGCATAAGGAGTTCAAAGTTAATTTCTCCATAAACAGCTATGTGATTATAAAAACCAATTTTAGTATGATAATCATGGACCCACTTCTGGCGATGAATAATAATGTCACAAACAACCTCTGAGTAAAAACGATCAATCTAGCATTTGACTCCAAAGCAGGCACAACTAGCTTTATGCAATTGGCCAAAGCAACAATTGCAATTGACGAGTGAAATCTTATGATACAAAATTGGCCTTTGGGAGTTGTCCAAAATCCATTGCCAATGGGGTGACTCTGAAGGGTGTTAGAGATATCGCAAGCATTGTAGAATTCGTACCCAGAAGCTAAGAATTTCAGGAAGTATGTTAACGATGAAATGTGGCATCATTGGTCTTCTCACAAATATTTTTAAACAAACAAACAGTACAAATAAAAAGCGAAAGATCAAGGTGCCAGTGAGCAAATATGGACTGATAAAGTGACAGTTTACATATTTGAGGATATCTGCACACATGGCAAGCGCAGTAAGACTCTAGAGCTTCCATCCCTGAGGAGAGTCGTGTCCATGAATTGTGGATCTATAAAAGAAAACCATTTCAATGGTCACGGCTAACACGTCTCATCAGTAGAGTCACAGCCCTCAAAAAGGGATCTCTCATCCTAATCGCTACCGCATAGGGTTAACAACAAGCAGGAGATATTACTCTGCAAAATGGAAACCTGTGCATTTGTAAGCCACATGGCAATAAAGAAAATTAGAACATAAGGATACTGACTTAATGTGATTCTTGACAGTCACATCATATGTAGGGTGCACGATTTTATTATAGATAGATATGAACTTAGCCATTCAATTATTGATTCACAGTTCCAAGATCAAAGAAGATAAATGAACTACCACGAACCCGTTGCAAACATTAAACATAAAAACAGGTTTTGCCACTACTTTTAATACAAAACTTTAACTAAACAGCACAATTCATCCTGTGCAGTGCACATTATATAAGCCTCTTTGCGCAACTTCAAAGATCAAATTAGAAGAACGATCATGCTCTCTCTACTAAAGCTCAGTCAACATGACATTAGCATGAGGGAAGAACACTCCACTGCAATGTTAAGGCTAAGCAGTGAGGGATTGCTGCTAACCGAGGCTTACCAAAACACTGCCAAAATGCAATGGGATAGTTCACATTATCAAATAAGGGCTACCTGGCCAGCCAAAGGCAATTTGCTATTCAAAAGAGACTGCTCCTAGCAATGCAAAAAAATGTCGCGTATTGGAATAGGCCAGATTATCAAATTACAGGAAGTGCGACATGCTTGTTAGGAAAGGAAAAGCATATCAGATCCTTGACACTTAATACGACAATGATTCTTGCTACATGACCTTAATACACTGGGTTACTTTAGAAGTTCTCATAATACACCGACTCATATGCATTGAGTCTTAAACTCTAATATATTTTTTATCCCAGGTGACATAGGCACCTGGGACTGTCCAGATGGTTTTACAGAATAAAGCAGCTTGCTGCAAAAACCATTAAAGAAACTATATGCTTATCCCTAAAAGACTCCTTTCAACTGGCAATGGATACTCTTGAATATTTCAAAATCCGTGAATTTTGATATGGTCTTTCTTGACAACCCCGGCCTGCAGATTTGTGACAAAAAAGCAGCATCAGTTAAACAGTTTTCAGTAGGCCTTCATCCAAAAGCATTATTCATCAGTAAATAAGTTCCATACGTCAAACTGACCGAAAAATCTGCAGCAGACACCAGGCCCACAACTTCCTGGAACGTAAGATACTATAACATCACATTTTCCCTCCCCACTCAACACAATAACAAAAAGCATTAAAGATATCAAACTCCAGAAACGAAGAAAATTCAGACTTTCGAGATTGAACCCAAAGGTTCTTCCTCACTGAGAACAAATCTTAAATAAACATTAGAAAAAACAAGTCCTCTTTTCAAAACAATCCACCACAAACAGAAGATTGGAGAATTTCAGACTGCTACTATTAAGACCAAAGATTGGTCATTCTCACTGAGGACAGTCTGAGATCCCAACTCCACAAAAAGAGTAATACTTCAGATGCCGAACAAAAAATGGCACCCAAGCTGCAGCTACAGATGATGAACAAACCTGTACAAGAAACTGAGACACATTCTTTCGCTGATCACCCTGCAGCTGAATCACCTGCAATATGAAACAAAATGGAAAAGACTGTCGTTGGGTCTTGATAATTCCAGCAACAAGCCTAGAAAGAAAGACTGGATACACACCTGACCCAGCTCAGGGTCTTGAACTAAGCTCCCATTGCAGCAGAACTCTTTCTTGAAATCCTTAAGTATTTTGTTGTAGTTGAACTCCTTTCTGAGACCTTGCACAGTAGTCAGGCTCTTCCTGCCGTTCCTCTGTTGGATGCGCACATGAACGTACTCTTTCGACCCTGCACCTGAGTCCTCAGCATTGGCTTCCGCAAACGGATCTGAAGTACATCCAATGATAGACACCTAAGATTACAAAACCATTCAAAAGCATGACATGACAATAATCTACTCCAGCACACATTACGTTGCAATAGATAAACAAACCTCATCTCTAAGCCTAATCATTGAACCTGCAGAAAACCACTCGTGAGGGAATAACCAACTACAAACGGCAGTAAAATCGGAGCGATTGACATGCAAACGCTAAGCGTCCAAATCAATGTCGGGAAAGAACTTACCGAAGGCGCCAGGAATCTGAATATCTAAATCAGACATGAGAATCTTGAGTAAGCGAGGAGATCTCGGACTGTCCTTTGTTCTGAAAATTGCGCAGTCAGATCCGTAAGAGCGTGCCAAATCACCAAAACAAAAGGGAAGGAGAACAAATCAACAGACAGGTTGAGAATTCAGAAAGAAATTCCATAAACCCAAGAGAAGCTAAAATCGACGGAAGCGAATCAAGATGGAGAGACTGTCGGATATCGAGAAAATCCGAAGAAGGCGAGATAAAAGCAAAATCCGATTTCGGAGTTGGAAAGATGAAGATGCCAAAAATGGGAAAGGAAACCCTAACAGGCAACAAGACACACCTGAGCAGCGAGACGAAGCTGGCGCTTGGCGAATATGGAAGAATGCTTACATCGAGTCCAATGGCAACAGACACCGCTTTATAGTGCCCCTCCCCATCTTCCCTTTTTCAGCAAATTCTTATTTCTCGCACCAAATTGAAAAAAGATTTCAACAAAATGTATTTTTTTACTTGGCAAAAAGAGAAAACAATGGATCCTCTCTCCTTATCACTAGAGCCCCTTTAGAGGTAGTGCTATAATACTTTGTGAATTTCCTCGGGGAATATTTAAAAAAGGTTAATCCACTTGTGCATCTCAAACTGCCTTTTAAGGCGATCGCTTTTACTTTCAACGCTACATTTGCCTTTTAATAGCCCAATGCACTTGTTGCATCCAAAAGTGCTCACTTTACCACTGTACTAGGAGGCACACTCTACACACTTGTTAAGGGAGGGGTCCCCTCCCCTTTCAGATATCTCTATAAGAATTTAGAACCCTTTCCTTCACAACAGAAGAGTATAGAGCCCTTTCACTCTACTTCCTTCACAACATCTTCATGTAGCATAGTGCTAAGACTTAGTGAGTGGGTCATATATGCCTTGAGTCAGAGTCCCGTTCTTATATTCCTTATCGATGAGTTTGATGCATCCCTCAAGGACTTAGCCACATGTCATGAAATTACCGTCTTCTATTCCTTATCTATGAGTTTGAGGTGTCACTCAAGGGCTCAGCCACATGTCGTGCATTTAGCGTCTTTGCTATACCTTTCATGTGTAGCCTCTTTGCTATATATTCCACGTTACTGTTTCAACAACTCGCCTCTTACGTTCACACCACCAACCACTCACGCAAAAAGAGGACTCAGGCCATCCTATGGGCTAAATTATCTTCTGCTTGCAGTGTCCATTGCTTCGATCATCTTCAAAGATGGGGCTTGCTCATCTATAGCCTCCAACCTTAGACATCGTGCTTAAGCTCTGTCTCTGTTTCATATTCATTGTAAAGGAGCATTAACATATATACTAGACGCACTCTCTCGATTAGTGCTGTGTGAAGGAATGCATACAAATTTTCAGGCTTTCGTCTGACCTTAGCGTAATTGGGGTACTCCATTTTTCACCTAAGAAATCAATTTAACTTATGTGGGTTAAAACCCTTTTAATCTACTTCTTTCACAATGTAGCCTAGTGCTAAGACCTAATGAGGGGAAATGGATAGTTCACGTCCCCCTTTACATTAAAATTTTGAAGATTTCCCATGACCTTGGCTCTATTGGGGTACTCCACCTTTTTACTTAAGATATCTATTGAATTTCTCAACTGAAAAATGAATGCCTTTTCAATTTAGTTTCTCCTTAGGTTGAGCTGTATGTATGGAATAATTTGTTGAAATTAAGGGCCTTTAGAATAGGTCCCCCCCAATTCAAGTGCTTAATTGGTGGAAAAGGTAGGAGGGGAGGGTAGGAAATGCAATGGGAGGTAATGAGGACATCCCTCTTTTTATGAGGGCATGGTCCCCTTCACTCTGAGCCCCCATCCTCTCTTATTTATTCGGTTAAGAATTTTTAACTCTTATACTCTACTTCTTTTACAACAAGACCTTAGTAGTAAACATTGGAGGTCTTCAATTCAAGTCCCCCTTTGCATGAAATTTTGAACCTATACCTTTGATCTTAACTTCATTGGGTCCACCTTTTCACCTAAGAAAGCAATTGAATTTCCCGATTGAAAAACAAAGGTCTTTTCAAATACCTTTCTCCTTAGGTTTCTGCATGCAATAGTTTGTTGGGATTAAGGGCAAGTAGATGGAAAGTATAAATGAGTAAATTAATGGAGGAATTAGGTGAGAGCCAATAGGGGCATAACTCAATAGATTAAAGGGGGGAAGGGGTCGCTAATTTTGGGGGGTAAGGGTTACTAATTTTGAAGGGGCTGAAGGGTTAATAATTTTGAATCTTTTACTATATGCTAGATGCTTTACATTGTGGGACATGCCCTTCCCACCACTCTTTATTTACATAGCTTTGGTACACATAATGCAATTTACATTCTCAACAACGCCTCTTATGGTACCCTTCATAAGATGATGGTGAAGAACAAATTGAAAATTTTTATAAGAGCAAAAGCTGAAAAGCATGATGCTTTTTATGAGCATATAACCAAGAAAAAATGAAAAATTGGAGCAACTTCTCTGTTTTTAGTAGACTTTAGATTGATCTCTGAAGCATGAAAAACTATCAAAGCTCTATGCCTTTGTAAAGTTATATGCACCTACTTATGTGCCTAGATGAAGACGTGATGCACCTCTATATGCTGGATACAATAGTGAAAGAATGAAGTTCTAGCGAGATGGATGCTACTCATATGTCAAAGAAGATGGGTTTCAAATCCCTTGAGAGCAACTCAAATTTTGAAAGGAATCTCCAAAACCTATCTAGTTCACTCTATTTTTTATACTTATAATAAAACCTCGATGATACATCTCAATAAGATTAATTTTATTCTTAAGATCAAAAGCATAACTTATTATTGTCTGCAAAGAGTTGGATGCTAACATGAGTCCAATAAGAAAGGATTAAATGTCTCAATGGAACTTTATTTTGAGTAATCTAATTCCTACATGAGGATCTATTGAAGAAGTAAGAAATTTTCACAATGATGGGTCGTCTCTTATGCAATATGAATTCTTTTACTACATTTATGCATAGAGAATTTCATACCAAACCATTGTCCTCCTATTTTATAGGCTCAATGCTAAGTGTGCATACTCAAGAGAACCATAGCCTCTAGGAGTTACTCCCACACGGAGAACCATAGCGTGCATGCTTAGGAGAACCATATCCTCTAGGACTTACTACCACACCTAGAAGCATAGCGAGCATGCTCAGGCGAACCATATCCTCTAGAACCATAGCCTTTGGGACTTACCTACCACAGCACTCGATCACTAGCCTTTTCTAGTCTTTAAAGGTATTCTCAAAATCTGGATATGTTTTGTGTGAGAGAATTATGCCCCTGATGGTGCTAGCTATCATACTGCTCATAATTGTGGTAGGTAGTGCTACATACTACTACTAAGAGTGATAGGTAGTGCTACTTAGGAACCCATTATAAACAACCATATCAATACTATAACCATCAATAGTGCTAGCAAGGAAGCTAAGATTGATACCATATGCTAGTTCTTTCTCACGGCTTTTGTAGGATGAGCAAGGTATGCAAGGTTCTAAGGATTTTTGTCACCTACAGATATATCGATGTTGTCATTGTTGTAGTATAAGTGTAGCAGCTTAGGACCTCGGGTCATATTCTATTGAGAGATGTAGGCTCAAGTGTGGGAAGAAAACATCGTGCAGGCTTATGTGAAAGGAACATTGGTTGGGGTAATGAGGGCTTTTGCCTCCAGTGGGGGTTTTTAAGGTTGAGAAAGAGTTTCTCGGTTCAGAAGTAGGTTTCAAGGTTCAAAAGGAGGTCCCAATGTTTAGAAGGGGTTTTAGGGTTCAGAAGGAGGTTCAAGGTTAGAAGGGGGATCCATGGTTCATAGTAGTGTACATGGTGGAGAACTCATCTCCCTCATATGTCTTGTAGGTCAAGGGTTGAGGAACTACTCTAAGAGGATAAGGGTTTAGGGGAAGCATAGGAGTGGAAAAGAAAGAAGGTGTAAGAGCATGGGAGTGGGGGAGAGAGAGGAGAAGGGAGGAGGAGAGGGAGAGAAGGAGTTGCAAAGTGGAGGAGAGGGGAGGAGTTACAAGGTGGAGGAGAGGAGAGAAGGAGTTGCAAGGTGGAGGAGAGGGGAGTAGGAGACAAGGTTAGGACATCTTGTTGGACGTGGAGTGCATGGGAACATGGACACTTGGAGACAATTTCATAAAATACCAAAATAGAACTCATCACAATGCCCCAAAGAGTCTGGGCTTCATTCCATCAGAGCTTCTCTCTATACATGTAGGAATTGTAAGACTCTCTACATGTAGAACTTGCATGTATGATGTACATGCTGAAGCTGCATGTAGGAGTTGCATGTAAGAGTTGCATGTAGGAATTGCATGTAGAACTTGCATGTAGGAATCATATGTAGAACTTACATGTAGAACATGCATATAGGAGTTGCATGTAGGACTTGCATATAGAACATGCATGTAGAACATGCATGTTGGATTCCTAAAAGAAATTAGTCCTAGCCTTATGCCATACAATGATAAAATATGAAGAGGGGAGAGGAGAAGAGTGGAGATGAGGAGAGAGGGCACAGCTAGAGAGCACACCACAAATGACTAAATGTACACTAGATTTAGTTGAAAATGTTGAATATATACAAACTCATTTAGGGCTAACCCTTTCCTTTATAGCACTCTATATGTGTTAGTGCTATGCACATGTAATGACATGATGTTGAGCATGGTCTCTCAACACCTTCCCTCAAGATCAACATCATGAAGTAGGCCTTCCCTCAAGATGATGATTCTGGGGAATTGAAGAAGGACTGAACATTACATTCCATCACACCCCTTTAATAGGAATATCCTTCCTCTATGTCAAACCAAGAGCTTTTCAAAAAGCTCTTTACTGAGTGGTTTGGTAAAGATGTCTGCAACATTCTCTTTGCTATTACAATGCTGCAGTGTGATGTCACCAGTAACACTCTTTCTCTGATGAAGTGCTCTATGACATCAATGTGCTTTGTCCTAGAGTGATATACCAGATTGTTGGCCAATGCTTGAGCTGATTGATTATCATAGTATATTGTTGTTGACTTTGATTCATCAAAGTAATTTGTTTTTGACAATAGTCTTCTAAGCCATATAGCCTCACATGCACCTGTAGTGAGTGCTCTATATTCTGCTTCAATCGAAGACAAAGAAATAGTTGGCTGTTTGTTTGACAACCATGATATAGCACCTTGACCAAGGAAAAATGCATATCCCTGTGTGGATCTCCTGGTCTCATGATCTCTGGCATAGTCACTGTTACACTATCCCTAAAACCTTAGATGACTTCCTTTGTATTCTATTCCAAACTGTCTTGTACCTTTGATGTATCTCAAGACTCTTTTGGCTGCATTCGAGTGAGATTGTTTTGGATTTTCCATAAACTGTGCTAGTGAACTTACTGCATAACAAATATGTGGCCATGTGATAGTTAGATATATAAGAGATCTAATGAGATTCCTGTAGTACTTGTCATTGCCTGTAGGCTTTTCTAAATCTTTTGTAAGTTTCAAACTCTATTCCATGGGAGTGGCTGCAATCTTGCAATCTACCATATGAAACTTCTTCAAGAGATTGTCAACATATTTGAGCTGACTCACGAAGGTGCTGTCTAAATCTTTGCAGAACTCAATTCCAAGACAATAGTGCATAAGTCCAAGATCTTTCATGTCGAACTCTACAGATAAGTCTTGTTACAACTTTTTGATGAAGCTATCCTTGCTTCTTATCACAATCAGATCATCTACGTATAAAAGTGCAATAGTAATGTCTTCCCCTTGAACTTTGTAGTAGAGAGTATGATCTGTATTGGATTTCATGTATCCCAGATCAGCAAAATACTTGTCGATTATATTGTACCAACTTCTAGGTGCTTGCTTTAAGCCATAGAGACCTTTCTTGAGATGGAAAACCTGATTCTCCTTTCCTGGTTCAACATAACCTACTGGTTGTTGCATGTAGACTTCCTCGTCTAGGTAACCATTGAGAAATGCATTCTTGACATCGAGCTAGTACACATTCCATTTGCTGAGTGTCGCTAGTGATATCAAGAACCGTATGGAATCCATCTTTGCTACAGGAGCATGAGTCTCATTGTAATCCTAACCATATTGATGTGCAAATCCTTTTGCAACTAGTCTAGCTTTGTATCTTTAAATGCTTCCATATGGATTGTACTTAACTTTGTATACCCATTTGTTTGCTATGGCCTTCTTTCCCGGTAGAAGGTTGCATAATTCCCAAGATTATTCTTGTACAAAGCATCCATTTCTTTATTCATAGCAGTTTGCCATTCTAGCTTGTCAACTGCATCTTCGAAGTACACTGGCTCTTTTGTAGCCATGATGGTAGTCATAAGAGCATAGTTGATGGTTTCAACCTGAATTGCTTTGCCTTTCTGAGCATACATCAATCTTGATGGAGGTCTGCTTTCTCTAGTAGACTGTCGGAGTTGTTGTGATTCATCTCGGGATGTTTCTGGCAATTCTTGCTCTTCTTCATCAACCTTTTATGTAGATGACTGTGTAATCGATGAATTTATATCCTGTGTATTTGAGGATTTCAATTCTGATTCCTCATCAAAGATTACATCTTTGGAGATAATGACCTTGCGGTTGATGGGACCATACAACTTGTATGCTTTTTTTTATTGGGCAAAATCTTTGTAATATATTATATCCACAAAGATTGTAACTTCTCCCCATGGGAGCTGGCTTTTCTATCTTGTATGCTTTTCTTTCTTCACTATAGCCAACCATGATGCATTTACATGACTTCACATCCAATTTCCTGCGATGATCATCATGTATGTGGGCATATGCTATGGAACCAAATATGCAAAGATGCCCAATACGTGGCTTGTGTCCAGTGAATGCTTCATAAGGTGTCATACCCTGTATCAGTTTGGTAGGAAGTCCATTAAGCAAGTAGTTTGCAGTGGCTATTTCTTCTGCCCAATATCGATTCGGAAGATGCTTCTCACTAAGCATTGCTCTAGCACTATCTGCTAAAGTACCATTCTTCCTTTCAGCTCTTGCATTCTGCTGAGGAGTATCTGCACAAGTGAATTGTCTTTGAATGCCGTGACTTTTGCAAAAGTTCATGAATGTTGAAGACATGTATTCACCTCCTCTATCTGATCTCATGACTTTGATCTTTCTACCTGTTTGGTTTTCTAACATGGCTTTGAATTCTTTAAATCTGGAAAAGACTTCAGATTTCTCTTTCAGAAAATAGACCCAACAATATCTATTGTAGTCATCGATAAAAGTCAAGCAGTAAAGCTAACCATTGATGCTGCGGGTTTGGGCATAACCCCATACATCTGTATGTATCAAATCAAGAATACCTCTTACTCGAGAAGTGCTTCTGCCAAAGTTGGTTTGCTTTTGTTTGCCGAAGCAACATGCTTCGCAAACTTTTCCAAGAAATTGTAGCTTGGGAATCCCAATTGCTACATTCTGATTCCTAAGATCTATCAAGCTCTTGAAATTGACATGTCTATATCTCTTATGCCATTTTGCAAATAGTGGCATTTGTTGCAGTTGAGATGACATGGCATGCAAATCTAGTACTGTAGCTAGCATTGTGAACAAGCGTTCTTCCTTGACTCCTTTTCCTACTATAGCTGAAATCCTCTGGATTTGTGTCTGATAGTGCATTCATCTCCGTCAAAGATGACTTGGTAATTGTGTTCCATCGTTTGACCTACTGATAAGAGGTTCTGGTTGAGCTTCGGAACGTAGAGTACATCTTTCACCAATCCTTTCGTACTAGCAAAATTGTTCATAGGGATAATGCATGTCCCTTGCCTGTAGATGACATTCTTTTGACCTTCTAATGGTTTCATCTCTGTGAACCATTCCTAATGCTTTGTCATATGAGATGATGCACCGATGTCGATGTACCAAGGATCTTGACCTGCTTGGTCGACTTGATAATTGAAATCCTCTTTTGTATTGAAATCAGTTTCTAGATACACTGTATGAGTCTTTTGCATTTCTTTGTTTGCAAGAAACATCTATATGTAACCCTATCACGTGAGTTCAACACAAGGATATTTTTAATTTCTAAAATTCACAAAAATTAATTTACATAAGGGAGTATTCAAAATAATCTTTGAAAAAATTTATAGATTTGTATAGAAAAAGGATACATTTTATTAATGAAAGTTTTTACTGATAACGGATTTTACAAATCTACCTTGAACGCACATGATATAGAGGGTTTATACATAGTGACCCCCCGAGAGAAACATATTCCCATGTTCATTTGCATAATGACTATGACTAGAATGTCCATCATGATGATTTCCTCTTCTACAAAAATTCCCTCGATTGCTACTAGATTGACCGCCTTGGTCGTAATGCTTCTTGTGGCAATCTCTTTCATAGTGTCCAAACTTATGACAGTAGTTACACTGAATGTTTGATACATTGGTGGATGCATTCCCTCATCCTTGGAATCTTCCTCTATTGGAACGATTACCTCTTTGCTGTGATTCTGATGTTGCTGAGGATGATGCTGTTGGCTGACTCTGACTTTGTTGATGATGGCCACTTTGCTGGAATGATCTACCTCTGCCTCTAAGAAGATGACTCTTTGATAGAGTATGCTCGTAGTCTAAGCATCGATGCGGCCATTAGGATTGAAATAAATAGCGGTCAATGTGTCTAGGGACCTCCAAAATGTATTCCAAGGTTTTGCAAAGATAGAATGTTGTCATAGGATGCAGTCAATGTCGCCTCGCATTATTGCATCATGTTGTTGAAGCCTCAGATTAGTGTGCCTTGGATGTTCTATTCTACTCTAGAGTATGGCTCGATCATTGGACAATTAATGGTGTGATCCTCACCCAAAGTGTGTATGTTGTCCTCCCATCTATGCCATCGTGGAACTGCATAGAACTTGGGATGGGTTCTGAGGCATGGAGGTGCGCGAAGGTATTCATTCAATAATTCTATGTCAAAGAGCTTGGGGTGATGCTAGTCAGGTTGGGGATCCAACTTGCAAATCCAAGCTTCACTAATCTGATGCTAGTGAAGGTTGACGGGGAAGTTGTTCAAGGTCCATCTGCCTTGAGTTTTCATATTTGTATATTTGTTCTAGAAATCCTTGATGGGGCTACTTGGGAGTGGTATTACATCATAATCATACCCATCATTGGAATTTGGCATGCAAGTGCAGAATTAAGCAAATGGATTGAGAAACTTGGTCATCCTTAGGGGTAGGATTAGCAAGTTAGGAAAGAAATAATAAGAGGAAACAAAACCAGTATCTTAACTGTAACAAGAGGCTAAGTCTCAAAATATGGACCCCAGTTGAGTGCTTGTTACATTCCGACGATGATCCTATTATCAGGACAGTCAAAACCACACTGAGAGTACATAATTCAAGGAAGGAGAGTAAGATAAGTAGAAAAGATTTCTCATTTCAAAATTTTGATGGAAAGAAAGAAGCACGCACTGTCTTGTCTTGGATCAATCAGCTAGATGATTATTTTTTAGGGGAGAAATTCTCTGAAAAAGATAAGATTAAATGTGCTGCAAATCATTTAGTAGAGAGTGATGCACTTTGGTGGAACATCACTAAGCACAGTAGAAGGCGACCAAAATCTTAGAAGTCTTTTCAAAAGCTCATTAAGAGAGATTTTCTTCCCTCACATTTCAAAGCAAAAGCTAGACAATAGTGGGATACTTTCAGGTAGTTCAATAAGGAAACGATATCCACATATACTGATAGATTTCGGCAAACGTTGATCCAATTACACTCCTTGGAGAAAGTTAATGAGCGAGATCAACGCAGGAAGTATGTGGCGGGTCCAAAATCTAAGTTGAGAGCCGAGATTAACATGTTTCATCCTCGCTCATTGAACTTTGCGATTTCTCTTGCAATGAATTATGAGAGGAAGAATGGGATCCCAAAGGAAGGGAAAGATTTGGAACGGCATGTACCCTTCCATACGAAAAAGAGATTTGATAAAAAGCCTTTCTTTAAATCTAAAAATGGTTTTGTTCCACAGAAGACAAATTATTCTTCGAAGCCGAATGGTGGAAATTTTTCAAAGAAAGAAATAAGGTGTTTCAAGTGCAACAAGGTGGGACACATAGCCACATTGAGTGTCCTTAAAGAAAGAAGACCCCGACGGCGAAAGTGCACATGATTGACGAGCGATGAAGCAGCCAAGCAAGAGGGAGTTAAGTATAAATGTCATGCTCTTTTAAAGATGAAAGGTTTCATTAATGGCAAAGAAGTTGTTATTTTGCATGACGATGGTAGTACACATGATTTCATTTCGGAAAGAGCAAAGCTAAACCTAGAGTCTTTCCCATCTAACTACAAGGTCAAAGCTGCTTTTACCAAAACAAAGTACAATTGCACTAGAGAAGTCAAGAATCTTGAAATTTCAATTAAACCCTACAAGGATAGACGAGACTTTCTAGTGGCACCCCTATAGGGAGTGGACATTATCTTAGGAATGCCATGGAGGCATCAATATAATCCTAAGATAGATTACGATTCACATCAGATGTGGATTGAGAAGGACAGACAAGAAATATGTCTGAAAACTTCAATGAAACCTAAGATCAGCAGTCCTTTACTCAACCACACACAAGCCAAAAGAGCAATTAGGAAACATGAGAAGACATATCTGATTTTGGTGAATACGGTAATGACTACTTAGCCAAACATTAAGCCTACACACCAAAAGTTTCTCTCTCAGTTTTTTGATTGTTTCTTAGAGGACTTACCGCCTAGACTACCTGTTCTCGACTTGAAGATCATAGGAAAGAAATCCTACCGGGCAATACTCCACCTTGCAAAGCTCCTTATAGAATCAATCAACTAGAACAAAAGGAAATTCAAAAGCAAGTGGAGGAACTGATAGAGAGAGGATTGATAAGACCTAGCAGTTCTCCTCATGGAGCACCTGTCTTATTAGTGAAAAAGAAAAATGGAACCTATTGAATGTGCATAGACTATTGTGCACTAAACAAAATCACAGTGAAGAACAAATATCCAATCCCTAGGATTGATGATCTTTTGGACAAATTGAAAGGAGCCAAGGTCTTCAATAAGATACATCTCAAATCCGGCTATCATCAAGTACGTATGGTAGAAGAGGATATATACAAGACTGCCTTTTCAACTCAAACGGGACATTATGAGTTTCTAGTTATGCCTTTTGGGCTAACTAATGCTCCTACTACTTTTAGTAGAATGATGAACCGAATCTCTTAAACACCAAGATTGTGTCGTAGTATTTTTTGATGATATTTTGGTGTTTAGCAAAGATGTTGAGGAGCATAAGGAACATCTGAAGCTAGTCTTTTCACTCTTGAAAGAAAACCAATTGTATATAAATCTTGAAAAGAGCAATTTCTTTCAAGATCAGATAAAGTATTTGGGTCACAGTGTATCTGCCAATGGGATTCGAGTAGATCCAAAGAAGATTGAGTGCATAGTCACATGGCCTAAGCCCTGAGATATACATGAATTAATATCATTCTTGGGATTGTGTAGCTTTTACAGAAAGTTTGTCAATAATTTCGCATACATTGCACAACCATTGACAGACCTTCTTAGAAAAGCTAAGCATTTCTTATGGATCGAGTGTCAAGATAAATCTTTTACAGCTTTGAAAGAAGCTCTCACACAAGCTCCTGTGTTGCAACTACCCAATTTCTCTAGACCATTCTTTGTAGTTGTAACTGATGCTAGTGGATATGGAATTGGAGCCGTACTTATGCAAGATGGACATCCAATAGCATATGAGAGTCGAAAATTAAAACCAATGGAATGCAATTATAGTACATATGATAAAGAATTAACCGCTGTTGTGCATGCCTTACGAATGTGGAAACATTATTTGATGGGATCTGAGTTTCTTATCAAAACCGATCAGCAAAGTATCAAGCATTTGTTGACTCAGCCACTGAGAAACACACTACTATGTCATGAGCAGTTCAACTTTTTCATGTTCAGTCGAGTAGTCATGGAGATCGTATGTAATATTTCCAATAGCGTGTTGAGTATGCTACAAGGACCACGAGTAGAACAAATCCCTATATCCATGACTAGGGACGGCGGAGCTGGTGGGCAAGGAACCACCCTATAAAAACTTAATCACAAAATATATGAAGGCCTAGGGACAATGCGAGATGGAGACCCTTCATTATGACAATGTGTATAAGGTGGACTCAGACACAATGGTTACCATAATCCTGGTTAGCCTATAGTAAGGTGTAGGCTAAAGCATAGAAAATTGTTCTAGTATATGTCAACCATAATCACAGACGCCCATAGCTTGGTTATGGTAAGGTGGGAAACCAGAGGGCTATGACAATGCTTGCATAAGTGGGGCCTAAATGGTTTGGGTCTAGGGTCTTGTCTCTAGGTTCAAACATTGGTGAGAGGGTGCAAGGGAAGCATATTGGAAGGGTTCCTTGGGGGGGCACATGGCACCACTAGGTGGTCCAACATGGCAAACATGGGGCATGGGGGAGGGTTCCAGAATGATGGAGCTCCATTGGAATAGAATCCCATGGGATGAAACTGCATAGGAGGTTGACAATAAGACAGGAGCTTATAGCAAGAGGAGGAAAAGTGTCTAGGAGGTCAAAAATTCAAGCCCTCTATTGTAGCAGATGCTTCATTGGTATCAAAGCATGGCAAAAAACCTGAGGAGTAATGTGCATTACTTATAAGATGAGGAGTTGAAGCACAATTGCATTCTTTGGTCCAAGTTGACAATTATGCACAGATGAGTAGAAATACCCAGCCAACAAATGGGAATTGAGGGACTATTGTCCACATGTTAAGCCATAGTAGAGACAATTCGGTCTACTTGAGGATGTAAGAAAAGATCTAAAAAAGATTTAGATGACAATGCGGGATGAAGGACTAGATGCTTGCAAATGCATCATAGTTATTAGTCTACTTGAGTCTATCAGATTTGACAGTGCTGTCGGTATCAATTACTACAAAGATGTGATCATAGGCTTCTGGGAATCACATCCCAAGGTAGATTTTAAAGTATAAGGGGATGAACCATTTAGAGAGGTGCTTGACTATAAGTCACTACCTACTGGTACCCATTGTTGTTCGGGCTCTCTTTGTAGTTTGCTACATGTGAAAAATTATGCAAAAGCAAGCACGTATACACAGCAAGGGTAGTGGCACACAAAGGCTTCAAACCGGTCACTTGAAGTTGTGAAGGAGGCTCACATACTGCAAACCACCTACTGGATATAAAGCCCATAGAAGAAGCTATAATAACAAAAGGGTTGCAAAAATTAGTTTGGCTTCTATGTAAGCAGACCTATAGCAAAGATGGCCAGTTGAGCATGAAGGAAACCACTAGCAAATGTATAAGTTGCTGTGCAGTCACAAAAGGCTTGTCGGATGGCAAGGAGGAGGCAAAATAACAAAGAACATCGACTTGCATTCAAAGAGAAGAAACCCATTATCTTATAAGGTCTAACGACCTTTAAGAAAGCCATATCAGCGGCCCTCTTTATACCCCTCTTTCTCCTATCTTCTAAACTTTTCAAGGCCCCTCTTTCTTTAAAAAGCCTCTCTTCTCTTAGACCTCTTCCTTTTAAATTTTTCTTTAGCCTCGCCATAATTAAAAGAAGAGGATGAACGATCAAGATCAAGGAAAACAAAAGAGCAAGATTGAAGGAAAGGTTGCAAAGTATAAAGTGGAACGACTTTAGCTCTAAATCGAAAACCTCAAATAAATACCAAGGGAGTGGCCCATCATATTTTCTCTCAATAAAGGTTTTTGCCTTATAATATCTAGAAAGTTCAAATGACGAGTGTCCAAAAAGAGATGAGACAATCAGGGAGAGAGAAGAAAGGGCTAGAAAAGTAAAATCAATAATGGAAGAGGAAACACATGAGAAAAGGCATAATGAAATTCAAGAAGATGGTATGGAAATGGAGGATGTTGATTATGGTGATCATAGAATTCCATATTTGGTATTCATTAATTTAGAAACTTGAACACAAAACATAAAAAAGCAGTTAGGGATGATTGATGATATATTAAGATCCCTAACTGAAGTCATATTATCTAAGTTATTTGATTCTCAATTGGTAACTCCTATGGCACAATCATTAACGACTCCTAGTCAAGTTGAGAGGTCTACCTCTCGACTTAAAGAAACCTCAAGCATACTTAAGGACTTAAAACCACCATTTTTTTATTGGGGAAGAAAAAGAATGCAACAAGGGAATGATAAATATGCTCTTGCAAAAAATGACAAGACTTCCATAGACTCAGGAACACCCCTCCTAAAAATAGAGTCATGGAAGTAAGTCTTTCCCTTGAAGATAAGGCCTATAAATGGTGGATGAGAAGTGATAGGATCCCTAGGTATTGGGATGGATTCGAGAAACCCTTCTTAAGATAGTTTTTGCCTAAAGATGAATTAGAAAGAGCTTGGGAGGCTTGGGACAATTGTAGCATGGGTAAGAACACTTCAGTCCAATATATAGCAAACTATAGGGAGGCAATCCTTAAGTTGAAAGGAATCAACAAATTCCAAAAGATAAGAAGTTTCATGAGAGATCTAAAAGACACCTATAAGGTTAAGGTGAGAATAAATTCTCCCAAGACCTTTGAAGAAGAAATTAAGTATGCCCAAATATACAATGACACATGCGGAAATCCAAAGATGGAACTTTAAAACAAACAAGTTTTGCTCTGAGTTCACTGAATGTCCCAATTTGAAAAGGAAGGGGCACTTCAAGAAGGAGGCTTCTCAGGCACCACCTAAGAAACCTCAAACAAAAAAATATTCTCTCATGAAGAAAGAGGATTATGAAGGGCCAAGTAGGAAAATCCTTGCTTCAAATGTTTGGGCAAAGACCATGCTACTTGGAACTACCCTAAAAACAAACAAGTGGGAGCTAAATCCCCAAATAAACCTCCACAAAAACAAGTACACATGATGCAGGTGTTGCCACCTAATGGTATGGAAAAGTACACTGAGGTAGTGGTTTTTCATGAGCACAACTCCCACATGTGTTTTCTATAATTGACAATGTGGCAACCCACCTTTGGTCCTCATGACTTATCAAGGGTACATGGAAAAATTAAAGGGAAAAGAGTAAGAGTGATGGTTGATGATAGTGCCACACACAATTTCTTAAACTATTTGTTAGTTAAGAAGTTGCCAGAGAGACCAAGTGCCCATAAATACGTGGTCTCTCTAGGTTAGTGATAAAAAGGTTTGGGACACCATGATTCATGATGTAGAGGTGGATATCCAAGGTTATCAAGATGCCTTGGATTTCCAAATTACGCATCTCAATCATACTGATGTTTGTGCTTAGTCGAGAATGGTTGTATAGTCTTGGGCATAGCTTATAGTGGAGTTATTTAAATAACTCCATTGTGTTTGAAAAATATGGCGGAGTCTTCCAGATGATGTGCCCTACTCTCCCTTTATTTGTTTGATGGAATTGGAACAACTTCTACAACAACAATGCAAGGTATATCTCTATGAACTTTCTTTTATTGGTGATTTTATTTGTGCTACATATAAAAAGAATAAATTTCATGTTGATATGATTAAAAAGTATTAATCTTTGTTTAAGGAATTAATGGTTGAATTTAAAGATGTTTTCTCGAGTGACTTGCTTGATGTTTACCTCTCGCGTGAGATGTAGATCATAAAGTAGACATAACTCCTGTATCCACCCTATTTGTAAACCACAATATAGACTTAGTCAAATAAAAAAATGTCAGGTCAAAAGACAACTAGTTGAATACCTTAGGAAGGGCCAAATTCAACCTAGTAATTCACCATGGTCATCAACAGTTTTACTAGTAACGATAAAAGATGGCACTATGTGTTTATGCATAGATTATAAAGCCTTAAATAAAATCACAATTAAAAAAAAGTACCCTATGCCTTGCATTGATGATCTCTTTAATCGATTGTAAGGGAAAAAATATTTCACCAAAATTGACTTAAGATCAAGATATCACCAAGTGCGAATTAGAGAAGAGGATGTCCCTAAGACATCATTTTGTACTAGATATGGGCATTATCAGTAATGCCATTTGGTTTAACTAATGCTCCATAAACTCTTATGACACTTATGAACAGTGTCTTGAGGCTATATTTAGGAAAATTTGATGTAGTATTTGTAGATGATATCCTAATCTATAGTCATTTGAGGAAAGTGTTCCAATTGCTTAGAGATAATTCTCTTTTTGCAAAAGAATCCAAAGGTGAATTATTTGCAAAGGACGTAAAGTACTTGGGACATATTATATCTCAAGAAGGGATTTGTATGGTTCTCGAGAATGTAAGGGCCATATTGGAATGGCCACATCCTATAAACCTACATTAATTATAGACATTCTTAGGTTGGTTTGGATTTTATAGGAGGTTCATCCAAGATTATGCTAAAATTGATGTTCTGATGATGGACCAGCTTAAGGGGAAGGGAAGTACCTTCATATGGGATCAACCTCAAAAGAATAGTTTTGAGAAGTTAGAGGTAGTTATAGCATTTGATCTTGTTTTAAAGGTAGTGGATCCCAATGAACCATTTGTGGTTGAAATAGATGCCAACAACTTCACTGTTGCAGTAGTACTTTTGCAAAAGGGTTGACTAGGGGCTCTTTGAAAGCCATGACTAATGGAATTACTTAGCATATGAAAAGGAACTGTATGCTATAGTTAAGAAATGGAGGCACTATTTGAATGGTGCCAAATTTGAGATCATTTTTAATTAAGAAAGCATTAAGTGGATTCACAATAGCCAGAGCTTAAAGGTTGAAAAGCTAGATGAGCTAAAATAATGCAAGAGTTTAACATACATATCAGAAGGGAAAGTTCAATGTGGTAGTAGACTCCCTAAGCCAAATGCCAAAAGAAAATGTGGGTTTGATCCTCACTTCTTAAAAATATGGTAAGTAATTAAGAAGAGGGATCCAATTAATCAAGGAGCTTTCAGTGAGGAGTCACATGGAAATGGTGACACACCATAGGTTCTTGATAAAGTATTTAAATTGAAATTTTATAATATTAAAGATGGCTACCTACTCTACAAGGGTACAATATGATCCTAGATAATAATGACATTAGGCCCCAAATTCTTTTTGAGTGTCATGATATTCCTAGTGCTAGACACTCAGGAATTCAAAAGACATATGCACTTTTAAAGAGGCAATTCTTTTGGCCTAGAATAGATAAGGATGTCTAAGATTATGTATTGAAGTACCAAAAATACTAGGTCAATAAGGGTGAATGCCTTAAGGTAAGAGGTGTCCTACACCCATTGGAGATTCCATCTAGCAAATGGAAAAGCATCTCCATGGCTTTTATTATTGGATTACCTAGGACACAGAGGGGGCACGACTCTATATGGATAATTGAGGATTGATTGACCAAGATGGCTCACTTTATTCCAACTAATGAAGAGGTTAAAACTCTAGAATCAGCTAGGCTATATGTGGACCATATTTGATGAATTATATGTGCTACTTGCCGATATTGTTAGTGACTAGGATAGAAAGTTTAACATCCATTTTTGGAGGGCTATGTTGTTGGAAACTTCTTTGAATATGAGCACCGCAAATCATCCATAGAGTGATGGTCAAACTGAAAGGGTCAATCAAGTTATTGAGGATATGCTTCAAGCATATGTAAGTAAACGGCAAAGTAATTGGGAATAGTATTTTCCCATATTAGAATTTGCATATAATAGTGCCAAACATTCACCTATAGGTTTTATTCCATTCATGATGATATATGGATTTCAACCTAGAGCCCTAGCTGCAATGGGACTTGGAAAAGACAAGGTTCAGGCGGCCAAAGACTTTCTTGAGGATATGAATCAAATGCTTAAGTTAGCTAAAGATAGCATCAAAAGGGCTCAAGACAGAGCAAAAAGTTATGTAAACCTCCACTGTAGAAGGTTGGAGTTTGAAGTAAATGATAAAGTCTATATTAGGGTACTTGAACCTTCAGAATCCCTAGAGGTAGGCAAATGTCCTAAGTTGTCTCCTAGGTATTATGGACCCTTCACAATACTTAAGAGAATTGGAGAACTTGATTACAAATTAGCCTTACTAGAGGGATGTAGAGTACATCTAGTTTTTCATGTAAGCAAGCTAAAAAGAAAGTTAGGAAATGATAATAGTCTCATTGAACCTACTACTTTACCACATGAACTAGGAAAAAATTTAGATCAAGAAGAAAAAAGAACGTGACATACAATATGGCAAGAATGTCTAGTTAAGTGGAAAGATAGACTTGAAGAGAGCTCCAACATGGGAAACGATAAGCAATCTCTAGAGGAGGTTTCTCAATTTTGTTTGATGTAAGCCATTCTCAAGGGGAAGGGAATGTTACGTCAGCCATAATGCATAAGCACATAGGTTAGTTATGGTGAGGTGGGAAACCAAAGGGCTGTGACAATGCTTGCATAAGTGGGGCTTAAAGGGTTTGGGTCTAGGGTCATCCCTAGGTTCAAACATTAGTGAGAGGGTGCAAGGGAAGCCTATTGGGAGGGTCCCTTGGGGGACACATGGCACCACTGGGTGGTCCCACATGGCAAGCATGGGGTATGGGGGAGGGCTCCATATTTTTGGAGCTCCATTGGAATAGAATCCCATAGGAGGGAGTTGCATAGGAGGTTAATGGTAATATAGGAACTCACTGCAAAAGGAGAAACCCATGGCTAGGAGGTCAAACATGCAAGTGCTCTATTGTATTAGATGCTTCTAATTGCTGACCAACCTTGCTTGTGGGTGACCAACTGCCATGTGTTGCCAAGAGAACCAATCATTAGGGAAGATAATATTTGCCAAAATCTTTAAAGATCCCATCAAAATCTACAAAGATTCCATCAATATGAAGTAAAGATGCCATTATCGTTCTTGAATTCCCATTAACGTTGATTTGTATGTGTAGTTTGGTCAGTGTCGCATGTTTCTTGGCTACAGTTGTGCCTGCTTCTACATCGTTGCACTTGTTGAAGGAGGTGTTGAGATCACATCATAGTCTGTGTTAAGGCTGCGTTGTTATTTGTGGTCACGTGCTAGCCTTCATAGTCCATTGCCTATTGCCTTCTTATTTTGTTGGCTTCTGCGAATCCGGTTTTTCTATGCTAAGGTTGTTGTAGCTTAGTTTCTTTAGATGTCTCCCTTAATTGTTGCTGGTCTACTATTGTCACACGTTTGACTGTAGGTCATAAAGTCCATGTTGTAGATGTAGGTGTTAGGTTTTGCATTGCTTGCTTTACTTAGTTGCTTGGTCGTTGGCTTGCCCTATGCACTGCTTGATGTAGAATCCAGCTGCGTGTAGATTCAACAAGTTGTTTGGTTTGCAAGAGTTAGTGCTGCACCTAGAAGCATGTCTTGCTGGCTCGCTTTGGTTGTATGTGCTGCTGTCAGTTTGTGTGTACATCTGTTATTATCCCAGGAATGTAGGTAGAGTTGCTATTGTGAGCTGTGCGTAGTTGCTGCACTGCCTAGTGAGCATTTGAATAGAAGTTGACTGATGATTGACGTTTAATAGGCTTCTATTGCCTTGTTGTTGTAGAGTTGCTAAATGTAGGCTTGAGTATGGTAGCTATGAGGTCAGCTTGTTGCCCTTGCAAAATGGAAGCTCTCTCTAAAAGCCCTTCTCTCTCTCTCTCTCTCTCTCTCTCTCTCTCTCTCTCTCTCTCTCTCTCTCTCTCTCTCTCTCTCTCTCTCTGTGAAGATCTATCAACCCAAATCTCTCATCTGGTTGAAAGAGACACCGGTCACAAATCTCTCTCTCTCAGAATATACTAAGAAGGATACACTCCCTTTCTCTCATAATAGCTCTCGGAACACAACCGTCTCTCTAGAAACTCACAAAGAATAGCGATAATTCTCATCCTCTCAATGACGGAATGAACACTCACAAGGCTCTCTCTCTCACAAGAAATCTCTCAATTGAAATGAATAAACCGATGAACGAAAGTCTTCACTCAGTGGTAGTGAATGAAATGAGCTCACAATGACTCAAGAACTCTCAATCTCTCACACTCTCACAAGGATAGTGCCTCAGCAACCATGCTCTGATACCATGAACAAATATGAAAAGGGAGAGGAAAAGAGTGGAGATGAGGAGAGAGGGCATAGCTAGAGACCACGCCACAAATGATTAACTTTATACTATATTAGTTGAGAAGAATGAATATATACAAACCCCTTTAGGGTTAGGTCTAGGGCTAGGGCTAGGGTTTCCAACCCTTGTGCCTTTTAGCACTCATGATGTTGAGATGCATCCTCAATAGATCATGCCTTGATTTTGATATTAAGTGCTTCACATGTTGGTGCCCTTATCTATTCAATGGGGTTTTATTTGTGCATCTACATGTTTAAATTGGAAAAGCTTGTCCATGTGTCTGTGGACCTTACCTATGTGCCTAGGTGCAGACTTACAAATTTGTAGGACTCGAGAGAATCTTATCTTTAGAAATTTATTCATTTGGCATGAACTAATAAAGATTCCATTATCTTATTTTGTTGTGATGTTGAAATTGTCCAATTGATAATGCCCTTGTTGAACAATGCCAATTTATTGATGATGTGTTTCTCTTTGAGTCATAATTTGATAAAAAGCTCCCAAAATTCATCAAAATGGTTGTAGAAATGTTGCCTTTGAATAGCTAAACCTATTGGAGAAGACTAGAAACAATTCTCATAGGTTTTGTTGAAGTTATGAGGATTTCCCTTCAAAAGGTACCTATAATTGGTGCAATGATTGGCCTTGGAATTATGTACAAAATTAGGTCAAATGTATTGGAAAAACATGATCTTTCAATGTGTGAAAGGTGGGCTTTGACAGGGTCCAATTAAGCAAATTATGTCTTAGGGTGAAATTTAGAGGGGTTCTGGTCTTTAAGTTTAGGTGTAGATATAGCTTAATGTTTAGAAATACTAAGCTTTAAAGGGTTAGACAAACTAATTGGGGCACTATGTCATGTTACTCTAACTAAGGGTTGTCTCTAACTTTACCCATGCAAGTAGAGCAATTATGCATCACTCGACCCTTTAGACAAATTGTAATGGAGGAAATGCACCAACCACCATATATGGGACATAGGGGAGTGACTGCTACTTTACAAGTGATAGGAGCAAGGGAATTTCATTGGCCTACTATAAGAAAAGATGTGGCTAAGTTTGTAGCCGAATGCATCACTTGCCAGAAGATCAAGAGTTACAAAGGAAAGACCCGAGGATTGCTAATGCCTTTGCCTATTCCTATGCAACCTTGGGAACAAACATCTATAGATTTCATAACAGGTTTTCCTACTAAAGCGAATCAAAATGATATGATTTGGATGATAGTAGATCGCTTTAATAAGCAAGCTTATTTCATCCCATGTAAGAATACTTTTAACATCTCAACAAGCTGCACATTTATTCATCATCTTTGTTCATCATGGCTTGCTAAAGTTTATAGTGTTTGATCGAGATTCGAAGTTTTGCAATAATTTTTGGACTGCATTATTTCATAATCTAGGCACTAAGTTAGATTTCTCATCAGCTTTTCATCTAGAATCGAATGGACAAACTGAAGTTACAAATAGTACTATTCTAGACATGATAAGAGCTTATGTGGGAAGTCAACCAAAGACTTGGGACAAATACATTCATCTCTTACAATTTGCATATAACAATAACACTCCTCATTCTGCAACTGGAAGAGCACCTTTTGAGATTATCTATGGGAAGGTTTTACCTATTCCTATCACATGATTGACCCATAGAGTGGAGGCAGCAAATGCATTTACCCATGACTATCAAAATATTCTCACAAAGAGGTTCAAGAAGCCATTACAATCGCTCAAGAGAAGTACACAAAACAAGCTAATAAGAAACGGAAACATGTGCTTTTTAAAGAAGGTGATTATGTACTTCTTCGGATTGAGAAAAGAAGATTGAAGAGTGTTGAGAAATGGCCAGTAATCAAAATGTCCCCATGTTTTTATGGACCATTCAAGGTGATTCAGAAAATTAATGATCTAGCTTATAGGCTTGAATTACCTGATAATTGGAAAATACATAATGCTTTCCATATCAGCCTCTTAAAGCCCTTCAAAGGACCTTTACCTATTCATCCTGTCTATGAAGAGGCTCCATTGATTGTTGATGAAGAAGAAATTCTAGAACCTGAATGCATTATTGATCATCAACAGACCTCGACCCGAAAAGGAAATGTCTATTAAATACTTGCTCAAATTTAAGAATCATCCGAGAGATGATGCTTAGTGGATGCCTGAGCAGTTCTTTCAAACTTTTCTAGACCTCATTGGTTCCTATAATCAAACATGCAACTGAGGTCAGTTGCAATCCAAGCAAGAGGGATGTTACGAAAATTAAATTTTTGATATATCTTGCTTTGGACATTATTATTTTAGTCAAGTGTGACTATGGCAAAGTACTCCATAGGAGTGCACCGGACGCGGCGGGGTCCTAGTGGATACTTTGTGTGGTTAGTTGGGGACGCCTGACTAGCTTGTGTTTTGCCATGCTAGATGGTCGGTATTGTGGGTGATTCCATGTTAATACTGATGTCGCTAGTGTTATTGGTGTTGTGCTTGATTATTGTGCTTTGAGTGCGGTTATGTTGGGATCGGTTGATTCGATGATTTGTTCAATCGATTGTTAATATAACTAATGTAATTGGCGGCTTGAGTACAGGTAATGGAACTCATAGCAAGGATTGGAGTTGGTGCGAGGGTACCGATCAAGGTATCACACAATGCATTATATATGGCCATGGGCCGATTTTCTATTTGCTTTATTATTGCAAGTTTGAGCAATATATTTTGTAATGGACATAATTCATTTTTGGGCCCTAAGATGGCTATGTAAAACAAACCCCTGATTTTGGACGAGAGGGATAATTTTGGCTCCTTGGTGCTTTTATGAAATATCATCAATACTCTAGATGAGGAAGGGTGAGCCACTCATCTAGGGGGGGAGATTGTATCTAGTTTGCTGTCGTGTTCTTCTTCTCCAATTGATTAAGTGGTTAATTTGTGTGTGAAAGAAATACCTTTTGGTTTCAGTCCTTGATAACCCAAGGGAGAGACAGTGTTCCATGGTAAATAGAAAAACCCAGCTAGGAGCTGTTGATATACCATCTTTCAAAGTAGGAGCCTTTAGCAGTGACCTATGCATAGAGAATAAGCAAGTGAGGAGCAAAATCCAGTTGGAGTAGACTAGTCAGCAAGTTCTTCTTTGGCTAGGCATAGTGGAGGGAGGAGCTGAGCCTGCATGTCCGGCCTTGCACTAGAACATCTTCCTACCTCTTGAGTGTGTTCATCTAGTTTTGTTTGCAGTTGGGTTAATCTGATCATTGTAGTTATGAAAATCCTGATCCAAGAGAAACTTAGCCTGAGGCACAGCAAAGAATGATCAGTTAGTAACCATAAAGCATTCATACCAATTAATAAAGAGTTGGTCAGCAAGCATGATCTCATCACTGAATTGTAAAGCATTCCTAAAAATCCATATAAACCATAAAGCATAAGCTCTGATAATTGATCATTTGGCATAAGGTGTTTTGAGAGCATCCCCCAATAGTATGGCCTTCCAGTTTATAGGCTCCCCAATTCTGATTTGCACATATTTCCATACTTTTCTTGCTCTGGGGCAAGCGATGAAGAGATGAAAGATGTCTTCTCTATTCATCACACAACATTTGCATGTACCATCCCCCTTGCTAATGTTGAGACTTCTACCATTGGTCCAGACTACCTTATGCAAAGTTAGCCATAGCAGAGTAGACATTTTCTCAGGGATTTCTTTGTTTCATTGGATGAGTGCTCATGCTCTGAGATCCTTCTGCTTGTAGAGCAACCACAAGATCTTGATACAACATGGTCGTTCACTGGAGTGGGACTTCATTTGTTGTGTCATCCATTGTCTCATTGGTTTGCACTAGCAATTGGAGTTCAAGATTTGAGATGGTTACCTTGTGGGAGTGCAACTCATCAAACTTATACAGGACTTATACTTATGGTAGATGGATGTATATGCACCCTTAAGGTTTTTCATCTTTGCAAGATGACCTGTTCTTGTTGAGAAATGGCTTCATTGGTATTGACCATTGGTCCAAGACTTGAGCTTTTGAGCAGTGGTTGCCTTTGTACTAGTGGCAAGTTGGTCTTCTAGTAGTTGGCACTCTCTTGTAAGCTCCTCAATGCTAAAAGTGGGTGTTACCAAAGATTGTTGCATCTCTACAAGCTTTTCTTGGCAATCCTGGAGTGCTTCTTCTTTTTGGATTAGAGTGAGCCAAGCCCAGGTACAAGTTCCTCCATTTTTGTTAAGCATGTACTAAGGTCAAGTGGTCATTGGAGGTTTGTAGGATTGCCCATAGCATGAAGTGCTCTTATCAGCTGTATTTGGATCTAGTGGAGGTTGGAAGTCATATCTAGCACTGTTTTCTCCTAAGCTTAGTTCATTCGCACTTTTTCAACTTCAGCTATCTGGGCCCAAAGTGCCGTGACCTCTATTGCCATTCCATGGAATTGGTCTTGGATGTCTTCTACAATTTGTCGTTCCGATTCTTGGGCATGCTCCTCCTTGGCCAAGCTAGTGAACAGTTTTGACATTTGAAGCATCTAGTTGGCTTGATGATGGAGGATGGCAGACGATGATGAGGTTTGGCAAAAGTGTTGATACAATTGGTACCCATGCATCCATCCTGACAACGCTGTAGTATTGGCGGGGGTTGCTCCATTGGTAGGTCTGATACTTGGGTCCAATAGTCATGTTGTTGGTCTTGCACTAGATCCCTTGGTGGCTCATTTACTCACATGATGTTGATGGGTAGGTCCTGGACCAGTGTAGCCTCTAGCTCTTGCTATTGTTGTTGATGGAGATCTATTGGTTACAACTGTGGGCCGAGCTGCACATCTTTGGGCCAATTCCTTATTTTTTTGACCTCCATCATAGGTACTTCTTTTGGGGCATCCTCATCGGGTGATGTATGAGGAGAAAATTGTGATGGCTCCCACATGGGTGACAAGAGGATGTCTAGATCCTCAAAGGTTGTGGCAATAGGGGTAGAGTCATTTCCTTTTCTTGCAGCTCTTTACTAATGATTACTCCCAATAAATGGGAAATTTTACATTTTTGGCTAGATGAACCATCATCGAGTTTCTTTGTGAAGAAGATGACCAAAGACTAGATCCAAGTTTTGCTTCAGAATTGCCTACTGAGAAAAACAAATGTGCAGAGTGGAAGGGAGTGATTCTTACCACACTTGACCCCCAAGATTGTGGATAGGAATGTAGCTGCTTCCTTGAGTCTAGGGTCGATGATTGTGTAAAGTAGTATTCCATCCCTATGGAACTTGGTGCTGTTGGCAAGCAGAGGCTAGATTTCTAAAAATTTGGCATCAGCAGGCCTTGTGGGATATTTTGCCCCTTTATTTGGGAGTGAGAAGGCCCCTTGGATCACTATACTATTGAATATAATGTTAAGTGGGCTCTAATTTACAGTGATGGTGTTGTATTTGCCAACCTGTGCATCCCTAGAGTAATAAGGGTGGAGAAATTCCTAGGATGTATGTGGTCATGGTAGGAGTTTCCTTCAGAGATTGTAAGACCCTCAAACAAACATCCAAGCCCGCTCTAGGAAAGATTTTGTGTCATTGGAAAGTGCATAAGTTGATAAAGGTGACAAAACAAGCTCCAAGGACTTAGCCTCCTCAATGGTTGTGTAGGTGGATGTTGTGGGGGTTAAAGGCCACTGTACCTTAACCTCAGTTATGTACAATACTCAAGCATATCCATATATGGATGACATAGAAGATTCGGGTCTTCTGTACCCACCAAAAACTTGTCTGGCTCTCTCTTCTAGCTCCCCATTTCTCTCACCCTCTTCTGTTTCACTTATGTTGTTTGAGATCTCTCAACTGGTATCAAAGCACGGGTGTTCTAGCTGAGCCTGGAGCCTGAAGTCTGCTGCTACAACTCTATGGGAGGGAGGAGAAGCTTTGTTAGGTGACTTTACCTATATCCTGATGTGTAGAGACCGTGTAGAAACCTTTGGAAAGTTCTTTGAGTGGTTTCTTGCAAGCCAACAGGTGGTTTTGGATGCAAAAGACGATCTATTTTAAACCTGAGAGTCTTGTGATGAAGATATCTTTCTCTAGAAGCTTTCTCTCACCATCTTCCATTTTGCTTCCATTGTTTGAGATCTCTCAACTTGTATCAGAGCCTTGAGATCAAAAGAAAAGTTGTAGAAGACTTTGAGTACTTGATTTTTCTTTTTTACATCTCTGTCATCCGAGTTCTCAGTGAAAAGTTATAGCTCCTACAAAAAGTTACAAAATTCAAGTATCTATGCAGATTGTGTGTGTTGGATCTCCATATCCAAGCCACCATTTGCAGTTCAAACACTTCCAATGGATTCAAAGCAATCCAAAACTTCTACCTTCTGTGAAGATTCTTCCGATTCCATGAAGTTCTGAAGCTATGGTGAAGCTCTGTCTACTCCATCTTCATTCCGTCATTTCCTGTATGAGTGGAAACTCAACATCCGGGCCTCCATTTGCAGAGCTGTCTGTCCCATTGGATTCGAGACTACTTGAAACATATGTCTACAAAGTTGCTTGCCATTCCGTAAAGAATTGAGGGAGTTGTGATTCTTTGTGTTTTTCCATCGTCTCTTTGCAAACAATTTCTCAAAGTTTCCAAGACCTTCTCATTGATCGCCGCGTGGCATTCTGGCTAAGGTTAAGTTTCCTAAGGTTCATTTTTGCAAGTAAATGCAAGGTTGACTAGCTCTTACTCCATCCTTGGATGAGATTTTGGAGTTGTGGCAGAAGAGAGATATTTGTAGATTTTCATGCTAAGTCCAATTACGCAGTGACACCCATGTTTTAAGGCATCTCAAGTTTTATTTTCACTAGCGATCATTGCCATGGGGCCATGATTTTTTGGATATACCTTATGCAGATCACTCTGATTGTATTCTGAGCCATGTGCACTCATTCATGGTTTGCATTGGGTTGCACTGGATGCTTTACAGGCCATTTGGATGCATTGCAATCCTTGTTGGATGCGCTGATAGGCCTAGATTACCTTGTGGGATGCTTTATTGATGGATGTTTAGCACACAAATGCTATTTTATGCTAAGGGATAGCTTTGACATATCGCAGTGGATGCACAGGTTGTGCTATGATCTCTTGGATGAGATTTTGTGGATACAAATGCTCATGGAAAACAATTATGCTTGAGGCATTTTGGTACTTATTGGCATTAGGATTGCCATTATTTAACCATTGCAATTGGCATTTTCTTTTGGGCCAGATTTGCTCATATGGATGCATAGTATATGTACATGAGTCAGATGCATTTTGATGCTTTGAGCCTTTGAGGTTTGGTAATATTACCTTCTATTTTGAAATACAAATATTGGGTGCACCTAGTATTTGTTGTGATTTCTCTCTTGCAGGTACTAGCATTTGAGATTTTGTTTCATTTGCATTACGGCATCCTCTTCCATGTCTGAAAAGGAGTTTTTCAGCATTAAAAAGGTTCATGGGACAAACTTTTCTTTGTGGAAAGAACAGATAAGGGATGTGCTTATTCAAAAGAAGCAGATTAAACCCTTGGAAGGGATTGAAGCTAAGCCTGTAGATATGTCTGAGGATGATTGAAATGAGTTAGATTCATTAGCAAAGTCTACTATTAGACTTCATCTTGCAGAGTCAGTTTATGTCACAGTAGTAAATGGGCAGACTATGAAAGATTTGTGGAAGAAATTATGTGCCACTTATGAGAAGGAAACTACCTCTAATAAAGTTTACCTCATGAAGAGGTTGTTTGAGCTACAGATGAAGGAAGGGGTCTCCATTGCTTCTCACTTGAATGAATTTAATATTATTTTCAGCTAGCTTTAGGCTCAGAAGATGAATTTTGATGCAGAGACTAAGGCCATATTCCTCTTATGTTCATTACCATCCTCATGGGATACCTTCTGTACAGCTGTCATCAGTAACTCTGCACTTGGTAGAGTACTAAAGTTTGATGATGTGAGTAGCTTGTTGGCTGAGGAGATTAGAGGAAGTCTATGGATGGCAACAAGAAGGATGCAGCCTTAAATGTGCAAAGGGGCAGATCATAGTTCAGGGGGAAGTCCCAAGAAAGAGGGAAGTCTCGTAGCAAATCCAGGGCATGGAACATTGAGTGTTATCACTGTGGCAAGAAGGGCCGCATGAAAAAGGATTGCTACAAGCTGAAAAGAGAGCAAAAGGATAAGAAAAAGAATGCAAATTAGAGTGCAAATAAGCAGGAAGAGAGTCCAAGGGAGGACAAAGAAAAAATGAAGATCGAGGAGATTAATGCAGTCACTGATGGTAGTGACAATGACATTCTTTTCATGTCTAGTCTACCTATAGACTTGCTTACCACTTCAGATGATGCATATTCTTAGGATTGGATTTTGGAATCTAGTGCTTCATTCCATGTTACTCCCCATAGGGAATGGTTCTCCACTTATGACAGTGGAAAGACAAGTTGTGTGCATCTTGGAAATAGCTATGCATGTGACATAGTGGGAGCAGGTGACATAAAGTTTTCTTTTGCAAATGGGTCTCCATTTGTTTTGAAAAATGTGAGACATGTGCCTAAGATGACCAAGGGTCTCATTTCAGTAGGTCAGCTAGATGACGCTAGTTTTTATACCACTTTTGGCTTTCAGAGTTGGAAAATTTAGAAGGGCTCTATGGTTTTAGCTAGGGGTGCCAAGTGTGGGACTTTGTCTCCCTTACATGTATTAGGGGTTTCTGAACATGTTGTTGCAATAACCGAGAATCCAAGTACTTCTTTGTGGCATTGCAGATTGGGACACATGAGCTAGAGTGAAATGAAACTCTTATGCCATTAGGGTTATGTACTGCATTTTGAGTTTTTCTAACTTTGAATTTTATTCACATTGTCTCTACGAGAAGCAGACTAAATTAGCCCATAAAAGAAGGGGAAAGAAAGAGCTTGAAAGGCTTGATTTGGTGCATTTAAACGTATGTGGTCCCATACCTACATGGTCATTGGGCGGGGCTGAATACTATGTGACATTCATCGATGATGCAACTAGGAAAGTGTGGGCTTATGCTATAGCTCGGAAGAGTGATGTGTTTTAGGTATTTCAAAAATCAGTCAAGTAGAACGCTTAAATTCCTATGGATTGAAAATGGTGGAGAGTATATCTCTTATGACTTTTAGCATTTTTGTGATACACGTGGGATCAAGAGGGAGCTCATGCATCCTCATACTCAGAGTAGAATCCAGTTGCAGAACAAAATCCTATCACCTTTTCTAATATTGTTTCTATTAGGGGCAATGGATAGTGATCCCTAATGGTGGGAGCATTGACATTCTTTAAGTTCACACATATCTGTAGCTTCTTGTTACATTTAGGCACAATCAAGATGGGGAAACCAATCGGTGTCTTCTATCTCATAGATGAATCCTACATCTAAGAGCTTCTCTAGTTCATCTTACACCATGGTGCCAATTTGGAATTTGTTTAATATGGTCTACATACCTTAGCATGGGAACCTTCCCTCATAGGTATGCCGTGTAATTCCTTTCACCTCTTTGTAAGACCATGCTAAGCAATCTTAGTATTCCATCAGACATTCCTTGAGTTTTGTTTCTTCTTCTTGGGTGAGTTGTTTTTCAATGAACATTAATTTGTCTTCCTCCTTCAAGGGCGAGTTTGATGATTCTGGTTTTGGCATGGTCCCTCATATACTGGAGTCTCACAAAGGCTATCACTTTCTTGTACTTTTTCCTCTCATAGTGGTCTTATGGGGGCACTACCACTTGTATAGTTCTTGAAGTAATCTTGTACTTCACAGATATCCACCTCTGATTGTTGTCCCATTCAAGTTTAGGAGGCTCAGTTGTTGGTGGTTCTGTCTTGGTGAGGTACAGATCCACAATCCTTTATTGCACTCTTTTAAACTCATTGTAATGCTCAACCTTGGCTTTGTGTCATTTCCCACCTTTGGCTGTCTTTTGGTTGTATCTCCTACTATTATGTAACTTTGGAGGTTTGACTCTAGGCAACTCAACAACCATTAGTCCAATGCGATTGGATGACTTGCGTCACCTAAAACCCCTTAGGGCAATAGCTTTGCATGGCATTGAGTTCCATACAATGCACAAAATTATCATTATGACATGCCTCTAAAGGTAGTTCTGAACCCAATTGAAACATCTACCACTCCATTCCAATTTGATGGAGATCCCAATGATGAGGAGCTCATAAAGTTCTTGTTGCCATACTTGTTGCCATCGATAGCATATTTCAAGGAAACTATCCTAGAGTTTATTTTTAGGTCTCTTACAAGGGCCACATTATCAATACCATAGCACATGATTCTGGTGAGGATCCGTTTCACATGTTCATTCAAGGCTTTTCTAGAGACTATGGTGAAGGGGTTGATGCTAAAAATATTCTTAGATTTATGATGTCAAATCTAGAGCCTGCAAACTAGTAAGATGTGCAGTAAAGAATCTCGGATCTACCAATTGAAGTTTTTAAGTACTTGCATTAAAGCCATTTGCTAAACATGATTCTCCATTATCTGGGACTTGAAGACAGTTTGCACATGAATATATTATGCAAGCGCCATTTTCTTTTTACTTGTATTGAAATGGTTAGTTTTTTGGTTAAATATAAAGCTAATGGATGTAGGAAAGATGGATGCAAGGCATATGGACTCAAGGAATGTGGATGCAAGTATTTTTTACGTAGCGAAGGTTGATTCATGGTAGGTGGATGTCGGGCAAGTAGATGCACGGTACGTGGATGCAAATCAGATGGATGCAGAGAAGGGTTCAGGGTAGCAGGATGGTAGGAAAGGTGGAGGTGGGGAAAGTGGATGTAGAGTAGGGGGATATAGAGTAGGTGGATGCAAGGAAGGTGTATGCAAACATAGTGGATGTAGAGATAGTAGAAGTAGGGCAGATGGAGGCAAGGCAGGTGGAGGTGGAGATGTAAGGTAGGTGAATGCAAGCAGCATATTGTTTTGTGGCATAGTGTTTCCTCATCATGGGCATTCATCATCCCCTGGCTACTGTCGTCGCCCTATAGGAAGCCCTCATCATAGGGCCAAATATTCTCATTACCACTCCATAGAGAGCCCTAATTTTTCAGCATGCTTGAACTATTGCTAATGGAGCCAATCATGAGGTAGCACCTAGATTACCCCACCAAATTCTTCTTGCTTGACATGACAAGGCTTCTCCTGTGTACCTATAGTAGGTTTTAAAGCTAGTTCTACCATAGACCTCATGGCTCAATACGGTTTGTCAAGGAGTCTAAAGATGTCATTCATGTGGTTGGGCCAAATGCACTACCTTTCTTAAAGTGGTGCCTGAAAAAGTTCAGGGTTGATTGTGGAGGGTAGCTTGATTGGAGAAGTTTAGGGTGATGGACAAGTTTATTGGCTATCTACTCATGGAGTGACTATGAGATGTCAAGTTTAGCAGCACAGTGAGCCTTGATTAGCCAATGTACTTTAAGAACCTTCAAGTGGTTCAGTATTCATAACCCTTATTCATCGAAAAGAACACTGATAATTGATCATGCAACATACAAGGTACCTAGGAATGGCAAGCATTGTACCTTCACTCCTCCAATCAACCTTGATGACACATGATAGGACATGCATTACCTGATGAAGGTGTTGCAACCATGACTACATGAGTGGGATTACAGTCCACACCCATGGCACGCTTGGGAAGATCAACACATTAACTATGACGATGATGAATCAATTAAAGTATTGGAGCAATTAGTAAAGATCGATGAGAAAAAGAATCAATAAGTGTTGGTAGCAAGTTATGTTGCTAGAAATGGTTCAATGACCTTAGGTCAGCAATTCTATATAGTGAATCAATTTCGTTTATCCATATTATTTATTGTGTGATGTGTGTGCATGTGTGTTGTTTCCTATCTACTATTTGCATCCTTTGCATACCTTCTTATAATTCCAATGAAAGGAGTCTAGATAACCAACCAAGCAAGTTCAAGAATGTACATTTCCTACTATTCCATTTGTTGTATAAACACAGTTTCAAGATGGACATGTATCCATGGACAATCATAGAGAGCTTACCCCATTTCACTGACCCATTTATCAGTTCCTACTTGAAAAAATAGTTCCTACAGCCTTGTCATTTCTAATCCACCCAATTGGGCTGGAACTAAAGTAAAATATTCACAAGTCTTCCATTTTTTAATTTTATCAAACAGATTGAAATAATTCCCTTTATCCATTAAGTCATTCCCATTCAGGTAATAGTAGTGATGCAGTAATCCTTCCCTAAGTCAAAAAACAGACGGTAAAATGTTCACTAAACTGACAAGAGATGCTCATATGAACAATTAAGACCAAGTGAAGCATTCTCGAATTACCAAGGAGTGTCTCAGCAACAACAGATTATCTTTAAATGGTTTTCCAAAAAACTGTTTAACAGTATTATATGAAAGAGGGCCCCAATCCTGAATCATCTCCTTTCAGCCCAAGTCAAAAAACTATTTCTTGTCCTATTTGCAAAGTAAAAGCTTATAACATGAATATAGACAGTTGTCCACCCACCATGGGGACTAGTGTCCGAACCACCCATGGGACTGATAGTATAACTTAAAGCAGCAAATAAAAAGTTTATCAGAGGATCCCCAGCTAATTGTCCATTTAGCTTTCATCACATTAGGACCCATCAACTTCATGAAATGTGTTCTGTCAAAAACCATCTGGAGAAGTAAAGGGACTCACCTGCCACCATCCAAAGCAAACACTTGTCAGTTAGTCTCCAATGGGAAGGCACGCTTCACAACCCCTATACAGTTGTCATCCATGTCACTCCGTAAGTCTTGATAAAAAACCACCTAAGTGCTCTCCTTTTTACATTATTGTTGACAAGTAGCTCAAATCTGAGAAGGTAGTGTCAAAGCTCTGCTAAATTAGGCAGTGTGTCATCGCATCAAGTCAATGAACAAACTCACATGTTCAGTTACTGTCCTTAATGCAGCATCTAGTATTTTAAAGTCGTACACTGGTGGTCTTAATAGTTGGTAAAAAACTCGAAGAAAGAACTTCAAATATTATAAGGAGGTACTATAAAAATCTGTTAACATTAACAGTTATGGAATACAGGAACCATGCATCCACTATTACAAAGAAATATCGACCTTGGTTTAATGCTTACACCTCCCAATCACAAGTGTCACAAGTCATTTTCGAGGCAGAAAAACGTTAAGTAGAGAGAACACTATTGCCCATATATTTACCCAAGGGGGGGAACATTATATGTTCTTATCCTTCTGCCCAAATATTGTAGTTGTAGCTTAGGGTGGACTTCCGAATGACACCTAGCCTCCAAGTTACCGATAACAACTTCGAATTCTTGAGTTCAGTATATGTGTTGTGAGGACTAGACGAGGCTTGTACCTACGTGTATCGTAGTGATTAGTAACCGCTCACAAGGTTGCGCAGCATGTTATTTGCAGCTGGAACCTGAAGAGGTTTCTCCATTGTAATTTTCAGATGATATCGTCACAGAAGTTTAAGCTATGGAAGGTGAGACGACGTAAAACTTGTACCAACGGGGTACTCTGTTAAAATACTGTGTCAACCGGATCGTTAGGCAGGGTAAAAAAATCCGTCCCCCATTACGATAAACAGTTCGTTCCACTTCTTTATCTAAGGAACCTTCCCTGTGCTTCGATATAGCACTTAAGGAACCTATAGACTCGTTATACCGGTTGTCATGCTATAGAGTAGCATGTTCCTGATAATTTCTAGAACCCATAGTGGGTGGGGAGGTATTTCGACCCTCCTCCCGCTGTGAGGGCTTTCACCAGCACGCATACGTACCTCTGTGCCAATAAATCGTATCGTCTTTTATTAAACTTTTAGTGGGCGAACATGGGAATCAGACCCCGGGCGGGTTGGAGCCATGGCTCGTACATGGTTCGTAGAGGCCGTATAGTGACTACAGGAAGGAAGAGGCATCTATATGCTGCATGGAGCGCACTTGGCTCATAGTAGGGAGCTTTACGAAAATCCATTTTTGGCTCCTCAGCAGAACTGGGGTCACGCCATATAGTCGTTCCCCAGCTCTCTGTTTCGGTGGAGCGACGGGTTCCACTCCCCGCAAACTAATGGAAGGGAGGTAGACCATAGCAGTAAGTAAAGGTGAAAGGGCGGCGTGTATTCGGCGAATTATTTGAGTATTCAGCAACGCAGTCCAAATTGCTTTTCGTATTGAGAGCAAAAAAGATCAGTGGAGTTCCACTACAGAAGACGAAATGTGCTACGTTGAATCAAAAGACTGTGTGCTTCACATAGTTGAGCGTCCTACTGGCACCATTGGCGAAAGGAGAGTTACAGAGTTAACGTTGTAGCTCGTTCCTTAACGAGGACACTGCCCAGAGTCTCCATGAGACTCTCAGGCCCTTGTGGCAGTTATCAGAGCTACTCTATGGGGCGCAAGGAGCTTCAGCTCTACTTCCCATTGTAAACTTGACGTATGTCGAGGAGAATGTAATATCCTAATCTTTGCACTCAGGCTATCTAGAGCGCGTCTTATGGAAGAGGTGATTGGTGTAATGGGCCCTTCACCTGGGATGCCTCCATAGTCTTCAAGGGATTCTGGCCCTTGCTGCAGTCGGTCCTCTCCACCTCCTTAGTTCCCCTGACACAGTCTTCCTTCCCGAGTTGAGAGCCCCGCCGCTTAGAGCAATACTGCCGTTGCAGGAGCGGGCTTCTTTGGCAGCTGGCCTCTTTCGCAGAGTCAAAGCTCTCACAGGCTTATTGGAAGTGTTAGCATTCGTTCGGGGCTTCTAGCCTCTCTATCCTTGCAAAAGGCGCCAAAGTGCAGCTCTGAACTCGCATGGGCGCGTGTGCCACACTCCCCCCCTTCATTGCACGGCCTCCAATGTTACTCGTTTACCATATGAAATCCCTTAGAGCAGGTTCCTGCCGGAAATCTCCGAGCAAAGCAAAATGTGCTTTGTCCCCATGGTGAACGGTATTTCGTAGAGACCACGGCAGCGCATTAACTATGGACCTAAAATTGGAGAAAACTCTCGAGTAGGATTTCCCGGGTGCCACGGGGTGCCAAGGCACACCTTGGAATGGGCTATATTCTCCGGTTGGCTGGAGATTTTGAGTGTTGTCAAATGTTCGGAATGGTGGAGAGAGCAGGCTCATGGGAACCAGCTCTTAATTCTCCCGTATCTAACAGTTACTCCTCCGGTATTTCTCATTCCCCCGCGGTTCGAGGGGTGCCAATGGCAAGGGTACCATGTCCACGACTCCCATACCCTCCTTGAATGTATTAGTTGGGGACCATTGAGCGTGGAGTCTAATTAGCCAACTATCTATCTTACCTTAGGGTCTTCTACACCCTTGGGGTAAGAGACTTTACCTCTTTTATAATCCCCCATGTACCCAATGGGTTATCTCCTAGTGTCCAAATGGTAATGGGTCAATGGGCGTGCTTTACATCCACCCGAATACCTCACTCAAGGGAGGGGTATTTCCTACCTCAATTGTAGTTAATTATAAGGCCTCCAAGGGAAGGTCATGTGACCGTTATCGAGGCTCCTATGGCTCCTTATAGTATACAATATTCCTAGGGAGACTATTAGAATTGGGGTAAAAAAAGTCCTCAAGGTGTATGCCCTCCATGATCTTTAATTATTGTAATATGTAATTCATGATCTTTCCCCTTCTTTGCTTCCACACGGATAGTCGAGGCCCCCAATCCGTATATCGTAAATGTTCAGAGGAAAAAACCATCAACCCTCCTGGAGTCATAATATTATAATCCTTGCTATCCCTTAGTCCTATTGCCATTCCTTAGCCCTATTGCCATTCCAATAGTATCCAATTCGGTAATCCCCTATGGTTTGGTTAATATATTGCTCCTTAGATTTGAAAGGATTCTTGCTAAAACCAATTATTAACACCTTGCCAGTGTGTGTGCGTGCATGCATGCGTGTGTGTGTGTGCCCCTTTCACTAAAAAAAAGAATAAAAAGTGTGTGTGTGTCCCCCCTGCAAATTTTTTATAGAGAGTGGTTTACTATCATACAATTAAAATCAAACTTTGTAACCTTTTCAATTTTATATGTTTTTTGGAATGGGATATTTTCTTGCAATTCAAAACCTTTTATGAATTGGGTCAACATTAAGTGAGCAAGGTAGGCTATGCCTCGACAACACTGTCATCCACTTTCTTCTTTTGTTGCCTTCTATTTCCATCTATGGCCCAAATAATTAGTTGTAGTTTTGGTGTTATTCTAGATCCAATGGTGGCTTGGTGGTTTGCTCTCTTTTTTATATCTGAGTATTGTAATATCAAGTATTATGTTTGGATTTTGTTGAGAGCTTTGGAAAAGGGTTGTAAAGGTTGTGCATTGTGTTTGTTATAGGTAGGAAATGGGCTTAAGGTGTTATGCGGATTGTGCTTTGTTATAATGGAAATGATATCACATATATCATTTCAAAGTTTCATGAGGTTATATAAGTAGATGGATGCACATAGGAGCACACAAGAGGAGGCCTTTTCTGTCATATCTTGGAGTGTTATATTACTTGGTATTTTGGCTGTCAAAATTACTATACATACCTCTAAAAATCTTCTTGTTCGTTTGGAGTTTTTGTGTACACACATAATATATATGTATTTTTTGCTATTGTTAAACAAAAGCCAAAATAGCCTTGCTACTATGCACTAAAGAAACAAAAAAAAAGAGAGAGAAAAGGAGGGGACTAAAACAATTGGTTGTATTCAAAGGTGCAAAGAGAAACCACTAAGATAGTATAGTGAATCATCATCTTAAGAAGAGGAACAATCCAAGAAGCATGCAAAAACCCAAGAACTTATCATGGCCTTCACACTTAATTGGTGCATAAAATCATATACTATTTTCACATAAAATAGAGATGAAAATTATGTTCTTTTTCTAGAGATAAATGTTTATCAATGTGTTTGTCAATATGGCCCTTGCCCCTAAAGGACCCCTCAAGGTGCATATTGACAAACACATCAAAAAATATTTATCTCTAGAGAAGAGCACACTTTGTTGACTTAATTGGTGAGTAGCTATGCAAAAAAGTTCTACCACAATACTAAATCCATACTAATGAACACAAAAGAAGTAAAAGTCTACCATCTAACTACTATATCTATACTAAACCACTTCTAGGTGAACAATAAAGAAGCACTAAAGTCTACTAAAAGCTAACTACTTGCTAGGAAAGAAGTACTAAATAATTGCTAGGAAATAAGTACCAAATAAGTACTATATCAATACCATATTAGTACTATATAGCACTAATATATTAGTGTTAAATCCAAATTAAATCAAGACTATATAGTACTACATTAGTACTAAATATATTAGTACCAAATCCATATTAAATCAATACCATATCAGTACTATATTAGTAGTATTTTAGTACTAAAAAAATTATATATGGATCATGAAAAGGATGGCTCCTCATTTTGATAGTGAGAGAGGCACTCAAGGTGGATTCTTAATAGTGGTATGCACTCTTCTAGGAATGGAGTGGGATTTTCACAACTCCATATAGCTTTTTTAGATAAGACATCACTTCTCTAATCTAGGGTTAACACATTGGCCATCCATGTCATATTTTAGCTAGGATTATGTGCACATATTGCACCAAATTTGTATTACATTTATTTGTGCACATAGCATATGGTTTGGACCATATGATGGGGGGATTAGGTCCACCTCCACCTCCTATTGGCTACAATCCATATAGCCTCTCATTGTATGACACATGGCATAGGGTTATCCCTCTTCTATCTATATATTGCAAGAATGGTGGGAGGAGTCACCAATCGGTATCTGCTTTTGCTTCTCATAGTACAATCCCCTTACATTTTTTTCAAACCAATCACTATATTCATTTTCCTTCTCACATTCATGATCCCAAGCTACAATTTTTTCAACCCAATCGCCATCTTCTGTGATTCATGATCCCTAGTCATTGCTTTCCAACCAATCAACACCTTGTTTTTATTCTTGCCCTCTCCTTCATGAATCTACATATACATAATGATTATATAGTTCTTTATTGTAGTTAAAATTATGAGCTTTCTATTATATGCTTGTCTCCTTTAATGATAGATACTAAAGAAGTGGGGTTGTCTAAATTTGTACCCCTTTGTGTCTACCATTAAGTAGTAAGTGTTATATTTTGTGTGAATATTTCAGATATGTCATTTTGATTAGGAGTGTGTTCCATGGAGTAATAGATGATTCGATTCAAATCGGAATTCTTTTAATGATAAGCATTTTATTGAAACATTTCAAATTAGCGGTTTGCCAAATATCTTGCGGCCTCAACGTTGGGATGCTCCTTGCTTCTTGTTCCCTTGAAAAGCAGCTTCTTGAACAGTAGCAGCAGCTCTACCAGCCAACATGGGCGGCCGCTATGAGCAGAATTCATCAGTCCCCTCGAATCCCAGCCCCGATGAGAATGCGATGCAGCACGTTGAAGAAGATGCATCTCCCGTGGACCAGGTTGCCCTCACGGTGAGCACACAAGATGATCCCTCGTTGCCCGTTTGGACCTTCCGCATGTGGACCATCGGCATCTCCTCCTGTATCCTGCTCTCCTTCCTCAACCAGTTCTTCTCCTACCGCTCGCAGCCCCTCGCAGTTACTATGATCACCGTGCAAGTTGCATCCCTGCCCGTTGGGCGTTTCATGGCAGCCGTCCTGCCAGACTATCGAATTCGCCTGCCTTTCTCCAACCTAGAGCTCTTCACTCTTAATCCTGGGCCCTTCAACGTGAAAGAGCATGTACTCATCAGCATATTCGCCAATGCTGGCTATGCATTCGGAAATGGCTCTCCTTATGCACTGGGAGTTGTCACTATTGTGAAAGCACTCTACAAACGGAAATTCTCCTTCGTCGCGGGCTTGATACTGACCGTCTCTACACAGGTGAGCAGCTCGCTGCTTTACTTTTGGGACATCGATCAGACACCTAAAATGAATATGGCTTCCAGTTCGGATGGTAGAAACGCCAGCAACTAGCAGAGTACTTCCTCATCATACGAAAAGGGGAGACTCAAGGAACTAATGTGTCGCATCACATGTTCAAATGCCGTTTCTTTCACTACCTTAGGATTAGCGCGGTTGGGGAAGACCCATTCTGAGTGCTTGCAATATTGTGTTTATGCAGGTTTTGGGATACGGTTGGGCTGGCTTATTTCTCAAATACCTCGTAGAGCCTGCTCATATGTGGTGGCCAGGCACGCTCGTTCAAGTTTCCTTGTTCAGGTTGGTTGCAGCGTTTCTGTAGTCGTCTTCGGATGAATTTGAACCGCTATTTCGTCCTCGGTTCTTAGACCACTTGTATTGCTCGGGTTTGTTTGTTTGCAGAACACTTCACGAAAAAGATGCCAAAAGGAGAGGAGGCCTCTCTCGCAACGTCTTCTTCTTGACGTTTATGATTGCCAGCTTTGCATACTACATACTGCCCGGGTATTTTATGCCGATTTTAACTACATTCTCCTGGGTTTGTTGGGTTTTCCCTCGTTCGGTAACACTTCAACAGATTGGTTCTGGATATGTCGGACTCGGCTTGGGTGCTTTCAGCTTCGATTGGGCCGGAATTTCTGGATTTCTGGGAAGCCCGTTGGTTTCTCCCTTCTTTGCAATCGTAAATGTAGCCATGGGATTCTTCGTATTCGTGTACATGGTTATACCTTCCGCATATTGGAGTGATCTTTTCCATGCAAGGAGATTTCCAATCTTTTCTAACAAGCTCTTCGCCGCTGACGGGGCCTCATACGACATAGCCTCCATACTTAATCGGCAATTCGAACTAAACCAGACAGCATACGCACAGCAAGGTCAAGTTCATTTGAGTGTGCTCTTCGCCTTAAGTTACGGATTGGGATTCGCAACCATCGCGGCTACAATCAGCCACGTCCTGTGCTTCTACGGAAAGTAAGCTTTTATGCTCACCATTATCGTCATCTATTTAAATATTATCTCCTATGACTGCAAGCCGGCACAGGTCCATTCATTCTCCACCTACAAGCGGCTGCATCTTCTAAGTATTGCTCGCTTCTAACGTTACTGCATACAGGGAGATACGGCAACGCGCAAGAGCAGCCCTTAACGCAGAACCCGATGTGCACACTCGTCTGATGCAGCAATATCCTGCAATACCGCAATGGTGGTGGCATACTCTTCTCTTTCTCTCTGTCGCCCTCTCCTTAATTTTGTGCATGGCGTTTAAGGACACGATACAACTACCATGGTGGGGGTTGCTGCTCGCATGCGTCCTCGCGTGGTCGTTCACGCTACCCATCGGAATCATAACGGCCACCACAAATCAGGTGGGATGCAGCCAGCTTCATAGTCGACGTTCGTGACTGATTGCATTTGGAGCATCGATTGCACCAGCATTTGTGATTTCTAATCGAGTAAGGGCGGGTTCAGACTAGGCTGGCGGACACGGGTGTACCTGGTGGACAAACCTTATACAAAATAAGAAGCAATTATGGCATGCAAATTTGATTGCCTTGGAAGGCATTCAATGCATGGGCCCCTCATCGTGGGTTCAATCCCCGTTCAGACTATCTCGTGGCCTTTTTCTTCCGCCGGCCATCTTATGGGGCCTTCAACCCAGGGACAAATATTTTTGGGTACCATGTCCGTGCCTGCCTATGCTATTGGTCCAAGGGTGCTCGCGCCCCTTCACATTGCATTTTGGAACATGGCCGCCGGCCTAGTCTGAACCCTGCCTAAACTTATTCTAAAGTTCTAAAGAGTAAACTTATTCTATCTTCTTGCAGACTCCCGGTTTGAACATCATTACGGAGTACATAATGGGTTATATCTTGCCTGGCCGGCCCCTTGCCAACGTTTGCTTCAAAGTGTATGGATACATGAGCATGACTCAAGCCATATCCTTCTTATCTGATTTCAAGTTGGGCCATTACATGAAGATTCCCCCGAGATCCATGTTCTTAGTGCAGGTGAGCAAACTGGGCACCTTGAAGCACTAGGAATGTTTGATTTAGTAAGCTTTAACACAAACAAAATAACTTAATTATTGAGAAAATAGATTTTCCCATATTTTTGTTTTTGTCCTTTCTTCTTATGACATTGTGATAGTTTTGTGGGGAATAAGGCAAACGTGGCATGTACCACCTTCTTTTCCCATTTTAGAGAACTACTTGAGCACTTAATATTAATGATTTTGTGGGAAAGAAGACTTTGTGAAACATTTGAGGGTGTTAAAAATGACATAAAGTCCACATTTTTCTATTTTTATTTTAAAAAAAATGAAAGTGCCGACTTCTATACTATTTCTTAAGGAGGGAGGGAGGCAAGAATGTCCCACGTGTCGTGTGGAGAGGGAGTTGCAAGAATGTTCCACGTGTCATGTGGAGAGGGAATTGAAGGGGAGCTTGGGAAGAAGTAGAAGAGAGGTTTCGATAGGACAAGGCACATTTTGAAATTTGAATTTGGCAATCTTTCTTCTCGGTTGACCACCTGCCCTCCATTGCCTTGCAGCCCACGACTCCTACAAGAGAAAGGCTTTAGTGATGTCTCCCCTTGCCCAGTTAATCTGCCATAGCCACCAGCTCCCTTGCATTCAATTTGCCATGAACTTTCTGCAAGGCTGAGAGACTCCTCACCCCACAAGCAAGACATGAACGACAGCTTGCAAGCAAAGAACAAGGGCGAAGTTTTTGAGCACATGATATCTCTCCTTAACGGTGCGAGGGATTGCAGGGTAACTATCTATCCATTTTTCTCCCCGTTGGTCTGAAAATATGGTAGCAGTGGGAAGGTTCAGAGCGATGGTGAGGGGGGGGGTAATCAACAGCAGCGGGGAACGGAGGTCTGGAGGTTGGAACAGTGGTGGATACGGTGCCATGGCTGACGGTGGGAGCGAGAACAATGGGGACAGGGAGCTTTCGAGGGTGGTGGAGCTGGGGGATGAGACGGATGTGGGAGGTTCGCCATTGGTGTGATGTGTAGGATTTGCAGCTACGCATTTGATCACAAGTTGCAAGTCGCACCTGAAATTTCCAATCCAAGCTGTGAAGTCTCCCTCAGCCAAGGTAGACAAAGCAACTCATGCAAGCTCCACATGACAAAAGCAAATAAGAACCACCTGGCCAACCCATGGCGAATCAAAGTCACGTAATGGATGCAGCCGATCTTCGCCAACCTTGCAGTGGAAGAGAATCACATATTGGAAAGCGCTATCAAACTTCAACCTCTATCTATCGTTATCGAGAACATCTTGCAGTCCAGGAGATCTGATCAGAGGTGCCAGAATCAAGACCATGGATGGATCCACGGACGTTTGTGTGCAGCAGCGTCATTTCCAAGTTTGCTCACAGGTTTTTTCGAAATGCAAAGAAATAACAGTTTTATGATTTGCTAATGAAGTTGTAGCGGTTATCTCTTGAGGGTTTTTCTTCCTGCCAAAGCAAAGTCAAGGAGTGATTCCAGCACTCGATGGGTGCTGCGTTCTCTAACGTTCATGGGGAGGGAGAAGATTGGGAAGAACACAAGTGCCGAGCGAACCTCAAAAAGCTTGCAAGAATGCTGCTAGAGACAGTCGTGCTATCGGCAAGAGATCTGCCTCTCCCTTCATAGTCACCTCACAGATCTCAGTAGCGCCTAGCCCAGCCGAGCTTGAGAATTATTCATCGCCACGTACCCCTGCAAACTGAGGCTCGACCAACGAGAAGATCTCTCTGTAGACCCCTCGAACGACTGCAAAAATGCCGAATTCTCCATTGCTCACAAATAGGGAGGTGGCAGATTTGTGAGCAAGGCTATTGATGGATCTAAGGAGCTAGTGATGGAGACACAAGGAGGGCATGGTGGAGTCACTCAAGTCTACAATGAGCCCTCCACTGTAGCTGCAAAAGATGGTGTGGCGCAAGAAACACTCAGGGCGTTGGCCAAGGACCTTGATACCCATCACCCCATCTTCTCTGAAATCTGCCTCGATATTTCAACACCAATGACCGGGAAACTCCTTGGTCGATTTCTAGGAAAAGCTTGAGGTGGGGAGATCGCTAGTGCACAACTGCATGTAGCTCACTGTCTAGCACCCCATTCAGAAACTTCCCTGCAACAAAGCCATCTCGAAGTTGAGACGGCTTTAGGCATGCTACGTTTGCAGCATCTACATGAATACCAGCTGGTTCTACAATAGCAATAGAAGCTGTGATAATTAGTCGATCCAACGACCCACTTACAGGGCGCCAGTGATCAAAATACATCTCTTCTCATGGAGTGGGTTAGTCAAGATGATAGAACTAGAGACCATGCTGCTACAGGTAATGATCAGGTCTAGAGGCAAGTTGGAGCAAATGTATAGCCAGTACTTGAGTTTGTGGTAGGTCTTGATGATACAGTCAGCCAAGTGAAGTTGCTTCTCTTCTCTGGCAAGGAGAAGATGGTTGCAATAGTTGGAGGCATGGGTGCGATCATATCGACAACGCTGCATCCTTGGTGTAGGAGGCAAGCAGATAACAGTCATCATTGCCTATTACACCAACATTGAGGAGGCAAATGAACCATCCTTTGAGCTCTACAAATTAGCGATGGGATCAAGGGAGGTGCCTCCAAAGCCAGTGTTGGAAGATTTGCAGAGCAATGAGTATCACTAGCCGTGGGCTGATTCTTGGGTTGAAGAAGGTTTTTGAAAGAATTATTCGCTTCCTTAGCAATCCTACTTGCTTACCAAATTTTGCATTACTGTGTCCCCTTAATTTTTTACAAAAATTGGAGTCAATGAGTCTGGTATCTTTCTTGACTTTGAAATTTAATTGTTGTTGGGTGCCGAGTTTGATAGCTATTGCTTCTATGAACATTGTCTCCAAATGTTTGTGGGTAGGCACCAAACTTCCAAAAAGTTGTACAATGTGTTGCCCACTATTCAGGAGTTGAAGTGAATGGTTCTACCTGTGAATTAGGCAACTACATTTATGTCAATGTACACATCCAAGTGTTGATGCTTGAGCTAACATTATGCTAAAGTTGCATACATTGTGGCTGCTTGAAATGTTGGAGAGGATGCGAGAGGGAGAAAATGCCTCAACCTCTCTATATACCCAACTAATCATGTGCCAACCATTTCCATTTGCAGACATGTCCATATCCTACATAATCAGTACATAATGCATGCTTTTAATGTTGCCGAGAAGGGCACCACATGGTGGCAATGCCATGTCCCCTTATACTGAGCTTCTAAATTGACAATACTAAAATCGAATCAACTTCTTTAGTATCATAGTGGAGTGCACTGGGTTGAGCTAAGTAGAGATACAAAAAACAACAAACTTCTTATCTTATCTTATTTACTTCTTACCTTATATCTTATATCTTACTATATATTAAGGAGGGAGGGAGGTTCTAATAAGCCACGTGTCGTGTGGAGGGAGGCAAAAGATTGCCACATGTCGTGTAGCTAGGATGCAAGCGGGGTGCATCTGTTGAGCACTGCTCTTCCCCAGGCGATTATACTCCAACGCGTGAAATTTCAATCCTCCTCTCCCCTGCCTGTCAACTCCTGCACTTCCCTGTGTTTGCCGGTCATCGCTTCGGCCTTTTTGCTCATTTGAGTCCTCCAAGCACCCATGCGCTCAGGCTCCTCAGACGTCCTCCTCCAGTCAGGCTAGGCTCCAGAGTATGGATAGCCATCCCAAGCATTACAATGTGGGTCGTCATCGCTACATCAGGCTTCTTTGTTTGTCTTTATTTCTCTGACCTCGCACAAGTCCGTGTTCTTTTACGGTTGTAATTTCTATGTGTAATGTGAAAGAGTCTCCCTGAGGCTCCCTCGCCGTTCGGGATGTTTCTCTACAGGAAAGATGTTTCTTTGTGGGTGTATTTTGTAGTGATGGCCAATGATTAGAGAGCTTTTTTTGAATCTAAAATTTTTGGGTATTTTTGCACACCGTCCCAAAGCATGCCTGTGTAGGAAGCTTCGGAGATATTGAATGTGGGAGGTACATGCCTGTATAATCTGTGATTAGAGAAGTCTAGGAATAGTCTTTCCGATCAACCAACATATTGACGACTTGCCGATCATCAAAAACTTGTAGCCAATCTCCTGAATGATCAGGTACTTCATAGATTTTTCTGTGTTTTGCACTTGAGCAAGCTGCAAGTTTGCAACCGAAGGTGCGGATGAGCAAGTTTTCAACCGATGTGTCGAGTGTTGTTGAACCTTTGCTAAATTGTGAGTGATTCTTTGTGGAGGGAGAGATAATTCATCTACCATTTCGAAGTGAGTGAACTTTGGAATTGAGTGAAAGAGCGATGGAGAGAAAGGGCTTTGTAATTCATCTACCACCGAAAGAGTCCTTTTTGGGCAGGGATCCAATTTCTAGATCTACAGAGGTAGGGAAGCATCGTGACAGGCTACGCATGGATGGACTTCAAGATGGCCGGTTGCAAGGAGTTGTTGGACGGCAAACACCTAAGTTGTTGGAAATTTACCACTTCTTAAGCATCTGGCCTCGACCATGCTGTCAACAATTTACCACTGCTTCAGCATCTGGCCTCGGCCATGCTCTCAACAGCCTCCATATGAAGTTGGATCTCTATGTTTAGAACCCAAGTGGCCACCAAGGGTTTGAAGTACTCAGATCTGAGAGATGACTGGCTTTACTTCACAGGCCACATAGGGCCCGAAACTTTGAGTGTGGCGGCAATGTTTTTTGAAGCCACCGGATTCAGTCTAGCACATTTGTTCACCTCTTGCCCAGGTTGAGTGCCCATAGGGATTGCGCTATATTGATTTGAAATGCAATATAGAAAGTCCCGTGGCCACCCTTTGCATCCATTTTTGGCCCTTCATCATCTCGAGTCATTTCCTACAGGAGTGTTTTGCGGGACCTTGACAATTCTCATGTTAGAACACATCAAAAATCAGGCACTGCCCATTCTTAGGAGCTTCATTCTTGAGGCTGAGGTCACCAAGAGGTATCTGTCTGCCTTCATCCTCCATATCAAAGCTTTTGAAGCATATGTGTTTGCCCACAAATGTACTTTTGGACAGACAGTGAATTGAAGAAGCTTGATGAAGTAAGAAGAAGATAAGTGCTCTTGCAAAGAGAGAGACTGAGATTTGGCTAGAGATGAAGGCTGAAACAGGCCCAGGTATAATGGTGAACAAATGCAGCATGGCAGCGACTATCAGGTCAACAAGATTTGGGGCAGAAATGCTCAGCAAGTCATTGGTGAATTATAGATAGAAGTGCAAGAAACCAAGACCTTGGTGTCTTGGTGAGGATGTTTGACCTTGAGATGTGGTTGGATGAGGAGTCAAAAACTTTTGTGAAAGTGAAGGATATTGATGAGTGCTTGGAGTCATACAGGTGCTAGCTAGTATGGCTGACGTAGAGGAGGATTCTTTGCGAGAACTTGTAGATTCGTTGACGTAGGAGGGGGCTACACATGGAAGTTGGGAGCTTAGTGCAAGCTCATGGTATAGGTAATCTGGATTTATGCTTGGGATTTGATTTCTCGAGTATGTTGTTTAGTTGCGGACTTGACAGACCCTAAGAGCATGGTGTTCGGAGAAACTCAAGCAATTATCCTTTTAAGAAGGGGACATTTGGAGGATGCCGGTGCCTAGAGTGCTGAAGTTCAAAGGTGGGTACGTGATTGAAGGATGTGGTGCCATCGGGTCCTACCAAAGATGGACCTGTGTACCAAGTTGGTTTGCTTGCACGGGACCGGACCTGCTGGAGCAGGAGCCACTGGTTAAAAGAGCAAGAAGTAATATAGACACCGCATTGTTCCAAGGGGCTACAACATGGACGCTGCGTGAGCATCTTCATCGATGAGTTGGGATATGAATGAGATATGTCGATAAGTGGCGGTGTTGGGAAATTCCTCCCCATCTGTAAGCCTCCATATGAGGAGAGCATGGGGGAGGTGGACCTAGGGTTAGGGCTACCACATGGGCAGCTTATCGGCGACTATCATGTGGGTAGCAAACTCAGAGGGAATACAAAGAAGAGGGGGCTGCCACATTGGCAACATCTAGGTTGCTAGGTGGGCAGCATACAAGCAATCAAGAAAAGGAATATGGGGCTGTCCCATGGGTAGCACATAGGCTTCCATATGGGCAGCACAATCATAGACTTACTCGGCCATGAGTGGAGCTCTTGGTGGAGAGATTCTGTATGGAGCAAACATGTGACAAGGTGGAACTGTTCACAGTAGTTCTGGGCAAGATCTGGAGCTTGGAACATGTTGACTAGAGAATGGAGGCCTGTGCAAGACTGTGTGGATATCCTGGAGCAGTCAAGTTGAGATTGGATGGATTGGAAGAGCTGGTACAGCCCAGAAGTGCATAGATCTGTAGTTGCCTTCATGATAGGTGTCTACAGCAGCATGTATGAGGCTGGTACGGTAGATCTAGGGCAAGATGTAGCACTGGTACAGATGTGAAACAGTAGGTAGAAGGCTGGAGCTGATAGGCGATTGGCAGGAGTAGACCATGGGCTAGAGATCAGGGCTAAAACAGGCCTAGGAAGATGGCGAACAGATGCAACATGGGGGCGACTATCAAGTCGGTAGGATCTTTGGCAAAAATGCCTTGCAACAGGGCATTGGTGAACTATAGATAGAAGTGCAAGAAAGTAATTGTGGCAAAGCAAAAATTCAAGTCACTTATATCGTATAGATGGTCTTGCAGATGAAGAACCAGTACTGCGTGGTCATAGGCAAATACAGCATTTGTCTTCTATGTCCCTTTGCCATGAGTAGTCTTTCTCTGTATGCATTTGAGGGTTGAATAACATTGCATTGTTGTTTTGTTAATGGTGTGTTGCAGCTTCTACTCCTTGACGTGGTCTGCTTTCCTCTTAAGGTCACATTGTACATATGGGCCTACTAGACCATGGATGTCACAGGTGGTTGTTTATAGCAGAGGTGTAGGAGTATATTCACCCCACGAGTGTATGGATTTTGTATAGACCGAGGAGCAAGGGTATATATGCTTTGTATAGACTGGGGAGTATATTCATTTTGTATAGATCCAGGAGCCAATATATTCATTTTGTGTAGACTTTGGAGTAAATTCATTTTGTATAGAGTTGAAGCCAGTATATTTGTTTTGTATGGAGTCAAGAGTGAGATGTATAGTATATTCATTTAAGGAGGGTTATTTTTTTTGTATAGATTCATGGGGATATTTGTTTCATATTGATCCATAGTATGTTCATTTTATTTGGGTCAGCAAGCTTTTGCTTGCATTTTAAGATTAGGGCATCGTGTCTTGGAAATCTCGCCCTTCTCAGATGCTCTCTTGGAATGCATTGATCTCGCAAGATACACATAAGAGGGCCAAGGTGAGCAGGCAAAGGACGCATGCAGCATGAGAGCTATGATATCATATTGTGCTGCTCTTATGGACATGTATACATTACAGGATACGTATAACAGAGATAGGGCGAGCAAGCACTGGACTGTTTTTGAACTTATGCAACATGAGGGCTACGATATAATACTGTGTTGGGCATTGCTCTTCTGGACATGTATGGAAAATGTCGTGCTCTCTCTCTCTCTCTCTCCCCCTCAGTGCACAGGTCCCTTCTTGGAATTTTCGCTGTCTTGGAATGCATTGATCTCACAGGAACAGCACAATAGGACCAAGCCCATGGTCTTTTGGCAATGATCTTTTGGACATGTATGCCAAGCGTGTGCTTGAGGAGCTTCCAGCTCAGAATGTTCTCTCTTGGAATGCATTGACAAGGTCAAGGTAAGCAAGCACTAGATTGTTTTGAAAGCATTCAGCATGAAGGCATCCCTCCAAATGCAATGACCTATGCTTGCATCTCTAAAGCCTGTGGTAGTTGCGAGAGAGAGCTGTCTGCAAAATATTATCCTGCAAAATATAATGTGTGCTTGAGGAGCTACTTTCGCGAAATTTGTCTCTCTTGGAATGCATTGAAAGCCTCTCTCTCTCTCTCTCTCTCTCTCTCTCTCTCTCTCTCTCAGCCTATTTTGAATGCATGCAACACGAGGGTGGCCCTTTGGATGCAGTGATCTGTGGGTGTGCCTTGAAAGAGTGGGAGATGTAGAGAGAGAGAGAGAAGGAGAGAGTGATGGAAGCAGTGAGGAAAGGAGAGAGTGATGGAAGTCTGCAGAGCCCGTGGCCATGCTGGCTACAGCCAGCACACATTGCCATGCAAGCAACCACATTAGCTACCACATAGGTAGCCAAGTCGGCTGTCACATAGGTAGTCAATGACAGCAGACAATCATACAGACAGCACCACATTAATGCACAATAGCCACATCAGCAACATGGCAGTCGGTGATTGGAGCAGATGCAGCCCGACCAGCTTGGTCGGGATAGATTTGGCCAAGGGGTTGCTTGCCTTGGTCGGTCATTTCTAAGGCCCAAGGGAGCCTATAAAAGGTAGCCGCCTTGGCCTCTTTCATCATTCACTTCCAGGGTTGAAGAGTGCAGCCAACAGTAGTATTTTGCAGCTGAGGTCAGCCTAGGATTAGGAGTAGCGAATCTGGTTCATCCTTGGTGTCTTCCAGGCCCAGGACATCTTCCAGGCCCCTTCATTTTGGACAGCAGCAGCAGCATTAGGGTCTGCATCAAAGCATCCCTCTTCTGCTTATCTATAGTGAGGGTTCATCCCTCCATACAGTACTTATTCTTTGAGTTGTATTCAGCCCTATTGGGATTTATGTTGGCAATGGGCAGGTCACCTCCCCATCTGTAAGTTCCCAAATGAGGAGAGCGTGGGGGAGGTGGACCTAGGGCCAGGGCTACCACATGAGCATTTGATTGGATGCCTTTGTGGGCAGCATGCCCCGAGGGAAAAAGAAAGAGAGGGGGTTGCCACATGGGCAAGCACCTCACAGCAGAGCAAGGGGACTACCACATGGGTAGCACATGGGTAGCCATGTGTGCAACACAAGAAATGAGTACCTGGCACCAAGATGGACAACAACAGGCTGCGTAAAGAGACTGAGAAAGACCACAATGTTGTCAGCATGGGTACAACTTGGTACGGATGCTTGGAGCAGACTATATAGAGGTCCACGTGGCCTGACAAAAGGCGGATCCAAGGCAGGAAGGAGGTGCAGTTGTGGTGCAGATCTATAGGTGTCTGGCAAACCCTTAGGGCTTGCATTGGACCACGGTTTGGGGCAGGAAAGGCCCTGGACAAATGGCAGGGAAGATGGAGCAGATAGGCGAGGGTTATGGCAGGTGGCAGGCCTACAATAGGCCTTGGGATAGGGCAGATATGCTAGGCACCCAGGTGGCCAAGAGCAGCAGTGAAAGGGCTGGCCATGGGGCCTTAGATAGAGCCCTACTGGGTCGGCCCAGTGGGCAGGTCAGCCAACGGGGGGGCTGCTGGGTTGGCCCATTTCCCCCTACTGGATCGGTTGGTTTTGGGCCTTATAAAAGGGCCCCTTCTGGGGCTCATAAGGCATCACTTGGAGCAGCAATCCAAGAGTAGAAAGGCTTGCAATAGGCCCTAGGATAGGGCAGGTGGCAGGCCTATAATAGGCCCTGGGATAGGGCAGATATGCTAGGCACCCAGGTGGCCAGGAGCAGCAGTAAAAGGGCTGGCCGTGGGGCCTTAAATAGAGCCCTACTGGCTCAGCCCAGTAGGTAGGTCAGCCAATAGGGGGGGCTGCTGCGTCGGCCCATTTCCCCCTACTGGGTCGGTTGGTTTTGGGCCTTATAAAAGGGCCCCTTCTAGGGCTCATAAGGCATCACTTGGAGCACCAATCCAGGAGTAGGAAGGAGCGGCAATGCAGTAGCAAGGAGCAGCAGCAATAGGTCCATCCTTGGGCCTATACATAGGAGCTGAAGGAGACATACAAGGGCTGTAGTCTTAGCTCAAGGTGCTGCCCACCTAGGCTGGCTACCCGGATAGCAAGGTGGAAGGGATCACTGGCAAAGAGTGACAGCAAGATAGTAGTACAACATTTTGGTAAGGTCAAAGGACCATGTATTGGTGGGACTCTAAGCTTCTCTTTTGTATTGTGTCCTTCTGTGGTTGGACCGAAATATCTTTGGCAATAAGAGGTGGAGTGGAGGGAGAGCTAGGAGATTTGCCATGTGTTGTTATGGTGCCCTTTCCATCTTGACACGCCATAGCAGAGGCACTTGGGCATCACTGTGTAGGAGCAAGGCAGAAGAGAGAAGCCATCTACTAACACGAGTGAGGACTCAGAGGCGGCAAGTCATGACTGTAGACAGCAAGCAGATATGAGTTGGGAACTTTGGCAATGGTACTGACCAGAGATGTGAGAATAGATTGGTGTCACGGTGACTGGTCTTCACAGCTAACGAGTGATGGAGTGTGCATAGCAAAGAACAATCGCGCAGATTGGAATAGTGGAGCTGAAGGATTGGCTACACACTGATAGAGTGGATGGCAACGTAGAAGAGCATAGTTGGCAACGCAACAGACAGAGCACAGTGATTGACCTCTTTTGCTATTTTATCAACAGTAGAAGGGGAAGCATAGTCTGGATGAGGGGTTGCGAGGCAGGCACATGTCGGTCCACATGGATGCATATTGTCTGTCAGATAGCCACGAGGCGAGTTGCTGACGTGCGATGCCACAGCAGTGAGCGGTTTAAATGAGATTTTTTTTTCAAAATTTTGTGCTTAGTTTATATATTCACACACACACATAACATTTTTAAAACCTTTTAATAATCCTTTGTCAAATGCTTTTCATTTAATTTTTATTTCTTTTTGAAGGCGAGAGAGAGAGAGAGAGAGAGAGAGAGAGAGACTTTATATTATGTATACAATATTTACATTTCATGTTTAATTTATATATATATACACATATATAAATTGCCTTTTAAATTAATCCTTTTTTAAATGCTTTTCATTTAATTTTTATCGCTTTTTGGAGGCATGAGAGAGAGAATATTATATATATGATATTTATTTATATTTATACATTTCATGTTTAGAGAGAAAGAGAGAGAGTAAACATATGCGCACACAAACACACACACACACACACACACATGTGGGTAACAAGGCAATAGGGTGGGTTTATGCTTTATTTTCAAATATGTGGCACATTGTGAGGGCTCTAGAAGATAGGCTCAAACGACTCCACATGTAACAAGAGAGGCTAAGACACAAGCTTGACAACCATGTGTGGAGTGGGCATGCGGTGAGTTATTGCCATGAAATGACACGTGGCCTTTGTGCAACAAGCTACCACCTTCAAGCCTCTAGCCATACCCGCACACGTGCGTGTGCACACACACACGTATGTACATTTATACGTACATACAAATGTACATACGTATGTATGTACGTACGTGTGTATATATGTATGTTTATACAAATAGAGACATGGTGCAAGATCGATGGAATTGACACACTTATGTGCATGGGTGCAAATATTCTAGCCATGTGCATTCAAAGATGCACATACATCACATGAACATATATAGACACTTATAGGGACACAAGCACACATGTACATGAGTACACAATCATATTGGATTGCACATGGACATATAGATGCATACATCCACTTGCATTGGCCTACACATAGACACACATGCAATCATCCACAATGCACAAAAAAACCCACACACTCCTAAGCAAACATACAAACATTATCATCATACACACACCTCTTCTTTAAAAACAAGCTTCTCCAAAATTGCATTTCTTCAATTTTAGAACTTGACTTTAATTAACGTCATTTCAATGTTCAAATAAAAATTCTTCATGTGTGTGTGTGAAATAAATAATATATATTTTATTTATACCTTCAAATGAAAAATCAATATATAATAATTAATGTGATGATTGATTATAGTCGATCAATTTAATTCAATTAATTTAGATCATATTATTAATAAAGGCACTCCTAGGGATTCATTTGGATTTGATTAGAAAATTTAATAAAAAGCTTACAAATGTTGAGATTTGTATGTGTGTGTGTGGGTGTGTGTGTGTGTGTGTGTGTGTGTGTGTGTGAGAGAGAGAGAGAGAGAGAGAGAGAATGGAGATACAATTTGAAAATTTCTTAAAGTTATAATTAAAATCTTAAATTTAATTCCTCGAAATTAAAGGCAACTTATGGTCTCAACTTTGAGACCCAACGAAGCGGGTCTGTAACCCGTCGTAGACGGGTCATGCTACTCATTGATATTAAAAGGTGAAAAGCAAGAGATAGGGGGGGTCAAGCCCCTACAGGACCCTTATAAAAAATATGGCCTACATAGGAGCTGCGCCCAAGGCCCGTGCTCAGGGAGCATACAACAAGGCCGGAAAGGCTAGCAAGTACCACTCTAAGGCCATCTATACACTCTATCACCGCAGCATCACTGCTAGCTTTGATCAAGATGGAGTCTGTAAGGTACGTTGTTGCTAAACCGAGAACCAATGAGACTCGGGTTGGCTCCGAACTCTGTAGCTCAAGCCACGAAAGTTAATGAACAAAGAAAAACCAAGGTTCTTGAACGTGAACCAAAAAGGATCAGTCACACCGCATTTCAGCTCCTGAGTACTGAGAGGCAAGCCTTCTTTTTGGATGGACTACAAACTCCACGAACGTTCCGAAATAGGTATCGCCCGGTCACTCCCTCTTCTCGAACAGGCCGAACTAGTTTGCCAAGGCTTCGTATAGGCATCTCTAAGGAAGTGGAATCTGTTCTCTTTGCCCTAACCAGCCGCCCTCGCCGCATCTTTATTTTTTTGGACAGCGAACGGGACGTCCGGGGGTTATCTCGCTTCTGTGTCTGATCAACCTCCGATTCGTCCAGAGTCCGTTTCTTATGGTGGACATCCGGCATATCTTCTTCTGCCTGAATCGAATTACTAGGGTGCTTACTCGATCTTGCTGCTGAAAGCTCCTAAAGAGGCGGGCGGGCATCTCCACGCTGACCATTTGCATGCATCGAAACTCGATCCTTGGCGTTACCTTTAGGATCGGGGACTAGGGCTGAGGGTCTAGGTTGGGAGGGAAGCTCGCAGACCTGGGGCATTTTTGCTTTGCCTTTGCTGCCAACCACTGTCCAATGATCGGCATCCTGGGTACCAGCATCCTCCTCAGCCTACGCCATGGGTCAAGTAGCTGAGCCTCCCATCTCCAGAGTTGGAGGAGGGACCTTTTGAGGCGGCTTTAGAGCAGCACCTTCATCTGCATGAGCCTCCTTCGTCTTGCATTCTTTAGCCAGTCTGATGTTTTCGGCACGGCGAGGGCAGTTCCTCGCGAAGTGCGAAGTCTCTTTGCAGATGTAGCAAGCATCTGCGAACGCACTGAATTGGACTTGTTGTGCAAAGGGGACTCCTCCGGACATTTCAATTCGCACAAAATTAGGCATCTCTTGGCTCCTGTCCCAAAGGATCAAGGCTCTCCGCAAATAGGACATCGACTTGGTTGGAGGCGGAACCAGGAGCACTCTCCCTAGCGATGCCGCCAACCTTTCCACCGATTCACCAAGCATCGAAGGGAGGTTGGGGAAGTCAATCCAGACCGGGCACTCATGAAATGAAAATTTGTCGATACTGAACTGAGGACTCCACGGATAACCAAGATCGTCACTCCCGCAAACTTGAAAGCATGACCAACCATTTCATTTTGTAGTAGTTCAGAGGCCATGCGGAGGAGAAAGAAGCCCTTACCCAGAAAGCGGGCTGAATAACCCGGCGGCGGGATATCAAACTCGAAGGTGCGGAGCTCTTCGAGTCGACTCCGCCACCAGGAGTCTCTTGGCAGTTTCGTCGTCAAGCTCAATGAAGGCCCCTCCAAATCGTTTGGTAAGGGAGTCAAGATAGGACGGTTGAGTAGGTTCCTCAGGAGTCTTGCCATCGGAGCCGCCCTCGATCTCTTCGATGCATTCAGGCTCGCTCCTGACCTCCTTTCCTCCTGGCTCTCTCTCGCCTGACATCGAGGTCTTGTCAGTATCGCCCTCTTGTCCCTCACAGCATCTCGGGCTCTTCTTGTCCCTCACAGCATCTCGGGCTCTTCGCTGGAGTCCTCGAGACTCGCCCTTGGCTAGGAAGCGGGTTCACACTCATGCACCGGACTCAGCGTTCTCGCTCAGAGCTCCCCAGCTCTGCAAGTTTGCTTCACAGCCGTGATAAAGTCCACATTTTCACCAAACTTTATAGTATTTTATATGAGAATTTCCCATAAAAATTAGGGCTTAACAAAATAAACATCCCATATGTAGAGAATGCCATATCAAGGTTATGCGACCCTCTTGGTTGCATTTGAGAAATGGATGCCTATGGACAACAGTCGAGTACAATGGATTTAAAAAGACAATAAGTAATAAGTCCCCTTAGGTCCCCCAATTGAAAGAATTCCAAAATCTATGCTGCGGTGAAAAAGCTAAGAGCAAAGAGGTAGGGGAGGGAATCAAAGAGGAGACTTCATGTCCCTCTATTTTTGAATGGAGTAGTCCCCTCCCCTCATATTTATGAGAGTAAGAATTCAAAACCCTTTCACTATACTTTTTTTCACATATCTTAGTTGAAAGACCCTATGAGTGGTGAAAGGATGTCTTGAGTTCAAGCCCTCCCTTAGCATGAAATTTGGTTCATGTCCCCCCTTTGCATAAAATTTCAGAGCTATCTCTTCCACCTAATTAGCTCAATTGGGCCATCTTTGCATTTTTACCTAAGAAATCAATTGAATTTTTCCACCAAAAAATAAAGGCCTTTTCAATTAGGTTTCTCCTTAGGTCAAGTTATATGTACGTTGTATGGAATAGTTTGTGGGGTTAATTAAGGGCCTTTAGAATGTTTGAATAGGAAGTATTGATGGAACTAATGGAAGAATCAGGTGAGAGCCATTAGGGGATATGTATATATATCAGTAAAATTGGGGGTTAGAGCAATTAAATGTTAAGAGCATAAATGGATCCAAAATGCTCTCAAGAAATAAAATTGATTAAGCATTAAAGGATCAAGGGTAGCTTGAGGGACATTTCTAGTATTATTGGAAATCATTTAAAGTAGATCTATGCCATGTGGAAAACAAATCTTACGATTAAATTTAAGGACTAATATTTTTTAATAATATTTTGCAATCATAGTAATAAATTTAAGGACTAAGGAAATTGAACAACAAGAAGATGCAAAATCCTATGGGAGATGATTTTGCCTTCATAAATGTTTAATGGCAACATACATGTTTTTATAAAGCATAATGCATAATATCCATTAAGATTTAGGAGAGGGGAAAGAGAGTGTATTATCTATAGAGCAAATGGTAATCAAGCATTTACAACTGATGACTGCACTTCCCTTAATAACATTTTATCCACCTTGAACATCATAGATGTTGATTCTTTGAGCCGTCTCAAGAATTACCATACTTCTCTCTATTAAGAGCTTTAGGAAAGATATATGTATTTTTATAATTCTCCTCTGCATTTACAACTAAGCACGAAAATGATGAATGCACTTCCCTTAATACACTTGATCCACCTTGCACATCATAGATATTGATTCTTTGAGCCTTCTCAAGAATTATCATACTTCTCTCTATTAAGAGCTCTAGGAAAGATAAATGTATTTTCTAAATTCTCCTCCACATAATGATGCATCCATGATGCATCACTCTCCTCTCCTCAAACTCTTCTATCTGTATTTTAATGCAAACCCTTGTAGATAAGGTTTATATGATTTTAGATGATTGAGATAACTAGGAAGATGCTCACGAAACTAAATCATAGTCTAAGAAATTTCAACATAGAGGGTTCACCCAAAAAAGTTGTATTGCTTTGCAATTAATTTATTTGTGAAGGAGTTATTATAGGGTAATGAGCATTTCCATGTACCCCCATCAATTTATGAGGCGATTGGTACAGAGGGGAAGTATGCCATAGCCATGCTTGTGTATAAGAATTGCATTACTATGAGGTGCAATACAATGCCTATAATATACTACCATTAACGACTCCATTTTGCACCTTTATTTATTTCTAGGTGAGAGACCTACTTTTGAAGACCTACCCTCCTTTTTAGGAGGAGTTGAAAAAACTAAATTTTAAGAATTGCTAGTAGTGACACTTACATTTGACAACGCTCTTGCATAAGGAAGATGCAGTGAATAAAGAATACATTTTTGACACACAAAACTGAACGACACTTCTCGGTTATACTTTCTTAAGTTTAGGATAGTGGAAGGTTGTAAATATGACCATTTGTGAGAATTTTATAGATGGCCTTTGCCACTAAGATTTCTTCCTCAAATTGCTACAAACATGAAGTTGGACAGCCCATAGCATCTACTGTTCATAGAGAAGTTTTATGTTTGTAGAAACCTACCTCGAGATTTTTCCTAAGTTTTAAGGCCAAGAGTTAACTAAAACATGAACTTTAGTTTAACTATTTTTTAAAATTGCAAAAGTGAAATTTGTAGGTTCATTGTGTATTCTCTCAACACTGAATTGTCTACCTATCGGGTAGATTTGAAATTGTAGTTTCATTGTATATTCTGTCAACACTGAATTTGTAGTTTCATTTGTATATTCTGTCAACACTGAATTGTCTCTCTCTACAATTGAAAAAAACCAAGGTCGTATCGTTCAAATAAAGAAGTCCCAGTTATCCAAGCTTTGAATCGGTATGCGCACGCCGTGCGTTCGAGCACATTCCTTTTGCTCGTCGGGCTCGAGATCTGATATTGGCCTGCCTGTTGATCAGATCGTCGGCACAGTTACTGCTGCAGTGGTGAATATGGGTGTTGCTTGGTGGTTGTTAAACTCTATCCCCAATATTTGCGACCAAAATGCCCTCGCTCAGAACAGCCCTTGGACATGCCCTGGTGATAACGTCTTCTTCGATGCGTCAGTAATTTGGGGCCTTGTTGGACCCAAGAGGATTTTTGGCAAACAAGGAGTATATCCAGACCTCAATTGGTTCTTTCTCGGAGGAGCGCTTGCACCTATGCTGGTCTGGTTATTTCACGTGGGTTTCCCCAAGGCAACCTGGATACGTCTTATAAACGTGCCTGTGTTACTGGGTGCAGCAGCATTAATGCCTCCGGCAGCTTCTGTGAACGTGTTTTCATGGATTGTGGTGGGCACCATATTCAATTACTTTGTTTTCAAATTTCGAAAAACGTGGTGGAAACGCTACAACTATGTCCTTTCTGCTGCTTTGGACGCCGGACTAGCCTTCATGGGAGTGGCCTTATACTTCTGCTTGCAGTATGAATCCATCCAGGTAAATTGGTGGGGAAACATGGGTGAACATTGCCCGCTAGCTCAGTGTGCAACTGTCGCTGGAGTCACTTCAAACTACTGCCCCTTTAGTACATAAGCCGTGGCATTACCATCCTGACACCAACCGACCTAGAATATACCTTCTTTCTACAAAATTTGTAATAACGCTGCTGGCGAATTGTTCTCTCTCTTGATGTCTCGCTTTCGCTCTATCATGATATATTCTCATATGTGCCAACGTATCACTTTTTTCAAGAAATTCCATCGCATGTGATCTTTTGCCTCAGTAAAGTCGTCCTCTCTCTCTCTCTCTCTCTCTCTCTCTCTCACACACACACACACAAACATCATACCCACAAAACACAGATTTAGATTCTTCTTCAAAGTCTGCAAACATCAAGCTGTGAGAATTTAAGTGAAAGAGAGAAGGTTGACGCATACATACGAGAGGAGAAGGAGAAAACGAAGCTTGTATCAGTCCTTGATCAACTTCATAATGTACATGGGTGAACATTGCCCGCTAGCTCAGTGTGCAACTGTCGCTGGAGTCACTTCAAACTATTGCCCCTTTAGTACATAAGCCGTGGCTTTACCATCCTGACACCAACCGACCTAGAATATACCTTCTTTCTACAAAATTTGTAATAACGCTGCTGGCGAATCGTTCTCTCTCTTGATGTCTCGCTTTCGCTCTATCATGATATATTCTCATATGTGCCAACGCATCGCATGTGATCTTTTGCCTCAGTAAAGTCGTCCTCTCTCTCTCTCTCTCTCTCTCTCTCTCACACACACACACACAACATCATACCCACAAAACACAGATTTAGATTCTTCTTCAAAGTCTCCAAACATCAAGCTGTGAGAATTTAAGTAAAAGAGAGAAGGTTGACGCATACATACGAGAGAAGGAGAAAACGAAGCTTGTATCAGTCCTTGATCAACTTCATAATGTCCATGATGCAATATGGATTCATCGTATTAATCTAACCTAGAGTGGCTACGATGTAGACTAATCTAACCACTGTAAAAAGGCATAGAGTTATTATTCTAATATCCCCTTAACTCAAATATAGCTCTTAGGCTCGATGAGACCAACAAGTTCATAGAATTTTCAATTTAATGGGGTGGACAACAACACACTGGACGTCCATAAGCATAGCCTATGTGCTGACAAAATTCAACATCATAAGAGCATCAACAACATGGTGCAGATGATATTGCACTTCATTTGATTGTCATAATTACAAATTTACAAGGGAGCATTTCAAGGGAAAACCAACTCACCCATGATGATTTAAGCCAAATGCCTAAGGCAACATAGGCAACTAAGGCAACATATTCAAACGTAGCCAAGGAGAGTATGAACTGGGATATGAGTTGGATCCAATGACACATTTCATGTGTGAAAGTGATTGTTTAAGCAAGAAATGGCTGTACATGATAAGATTAGCACTAGTAAGAGAGTCTGTGAAGTCTGAGGATTTTACATTAGAATCCAGCACTTGTCAGAATAAAGCCAAGCTTGAGATCATAACATTCACAGCTTTATGGTATGAACCAAAGCCATTGAAAAGTTTTCCAAAAAGATATACAATAAAGCAACTCTATGAGGGTTGCTTGCAAAAGAAACATGAATGGATTCCAAATAAAGAGGGCCTCATAGATGTGGAAGTGAGTAGCATTATTCATTGCTAGAAATCAAGGACTCGAAGTTATAAACAGAAGCATGGCTATGATGTTCTGAAAAATGTATCACAATCCTAGATCCTAGCCATGCCCATATTAAATATCACTTGTCTAGACTTGACCCATCACGTGCAAATGTAGTACAAGAATCTAATGACTCTGGACAAGATTGAGATACATAAGATAATGTATTGTATGCCTTGTTTTTTTAAACAAATGGTGTATCTATACACCACCTATATGTTGAATTCAACAAACTCTTTCCATATGTTGTCATATTTTCACTATCATATCATATCATATTGGGTCATATTTTTGTGAAGGTGACCCATTTTGTTGCATATTTATCCATCATGATGTATAGAGTGGAGGTCACAACTTACAACTTTGAGGTTTTTTAAGCTTTATTCGGCTATAATTTGTAGAAGTGACCCATTTAGCACATTTAGAGTTGATCAAGTGATGTTGAGGGGAAGTGAAATGCTAAAAAAAAAGTCAAGATCAAGAGGAAAAGTCCAAAAATTTTGAAGTGTGTGTTAGTTACGAGGAAGAATTTTTTACTGCCTTTTAATGAATTTTTAATGGCTACATCTCCAATGTCATACAATTTCATATATTAGTGTTCAGTTCCTCCCATGTCAATTGTTCTCAACATCTATAAAATCGTTTTTAGGATTTAATTTGTTTACTCATGCAAGGCTAGTTAATGCCATGTAGGTAGTGCCCTACTGTTGTACTTCTTACAACATTATAGGCTACGAAATATTTAAAAATGCATGTATGTATGTATATACGTGTGTGTGTGTGTGTGTGTGTACACACACACACGCACATGCACATGTACATGTACATGTATATGTATATGTATATGCATATGCACATGTATATGTATATGTATATATATGCATATGCATATGCATATGTATGTATGGGTCAAATGACCTTGGATCACTAGTACCCATAGGCACTTTATGATGCTTTCAATAAATTTTATGGGAGTCAACTTGAATAAGTGTCAATATAATAGTAAAAAATAGCATCAAATATTCTTATTAAAATAAACCCATCCCTTTTAATAAAATACATAAATTTTCAATTTTCATAGTGTATTGCATGGAATCTTTGGTATACAAGAAGATAGATCTAAGCCATATAATGGATGAATGTATGTATGTTTTGGTGTTTTGAGGGGACTTTAGATCATTCAATAGATAAAAAATTTGTGTTTTCACCTTACATAATGTGTTCATGCAACATATTTGTTGTTGTTTTTTTCCCACCCATCCCATCCCTCTCATCCCCTATCCTTTCCATCTCACTTGCCATTCCCACATCTCATCGCTTGCATGTCACTCTCCCTTTCCTCTTCATTTTAGTATATGTATATGCATATGCACATGTATATGTATATGTATGTATATGCATATGCATATGCATATGTATGTATGGGTCAAATGACCTTGGATCACTAGTACCCATAGGCACTTTATGATGCTTTCAATAAATTTTATGGGAGTCAACTTGAATAAGTGTCAATATAATAGTCAAAAATAGCATCAAATATTCTTATTAAAATAAACCCATCCCTTTTAATAAAATATATAATTTTTCAATTTTCATAGTGTATTGCATGGAATCTTTGGCATACAAGAAGATAGATCTAAGCCATATAATCGATGAATGTATGTATGTTTTGGTGTTTTGAGGGGACTTTAGATCATTCAATAGATAAAAAATTTGTGTTTTCACCTTACATAATGTGTTCATGCAACATATTTGTTGTTGTTTTTTTCCCACCCATCCCATCCCTCTCATCCCCTATCCTTTCCATCTCACCTGCCATTCCCACATCTCATCGCTTGCATGTCACTCTCCCCTCTCTCTCTTAATTTATTCATAATATCAAAGAACAATTTAAATTTTCACATCACTATCCTCTTCATTTTAGAATCTCTTTTTCTCACTGAGACTATTGCATCACATATATTCAATATAGCATCTAGTGGGAGTTCAAATAGTTGGAATGATCATGCTAACTCACCATCTAGTGGTCCGTCAAAGAAAATAAAAAAAGATTGTTTCTAATAAAGTGTGAAAGCTTCTTTACAAGCTCAATACCCATGAGTAAGAGCCAAGCATTTGATCACAGTATCATGCCACAATTGAGGCCATCACATGGCATATTAGGCGCTAGGAGCCATCAATTCCATCATCCTAGCACATCTCAAGTCACATGAGTCAACTATTATCTAGCCATGTGATGATAATGTCCCTATTCAATATTCTATTAATGGTGATGAGAAGCTCATTATGAATCCAATAGAGAATTTCATACTATCAGTATTGTAGCAATTATGCTATATTGAATTCAAAGAAGTTATGATTGACCTAATGATTGCATGAAGAGTTTTTTATACCTGAGCATCTCAACTTTGATGCAAGGTGGGTACTAAAAAAAAATATCGATTGCTTGAGACATTGAAAGGAGGTGATTCAAAAGTGTGCAAGAGAGTTGCATCTAGTCAAACCTATGTGTTATTATAAGAATGACTAGAAGGCCAAGAATGACAAGCACTAACAAAACTATGAAGGTGCAAAAGCCCGCATAGAAGAAGTGGGGATATCCCACTTTGAATCAAGGGGGAAAGCTATAGTTATGGCCTACTTTATAAGTGTTCCTTTTCCTTCTTCTTACCTACAAAACCCAAAAAGTATGCTAAAGGGATGAAAAAAGAATGCAAAAAATAAGTCCACCTAGATCAAAGATTGATCAATCAAACACACTCAGTCTTTTCTTTTGAATGTACCGAAAAAGTACGCTGAAGGGATGAAAGAAGAATGCAAAAAAATTTTCCACCTAGATCAAAGATTGATCAATTAAACACACTCATTCTTTTCTTTTTTATGTACCTTAAACATGCGATGTAATAAAGCATATATGCAAAAGGGCTTTGTCCTGACACAATATATTAAAGCATGGTGTCCATGACAAAAGTTCAATCAAGTATTCTTTTGAAGAGTGCAACATTAACTGGCAATTTCACAAATAGAATCGACATGAAAAAAGATGTAGGTGGTGAACTAGTACTCCACCACTCCTTCAACATTATGAAATGTGAAGGTTGGCAATTGCAAGTAGTAGGCTTTATCATGTAGTAATTGACCTCCCCCTTAAGGGGCTCTTATGTTATCCATATACAGGATCCAAATGGCTCTTGTGTTATCCTTGCCAATTTTGGTGATCCCAGCGAGTACCTCAATCCTAAGCCATGTGTGGCTCAAAACCCGTAGGGTTTGGACAAGCCAGATCTGTCAACATGCTCAATGGATGTTAACATGCCCCCCTAACTATTATTGAGGTGTCCTCGGATCAATCGCACTATAATAAGTGAGTGGAGAGGATTGTCTGGAGTATGGCGTAGAGATCCAATTGCCATGGGGTGATTGTTGTGAAATAAGGCCGATACTTCTAGAAATGGGGGGCATGCATGTCCTCAAACGTTTGAATGTACTGGCCATGGAGATTTTGGACTCAAATGTACAGGCACAAGTCTTGGAATTGGCAGGGGCCAATGTCAGGGTCCAAGACAATTTGGTTGCTGAGATTGTGAAGTTTGTCTTTGATTGGACAACTATGGGTAGGGAGATCTTGGAGCAACACTAAGGATAAGGCGGTTGAAGTGTACTAAAACTACCACAAGGTTGGATACCGAGCTGTAGGTATCGATGCATTAGGGGAGAAATGGGGTCTCAAAAGGGCCTCATAAGGAATGGATTAGTCCTAATGAAAGGGCCATGGTAGGGCCCAAAAATTCCTAACTCCCCCCCACCTAGGTGGATTAAACCCACAAGTGACCCCTCTTCTTACACCTCTTACACAACTCTTACTCCTAGGTGGGAACCAACAAATTCAAAATTCAAATTTTGAATTCCCTCCCTCCTCTCTCCTCCCTCCCCCTCCCCCTCCCCCTTCCCCTCCCCCTCCCCCTCCTCACTCCCTCCTCCCCCTCCCTCCTCCTCCCCCTCCTTCCCTCCTCCACACCTGCTCCTCCTCCCCTCCCCCTCCCTCCTCCATGCTTGCTCCCCCTCCTCCCTCCCTCCTCCTCCACGCCTACTCCTCCTCACCCTCCACACATGTTGGTCCTCCCCCCTTCCCTCCTCCATGCTTGTTGGTCCTCCCCCTCCATCCCTCCTCTTCAACTGCTAGTCCTCCCTCCCCCATCCCTCCTCCTCCTTGCCCTCCCCCTTCCTACGTGCTACTCCATCAAGCCTGCTTCTCCACACCTTCTCTCCTTCTCTACACTCCTTTACTCATGGCACCATTCGAGGATTCCTCCAACAAGTACCACATTCAATTAGAGTTGGAGGCTGAATATGCAAGCACGCATAGTCTAGGATTGAGGGGAGCTTCCAAAATCCATAGTCTTTGTTTACAATGAAAGAATCATCTCGACCTTTGGGTAGAAGGATCCTTGTATCCTTTAGATCCTGCCAACCAAAAGAGCCCTCCTTTTCATACAATGCATGAGCTAGTTTGGTTTGTTGGAAATGGACTATAGGGTTTCTTGCTTATTGCAATCAGTTAAACAATGCTCAGACAATGGCTATGCAAGCAAGCGAGATGCGCAGAGCCCAAGCAGAGCAACTAGCACATTTAGGAAATAGCACCATTGTTACAGTGCATAACTCTATGCAAAATCTTCAAAGGAAGAACAAGGATCTTCATGATAAAGCCAAAGCATTGGACTTGGAGTGAAATGCATTGGAGTTGTAGCGATAGAAATTACAAGCGTCACTCTCCGTAAGATAGTTGAAACCAAAAAAGTCTTGGAAAGATCTATATACAATCAAGTTCAATGAGCCATAGAGAAGTAATGAGAGAAGGCAAAAGAACAAGTGCAAAAGATGAAAGAAACACTTTTGGGATTGAACGATAGGAAAAGAAGGTACTTACATAACATGGATGCATTGGCACCCACTGGTGGTTCTAGAAAGAGGAGAATTTAGACTACAAGGTTGGTTATTAAATGTTCGAATGAAATTACACTCTTTTGTGCTACACTGTTTGTGACTAAGTTTTGCTTGTGTTCTTCTTTAGAACTTCATGAGAGATGTGATGGGAAGAACAGATGGGGATGATATTTATTATTCATATGCTCTAGCTAGTTTATTGAAGTCAAGCGATGTCATTGGGATACTAAGGGACCCAAGACACAAGCGCCTATGTGTGCAAGTTGCTAAAGAAATGATGAAAGACTTCAAGGATATTGTGGGACGCAAAGGAGATGCTTGCAGCTTGTGATACTGCCGGTGTAAGTCATGAAGCTTACAAATCTATTTTTAAAATTTTGAGTTTGCTATTTTGGGAAAGTATAAAAAGTTTACAGTGCCCCAACCCACACCTTGGTCTATGAGACATGCACGGTGAGAAACAAACCAACATGTAAGAGAAATGCTTGGAGGGTACCATTGCATAAGGGGCACGATGACTTGGAAGAGTAAAAAGAAATCTAGTTTGCAAACCTTTGAGATGAATGCTTTCAACAATGTCTACTTAGATGTTGAGAAACTGCAACAAGCAATGTGGCAAATTCTATGGCATGAGAGAAGATGGTAAGAGGGAATCCATTACAGCAATGCACTTTACTTACTTCATTTCCTATATCGTGTTTATCCTAATGATTTCTCTCTTTTGTTGTACAGAATGCAATAGAGAACTCATATTTGTCATCAAAATGGATGAAGCTCGATTGGTGAAAGAACACAAGTTAGAGAGAGTGAGCATCTGCATTATGAATAAAGCGTTAGCCTTTTTTTAAGGGAACGAGAAAGTAGACCAAGATTTCTCAGTACAATAAAAGAAAGATATATGGTGGCTTGTAGCATTTGAGACTCCGAAAAAGTGCCATGAGACATTGAAGTGGGTTCTAGATAGAATAGGAATCCCATCGATGATCCGAAGACAAGAGGAAGGGCAAACACTGGCAATAGATGGTCATGGAACATTTCGAGTTGAATAGCATCTTGTTGGTGATTTGAAAACCTTGAAGTGCTTGAATGGTTGTGATATAGGGGGAAATGCAATGTTCACATGCCTTTATTGCATGTGTTCACAAAGTAAGCAAAAGGTTGGCTTACAATGGGAGAATGGCATTCTATCTTGTAGCCAAACGAAAGCTCCCAATCGCAACAAGAAGGATCCAAAGTGGGATCCCATCTTGCCCATCCCACTAGAGAGAGTACACATATGTACTTTACATGCAGAATTGCACATACTTGATAAGTTGTTGTATTTGCATCTTGTTTATGATTGGAATTTAATTCTACAAGAAGTATCTGCACGGTACATTGCAAAAGCTGAGAAGTTGCTGTCAAAGATGGGATTCCATGGAGGACATGTCAAACTTAAGGAGGATAAGAAAATGTCTGGGGCAACACATAATCTTTTTGCTAAAGTGTCCATGGGTGGAGGTAAGGCAAGGAGATTCCTATCTAACCACAATCTGCACTGCACAAGACAAACATACATTGTCTCAAATCAGTTTGGGTTGGGAATACTGGAAAGCATTGTGTGAATGCATGACCAATAAGGATTCTCATCCTCAAGTAGCAACTTTGAGAGCTAAAGTATGGACAAAGGTAGATGCTTTAATAAAATTTCTTTGCCAGGTTTAAATCAATGAGATGTATTATGAAAGGTTCAGAATGATTGTGAAAGAGTTAATGCAATTAATAGTGAAAGCATGGGGGGAGTTGCACATTACACATTACATGGTAATATTGTCACCATCATAATATTTAGCACTTGATTTATTAAAAGTTTTTGTTGCTAAAATGATGCTCGTCATGTTTGCAGCATATTCTCTATGTACACGGACCATGGTTTGTACAGAATTGGGGTCCATTGTCCATTTGGAATACACAAGGCATGGAGAAGTCCAATGTAGAGCCAAGGTAGCCTACTTCAAGAACTCAAGGCATGGTGGTGGTGTCACTCATAGCAATGCATGGCTACGATGTTCAACGGGTTTTTTAGATGTTTACTAGGTAGGACTTTGAAGTCTAAAAAGGAAAAGGCATCTGAACTTATAAAAGTAGTTCAAATTGTATCAAAGAATAAAAGGCATAGTTCTTGGAAAGCATCCATAGGGAGTCAAGGAGTCGCACATTGGTTGCAAGCTAGAGTGAGAGAAGGGAGTAGATGGGTCCAACCGGCAACAGAAGCTATGGTGTAATTGTATACAGTTATGAAATGAATATCTTGCTTATTTTGACCACAATTTGTGTACTCACTCTTGGAGTCTAGGGTCTGTGTGAGGTAAGGAGGTTGGGGAAGGTGGGGATAGGGTGAAGGAGGGGGAAGAGAAGGGAGGGGCATGGAGTGGGGCAAGGGGGGTGGAGTGGTGGCAAGGGTGGTGGGAGGGAGGGGGGGAGGGGGGTGATGGCAAGAGGGGGGGTAGGGGAGACGGCAACGGGTGTGGGGGGGGTTGGAGGGGTTAGGGCGGGGGGCACGATGAAACCCTAAACATAATTAAAAGGAGTGTTAAAAGATGATGGACCTATTTAAAAACCCTAACTCTCATTATTCGATGGCATGAATGAAGAACACTGCTAGACCCATAGGACGCCACCTCCACCCTTCCTCTAGGTCCACCACCTCCATGACATCTGCGCACATGAACCTATCCGGGTCCGGTAGCACCTCATCAAACTCTCGTGAGCCCTCCCCCAACTCTCGTGCGCCCCCCCAAACTCTCATGAGGCATCCCCCAACTCTTGTGATCCCTCCCCCAACTCTCGTCATCCCTCCCCCAACTCTCAAGAGCATGATCCTTCCCTTAGGTCCCCTAAGCCCTCCCTCAACTCCCATGAGCCCTCCCCCAAGTCTCATGAGCCCACTCCCAAGCCTCATGAGCTTCTCCTCCGCATGAGCCTTCCCCTCCCCATGAGCCTTCCCCTCCCCATGAGAGGACTCCCCCGAATGAGCAAAATGTGTTTGAGAACCTCCCCGATATCAAGAGGCTTCTGGATAGGGGTCAACAAATTGCAAGAAAGAGCACGATCTTTCCTCTCCTAGTGATAGAGCTTGTTGTGGACATAGTTCATGTGCCCATGCATAGGGTAAAGTAGACGCCAAGGAAGCCCCATCAGCGGGACTCCAAAAAATATGAAAGCTCAAGTCATCTGCGAGAGGAGGATTTGGAGAAGGATCAGCATAGAGAAGAGCAATGCAAGAAGTTCAAGGCAGACAAGAGGCCATGGAGCCATGTTCAGGTACCTATACGGCCTCCACCAAGAGTCAAGAAGCCATATAAAGCAAATCCAGGAGCGAGGGCCCTAAGTTATATCAGACAATTGCAACCATTGACAACCTGATCCCGCATGCTCCCTTCCAACGTGTGGTACGAGAGATAGCATAGGGGTACAAGGATGATGTACCCTTCAGCACATGAGCTATGGGGGTGCTCCAAGAGGCTCCTAAGAGGCTACATAGCAAGTCACCACCATTTTGTTCAAGGATGCCAACTTGTGTGCCACCCACGCCAAGCATGTCACGGTCATGGACAAGGACATGGCTCTGGCAAAGCAGCTACGAATGGACCCAAGCTTGAAGCCCTAGAATCCCTTGGAGCCCACCCTTAGGACTTAGACTACCCCCTACCCTTGAAGGCAATTTCTTGTATCTGAGGCCCAAGGGGTGATCTTTTTTAATAAAATATATATACATTTTGTACACTATCGTGTTGTTATGAATTCTCCATGTTTATGACTTAAGTTACTGTTCATTTTAATGTTACTTTTTAATTCTATCAAATCTTGGAGGAATTTCACTGTGGCACAGAAGGCACAGAAGGCAAAAGTGTATGGGACGTCGCAAGTAGACCAGAATGCCATAAACTTGCCACGATGCAAATTTGGGCATTCTGGCAAGTCCAAAATGCCCAAATTTGCACCGTGGTGAGTTTAGGGCATTTTGGGCTCCTCACGATGTCCCAGACACTTTTGCCTTTTGCACAATGGTGAAATTCCTCCAAGATTTGATAGAAATGAACTTTGCAAACCCAGAATTGCTGAAAATCATACTAAATCGACTAGAAATGCATTAAATTAACACAGTTAAAAGGATGGAGCAAATATATCATCAAGTACTTTTAAAAAATACAATGGAATAAATATTATGAATTCATGAAGAGCAATGATGACTTAAAACAAATAAGGAAGACATGTAGTCATTAAAGTCATGTATCCATTGCAATATATGCTTATATTTACAAGAGGCCTCACAGGCTATCTTTCTTCTTAGCTGGTTTGAGTGCATTGAGAATAGGGGTCTTTGAATCCCCTAGTGGACTCCTAGATATAAACCTAGCCACAAGAGCACTAAGATCTTGCTAAAGACATAGTTGTTGCCATCAATGCCCTATCGTGAATGTTCGATCCAAAAGCATTGACATAGCCAAGCGGTGTAATAAGATCACCTTGTCGACATTTTCAGTAATTTTGGAGTATTAAACAGTGCACGACAATGCCTTGCATTTCAGCAGCTCCACAGGCCCTCGAGGAGAAAACTTAATATGGAAGACCACAAGGTGCTCTATGACTTCACTGAGGTAATTGGCCAAAGAATGATCTCGTCCAAATGCACTGCGAGTATTACCCTGTCAAGATGAGAACTCATCAACCTCAAATGCCTCCTACAACAATTCGACAAACATTAGAAGATCGACAAAATAGATTATACTGAAAGAACATCAAAATACAAAATATTCTTTGAACTTACCACTACAGCATCGTTGGCTTCTATCCCTTCCTCATTTGCAATGTTGATGGAACGAGGTGCTATGTGATATTCCATTTGGGAGGTGGGAGCTTTCTCATGACTTGTATTGGAGGTGGAAACTTCTGCATGAGAGGGTTGTGCATCATACATGGACATGTGTGCATCCCTCATTGAAACCAACATCACCAAGAGAAACTCTTCCATTGTCTGGTCTTCGAAACTTAAAACACTGAGATCTTTGAAACTTGTGTCAACATCAAACCCAAATAGGACTCTGAGTGCCTTGTCCTCTCATAGTCCAAAAAGAACCTCTATGTCATGGAGGAATACATACTCTTCTTCATCAATGATGAGGGGGGACAAGGACCATAAATCTGCTTCTAGGTTAGCAGTCTCCAATGCAGATTCTTGCTCTACTCTTGATGGGGGCTCTTGAAGTAGGCTCAATGCTTGAGCTGCTTCCACCTCCTCTCTTGCATGGTCAAGACTCTCTTCCGTGTACATGTCAGCAGATTCTAGTCTAGGGACGAGGATATTAGCAGTTCCTTGGCTTGCATATAAAGTCATCCTTGGCTCGCATATCTGTGAAGTCATCCTTGGCTCCCATATATGTGCCTAGGACATCTAAAGTCCTATCAAACACAAAAAATAGCTCTTCCTCGTTGCAACCTACAAATGCAGTTCACAAGATTAAATCATGGAATGCAACTCTAGCTGAATCCATGGTAAATAGCGATTGATGGAGTGAGTAACTTTTGAGGGTGGGAGTTTCTATGGCTTTCTAAAAGTGAAAGTGAGAATGTAACATAAAAAATGGCTGTTACCCCTTTATATATATCAAAACCCTAAAAATTAAAACTAATCATAAAATCCCCAAATTTTTTGAAAAACATTTACCATGAACTCAAAGGAAAAAACATCAAAAGAAATAACATGTCAATTTAATTGTCCATCATCTTTTGAAACAAGAACTAGGATTTGGCAAAAAATTAAATGATGTACTATTCAAACACATTGTTAACAATCTTCAAAGTTACAGGAGGAATGAAATTGCCACTATGCATACACTTCTCCATATGTCAGTTGATCTTACCACCATTTAAGGTAAAGTTGGACTTTGACATGCCATCCTCCATTACCACAATAGGTGTTCTCGTACATCCCTTAGAGTCTTGACATCTCCCTCTTCAACAACAATAGACAAACTTACCTCCATATTGTCTTCATCATTAGAGTCTAGGGGAAGCCACCGGCCATTTGTTTTCTTCCAGCGATTGTACTGAAAAGCTAAATAAAACATTTGGCATGACAAATGGTATCTAGTAACCACATTATATTTACATGTGTGACATTGAAACACATCACTCTTTTGTTTTCCTGACCTGGTTCCCCAATTCATCCCAAGTAAATCTTCAAGAGCATTTTCATCTACACGCTTGCAAGACCACATAGTTTTTGTTCTATGCATATGTATATTATGAAATAAAGAAGCAAAAATGTGCAGAGGCATAACCCATTTGGATCCAAATGTAAATTTCATGGCCATGCCCACATCCTTTGCAATCTTGTCCTTATGCGATTGCAATGTCCTCAAGTGCACAATGCTGCAATCCATGTCTTGAAGTTGTGGTGATGCAATGGTTTACAGATGGCCATAGCTTGATGATGTCATTGGAGGGATGTATGTTGCATTATACCAATACACAATCTTCTTTTGCAAGGAGGCCAACTTCTCCCCTGCATGCATTCGCTTACCTAAATCCTCGTGAGCTTGCCTATGAATGACTCAATTAGTTCCCACTCCTCGAAGCTCGAAGGGAAAACATATGCCATGAATAAGAGCTCTTAGAAGCCAAATACAAAATTTCCAAATGGACTGATTACACTTACAGCATAGAAATACTGACAGTGTGATGGTATCCTAGATTGATTGAATGATGGAGGAAGCTGTATATCTTTTCCCGTGTAGACATGTTACACTTTTGCAAGCCATCCTTTCTTCCCAAACTTGGACCTTTGGTTGATCCTTTCATCACTATCCAGTCATTCAAGCTATAGGTGCAAGGGATCCACTCATCCAATGATTTGTGGTGGTGTGGAAGACACAAGAGGTCACAGCATTGCATGGTCTGGCAGCCTTGCTCCTCATCATGCTTGCAAAGATTGTAATTATAAGAATGGAACTCCTACATAGGTCAATGCAGCTCCAACAGAGGCACAAAAGAGGGAGAAGGAGAGGGACAGAGCAGCACCAATAGAGGCATAGCACAAAGAGAGAGAGGGGAGAGGGAGAGAGAGAGAGGGGGGCGATGGGGGGAGGTACACAGTAAATGGAAGAGAGAGAGAGAGAGAGAGAGAGAGAGAGAGAGAGAGAGAGAGAGAGGAGCCACAACAAGTAGGCCAAAGCAAGAGGGAGTAGAGAAAGAAGGGGAATCTAGGGTAAATGCAATGGAGGGCAGCCTCAAAATTCAAAAATGGAGGGAATGGTAGGCTAGACCAGAATAGTGGGGGGCAGAGGCCCCAGAAAGAGGGAGGGGAGAAGAAAAATTTTTCACAAGGCCTACCATCTCATTGAAGGCAGATTTGGGCTCATGTGGGGGAGGTGCACCTGAGAGGATGGTCAAACATGGGTTAAGGAGGGGGGGATGGTTCCCTAGTGTAAGGGGAACAAGCAAACACGGGTTAAGGAGGGGGGGATGAGTTGGGTGGTCCCTAGTGTAAAGGGAATAAGTAATAGGGGCTCTCTGTAGGCCTACCCACCCTCAACCTCAACATCATTGCCCCACACCTTCTAGCACTCTCATTGGTACACCTCAAATCCCTCTCTAATCCCTTGGAATTACGAAGCACTACTTGGAGGCCCTTTTGAGACCCCATTCCTCCCCTAATTGAATGAGTGAGGATGAAATCAAAATCCTTCTTGCATCATCTCCTTGGGGAAGTTGTACTTAGGGAGGTTGTATATAATATTTGGATCCTTGTTTTTCATCTCCCTGAAGTGGCCCAGGTCCATTGTTATTCCATGGGCATATAGAGGGGATGGATTCGTCGCTCAAGGGGTGTGCTATGATAATAGCACCAAAATTACTTCTTCTTCAAAAATGGGATGCGCAAGCAAGGTTGGAGACCTATGTCCGCATCAATGAGAGAAATAGGCATGTCTGGAGCTAAGTTATAGCTGCTACATGTGTGCTTTGGGTTGGCCCACCTCCAATCGTTGAACGACTGAGTGATAAAAATAGTGAGGGGGAAAACTTCCATTATTTCATAAAAATGAAGGCAGGATCCTTCAAGCTGGGCCTTCTAGTGATGCATGAGAGCACTGGTTGGTAATTCTGGAAAGGATTGGAGATTGGGCCACCATTGTACATCTTCTGGTAGTGGTGAGGGGGAAGCTAGAGGAGCATCATCATCAACATTTGTCATGGGTTCCTTCCCTACTATGCATTGTTTTGTGGTCATGGTGAATGGTATCACACCCTTTGTTGACCTTAAGTCTATGCTAAAATTTCTCTTGGCATTCCCTTACCAAGCTTTGGGCATCTATTAACCATTGTTTCTCTAAGACTGGGTCTAAGCTCCCTCATGAGCAAGTGTGGATGTGAGGCCTTAGGCCCACACTAGTTTGTTTACCTCCGAATATGGGGGCATACTATGATCATCCAGGGAAGGGGCTCGTCTAGATGTAGAGGAGGTGGCCAGGGTGACTATCTCCTCATCTGAACCGTCTTGGATGAGCACTTGATTTTGTTCATTCGCCCACCCTGGTGAGCTTCTTGGGCTTGGTTTATGGAGATTGGTGTGCCTCAAAAATTTGAGACGTGGAAGCCCTATCCTTCCTTGCCTGCTTCTTCATCTTCTTACCTAGTGCCTTTGCTTACATCCTCATGTGATCACCTTCAAGGGCACCACTGCCACTTGACCTTGTTCAATGCTTAGCAAATTGATGCTAGTGCTCTTGAGCTGAGTGGTTGGAGCCGTTGGCCTCATTAGGGGACAATCCTTAAATAAATGCTCCACTCTGCATCCAGTGCACAGAGGTGTGGGTCTCATTGAGGAGGGCACTAAGGATAGTCCTTTAAAAAGTGTGGCCCTTGGCATTTAAAGCATGACACAAGAGGGTTCGTTGCGCCCTTGTATGGGCATTTTCTTGCCCTATGTCGACCTTGACACGTATAGCATTGAATCAAGGGCCTCCATGCCAAGGAATTCATGTCTCTTGCCCTTGAGGCCACAGGCGATGTCTGATATACCAGGACATGATGATCCTTATGTAAAAGGTGATGATTTATGATGCCACTTCCCTCCTTGTATGGATGATAATTACCAATACATGGTTGACTAAGTTGTACGAGGTGGGGACAGTTGTTGCGAACCTAGTATGGGTGGTGATAATGGAGCATGTTGTGCCCTATGTTGCCCTGGATTGGCTAGAGGGGCTCCTTATGCATGCATCGGGTTGGGTGGGGCCATTAAGGCCAATTGGGGCCTTGGTTGGTAGATCGGTTGGGGAAGGACCTTCAAAAATCGGCACTGAGTAGATTAGAAGCCAACTCACCCATATCTAAACTCTTACACTCTTTATCCTCCTTCTTGGTAGGCTTTGTACTATAAGACCCTAGTGATTGCGATACCTTGGACAGAGTTGTAGCAGCTTTGTCCTTGGTGTCCTTATCCATCATGTTGTCACTTATATGGATGGTTGCCTTGCTGCAAAGTTTGACACTAGGGGAGAATTGGGGTCTCAAAAGGGCCTCATAAGTAATGGATTAGGGAATGCTTAGTGGGCTAATGCAAGGGGCTTGGAGGGTCCCAAGGAGGCTAACAAGCCTAACCTAGGTGGGTTAAGCCCACCATTGAGCCCACCTCTCCCCCCATCAATGAGGAGATGGGGGCACTTTTTGAAATTTGTATTTTCAAATATTGAATCTCCCTCCCTTCATCTCTCTCCACCTCCCTCCCTCCTCCTCCCCCTCCTCCTCCCTCCCTCTCTCTCTCCCTCTCCCTCCCTCCCCCTCCCTCCTCCTCTTGCCTCCTCCTTCTTGTTCCTTCTTGTTGCTCATCCTCCCTCCTCCTTCTCCCCTCCTCCTATTCCTTCTGGCTCCCCCTTCCTCTCCTCTCCTTCTCCAGCCGCCCTACTCCATACAGTGCATGATGTTGTTTGGTTTGTTAGCAATGGACATGATGGATTGCTAATTTATTGCAATTGATTGAACCATTCTCAAGCATTGGCTATGCAAGCAAGCAAGGTGCAGAAGAACTAACATATTTGGGAATATTACTATTGTGGCAATGCATACTAGTATGCAAGATCTCCAATTGCAAAACAAGGAACTCGATGACAAAGCCCATGCACTGGACTTGGAACGACAAGAATTGGAAGAACTAATCCATAAGCTCATTGAAAGAAAACAAGCTTTGGAAAGGTTTATATATGACCGAGTTCAACATGTTATGGATAAGGAACAAGAGAAGTTGATAGAATGAGTACAGAAGTTGAAGGAAACACCTTTGGAACTGAAGGAGAGAAAAAGGCAATTGCAATCTATGGATGCATTGTCGGCCAATAGTGGTGCCCGAAAGAGGAGAGTATGATCTGCAAGGTTAGTTCCCAAATGTTTTGATGAAATTTCTTACTCCAAAATATTCATGGTGTTGCATTGTTTCCACACTAACTCTTTGTACTCTACTTTAGGAATTTCATGGAGGATGGATGGGAACAATGGAAATGGATAATAGTGACCCTTCATATATTCTAAGAAGTTTAATAAAGCCAAGTCATATCATTGAAGTGTTGAAGGACCCTAGACAAAAAGGGTTGCGTGAACAAGTTACTAGAGAGGTGATGAAGGACTTCAAGGGCCTCGTGCAAGCAAAGGAGGTGCTTGGAGCTTGTGATGCTACTAGTGTAAGTCGTGAAGCTCACAATTCTGTTTTTAACATTTTCAAGTCTGCTATGGAGGAAAAGTATAAGATATCTACAATGACATTGCCAACACCCTTGTCTGTAAGGCTTGCACGTCAAGAAATAAATCAATGTGCTAGAGAAAAGCTTGGAGGATACCATTGTGTAAGTGGCACAATGACTTGTAAGAGTAAAAAGAAATCTGGCATCCAAACGTATGAGATGAATGTTTTCAATAATGTTTACATGGATGTAGAGAATTTTCAAAGAGCCATGGTCAAATTCTATGGGATGAGAGAAGAAGGTAAGAGAAATTCCTCTTCACATTCAACTTTACTTCTTCTCATTTCTATATCCTTACTATATTCTCTTTCATTATAGAGATGGCAAGCAAGTATTTGTTATAAAAATGGATGAAGCTCAGTTGGTAAACGAGCACAAGCTAGAGAGGGTGAGCATTTGTATTGTGAATGATGCCTTGCATTTTGCTCAAAGGGATGAGGAAGCTAAGTAGGGTTTCTTACTACATATGGTGGCTTGTAGCATTTGAGACCCCAAAGGAGTGCCACAAGACAAAGAAGTGGGTTTTGGAGAGAACTAGCATCCCATTATTATTCAAAGACAAGAGGCACGGCAAACATTGACTGTGGATGGGGGCATGGAATGTTTCAAGTGGATGGCATCTAGCTAGTGACTTAAAGACTCTCAAGTGCTTGTATGGTTGTGATATAGGTGTAGATGCAAAATGGACATGCTTGTATTACACCCACTCTCAAAAGATGCAAAAGGGAAGCCTACAGTGGGAAAATGTCATCCTTTCTTACAACCAAGGTGCAGCCCTGATTGTCACAAAAAGGATCCAAAGTGGGATACCATTTTGATGATTCCATTGGAGCAAATACACATGTGTACTTTGCATGCTGAACTACATATATTTGACAAGTTACTCTATCTCCATCTACTCTATGCTTGGAATTTGAGGCCACATCAAGTCTCTACACAATGCATTACAAAAGCTAAAGAACTACTCTCACTGATGCGACTTCACGAAGGCAATGTGAAGCTTAAGCAGGACAAGAAACAATTAGGAAAGACACAAAATCATCTTGCTAAAGTGTCCATGGGTGGAGGAAAGGCATGGAGGTTCTTGTCCAACAACAATGCTGATAAATAAAAACATACATTGGCTCAGAGCATCCTAGGTTGGGAGTACAGGAAAGCTTTGTGAGTGCACTATGAATTACTTTGAGAGCAAAAATGTGGGGACAAAGATTTATGCATTATGAAGTTACTTAGACATGGTCAAATGGATGATATTAATTATGAGAGATTTAGGACAACATTGGGAGAATTCATATCATTGATGGTAGAAGCATGGGGGAAGTCATGAATTACACATTACATGGTAATCCTCCTTAGGTTGAAATTTTGAGCATTAACCTTGAGTCAGTTTATGTTTCTAATATGATGTTTTTCTTTACAGCATATTCTTTATGCACATGCAGCATGGTTTGTGGAGCAACAGGTCCTTTATTCATTTGGAATACTCAAGGCATGGAGAAATCGCACTACATAGCAAAGGCAGCCTACTTCAAGAATACAATGCATGGGGGTGGTATCGCATGAAGCAATGCACTACACAAAATGTTTGACTGGTTTTATAGATGTTTGATTGGTTTTATAGATGTCTAGAGGCCCGGACTCTCAAGCATGATAAGGTAGAGGTCTCAAGTCTTGCAAAATGGTTCAACATGTCAAGAAGACAAGGAGATATGTTTCTTGGAAGTCCTCCACAAGGAGTCAAGGGGTTGCACTTTGGTTGCAATGTAGAGTCAAACAGGGAAGGTGCTGCGTTCTAAGAGAACCCCAAATGTAAAATTTTTAATGAATAAAGTTAACACTATTTCGAGTCAATTGCACATTCCAAAATTCACAAATTTGTTTGGAAATTGCAAAGTTGCATGTGCATGTGCGACATGGCAGGGCAGAGGGAAGGTGGGTGGGGGCGCGGGGGGGTGGATCTAGCATTAGCGAATGGGCGATGAAAGAGGGGGGGGGCACTTGAAAAGACCTAATTTAAAAGGGCCTATAAATAAAACCCTAAACTGCTTAAAATAGATTGTATAAAGCATTTCAAAACCCTAAAATTTCTCATTTCTATGGCACAAGTTAAACAAACTACTAGACCCGTTGGACATCGCTTAAACACTACATGCTCTCCTTTTCACAACTCCATGGCCTCCAAATGCACTTCAAGCAATAGTGGCCAACAAAGCAACTATTAGCAGGGATCTGAAGGTGGTTCTCATCATCAGGAGTCCCAACAACACAAGTCCCCACCATCCGACTCTCATAGGGGATCCGAGCACGACCTAGGATCTCAGCACGATGAGGAATCCCAGCATGATCAAGGGTCCTCTTAGTCCTTCCACACAACTAACTGTGGAAGTAGAGAGGTCTCCCAAGAGGGAAAAAACAATCCTCTCAATCATGATCAACTACACACTGCTGTCATGTCCCTCCCTCCGTGTGGTCTTGGCATAGAGCATCTGGACCAACAAGGGGATCAAGAAGGGAAAAGTGAGGAGATGGAGAAACTAAAGGGGTCACAACAAGGGGAAGTATTTGGTAGGCTCGCACATATCATGAACCTTGGCTCCAATCCTCCAACCAAACAGACCACACGGAAGAGCATCATCAATCCTCTTTGCCTTGAGATTGTCACATATGAGGAGCCTCTAGTATGAGTTGAGCAAGAGCCTCAACCTAACTCATAGCCTCATCCAAAGGGAAAGAGGCCAAGACAAAGAAGACCCCTAGGTGCGAGAGGCCACGTCCACAAACCTACCAGACACAAGAAGAGGAGTCTGAAGAGGAGGTGGCAAGGAAGGAGAGGAAGAAGAAGTTTGAAGTGGACAAGCAACCATGGAAGCATGTTCAGAGTCCGATGCAGGGTCCCCAAAAGATTAAGAGGCATAAGAAGTTAGGCGTGATGGCACTTAAAGAGATCTGTAAGTTCCAGACCACTGTGGAAAATTTAATTCCATGTGTGCCCTTCTAGTGTGTTGTACGTGAAATAGCACAGCAATACAAGGATGATGTGTGTTTCACTTCAGGCATTATGGGAGCAATCCAGGAGGAAACAAAGCAGATGGTAGTAGGTCTTTTTGAAGACGTGAACTTATGCATGATCCACACCAAAAGAGTAATAGTGATTAGACAAGGACCTTGCACTCGCCAAGCACATCCGCTCTGATCCCTCCCTTGGACCAAAGATGTCGTTTAGGTTCACTTGGTGTAATCTAAATCATTTTGTAAATCTCTGCCCTTTGAGATTGAATGAATAAAAGATATTTTTATGTTCTATTACTAGTACCATATTATTATACATGCTATGTGATGCTTTCCATCACTCTATGCAAGTTTAGTATGAATTTGAGTAGTCAAATGAAGCTTTTTAACATGGCACATGCTTTTGATAGCGTGCTTTTGATCTTTTCATTTATTATTATGTTCAAAAGCATGCTATTGTCAAATAGGCTCCATACGCCAGATGGTGGGTTTTGGCATTTCGAGGCTCCCCACGTGATGCTGCACTTTTCCCTTCTGTGCCATGGTGAGATTCTTGCTAGATTGCTAAAAAGTGACCATTATAGTGCAAAGCATTATCTGATAGCATGCTTTTAAACAAAATAATCAATTAAGATATTAATGCCAATAACAACTAAAGTTACATAATACAATGACAACATAAAAGAAATTTTGTAAAAGAACACAAAATGGGACACTGTAGAAAATGTAAATATGTATTCATATAAAATAAAAGTTATGTACAATAAGGCTTCACAACCTTTCTCTCTTCTCTAAAACATTGAGAATATCGGGCTTTGAAGTCTCAAATAGACTCCTAGATATAAACCTAGTCGATAGAGCATCAAGGCTATTGTCGTTGCGAGCTAGGGACATGGTTGTTGTCGTCAATGCCATATCTTGAAAATTGGTTCCAAAAGCATCGAGGGCAGCCATGCGGTTTACCAAAATGACCTTGTCAGCATTACGATTGATGTCAGCATGACCAATCACTTGTGACAAGGTCTTGCACTTTAGGAGATCCTCAGTGCCTCATGGCAAAAACTTTTTGTGGAGAACCACAAAGCGCTCTTTGTGGATAACCACAAAGCACTCTTCTACTTGGCCAAGGTAATGTGCTAGTGAGTGATCTCAATCGAACCTACTGCGAAAAAGGTGTTGCCAAGATAAGAAGTGGTCAACCTTAAATGCCTCCTGTAACAAACCAACATTACATTAGAAGGCCAATAAAGCAAAATTATACCAAGAGAGAAGAAATTCAAAGGACATAGTTTCTTATCGCTATGGAGTCATCATGCTCGATCCTTTCCTCTTTGTCAATCAAGATGGATCTAGGGGTCTCCTGCTGCCCGGAGTGAGATGTGGAGGCTTCTTATGGCACATTAGGTAGGTCCAAGTAGATTGATTTGTTTGCATCTTGTGAAAGAAAGAACCTCTTCTGTTGAATCATCTGCTTCCCAAAAACTCAGGTTCTTGCATAGTGGTGTCCACCTTGTATCCACACAGGACACCAAGAGCTTCATCCTCCCAGAGACCAAACATAACCTCGATGTCCATCAACAAGAAGGGAAGCAAGAAACCATATCTTTGTTGCGGGGTCAACAGAGTGGTGCCCGAGGTAAATGGAATTTCAGAAGTGGAAGGGGGATCGGGAGGTCTCTGGAGCACTTCCAGGGCCAACATAGCTTCCTGCTCCTCACTTCTTTATCAATGGTCTCTTCATTGTAGATGTTGGGCTCATCTACCAAAACAAGAGGATTGGCAAGGGCAAGGGTAGCAAGGGCAAGGGTAGGGGTAGGGGCAGGGCTTGAGGTCGAGGCCTCCTCTTACATTTGACCCTCTTGGAGAAGGAAAATAAAGGTCATTTTTAAGGATAGGGACCTATTTCCTGTGTTTTTGATGACTCCACATGCTAGGAGGTCATCGATGTCCACCTCCCTAAACTCTTGGGGTGTGAGCTGTGGGCTCGAATGCGATCTACATGCTTCACAAACCTAGGTTCTTGATTGAACACATACTTCAAGCAATCAATTCGGACCCATCTTTTTGTAGACTCATCAAATTGATATGTAAAACTTGCGATGTGGTCGTCAAATTAATGAGGTCTTTAAAATCATCTTGGGCTCCCAAGTAGGTGCCTAGGACATCTATGCTCTTATCAAAGATTAAAAATGACGACTCCTCTCTATCAACTAACAGAGTACGAGAAATGATGGAAGGAAGACCTAGTTGAATCCATGGTAGTTTGGTAGCTAGGAGAACTATGGCTAGTATAATAGTGAAACGTTGAAACTAAAGTAACTTTATAGCCTATATATACCCAAATTTCCTAAATATAAATAATAAAATAATTTATTTATTTTTTAAAAAATTAAAATTGATATGAAACAAAACCATTTAAAACATCAAAATAAATTGCACCACTATGAATTAGAAAATGTCAAAATTCACAATTGTTCCACCCCACATTGTATACCATCTTCAATATTGGAGAAGGGATTAAAGTGGCACTATGCATGTGCTTCTCTGCATGCTTTCCTACCTTTTCACCATTTAAGGTAAAATGGAAGGACTCAGACATGCCATCCTCCATGACCAATAGGTGTTCCCGCACGTCCGTAAGAGTCCATTGTGATGTGATGGTCACATTCTTAACATCTCCTAAATGAGAATCAATACATAAACTTACCCTTGTATTTTCATCATCGTTAGAGTCAAGGGGGAGCAAATTGCTACGTTTTTTCTTCCAGCGCCTATATTGGAAAGCTAAATATAACATTTGGCGGGAGATGTGGTACTTGAAAACCATATTGTTCATCCATACATGGCATTAAAATAGATCACCCTTTTGTTCACCTGACCTGCTTTCCCAATTCATCGCCCCAAGCAATTCCTCAAGTGTATTCTCATGTATTAAAATAGATCACCCTTTTGTTCACCTGACCTGCTTTCCCAATTCGTCGCCCCAAGCAATTCCTCAAGTGTATTCTCATGTAGGACCTGCATAGGACTGGTTTTCTTGAATTTGCTGCATATTCTGATTTCTGCCACGGCCTCCAGATCGGCCTGCTCTACCTTTGCCTCTACCTCTTCCAGCATTTGAGTAGAAGACTGATTCTTTTGAAGTTCGACCTAAGAAGATGCACCACCATTTCTCTGCTCTCAGATTTTAGAAGAGCAATCAACTCCCCAAAATCAGAAAAATTCTCATAGACGGCAATGGATGTCCGGAGCTATGCATAATCCTTTCCTAGACCATTCAAGGTCACAGAAACTAAATCATCATTTTCCACTAGCGACTCAATGGAAGCAAGTGCATCTGCAATCTTCTTCACCTTCATGTGATAGTCATTGATGCTCATATTTTCTCTTTGCACATTATGCAACTTCTGCTTGAGCTGCATTTTCCCGGCTTACGTATTTGTGCTATATATTTTTGTCAAAGTATCCCACGCCTCCTTCGGCGTGCTTGCATCCTAAATATGCACAATCATAGAATCTGAAATACTGATAAACAGCCAGTACATAACTTTCCTGGCTCTCTCATGCCAACCTTTAAATGCCTGCAACTCCTATTGATTGCGAACATTAGGTATAACTGGTTCTTGTTCAGCTCTAGTAATGAACTCCCAATAGCCTTTTCTCACACTTGGAGAGACCATTGTCAAGACATGGGCCCAAATTGCCTCTTGGGATACAAGGACTTGCGGGACTTTTTGGAGTGGAACAATTGTTGGTAGAAGTTTATAGTCATCTCTTACATCTTTTGTGGGTCAGATTGTAGCTAACCGCTCACATCTCGTAGCTGTTGAAGTTGCATCCTTGCTGAACATGGGGACTCCCAATCCCTGCAATGGAGTTTTTTAGTGCTACAAAATCAAGGTTGACACCTCTAGTGCTACTGGGTAGCCATCTAGGATATTCAGATAGTCCTAGGACCCAATCACTAGAACTCCTACGAAACGGGCCTAGCTACCAATACTCCTGAGGGAAGGGCTATCTTGGGTGAGGCTTCAATCCTATAGTCTTCGGGAAAGGGAAGGACTCTCACACCAGCTCGCCTTGTGGGAGTAAAAGGCCACTATACCTTAACCCCAGTTATGTACAATACTCAAACACATATATATGGGGATGACATAGAAGATTAGGATGTTCTACACCCACCAAAACTTGTGTGGCTCTCTCTTCTGGCTCTCCCTCTCTCTCACCTTCTTCCATTCCCCCTCTGTTGTTGAGATCTCTCAACTGGTATTAGAGGACGGGTGTTTTAGCTGAGCCCAGATGTGAGCCTAGAGCTCGAAGTTTGCTGCTACAGCTCTGTGGGAGGAAGAAGAAGCTTCGTTGGGTGACTTTACCTACATCGTGGTGTGTAGAGATCTTGCAGAAACATTTGGAAAGTTCTCTGAGTGGTTTTTGGTAAGCCAACAGGTGGTTTTGGAGGCAAAAGACAGTTTATTTTAAACCTGAGAGTCTTGTGATGAAGATCTTTCTCTAGAAGCTGAATCTTACCTTGCACACTTGTTTATCATGCTTCAATGGCACTTTACGATTTGTTCACGACAAATTTGAGATGAGAGATACTCACATTGCTAAGCTAAATGCACACTTGTTTATCATGCTTCAATGGTACTTCATGATTTGTTTCTCATTCTATGCACCTACTAATGCATTCCCTAATATTTGCTCAGGTGAACAGGGAAAATAAATCTGGCAATCAAGTAATACAGCAAGGGAGGAGTGGTTTTGACATATGTGCCGAGTTGAGAGGCACCCAGATGGTGAAGACCACATCTTGTACCACACCACACACCAGGAGCTGCATGTCCACAAGTGTCCACTCCCCCAACATCGCTTTCTACCTGGTCAAGAAGCTGGCAATGCCATCTTTGGAGCCATACCCAATTATGCACACTGATGGATGATTAACGAACAACGGTATCAGAGTTTGTCCATTTTTGAGCTAGCACAGTATGTTCACATACTATCGCCATGGAGAATTGCTTCTCCCATGTGGCACTGCCAACATGTAATCAAAATATATGTACATGATAATATAATGTGTACCATTTTAACACTTACCAAACATCTTCATACACAATCCGAAGTCGATCCACTGTGAAGACGTAGTCAACCCAGAGCTACACATTTGCACAACTACTAAAACTCTGCTCCACAATACACCCGTCGTCCCAGCCAATTTGAAAGCCACTGACAGAAATCTGAGATCAAGAAGGGGTAGACTGAGGCACGGGAAAGAGTTTTTTGCGTAGGCTACCTACAACATCATCGGAGGGCTACCCACAATGAGGCACGGCAAAAAGTAGCCTACCTAAAACATACCCACAATGTACCTCAATGGTAGAAGATCGCTCAAAACGCAACAGATCTCCACAAAAACTGTGGATTTCCATCAGTTTTTGACCCAGATCTTTTCTGAGCCCTCAAAACAGCAAGGTACCTTGTTTGATTGGCTTATCTTTTGCACACGGGGGGGAGTACACATCTTTGGGTTGCAGGATGACGTGGAGGCACCTGATAATTCAAAAATTTATATCCCTTTCACTATGCTCATGAAATCTTCAGCAAAACTGGAAAAATAGCTTTTTTGCTTTAGCCTTTGTAGTCAATCATAACTTCATCTCTCTCTATGTTACCTTCCCTCTCTCTGCCTCCTTAACCTAATTAAGAGTTGCAATCCCTTATTTCATTACACTTCCAAAAATCTCTCAACTTTATAGGCCACTAGACAAAAGAATGAAAAAAATCTAATTTATATATAAAATAATGATTTCTGATGTCATGGCTACAAAATTCAGAAACCTTTTATTCATGATACATGATACCATGATACCCTATGCATCCTGCTTATTTGTCATGTAACTGCTCTGTTCATCTGAACATAATCCAAACTGCTCATTTGTAAGGTTAAATAACTGCCTTCACTGTGTGCATCCTAGTAAGGCTTTTCTGCAAATCTCAACAGAGCAGTTTGAAGCAAGCATAAACCATTGTGAAGTAAACAATACTGCCATCAGCAGGAGAAATAGGTAAGCTGTCACTCTTTGAAATCATCTTTGTCACTGAGAGGAATGGGCCTGTTCCTCCAAAATACTGCCAAAGCACTTCCTCCAAGCTGCAGAGATACCAAAGAGATATTGAGAACTTAAGAAGGAAGCGGTCGTGATTTTTGCTCATCTGCGAAGAAACACATGTAAACCTACCGCCATGAAGACAACACTGACAGCAGAAGGAACAGCAACCAAAGGATTGCTGAAATGCTTTTGTGCCAAGAGGAAACCTAAAGCAGAGCTCTGCAGGCAATATGTACACTATCAGACCCTCCTTTGACACAGTTAAGAATATCGAACTTGCAATACTTTTGTGGAGGGCACCAGAAATTAATGCAACAATCTCTCGTAATCGACAAAGCCGTTACGTATGAATTAGACTAACAGTAAGATATGAATTAGACAAGTGCATTGACACAAAAGATTCTCAAAATACCAATTAAAATATCATCTTCGAACTGATCACAAGTGAGAAAATCTACCACAAACACATGGGAATACTTTTATACAAGGGCCCTTGTACAGAGTCTCCACTAGGACTCCAAAAATAGAGGGCAGACTCCATCAAGCCATGATTATATACTTTTTAGTGTTGCAAAACTAAGTGTATATCTCATCCCCAATGAGAGGTGAGCAAAGAAGGACATGATAGAGCCCATACTCGCTTCATAAACAGAAAGGAAAAGTGGCAAGCCAACAAACTACAGCCAAAGAAATGGACAATATGGAAGAGGATCGAAAGCCTTCTTCAAATGACCAAGGCCAACCCAACAAGAAGCGAAAACACACAAAAAAAAACTGCACATCACACAATGAGAAAGTACCAACAGGGTCATGAGAGAAGCCAAAAGGAGAGGGGAGGAGAGAGGGGGGGGGCCGGGGGGCGGGGGGGGGGGGGGGGGGGGGGGAGAGAGAGAGAGAGAGAGAGAGAGAGCAGTAAATGTTTCAGCCACATACAAGACCAGCACTCTCTTCTTTTCATTTTGCTCTCTTTTTGGGGGAAAGGAGATTGGTGTAGGGCCATCGTTTGGGCAAGCCCCCATGCAGGTTGTTTCCTGGGGTTCCAAGATGGCCCCCTATGAACAGCCATAAGGAGGCAGCTGGGGGTGCTATACAACCGCCTAATGCCTCCATCCGTAGATATGTCAGGTTTTACAAAACAAATTCCCGACACTCAGGTGTCCTGCAAGATCCTTCCTGTTCTTGCTCCCACATAGAGCAAAGGTGTACACAATGTCAAGTCAGATGCCCACAGGGTAGGTTTCTGTCCAAATCTGCTCTCCACCCTGCAGCCACAACCCAACTGTGCAAAGCTATGATACTAGGTATAATCTCCCACACATCATCATCCAGTGGAGGTAAGGCTTTTTATCTAAAAGGTAGAAATATGTGGGTAAAATTTGGAACCCCTCCCTCCGGTGATTCAATCTCGGCCTCGGACTGGAAGACCTGCTCCACCTCTGAGAGCCAAGCCATCATGCCCCTCATCTGATGCAACCATGGACCTATAGTCCATGGGTAACCTCCATGGACCTTGGTGTGTGGCTAGACCATAGGTGGGTCCCAAAGGTAGACAGGAAGCGACAGGGGACCCCCTGTTTATCCACTGCCTCTCCCGAGTGAGCCTCCATACAGAAGAAGCAAGCTGTAGGCACCTTCCAATTCATATGGTATACATCAAGAAAGGTAGGAGATGTCTCTGAAATCTAAGCTGGTCATTGATGCATCAAAGTTCTGCACATGCAAAAGCATATCAAAGAGAGAGAGAGAGAGAGAGAGGAGATTCAGGCAATGGCAACTGCATATATCATCCCCTCTGAGTAGAAGGCAATCCTGTGATGAAATCCATTGCTATGTCCGTCCATTTGCCCTCTGGAAGTAATTTGCTGTCCACTTTATTCTGTTGGCAAGGCAAGCATTCATCCACGTACTTAACCACATCCCGCTCCCAGATGAAGCTCTGTTTGATTCTCTCATATGTCTTAGTGACACCTGCATGTCCAGCCATGGGCATTCCTTGAAAAACCAGCTGATATATTGTGAGTCTGGCACTAAATAAATCCTGTCCTTGCACCACAACAGCCCATTATGGAATTTGAATTCCAAGTGACCTTGGCTACAAGGCTTCTGCAAATTTGAAAATATGGGAGCTGCCTTAGAATTCTGCATATACTCTCCCTGAATGCCATGAATTCACTTCTGATATGTGGTAGAGATAGCATACAAATTGCAAGCCGACATTCTAGATAAGGCATCTGTAAGCACATTGTCCTTCCCCTTTTCTGTACTCAATGTCAAAATCATAGGAATTAAACTGCAGCCAACCACCTCTTTTGCTTATATGACGAATTTGGCTGAGTGAGGAAGAATCCGAGTGCCCTATGATCTGTTTTCACCTTAATGTTGGTCGGGTACAGATAGTGGCAAAGGCTATTACCCCATGTTCCTACCTCAGAACAACCCCAATCCTTTGCCACTAGTATCTGCCTTCACAATGAAAGGACGTGAAAAATCAAGGCACACCAAGACAGGTGCACGAGTGAGAGCAAATTTCAGATCTTCAAAATTGTGTTGTGCTTCCTTTGACCACCTAAAAGCATCCTTCTTCAAGAGGTCAGTAAGAGGAGCTGCCCTCTTGGCAAATTTGCGAATAAAGCCATCTTTCTTCTTCACCAAGAGCACTGGGGAGGCAAAAGGAGAAGTGCTATGAGAGATGACGTTCTTCTCAAGCAATTCCCGTATCTGTACTGCCACTTCCTCCCGCTCAACTTTACAAAGACGATATGGGGCTTGGTTGATGGGCTTACTAGTAGCTAGGCTCCAACAATGGCATGATCCACATCCCTCTTGGGAGGCAATTGGGCATCAGTAAATTCAAAGAGCAATTTCTGTATATCCAAGTCATCCACATGGGGAGTGCTTCCCTTCTAAGCTATAGAGGTGTTCACGATATGGATGGCATTCTCATTCTTGAGCTCTCTAACCAACTGTCTCGCTGATGGGGCTGTCATGCCCTGTAATACCACTTGCTCACCCATGTGTGCAAAGTGGAGTGTTTAGGATTCAAATCCATGCTGAATTCTCTTAGAGATTTCATCCATTCGCAGCCCATCACAACATCAATCGGACCCATGTCTAGTGCAAAAATATCTCCTGTAAAATCATAGTCATTGACAGACATGTAAAGTTTATGGGTCATTTTTGGCAGGAGTTATTTACAGCAGTACTACATACCATCCTGAGACTAAGCAGGTGGAGAAATACTTCAAGCACTATTGTCATGATACTCAGAAGTCTTGGGATAGATGGTTGGCACTTGCTGAATTTTGCTACAACAGTACCAAGCATCTTTCTATTGGCATGAGCCCGTTTGAGGCAATGTACGGATGCAAGGTTAGAATGCCCTCTTTGCTTGCAAACATGGCTGTGAAAAATCAGCAAGCACGGAAGGATTTGGAAAGGATGGATGCCCTTCTACAGTTGGCTAAAAGGAATATGCAGGATGCCCAAGCAAAGCGAATAAGTATGCGGGTGAACATAGGAGATATCTGTCTTTCAAAGGAGGGGACTTGCGTGCACTTGCATCTCCATAAGAATCATTATGCCTCGCTAAAAAGAAATACCAATACAAAGCTTGCTCATAGGTATTACGGTCCTTACAAAACCATCCGCACGGTTGGAGAGGAGACTTATCAATTCGAGCTACCCAGTACCTTCAAGATCCATGATGTTTTCCATGTCTCCTTGCTGAAACCACATGTGGGATAGCATGTGCATGTCCTACCTCAGTTGCCACCTATGGATGAGGATGGTCATATCCTCTACGTTTCCAAGCGCATTGTGGGTTTCAGAGATCACGTACTCCGCATCTAAGTATATGTTGAGTACCTCATAAGATAGAAAGGGCTTCCAGAGGATGAACAGTCATGGGAGCCAAAAAGTATTGTCCAAGAGTACCCCTATCTTTTACCAGGCTGATCAGCATCACTTGGATGTCCCAGCACCCTTGCATAGGAGCTAGTAAATGTAATTTTGAGGGCAAAATTATATGGGAAGGGATATATATATATATATATATATAAGAGAAAATAAAGGGATGGCTGATGAAGGGGGAGGAAGGGCTATGTTAGTGGTCCTTTAGGTGGAATTGGGGAGGGACTATATAAGTATCCATCCAACCGTCATTTCATACTTTTGATGTGACATCTAATTCTATCCACTCTCCCTCCCTCCTCCTACTTACAGCCTACTCTCTCCCTCTCTCTCTCTCTCTCTCTCTCTCTCTCTCCTTCCCACCCCCTTCTCCTTCCTTCTCACCCCCATTCTCTCCCTTCCACTCTTCTATCTCCTTTCTTTAACCTGCCCCTACATGTGGTTTGGCCTTGGCAAGCTTATTCTCTAGCGGATGCCAGTCAATCGTTCGGTGTTCTCCTTGTCTGCCCACTGCCCGCTGCCCGAACTGTTTGTCACGATAGCTCATCTTTTTTCCCAGAGAAAAGGAGCTCTTTTTATGCTTGACAGAAAACACCATACAAGTCAGCAACCAAAAAAAGAGACCTAGTTGTCGCCAGAAAAGGGCCAACCTGTTTCCTAAGAACCCAGCATACAGCCTAGGGTATCTTTGGAGCAGGGGCTAACAACCAAAGTGGCGGGCTATACAACCAGTGGTTCAAACACAGTATGTATATAAGCTTCGAGCCACTACTTTGTACCTTGATTGTGCAACCGTAGTCTAAATACAAGGTGACAACCAAGGTACAAACGACTATGCTCGAGTAAGAACTTAGTAGTCTCCACAAAGGTGAGTTAGAGGAGTACCCTATCTCTATGTCATTTCCCTTGATTACCTCGTCCTCGAAATCCTCCACAAATCCCTTGACCTATTGATATTCCTAGACACACACAACAACTACATTGCAGGCAAAACAAGCAAGTAGGTGAAAGAGCAAACTGCAACTGGCATAGACGCAAAGGGAAGAGACACATGAGAGTAATCACAGAAAAGAGAGCAGCCAGAGGAGCGAAAGAAGGCAAAACACACAAAGGAAGGGACACTAAAAGCAAAAAGAGCCTCATCTTCCATCCTAGACAACCCAACAGCAACAAGCAGCCATAGTAAATACTATTACAACAAGAGTAACACACAAAGTCCAGCATCAAGAAACAGATGCATCTTTTGAAACTCACCTGCATGCCACACTCAATTGATATAGTGCGAGATGTGGATTCCCCAAAGCTACAGAATTTTGAAAGCCAATAGCCCAGGAGAAATGCTGCTGCATGTAGGATTGCCACTGGTAATATTAATTGTCCACCTTGTGCTTGAAGCACTTCCGAGACTTGTCCTATCTTCCGCACATGAAAATCCACCAGATCTTATCAGAACCAATTCTTGTATAACGTCTTAGAAGAGTTACAATCCCGAAATTTCACTTAGACTGCCGAGCTCAGAGTGGTGAGACCTTTAAAAAATATAAAATAATCTATGCCAAACAACCACGGCAAAGACTCACCGGACTTGCACACAGCAAAGTTGTCAAAATAACTCCAACCAATGGTGTAAATGTTGTTAATTTTTCGGTGAACTTTGGAAAGTACTCATGGGACAGGACTGCAGACAGTGCATGTTTCCCATATGCAAAGTCAGCTCCATTGAATCTGTTTCATCCCTACTTGATGTGCGTGATCTGAACATTCAAAGGAGTAGGACCTAATTTTTGCACAACCTACTCATCTTACAGCATTGGGCAATAAACAAGATGCAAGTATCTATAGTCTAGACTGCAAAGCATGCACATCTAATGTCTAGATCAGATTGCATTAACGTATCAACATGAGAACTTACCTCCAATAATCGTGGGCACGAGAACCACCTGGAATGTACTTAAAGCCAATCCCTGCATCACAAAGTGATTCCTTTTAGCATGGGAAAATACATGATTCAATGTGCATGGATACAAAACTCTTCCAAAGAAGGAGCTATAGACACAGAATGCAATAACCCCTCCCCCCCCCCCTTCCCCAAAAGAAAGGGATGATGATTCTAAGAGTCTTTGCAAAATTAACAACTTAATCAATGCACACACTGTACAGACAATCAACCAAGTGAAGAAGATTTTGGAATGGAATCAAGCTTACGGCTGCATCAACCGGCACTAATTGGCCAGCCAAAACTTTGGTGAGGAGTGGAGTCATTAATATTGCACCAATCGTAGAGCAGCTGCAGTGACATGCCACAATTTCAACACTTCAATCAATTTCCACACATCAACTACATTCAAAGTGAAACACCTACCACAGCTTTTTTCAGTCCCACTTATATATTTCTGTTAATAGTTACGATGTTTTTGTCAACACAAATCAAGATACTTAAATTGCCAATACACTTAAGATACTTAAATCCATAGAAAACACAAACAACAACAGTCAATTATCATCATCACATCCCACCTGAGTTTATGTGCCTTTGGATCCGATGGTCTATTACTTCTCTTTGTATCCAAAAAACATACCGTCTAATATATTATTTAAACAAGGTAAATCAGCTGTCTGTGAGAAGCTGATAGTAATAGGGAATACCTAGCTACCTTGCAGCCTGCTTCACCGTTCCTAGCTTACTCCCTAAGCTACATTGAATGATGAATCAGCGTGCAGGTATCAGCAACCAGTGCAGTTCACTCAATCCATGAAATATAAAAGATAAGTACTTGCCAAGGCCATTGGAGGTCAGTGCTCGCGCAGAGGTACAGGGGCTCAGGGCATCCGGACAGGCCGGCTTCAGGACGGATCACTCGACTTACGATCACATTTTTACACTTAGAGGGATCATTGAGGAGGCCAGACACAGGAGACAGAGTATATTGTTGCTTTGTGGATTTCCGCAAGGCATTCGACACCGTTCCCCGCGCCCGACTCATCAGACGCCTACAGGAGTTAGGATACGACTCGGTGATTATCTGGGCAGTAGTAGCTCTCTATGAGCGGGTGACGGGGCACGTCAGGATTGGCACCAACTGGACCCCAGAGATCACGAGCACTATCGGAGTCAAACAAGGATGTTCCTTGTCACCGACTCTATTTGGCCTCTACATCGACGAGCTCGAGACCACCATCAGGACACACAGAGGTGCAGGCTGCTCTCTTGTGAAGGCTGTCATCCAGATTCTCCTATACGCAGACGATGTAGTACTACTATCCTCTTCTGCTACTGATCTTCAGCGACACCAAGATGGACTTTAAGTCTTCTGTGATACACATGACTTGAAGATCAACCTTGGGAAAACCAAGGTGATGATCTTCAACACTTCCAGACCCGCTATTTATTGCTGCAGTACGGTTATATATCACTTTCCTATATTAGTACAGAATCGTGTGTATCAGTTCCTCTTCGCCGGCGACTCTGTTGAGATAGTTGACTCTTACACATACTTGGGCGTTGTCTTCTCAGGCCCGATCTTCACGATGCGCCCGGCCATGCAGGCCAGGATCAGTCGAGGATACGCCGCTCTTGCCAGGCTGGAGCGACAGTGCTACCACTCCCACTTCCAGGAACCGCGGACCAAGTCTCTCCTTTTTGATTCTTTGGTCCGCCCAGCAGGCATGTACGGTAGCCCTTAGTGGAGAGTCGACCTTTCAAACACAGAGTGGGCTCGAGGACATGGTTTCTTCACTCCGAGCTTCCTGTGAAGCTCGACTTCTACCGCCGACACTGCCTCCAGATCTCACAGGAGCGCTTCTTCACACCTCCGGGTTACACACAACTTCATCTACCACATGCGCTCCGGATCTCCCTCGCTCAGTTTAGGGTCTCGTCACACCGATTACGGATCGAGAGCGGACACGCAGAGGGTATCCCACGAGAGGACTGCCTTTGCCCACTTTGCGACTTACAGGAGATCGAGTCGGAGGAGCACTTTGCTTTCAGATGTCCCATCTATTATGCCATTTGAGGCCGGTACCACTGCCTCTTCCGCGACGGATTCGGCTCCCTCCCACACATGCTACAGTTCCCGGATCAGCGATGCCTAGCCGCTTTCTTACATGAGATGACTCGCCACCGAGATACCTCTCTCCGAGCACGGCGACACGAGCAGCACACACAACGTGAGGACACCCAGCGGCCTATCACTGATTTCTTCCAATCACAGGATACCTCTCCTCAGTCTAGCCGACGACGCGGACGTGAACGAGAGCCAGAGCCACGACAGCTGCGCCAACGGACAGACTCACCCATCCGGTTCCATGACATCTCGTCTCTGCTCTTTGCCCGCCCCACCGGGGTTACCGTTGCCCTCATCCACAGGGCCACCCGACGACCGAGCTCGACTAGGCCGCATGACGTCAGAGGCCAATCATCTATCGCAGGGTTTTTTCCGACCTCCCATTTGACGGCCCCTCTATGATTGGTCTCTGACGATCATCACCTGCACATGTATACTGTATCTCCCCCCTCTGCCCCATTTTTGGTGCCCCCCCCCTTCTTTTTTGTATCATCTAGAGGTAGACACATATTTTTTGTATCAGGACTAGACACACCGTCCTTCATAACCTCTTTTTTGTAGAAACGGTTGGCTGGCCCGTTTTGAGACCGCCACCGTTATGCTCATTGTATCAGTTATCTTTAGTCTCATAGACCTTCACGGTCTCCCAAAGACTTTAATAAACTTTCTCTTTTCTCTCTCTCTCTCTCTCTCTCTCTCTCTCTCTCTCTCTCTCTCTCTCTCTACGCTGGTATTCTCTTGCAAAATAGCTTTGCTCAAATAATTGCTTGGACATTAGCATGGAAATTCGTCAAGTGGGTCATCTCGTATGAAACACCACCAGTATCTTGATTGTAGAAGGTAGACAGGTTTCCCATATTTTTTTAAAGGGTAGTAGAGTGCAAGCGTCTATGTACCAATCCTATTGTCTTTCTACCTTCAAATGTCTTTAAAAGTCCTTATGTACAAAGTGCCCCCTCCCTCCCAGCCTCCCCCATCCTGTCGCGACCCCCCGCCTCAGGCCCCCTGCATCACAGGGGTTTTCTCTGCATCCGCCTCCATAGCCTCTGCATCCAGTTGAGGGGCTGTTTCCCAGCCCTCTCTCACCTCCATTGCAGCGCAGGGCTGTTTCCAGCCCCCGCCTCTCACTGCAGGGTCATTCCAGCCCACCTGCCATCGCTGGGCTGCTCCCAGCCCTCCGCCTACACCGAGTTCTGCTCCAGCCCACAGTTGGTCCCTGCTGACCCTGCACCTGCAAAACAGCAAGAAGACAGTCAAGAACATCAAGAAAGCACTTACAGGAGCTCTCTAGTGAATCATGACTCAGCCTTCAGGTTGCGGGCCTGCTCCACCACATCTCCAGCTCTCCAGGCCCACCCAGGATAGTACCAGCTGCTGCGAGTCTTGCCAAAGGGCCGCCAAGGGTGGAGAACAGGTCGTACATACAGCTCCAGGACCCCACAGGAGGCTGCAGGGATCTCCAAGCTATTTGCCAGTCCTATATTGCTTCAGATGGTGCTGGACTCTGATGCATCACTTGGAGAGAGCTGGGAACAAGCACCAAGGCTCTTAGACTGCCACGCTCCAAGAACAAATCAACTCGTAGACCCGGACCTCTTGAGTTTCTGCATGAGGCCCCAGCCCCATACATGACCTCCAGTCTGCTCCGCACACGCTACTGCTCCAACCAAACAGGGCTGCCTCGCCATGTGAGTTGCTGCATGAGGCCCCAGCCCCATACATGACCTCCAGTCTGCTCCGCACACGCTACTGCCCCAACCAAACAGTACTGCCCCAACCAAACAGGGCTGCCTCGCCATGTAAGGGTTTGATGACGGATGGGAGCCTCCTCCAGTCCCCTAATCTATCACAAGTGAAGGGCTGTGTACCCTTCCCTCCCTCTTAGAATTTTCTGCAAAGGCAAGAACAAAAGAGAGTGAGAGAACTCAGGAAAGAAAATGGCGAAAGGAGAAAAAGCTGAGAAGGAGAAAGAAAACTCCAAGAAGGTTGAGAAGCAACTGAAAGAGTCCAAGCTTGATGACATTAACAGACACAGCAACCGCAGTGGCCTGCAGGTAAATAGTACTGCCACACAGAAAGCAACCAATGCGGTTCCAGCCTAGACATCAACGCCGACATCATTATCATCACCACCCCCATCATCACTGGCAGCTTCTACACCGACCTTGTAGGCGACAGCACACCACCTTTGGGGATGACAGCATCAGTGACCTCATCTCTCCCGCTACTGCAGACTTGGCACCAGGATCAGCACAGAGAACACCACTGTCATCCCTGACCTATACAGGCCAACAATATACTTCATCCCTCCTCTCACCTCCCCCCGAGTCAGCCACCATTTCAGCCCATAGCTGGAATTAACTCACCGTTACTCCAGACATTCCCCCCCAGCTCACAGCCACCCCCCACCATCCAATCCCACTCCTCCACCTTCATACCAGCTCCATTTCAGTTCCAGATTATGAGGACCCGACTTCCTCCGAGCTGTGACCCAGGACCCTTGATTGATGTACACAACATATGTGCATGGGAGGTGGGGCTGACCTATTTTGCACAAGAGCAGGCCTGCTTCATCCACGAAAAAGCCCCTATCATACAGGAGAAGGCTAGCCTCATACAGGGGCTTACACAAGACATCTTACAGCTTCGGAAGGAGGTGACCGGCTTCAGGTGGTACACCAGCAGTAGAGGCCCAGATTGTTAGAAAGGTCACCTCCCCATCTGTAAGCCCCCATATGAGCAGAGTATTGCTGGGCGGGGGGGGGGGGACCTAGGTCTTGAGAGACTGAAACATGGGCAGGGTTATGTCTGCCATGTGGGCAGGAATCAAAGAATGAAGAAAAGTGAGGTACCTGGAGGAGCCATGGTGGCTGCAACAAATGGAGCTCATGGACAGAAAGCTGGCTACGGTTGCTCAGCTTGGATCTGGCCTGGCAGATGCATATTTGGAGCAGCACCAGATGGCAGGGTATTCCCAGAAAATAGGCACCTGTGTGGCAAGCCAGGTGGCAGAGTTCGTGGATAGGAAATCGACCTGCAGCAGGCCCTGGACATGGCGCAGCATGGCGGGCCAAAGAGAGCCTGCAGAGGGCTGCAAAAGGCAGGGGCATTGGGCAGCTCCTACATGGCAGAAGCAACAGCCCAAAAAGGGCCTGGCAAAAGCCCTTTTATAGGGCTGGTTGGACCAGCCAACCTAGTCGGCTTTTACAGACCAGTCTGGTCGGCCAGACTGGTCGGTTCTAGTCAGCAGCCCTTGGAGGCTATAAAAGGAGAGGCCCCAGGCCTCATTTCATCATCCAGCAGCCAGCACACTTGAGAGCAGCAGGAGCAGCAGCATACACTCCCTCAGGCCTACATTCAGGAGATAGAGGAGAACAAGAAGAGCTGCAGACTGAGCTCACAGAGGGCTGGGGATTTTGGCTGTCTTCTAGAGCAGCAAGAAGCTGAGATTTAGACGGAAAGTCTACATATGCTCGAGGTGGAGCACGCGGGCTCCAGTCTAGAGATAGCCAGCAGATAGGAGGATTGTGGTAAGATCAGAGGACCACACCTTGGTGGGACTCTGGATCTATCTCTTTTGTATTGTGTCCATAGCTCTGGCTGCTTCATTGTCTATTGATGAGTCTGCACACCTATGCTACGCACAAATTTGTGATTCCACACCCCACACCACACTGTGTGAGCTCTTGAGCAATTCTATCAGTCTTCCACTGTGCATACCCTCTGTTGGTTGATTTCTAACACAGATAGCCACCATGCAGTTGGTTATCGCGGAGACATCCACATGGGTGAACTTGTCAAAAGGGAACCTGCAAAGGCATCCGTTTCGGCCACTCTCCTGGAGCAACAACAGAGGGCCAATAAGGCACTCAATATCAGAGTTCGTGGGATTCCTCATACTATTGCCATTCAGATGGGCGATGCGAGCACCTTCATGGCTACCACCCTAGGGGTCTCACAGCATGCAATCGAGGGAGCCTACCGCATGGGGAGAGACCCCAACCGAGAGCAGCACGTCCTCTTACGATTCCGCGACACTCATGCCCGACTAGCAGCACGGCGTTGATCGGTCCTATGAGACCATCCCTCAATATCCATGGATGAGGACCTGGCACCCCTATACATTGAGGAGAGACGCATTCTGAACAGCAGCTGGACATGGCCTGCAAGGAGGGAAAGTGGGCGGTAGTACGACGTGGACGACCCCTCACCAGCTCCCGTCGGGCACTTGCTCACTCTCCTACATAGGGGGGGTGCGGTCTATGAGACTCGACATACTAAGACTCTGTCCTGTACCATCTCGAACTGCAATAGTACCTTATGGTCAAAGATGTGGAACTTCTCGGAGTCTTACACAGGACGAGCCATAGTCTTCTACACAGATACATATCAGAGTCCAGAGCGCCTACTACCGGTGGTTATCACATACTCATGGGAGACAACATACCAAAGAAACTACTCTAGGTGGTTAGCACATACACATGGGAGATAACATACAGATACGAGACAAGGGATGCATTCGAAGTACGAGGGTAAGGGAGGGCAATACTTTACAAAGTATCCCTCACCAAGGCAATCTCAATACAAAGGAGGGACACGCACTCAAGATTCCTCTAGATTCGAACCCGACGCGTAGCTAGTCGAGAACTTTTCACCGCAGTATGCTACTTTCCACTTGAGATCTCCCATTTTACCAAAGATAAACGCGAGCAGGCCGGGATGTCACTATACGCAGCCCTCCATCCCGACATTATGGACTTCTTGAGCTATAGAGGAGTCCTCGTTGGGGACTTCAACGAAAGGACAAGCGCACATCACGTATCGATTCTGGACTTCTGAGACGATGCTGTCTTGCTACTAGAGGTTGATCTTGACAAAGCAAGTATGACACAAGTCTCCACTCACATATGGGCCCTAGTCACATCACATGGACATGCACTTTTGAATATGGGTAGGATGCACGATCTTATCATTTACAATGGTCTCAACCAAAGGCCCTCTTCAGCTGGTTTCCCACATGGGAGAGGCTTCAACGTAGTTGACTACATCATGGAATCCCCTACCTCACATCACATATCACGGGCTTCTCTGTTTCATCACCCCCTCCAGGAGCAGACCACATCTACCTCTTCTTCAGCATCTCCACCCCTCATCTCACGACACTACCCACACCACCTATCACTCGCACCACTTACCATGATATAAACTTTGACCATAATCTCTCGCCCAAATATTCGGAGGGACTATAAGGCTGCTCACATACATCGATCACACAACACTACTAGAGGACATTGCCGCTCTAATCACTCATTCACTTCACGAGACTGCCCTCCGCACCTTCTCTGACACCACCCGCTCCACTTGCCCTCCGCTCCTTGGTTCTATGCCCTACAATAGCATATATGATGGTGGGTACAAGTCTCTTCGCTGCCTACTCAGATTCAAGACCAAGCATAGCCTTCTGAGCGAGCCAGAGAGTACCGTCGACTAGTACAATAGAAGAGGCTAAAAGCAGACTTTTGTCAAAGCGAGGAGAAATTAATAAACATCTTGTTTACCACCGACTCCAAGGATTGTTAGTAGAAGTTCCTTGAGCGGCGATTCTTGTCACCCCTCACAGACACCCAAATCTGGCATTATGCAAGCACACTGTATGACATCCCTACCAGCCCACCCCTAACCTCTGGCACTCACCTCGCCCTACCTCTTGCAAAGGGGCGGTGTCAAGGACACAATATTAAAGCTCCACAATGGCCAAACAAAAGATCATGAGGGACTATGCACTGAGTTTATTGCATATGGGATAGACACTCTAGCTCCGCTTTTAGCAAAGCTCTTCAATGATGCGGTCTGTCTTGGCTTTTCACACACCTAGACACTCAACACCATCACACCCATTCATAAGGCAAGAAACCCCATGAGCCCGAAAAACTACTAGATCATCATGATCAAACATGTCATGTCTAAGATATATGCATCAATACTTGACACAAAGGTAAGCTGATTCGCAAAGATGCAAGGACTCAACGCAAAGGCAAAGACCAGATTCCAACGCGATCACGAGACCATGGATCATAGACTCACACTCAAGAGTGTCATAGAGAGGCTGAGTTTGGGTCACCTCCGTTGCCACTTGATGCGGCATTTCAGGTCATCACGTATTTATACCACATCAAGGAGTACAACTCCTATATCTCAGGACGACATAGACTACCATGGCTAGCACTATCCTTCTCCATGGCCCTAGCAGCTAAGGGTGATCAGAGATGCTAGTATGTGCACGCATGCATGTGGTTAAGAGATTAGAGCCCCACATGGACAGGTTACCTCCCTTTCAGTACAGCATCGACGCTCCATCTATCCCACTCAGATATCACAAGGTCAGGTAATCTGAGAGGACCTTCTACAGCTACAGACATTCAAAACCTAGTTGGCATAGAGTGAGCTCCTCTACAGAGATCACTGCTCGTGCATCTCTAAGGAGGCCTTCATTGATCCACCAAGGTATACCCAAATCACCCCCCACATTCACTGAGGATCTCTATCAAGCAGTTCCATCTTTCATCACACCGACTCCGCATTGAGAGTGGACGAGCGGGCAGACCCAGGGAGAGTCGCATCTGTACCTTGTGTGATCCACACAAGGTCAAATCAAAGAAGCACTTAGGTGCCCTGTATACTATGAGATCTGAGACCACTACCACTGCTCTTTAAGGATGGTTTCAGGCCCCTCTCCAGATTCCTCTCCTACCCAAATCAGGGATGCCTCGCCACCTTCATCCATGAGGCAATTAGGCATAGAAAGCATCTACACAGATTGAAGAGACACGGGCAAGGCAGACCAACCACGCCACGGGTAGTCAATGAGGGAGAGATCCAAAGCCAACATCACAACACACTCGACATAGGACAGACGCAAAGATCATGCTTGGTGACATCCCATCCATGTTCAAGACCAAGGCACGTCCGACAAGGGTTATTGTGGTCCTTGTTAAACGCAAAGCCATTGCCGAGAGGCCACAACAGACAACATCTACAAATAGCCGCCATTGCTCTATCTTTGGCTTCATGCCAATACAGCCCCCATACATCATGACCCACCATGATATCCCACACCTTTTTGGGACCCCCACTCACGTAGCTGATGTATTTGACTACTTGATATTACATTTGATATGATGTTGATGATGAAGCTATGACTAAGTAGTACTTAGCACTTAGCATGGGTGATGATGCTCATTTAGTAGCTCCACCCTTTCAGCTTATTGTATCAGGTTTCTCTCAGTCTCATAGACCCATCTGTCTTTCAAAGACTTTAATAAACTTCTCTCTCTCTCTCTCTCTCTCTCTCTCTCTCTCTCTCTCTCTCTCTCCCCATCTGTCTTTCAAAGACTTTAATAAACTCTCTCTCTCTCTCTCTCTCTCTCTCTCTCTCTGCAGTAAGAGGAGATTCTACTCCTTTCAGTCTATGAATGTATTTATACTTTCCAAAAGGCACAAGACCCCATGGACTCCTCCAACTACATGAGACACCACTTCTCCACCTTTCAGACAGCAAACCTATTATTGAGGAAGACAAGTACAGAAAGTTTACAGCTGCATGAATCATAAGAAGGCTTTGATTTGTCGACATTCCACAAATATGGGATCCCGCGGAGGGAAATTTGATGTCACAGCTCTTTATGGGTGACTGTAGGGGTTCAACTCCATCAGGCTGGCCTGGCTCATTGGGGTGAAGCAAAGCCACCCTTCATCTCCGACCCTGCTTAGACTGTACACTAAGCAGATTTGACATGACATGATTTTACGCAGTCACAAGTACAGACAACACTAAGCCTTCAGCAGTAGCTGCAGACTCTATGGTATTGAATAGTTTGCCTTATTTAAAACCAAGGTCCTGACATCAGACCCATAGTCGAGGATGAACCTTGCAGCACCCAAGTTCCACCGTGAGTGCAGCCAAAGGAATAGGTATCACACGAAAAAGGATAGAGCATGCTTAAGAGAGAGAGAGAGAGTACCCTACTGGCACATGTGAAACTGCGAAAAATACAGCAGCACAAACTTCAGTACAAGATGTAATGGGGGGGAAAAGGGACGGAGGGGTTAATAGGGTATATACTGCCTTCAAAGACTGTAGGCAAAGGCCATCTACACAGAGTGTGCAGGAGGTAACACCATGAGGCAGACAGGCCCAGCAACAAAATAAGGCAAACACAACAGCAAGCACAGAGAACGATCGTGAACAGAAAGAGAGAGTCCTCCATTTATAAAAGGATTAAGGGGCCTTGAGAATGTATATAAGTACCGTCATAAGACTAGAATACATCCAATCTTACAACTTAAACAAAATTAATAATAAATGACTTTAGACAAATTAATAGTAAATGACAATGCAATCGACTTTATACAAATTAATAGTAAATGAGAAATAAAAAATAATTTTTAGTAAGGAAAGCTATGTTATGTTCTCAACAGTACCCAAGCACAAGCTGCCATCTGGGTTTCAAAAGATTCAGAAACTCTTGGGTAAACCAGTACTTAATAAGCTTTCAAATCCCAACCAAACAACAAAAACTTTCATAGGAAAAAGGAAGAAACAAGAAGAAAATAAGAATAAAAAATGCGGAGAGAGAGAGAGAGAATTAAATTAAATTAAATTCCACCATAACAAACCTAGAAGGATTCATTCTTGAAATTACTCCCTAAGGTTAAGCCTTTTCACCTACTCAAGGAACAAATCGTGCCAATAGCATGAAAACATCCCCTTCCAATAGCCTCTTACTGATGCCTAGCCAGCATCTAATGGCCCAGGCAGCACCCAATGCCTTCATGACAGCAACAGCATCCAAAATATGCCTTCAACATCACATGGCTCAACGCTCTTAGGATGGCAGTTGCCAGCCAATGCCATTCATATCCAAGCTCCTACACTCTACAGAAGCAAAAATTGGAACCGCCCATTGCCCTGGAACTGCCTCTTAACATAAACACGTGCTGCCATGCTTGCAGGCTTGGATCCTTTGCATATAATCCAATAGTTGTCATGCCGTTCTTAAGATCAACGCTTAGCAGTACCTCAACCAATAACAGCATTAAGAGATACCCCATCATACTGAAAAAGCATCGTTTCCTAACTAAGCATACATGTTTGGACACGGAAATGGCTTACGTTGTCATGAGAACAGACAATGCCACATTGCCTTTGGATATGTATGTTGCGACGTTGGATGCCTGACCTCCAGGACAGCATGATACAAGAATGAGACCGGTTGCAAGAGGAGCCGGCAGTTTCAGGGACTAGTGTGGCAAATCAAAAATCGGGACATCAGTATATTCTCAACCAAAGAGAAGTGCAAAATCCGTACAAGCAACAGGAAAATATCTAACAAACGAGAATGAAAAATGTCTTCCATACCAAGGATATAAGAAACCCAAGTACCGGCTTAACAAAATATTGTGCCACAAAACCCACCCCCACCTGCAAATTCGGTTATCACACTAAGTGATATTGTGTTATCGTTGATAAATTGAAAATGGAAACACTTCCTTCATACATAACAGTAGGTAATCGTTACACATGAAAGGAAAAAAACACACGAGTAAGATAGCATGTACTGAGTCTGACTCTCACCGTCCATGGATTTCGTAGGCATCTCCTGAAGTCTTCAAAGGTAAGGGTCAGACCCATGGAGAGCATCAAAAAGCCTAAACATAAGGTAAACAGATCTGTCTGTAACCAAGTTACCTGGGGGAAAAAACAACCTCCATTGGTTCCCAATATAATCAAGGTCACACGCTAGACAATATTTTAGCCGATGCCACTACAAATTACATATCGAACTTTGGTGGGGCAGCCGCTATGCATTGAGAGAATTCTCTCCTTGCCCGTATCTGCGTTCAAGAAAGGTGAAAATGCGAGAATTTGCGTGTGCAAAGATGACGTGTACTGATTCTTACTGCAGATGGTTTGTAAATGCCGATTATCGTACCCAGAATCACCTGGAAAATGAGTAGCAGTTGTTAGATAAGATACTGCGATGAAGATCACGAGGTTAGGAGCGTAGGCCGCCAGCTGACAAATAAAGGTTGTTCTGTTTGCATGATTCCTAGGAGAGATGTGACGTGTTACGAAATAGTACCCAGACAGGAAACATTGTCGTCAGCACTTCCACCACTCTCTCAAACTGACTGACACTAGACGCAGCTTCACTGGAACCTCCACCTGAGTCCCCCATCGCATTAGCTTCTGCTTTGCATGCAAATTGACGGCTTCTGCAGTTCAGAATAATAGTGAGCGATTACAGAGTCAGCGTTCATGTCAACGTATCTCCTATCTTGATTGACATGATGCAAGCCGACAATTCCTTGCACAGATTCTAGTAAGCAGCCCCTGTTTGGGACAATAAGGTAGAAAAACTTGCCTCGAGGAGAACGGTAAAAGGGGGGAGAGACGCATCCTTGGAGAACTTGCCATCGACGGCAACGAGATCTCTCGATCGCCTCCGGAGCTTCTGAGAGAGGATCCTAATGCAGGAATCAACAAAAGAGAGGTCAGAATGAGGTGGAGAGCAATAGTAAAGAGGGCGAAAAAGGGAGGAAGAAAGCAATGCGAGGAAGGAGGTACCAAGGGGGGGGGAGAGAGCGAAGGAGAAAGAGGAGGAAGGGGCATGGCGGAGGAGGAGCGATGAAGAAGAAGATGATGATGATACAAGGGAGCAGGAGAAAGTGAGGAGAGCTGCCATCGCTAAGCTAGCTAGCTAGCGCTGTGTGTGTATGTGTGTGTGTGTGTGTGAGAGTGAGAGACAGAGAAGAGGGAGGCTGAGGTTTTGAGGTATTTTTGGGGTGGTTGTTTTGTAGGTAGTGGGGGAAAGGAATGCAACAAAATTATGGAACAAGAATAGCAGGCCATTATAACACGACAAGGAGCGTAGCTTGCGAGGCCTCCATTTTGGCATAAACATCAATCACAAGTTAGCACCCCCTCCCTCACACCATAGGTCAGTTAGGAGACCACCCACGGGCTCAAACCGAATGCCCACGGCCTCTAGGAATCTACCTCTGTTAACCAAAGGAGGTGGCCAAACCACCACCTCGGTGCATACACCCCGATTGCACGAGAAAGGGTCCTTCGTTACCTTATCACTCTTCTTATTCACTCCTTAGAATTAAATTCAATGAATTAGTTTCTCTCTCCCTTGATTAACCTCATCTACGTAAGCGTTTCCCTCTCATTAATCCACCCCTTACCGCCCTGCCTCTCCCCTAACTCCCTCTGCCTTTCACCTTCCATCGCTCTCCCCCCCTCTCTTTCTTTGCTCAAACACATCCCCCTCCCTCACCTCTATATATAGTTACTCAGGGGCCAACCACGATCCTTCTAGATACCAAACCTTCTGGAATCGCAACCACAAACCCGAAAGCTTCTCAAATGCATTAATTTCTCCCACGACCCTTCCTTTAATTTTGGCTAGGCCTCTCACCCATCCCACTACAAATTTTAATACTTGGGGACCTATTAACCACACTAACCTTCTCATGGTGAACACTTTCGTTGCTGGCCATATCCCACTTATTCAACGTTGGGCTCACACACACATTTCCCTTCACTTCACATATATACTTTATACACTATGATTCTCACAATTTTTAACCTTATCCTTGCTCCCCAAAAGTTTCCACGCTCGAAATGTCACATCGTGGGCACACATCCCTTGGCACTTATCAACCACCTCGCTCTTTAGAAGGGTTGGCTTGCCCTTTTGCAAAGGGCCACAACAACATGATGCCAATCTTGGCAAGTGGTAAGCTGAGAAACCAAGGGTTGGCCGTAGTTGTTCTTAATTCAATGGACCCTCTACCCTAGTGTTTTGATTGGCCATAATGCCCTCGTCCACCCTCTTTCAATACCACACCCACCAGGTCACCTCCTCACCCTCCCTTGCAATCATATCATATCAATCTTAAAAATTGTACCCATGCCATACTTTCTTATACATGGACTAGTTGCATGCTTGTTTTAAATTGCTCCTTTCACTCATGCGAATGGCTTTCTCCAGGATACTAGGAGCATTGCTACTCCCAACCCCACCTCCTCAAGAACCTTAAGCCGCCTTATGGAAGAGAGATTATTCTAATAATGCATTGCAATCAAACTCATAAGACTTCAAAAAGCCGTTATAAAGACTTTTGTGAACATTACTATGTCATTAAAACAAATCCACCAATCATCAATTTTGCGTAGCAACGTTTTCTATGCACGTCTCTTTCATATGTACCCAAATTTGGTGCACAATAGCTAGGGATCTTTGGTGCACAATAGCTAAGAATATTTAGCATGCCATATTTTCAAAAGCTAGCCCTTTTCTTAAACTCTTAAGCAAAAGTACTCCAAACAATTACTCTCATTGTTTCTCCAATATACTGTCATCCACATTATTATTCATCATTCACTCCAAGTCGTTCTTTGAGTTCATCAATCTATATTTTTTTCAAAAGTATCTTCTCTTCCCAATGTAATCAAGATTATCTAGTGTTATGTACAAGGCCCACAAGAAGTATCACTTCCTACCTTTCAACGTGTGCACACCAGTGCTCCATCACATCACACCATATTCCACACTCAACCAACTTCCCATGCTTCAACAAGTCACATCATACCTACCCTTATCTTGTCGATACTTTTAGGTGTGCATTTGGTCAATCTATGATTCATTTGATAGAAAGTCAATCTCTATAGTTATAGCGTTAGTATATGCAAAATAAAAATATAAGGTATGTACGATTTACAACTCCTAGACAACATTTTCCATTCACATATTTGCTCTCTACTACTCCAATTCCCCATATCAATTGTGAGACCTATCCTAAGTTTTGTTTTTCCATTAATGTGCAACTTCTTTATTTTGTACAGGACAGAGTTAATGCATCTAATGACTTTTGTAGGTATTATCCCCATTCCTTGCATTATCACTCCTATCTAGCTCCATCTCCTATTACCTTTGTGCTTTGCTATTAACAATAAAGTTAAGTCCAATAGCATTTACAATATGCAAAAATATTGAGAAGAAATGTGAGGCAAATGTATCTCAAAACTATAGAGAAATTAATCAAAGCGTGGGTATGGGAAGCACGATTGATATGAATTCAACTACTTGTTGTAAGGGGCTTGTAAGATCTAGAGCCAATGTCGATTGTCTCTTGCTTCTTATTCTTGGTAGAAATGGTTGCTCACAATCCTAGAGAGCATGTGCAATTGGTGGAGAGCCTCACTTCCCATATCTTGCATGTTATTAAGTCGTATCTCTTTGTCAAATTTATATTCACACTTTTGTGTTTAAAGCAATAAATGAGCCTTTTGCATGCTTATGTTAAGGAACCTATTGGGCAAACCCACATCCCTAGCATGTCAAGGAAAAGTACTCAGGTCACTTGTCACCATCCTTCCAAGACCCAAGTTAGAAGTTCAAACACTTATGTGGGGCAAACTAGCTTGAAAACCAATCTACAATTGCTATCCCGTTTGCAACACTTAGGAATTATATGAAAACCAAAATTTAGCAATTAAAGGTGCCATAATATTCAGAAGAATTCCTCCACTTAATGAAAATGATCCTCTCCCTCTCCTTTATTTCCTAGAAATAACTAATTCAAAATAATGTAGAAATTTTAAAAAACTCTTAAAAAGGTAAGTATTATTATTCTATTGGTGATTCTATCTTCTATTAGGTGCTACTATTCTAGCTATTAAGTATTCCTATTCTATATGCTTAAGATATTGCATATATTTATTTGCCTTAAAAGCCAATAATCACAATCTTTAGCTGTCACATTTTGCCAAAAAACATGATAAAGCATAATTGAATCATTGCATAGTGCTACCAGTTTCAATCTCAAACTATCATAAGTTGATTTCTTAGGATGCTCTAATGGGCATACCGTTTATACATTTGTAAAACAACCAAGCTATGAGACATACTGCATTGTTTCGCTTCAACAACCACTTTAGGATTAAGTGTATTGCTTCGCTTCAACAATCACTTTAGGATTAAGTGTATCCAAACTTTGTTTTGAGCTAGGGTCAAGGGCAAGCAAAAAAATGCAATCAACCCATTACAAGGATAAGTAAAACTAATCTCATAGTTTAAATGGCCTCTTTCTTAGTTTAAAAGGCTGAGTCCATTTCAAGAGTTTTCTTTATTCAAATCTTGTTTCAAGTCCATGCATCACATATGCACATGAAATCTGGGGTTCCACCTTGTAGGCTTTAACACATTAGCTATTTTGGTTCATCACCATGTTATACTATAGAGTAGACTTTATAAAAAGGAAAGGCAAGGCAAGGCAAGAAATCCTTTAGCTAGGGTTAGTTGGGGGTCTATTGGTAGACAAACTATTGTGCATGTTTCATCCTATTTATACACCTCCCAAATATGTTCTCAATCCCTTTTGCTTACACCATTCTCTTTTGGTGAAATTATAGGCTCCCCATAGGGTTCTAAGAAAACATGTGTGCCTCAGGATCGATGGAGCGTTCTAAGGTCGATGGAACCTATGTGGAGACATGATGAAGAGAATGCTCATGACATGTACCTCAAGTCAATTAGGTTCCAAGATAGATTAGCTTGGACTCATAAATAGAATCTTGAGTGAATGTGCATTTCTCTCTTCTTCAACAATACATGATAGGCCTCTTATATAGAGAGTGCCCTTAGAATAGTCAACACTTGTGGGATCCTCTGATCCACATCTCTCCTTGTGGATATCCTTGATCCACATCTCCACATCATGTAGTCCACATCCTAGGGTGGCTACTTTAATTCTTTCCTATACCATAACTTAGCCTCTAATTCATGTGCACATGGCACCATATCTCAACACCTCCCCTTGGTGCCATGATCCTTATATAGAGAGTGCCCTTAGAATAGTCAACACTTGTGGGATCCTCTGATCCACATCTCTCCTTGTGGATATCCTTGATCCACATCTCCACATCATGTAGTCCACATCCTAGGGTGTCTACTTTAATTCTTTCCTATACCATAACTTAGCCTCTAATTCATGTACACATGGCACCATATCTCAACACCTCCCCTTGGTGCCATGATCCTTTGGCTACCCGCAAGGTGGTTAGATGTGAGTTTACATTCCATCACCTTCCCTTAGTGCATACATTACTACATAAGGTAGTCAGATGTGAGTATTACATGTCAATACCTCCCTTGGGTGCTATCATAGCTACTCTCAGGTGGTCAGGCTTGATTTACAAACATGTGGGCTAAAGGTGGCAAGGTTTTTGCTTCTCAATACTTGATGTTGATGGCGTTTTCTTCTTTGCTTGATGTAGCTTGATGGATGATGCTTTGTTCTTCCATGTGCCTTGATGCTTTATGTGTGGATGCCATGCTTTTTGACATGGTCATCTCATACACTTGTGCTTTTGGCATGCGTTGTGCATTCATGCATTGATTTAGCATTTGTTGCAAAGGTCTTACCAATTGATTTCTTTCAATATTGCCAGTGTCTAATTGTTAACAATTATTCTGACTTGATAGGTGTGTAGAGCTCGAAAAGATGACCACTTTTCCTTTCTAGAGCGTGTCTAAATTCTTCCTGGATTAGAAGTTACGGCTTGTCAAAGTTTTGATTAAAAAAGGGGTCATTGTAGTGTGGGTTGACTTGACTAGTCCTATCTGCCATGTGTCACTCAATGGTGACCATAGCCAGAGAACATTGAAAAAAAAATTCTGAAGCTTTGAAGCTTGCAGATGACGGTGACGAGAAAGACGAAATGGCATCGAAGCCGCATAGGAGAGTCGAGTGCTGGGACATCGACGCTGGAGGCTATCATGGCCTTGTTGGAGCGGGCTAGAGTCGTCATTTGTCAGAGCACTGGTTCGTTTAGACAACCGCCTTGGAGTCATTGTGCAAAATGTGGAGTCTCGCGTCTGTGTGGAGAGGCTTGTTCGCTGGGTCGTAGCTGCGTTCTGATGAGTATGCCACAATGGAACCAATCAGCTTCTTCAAGTTTTCTCAGAACGGAACGATCTCCTTCTACAGCTATTTAGGTATCGTAGAGGCTGTTCAAAGCTCTATAGTGGACTGCATTGGCAGCTGGCTGCAGGGAGCTTGTTTGTTGAAGGTGCGTCAGGCTGTTGGGGTTGAGGTCATTTGGAGCGTGGTGTTGAGACACTATTTGGAGCATCATGCGTTGAAGGTGTTTGGAGTGTCTCGCGTTGAAGGTGTTTGCTGCAATCACGTAGGTGGCTATTGATGTCGATGGCCTTCTATTGGAGCTGCCTCCTTCCAGCCGACTAGGTTGTGGGCTTGTAGTGTTGCAGAAGCTGCAGTCTTACTGGCTTGTTGAAGTCACCTATGAGTGGTGTTGGTCATGTCTAAGTCTCCCTCTTTGATGGAGAGGTCCCCTTGAATGGGAGCCACTGAAGGAGTTTCTAGATCATTTTGGAGGGGTTGTTGATGGCTCATATTGGAGTAGAGGTTGACAAAGCCACCGTTTGAAGCTGAGTGTTGGAGCTTCATTCTGGCTAGCCTCCTCCTTACGAATACACAATGGTCACAAAACTATAGCTATGTTCCATATATCTTTCCGAGAATAGATAGGATGACTCTGTTTCTCACAAATCTCAAAGAACTCTCAAATCTCTCAATCAATCACACTCTCACACAATGATGGCGCCTTAGCGGAAGGCAGCACCATGCTTTGATACCATGAGAAAACATGTGTGCCTTAGGATCGATGGAGCCCTCTGAGGTGGATGGAACCTATGTGGAGACATGATGAAGAGAATGCTCATGACATGTACCTCAAGTCAATTAGGTTCCAAGATAGATTAGCTTAGACTCATAAATAGAATCTTGAGTGAATGTGCATTTCTCTCTTCTTCAACAATACATGATAGGCCTCTTATATAGAGAGTGCCCTTAGAATAGTCAACACTTGTGGGATCCTCTAATCCACATCTCTCCTTGTGGATATCCTTGATCCACATCTCCACATCATGTAGTCCACATCCTAGGGTGGCTACTTTAATTCTTTCCTATACCATACCTTAGCCTCTAATTCATGTGCACATGGCACCATATCTCAACAGGTTCCCTGATCTCAAGGGAGAGATAAGAGGGGACAATATTGTAATGGTAGGTACCAAAAATCACAACTAAATCAACCCATGTATTTTGTGATGCAATGCATGATGTTTCCTCAAAAGGAAACTCACATAATGTAGTACCTATTCCTTGGTGGTAGCTAGAAATTAACTAAGCATATTAAAGAGTTTAGATAAAGGACCTAGTATACATGTCTATGTGTGTGTGTGTGTCACACGTGCATGCATACACCATGCATGCATACGTGCGATGTTACGAGAAAGTATTTCTCAAACCTCTTGTTCGAAATGACGTAAAGTATTTATAGGATCGCACCAGACGTGGCTGGGGTCTATTTAATGCTTGGGTTTAGTCAGGGATGCCTAACTAAACGTGTGCCATTAATAAGTATCATGGTTGATGCCATTTAGAAATACTCACATTAATGGATTGTCATTTGTAAAGACCATTACTTAGCACGATTGGCTAATCATATGATGTATATCATTGCACTAAGTATTTGACTAATGGTGGATTGGTTTATTGAGTACAAGGAATGACATGGACGGATGCGAGTAAAAACATGCCCGAGGGAATAAAGGCTAAATGCCATGGTTTTGTGCTAGTGATATGTAATGTATTAAATGGCCAAGGGTCATTATATTTTTAGATAAGGGAGAGTGCTTAAAAGCCTTCCACTTTTGACATGCAATTTTGGATGAGTACGTGAGAAAAGGAGTGACATAGAGAAAAGTAAGGTAAAAGGATGCTCAAGAGAAAAGTATGGAAAAGGGATGATCAAGAGATGAATACGTGACTTTGTATCAATGGCTCATGCTCTTATTGAAATATTATAAATACTCTTGGTGTGGGATCACGAGCCACACACCTTGAGGGGGGGAGATTGTACCCTCTTGTCTTTTCATGAGTTTCCGTGCATATTTGATTTTTGGTGCTATTTTATGTGTTTGAATTGTATTTATGTTTCAGTGGTATCAGAGCTCTTGCTACACTCCACGAGGACTGAGATTGAGAGGTACTTCTCCAAAGGATTGTTAGGAAGAGAGTTAAAGGATCTGTCAACCCATATTTTAAGAAGGGGAACTCCAAATGCACTTTGGAGAGTGGTAAAATGTGTCAAATTTTTGAAGGGCCTTAGGACTTTGATCAAAGTCTTTGTCTTCTTCTTTGGAAAAGAATAGCAGAGAGATTTGTCTCTGATTACAAATGCCGCATGACATCGCTTCGCATCATCTTGCCTCACAAAGCCTCTTCTATTCTCTTTTCCAATACATAAGCCTTTCAAAGCCTTTTGCCAAGCCTCTCCAAACAATAAGTAACGACTCAGGGTATAAAAATTCGGTTGGTTACTCTCTCTGCTACAAACGGCCGCGCGAGATCAAGGAGAATCAGCCCGCAAAATTCCAACGACGAAATCACTTCTACAATCGGCTATAGGGTTTTCAGACCGTCTGAATCCATTCCTCCGATTTGTTCATGCTAATTTTGACCACAACAGCAGGTTCGAAAATGCTTATCAAGGAGAAATCATTGAAGAAGAAGATAAGAGAAGTTTGGAGTGATAAGAGGAAGAGATTTGCTTCATAAGTTATCAAAACTCTTAATAACTTATCAAAGCCCTCTTCTCCATTTCTACCCCTCTAATTCCTGCACTATTTCTCTCATATCTTAAGCATACGGATGGCTCTCCTAAAGCTTATTTTTGGAGGCTCTTCTACTCCGGCAATGTCATATTCGACAACATCTAGAAGCCATAAAGCTCTTGTCACCAAGTGTCAACACATATTGATAGCATTGTAAAATTGGTATTGGAGATCTTAGCGAAGACGATTGGCAATGTGAGTGCATGCTCTCAACTTGGGTGGCAAGTGGACAAGAGATAAGTATAACGACATAGTAAATTTCATTTTATTGAGTGTAAGAGAGTTTATTTGCTTTCGCAAAATGGCACATCATCTTCCGCCATCTCCTACGATTCAAGAGCAAATTAATGCACTTCACCTTCAACTTTTGCAAGAGAGAGATCAACGAGAGAAATTAGAAAAAGAGATTGAGAGATCTAAGAGCAAGAAAAGGAAGAGACATGCAAGAGATGAGAGTTCATCAGGATTTGATTCTGAGGGAGTGATTCGTAGAGCTATTAAATCTGCATTGAGAGAAAAATGAAAATAAAATTAGTGGGAAATCTTTTCCTTTTAAAAAATATGGTGGGAAGAAAGATGCAAATTTTGTTTTAGCATGGATTAGTCAGCATGATCATTATTTCCACGGTGAAAGGTTTCCTGAAAAAGACAAAATTAAATGTGTTGTTAACCATCTTATTGACAATTCAGCACTATGGTGGAATGTGGTCAAATATAGTAAAATACGACCAACTACTTGGAAGGAATTGAAGAAAATATTGAAGAAAGACTTTCTTCTGACACAATTCAAGTCAAAAGTCCATCAACAATGGGATAGTCTGCATCAACTAGAAAAAGAGACTGTTGCTTTATATGTTGAGAGATTTTGGCAATCTCTCATTCAACTTCAAACCATAGATAGGATTTCTGAGAAAGAGCAAAAGAGGAAATTTGTATCTGGTCTTAGGGCTAAAGTAAAAGCCGAGATCAACATGTTTCATCCTCATTCTATGAGTTCAGCTATATCACTTGTGACAAATTGTGAAAGAAAAAACGGGATATCCCAGGATGGAGAAAAGAGTAAACCTTTTGTTCCTTTTCAAAAGAGGGACAAGAAGTTTAAGTTCAAGCCGTATTCTCACTTTACGCCATCGACTACATCTTCAAACGATTGCGACAAATCAAAAGAAGAAAAGAAGACCGACTTGAAGAAGGGAACTTGTTTCAACTGTCACAAAGAGGGACATTATGCAAATAATTATCCAGAAAAGAAGAAGGCATCAACTGCAAAGATTAATGTGATCGACGAAGTCAAGCAAGAGGGTAACACTTCTGACTCAGGTAAATTAGGTAAGTTTTCTCCTTACGCATTGCTAAAAATGAAGGGGAAAATAAATGAGAAAGAAATTGTTATTCTACACGATGATGGAAGTACACATGATTTCATTCCTGAACGATTAGTAAAAGCAATGAATTTTAAAGTTTCACCAACACAGTACAAGGTTAAAGCTGCTTTTATTGGAACTAGATATAATTGCTTGAATGAAGTGAAGGATTTGGAACTCACGATTGATCCATACAAAGAAAAGAGCAATTTCTTAGTGTCTCCTCTAAGTGGAAAAGATATAATTTTGGGAATGTCGTGGCGACATCAATTTAATCATGATGTTGACTATAACACTCACCAAATGTGGATCACACACAAGGATAGAAGAATTTGTTTAAAGGGACAAATAAATAATGAAATGAATCCTTTGTTGAATCACACACAAGCTAAAAGGGCTTTTAGGAAAGGTGAAAAATCATTTTTAGTTTTGGTTAATTCGATTGCGGCCATGAAAATTAAATCGAATGATGATTTCAAACATTTTATCTCGCAAATTTTGGATTGTTTCTTGGACGAATTACCCCCAAGTTTACCCAACTCTAGACCTAAAGATCATCACATAGAGATTTTACCTAAAAATTCACCTCCTTGTAGAGCTCCATATCGACAGTAAACATCTTAGAAAGAAAAGAGATTCAAAGACAAATTGACAAATTGTTGGAAAGGAAATCGATTAGACCAAGTAGCTTCCCGTATGGTGCTCCAGTCCTTTTGGTGAAAAAGAAAAATGGCACATTTAGGATGTGTGTGGATTATAGAGCACTTAATAAACTCAGTCAAGAATCGGTATCCAATTCCAAGAGTAGATGATTTACTTGACAAGTTGAGAGGGGCTAAAGTCTTTAGCAAGATTGATCTTAAATCTGGTTATCGTCAAGTTAGAATGACGGAAGAGGATGTTTACAAAACTGCTTTTAGAACACAAACGGGTCATTATGAGTTTTTGGTTATGCCATTTGGTTTGACCAATGCTCCAGCTACTTTTAGTAGAATGATTAACCGAATCTAAAGTGGGAGCCATGGCCTTGGTCGGGGTTTAGATCAAGAATCATGTCACGGACATAGTTGAGTTAATAGAGGTTTGCACTGCAGAGTAGCATCAAGTCAAAGGACACCTAGTCGTATTGCATCATCAATTGAGACTCTAGATTCTGAGGAGTCCAATGACTTTGCCCATGGACTGACCCGCAAGCATTTACCCCCAAATAGAAGACACAAATCTCGTACAGAGGCAGGACATGTCTCAAACCAAGAACACCAAAGAAGATTTGCACAAGAGGTGGAGCAAAGGGGGAGCGATGGCCTTGGGTGGGGTTTAGATCAAGAATCATGTCACTGACATAGTTGAATTAGTAGAGGTTTGCACTGTAGAGTAGCATCAAGTCAAAGGACACCTAGTCGTATTGCATCATAGTGAAGAGAAAGAATCATGAGTCTATGTAGCCAATTGACATCGAAGACTGAGTCCATTGGTAGACAGTGTAGCTCTCATTGGGAAGATGAGTGCTCCCAAGACCACCTAGCGAAACGCATCGTCATGAGTATGTTCATACTAATGACTATCGCCATAAAGACATGTATGTCACAAAGTCTAATCTCTCCATATATGAATGCTCAGACTCCACTTGCCATGATGGACCTTCATCCGCCAATCTTTTGGGGTGCCTCATCCCAATACCGGCGTTCCATCCTTTTGACTCTACATAGTAATCAACTTCCACCCCTAGGATAGTGAGGCTGAGTCTCTCTCCTCACGCTCATTGCACTTGTTGGACAATTGTTGCTTTTAGAAGCCTCCTTCAGGCATTGAACTTTGGTTTTGAGAGTGCTCCAGTCTCATCGTAGGATGTAACCAATTCCTTTTGCTCAAGAACTATTCATGCCTATCTATGTATTTCCTTCTTCTTTTCAAGCGTGTGTCAACCACATCGACTAAAGTAAAAAGTATCCAAGTAGCAATTTGAATACTTTGTGTATCCCACACCCCGGTCTTCAAGCACATCACCAGACTATGCCAATTGTCTAGAGTCACTTGTAGGAATTTCCTATAGTAGCCCACAATTCGCAGCAAATGTTTCACTTCGTCACTAGTTAACATGAACCTTATTGACCTCAACACTAAGCTTACCAACTCGATTCTCTAAATCTCCTAAAGTGATAGCTCGTCGACTTGTAATTCAATTGACCTTTCCCTAGTAGGGTCACCAGAATGTTGGCGCTTTGGTTCCCTCACCCATGGCTAACTTAGAAAAGGTGCACGGTGCTAACCCAACCTGGTGCTGTGCTCGATGAAGATTCCCTCTCTTGAAATCCTAAGTATGATGTGCTCGGGTGATCATCGCTGCAAAACCGTATGGTAATAAGAGAATATCGAGCTACACACAGACTTAAGAGAATACGGAGCAATTCAGTAAAAAAGACAAGTGTCTAGGAAAATGAAACCAACTCGTATTGAATCAAATCGCATTGATCTGAGTACAACCAAGCCGCCTCAACTTGCAACGAACACCAAGTCGCCCCCTATCCTAGCAAGCTCAGGTCAGATGAAGAGAAATTGGCACACAACTCTCTTATTCTCTCCTCTGCCTATTACAACTGTATCATCTACCTACACAAAACTGCCTTCCAAGTGTAGAAGTGCTCGACATGTTATGACGCTACCGTTGATTGGTGGGGAAGCCACAATCTTCTTTACCTCTACTGTAAAACGGTGCTCCATTAGGAATCCACCACTTCAGAGGTCAACACTCGGTGATTGCTCAACCTGTGGCTCCATATTAGCCTAACCCGAGGGCTAACACACACTCATTCATATATGCACGCATACATACTTGCATACACACATACATAGGTACATAGTGTAAATACATATGCATGTGCACAAATACATGCATGCATGCATGCATACATACATATATGCATGCATACATACATACATGCATGCATGCATGCATACATAAATACAATACAGTTTTTCTCACCCCTCAAATTTACTAATAACCCTATGCCCAACTCATTGTATGTGAGTTCTTGGGCATGTACTTGCAATCCTAAGGTTGCCCAAGCTTATTGAGAAAACCGTATGAAGATGGGTGAGTAAACACTGACAAAAGACAAATAATGCATAGAATAGAAGAAGTATTACTCAAAGAAGACTATATGCATTACAAACAGCTCATAGCTATAGAACCGGTACTCAAAAACTCAATAACACAACCACATGCTTGTATTACTCAAAGAAGACTATATGCATTACAAACAGCTCATAGCTGTAGAACCGGTAGTCAAAAACTCACGTGATCTCACTCACTTGACTAAGTCATAAGACTATATGAGAAACAACAATTCTAATTAAAGTTGTTAGAACCAATACTCAAAAACTCACTCTCACTCTCGCTCACGTGGGCTTAAGTCATAAGACTATACGAGGAACAACAGTTCTGACTAAATCCTTCTAGCCTATGCACAACAAGATAGAAATAGTATGGGTAGGAGCCTCTTACAATTGCTAACATTTCCTATACTCTAGACCTTAGACTCAAACTCCGGCGGTTGAGCTATGCTACCTTTCTAACTTGTTCCTACAAACTTGTTGAACCACTAACGTTGATTGGTTTGTCAACGTTCCTGTTCTTTCGCCCCTCTTGGGAACTTAGGAATGAACCGTTTGGCTATTGATACTAAAAAAATGTCACATTTTCTTGCTTGCATGGTCTTGATCCAAGCTAGAATAACTAGAGTAACTAAGACTTGGCTCAAGTGGCTATGCTAAAACTAAGGGTTAAAATTTGTCTCGACTTTGTTTATGCTACATCCTCACAACTCTCTGGGTACTTACAGTAGGCATTGCTTGAATTTTGGTGGGCCACTAATAGAGTGGCATTAGTGAGGTCTAGAATTGAGTCTTATATGCTCAGGTGCTAGACTTTGCTAGCATATAGTCATTGAGGGTCATCTCATGAGAGTAAAATGGGATTATTTGCATCGAGATTTTGAGGTGCTGACGAGTACAGCTTGCTGAGGCTCCTTGCATGGAGACTCTATTCACCAAGGGGAGAGCCCAATGATCTGCCATTCTTCATTCCACTATCTAGTTGGTGACTCTATTGGCTAGGGTTAGTGCCCATTGATGTTGATTGGCTCTTTTCGTGGGTATCTTTGCCATTCAGCACTCCACTCTCTGACGGCGTGGCCAAGGGGTGGACTGGAGTCTCTGTTTTCAAAGCAATTTATACTAGCAGATAATATTAGAGGGAAGTTCCATCCAGTTCTCAATCGAAGGCCTACACGCCATTAAAACAGACCATGCATGGCAAAGGCTTGAGTAAGAATAACACTAAGTAATTATTCTACTAGCCACAACATCCATGCAAAGTTAGTAGGAAGGTCCACCATTATGGGGGGTGGCATTGTCACAAGTTTCTCAGCTATTTCCCCTCTATTTTCCCACACTTAGCTTCAAAATATTCCCATTGTTTAGTGGCCTTCTCCTTCACTGCTAAGTCAAAGGCACTAGTGGCCCACTCATACTCTGAAACCTCATCCAAAAGTGCTTCTTGGAACCATATTGCTCCTATAGGCCGAGAAAACCAAAATTACTTCTTGGAACCATATTTTTCTTGAGTTTCTCCTATAGGCCAAGAAAACCAAATTTCTCTAGCGGGTGGTTTATATAAAGACTTGGGAGGAGACTTTCAAAAGGGCTTGCAGGTTTTGTAAAGACGGGCCTAGTAAGTCACTCTATTAACCTAAGCTACAATCTCTCAAAATTGTATTCTCCAAGAATGGCTAGTCCATAGCATCACAATAATATGGAGGCGAGGTTTGCATATCTTTATCAAAACTGCACACCTGGGGGAGGTTATAGATTCATGGGGGCTAGGACTTGGAATCTAGAAGGAGAAGGGTGTGTACAATATTGTGCTCTTCTGGATTGACTCCCAATCCAAGTAAAGTATTTAATCCCCCAATCAACTTTCCTACTCCTATGACTAAAATGGTTATAGCCATACTCGACTAGTCCATTTGCTCTATCAACCATGCTTGTCCACCCTGCCCAGTAGCATCCTCATTATCATGAAATCTTTCTACCTTGGTGGAATGCCCAAGTGCTTTGAGGACCTGTAGAGCTCATGGATCAGTGCTTGGATCTACTGCTTGGATCTACTTTAAAGCTGACACCTACTAACATAGAGCAGTATTCCCTTGGCAGCTCTATTGTAACTCAGTAATAATAGTATACACAAACTGGAGTCTCTCTTCTTGGTGCACCATCAGCTAAAATTGAGACTCAATAGTTTGTTGCATGGTCTAAAGTTTATGCTTTGTAAGCTTCCATAAGTGGTCCTTCCCTACATTGCATCTCTTTGAATGAAATAACTTTTCTTTTTGTCTTTTTCCCAAAAATTGTGGTTCCAACTTGGATATCCTCAAATATCTTTCCTAAAATTGTGCATGCACTAAATGTTTCCTCCCTTGGATAGCGTGGCATTTTTCTTGGTCCACATGAAGAGCATTGTGCCATCAAACACTAAGTGCATGGTAGCTGGCACCATTAGTCTTGGGTATAGGATAAATTCCCAAAGCAAAGTTATGCTTGGGAAAGTTCTCACGTATGAGATGCATCTATCATTTGAGCGACAAATTTCACATCTACAATTGCAGCGTGCTCCATCCACACCAAAAGAGACCTATCTTAACTGACTTTCAACATCCTTAATAAATACGTTTGCACATGTGTGATGCAACAACAAGTGTACTGATTCTTAAGCTTACGCAGAAAGTAAGGATTCGAATTCTCAAAGTCCCATTGGTGGATCCATACCTCTAGGTGGCTGTGAAGGCAAGAAGGAACACCAGTAGCATTGAACACATTAGTTTTCCTGTATTCGGTAAACTTATCGAAAAACTTTAAGAGGAGCTAGGTAGCTACAAGTATCTTAGGGATAAGCAAAAACAAACAACGGATACCACTCTTTTAGTTTTCGGTATAATCAAAATAGTAGCCATTATGAATCTCTTAGTGGCAATCAATGGGAGCTACCGCTCTACTAGGGGCATCCATAAGCACATTGGTAGCTATTTTCGTCTACGGTGCGTACTATTTGTAGGAAAGTGAGCTCGCTGGCTCTGAGGCCCTTCATCGCTTCTTCTTGGCTATACGCAGCGGTAATTTATGCTGGGTACGTTGATCAGAGATCAACCCAACCGTAGTGATGTTTTTTCGTGTAATGCTTCATATTGCTACGTAACTCACTGTGCGAATCGTTACATTCTGACCACGTAGCTTCTCGAGAGTACTACATGAAGGACTATCAGCTATCTCGTGGTATACTATGCTCCTTAGATAGTCCCGTTCGAGATCTGTCATAGTGTAGAATCCAAGCAACCCTGTCGATTCTCCTTCTCTCATTCAACACGACGCTACCATTACTGAACACAACCAGTACGTCCATTCCTGACTACCCGCATTTGTAAGACGACCTCTCCAACAACGGAAAGACACCGCCCCAAAGAGGACTCATGCACAGAGGCAGCTTATTACAAGTAGTGTAGGTTGCTCCTTACGTTCGGCAATTGCTCGTCGGGAGCTATGTGACAGACGAATAAGCCATGGGCGTTCAAAACGTGTCGCGATTCCAAAACATGAACTAGACTTTACGAATGCAATAAGGGAGCTCATGCAGTCTCTACAGGGCGGAGCCAAACGTCCCTCGCATTGTACCAAGCTCCGTAGACCACATACTCCCTAGATCACATACAAAATTGGCTAGCCTGGGGTTGACCTTTTCGCTCTCACCCGTTATGGAGTCGAGTTTTTGAAGTGGCCATGAAATAATACTTTGCCCAAGCCTTCCGTTCATGAGGACAGCGCTATCGACTTATATGCTTCAGATCAAGACAGTCGTCCCATTCCAACAAACACAGGGATCATCCCTCGCTTTTCGATACGGCAGGGGTCTCGAGATTTGCTCTAAGAGAAAGAGAGATATAGACTTTTCTTTAGATTTATGTGTGCATTACTCTAGCTCCAAGGAGCAAAACATGCAAAGCCCTACCTAAGCTTCCACAGGTGACTACTCCAAAGATGATAGAGGAAGTGAGAGAGCGAGAGAGAAAGGAGTGCACATGATATAGCTACCTATACACTAAGTGTGTTGACAATGAACATGAAGATATACATGTGAACCCCTTAGGCTTAGAGTTAGGGTTTTCCCCTATGCCCTATGTGGATAGTGCAATTTACACTATCTTTAACACCCCCTCTTAAATTGGACTGGTGGGTGAGTAGAGGATGCATGTACAAGACCTGTTTGTGGATTTCGTTTGGTGCATATGATAGCATCCAAAACTGGATACATAAGAAGTGCCCCTCTGTCTCTACCTCACCCAATGTTCATATTCTGCAGATCCGCTGCTCCCTAGGTGTGCCCATAGCTCTACTTGCCTTAATCCTCAGCTGATGGGATGAGACTCGCATCTGCCCAATGGCAATCCTAAGGGCGTGCAAGACTCGCTTGTCCTCCAAAAAAAGAAAAAAGGAAAAAAATAGATATATAAGAGAGAGAGAGAGAGAGAGAGAGAGAGAGAAAGTTAAAAGAAATCAGAGTAGTATGTGCATATGTGAGCACAGTGACTACGTAGTGGAAGCATGTATAATGAGTACAACTTACGATCCTGTACATAATGTGGATTTCCCCCTCTTAAGTTGTAGGTCATCCTTTGCCTTTGGGAATTAAACCCAGAAGATAGGCCGAAAGGAAGAGGAAGGAAATATGCAGAAAGTCAAGTCCACCTGGATCAAAGACTGGTCGATCGAATGATGATTGCGTGAATGACAGTGTGTATGGCTGTATGCTGAACATGTCATAAGTCATCATGGACTGTGCAACTACTCTATAGAAGAGGCATCCGGGTGTGAGCCTAGTCGATGTAGCTATGGCGATGTGATCCGGTAGGTTGTGACATACAAGGGTGTCACCAACCCAAAAGAACAGACAACAATGTGCAAGGTATGCTACAGTAATGTAATCTCTGTCGAATGATGCGGGTCGAAGAAGACCGCATAGTTGGTGTGGACAGAGTGATCCAGGGGCTGAAAATCTTGGGCCGAAAGTGCAGGTATGATACACTGCTCTACTGATGAAGAGGCCTATACAAATGACAAGGTATGGCAACCTATCTTACCTATATGCTCAACTGTCATGAGTTGAAGGTCGTTTGATGTGTGCATGGCTAAACATCCATTGGTATGGGATGTAGCATCTGTCATAGGCTCGTTAAGAAGGAATTGACAATGTAAAGGCCTAGAAGCCTGGAATACAACTAAGAGTGCATAAGATGTCCCTGAGGCGAATGAGGTGCCGAATGTTGATGTACGGACTGATCTGTAATCGTGGATCCAACCACTGATGTGCATCAAGTATGGACTGTATACGACAGCCATAAGTGCATGATGAAACATTGAGTCTCCCTAGGTTGTGCTATGGCTGAACTTGATGATGTCCACTGCACTTGGCTAGAACCGCACTGATGCATAAGTATCCTTGTGCTGAGGAATGATCCGCTGATTGAAAGAGGTGGTGATGATAATTGGATCCAAGGATGCAATGCGGCATGATTGAGCCGATGCTGGAATGTCCTGAGACTGATGTGCTGATTTTTACTGCTGTAGAGTACAAAGCATTCACATGAAGCATTATTAAGTATCCTACTTTATTTCAAAAACGTTCATAAATCAACAATTGGAGTAGAAAAGATAGCAGCACAAGCAAATGACATGCGTGTTTTTCGAGTAAGTTAAATTTATTTATTTATATTAATTAGTATTACAATGACCATAACATTTTTGGATACTTTGCATAAAGATATTTTAAACAAATATTCTACTAATGATCTTTTGAATGGATCTTTGTAGGTTGATGCTTTTCAAAGGGGACAGTGTTAAATGAGTAAAGATCTTACATAAGGACTCAAAAGACATAGTTGGAATAGGGACAATAATTAGCTTGGATCCTTCATTTAGATTTTATACTATACCAATAGGAGTTGGTTATGTAGTAGTACAAATTGACGATGCAATCAATAAGGATGCTTGTATATTTAAAGCAAATGATGAGATTCAGACATTGGGTCAAGCTGTAGGCTTGAATGTTACTTGGAAAACTCTTCATATAATGCTACTTATTTGCATCCATTGTTCCACCTAAGGAGAATAGATGTGCGACAAGGAATCTGGTGGCTTCAAACAACATAGTCACTATGCTCAAATTTCCACAATGCCCACGACAAGATAGTGCAACACGGGTGACTGGCTCTCCATGGCTAATAGAGCCCCACCGAACTCAATGGAGAAGACGATGGAATCTCTGAGATTCTATTAGAATATTGAAGATTCCAATAGTCCTCCTTGTGACACATGTAGTAGCCTTATCCTAAGGGTACCACACCTAAGGGCTTGGTCAAGGACAAACCACATGGCACCCTATCCATACTACCACATCATTAGTGGTTGGCTGGTAAGGTGCCACATCATCATAGCTTATCTACTACATAGCAACCGATTGCCATGTCTACAAATAGATCAGCCATGCCACATCAGCACCTCGGGTCCCATGCCACATCATCAAACACCTCACATTCTGCCACATCAGCATTGACCACGTCAACATGCTAATGTCATTTGCCACATCAGCATTGACCAGTCAAACCTTGGTTAGGTCATCCTAACTCTGGTTAGGTCAACTTGATCCTGGGTTAGTCAACCTGACCATGGTTGGGTCAACATGACCTTAGGTTAAGTTCGTCAGTGCCACCTCAACTGTCCAGTCAGCATTGCCCCCTGTAGGCACAGTTCCCTGCCAGGCACACTGTGCACACACTGCATGTGACCACTCCTGCCACCTCAGCACAGGGCTTTTGAGGCACACCTCTTCATAGGCACTGCATGTGACCCCTTGATTGCCACATCATCATTGAGCACACTTTGCACCCTTTTTTGCCCCTCCACCTAGATCAAATCGTATCTCTTGATCCAAGAAGAGTTTGAGGGTGCTCCAAAAAGGAAAATCGCTCGATTTTTCATGCTCTATGCGCTTGTTATATCACGTGCACATTTGGCTCAAGTATCACTCACTTTTGAGCCTCTCTAACAAATTCACTTCCTATATCACATCAGCCTCTACATTGATGCATCTGACCTAACCAATTAAAACAACCAAAGAAAAGAAATTATTTGCTTTTCTTTCATCAATTGACGGTTGGTCTAGATCTAGATTAGAGTAGACTAGATCGCCATAAAGGAGACAATTTGAATTTCTCCAAGTTGCCAATCTAAGCCATGCCCGAAATTCTTGACTAGTTCCTACTTGGAGTCAGACCCTGTACTCATATATAGTTTCACATCATCACATTACCTAAAACCTAACATTCATCAGTTCAGTGAGCAGACTTCTGAGTGTTCAAAGGCATTAACCGATTGATCAGTGGGCGGATAGCACATGATTTGATTTCACACACACATGCCATCATTGTAAAGCCTATTCGACTATTTCACAGCATTGTGCACATTATTTCAAGCCCTGTAAAACTCTTGGCTATTTTGGCATCATTTGCCACAAGCTTTGTAATATAGATCATATTATATATTGTAGTTCTACCTTTACCAACAGTTCAGATTTCACTTGCTACAATAAGTGTTTTGTAGTTAATTTAGATAGTTATTTTCATGACACTTTGAGTACATTTCTTGCACTATGTCTACGACTAGCAACCTCAATCCATTTGCTAAGCTAGACAACTCCAATTATGGCACATGGAAATACCGAATGGAGACCATTCTTGTACTTCACGAAAAATGGGAGTATGTCGATGGATCTACACCTAGACCATTGGACTATCTAGCCAGCAATAGCTCTACTCCACCTATTATCACAGCACCAACATCGGGATCTCCCAGTAGGATCTCCAGCTACACCAATAGTTTCCGCACCTATACCAAATCCTACCATTGCCTGAGCACAGGCAGAATGGGACAAGAAAGACAAGTATGCATATCATCTGATCAAGCATAATGTGCAAGATGTCATGCTAGGACAGCTCAACACCGTAAAGACATCAAAAGAAGCATGCGATATGTTCGCAACTCTCTAGGAGTCCAAGAATACTTCTAGGATTCTTAGAGTGAGAAACCATATAAACAAGAGTTTTTGCAACAATAGTGAAACTGGTCATGCTTATGTACTCAAGATCAAAGATTACAATTATCAACTTGCAGCAGTAGGAGAGACCATGAATCCAATAGAAATGGTTCAAGTCATCCTAAATGGATGAGGAGAGGATACAAGAATCTAGTCTAGAGTATTGCCATTCAACGGCAAATTCCAACACTGGAAGAACTTCAGTCAGTCTTACTTGGTAAAGAACTAAGGACACAAATCATTCAAACACGCAAAGGTTATTCCAATGATCAAAGCATTTATAACTTCAGATAGAAGCAAAGGGAGAGGCAGAGGCAGAGGTAGATCATTCCAGCAAAGTGGTCATCATCAACAAAAAAACCAGCATCAAAGTCAGACTCAACATTAGCATTATCCTCAGCAACATCAGAATCAACAAAGAAGAAACCATTCCAACCTAGGAAGATTCCAAGGATGAGGTAATGCATCCACCAATGTGTCAAACATTCAGTGTAACTATTGTCATAAGTTTGGACACTATGAAAGAGATTGCCACAAGAAACAGTACAACCAAGGCGATCAATCCACCAGCAATCGAGGGAATTTTCGAGAAAGAGAAAATCATCATGGTGGACATTCTAGTCACAGTCATTATGCAAATGGACATGGGAATATATTCCTTGTAAACGAGGAAATGCAGCAGACTGATATAGTGTATTTAGACAAGTGTATTTAGACACTAATTGCAATTCAAAAGAAAATTTCAGCTCTATCAAGTTAACCAAGTAGATCAAGATCCTTGGTACATCGACAGCGGTGCATCATCTCATATGACAAATGATCAGGAATGGTTCATAGAGATGAAAACGTCAGAAGGTCAAAAGAATGTCATCTACACAACAGATAATACACCAAATCTAGTTCAAGGGACATGCATTATCTCTATGAACAATTTCATTGGTATGAAAGGATTGGTGAAAGATGTACTCTATGTTCTGAAGCTCAGTAAGAACCTATTGTCATTAGTATAGGTCAAATGATGGAACACAACGACCAAGTCATTTTTTACGGAGATGAATGCACTATCAGAGACAAATCTAGAAGATTTCAGCTAGTAGGAAAAGGATTCAAGGAAGGATGCTTGTATAGAATGCTAGCTACAGTACCAGATTTGCATGCCATGTCAACTCAACCACAACAGATGCCACTATCTGCAAAATTGCACAAGAGATATGGTCATGTCAATTTCAAGAGCTTGATAGATCTCAGGAATCAGAATATGGCAATTGGGCTTCCAAAGCTATAGTTTCTTGGAAAAGTTTGTGAAGTATGCTGTTTCGGCAAACAAAAGCGAACCAACTTCAACAGAAGCACCTCTCGAGCAAGAGGTATTCTTGATTTGATATCTACAGATGTATGGGGTTATGCGCAGACCTGCAGTATCAATTGTTCACTTTACTACTTGACTTTCATCGATGACTACTTCAATTATTGTTGGGTCTACTTTTTGAAAGAGAAATTTGAAGTCTTTTCTAGATTTCAAGAATTCAAGGCCATGGTAGAAAACCAGATTGATAGAAAGATCAAAGTCATAAGATCAAACAAAGGAGGTGAATACATGTCTTCAGCATTCATGAACTTTCGCAGAAGTCATGGCATTCGAAGACAATTCACTTGTGCAGATACTTCTCAACATAATGCAAGAGCTGAAAGGAAGAATGGTACTTTAGCAAACAATGCTAGAGCAATGCTTCCTGAGAAGCATCTTCCGAATCAGTATTGGGCAGAAGCAATAGCCACTGCAAACTACTTGCTTAATTGGCTTCCGACCAAACTGATACCGGGTGTGACACCTTATGAAGCATTCACTCGACACAAGCCATGCATTGGGCATCTTTGCATATTTGGATGCATAGCATATGCCCATATACATGATGACCATTGCAGAAAATTGGATGCGAAGTCACGTAAATGCATCATGGTTGGCTACAATGAAGAAAGCAAAGCATACAAGTATGATCCCATCAACCACAAGGTCATTATCTCCAAAGATGTAATCGTTGATGAGGAATCAGAATGGAAAACCTCATCAAACACACAGGAAATAGGTACACCAATTTCACAGTCATCTATAGAAAAGGTTAATGAAGAAGAGCAAGAATTGCCAGAAACACCCCAAGTAGAGGCACCGTAGCTCAAACGCTCTACTAGGGAAAGTAGACCTCTAGCCAGATTGACATATGCTCAAAAAGGCAAAGCAATTTAGGTTGAAACCACGAACTCTGCTCTTATGACTACCATCATGGCTATAGAAGAGCCAGTGTACTTTGAAGATGCAGTAGACAAGCTAGAATGGCAAACTGCTATGAATGAAGAAATGTAATCTTTGTACAAGAATAATACTAGGGAATTATGCAACCTCCACCAAGAAAGAAGGCCATAGCAAACAAATGGGTCACACACAGTGAAGTACAATCTAGATGGAAGCATTCAAAGATACAAATCCAGACTAGTTGTAAAAGGATTTGCACAACAATATGGTCAAGATTATGATGAGACTTATGCTCCAATAGAAAAGATGGATTCCATATGGTTCTTGATATCACTAGTGACACTTAGCAGATGGAATGTGTACCAATTTGATGTCAAAAATATATTTCTCAATGGCTAGCTAGACAAGGAAGTCTACATGCAACAAGCAACAGGTTACGTTGAACCAGGAAAAGAGAATCAGGTTTGCTATCTTAAGAAAAGTCTCTACAGCTTAAAGTAAGCACCCAAAAGTTGGTACAATAGAATCGACAAGTATTTTGTTGATTTGGGATACATGAAATCCAATGCAAATCATACTCTCTACTATAAAGTTTGTACGTAGATGATCTGATTGTGATCGGAAGCAAGGATAGCTTCATCAAGAAATTGAAACAAGACTTACTGTAGAGTTTGACATGAAAGATCTTGGATTTAAGCACTATTGTCTTGGAATTAAGTTCTGGAGAGATTCGAATAGCACCTTTATGAGTCAGCTCAAGTATGTTGACAATCTCCTGAAGAAGTTTCATATGGTAGATTGCAACCACTCCCATGGAACAGAGTTTGAAACTTACTAAAGATTCAGAAAAGCCTACAATCAATGACATGTACGACAAGCATCTCATCGGATCTCTTATATATCTGACTATTACACGGCCAAATATTTGTTATGTAGTAAGTTTGCATAGTTTATGGCAAATCCAAAACAGTCTCACTGGAATGCAGCTAAAAGAGTTTTGAGATACATCAGAGGTATAAGATAGTTTGGGATAGAATATAAAGGAAGTCATCCAAGGTTGCATGGATATTGTGATTGTGACTATGCCGGAGATCATGAGATCAGGAGATCGACACAGGGATATGCATTTTTCCTTGGTCAAGGTGCTATATCATGGTTGTCAAACAAACAGCCAAGTATTTCTTTGTGTTTGACTGAAGCAAAATATAGAGCACTCACTACAAGTGCACATGAGATATGGCTCAGAAGACTATTGTTAGAAACATATTACTTTGATCAATCAAAGCCAACAACAATATAATGTGATAATCAATTGGCTCTAGCATTGGCCAAGAATCCAGTATATTACTCCAAGACAAGCACATTGATGTCAGAGAGCACTTCATTAGAGAAAGAGTGTTACTTGGTGACATCTCATTGCAACATTGTGATAGCAAAGAGAATGTTGCAAACATCTTTACCAAACCACTCGGTAAAGAGCTTTTCGAGAAACACTGACAAGCTCTTAGTTTGACACAAAGGAAGGACATTCCCATTAAATTAGTGTGATGGAATGTTATGCTCAATCCTTCTTCGATTCCCTAGAATCACCATCTTGAGGGAAGGCCTACTTCATGATGTTGACCTTGAGGGAAGGTGTTGAGAGACCACGCTCAACATCATGTTATTACATGTGCGTAACACATATAGAGTTCTATAAAGGAAAGGCTTAGATGCCCTAACCCTAACCCTAAGTGGGTTTGCATATATTCTACATTTTCAACTAAATCTAGTGTACAGTAGTCATTTATGGTGTGCTCTCTAGCAGTGCCTTCTCTCCTCATCTCCACTCTTCTCCTCTCCCCTCTTCATATTTTGTCAATTTTTGTGTGTAGGTTGGTATTCTACTTGCTCATGTCATCTCTTAGGAAGGAATTAGGACCAAGCCAGGTAAAATTAACACCATTGAAAAGACTACTAACCTTAAGACTTTGACTTAGTTAAGATCTTTTATGGGTTTTATAAGTTTTAATAGGAGGTTTATTAGGAATTTTGCCACAATTCTAGCTCCATTATATGAGCTCACCAATAAGGATACCAAATTTCAATGGACTACTAAATTGCATGTTGCATTCCATGCACTGAAGCAACATGCATATGAAACACCCATTCTCAAACATCGAGGTGGGATGTTAATTTTCATGTACATGTGGATGCTTGAGTGTCCTATTGGTATCATGTTAGCCCAACCAGATGGGAAGTTAGATTATCCAATATATTATGCAAGCCATTTGATGACTTAGCCTAAGTGCAATTATAGCACAACTAAGCATGAACCTATTGGCATGGTATATGGCATGCAAAAATTTTATCATTATTTGTAGTCTTTTTTCTATGTTTGATCATTAGGCTTTGCTTGATCTCATCGAAATAGTGATCAAGGTAGATTAGTGAGACGGAAGCTATTGCTATAGGAATTCGATTTCAAAGTTAATCATAAACTAGGAAAATCTCATGACAAAGCTGACTATTTATCTCGACTACTAGCCTTAGATGATAGTAAAGGTGTTGCTACTAAATCACCATATGCCTACTTGGTTGCTAATGACTTTACAAAAAAATGGAGTAGGATAAGATGCTACACGATTTGTCCCAAGAAACATTTCATGAACACATGCCAAAGAATAAGCATAGGAAGATGGCCTTGAAGGCCTAGAAGTGCAACTTAATTGGTGGCTAGTTATGTCACCAGGGTGTTGATCGTATTCTACAAAGATGGGTTTTGCCACATGAGCGAGCCGAGGTACTCAATGAAGCACACATAGGCCTTGCAGGAAATGGCATTCTACAAAGATGGGTTCTAGTACATGAATGAGCCGAGGTACTCAATGAAGCACACATTAGTCTTGCAGGAGATCACTTTGGTGGTGAGCTCACTGCTCAAAAACTTTTACAAGCTGGATTGTGGTGGAGTACTCTCTTTAAGGATGCAATAATCACACCTTAGAAAGCGATTCCTATTTGCTTCAATACTTGCTCCTCGATGCTTGCCTATACATTTTTGTCACTACTATATTTTGCTACTTGTTATCACTCCTTCCTTTGCTTCCAACATGGCCTTAAATCCTTTTGGAAAAGTGAGCGACCTGCAAAGCGGCACAAGCTAACTGTGCAGCTCACAACCCCCATCCAATTGAGTAGCCAAAGACAACAATAAAGATGCTCAAGAGGAATGATGTCCAAGCTATGGTGAACCTCCCATGGTTGTATGTATGGAGTGTAGAGGTCAGCGAGGAGTTCCTTCTTACAATGCAAATGCATACAACATTACCATTCTAAATAGGCAAGTGCATCTTGACAAGTGGATATTAGCAAAAAAAATCAATTGGCTCCAAACCCTCTAGGAATGTCAAAGGACACTCCAAGGCTGTCCTCGTCAAGTTTGACACATTGTGATAGGATTTTTGAGTTCAAGATTTTCCACCAGTCTTAGGCTTATCTCATTAGCAAGGGACCCATAATCTAAAGATGCGGCCTTTGTTTTGGTTCCTCTTAGAGTATATCGGGCTAAAAAAGAGCACCAGTTACATCTTGAGGGCATATGTGGCAAAAGACCTTGTAGCTTATGAAGACAAGATATAGATCAAAGGTACAGATCAATTGGATTGAAATGTTCCATAAGTACTTTGACTCTTAATCCGAGCACGTTTTCTTGAATAGTCAAGCTCATTGCAAGCTCGGTTCATACTTGCACATGATAAGGCAAAAGTTGATATCTAGAGTAATTGCATGGCTGGAAGTATCTTGGCTAGAAGGCTCAGCTCCACAATTGCTGTTATTAGATGTTGCAAGTGGATCTAGCGTGGTTGAAGATGAAAATGAATATGCTCAAAAGGAATGATCTTCAAGCTATGGGGGACCTCCCATTGTAGGATGCATGGAGTGCAAAGGTTGCTAAGGATCTCCTTCATACCTAAACGCATATATACATAGCATTGGTATTAAAAAGAGGCAAGTGCATCTCGATAAGTGGCTCTTAATATAAAATTTTCAATTGGCTCGAATGTCTCTTGGAATTTCAAAGCGCACTCCAGTGCCAAGTCTGGCACATTGTGATAGGATTTTTTAGCCTAAGACTTTTTATTTGTCTCAAGGCTATCTCATTAGCAAGGCCCTTAATTTGGAGATGTAGCCTTTCTTTAAGTTTCCTCTCTGAGTATCAAGCTGAAAAACGGCACCGATTACATCTCGAGGGCATATGTGGCAAAAGCCCTTGCAGCTTATGAAGATAAGGTATAGATCGATTGGCTTGAGATGCTTTGCCAGAACTTTGACTCTCAAATCGAGCATGTTTGCTTGAAGAGTCAAGCTCACTGCAAGCTCATTCCACACTTGTGAATGATAAGGCATAAGGTGATCTATGGAGTAGTCACATGGCTAGAGGTACCTTAGCTAGAAGGGTTTGGGCACCACACTTGTTGTTATTAGATGTGGCTAGTGGATCCCTAGTGGTTGGTGGTTTGAAATCACATTTTGAAGACCCTAACACCTATGAGGAGGAAACAAGTATTTTAGAGTCATTGTCTAAACCCCCTCCATCTCCTCCTCCTCTTAGCAAGATCTTTCAAAAGACCCGATCCACCTCCCTCCACCTTCATAGGAAATAAAACTCCCTTTAATCCTCGACTCTCCTCAATCCCCTCCTTTGACAAATTAGTCAGTCTCCTCGCTTAAAATCATCTCAGATCCTCCCCCTCTCATGTTGCCAAGAACAACCTAATCGCCCCCTTTTGAGCATGTCCCCTCCTCTTGGGAAGAAATCTCCTTCAATAAGGTTTGTGGAGGAGTAGCCACATGATAATATGCAAGAATGGGTGAGTGATTATGATTGGCATTGATGGATGACTCGATAATTTGGTGTCTAAAGAATAGACCCCTCTAGTCAACTATGAGAAGCCAAGTACAGAGTTAGACATTGTGTGGCTTGGAGTGAGGATGCAAAGGAGGACTCTCCAAGTGGCAAGGCGCACCTTGGACAAACCACAGAGAAGGAGGCCACAACTGATTCACAATGAGAAGAATAACATGGAGATTGAGATACAAGTACCCAAGGATCAGACGAGGGCCAATGATGCAACATAGAAAACCATTCCTGAGGATCAAAACAACACTAAAACAAAGATAGGAAATGCCACTATTGAGACAGAGTAGGCCATTGCTAAACTATGAAGACTATTTCCGAAGCCAAGAAGGAGGTATAGGCAGACACCTCAACCACACCAAAAAAGGAGGTAAGCACCAGTTCTTTAGTTGTGCCTTTGCAATCAGTTAATAGGGAAGATGTGTAGACCACAGTGGATCACAAGGGCAAGGGTTTTGTTACTGAGCTAGCATGCCCCAATGATCGAGTCCACACAACAGAGGCTACCCCGAGTCAAGATTTTGTGCCACAATTCCTATTATGTAGGGCACACAGTTGGAAGGTTCGGATAGAGTAGCTACAGTCAGTAAACTACATACTAGGGATGATGCCCTAGTAGAAGGATGAAGATTCAAATGCCACTCTCTAGACTCTACACGTGAAATTTATCTACTTCCTCCTCCCAGACATGTACTCCGAGGTGAGGGGATCCATCCCCTATTCCGTTTTGGACAGAGAGAGCCCTCGAGTATAGATTTAGCCAATTGGCAACAATTGACGGAAATGAGTTTGGAAGCAGCATGAACAATGAACCACATTGCCACACACTGAGTGCCTTCTCAAGCTCTACTATACGAGCACTAGAAGGATAACTGATACTGAAGGGATCTCCAAGACTTCTTTTATGAACTAGTTGAGCCCTTGGAGGAATCATAAAAGGAGAAGTGATGCAAGGTTGGCTAATTTGAAGTTGGCTCATGAGGATTTTTAGGTTGAGCACTCTAAGAGGCCTTTTTACTTTGTTACTCGATATGGCACAATGAAAGTTGTAAAAATGGTGCAGGGGCTATCCTTAAAAGGCATCTCATTCATGAGCAGCAAAAGCCAAATGGGGGAAAGCTCCAATGTGCAAAGGAAGTAGTGTCATTTCTTAGATATACCTAATCTGAAGGGCCTAATGACATGTAGCCCTTAAAAGAAGGTGATGTGGATAGAAGTAGGCATTGGGATTGTAAAGATGTGCCTAATTTACATGAGTTGCATCATGTGTTGGGCTATTCTTTATCTAATAGTGCAGCTAGTAAGGTGCAATCCATTTTCAAGTTTTTATAGTGCATGTATGCAAGGGAAATGGAGGAGCTTTTCTATTAAAACATAAGTTCCCTCTTGGGAGTATGTTACCCAAGAAACCTTAGAGAATAACATTGAAGATGAGGACAAAGTTGATGATCTAGCATATGAAGGACACCATTATGCCTTGAGTGATGCACTTTGTGTCAGAGATAATTTTGCTATTATAGATCCTTATGTCAATGATGAGCTTGAAATGCACACAAGAAAAGGCAAAGACTAATGTTCTGCTTGAAGGCACATGGGGGAATCCTGATGGATTCTACACTTTTGTAAACCTACCTTGTTTAGCTGTAATAAAATTATATCTCATTCTGCAAAGTTCATTTGGTTAGGAAAGTTTGGTACAAGAAAACACAAGGAAATCCCTACGAGTACAAGCTTTTGAAATTTAAGCCTAAAGTTTTCCTAGACTCCCACCTTGTCCGAGGCATCAAGTTTCCAATGGACCAAGAAGGACATGTCTATTGTCCTCTGAATTATATGAAGCTGGTTATGACAACATTGCCTTTAATATGTAGCACATGCTTCATCTAATATAATGCAGTTTTTCCATTGTCTCTCAACTATTATATTGAAGTTATTTGAGAAAAAATGTATTATATTGTTTTCCCATTTTTTCTCAACTATTATATTGAAGTTATTTGTGTAAAATGTATATGCAATCTTCTAAACACATCTTATTTAAGCTTTTATCCATGTTTCTTTGTTGCTTTGTTTTATATGCAATGCTAAGAAAATAATATCTGGTAACTTGGACATAGAATATGAATTTTCATGGATGAGAACTATCAACTATAGACATGTGTATACAAATGAGGGTTTTTACTAGCTTAATTACCTAGAAGCTAGCAAAGTATAAAAGATGATAGCAATTCTATGAGACTCCAATGTCACAATATGTGGTAGCTATCAATTGCTAGCACAAAATTAAAGTAGCTATCAGAGAACACAAATTATGACAAATGGTAGCTACCAATTAATTAACTAGTAGCTACCAACTGTTAAAAATTATGTCCTTTGTTTTGGTGTAGCTAATAATAAAAGGAGTTATTCTCATCTTTGCATAGGTTTCCCGTTCTCCTCTCATACCTTTGCTCCAAAACCCACTCAAACCTTATAGATCATGAGTAGTCACATATCAACTCCATACCAAGTCCCATCCTCAATATCTCAAATTCACTCTCTCAAACTTCTGTAAAACAATATGTAGATAGACAATTCAAAGACTATAGATTTCCAGACAACTCACTATTTCAACCACTTTACACAACAATGTAACACATAAAGTCTTCCAAAAAATATTCAATACCATATCTTGGTAGAAGCAGCATAAGAGCTTCATTTATTCGTGTAGGAGTGCGATACAAAGCTTTGGATTACATAGTTCCTAGAGGTATGTGTCAAAAATCCATCACAAAGTATCAACAACAATTATGAAAAGCTAAGCCTGCACTTTAAATTACAATGCGATTCCAAATTTTGCCAATGCTTAATTACATAGATGAACTCATTATCCTTTTCATTAGATAACATATTATCTTGCACATATGCTTTTGGATCTTCTACTCTTCACATTGCAAAAATCATGGCAAAAGAGTGTGCATGAGGAAGAACACTAATTGTCCATTGGGTCAAACGATGACACACATATCATTGACTAAGAGGAATTCATCATGTTCTTGTAGTTGGTGTCATCAACTATCAAGACCTCACAGGTACTCCATTCAAGATGCCTTTGAATCAAGTCATTTACACATTTCATGAATACCTAGGTATTGCGGGGTTAAGAAGATCCGAGCCCAACACTTGTGCTAGTGTGAAAGATGTTTCTGTGTGGTACTTCTGTGAGAGGGTATCCCTCCAAATCCTTGGACATAGGTTTTCAAAATTGTGCAATCAATGTTATTTTAAAGATGACCATAAACTTAGAATAGACTCCCGAAAGCACAATAAACTACTCTGCATCAGGCCGGACGATGTAAGTGAAGCCATGGCTAAAGCCAATTGGCTTTTTACGTTGTGAACTTTGAATTGAACTGTAGCTCTCTTGGGATTAATAAATTTAGGATTTGTGCCCCTAAGTTGCTTGTACCTTACCAAAAGAAACCATTCACATCCAGAACTAGCACTTTAGCAATATGAACAGTCTTTTCTACAATAGCAGGTGGTGGCGCACTTTGCTCTTCTATTTTTTCATCTACATTCTTTGATGTGCCAACAAAAGAATCTTGCTCTCTTGTGTCTTTATCATTCTTTTGTTGATATGTAGCTGTGGCTTCCTCTCTTGTGCCATGCAAATCACGCCCAATAGTCGCAGCTTTGATGGTACTGAGTACATCTCCACCTTGATGATGCATGTCCAAGCTAAAAACTGTCCTTGCACATGTCTAGACCACTAGCATGCCTCTGGCTCCCCATGGCAACTTCCACGAATAATCAAGAACAAATAGTTTTGAATTATAATACATGTCATTATTTTATGACTTTTTGTACAATGACCACTACATATTCATCATGTAGAGGGTAAGCAATGTTAAAAACATATCTAATAGAAAATTGTTGCATTACAATGCATAGAGCAGCTTTGGATAATTGGCAAGAAGAGAAGAAAACATGAAAGAACACAATCTCATTGTAATCAATTCTTGATGGGTGACTACAAAAGCAAAAGCTTTTCATAGAGACTAGGTAGCTTCAAAATGAAACAACTATAAAGGCAAGTATTTTTTGGCCCTGGTAATAGCAAATCCTTCCCTTACATTTTCACCAGATATCGGCTTATTGAGCAAGAGGCGCTGGGAGCGACAGTCGATTGGGTTGAGGTCGCTGCTCGCACGGTATAAGTCTACTCCTACTTGTAATCTCAGCTTTTAAACTGTTTTATTCTTTAAGTTTCAATCTAATTTCTGATTAATATGGTCTCACTCTTAGAATCAAAGCTCAAACGTCCCATCAACGGAGGTGAGCGGTGATGACAAGGGATTAGGCTTACACGGCTTTGACGAGGGCCAGGGATTCACGAGGGCCAGGGATCAGGCGCAGCTCACGAGGGCCAAGGATCAAGCCAACGCGATGAGGACGAGGACGAGGATGACGATTGGGATGAGCGATAGTAGTAGTAGTATTAGTAGTAGTTTGCATATACTTCGCCATGTATATGCTTCTGTATGTCGGCTCGTTTAAGCGATTTTGTATCACCCTTTTCGAAAGGGTAATTTTGTAACAAACAATGTCGTATATCTTTGAAATGTATATGCTTCTGTCGCTCGGCTCGTTAGCGATTTTGTATCACCCTTTTCACAAGGTAAATTTTGTAATAAAAAACATTCTTTTGTAATAACTTAAAAAAAGCCATTATCATATCCATATTCCCTTTCCCATCTCCATTAATCTCCAATTTTCCCATATTTGCAATCAATCTCCCATCTCTATCCCCATCTCCCATCCCTCCATATCTTGCATTCCTATCCCCATCTCCATTTCCATCTCTAAATTCCCCCATCTTCCTAATTCCTATGCTCATCTCCATATTTTCTTCCCATCCCCATACTTCTATTCCATATTCCTCTATCTATTTATTTAGCCCCATCCTTCTGTCCCATACTCCCATATTCCTCTATCTATTTATTTAGCCCCATCCTTCTGTCCCATACTCCCATCCCCATCCTTTTGTCCCATCCTTCTATCCCATATTCCCTCATCTATTTATTCAGCCCTCTCCATCTTCCCCATCCTTTTCCTCCATCTTCCCTATAGTCTTTCCTCTCCGTATCCATCTTCCCCACCCTATATTCATCTGTCTCTATCCCCATCCATCTCTATAATATCTCTATTCTTAACTCCTATCCCTCCATCGATCCGATCCATGTCCCATTCTTTCATCTCCATCTTTCACATGTACCCAATTCCTATCTCTGCTCATGTCCCCATCTGCATCTCCATCCCTGTGCCATCCCCATCCCCATCCTTCTGTCCCATGACTCTTTATCTTTCCTAGCTTCATTTATCAAGGTAGCTTCTCAAGCAAGAACAATCAATTCGTGAATGGAACTAAATTCCCCACTACCAAACTTTTGTTTTCTTGCTTTTTACTAGAGCAAGGAGGTATCTAAAGTGTAGGGCTCCCCTCACTTATATTTCTTGAATTTGAACGTGCAAGCATCTTTGTCACAAAGTTTGTCACCACCTCTAAGTTGTTGGAAGGAGGAAGCATCTTTGTTGCATCAGCTTGTAAAATCTCCATTTCATTGGAAGTAGTGCTCCCAACTACCTTATTCAAAGAATTTTGCTTACCTCTACCATAAGCAATGCTTCTTGCTCTTTCGTAAACGAAAACTAAAGGAATATGTGCAAAAAATATATAATCATGTTGGTAAAAAATATACAAATAACCACTTTGCCTACACATAGCCACACTTTTTGGAGATGCATTGCCAATGTTCAATATATGTGGTCAAAATGTAAATAATAGTTTAACTTTCTTAGCCTCATTGGGTAGAACAAAAAAAAACTCATTTCTTTTGACGTTTGGAAGACCCTCATCAATTATAGGTGGTTTTAGCTCACAGCTTTCCTTTCTAGGTGATTGCGATTTTGCACTCGTAATGACAATTGTGAGATACATAACACTAAACTAGCACACATGGTAGCTCTCAAAGCCACAAATCTACCTACCAACCAAAACAAAGATAACAATTTAACTACCTCAGTATTGGCAACCATAGCTATATATAGAATCCAAAACTAGCAACAAGTAGCTACCAAAGGAATTCAATAGCAACCAACCTACCATGTGGCAAGCATTAAATGGTAGCCACCACTTGTCCACCATGTGGTAACCTAACATTTAAGTTGTAGCTACCACCTATTGTCTACTAGCTACCAACTAGTGGATAAGTAGCTACCACCTAGTGCCTGGCAACCACCACATGGTGGACAAGTAGCTACCACCTAGTGTCTGGTAGCTATCATTTTGTGGACAAGTTTGGTAGCTAGCACATGCTAGACAAGTACCTACCACATGATGGGTAGGTAGCTCGCACATGATAAGCACGTAGCTAGCACATGCTAGCCAGGTAGCTAGCACATGCTCGATAGATAGCTGCCCCATGGTGGATAGATACTTGAATGCTATGACAACAACTACCACATGCAAACATTGGCATGCATGTTATAAAACATTGTAAATTAAAGTGCAAATTCAAATTAAATGATTTTGGACCTTACCTTGATATACGCTCACTTGAATGCTATTCTAAATAAACTACCACAGGCAAACACTTGCACCCTATACGAAAGGGTACAAAAGCAAGTACAGGCCTGTCTGAAAGAATCTGAGGCCTGGGACAAGGCTAGACAGATGTGAAACCAACAAGGCTGGGTGGCACCTTATATCACGACTGTTTGGGGTCCATTTTGGATGGAAATGTACTTTTATTTACTGGCTTGCACACATATCTATGGCTGTGAAGTACACACAAGTAAAGAAGCTTGATTCTGTCATGAAACACTTCCGAGTGTGATTCCTAAGTACACTCTTATCTTCCCCTGCAGGATACCCTCTGTAGTGATTTCATTTCTAACAAGCTTGGCAAATGATTTCCCGTGCTTCTAGAAGCGAGGCACCTTCGACATACATATCCACCAAGGTACTGCCAACAGCAAGATCTCTTTCAAGCCCCTTTCTAGTCACCTTGGCATGTACTTCTTGGCCCTTGTCCATGCCTCTTATGCTGCCACATGCTTTGAAGATACAAACAAACATGTACACATCTGGAGAGAGACCCTCCAGTTGCATCTGTCCATGACAGTTCAACCCTTCCCTGATCATCATATCCAGCAATCAAACACTTCCTGTGAACTTCCTCACCAAGCCCACGGCCTGAATTATCATGCAATGTGTACAGTTCATGAGAATACGTCTCAAACTGGTAGCTTGTCAACACTCCTACAAGCAAGCCAACTTTGGCATACATATCCACCAAGTGCTGCCAACAAAAAGATCCCTTTCCAGCCCATTTCTGGCTATCTCAGCCGTATAGTTCTCAACCCTTGTCTATGGCTCTTTTGCTGCCAGAAGCTTTTAAGCTGGAAACAAATGTGACAGAATTTAGAGAAATACCCACCAGTTGGATCTGTTCAAGACAGTGCAAAGCTTCCTGAGCAAGCCCATGCTCAGCATCTCCTGCCATCACTGCAGTCCATAAGACTACGTCTAGAACTGGCAGCTTGTCAAACGTTTTCCTGTGCTTCTGCAAGCCAGCCACATTTGACATACAAATCCACCATGGGGCTGCCAACAAAAAATCTCTTTGCAGCCCTTTCTGGCTATCTCAGCATGTATTTCTTGGCCGTTGTCTATAGCTTATGCTGCCACAAGCCTTCAAGCTGCAACAAGGTGATGGATTTAAAGAGAGACCTTCCAGTTGCATCTGCTTGAGACAGTTCACAGCTTCTCACCAAGCCCATGCTCAGCATATCCTGCCATTAGTGCAGTCCACACGACAACATTTTGAACTTGGAGTGCCAAATGCTTTCCAAGCAGGCCACATTTGGCATACATATCCACCAAGTGCTGCCAACAAAAAGCGCATTTGTCCAGCTTGTCTCTGGCTATCTCAGCATGGATTTCTTTGGCCTCTTTCTGCAGCTTCCAGCCTAGCACTAGCCTTCAGAACAGCCACAGAAGGTATAGTTGCTAGGGTGTACAGGATCCTCTTGCATTTTCTAGTAGAGTTGAGGGCATACTTTGAATCCCCAAATTAAGTATCCCTGATTAAGGCATTCCCAAAATACATATTCCGATCAACCAACTTGTTTAAAATCTGCTGAGCATCAGACAGGTTTCCAGCTTGGACCAACATTGGGACATTTTTGCACACAGGCATACAAGCATTTGGTATACACTAGATTTTTCATTGTTTTTGCCCGTAATGCAAGATGCATGTAAGGTTCTGACCTGAGAGGGACTGGTCCATCCATTCCACAGAAGTCGGCACCTCCGCGTTTTCCAGCCACTCTAATCATGCAGTTTCTGTGCTTTAGATGCACTGACCTTTACTTCCAGCCTTGCCACCCTGCTCCACCAAGCCACGGTCTTGGGCGTGACCAGAGGATGCTTTGGGTCTTTTCTCAAGCATGTCTTTACCCCAGCCTGAATTCCAGCAGCCACCTACCCACAACGACCCTTTGGTAATCTTATGCTACAAAGCTGGAGATCTTGAGTTTTTCAGTTGTTGCGATTCTCAAGAGACTCGCCAGACTAGCCAATTCAGGTTTACCCTGTGCAAATCAATCAGTTCATATTTTGCCTGCTCCCAATGGAGCATGGGCCATGTCTGCAACATTGTATAAGTCAAAGAGTACTAATACAATTAATTGTATGTTTTTGTGAGTAGCACATCTGCACAATTTCCTGCATGTAAAAAGTAAAAGATTATAGTAGCTTCGGTTCTCATTTTGGCCAGTCAAAATTTTAGAAATCTCTTATTTATGACTATGAATTTGAGAAAACACAATGGTGAGCTTATCTAAAACATGTACTCTCATGTTCCTATCTGGATTTTTGCATACTACGGACTGCACAGTGACAGGAGCAGTGACAGGAAAATAGTAGAAAAATGAGTTATTTGAGTCTTTGTGTCATGCAAGCATTTTTCGACAAATGCATTATTTGAGTCTTCGTGTCATGCAAGCATTTTTCTACAAATGAGTTATTTGAGTCTTTCTGTCATGCAAGCATCCTTTGTCGAAAAAGAAGTTAAGCAGTTAATTGCAAAATTCATGATACGGTTTTACAATGTGTGGGGGAGTTGGAGAGAAGTTTGCCTGAATTATGCCCACCAAGTAACCCCGGCCTCGGAGATGTATTGCACTCCACATGGTATTACCAAACCTTTCATACACCGTGTTCAAAAGCTACACTACTACAGCTTCAATGCTTGAATAGCTTCAGGCTTAAAATCTACCCTCAGGCTCAATATTCGACGAGCTTCTGCTGGTGTAAGTCTCCAAGTCATGGGTCCCGAGTTTTCCCCCCAGTAATCTAATATTTCTGAGACCTTTTCCAAATTTAGAATTGTTGCCATCTGAGTCAGGCGTGCAAACTTATCTCTCACAGTCCGCTGAGACATACCAGAAAAATGTCCTACCAAAGCCCTCACATCTCGGTCGAGTTGCAAGCCTCCCAACTGGTTGAAGCGTTTCTGAGTCATAATCACTTCCAGCCTTTTTGAGATGAAATCAATGATGAGATGCACAAAAGAATCATAATTATTGGTGGTCATTACTGGCTGCAACCATGTCACATTTGTCTCCACAGCATGAAGCAGCTTCTGCACCCAAGGGTTATTCACCTCATTCTCAGCATACTGCGCCTCTGTCAGCTCGTAGCTTATTGTGCCAACAGCATCCAAAATCGGCCGCAGCCTGGGAGTCACACTGTTTGCAAGTTGCTCGAGGCCGGCATTAAGTAGTTGCCTAAAGATGTTGCTAGTTTCACCCAGATCTGTAAGGCAGGATTTTGCCTTATCCCTGTCTCCAGGTGCTGTGAAAGTCTGCCACAGTAGCGCAAGAGAAAAACATCAATGTGTTTGTGAAGGGATAAAAATGGAAAAAGAAAAACTCGCAAAGACACAAATGCTAGAATTCAAAATTGAGCTTCTACAAAGTAGAAAGAACTTGCCTCTGTGCAGTGTTCCTCAAGATCATGGCGCAGTTTGATGACATACTCTGCACTGATGTCTACATTATTAAGAGCTGTTGCAACCTCAGTGCCAATCTTTAACACACCAATACCTCCAGCGAACAGCTTGCCTGCTAAGTTTGGCTCACGCAACTTTCTATGTAGAGCCTCCTTGAACTCATTGTTCAACAGGTTGATTGCACTGTTAATTGTTGCTAGTACAGACTGCAAATTTAGAGTAGATATAGCTCTCCTCGAACACTGTTGTAAAACATAGAATACATCATCTACCATGGAAGTGGTCAGAGCATCAGCACCAAACTCATCTATTTTGATTGCTTTTCTCACATTCTCAGCCATAAAATATTCCTCGAGGACAATGTAATGCATTGACAACTCTTGAACCGTCCTGCTGAATGCACCAGTGCGAAGCACAGTTGTGGCTCGGGGACTCAATTGAGCTCCTGCAGACTCTGCTTCTCTCATCTTTGAGATCATAAATTGACTATAATCCTCACTCACCTGGCTAAGAGAAACCATTTCCTCCAGATATATTCCAATTTCTCGAGGATCAGGTCCCTCTGGTGCTCCCACTGTAATCAGATTCTTGTTGCTATTAGTGTTGATTTCTTTAGAGAGTCTCCCTGTTTTGCGAAAATCCATGTATCTCTTCAGAATCAGACTACCCCTTGAGTCGCATTCTTCTTGGAGCTCCCTAATTGCGTACACAATGCCATCTTCCCCACATAAAGTTCTTAGGATCTCCTCATTTTCCTGCACTGCCAAAGCAATGTCTTTAAACAGACCACCCAGAGCTCCCACAAAATCTGGTTGGAGCTGTGACTTCCCTGATGCGACTTGTTCTAACGCATCTACAAGGTCCTCAAACTCTCCTCTGGCTCGGAAAACTATCACTTTCCTGAGATAGTTGACAAAGAGTTGCAAGCCTTCCTCCTCCAGGCCAAGAGGAGTGAACAGCTTCACAAACCGCACAACGGTAGGATGATCTCGTTCCTCTACTGCTACGGTCAACTTCTTTCTTATGATGCTTTCTAGACCTGCTTTTGACTCCAGGAGTTGAGCCCTCTGCTCGCTTCCCGTCTGTTTTTCCTCTCCTTCCCCTCCAGTGGTGGCTGTAGAATCACTGTACTCAGCATCAAGATGCAAAAAAGTCTCAATGTATTTGGCTGCGGATTCGTAATCCTCGGCGTCGAGAGCCTGCTTGGCACCATCGATGCAATTGGCGCGATCTACAATGGCGTCGACCCTGGCAAGGGTGGCTTGGACGCGAGATTGGGCAAGATCCAACTCCCGAACCTTGCCACTGACGTGATCCGCGAGGGCACAAGTGGAGCGAACGCTGGAAAGCATCTGATCCGAATCCGCTTTGACGATCTCCAGAACTTCGGCCGATTTGTAAAGGCCGTTGAGTTTCTTCTCGAGCTCATGGCGCTGCGAGAAGAGAGATTCGAGATCTGAGTCGATGCTCCTCTGGTATGCAATGATTTCATGGAGAAGGCGAGTCATGGCGCCGACATCGGTGAGGCTACGGATGTGGTCGAGCAAGCCAGGAGCAGAGTGATCGAGAGGGGAAGGAGGAGGAGGAAGTTGGGAAGAGGGGGAGGAAGGGTCGGGGTGATGGGTGGGTGAATGGAGGGGGGATGGCGAAGCGGGAAGCAGGCCTCGGACCAAAGGCCTGCGTGCCGTCGCCATAGCTCCTCAGCTCTCTTCTTGTTGCCTTCTAAATGTCCCTCTTCACGACTGCAGATGAGGGAGATTAGGCTTAAGCGAAGGCCCAAGGGCCGAGTATTAATTCCAAATTAAGTGATTGCTCTCATTGGCTGCTCCATGTACTCGCCATCGCCCACCAGGTCTGGTGAGCGCACTTCCCTCAGGGTCTAGTCATGAAGGGCACAAGAGGGGATGAGCTGGGTGATAATGGCTCTGGGGAGTCTTCAATGAGTGAAGTGATAGATGGTCATGCGGGGGCGGTAGGTGAGGAAGGAAGCTCAGAGGATGCACTATTGGCTCTTGGAGTGCGTGCCGAAAGGAGCCTCAGTGGAAGCGTGTAAAACCAGACCGGAGCCCCTCTCGTACGCGGAAAAGGTAGGTCGAAGAATCAATAGCGGATTTTCTTGCTAAGAGGATGAGGAAGCCTGGAAACTGCTACTAGTGGAGGGCGCTAGAAGTGCCAAAGAGGTGGAGAGAAAACCCTGTCTCGTTCGAGGCTGGCAAAAGGCATTCGGTGGGTTGTAGGCTTGACCTCCAGGACCTCAAACCAAAGCTCACGTGTCTAGCCAAGGGAGGGGTGTATTTCTTTTTCACAGGAAGGATCCAGACCACGATTGAGCTTGCAGGCCTGCTGCAGTATGAGTGTGAGATCTCGGCTGATGGCTTCTCGTCAAGATTTTTAGGCAAAGGGTTCTTCCTAGTGAGATTCGCCTCCGAGGAGCTGAGAAACGAAGTAGTTGGCAAAGCCTTCCAGTTTGCGGGAGCCGCAGTGCTGGTGATCCCGTGGAGCCCATCCTTCAGCATAGATGAATTCCTCTTCCACGAGTGCCCCGTTTGGGTGGAGTTCCCAGGCCTGCCGGCGCTCTTGGCAAGCTTAGTGGAAGCCCTAGCAGCCACTCTGGGCAGGGTCTTGGTGGTGCCGCAAGCACCGCCCTCCTCAACTGAAGCACGGAAAGCCTAGATCCTCTGGGACCGAAGCACAGACACCTGACTTTATCACAGTGGAGATCTCCGGAGGGGTCACCTTTGCCCAGTAGGTGCGGTTCGGCCACTTTCCGAACTCTTGCTATCTGTGTCATGCAACTAACCACTACATGCGTAATTGCCCCAAGAGATCGGCGAACACCAGACGTGCAGAAATAGAGAATGAAGGGAAAGCGGGGGAGCCCCTTGGGAACCAAGAGACGAGAATGCCCACGGCTTCCCCCAACAAAACACAGAGCGGAGATAAAGATGAGGCAGACCCGCAGGGAGCCCAGAAAGAAAAGGAGGCAGGAGACAAGACTAAGAAGAATGGACCCCAGAGCAATGAAGGATGGACACTGGTCAGAAAAAAGGGGAAAGCAAAGCCTCGACATGCCAAGCCGAGCCTACCGAAGGAAGGTCACTTTAGTGATGCTTCCTCTGACAATACCCAAGAAACGAGACCGGTCCAACATAGAGTCGCAGGTGGGCATACTCTTGGGGGACAAGCACAAGAGATGGATGAGGAAGTGGTCCTCGCGACACTGGAGGAAGACCTCCCAGAAGCTTACCATCGGAAGAAAAAGATGACGACGGAGCAGCCTCGGAGACACGTCCAGGAGGGATCTACTCCCGCAAGCTGCGGACTATGTCGAAACGACTCAAAGACATGGCCCGAAATGCTAGGCAAGGTAAGGAGAACCGTTTCCATTTTATTCGTGATGCATATAGGGTCCTGGCAAGCCAAGAAGCCCCATAGAACGTCAGGCACAGAGGTGAGGTTGGTGGTGTCGGTTTCGTGGAACCTAAGAGGGTGGTGCAACCCGGGGAAGCAATGCGCATGCATGGCGACCCTGCGAAAGCTCAACCCGGACATAGTCCTTCTGCAGGAGATAAAATGCGGGGAGTCAGATGGATTCTGGTTCTCCCTGAAAAAGATGGGCTATACCCCCTTTGTGAATAGCCCCCTGAGAGGGAAAGGGGGCTTGGCCATTTTGATAAAGGCTACAGCCAAGGCGAGAGAACTCTTCAGAAACAAGAAGGGGTGCTTCATTGCAGTCGCTATAGACATTGAGGCTTTTGAGTTCAACACAGTAAGCGTCTATGCCCCTAATGCAGTGAAACTCAGAGCTGAGTGTTGGGGGCTGCTCAACTCTCACATCGCTGGGAGTAGGTGGATACTCGGAGGAGACTGGAACTTTACAGAGAAAGCAGAAGACCGATCACATGCGCTATGCTAGACCTCGGGTGCACTCAACTATGCTTGAACAAAGGCTTAACCGATTTGGCAGAGCTCGACCCCGTTGGGTACAAAGGATTCTCTTGGTCCAACAAACGAAGGGGAGAAGAATATCATGCCGCCAGACTAGACAGGTTCTACCTCTCAGATGAGGGGTGGTGGTGTTGCGCCCCGATGAGCGACGAGATCGCACAACACTCTTGCATTTCAAACCACAGCCCGGTGTGGTGGTTTAGTTTCCCAGTGTAGATCACATACCCGTTCGAGTCTCCCTTTGCTCTCGACAACAGATTTCTCCGATGCAGGGACTTTTGCAATATGGTCAGGGAGTCCTGGGCCGTAGGTAGAGAGAGGAATGAGGATCTTTACCTACGCTGGGACAAATCAATCAGATCAGTGGTAAAGGGAGTCAGGAGCTAGATGCAACAAAAACGAAGAAGGGAAGGGAAATTGGAGGACCTCCTCAGGACCCGCCTAGCCTTGAGAAATGTTGTGGATTTGGCACCAAAGGATGCATTATGCACAACCTTTTTAGCAGAAATAGAGAGCTATATTCAAAAAAGGGAAATGGATGAGGCGGAGCACGCTAGAGCCAAAAGCAGACAGACATGGCTGGAGCTTGGAGATTGCCCATCCAAATTCTTCTTTCAAATGGTGAAAAGAAAGGCTGAAAGGAATAAAATTGACAGAATCTTTAACAGTGAAGGAGAACTTGTAACCAAATTCTGGCATATAATTGACATCTTCAAAACCCACCTGGGAGATATAGTGGGCAGGAAAGCAGACCAAAATCAGCAATGGGAAGATGCTATGGCCTTTGCCGTGATAGGAGTGGAGCCCATAGTCTCTAAGGGATAGAGATCCCTCCTAGCAAGACCCTTCGACATGCAGGAAGCTCATGAGACCCTTCAAGGAATGAAGAAGGACCGAGCCCCGAGCCCGAACAGGTTGACCACAAAATTCTACCTTTGCTTCTAGGACATCCTAGGTGGGGATCTGGTAGAGGTGCTCAATGCAGCAATGGACAGAGGATCCCTCTCAGCTGACGTGAATGCAAGCCTAATGAAATTGTTCCCGAAGCGGCAAAGTAGAAGCCATGTCGGTGATTGGGCGACCAATCACCATGCTCAATACTTCTTACAAGCTGCTAGCTAAGATGATGGCACAGAGAATAAGCTTCCTATGCACACAGCTGGTGGACGTGGAACAATTTGGCTTTGTTAAATCCCAAGAGATATTCAATAACATTCTCAACGTCTCTATGGCAATTGACTTCGCTGAGACAAAGGGCACGAATCTAATGATCTTCGGCTTAGATCTTAACAAAGCTTACGACTGAGATGGGATTTCATTGAGAGGGTCTTCGCCAAGCTAGGGTTTGGGAAGAGATTTGGATTTATGCTGTCAACCCTATTCAGTAATGCTGCAGCAATCCTATGCCTAAACGGAGGTATTGTGGGAAGATTCGATCTCAATAGATCGGTCCGCCAAGGGTGCCTGATTGCTCCCTTTCTCTTTGCTGTATGCACAGTGCCGTTAATGCTGATGCTTGAGACCTCACAAGAGGTGGGGAAATTCAAAGAGGTGACGATGCCTTCCGCGGAGAGTCTCTGTGTCCAATTGTTTGCAGATGATGTCGTCCCTGGCGGATGAGCAGAGTGTGCAGGAGCTGATGCTGGTAATGCAGATTTTCTGTCAAGCCTCCGGGTCAGAGTGCAGCTATACCAAAAGCTTTGGTATCAGAACGCCGGCCCCAAGCTGGGCCCATGACCTTGCAGTAACATGGTTTCATCGTGGGGAGGTCGTTAGATACCTAGGAGCCCCAATCAAGGTCGGGGTCTCGATGAAACAACGTTTCTAATGGTTCTTGGACAATATTAAATCCAAACTTAAAGCTTGGAGCGCTGGCACAATTTTGGGTGGAATGCGTGTTTCCTAATTCTGAAGCATGCCCTTTCAGCAACAACGGCCACAATACTTAGCCTCCCTCTCGACCTTCTACAATAGCCACTGGGCTCAAATAGAGAAACTATTTCGTGCATTCTTGTGGTCGGAAGAGGAGGGTAAGAGACACATGCACTCAGGGAAATTGTCAAAATCTCAGGGAGGATGGCCAAGTGGTTTATAGAGAATGGGTGTGCAGCTAGAGCAGGGTCATGGAGTGCATTGAACTGGTATAAGAGACTCTTCTCTGACTTTCGTCTTAAAATCAAAGGCTCGGACCTGGTCACGTCCCTTTGCAAGGCGTGGAAAATCTGCATCCAACAGATCTTGTGGAGAGGTAGACCAGGACTGAGGGTGGATGGAAGCCTCTATGAGTCCATATGGTGGGGGAAAGCCCTAGCAACAAAACGAGAGAGACACCGTTTGCTAGGCTAAATATAATAATGGCGAGAAATACATTTAGAAAGGGACTACAGACTTGGAGCCAAATCTAGAATGACAGAAAAGGGGATTGGATGACAATGGAGGCCATAAGGGACAGATTTGGGTTGAACCCCCAGGAAGAAACCTAGTTAGTGTGATCCTGGAGCAATTGCCAAACTCATGGTCCACTAACAATATTGCGGCGAAATCAGGACTAGACTCTCAGTGGCATTTGAGAAGGACGATGCTGACAAAGCTCTCGGGGAGGAAAATTTACAATGGCCTGATTGAGGGAGGCACCCGCACGATAGCCCTGAATAAATCCTGGGGCTTACATAGATCGATAGCCTGGTGGAGAGCTCGTCTGACAGACATATGGAAAGGGTGCAGGGTATGGAAGCTAAGCTTCCTGATGTGGAAAACTTTAAACCAGTGGATCCCAGTCCCGTCCCGATTAGCGAAATACATGGATATGAGTCACCTCTGCCCGCTATGCGGAAGCGGTGCAGAACGGTACTCCACCTATTTTGATGCCCTATGGTGAAAGCAGCATGGTAGATAGTGGCAGCGGGAATCAGGAGATGCGGGCTTATGCACAACTTCAAGCTGGGCACCAACTAGAAAGCAGCCCTGGTGGGGGATAACTATGGGTTTGCCTCCATGCTAAAGGCGTGCTAGCCATATGTATGCGGTGCGGCCTTATTCTCAATCTAGAATGTACAAACTACTTCGCTTTTGATCGCTGTGCAACAGGGACCAAAGACACCATGGTCATCAACCTAACCAGAAGAAACCTTTCTGAGATAAGCTTCATAGCCCAGAAGCATGACCCCCTAGTGGGGGAGTGGCTGATGAAGATCGCCAAATCGGCGTAGAGTACTCCTAGGTGCTGGTGACAGCGTAGGCCATGGGCGGGAAAAGCCCTTTAAGATGGCCCATTTTTGTACACTTCTGTTAACTAGCAATAAAATTGGCTTTTTTTTTTTTTAAATAAAGTGATTGGTCTGATTTCCATATTAGTCTCCCCATTGGGAGACGTACCAATCTCTCCATCTCCACTTTATGCTTGCATCGTTGCATGAAGTAGTTTTATCTTCCTTGTGTGCAGTTTTTGCGTGTTGTTCTCGCATGCAATTTGCATGGGGCTCTTTGTTGCATGGAGTGCTCCATCTTCCTCGCGTGCGGACCCTTGTGCTCCCATATCACATTGTTCAAGCTCCGTGGCATGCAGTTTCCTCTACTCCCTTGTCGCGTGGACCTTTTCATTGCATCTATTGGTCACGTCTCTTGTGTCATGATTCCTGTGGTGAATTGCATCAATGGGATGATTTTGCTACAGTTTCGGAGGTTTCCTTCCTTGACACAAAAGAAACTGTCTTTAGGCAGGCAACAAAGTGGAACCAAACTCCCTTTTTGCCCTCTCGTTGAGCCACGTGGCACACTATAAAAAGCAATCCCAAACCCACATGAGCGAATCCTATATTTGATGTTGCTAGATACTGCCTCCCCGGGTCTAGTTTCTCTCCCTCCTTTCTTGTTAGGCAGTGGCTTGGAACGAGATTCTACCTGCCCATCTTGATACCGTTCATCACTGCTACCTGCTCGGTTCTAATTCCTACATCACAGTGTACAGGGTGGTTGAAGGATTTCAAGCAGTGGAGCTCCTCACGCCACTTCTCCACTGACTGGTAGATCTTTCAAATTTTCTATCTTCGGTTGGAGGTAGTTCAAGCGCTTTGAGTGCCAAAGTACAAACCCACCATGATCGGTATAGCCGTGCCTATATAAGCAAACCAAGATTTCTCAGCTTTATTTTTTCTTCGATCTTCTAGATACTATCCATTGTCCTGGTTACTGTAGTGATGGCTTTCTATGGAGATCTTCCCACCACTGACTCTATGGAAACCGATAGCAAGGACTTTGAGAGGGGTATTCATGTTTTTGGGCTTCCTCTTCTGGCTTCATATCTTCCTTCCTTCCTTCATATTGTGTCATGCCTTCCTTGTACAGAACTGGAGAAGCTCTATGATCTGACACACGTATCACCCGCTCATGCAGACACTAGAGATGTAATTGGTACAAGTTTTCTATGCATGTAACCAAGTTGTGTGGATTGTCCTCATCTCAGAAACTATTATTTGTGGCATGCCAGCTGATGCGATTTTCGTGAAAATAAAAGAGAAAGTGGATAGCTCTAATTGCATGATTTAAGAGTTTGCACAACCCAACCCCCATCCAAGCATGTCGAACATGCAAGCAAGCATAGTAGATCACATCCCTCGCTCCGGTAAACTATCATGCGTGTAGTTTTTGATTCTGTAGGTGTGTCTCTCCTGTGCCTTGAGTCCTTGCTATGATTGAAAGAGTTGCTAATTGTTTGCAGAGGAGGCCATTGATGTGGTTAAAAGAGCTCAAGCCATGGAGGTTTGGCTTGGTAAGCAAGTGATGGGGGAGGAGGCCGAAACCTTTTATGCGACTCCAACTATGGAAGGTGTGGATGCATATTGGTGGCCATATTCTTTTGAGCACGTGTTGCTACTACATCTGCAAATGTGGCGGGATGTTCACGCGACATGAGAGAAGAAACCGCCCTAAAACATTCGTTAATTAAGAAGCTCACGAAGAAGTCATTGAAGAGAGCATTTTAAGATGCAACCAAATTCACATATGAAGAAGGAATGTACTATGCCCTACTTTCTCCTATTTTGTTGCCGCCCTCAAATTCTTGCTCCGTCATTTGCTTACCCCTCAAAAATCCTGGCAAAACAAATGTTCATTCCGACGTCCTCTGCAGGGTATTTCTTTAAGAATCCCCGTTTGTATGCGTATTGCGCCACATACCAATGATGTTGGTATACTTTGTCGATTTAATTACAGAGAGCATTAGCAAATCTCTTTTTGGAACCAAGTGGTCATCGCTATACTATTTTGGGACTCCATTGCAATTGTAGGCTGCATTGCATTGACGCCTTATATAGGCGAGTGACAATAGAAGAGAAATGATGTTGAACAGTTGATAGCTGCTTCGCCCCTGTGTTCGCTTAATTTACACCTCTTTCCTTATTTTTTTTTACTAAGTTGGCAGCGACATTCTGGTTTCACGCCCTCTCGTGACATCTGTTTGAATAGTGACCTCGAGGGTCCTTCTACTGCCACACTCTCCCATGCATGTCTTCATAGAATTTAGTTTCTAGTAACTTAAATTTTGTGATTCGTAACGCACTATAACCCTAATGACTCATAACTATTCTGCATTCGTTTATTTCACGGATTGAAAGAGAGAACTTTGTATTACACGTTTTGTTGTTCGACATGACAAACCATAAAAAGTGTTTTTTTGGAAGTGCCTTGGGAAACTCTTCGTACTTTAATTCATTGTGTGTCTTGTGGTTAGTAGCACAAAATGTTAATTCATACAAACATGGTCCTCTGCTTTTTTTTTTCTAGTGCATTAGTACAGTCTTATTATTTCCTTCATTGCTCAAATTTTTAGCCACAAAGCGATCATGTATCAAAATAGATTCGAAAGATAATGCAACCTCAAATGCATCCTTGAGAAATAAGCATAGTGATGCACCACCTCTCCATAGTGGTCATTATAGTGCGGGACCTATTGTTCCATTAGGCAAGAACTTTAATGGTGGAGGAAACTCACTCCCCACGCTTTGCATAGATGTTGTCTTTGAATTCATATGCCATCGTTTTGCATTTCAGTGCAAGTTATTAGCAAAGTATGGTACATTTCGGGCCCGCAATCCCAACCATCCTGTGTGTATTCGTGCGGATTTAATCAACGGATGCAACTACAACACTATAACCTTAGTTGCACCACACGCCTTTGTGGAGCAATATAAGGACAAAGGTTGACTCATTCTACCGTATTGAGGAAGCCACTGTTCTCCAAAGGCAACTAGTGAGGGTGGAATAGCAAGCTATTCTCTACATGTGAATGCTACCACCACTACAATGATACGGGGGGAACCATTTGAGGGTACTATCTCATTCTTGCTAGAAACGACAATTGCATTGTACTTTTGTTGGGCTTCATCGACCATCAAGTTAGGTCTAGGCAACATATCTACTGTGGCTTCTTTCATAGTAATGAAAGTCGACTCAAAAGGTGGATTGAATGATCATGTAATAATCGTCGATGGACCTTGCAACAAGGATCGAGCCATAGTAAGTTTTAACTACTGTGCTTTTCTCATACCAGCGAAATGACTATATCCACTAACACTCATATGATGAACAATTAACATTTATCAACGATTGCAAGAATGTGCAAGCGCAATTGATCCAATAGTTTAATGATAATGGCATAATGATGCATACTCTTAGGAATGTCTCATACATGTGTGCGCGAGACTCGTGCGTCTTTGACTTCACAATTCTAGGAGATCTTTCAGAGGACACGTAGGGGGCAAAATTCAAGAAAGTCTTTATTAACTAGGTCCCCGCAACTTGGGATACGGACGAAAGGTAAGCATTTGTACAACAAATTTAATGCTTGGCTCGTAAAGAGTTCACACTCTAACCCAACTTCTAATTGTTTCAGGTTCAAGGCATTCTTGGATTGAATGGTCAACTATTGGATTATATGTGTTTTGTGTTGAGAGACCATGCTCAACATCATGTGATTATGTGTACATAGCACTAACACATATAGAGTGCTATAAAGGAAAGGGTTAGATGCCATAACCCTAACCTTCAACATAGCCTGCTGGTTGTTGCATGTAGACTTCCTTGTCTAGGTAACCATTGAGAAATGCATTCTTGAAATCGAGCTGGTACATATTTCATCTGCTGAGTGTCGCTAGTGATATCAAGAACCATATGGAATCCATCTTTGCTACTAGAGCATTAGTCTCATCATAATCTTGACCATATTGCGATGCAAATGCTTTTGCAACTAGTCTACCTTTGTATCTTTGAATGCTTCCATCTAGATTGTACTTCACTTTGTATCCCTATTTGTTTGATATGGCCTTTCCTGGTGGAAGGTCGCATAATTTCCAAGTATTATTCTTATACATTTCTTCATTCATAGCAGTTTACCATTTTGGCTTGTCAACTGCATCTTCGAAGTACACTGGCTCTTCTATAGCCATGATGGTAGTCATAAGAGCATAGTTGGTGGTTTCAACTTGAATTGCTTTGCCTTTTGGAACATATGTCACTCTAGCCGGAGGTCTGCTTTCCCTAGTAGACCATCTGAGTTGCTGTAGTTCTTCTTGGGGTGCTTCTGGAAATTCTTTCTCTTCTTCATCAACCTTTTCTCTATAGATGGCTGAGTAATTGGTGCGTCTACCTCCTGTGTATTTGAGGTTTTCCATTCTGATTCCGCATCAAAGATTACATCTTTGGAGATAATGACCTTTTGGTTGATGGGATCATACAACTTGTATGATTTGTTGTCTTTACTATAGCTAACCATGATGCATTTACGTGACTTCGCATCCAATTTCCTCCAATGATCATCATGTATGTGGGCATATGCTATGCAACCAATATGCAAAGATGCCTAATGCATGGCTTGTGTTCAGTGAATGCTTCATAAGGTGTCGTATCTTGAATTGGTTTGGTCAGAAGCCAATTAAGCAAGTAGTTTGCAGTGACTATTGCTTCTACCCAATACTGATTTGGAAGATGCTTCTCACTAAGCATTGCTCTAGCACTATCTGCTAAAGTATCATTCTTCCTTTCAGCTCTTACATTCTGCTGAGGAGTATCTACACAAGTGAATTGTCGAATGCCATGACTTCTGCAAAAGTTCATAAATGTTGAAGACATGTATTCACCTTCTCTATCTAATCTCATGACTGATATCTTTTTGCCTGTCTAGTTTTCTACCATGGCTTTAAATTCTTGAAATCTGGAAAAGACCTCAGATTTCTTTTTCAAAAAGTAGATCCAACAATACCTGCTATAGTCCTCGATGAAAGTCAAGTAGTAAAGTGAACCATTGATGCTTTGGGTCTGGGCATAACCCATTTATCCATGTGAATCAAATCAAGAATACCTCTTGCTCGAGATGTGCTTTTGCTAAAGTTGGTTCGCTTTTGTTTGTCGAAGCAGCATGCTTCGCAAACTTTTCCAAGAAATTGACATATGCAATATTCTGATTCTTGAGATCTATCAAGCTCTTGAAATCAACATGACCATATCTCTTGTGCCATTTTGCGGATAGTGGCATCTGTTGCAGTTGAGCTAACATGGCATGCAAATCTGGTATTGTAGCTAGCATTCTGAACAGACATCCTTCCTTGACTCCTTTTCCCACAGCTGAAATCCTCTGTATTTGTCTCTGATATTTCATTCATCTCCATCAAAGATGACTCGGTAGTTTTATTCAGTCATTTGACCTACTGACAAGAGGTTCTTATAGAGCTTTGGAACACAAAGTACATCTTTCACCAATCCTTCGTACCAGTGAAACTATTCATAGGGACAATGCCGGTCCCTTGAACTGAATTCGGTGTATTATCTGCCATGTAGATGACATTCTTCTAACCTTCTAATGGTTTCATCTCTATGAACCATTCTTCATGCTTTGTCATATGAGATGATGCACCGTTGTCAATGTACCAAGGATCTTGATCTACTTGGTTGACTTGATAGTAGCTGAAATCCTCTTTTGAAATGCAATCATGTTTTCTAGATACACTATATCGGTCTACTGCATTTCCTCGTTTGCAAGGAACATATTCCCATGTTCATTTGCATAATGACTATGACTAGAATGTCCACCACGATGATTTTCTCTTCCGTGGGAATTCCCTCGCGATTGTTGCTGGATTGACCACTTTGGTTGTACTTCTTCTTGCAGCAATGTCTTTCATAGTGTCTGAACTTATGACAATAGTTATGCAATGGCGCCCATGTTTTGAGGCATCTTAGGTTCCATTTTTAGTAGCGGTCATTGCTGTGGGACCATGATTTCTTGAGCATACCTTGTGCAAATCACTCCAGTTGCAGTTTGAGCCGTGTGCGCTCATTTGTGGTGTGCATTGGATTGCAGTGGATGATTTATAGGCCATTTGGATGCATTGCTATCCTTATTGGATGCGTTGATAGGCCCAAATTGCCTTGTGGGATGCTATTTTTTATGGACGCTTTGCACATGGATGCTATTTTATGCTAAGGGACATCTTTGAAACATTGCAGGTGATGCATTGATAGTGTTATGCTCTCTTGGATGAGATATTATTAGTAATGCATATGCCCACAGATGGTGTTTATGCTTGCGCCATTTGGCACTTATTGGCATTTTGGATTGCCATTGCAGTTGGCTTTTTCTTTTGGGCCAGACTTGCTCATATGAATGTATAGTACATGCACTTGAGTCAGCTGCATCTTTTGATGCTTTGAGCTTTGAGTTTTGGTGATATTTCACTCTATTGTGGCATACACATTTGGGTGCACCTAGTATTTGGTGTGATTTCTCTTTTGCAGGTACTAGCATTTGGGATTTTGCTTTATTTGCATCATGGCATCTTCTTCCATGTCTGAAAAGGAGTTTTTCAACATTAAAAAGTTTGATGGGACAAACTTTTCTTTGTGGAAAGAATAGATAAGGAATGTGCTTATTCAAAAGAAGCAAATTAAACCCTTGGTAGGGATTGAAGCTAAGCCTGCAAATATGTCAGAGGATGATTGGAATGAGTTAGATGCATTAGCAAAGTCTACTATTAGACTTCATCTTGCAGAGTCGGTTTATTTCACAGTAGTAAATGAGCAGAATACAGAAGATTTGTGGAAGAAATTGTGTGCCACTTATGAGAAGGAAATTGCCTCTAATAAAGTTTACCTCACGAAGAGGTTGTTTGAGCTGTAGATGAATGAAGGGGTCTCCATTGCTTCTCACTTGAATGAACTCAATATTATTTTCAGCCAGCTTTAGGCTCAGAAGATGAATTTTGATGCTGAGACTAAGGCAATATTTCTCTTATGTTCATTACCATCCTCATGGGATACCTTTGTACAGCTGTCAGTAACTCTGCACCTGGTGGAGTACTGAAGTTTGATGATGTTATGGATAGTTTGTTGGCCAAGGAGACTAGACGGAAGTCTATGGATGGCAACAAGCAGGCAGATCACAGTTAAGGGGGAAGTCCCAAGAAAGAGGGAAGTCTCGTAGCAAATCTAGGGCATTGGACATTGAGTGTTATCAATATGGCAAGAAGGGCCATATGAAAAAGTATTACTAGAAGCTGAAAAGAGAGCAAAAGGATAAGAAAAAGAATGCAAATTGGGGTGCAAATAAGAAGGAAGAGAGTCCAAGGGAGGACAAAGGAAAAGTGAAGATTGAGGAGATCAATGCAGTCACACATGATAGTGACAATGACATTCTCTTCATGTCTGTTTTATCTACAGAGTTGCTTACCACTTCAGATGATGCATATTCCCAGGATTGGATTTTGGATTCTAGTGCTTCATTCCATGTTACTCCCCATAGGGAATGGTTCTCCACTTATGACAGTGGAAAGATAGGTTGTGTGCATCTTGGAAATGGGTTTGCATTTGTTTTGAAACATGTGAGACATGTGCTTAAGTTGACCAAGAGTCTTATTTTAGTGGGTCAGCTAGATGATGCTGGTTTTCACACCACTTTTAGATTTCAGAGTTGAAAAATTCAGAAGGGCTCTATGCTTTTGGCCAGGGGTGCCAAGTGTGAGACTTTGTATCCCTTACATGTATCAGGGGTGTTTGATCATGTTGTTGCAATAACCGAGCAGCCAAGCACTTCTTTATGGCATTGCCGGTTGGGCCATATGAGCCAAAGTGGGATGAAACTCTTATGCTGTTTGGGTTATGTACCGCATTTAAGTTTCTCTGAGCACTGTCTCTATGGGAAGCAGACTAAATCAACCCATAAAAGAAGGGGAAAGAAAGAGTTTGAAAAGCTTGATTTGGTGCATTCAGACGTATGTGGTCCCATGCCTACACAGTCATTAGGCGGGGCTGAATACTATGTGACATTCATTGATGATGCAATTAGGAAAGTGTGGGCTTATGCTATAGCTCAAAAGAGTGATGTGTTCCAGGTATTTCAAAAATGTCTAACCTTGGTTGAGAATCAGTCAGGTAGAATGCTTCAATGCCTACAGACTAAGAATGGTGGAGAGTATCTCTCTCATGACTTTCAGCATTTTTGTGATACACATGGGATTAAGAGGAAGCTCACATCCCCTCGTACTTCAGAGCAAAATCAAGTTGCAAAAAAGATGAACCGTACCATTCAAGAAAGGTTGCAATGCATGCTTTCCGATGCAAGTCTTCCTAGTGGTTTTTGGGCTGAGGCAATGAAGACTGCAGTGCATGTGATCAATAGATTACCTAGTAAGAGTTTGGATGGTGGTATTCCTGAAGAGGCATGGAGTGGCAAGAAGCCCTCTTACTCTCATTTGCATATATTTGGGGGTGAGGCATATGCACATGTGCCAAAAGAGCTTCGAAAGAAGCTAGATCCTAAGTCTAGGAAATGCATCTTTCTGGGTTATGGTGGAAGTGGAGATGGGCTATCGTCTCTGGGATCCAGAAGTAAAGAAGATCATACGCAACCATGATGTAGTCTTTGATGAGAAGAAGATGCGTAAGGCACCCATGAGGGATGTGGAAATGAGGAGAATCACTTTCCAAGATGTGAATCCACCTGCATATGTTGATAGACAGCAAGCTATCCATGCACCAAATGTGCAAGAAATGGTACCACCAAGTACTCTCACAAGTATACAATCAAGGGTAGATGATGGATCATCTATTAGTGGAAATGATGAGCCAAATGTGGCTGATATGCAGGTGGGACAGTAAGCTGAAATGTCCTTGAGAAGATCATCTAAAGTGTCTAGACCGCTTAATAGGTTTGTTCCAGGGGTAGACTATGTGATGCTTACTGATTGCGAGGAGCCTTCTTGCTATAGAGAGGCTATGATGCACGAGGATCAACACAAGTGGGAGTATGCTATGCAATCAGAGATGAGTTTACTTATGAAGAATAAGACTTGGGACTTGGTTTCTTTGCCACATGGAAAGAAAGCATTGCCATGTAAATGGGTCTACAAGATGAAGGTCACAGGTGATGATGTGCCTAGGTACAAGGCCCATTTTGTTGCTAAAGGGTTCAAGCAAGAGAAGGGTGTGGACTTTGATGAGATATTCTCTCCGGTTGTGAAGATGACCGCACTTAGATGCATGCTTGGACTAGTGGCAGCAAAAGATATGGAGCTTATGCAGATGGATGTCAAGACAGCCTTCTTGCATGGGGATCTGCATAAGGAAATTTACATGGTGCAACCGGAAGGCTTTGAAGAAAAGGGCAAAGAGCATTTAGTTTGCAAGCTAAAGAAGAGTCTCCATGGTCTTAAGCAAGCGCCTAGAGAATGGTATCAGAAGTTTGATGCTTTCATTCAGTCCCAAGGTTTTAGAAGGAGTGAAATTGATCACTGCCTCTACACTAAAAGAGCTAAGGATAATAGCCTGATAATCCTGGCACTATATGTGGATGATATGCTATTGGCTAGCAAGAATACTTATGAGCTAGATGCATTAAAGGCCAAGTTGCATGAGGCCTTTGATATGAAGGATTTGGGACTTGCAGGTCATATTCTTGGTATGCGTATCACGCGTGATCGGAGTAGGAAACTCCTTTGGCTTCATCGAAGGAGTATGTTACAAAAGTATTGCAGCATTTCAATATGGAGGGAGGGAAGGCAGTGAGTACTCCATTGCCTCCATATGTGAAACTGAGTCATACAGATAGTCCCAAATCATATGAGGAGAGGGCCATGATGGCCAAGGTTCCTTATGCATCAGTGGTTGGGAGTCTTATGTATGCTATGATAGCTACTAGACCAGATATTGCATTTGCAATGGGAGTTGTTAGCTGGTATATGGCTAATCCAGGAAAGAGGCATTGGGAGGTAGTTAAGTGCATCATGAGGTACATGAAGGGTACCAAGGAGATGTGCATCTGCTTTGGTAGACGAGACATGCATGTACTTGGGTACACAGATTCAGACTATGCAGGGCATGTGGATGGGCATGTGGATAGTAGGAGATCCACTTTTGGTTATGTGTTCACCTTTGCAGGTGGTGCATTGTCGTGGATGTCTCGCGCACAAAAGTGCATTGCTTTGTCTACCACAGAGGTTGAGTATGTTGCAGCCACAGAGGGTTGCAAGGAGGCTATATGGTTTGATCGGCTAGTGGGAGATTTGGGGATTCATATAGGTGTACCGACATTGCATAGTGATTCCATGAGTGCTATTCAGCTAGCACGAAATCCGGTCTTTCATGCAAAGACCAAACACATTGAGGTCAGGTACCATTTCATTAGGGAGGTACTTGAGGACAAGCGCATAGAGCTTGTCAAGGTTCATACAGATGATAACCCTGTAGATATGCTGACGAAGAGTCTACCTAGTCAGTGGTTTGAGTATTGTCATGTATTGATGGGCATTGGATAGTATGCTCACTGGTTGTTCTCCCTTAAAGGCACATTGTCCTTTAAGTGCGAGGTTGTGGGGATTAAAGGTCACTGTGCCTTTACCTCGGTTATGTACAATACTCAAACACATATATAAATGAATGAAAAAGAAGATTAGGGTGTTCTGCACCCACTAAAAACTTATGTGGCTCTCTGTTTCTCTCTCTCACTCTTCTATTTTGCTTCCATTGAGAGCACTCTGATGAATTAACTGCAAAACATTGACTGTATCAACTGAAATCTGAACTGTAGATGAAGGTAGAACTGCAATATATAATCCGATCTGTTAGAAGGCTTGTGGCAAATGATGCCGGGAATAGCCAAGAGGCTTTACAAGGCTTGAAATGATGTGCACAAATGCCAGAAAATAGCCTAATTAAAGGCTTTACAATGGTGGCAATGTGAAGTACAAAAGTGCAATGTGCCAATACCATTGAAGACTACTCAGGTTTCAGGTAATGTGATGATGTGAAACCGCATGTGAGCATAGAGACTGACTCTAAGTAAGAACTAGTTGGGAATTTTGGGCATGGCTTAGATTAGCAACTTGGAGAAATTCAAATCATCTCCATAATGGCCATCTAGTCTACTCTGATCTAGATCTAGACTAACCGTCGATCGAAGCAAATAATTTCTTCTTCTTTGGTTATTTTTATGTGTTGGGTCAGATGCGTTGATGTAGAGGCTGATGTGCATGTAGGAAGTGGATTTGTCGGTGAGGATCAAAAGTGAGTGATACCTATGCCAAAATGTGCGCGTGATGTGACAAGCACGCAGAGCATAAAAAATTGAGCGATTTTTCTTTTTGGAGTGCCCTCAAATTCTTTATGGATCAAGAGATACGACTTGATCTAGGTAGAGGGGCAAAAAAGGGTGCAAATTGCTCAATGATGATGTGGCGCTCAGGGGTCACATGCAATGATTGTGCCTAGCAAGAGGTGTCAGTGGAGCTGTGTGCTGATGTGGCAGGTCGGTTCACATGCAGTGTGAACAATGTGCTTGCAAAGGGGTCAAAGTGCCTAAGAGAAGACAGTGCCATGTGGTAGTGATGATGTGGCACCATTGACTAAATAAGGTGACATGGCAGTTGATTGGTCAACCATGATGATGTGATAGATGATGTGGACTTATGGACGTAAAGGTGACATGTATAAAAGGCCAAATGGTTGACTTTGGTCCTCATTGTTGTATGCACAAGTTTGGAATACAAGCTCCCTCTTCTCTTCCAAGAGTGTCTTTGGGTGTTCTTTTGTTTCCCTTGTAGTGCCTTTGTGTTTGCCACTCCATCCCCCTTCACTCTCCTCTTTCCTTCTCCTTCTCCCTCCCTTATCCCCTCTCTTCTCCCTTCTCCCCCTTCCCTCTTTGTCTCGTGGAAACACATTGCAACAATCCGAGAGCTGCTTGAGTGACACATGCAAACAGCTCGTGCTTTGCATTTCTCTCACAAGGAGTAGCTTGGAGTGGAGACTCCATCGACATTCCTTTAAGATTCCCACAACACGTGAGTCACCGTAGAGACTACACAAGAGAGGATAGACTTTTTCCTAATAACGAATGCTCGTGTGAATTATTTTAATATTCAAACACAGAGGTAAACACTTCCCACTACCATTCATATATTATGATGTCATTCTATACTTAAGATATGATAACAAATGTGCAGTAAGTACTAAGTCGTCAATTTTTTTGAAAATATCATACAAATTAGAGGGATCAAACTACGGTGTGGAATAGTACAGGATAGATGAATTTAAAGCGGATCCAAAGGCAAATCAAAGTGGAAAAAGAGAGACAAAACAACAGACACCACCTTCATAGGCATATTTAGCCAACTGCCTAAAAGGCTTTCTTCAATGGTGGCTTTGCACTCTTTGCTATTCCAAATTGTTTTAGGAGACTACATTGTTTCAAATATCGTGAATTGCTACTGCCGAAATTATTAGAGACACTACAAGGAATGAGGACAACCGACCTTGCCAGTGGAAATGAGAAATATGTCACACTCACACACAGAAGATCCACATTCACAGTGGATATACAAAGTATAAAGAAATCAGATGTTAATCTACATACTAAATAGAAGACATATCGTGGTCAGTTCTATTTTGGGGCAAAATATCACTATCCTTCTTCATGATTTCTTTACCACAGGCCAAAGCAGCCGAACAATTTTTGGGCAAAAGACATGGCGGACACTCTGATGGTGGATGGATCAGTTAGCAGAGACGTAAAACAATCAACGACAAACGTATGACACAGTCTTTTGCCTGATTCATATTTCGTGATACCCATCTTGTGGGGCCAGGGGAAGGCTACAAAACGGAGAGCGAGAGAGATAACGTTTGCCACTGGGAGAGAGAGAGAGAGAGAGAGAGAGAGAGAGACCTAGATGTGGTGGGTGCAAAGTCACCCTTATCTTCTATGTCTTTCATATATATATATGATATGTGTGTAGTTTAGTACATAAGCGGGATTAGTCAAGCATAGGGGCCTTTAACCCCACAACCTCCTACTTAAAGGCCAATGTGCCTTTAAGAGAGAACAATTACTAGACATACTATCCAATTCCCATCATTGAAAATACACGACAATACTAAACTGCTGACTAGGTAGACTCTTCATTAGCATATTTGCAGCGCTATCATATGAACCTTAACAAGCTCTATGCACATGTCCTCAAGTATCTCCCTGATGAAATGATACATGACCTCAATGTGTTTGGTCTTTACATGAAAGACCGGATTCCATGCTAGTTGAATAGTACTCATAGAATCACTATGAAATGTTGATACACCTGTACGAATATTACTCATAGAATCACTATGCAATGTCAGTACAGCTGTACCACTCCCCAAGAGCAATGGAGACCCCTTCCTTCATTTGCAGCTCAAACAACCTCTTCATGAGGTAAACTTTATTAGGAGCAGTTTCTTTCTCATAAATTGCGCATAATTTCTTTCACAAATCTTCCATTCATGAGGTAAACTTTATTAGAGCAGTTTCCTTCTCATAAATTGCGCATAATTTCTTTCACAAATCTTCCATAGTCTTCTCATTTACTACTGTGAAATAATCTGAATTTGCAAGATAAAGTCTAACAATAGACTTTACTAATGCATCCAACTCATCCCAATCATCCGCAAACATAGTTGCAGGCTTAGCTGCAATCCCTTTTAAGGGTTTAATCTGCTTCTTTTGAATAAGCACATCCCTTGTCTATTCTTTCCACAAAGAAAAGTTTGTCCCATCAAACTTTTTAATGCCGCAAAACTCCGTTTCAAACATTGAAGAGTACCATGATGCAAATAAAGCAAAATCTCAAATGCTAGCGCCTGTAAGAAAGAATTACACCAAATACCAAATACACCCGAATGTGTATATCATAATAGAGTGCAATCACCAAAACTCAAAGCTCAAACCATCAGAATGCAACTGACTCATATACATATACTATGCATCCATATGAGCAAATCTGACCGAAAAGAAAATGACAACTGCAATAGCAATCCAAATGCCCAAATGCCAATAATTGCATAAACATCATTCATGGATATATGCATCAACAATATCTCATCCAAGAGAGCATAGCACTATTAGTGTATCAACTTGTGTCAAAGCTGTCCCTTAACATAAACTAGCATTCGTGTACAAAGTGTCCATCAATAGCATTTCACAAGGCAATTTGGGCCTATCAGTGTATCTAATAAGGACCGCAATGCATTCAAATGGCCTATAAAGCATCCATTGTGACCCAATTCAAACCACAAATGAGCACACACGGCTCAAATTGCAACCAAAGCGATCTGCATAAGGTATGCCCTAAATCACGACCTCAAGACAATGGCCAATATTGCATAGCAAAAACTGAGATGCCTCAAAACATGGGCATTAATGGATATCCAAAATTAGTAGCGCAAACTATACATTTCTCTCTTCAACACCGCAACTCCAAAATCCCATCGGGCGATGGAGAAATAGCCACTCAACCATGCATTCGACTTTGAAAAATGAAACTTAGAAAAATTGACTTACGAGGGTCACCGTAATATACCACGTGGCATCCATCTGAAAGGTCTTGGAACTTTGGCAAAATTTTATGTAGTAGAGAAAAGAGATTCACCACGCCTTCTTCACGAAATCAGAAGGAATTTGCTAGTAAAGAATTCGAACCATCCCGAATCCAATGGAACAGAGACGAAAATGGCCATCGCCACAGAGATTCAGAACTCTGTCACTTCACCTCGGAATAGCGAGCAGCTTTGCAAGTAGAGGTTTGAGACCATCTCGGATGCAATGGGACTGACGGCATTGCAAATGGTGGTCTCAACCTCCGAATCCAATACTCCAAGAACAAGGCGTAGGTGTTTCTCTTCTCCGACACCTCTTTTTGCAAAAGCTATATCTTTTGATAGAGGGCTTGGATCGAGACAAAGTAAAAAGCAAAAATGTAGCTCTTAGAACTGTGTAGCCTTCCATGCTATGGCTAAATGAAGCATTGGCTTCTTCCTCTCTCTCTCTCTCTATGTGTTTCCCCCCTCCATGGCTAGATGCTGTGACTAGCATGTCTGGTCCACCTGCACGTTGTGCCAGAGGTTGTCCTACAGAATTTGGTTCAGGCGCTCAGCCTGTCCATCGGTCTCCGAATGGTAGATGTTGCTAAATGTTAGCTGAGTGCATACCATGGAGAAAACAGTCCGCCAAAAGGGTACCACAAACCCTCCATCCAGATCAAAAACTCGCGAGGTAAGCCATGATAAAGCCATGATATTTGATAACATTTAAAAAAAAAACAGACGGGCTATGAAATGGGCATTGATCGACTACTATTCCGAGTAAGCAGGTGTTGGTAGCCAGGACATGCACTCTTCGTTGCTTAAACGGATCAATCCATCCTAAACCTCCGTGCACTTGACGCGCCGCTGGAATTGAGAAGGGCTTGTGCTAGTTCATCCTCAATATATACCCTATAGGAAGGTTGCATTTTGCAAAAGCCGATTGGTTGAAAGGAGGGGGCAATGGCTCAACACTGCCTCCTTGCTTAGTCACGAAGGAAGAAGTCGTGACATAATTTGTAAAAATGCCAAAGTGGCCACCCGTGAGTTAGTGCTTTCAAGTGTGCACACTATGCAGTACCAAAGCTGTCATCTCCGTCTCATGAAAACATACCATTTATTGCAAAATTGCGCTTTGATAAAACTTATTCTCATGAAAGATCTCAAGTCCTTTTAGGAGGGAGGTCTTCTACCACATCCCCATCGGCTCTGATCTAGTACCCAAACGTGAACCCATGCATAAGCTGATCTAACGATTCCCTCATGTTATGCAAGGAGTGCCAATTTTTAACATTAAACTTAACCGTTTTCCTTCACAAACAAGACCGGGGCATTGTATAGGGACTTGGGAGGGCTGAATCAACCCTTCATCAAGTAACTCCACGAGATGCCTTTTCAACTTTGGATTTTCTTCCCGTGTCAAGCCTATAGGTGCCTTCTGCCGTCGGGTACACCTCAATGCAATGATCAATGCCAGGCAACTCTTGTGACTCAATAATCACTAACAAGCTTTCCACCTCAGCTGGCTGTGTGGACTACCTCACAGCTCTCTTTCATCATCACTAGGCATACTGCTTGTGCCTTTGCGGGGTACTGTCTTGAGCTAACCTTCTGACAACGGCTGAGGTATAGAGGTTATAGGGATCTGCTTGGATGCTATCTTTCCTCGTGGAAAAAAACAAGCCAATGCATTATTTGCACGCAACCAATCTGCCCAAGTTTGACGTTGAAGTCATCAACCCAACCATACCATCTATCGAGGGAGCCACAAACCCTTGAGCTGTCTTGCAAGGACACTATGCCGGAGACCATGTGGGACTCCAGAGGGCGACTAGTGAATCGCTCGACAGCCCTTGCCAACAAGGCTCATCACATCCCTCCCTTCTTTCTCTTTAGTGCTTTCCTTTGACACATACTCATACGTAGGCATTAAACTTATCTCAACAATAGAATATTTGTATTATTTCAGCAAAGGGCGGTGCAGCCGATACGTATGCCACCTTGTTCACTATGCTGCCAACTTCCTAAACATCAAGGGAGAGTTTTAGCATTCACTTTGAAAATGTGTTACCCCTCTAATGGTTTCGAATGATCCTAATTAGTTGGACACATAGAGATGTACACAAGAAAGAGGTATATTATAGGGGACTTTGAATACAGCTTATACAGTACCCACTAACCTTTTCTAAATAGATGGACAAAATTCACCCAAGCTAGATTTAAGTCATCATATAGCAAGGCAGATCTAAAATCTGACAATATAATTCAGTTTTGGTGTACATGATAATGTACATATACAAGAGGCAGATTGCCAAGTAGAGAAGAATGAAGTATACTAAAGACGGTGAAGTCTTGTGGCACATGTTTGCGCCCAATGAGAATTCATTCATTCATCATACGTCTTGTAGGTTTTGCTCAATCAGTCGACAAACTACCTTCTGGTATTTTCTTGCCAAATACCCTTTTAACGAGAGTTGATTGATGAAACATGTCTGACAAAGTACTCTCTGGAGTGTTTTCTTTTGAGCCCACCTTAAATCCTACATCTATTGTATGTGCAATGGCCAGTACATGTTTGCCTACTTCCATGTGTACATAATGCAATCTTCAGATGCTTTCAGAAGCAATGCTAAGAGCTTATTTTGCATAGGTCTCTAGCACACAACCTGATTGGTACGACAGATGAAGAAGGAACTCATTCTATCATGTAATTAATAAAATGCACAGCATCAACAACTACTTCATGGGCCAATCAAAACAAAACATTCGCACTAAGCATCACATCTTGATTAACAATCACCAAGCCGATAGAATCACATCAAGACAGCATTAAAAGGCTGCATTGTGACATAATATTAACAAAGAGGTTTGGTACGTATTGGAGCAACTTTGGCACGCCTAATTCTCTCTTCAAATTCAGGAAGATGAGGCGATATCCACATCCTTTCCCCTCTCGTCAAGGTACATCTTCAAGGCTTACAACTCACATGGCTTATTTTGGCAGTACTCTTAGTTCATGTCCCTCTTTATAGGCCCAGGACCTCATCTATATATTATCAAACAGCAAGACATCTTCAGTTTTTCCGTCTGTGACATTTATTTTAGCTTTGTTAATGCATAGACAAACTGCTATTACTTACTTTTCTGTGACAGAGAGGCCTAGAAGATATAGGTTTCCACCTTCTTTTGTCTTACATTCATCATTCACACGTTGCTGAATAGATCTTTAGATCTTGCCGTGAAAATAGCATATGATTCCAGGCCTGTAAATATAACCACCATTACTTTATGAAGCTAAAAAATGATTTGAAACTGTACAACCTTGGAGAAAACGAATTTCTTTGCAATATAATCCATCAATGAAGTAAGACAATGCATGTCTTCTCATCAAATGTTATCAGAATAAGCACATCCTTTTGTGGAACAATGTCCACACATTTCTGAACACCTTTAAAAAACAAGATTCCATCCACAATAGAAAGTGCAAAGGTTCCCCAGTAGGGACTACTAACCAGTAAAAGATGAATTCACCTATCAATGATATATAAAATACGATTCCGTTTGCAGGCCTATGTCCTGCATTCTTTATACAGTGGTGTCACTGTAGTTTCAAAAATAAATAAATGGTGGCATTGAAATCCTTTATGGCAACTAAAAATGGTTAGTGCCTGAGACAATGATATATCAGGCATCATCTCCAGTATGAGTATGTCGTTCATAGGAAGAAAAGGTCACAGTGGGTTCTAGAGCATGGCACCCCTCTATATGGCATTCTCTTCTCCTCTGTTGCAAACTGCATATGTACACCACATAGATTCCACGGGGGATGGATATGCATGGCCAATACATGTGTCAAGAAAGGAACAAAATGTGTGTGAATGGATCACCACTGAGAATGTCGATGTACAGAGCATTTGGAGATTAGAATCAGGTTCGTTACCCACTGCGCCAATATCCACTATTTCATAATAAAGGATCTGTTCATAAAGAACCCTTTGCTCCGATGTGAATTATGTGTCCAAAACAGACCATTGAAGTCCCCATGGTGATGGGTGAAACAATGAAATAGCAATACATCTTGATATAGATAGTTTAGTACCTATAAAAAGTATCAGAGCACCTTCACAAAAAATCTTGAAATGCTGAACCAAACTGGTCCGTACTTTTCAGGACCAGTAATAATGGCAATAGCAACAATTAGTTACGGAGCTAATCCTCTCTTCACAAGCTCTTCCAAACCCTTCCTGAGCCTTTCTGCTGCTAACCTGCAGGCAACCTCAGGTAAGCCACCAAAAGAAACCCGAATATGCCCTGGTCCACCACTAGCACTGCCAGGGATTACCATCACCCCATGCTTCTTAGCAAGCCATTGAACCACAGCAACATCGTCTTTTGCAAGGTTTGGCAACTTTGCCCAGAGATAAATTGCACCTTCACCACCTTTCACTGCCTCTTCTCCTAAAGGCGATAACGCATCCCTAACAATATTAATGTTTTTTGAGAGTCCTTGCACCCTCTCACGCACCCATTCTGGGCCTACTTCCAGACAGAATAGAGCCAGTTTTTGTCCAATAATGGACGGACAGATTGGAATGTTGTCTTGAATTTTGAGCAGCTGAGCAGCAAGACCGTCAACTCCTGATGGGTATGCAATCTGCAAAATGTTAAAACTTTAATGAATTTGTCACATTTAATCACTGGACACCAAAATTTAGATTCCAGAGGACGTTGTCTGCACCATCCCTTTATAGACCACCAAGATTAACCAGAGAGAAAGAGAGAGAGAGAGAGAGAGAGAGAGAGAGATGCATCTGTCACAGATTCAAGCAAGATAGTGGACTTAAAAACCCCCAATAATACTTCAAAATACAAAGATCATTACAGCGGAAAAGGGCAAAATCTAACAATAGATAATGAAAATTTCGAGATAGATAGTTACGCAGGGTGGAAAATTGCCTATGTGCAGAACTGAGTGGCAATACAAAAAAGTTATAAGGCAAATAGAAACTTTTGTTCTCAACTAACCCAGGTATATATAAATCTTAATTTGGTCAATGCAGGTTTCTATTGGCCAAGTCAAGACTGCCAATTCATGGGGCCGCAATGTCATCTCAGGAAAAACAGATTGATGCTTCCAACGTTTTCTAATTAGCAGATTTGCGTCCTCGTCACAAAGACCACACCTTACCAGTCATCTTAACAACCTGTTCATCAATTATTAACGGGATCTTGTCTACTTGTGCCATATTCAAAGTTCATAATGGCATCATCGTCACCGTCGCCCTCACTCGTTCCCCTTACCCTAAGCACAACAGCCAGACCATGACAGCAAAAGCAGCGCAGATGCGCAGTTCTGCAACCCCACTTCACTCAAAACCTTCGTTGTCCCCTCAAGCCATCCAACATATGTTTATAGGGTTACGATCTCAACTTTAGGTTGGTAAAGTTGCCATGTGGTGAGCCGGGAGGCTAACTTGTGGGTCGACGTAGCGACTTTGTACTGTACAGTCCGGCCTAGTAGTACCTTAGCTTCGCACCCAAGACCTAGTATGGCACCCGCAATCTCAGCAGCTCTTCCCGCACAGCATATTCTCGACTCTGGAACTCTGCCGAAATCCCAGCTGTCTATTGGTGATGCCTCTGATTTTCTAAGCACACTGTCTGATGACCATATTCTGAACCACATTGTCTGATGACCATATTCTGGACTTTCTGATGACCATATTGTTTTCATGGCTTTCTGAACTTTCCTGGTTATCTTAGAAAGCTCCCACGATGTTTACTTGATCACCATAGTATTCTCTATTTTTCTAGATCTTTATCTGCCTCACCATTAGATTAATTTGGAAGAAAAGACGGAAATTTTTCCAAAGCACATAACTACCAAGAAGACACACACCCACCAGTTGCAGGCATTTGCATTCTACCATGATTCTCAAAGTGAAGACTTGCTCTGATGCCATTGACAGGACTCCTTCTTTGAGCCACCTTCCAAGATCATCTTCACTGAAATCTGCACAACTTTTAGCACACCTCTTCTTTGAAAAAAAAAAAACTATTAGCACACCTCGGAGCATTGGAGGGCCGAGGTCACAAGATAGACACATGGTTTTATCCTACATCGATAGACCTCTGCGTCCCATACCACAGAAGCCCCATCCACTAGGAATGCTTTGATCTAGCTTGCTAGACACTGCCATGCCTCTAGCAAGATCCACTATCCAGGTATTGATCATGGTCCCCATACTAAGCCCATGTTGACAAGACCCTTTCTGAGTTTAAAAAGCAGGGAGGGAAAATACAAGAAGAATGGAGGAAAGAAAAGGCCAAGAAAGAGGATTGGGAACAAGAAAAAACAGAATGGATTAATGAGAAGGTAAAGCTCCAAGACAAGATGCATTCACTAGGTGTTGAATTACAGCAAATGAAGGATATGCAAATGCCTTCAGAGGGGAGTTGTAAAGCCATGGAAATACTCAGAACAGAGAATGCAGCTCTCAAAAAAGAGATGGCGGCCATGCAGGCCACGATGATTGGGAAACATGCTGAGATCACACAACAACTCAATAAAGGGAAAGAAGAAATGCTTGAATGGACAGCAGTGGTTAAAAAGGGATCAATTGCACCCAAGAAGGAGTTTATCTCTGAGACTCTAGAGGAAGAGAAAAGGAGATCCAGCAAGGTCTTGAATGTGCTTGTAAGGGGCTTGACGGTGGGAGATACCCCAATGGCAGATGCCCAAGTTTTGTTCACTAAAATGGGAGTTAATCTCACATGTGAGACAGCCTGGAGAGTAGGTAAAGCTGAAACACCAATGAGACCCTTAGTACTGAAATTCCGGAATGCCATGGATAGGTCCACCATTATGAGCATGAGAGCAGCATTGAAAGGGACCAGGATATATTTGGATGATGATCTAACCCTCCTACAGCAGGAGCACAGAAGGGAGGGAATGGTACGGGTAATGGCAGCAAGGGAGGCAGGAAAATGGGCTGTATATAGAGATGGCAAAGTCATTATCCGCGAGAGACCAGACAGGGAAGAGAAGGAAGATGGGGAGTTATGACGGTGTTGGACCAATGGGATGAATGCACATAATGAACTCAAGATGGCAGTATGGAACTGCAATGGCACACTCCAGAGTGACCCAGGAGGATTCTCGGAGACATACATTGGGAGAGACATGATCTTTTACACCGAGACACATGAGAGTCCAGAGAGAGGACTGCCCACTGTGGCAGGATATACATGGGAGTCAGCCCACCGGAAGGAAATGAGGGGAGATAGTGGAGTACGTGGCTCCGGAGGAGTGGCCATCCCCTTCAGATCACATTTGAGACCCCTCATTTCAGTGGTTCGAAGAGAGGAACACGCGCAACATATGTGGGTCCGTGTCTAGATACCTGATGCCCGACCAATCTACATGGCAGTGTGCTACTTTCCCCTAGATACATCACCTTATGCACACGCAGTCACTGCGAAGGGACACAGCCCATATGAGACGATACATGATGATCTCATTGAGTTCTCCAAACTAGGAGACAGCCTCCTTCTTGGTGACTTCAATGCACGCACAGGTGACAGGCAAGTGGGCTTACATCAGACTCTCTCATAGTACCAGAACTAGACACTGCAAAGCTTAGGACAGTGAGACACTCAGCAGATGCACCACACGTGACGGGATACCGCCGGCATCTACTTGACCTAGGGGCTATCCATGACCTAATCATATATAATGGCCTACAGAGATGGCCATTATCTGGTGGGTTCACTTGTTTCCCGCATGGTGGAGGTACTAGTACAGTGGATTACCTACTCGGTCCCTTATCCTTCACCTCACGGGTACACGACTTCGTTGTGCCTCCTCCCCCGCTAGGTGCTGACCACTCATACCTATCCTTCAATATCTCCACCACTACGCCAGTCACATGGAGAGCCCCCCCCACTCCTACTTGTGTATGGGTCCACTTTGACCAGACCCTTGATCCCGTTTACGTGAGCCATTTGGCACAGGAGCTCCTAGGCTTACTACTTAGGGACGAGGTACACCTCACCCATGCATCAGACACCCGTGTCACAGTCGTCACAGACGCAGCTATCAGATCTTTCCCTACGACTTGGCATGGGCGCATTTCAGTGGGAAAGATGCCTCGGAACTCTTGGTATGATGATGAGTGCAGAGAGATGAGAGCTCACCTCACACGTGAGCAAGCCCTTGGCCACTTGACACCACCTGAGGCATAGAGGATCTCACGACGGCTGACACGCCGCAAGCGGCGGGCTTTCCTCACCCATAGGATGGACGAGGTGATTAGTTCGTTCAGAGGAGGGGATCCTACTATCGGATGGGAGCTCCTATCGGAGAGGAAGCCGCCTATCCCCATCACAGACCCGGGTGTTTGGCAATGCTATCTCTATGATGTTCCGATGCAAGCACCACCTGATATGTCCGCTATGCCCAAACCCGCCACTTGTCACTTGTTCATTGCACAGAATGTGCGGGCGGCACTCCGTCGGCTACATAACCGGAGAGCACAGGATCATAAGGGGCTATGGATGGAGCATTTCGCACACGGGCACAAGGTTTCGGCCCCGATCCTAGCACAGATGTTCAACCATGCCATATGCCACGACTTTCCACCCTCTTGAAGCACTACCACCATCGTCCCAATACACAAGGCAGGTGACCCCATGGACACTGGGAACTACGGCACTCTCATGATTGGCCACACTCTAGCCAAGATCTATGGATCTGTACTAGAGAGAGAGATCATCAGTCACACAGAGGCACATGGGCAGCATGCTCTAGGACAAGCAGGATTTCGGAGACAGCATTCCACCCTAGACCACATCTTCACATTGAGGGCAATCATTGAGGCGGCAAGGTCGAGGCGTCAGAAAGTCTATGCCTACTTTGTAGACTTTCGGAAGGCTTTCGATATTGTCCCACGATCCCGCATGATCAGGAGACTCCAGGAGATGCAGATCCCAGAGGTTCTGATTTGGGGGGTGATGAGCCTATATGAGTCCGTCAGGGGACGAGTTCATGCCCTAGGAGGCCTATCATGATGGGTGGAGAGCACGATTGGGGTGAAACAGGGATGCCCCCTCTCACCGACTCTCTTCGGCCTCTACATTGATGAGATCACATCCTTCATAGACTGCTTGGGAGGCGAGGGGGGCACCGCTGGCTGATTTGTTGGTACCGATACTACTATATGCAGATGACATAGTCCTCCTATCGTCCTCAGCAAAGGGATTACAGAGACATCTGGAGGCCCTCGAGGAGTTCTGCACAGAGAGAGAGGTGACAGTTAACCTTGGGAAGACCAAGGTTATGATCTTCAACACCTCATACCCAATGCTCCATCGACATAGCTTCACTTACCGAGGTCAGCCAGTAGAGATTGTGCAGTCCTACACATACTTGGCTTTGGCCCGGCTAGAGTGACAGTGTTTCCAAGCGCACTTCCAAGACCCACCGACGAAGTGCTGGCTTTTTGACACCCTAGTCAGACCAACTGCCATGTATGCAGCACCGTTGTGGGGGTGTGATATTTCAGCAGCGGAGTGGAACAGAGTTGAGCGGCTACAGATAATCATGGGATCCACTATGATTCGTAGTAATCCCTCAGTCCCCCATCAAATAGTACAGGCAGAGTTTGCTATAACCCCTCTTCAGATCGATGCCACCTTTCATTCAGACAGTGACCTTCCTCCATAGAGTCTAGGACCTACCTTGTGAGAGGCTACCGAGACTAGCATTGGAATCCTCTATCCGACTCGCAGAGAGTGGGTTTGATACAGCATGGTATGCACACGTCTCTGCTTGGTTTGCCAATCATGGCATTTAGATGGACAGGCTCCCCCCTTTTTAGTACAGAGTGGAAGAGATTTGAGTGGCTACAGATAATCATGGGATCCAGGATGATTCGTAGTAAGCCCTCAGTCCCCCATCAGATAGTATAGGCAGAGTTTGCTATGACCCCTCTTCAAATCGATGCCACCTTTCAGACAGTGACCTTCCTCCATAGAGTCTGGGACCTACCTTGTGAGAGGCTACCGACACTGGCATATATATATATATATAGCCACACTCTACTGCTATACCTAGCGTACACACTCTATTCGGTCTTAGACCTCTATCTAGATATAACACTCTAGTTAGGATTATCCTTCCTAACCCACCTACTCTTCCCCCTAGGGTCTTTCCTGACCCACTTGTGAGTCACCAGCTAACCTGTGTTAGCTAGGGATGTAACACTTAGCTCATGATCATAAATCCCAACAGCTGTACCTTTGCAAGATCGGTGGTAACAGCATTGGGACCCATGCCTAGTCCTGGGAATTTTACCGTACAGCCCCATTGCACCCACATCCTGACAAAAGTTGTAACAAATCTCCATCTCGATAAATCCTGTTCCTCGAGATTGTGGCCTTCTCCATGGTCATGGCAGCACATTTTGCCCCTTCTAGTCACTGTGAATTCCCACACCTCAAGCGAAACATGGACTGCAATTCAAGCTCGAAGCCAACTCATCATGGCATTCCATACCTCATGCCACGATGTACCTTTCCTTCTCTATTTAGGCTATTTCTATATTTGCTGTCATATACATAAAACCCCAACAAATGAATACCCCTCAATGAAGGCATGGACTAATACCATAATTTCCTAGAACCTTCTGTATCTCATGGCATTCCAAGAGATCCCCAGGAACCTCCATTTACCAAATTCCGCGTTCAAATTGCTCACCCAGTCCACCCAATATCTTTTGATCCAAGAAGATTTTGCATCACGTGTCATGGCTCGGATCTCTATCACATCCTTTATTTGCTTCAGGAGGTGCCACATTTGCACTATTATCTCCGAGCATTGCGTGTGATTTTTCAAGAGACAAAGCATTACCATGACCTCCCTCTAGAGTCTGGTGTCCACATTTTGGGAAGTGGCAGCCCCAGCCAGGCCGACGTGATCCTATCAAGAGGCAATAATCCCACACATTCACAAAGGCCCATCTTTCTTTCAATCAACCAAGACAATTGACCTCCTCCAACAACTCTTCCACTTGCGTGAAGCTTCTTTCCCCAACTTGATAGGGTTGGCCATTAATTGCAACACTTCAAGGAATAAGGTTGATTTTGTGAGCTTCCAGGTGTCCGAGTTGCAATTTGGAACCTTTTGAGAAAAGCAGGCGGCAAAAAAGTCATGGTCTCTGTTGGCTAGTTTGGATATGAGTCAAAATTGAAATGATAGATCCAAATGCACCATACATGGTCTTCCATAGAGGTAGACTACATAGGCCTTTTGCTTGTGGCATGAACAGGTCCAATTCAGACTCCTCTAGCAGCCTGAGATTATGTGCATTCGTACAAAGGTAGTTCAGTATGGGAGATCATCACAGCACCATTGTTTTGTAAGCATAGTGTGGGATGTGAACAAGCAATAAGGAGAAGCAACCTTGGGAGATCATTGTGGAACCATTATTTTGTAAGCATAGTGTGTGAGATGCTAACATGGGAATAAGAACAATCCTCTCTTCTCATGTGTTTGGGTCAATTTAGGCTTCTACCATGCATACTCTTCGAATCTAATTGACAAGATGAACTTCTTCCAGAGCAGCCCAGCAAAATTGTGATTCCAAATTCCCTATTCTCTTCAACCAATACATTTTATGGACAACAAGCCACCTCCTTGCCTTTAGATTAATATCAGAGAGGAGAAGAAAAAAGCCTTAATCTTCCACTCAATTAGGACAAGCATCACTGATTTTGGAAGGCCAGAAGCATCAATAGATGCAGCATGCAACTTGTCAATCCACGGAACAAACACAGATTATAGTAGGTCAACATGATATTCTTCATGACTCAACTGACAACAAAATTCATATATCACTTTATACAGCCTCAAGAGCGAGTTGAAGGAGCTCACATATCCGATCCTCCAGCCCATCATGCCATATGTTTTGGAAAAAGAGAACACGTTCACAATGTGATCTCCTTCGATGCAAAAATGTTTCAGTCCCTTGTACATGAAATACCTGAACATGTTTGATGATGCTTACAGACTCGCCAGATGACAGCATAAAAATTACTTTCAAAAAAGCATGTGACACAAATGGAAACTGTAAAGATGCATAATTCTACTACAGCGTCTTACAACAAGCTTTCAGTTTGTTGACATCAATAGATTCTCTAGTATTGGATCAGTTAAAAACAATATCAGCATGCAACATTTATATCCCCTCCCCTCAAGGTAGCATGTTCAAGAGAAAAGCAAACACTACATACCCCATGACCAACCTATGAACCGAAGGGACAGTAACATTACAGTACAAACTACAGATTGCAGACTCTTGCTGTTTTTAAGCCGCTCAAGCTTGGATCGAGTTCATTTTGTATTAGCATACACTCTAGCTTACACGAGATTGAGATATATCTTGCTGGATTCTTTAATTTCTAAAACTAAAAGTAGACCTCGCTTCAGCGCATGCTCAAAATAAGCAAATCATATAATCATTTGAAAAAACCAGATCATATGACACTTTTCTTAGTGAGACCTTGAGAGAGAGAAATATATAGGAGAGATGTATGATGCAATGAGGTAAATGCTCTCCTTAAAGTGTTCACAACCTTAATCGCATGGTTCAAGTTTCAACTACTGAAACAGGCATCAAAAGCAAGATCTAACTTCAGAAATCGTTTAGATAAGGATCCATACATTTGGAGACATTTTTCCCAACTTGAAGTTTTGCACATTTTAAGACCCGAACGGGATAAAAATACTTATTTTGAAGGTTTCCTAAGCCACATATCATCTAGTAAATCATGAATGAAGTTTTGGCATGTATGCGCTCCCAAGGATGGGCATGGGGGAGGGACCAAGGGGATATCCTTTTTGGGCACATGTTTTGATGTTCATAGTTACCCATGCAAAAGTTCAAGCCTCCAAAGGTTTGGACGTAACTATGCACATAACACATTTTCTAGTTTCATACAACAGCTCTCGACGATATTAAATTTCACATGATTTTTTAAACATTGGAGTCCCACATATCTGCATGCCATCCAGCAGTGAGCCTGACACTCTGATCGTATATGTAAGACCAGTGATATTGGTAATCTTGTTATGAACTCCATCAGCTGATACCACCTTCGTGAGCTTGGCATGCATGTTGTCTCAGAGTGCCATGCCCATCACAAGGTGGTTCCCCAACAAATGTCACATCACCTTCCCATATAACACCTCTACTTCAAGTGAGCATGCCATGCCGTTTAAAACCGGTTGATGCGTTCCATATCCTCTAAGAGTCTCAGAACTCTTCAACAATCCATTGTTGTTGCTATGTGAAATCTTTATCATCCAAAAACCTCCAAGTGGCTCTCAGCAACAATTTGGCACTCTTTTATCCTTCTTGTTCATATCCTGAGAACTATTCAGTTCAGCTAGATCCTTGGTCATCCTGTCATTTCCCTTGGAGTTCTCTTTGGTTTCAGCCTGGGCTTCAACGCTACAATGAGCGGCTAGGGATCACTCTCTTAAATGCATGTATCTGGAAAAATCTAGGAACTTGCCAGATTCATCCTCTAAGAGCAGAATGAGTGAACTTTAGTTTTAACCTCATGGCAGTCACTCACAAGGTGAAATCCAGAAACTCTATCATAAATAGCAAGGACAAGCTACTATGGCACCCAATCCATGTCATGAACACCCAGCAATAAGTGTAGACCATTGCGCGCACATACCACTATGCATCTAGATGAATCCAACCTCCTAAAACAAACCCAGTATTCTAGTTCTAACATCATGATAGTCACCAATAAAGTTGAAAACCATAAACTCCATCATGCATGGCAGGGATTACGGACTAGCTGCTATGACCTTGACCTCATCAGCAGCTAATAGTGGGTTGAGACCATAAGGCGAACATACAGTCTCACACATTTACTTTTTTCCACTCACCCATTTATACAAACGTCTTTGTACAGTGTTTTGGTCAGCACGTTGGAGGTGAAGAGTAACTCAGCCATGACAAAGGCTGGCACTAAAACAGAGCTAATAAAACAGTAGTCTATGTTCTATTCATTCAAGTTCCACTTGCTTGTGAAGACAATAATATTCCATTTTTCTCTCTCCAACACAGCCAAACATACATGGTATCCAAAACTTTTTGTGCTCTGCCAAAACTCCAGATGTAAAGAGCTGACTTAATCATTATGAAAGTTAGCAAATGATGAGATGGTGGAGTGATAGCCTCGTGAGGTTGTGTTAAGGATTTAATCTTATCATTAACAATTACTTAAAACCAAAAAGAGTTAGATACACAAACAAATTGGAGGCAGACAATGGTTGAGGGGCCAAGGTGGATAGTGTATTGCACAATCCACCTTTCTGCAACGCACACGGCACAACAAGACTGTGAGAACCAAGACACATGCAAAACAGCGAGTGCAGGCTGACAAGATCGGGCTCAACATGGGTGACCCGTGCCCTTTATACTACGCTTTGCCTTAGAGATACATACAAAACAATTTCAAGGCCCAAAGCAAAACAAAGAACTTCGTGCCCATAATCCCTACAATATGCACAATGATCAAGCCCCCTTCTTGTAGGTATCCTTCGGTCAAATCAGGTGACTGGTTGCAGCACCACTACGGACTGCAAATAGCAAAGACGGGAAGAGAACAGTTCTAACTCAGAGCAGCAAATCTCTGATTTGGTTGGTATGTCCTCACTTTGCCTTAGAGATACATACAAAACAATTTCAAGGCCCAAAGCAAAACAAAGAACTTCGTGCCCATAATCCCTACAATATGCACAATGATCAAGCCCCCTTCTTGTAGGTATCCTTCGGTCAAATCAGGTGACTGGTTGCAGCACCACTACGGACTGCAAATAGCAAAGACGGGAAGAGAACAGTTCTAACTCAGAGCAGCAAATTCTATATCCCTTGCTTTCACTGCTGTAGCCAATAAAGATGTACTTTTTTGCCTTGTCATCAAGTTTGCCATTCAATTCTTGAGACACGCGTGCATATGCTACACAACCAAAATGCACAAAAGTAGCCCACATCAGGCTTACAACCAAACCATGCTTGATAAGGTGTCATACGACCTTAAGAGCCTTCATAGGAGACCTATTCAAAATATGATTCGAGCACATAATGGCTTCCATCCAAAATTTGTGTGGCAACCCTTTTTGCTTTTAGCATGCATCTCCCCATCTTCGAAAGTGACCAATTTTAACTTTCACCCTTCCCGTTCTCTTGAGGAGTACACTCAGCCGTAAACTAATGTGTAAAGCCCTTCTCAACAAAAAACTCCAATGCCTTGGATAGATATTTCCCCCCTAGATTTGAACGGAGGGTCTGCAACCAGCATTCCGATTGATTTCAACCAAGCCCAGAAAGTGTTTGATGACTTGTAAACTTCGGACGTCTGCTTAAGAGCAAAGACCCAAGTACAACATGTGAAGTCAGCTATGAATGTAATATAATAGAGATGACCTCCAAGAGATGGAGTGCATATGAGTCCATAAAGATCAATATGGACGAGCTGTAACTTACATGTAGCCCAGACTGCCGTACCATCCTTGTTATTGAAAAAACGATGAATTTTACCTAAAAGATGGTCCGACGGCCTCACATTGTTTGTTTGGAGGGGTCTCCAAACGAGGCAAGTCATCAACCATATTAAGCTTCTACAGTAACATAAGGCTGCCATAATTTACATGCCCAAACCTGGCATGCCATAACTCTACATCCTGCATGGGAGAGGTAGAAGCCACAAAAGCTGAACATGCTCTTTTCTCATATGCATCAAGTTGAAATAACCCATGACATAATGTACTAGTGAAAACCAAGGCTAGGACCGTGCATTGGTCATCTTCCAAGATGACCTGGTAACCTCTTTGATGACAGCTTACCGATGTTGGGCTGGCAAGATATTAAACTCCGCATTAAGGGGAAGCATTAGATGTTAATGCTTGGTTTTTGGCACTCTACCCCTCCCCCCCCCCCCCCCCCCCCAACACACACACAAACAAAAAAGTGTATTCCCATCGTGCCAATGCCATACCATCTAAGGTTTTCAAAATCATTAAACGACTCTACATAGGGCTACACATGTCTTGTTTTGTTTGTCTCTTTCACAACCTCTTGCTCATGCTGTCCCTCTCTGATTAAGACAAATTTATTAATGAAAGCTGGCTGTGTCCTCCTTGCAATTATTTGCTCCAAAATATTGCTACGCTTGTCAGCATGCATTCGTATTGGAGTCCTTCCCTTTCTTCCTCCCTGAAACAATGCAGACAGAAGAGCTCGGCCAAGAAGGGGGAGCAAGGGTGCTGGATGAGGAGAATGAGGGGGGAGGAGAAAGAAAAAGGAGAGGGGCAGGAACACCAAAGGCACATATTTGTTTGTGGGTGTTGGTGGGGATTAAGTGGGAGAGAGTACCCAAAACAGGCCATGGGAGAGGGAGGGAACCAAAAAGGGAGGGAGGGAGCTAGGAGGGGCAGCACGAGCGGAGGAAGGCAGAAAGCCCAGGGGAGAAGAAAAAGTCAGCAGAAAGGGCTGCAAAAGGTAGCAGAAGGGACAGCCTCAGCCCCGGGGTGGATGAGACTGCAACCCAACATGGGGACGGGCTGCCACGGGGTGTGGCAGAAGCCCAGGGGAGGAGCAACCAAGAGAATGAGGACAGACACTGGGAGTGCCAAGGCAAGGGGAAAACTAAAAGGGGCAAAAAGAGGGGGGGTGGGAAAGAAAAGGCAAGGGGGGAGCACGAGGGGCATGGGCTGAAGAGGAGGGAAGCAGGTGGAGGTCAAGAGCTCCTTGGTGCCCTAAGATCTCTCCAAAAGGATTTCAACTTTCAAGGACCTGAGACTCCGTGGTAACAAACGAAACATCTCCAGGCCAAAAGAACAGATAAAACTGGAATTTCCTTACTCGTATGTGTTGTCTACCACAAGCCAGGCTCCCGCTTTCTTACACAGTTCTGATATTCTCTGCAGGGCAAAAGAAGGGAAATGTAAAAGGTTCAATAAGATCCCCGTATTTTCTCAAGCTTCCATATGCAGACAGCGTATCCAGAAGAAAATTCCACAAAGGAAAACATTGCTCACATTCTTAGAAGAAACCATTTGCAAGGATTGCATCTCAATCACATGTCGTAAGAAAACTGCCTTTTAAAAGTGTTGCCAACAAAGGAGGACTTACTTGTAGCAGTGGTTCTGGTATAAACATTCCAGATGGATTTCCTGGGTTCACCACAGTGACAAGCTTCGGAATCGCCTTGCCCTCTTTTGGGGAAAGAGCTTCTTCAAGCCAGTCTACGAGACAGAGAAAGACGGCATGATGCATCAATCCTTTGAGAGAAGTTCTGTGGATTGATACATTGGACAGAAATTTGTACTCAAAAACTGGTTAAATTATTCTTTCATGCAGGAAAAGTATGCTGGAGCCTATGCAACAAAAAAACCTGCATCAGGCTGAAGAGTTGTGGGATCATTTGGGCCAACCAGTATTTCAGTAACACCAGTCATCTGAAAACTCATGTATGCATTGAAATAGTAGGGTACAAACATAACCACCGTATCACCTGCATCACACAGAGTAAGAACCAGGCTCACAAAAGCCTGATCAGGATACAAGAATCAGGGGTAAGTAAATTATTAACCATGGAAAACACTACAGTCCAACTAATATACAATAACCAAGTCAAGGACAAACAGAAACCCAAACATGAAAATGTGAGAACATTCTCTCATTCAACCTGAATAAGCAGAACATATGTGCATCATTTAGCTAGGGACACATACAATAAATTCATCACTCTAACCTTAGGGAACACCTTCTCTCGTGTAGTTCCCGAAAAAAGACTCCGACATGCCCAAGGTAGGATTTACATGTAGTTTTCTATGCCTAAGGAAATCTGGGTCCAAAGCAGCTGATCCAGCACCTGCCTAGGTTTACTGCAAATCTCCAAAAAATATTGCACACTTACTACTTTAGAGAAAACAGAGGAAAGAGGAGGCATAGCATGCACATTCCAAGAGGCAAGGTTGACACAACCTTTCAGAGTGGACACTGTGAAGGGACACACTCTTCAACCAAGGAAAGCACAGGGTCACACCCCTTCATTCAAGAGAGATACCACGTTGTGAAGCCACATATCTATTCAAATAAGGGTCACACCCATTTGTGAAAATTCATTACCATACACTGAAGTTGAAAGGACACAGCCCTATGCGAAAAGAAACACCGTGAGTAAAAGACCATGTGGGACAATTGTCAATGAAAACAAAGCATGGAAACTTCTGCTACATGAACTGTTTTACCTTTCCTCCATCTATCAGTCTTCTTCGGGGGGCCACAAAGATACAATTCTTGGCCAGCCTTGTGACACTTAAAGAGAGAACTATTCCTTGTCCTTTGCTGAGTTTCTGAATCCTTTTGCTGCTGCTGTCGAGGAAAGTTTGCAGCAGAACCGTATTGGTGTGGGGCCCCTTTGCTTGGTTATTATTCATTTGACAGTTTGCAGCAGAACCGTATTGGTGTGGGGCCCCTTTGCTTGGTTATTCATTTGATGACAGGCCGCACCTAACAATCCACCATCTGCATCTTTGTCACCACGTAACACAATGGTATCATCATAGATCTTCTTGAAATGAACGATATCCTCCAGTGATGTACTTTTATTGAAGGAAACCTCATTTTGATAGTCTCGTGGAAGACCACTGTAGTAGAACAATGGCCATACCTTGTCCAAAAGGATATGAAACTTGTGTTGCAGCAAGATAAATTCGTTTGTTATATGCCTTCAGTCCTTTTTCCCTCATGACGAGCCTTTTGAGTTTGAAGAAATCCTCAAACTCATCAAGTCCTTTCAAGAACTTCTCTATGAATTTCACTTTAAATTCAGCCCAAGAGAGAAGTGCTTCTCGTGTCCTCTTCAGCTCTTGGAACTGGATACCAACATTGTCACACAAGTATGCTTCCACAGCAGTCACAAAACGAACTTGTAGATGGTTCACTAAATTGAAGTGTGCATCCCAATAATTAAGCTACGACTGCACATATTAAGGTTTTTTCTCCTTCTTCTCTCCAGCATAGGAATCAAGAGAAAATCATGGATGCCCCTATGGCACCATGGGCATCGCAATCTTCTACAGATGCTGATGTTGCTTATGATATGTAAACGTTTGGTTCATAAAGTTTTGTTAAGACATGGATGTCTCACGCAAAGGTGAATGAGGGGATGATTCATCATGGTGCACACCCTCCATAGGCACTTGCAAGACGAACCAATAGCAATTAGAAAGAAGATCTAGGACACGAGAATTCGCTGGCTGCATACGGGTGAGTCGAAACAGCAGGGCTAACAAAGCTTACAATAGGGGACGCTAGAATGATGGCATAGGATACTATGGAGTGGGGATAGGCAAAGGTGGAGGTGAGCAAGGAAGCAGGAGATAACACAAGAAGCTGTCCATAGGAGTGCACCAAAGATAACAAAGATTTGGTGAAACGCTGCTAGGAACAGGTGAAATTATGTAGTTTTCAAAGCGCATGGCCACCCGTGCACTCAATACAAGTGTGGACCATCCCTTGAACTCATGGCAACTTTGTGCAAGAGGCTTCATGCAAGCCACGATTTTTCTCAGGTGTTGGCCACCTTGTTGGAAGAGGCATGGTAGAGCAAAGGATAGCAAGACGGCGGCAACAACTCATAGATTCATGTTGATTCTTAACCCATAGGTACATGCATCGATTTATAGGCTTGAGATGCCTTATCTTCTGGCTTCACACTCGTGACATCATGTATGATATCATTTGCAAAGGTCACTTGACCCTTCACACACACTTGATCACTCTTGCACACACTCACATAGGCATAAATGCGTTCATACACTTTTTTTTAGTGAAAATTGAGTTACTTTATATTACAAAATCATCATCCCAGAATAGGACGATGAGAAATACATCAAGAGAAAACCTCAATATAAGACAGATATACATCATGATCTATGCACTTGGTCTACAAGCAATCATAGAAAGATTGCTGCAGAGAGCGCCTAAAGAAAGTAAAAACAAAAAAAGTGGGATCACCAAAGACTATGATTTCTATCCTTCCACAAAGTCCAAAGCGCCCAATAGCGAACCCAAACAAAAAAGAAAGCAAACTCTTTTGTAGTTGGGTGTATCCCAATGATCTTGAAAAACTTTCCAAAGACAGCATTTGGAAATCTGGCATGTAAATGATGTCCAAGGAAAGTGAGAAAATCCTGAGCGGAGAAGCAATGCCAAAGGAGATGAGGCAGAGACTCCCGTGGAGCTAAGCATCTCCGACAAACAGCCAGAGCAATATGTCTGTGTGCCAATAGTTGTCCAAACGGAAAAACTCCCAACAGTACTCGCCACAAGAAAACTTTTGTCTGAGTGGCATTTTAGAATGCCAAATCTGTTTCAATCTTTTGCGCCACCACTTTGCTGTGTGATTCATTCGCCAAAGTTGATTGAGCGTGTGAGAAACCCATGGTGGGGGTAAAAGGACCTTAAATAATGAAAAGACAGTAATATGTGACAGCCATAAAGGTTTCAAGAACGATCCTCGAGAAGTAATAATCCAATCATGAAGATGTTCTTGAAGCTCCAATGGTGGAATGGGCTGAAAAGCTGAAGCATAGCTGTAACTTTCCGCCAAATACATCCGTAATGCATACCAAGGTCAAATTTTGCAGCAGCCAATGGAAAAGAAAGAGGAAACCCATGATCTTGAATGACATCTGCCACTGAATGGATGCCTTTTAAACTGAGGAAATACGAGCGGTGAGGTTCTTGCACTTGCAACGGAGGGACAAAAACTCTAGACCAATGTATACTCTTTGCTCTAAGAGAGTTTCCTTCTAAAGAATCTCGTCCATTCCATTCCAAATGAGAGGATATTCTTCCAACCAGCAACATGCTAGAAACAAAAGGGCAACCTTTAATTTTGCCTTCCACTAAACCCAAAATAAAATCCCATTGTGTAGGCTGCCAATATCTAAAAGCAGGAGTGTTGAGCTGTAATAACAAACGATGTATCATTGCAGCCCAAGGTTGAGAATCCTATAAAATATGCAGCATCATCTTTCCTTTGTGAGCAAGGATATGCACTTGAATGTTACGGATATTTAATCCCCCGTGCAATTTTGGTGAACAGAGATGTTGTGATGAGAGTGATCTCAAGCTTCTTCCTACCATGTTTCGATCACCAAAAAGTTTCCAAAATAATGGACACAAAAGAAGACAATTCAGCCTTGCTGAACATTATGAGAGGCAAGTAGAATTGAATATAAGCTACCAGTTTAATTCTATATGTGGATGACATGCATATTATTGGGCCAAATACACACACACACACACACACACACACACACACACACTTTTTTTGTTTTAGCGAAAGCCATGATTGTTCTATTACAAGAAAAGCCACCTCAAAGCGAGGAGCTATAAACTACATCAGCTGAAAGTCTTTGCCTATGCTAAATATACATCATGATCTATGTAGCAAGTCTGCAAGCAATCAAAAAAAGATTGCTACAAAGAACGCTTGAAGAAAGTGAACAAAGAAAATGTTGGATCACCAAAGACTTTACAATTCCTATCTATCCATAAAGTCCAAAGTGCCCAGTAACAAACCCAAACAAAGAAAAGATCAAACTGAGTCGGGAATCTCGTTCTCAACCGCTAGAAAATCCAGGAACTCACAGGAGGACGGACAAAACTAGAACAAATGAAGCACAGACTCCTGAGAAGTCAAACATATGCGACAAACAGCAAGAGCAATGTGTCTACGTGCCAGCACTTGGCCAGATGGAAGAACCCCCAGAAGAACTCTCCAAAAAAAGACCTATTGCTGAAGCGGAACTTTATATGCCCAAAGTTGCCTTAGTCTCTTTCTCCACCACTTAGCTGGCCAATGCATTCGCCAAATAAAATTAGCCTTATCTGAAACCCAACGCTGAGGCAAAAGGATTTCATATAATGCTGTAATCTGAGATCTGAGATAGCCTCAAAGGATGAAAGGAGGACCCTCAAGAAGTCAAAATCCAATCCTCTAGCCTATCCTGGCGTTCCAAAGGAGAAATTGGGACAAAAGGTCGAAGCATACAAGTAATTTTTTGCCATAGAGGACGATAATGAGATCCCAAGCCATATCGTGTTGCTGTGAGAGAAAAAGGTAAAATAGTGCCATCATCATGAATGACATCCGCAACAAAATTAATTCCTTTGAAGGTAATAAAATAGGAACTTCTAGGTTCTTGTAAAGCCAGAGGAGGCTGAAAAGCTTTTGACCAGTGAATGCTTTCAGCCCTCAAGGAAATTTCCATCAAAGAATCGCGGCCATGCCATTCCAAGTGAGAAAGGACATGTTTCCAATCAAGAAGCAAGCTTGAGACCAAAGGGCAACCATGCAATGTGCCATCAAAGCAACCAAGTAAGAAATCCCACTGAGTGGGTTGCCAGTGACCAAAGGCAGAAGTATTGATTGTTGTAACAGAGAGCGAATCATAACAGCCCAAGGCCGATCCCCTTGCATAAATTGCAGTAGCATTTTCCCCTTGTGAGCAAAGATGTGCACCTGTATATCGACCTCCATGCATTTTTTATGAACATATTCGATGCACTGAAAGCAGTCTTAGACTTTTCCGGCCATGCTTGGATCGCCAAAAGAGTTCCATGATTACAAACATGAAAGAAGCAAGATCCGCTTTGATGAACGCACACACACACACACACACACACACACACACACACTTCTTTTTTTGGTGAAAATATTGTTGCTTTTATATTACAAGATGAGCATCCCATAGTAGAATGTGCTCAAAATACATCAAGCAAAGATGACAAATATACATCCTGATCTAGAGACCCTATTTGCAAACAATCATAAAACGATTGTTGCAAAGAGTGCCTGAAGAAAAAAAAGCTGAGAAAGTCGGGTCACCAAAAACTCTATGATTTCTATCCTTCCACAGAGTCCAAAGTGCCCAATATTGAACCCAAATAAAGAAAAAAACAAACTGATGTCGAGGGGGATGTATCCCAAACAGCCAGAAGTACTTGCCAAAAGTAAAGCCTGATAATCTGGCGCATAAAGTTTGACCCAATAATGCCAAGAAATCACATGTATGAGAACAGTGCCAAAAGATATGAGACATTGTTTCCCTGGGAGCCAAACATTGGCAACAAAGTGGTGGAGCAACACGGCGTTGTGCCAAAAACTGCCCAGTTGGAAAGACTCCCAATAAAACACGCCACACAAACACCTGGTGCCGAAGAGGAATTTTTGCTTTCCAAACCCTCGCCGCCACTTTGCCGTTCTATTCATATGCCAAATTTTATTTGCCCTCTGTGCAGCCCAAGGCAAAGGCAAAAGAACTTTATAGAGTACCAAAACTGTAATATTGGACAGCCGCAAAGAACGACTCCTGGCAAATGAAGAGTCCAGTGCAGTTGATCCTCCACTTCCAAAGCAAGCACAGGAGTAAAATCAAGGAGATAATCTTATGCCAGACCGGACGATAATGCAATCCAAGACTATATTTTGCAGCAGCCTGAGGGAAAGAAAGAGGGGTCCCATCATGATGAACAATATCTGAAACCAAAAGGATCCCCTTTAGACTCAAAAAATAAGACCATCGAGGCTCTTGCAAAGCTAGCCGAGGGGAAAAGACCCGACACCAGTGTACACTTTCAGCCCTCAAGGAATTACCTTGTAAAGTATCCCAGCCATCCCATTCCAAATGCGAAAGAACATGTTTCCAATCCATCAACATATTGGAAACTAAGGGCAACCTTGGATTTTCCCTTGAAGAGCCCGAAAAAAAAATCCCAGGGAGTGGGCTGCCAAAAACCAAAAGCAGAGGTAGTAATTTGAGAAAGCAAGTGACGTATCATGGCAACCCATGGTTGTGATCCTTGCAGAAATTGCAGCATCATGTTGCCCTTGTGAGCCAGAATGTGCACATGAAGGTTCAGAATATTGAGGCCTCCATGCATCTTAGGTGAACACAGATGCTGCATAGAAAGCAAACGCAAACTCTTCTTGCCATGTTTGGAGCGCCAAAAAGTCTCCATAACCATGGACATGAAAACTGTCAAATCCCCTTTGCTGAACATAATCAAAGGCAGATAAAACTGTATATATGCCATCAAAATAGATTGCAATATGAAGCCTGACATGCAAGGGCCAAGTAGCAAGCTTCCAGTATTCCAGCTTCTTTTTTAAATTTTCAAGAACCCAATGAACTTGCTGACGACGCGTGATCATCCAACCAAGAGGGTAACCAAGATGACGGATCAACTAAGTATGTTGGATAATATCACCCAGCCATAAAAGAGAATGCCAATCTTTAGAAAGCAGAGGCAAGAGCTTGGACTACTGAAAATTCACATGAAGACCAGCAGCTAAACCATAAAGAGAGAGAGCATGCATCAAAGAAGAGAGATCCTGCTGTGTATTCCAAGGAGTAAAAAAGGAATCATCAGCATATGCCTAAGAAATCATAGTACCACTCCCCGGAATTTCTAATCTAAGAAAGGAGTGGTCGATCCTCTTGCATCTCAGATCTGGATGCAACTCGCTAGCGCTTATGGTTATGGGAGGGTCGTCCCCTCAGTGAGGTACAGTGCGACCCAGGCGAGTGGTTCTGGCCGTCTAGAGTAGGCCACTCAGAGAGAGTGGAGGAGGTGCCCTTCTTCTCTTATACTACACGCATAGGACGCCGCTTGCAATTGGAGGCAGTAGCCTGGACTCCGTCGAGAGTCATTGGGAAGCATAGCAAGTACCTCGTGAGGTGAGATCCAGGTTCTAGACACGCCTATGGTACAGTCTCCAACCACGGAAGATCTACATTTTCTGGATGATAGCACATGGAGGTCTTCCTGTTGGCCCTTGGTTGGAGTAGATGCGGGTGGAGGGCAGCTGCCATAGATGCACAATTGGGACTTTGGAGACGATCCCCACTGCCTTTAGAGCTGCCCAGCAGCACAGAAGATATGGTGAGGAGCGCTTCAGATCATGGTGAGGCTTCAAGGCATGGAGAGGGACTTCATGTGGCCATGGCTGCTTGGCTGTCAAAGGGTGGCCATGCCTTTCCCATTGACGTGGTCTCTCCACCATACAGGGTACAGGGCCTGTGCACTCACAACATTGAGTTTCATGAGGCGACTCCTCCCACTAGTCATCGACCTCCTCCTTCGTCGGAGGACAGCGTGTGGGAGACAGTAGCCAACATTACGGCATGGAACATTTGGGTTGCTCGCTGCAGCTGGGTTATGGGCCACCACCATGTTCCACCGTCGGCCACCTTGGTAGCCATCTGGCAAGACATCATCTTCACGCTTCGTGCCATTTGGGAGCGAGGCTCTCCAAGTTCTCGAGCTACCATCGCACGACGAGAACGTTTCTGCAAGGCTTGGCATGCAAGTGTTTTCTACAACATCACCCCAAGAGGGATTAGATGTTTGTATAGTCCGCCACCCTGGTTGTTAGCCCCTGTTACAGAGAATCCCTAGGCAGTGAGTTGGGATCTCTGGCAATAGTAGGAGTGTCTTTCTGATAGCCAACATTTAATTTTTCGTTGATTTTCATGGTTGGCACCTTTATGGTATTTGCCAACTTGTATGATGGTTTTTTACAAGCATCAATAGAAGTTCTTTTCGACTCACTGTGTAAGCCCTTGCTGTCATAAAGAGTCTGAACGCTCACCATATTTACCAACCAAAACGAAAATTGGAGAAATGGAAACGGCAAAATGCCGGAAACCGGGTTTTCAGCCTGAGCCAAAAAACGGCAAAACGAGAAGCGACAATAAAGTACAATATATGTGTAAAAATAAAAAATAAATAATACAATTATAAATATAGTGCTTAAAGTGACAAACTATGCTACAAAGTGAGGAGAGTGAAAGGGTAGAGGAAAGTGAGAGGAGGAGGACTCAAGGAGGGAGTAGGAAGAGTAGGAGGAGGAGAGTGGAGATGGTAGAGGAGAGGAGGAGAGTGGAGGGTAAAGGAGAGTGGGAAAGTGGAGGGTAGAGGAGAGTAGGGGAGAGAAGAAGAGTGGAGGGTAGAGGAGAGTAGCAGAGTGGAGTATAGAGGCAGCAGGCAGCGAAAACAGGCACAACGCGGGCAGTAGGCCTAAGGCGGCCGAAAAAACCATAATCAGAGTTTTGAAAAAAATAGGGAAACAAAAAATGGCATTTCGACCATTTCCATTTCTTCTACTTTTCGTTTTGGTTTCGCCTTGGCGAAATGGTGTTTCTTGGCACTATGACACCAGCCCCTTCTCTCACATCTGAAGGTCTGTGATTAGGAGGGATGTATGTTGGGGCAACGAACGCACATTTGATGGGCACAATTGGTAGTGGCCCGGCTGGTTCCTTTGGAGCATGGTGTCGGCTCAAGAGGCACATGCGAGAGTCCTCTCTCACCAAAGAGGGGCAAGTAAGAGGATGTTCGAGACACACTGCCATCCTTGATCTGCACAAAGCCTCAGATCCCCCGAATTGGTATGCTTAGTTTTCTAGTGCAAGGGTGCTGCTACCGATCATTTTCATGCATGAAGTCCTCGTGCTTCGTGCCCCATGCACTCTAAGTGAGACCAGGGGTTTTCTTCAAGCAAAGGCAAAGGAAGACCCAGAGTTGGACAGGGCCTTGGATATGCTTGAGAGGCAATCGATCAAGGTAGTGGGTCGTCTTGGTGAAAGATGGACTATTGACCTAGTACCAGTCACTTTGGGACAAGACCAATCTTGATGTGGAGGCTTTGGTTGTGGGAGGGCCACCCTCTATGAGAGCTACACTGGGGTTTGAGTCAATAGGTCTGGCCTTCTAGAGCAGGGCACTTAGAGAGGATTACAGAGGTGCCCTTCTTCTCATAACTACATGCATCGGTCGTCATCTTAGCTATTGGCATTAATGGCTCACGGACAGGGGGGCCATGCCTTTTCGATAGAGATGGTTTCACCAACCTATAGGATTTCTAGAAAGATGAGGCAAAACGTGACTCCATCCTGCCAGCTACTTGTGCCTCACCTGAGAACAACGTTTGGGAGTCAGTGTCCAGCATTATTAATTGGAACATCTAGGTCTCCCGTTGTTGCAGTTTGGTGAGGGGAGGCTAGGAGGTACCTCCAACAGCCACCCTCATTGCAGTTTGGTGATGGGGGGCCAATAGGTACCTTCAACAGCCACCCTCATTGCCATTTGTAGGATACCATCTAAACCTTGTGCGCCATATGGGAGCGAGGGTGGGTTTTCATATGCATGCCCTTTCTACAAGGCTTGGCCAGCAAGTGTTTTGTTCATAGAGCGAGGCATACGTTGTATAGTCCCCCACACTCACGGAGTGAGGCATCTGTCGAAGTTTCCCTAGGCAGTCCTCTAGAAACAGGCTACACGAAAACCATCACTTTTTCTGGTTCTTTCTTCCACAATCAGCGCCACACGAATAGCCGATTTGTATCGTTGGTTTTTTCCCAAGCATTACTAGAAAGTTCTTTTCTTTGGAAGGGGAAAAAAACGAAAATTTACAAATGCATGCATAGAAACACAGTGTGCAGGTTAGGCATTTTACAAATTTAACGTAATTTAAATAATTAAAACTGCCTTTTAGATTCAGATAAATATATCTGTATTTGTAAAAGTTGTGAATACCTGGTTGGCTCCAGCTGTAACCATAACTGAAGAGTTGCTAAGTTTATTCTCCAACCTTAACTGTATGAAAACAAACTCGAGTTATGATTAAGCAAGTCCAAAACCGTACAAAATTAGTACATAGATCTAAGCAACAAAGTCCAAGAATTCAATTACGCTTCATGGCCAAGATTGATGTACTTACAAAACTATACACAAGCTTACCCTTAAAAGAAGTAAGAATATGACCAAAAGCAGATAGCGGTCATACTTGATTTGCTGCTTAGCTTATAGGTTTTGCCCTACTGACCAAGGCATCTTTCATGATGGAGTTTATGATTAGTGCCTTACTGAAGTCTGACCTCCTTTTTTCACACTGGGAATGTAGAGAAGCTAGCCTACTGCCCAGTGCCTGCTAGTTTACTCTAGTTTCTCAACCTAAGCAGGAATAACAGCAGAAAGTGACAAAAGGAAAGGACAGCATGAAAGTCATGTGCAATTTCATTTTTGGTACCTCGAATTACATGTAGAACCACAGCTAGTGGTGGGCTGCACTAGCAACAGGCTAGGAAGATGACTTCTTAGGCTAGGAGACAAGTCCTAGTTCAAGACAGCTAAGAGCATTGTGAGCTCAGCTGGAAAGAAGGTGCACTTTTTTTCTTATCATGAATGAATGTGTCCAACAGCCAGGAATCCCCCCCCCCCCATTTATAGGTTGGGTCCAGCGACAATAGCAACATGACTTATGGGAAAGCCTCCCTAAGATGCCACGTGGCAATATTTGGCTGCCCACTTAAATGCTACTCAATTACAAGCCCCTTTTAAAATAACCTACTAGGCTAAAATAACTAAGGGTCACCTTTGTTACAGGGGATAATATTATTACCTATGAAGTATTTAGACTTGTGAGAGAGGCATTTCCCACATGATACAGTGAGTTGATGTTGGTTTTGATCAACTAGGGTATGCCTAGTAAAAGATCAGGCCATCCCACTGAGGGGATGGAGAAAGCTTTGAAAGAATAAGATTTGATGGTTGTTCCTTTATAAAGCTATGCTAAAATAGTTTTCCTGCATTGAATCTTTTCTGGCAGTAGCACATAACAACATGTCCTTGTAATTTGAATTTTCATCTGCTCAACAAGGTTTTCAAGCATTTGTATGTGTCGTTCCTCTGTAAGGTTTCCTCTTCTATAAGGGGAGTTCTCCAGAAGGACAGCACACAATTCGAAGCTGACAGTAGTTCATGTCCAAATTGTCTTACGAATTTTCCACCAAGTTGCACGATGAGCTCTTATCAAAGTCCATGGTGCTCCAACACATGATTCATATATTAGCAAGCAGCTGAAGCTGAAGCAGACTGGGCTTGATGGGAATGAAACGGGCCTCTTTGGTTGCTTGTCAGGCATGCTGCTCCAACCTTGTCTTTTGATGGCACATCAATACAATTAAACTTGAGCATGGGTAATGGTTTTAACGAACACATTGGCTTGTTTTGTTGGCATGTCAAGCACTCTATGACATATTCATTACATTTCTCTAAAGCCCATCCCAATGGATACTCTACTTTCTGATAAGTTTTTGTCACCCCATAGGTCCTGCCTTTGTAGACTTACAACACTAAGGCTTTATAGACACACTCCAGGACCAAAGTAAGCATTTTCTTGTTACATTAAATCACATGTGCAACCGGAACTTGCAACAAATGGCTATCTGTACCTAGTCTGACCATTCACAGGACTCTGCGAACAGTAAACGACCACAAACTGAATAGGATAATGCTCAACTAGCAAGGGAAACTAGACTAGGAGAGAAATGCAGGAATACAGTAGGAAGTACCTTCAACGGTTGGAGAGGAGTGTAGCTTAAGCAATCACTCAGCTGTTCATCACATTAATGATTGTCAATGATCGATTATGAAAGTGTGAGTACAAATGAGCAGCAAAGCCTTTATAATTGGGCCAGCTGTGGTAATTTTACAACTGCATGTGGGATTAAACCCAAGAGTGCGATCTGGTAGCTTCTGAGCAGTCTACTAAAACAAATACTACTAACTAGCCTCTTTGCTACACTCCAAAAAAAAATGTCCTCAAATTGTGAATAGTCTCTGGAAGATTAGTGGAGGTAAAGCATCTTCATAATGGTACCAAAGCCCCTTAAATTCTGCATCAGCTGAGTAGGTATGAATACTGCTCCACAATAGATGAAGGCTGCCAAGAAGATTCATCATGTGGTAAGCCCCTCCATTTGATGTTGTGAATCCAATGATCTTCTCAGGTACATATGTCCCGCCTCATCCATAGGAGATAATTGTTGGAAACGTCACCTCCCCATCTGTAAGCCCCCAAATGAGGAGAGCATGGGGGAGGGAGACCTAGGGCAAGATATGCCCAGAGAAGAGAGAGAGGGGGGCCTGCCATATGGGCAGCACCTCACCGCATGTACGGGAGCCATCTGGGCACGTGGAAAAGGCGACTGGCAGAGGCAAGTCCAGGAGCAGATCAGTGGCTGCCTGGAGCTCCAGAGGCAGGAAAAGAAGCACAGCATATGGCGGGGGAAGCCTTGAAGGGGTCGGCCGACCATAGGACAGGCCTGGTTAGGGCTGCTGGGAGCCAGCCAACAAGGGCAGGTCATGGGCAGACAAAGGGCTGGGCCCCTGCATACAAGAAGGGCCGCAATTGGGCAGTGCCCTGCCCTTAAATAGGGCTGGGTTGGCTGGTCGGCTGGCCAACCAGGTCAGCACACAGGCCCATAAAAAGGGCCATGTGGGGTCGGTTGGAGGGCAGGCTGAGTCAGCCAGCAGGGCAGCAAAGTTGGCCAGTTTTCGGGCAAGATTTCCCTATAAAGGAAGGCCCTTGACCTCACTTCATCATCCAGCAGGTCAGCCATCACAGGAGCAGAAAGGAGCAGCTTACCCTCATCCTTAGGCCTACAACCAGGAGGTAAAGCAGTGCTGGAGGTGATGCTATAGACTTAGCTCTCAGGGCTGAACCCTAGGCTGTCTACCAGGGCAGCAAGGTGCTGAGATCTGGACAGAGAGTCTACATATGCTCGAGGTGGAGCATGTGGGCTCTGAGATCTAGAGGTATCCGGCAGATAGTAGAAGAACCTTTTGGTAAGATCAGAGGACCACATCCTGGTGGGGCTCTGGATCTATCTTTTGTAGTGTGTCCGTAGCTTTGGACGGAAATATATTCTTTTGATGGATTCTATATCTGGCTTGGTTCACTGTCTATTTGCTAGTCTGCACAACACATCTATGTGAAACACATTAAGCAAAGAAGTTTGTGATTCCACCCACACCACACACTGTGTGAGCTCCTGGGCTATTCTACCAGTCTTCTGGTCTTCGTACACTCTGTTGGTCGATTTCTAACAGTAATTCCTCTAAAACTTGCTCCATAGGCCCCAAGTATTTCTTGAGCAGTGAAACATGGAAGACATTATGAAATCTGAAAGTAGGAGGAGGCACCACCTGATAGGCCACTTCCCCAACCTTCCTCAACACCTTATATGGTACATGGGCAAGCTTAACATCAGTATTCCCCTTCAAACATGCATATCATGATTTGTGGAGCCTTAGAAAAACATAATGACATCCTCAAAGTGCCCTTCGATGTTGATCAGTATATTCTTTCATCCGGGCTTGAGCTCTCATCATATTGTCCTTGCACTAGGTCATCCTCAGCTTGCTGGTTGGTAAGTGCCTTATCAATAATTGTAAATGGAGCATGGGCTTTGCAGCCATACATTGCCTCAAAGAGACTCGTACCAATAGAAGTATGTTTTGTGTTGTTGTAACAAAACTCAGCTAGATGTAGCCAATTGTCCCACGCAGAAAGCAATAGTGCCTAAGGTACATTTATTAACTCTCCCAATCTGACCATCTGTCTGAGGATGATATGCTGTATTAGAATAAAGGAGTGACCTGAAAAGCTCCTGCCAGAACTGTCCCATAAACTTGGCATCACAGTCACTCACAATTTCTTGGAACAACTCATGCAGTTTCAAAACATCTTCCATAAATTGTTGAGCAACCATTGAGGCTCAATATTCAGTCTTTGTGGGAATGAAATGGGCAGCCTTAGTGAGCCTATCAACCACCACATATATGCTGTTCCAACCTCTAGGAGCCACAGGCAGACCTAGAACAAAATCCATAGAAACGTGTATCCACTTCCCTTCGGGGATAGGCAATGTCTGGAGAATACCAGCAGGTGTAAGGTTCAGCTCCTTGTTTTGTTGACATGGCTTACAGCTCTAGCTCTGCACATGTGTATAGACATCCCTCCAAAGTCCCTTCCAATAAAAACTCAACTTGACTTTTTCATAAGTTTTGCCAGCCATAGGAAATGAATGCAACTCCTACACAACTAGCAGCTTATAAATTGAACTATCAACAAGAAATATCCTCCCATTGTACCACAATAATCCATTGTGCAAAAATCAAAGTTTAGATAGTCACGACAGTCAAGGTTTTGCAATGCCTGGAATACAGCAGTAGCTTTGGAATCTAAATCTCTGAATTTGATGATAAAGTACATGCCCACATCCTAGAAAGTGAGTCTGCCATAATATTTTGCCCAGTTTATATTCAATATCAAAATCATACTTTTGCACATCTTATCTGCTTAGGAGATAGATGGGTCTGAGATAGTAAGTATCTGGACTGAGCTTAAAATGGCTTCCGTAAAACTAATGATGCCACTTCTTAACTGCGTGCAGGATAGCAATCTTGCTTGGTCATAAATGTGATACTTCGACTGCTTATCATCCAACTTGCGGCTTTCATAGGCTATAACTCCACAACTTTACTTGCGGACAGCCCCAATGCCACATCCACTAGCATCAACCTCAATAGGAAAAGGCTAGGAACAGTCTGGACATACAAGGATGGGAACTGATGTCAAGGTATCCTTAAGGTCCTGAAAACTCTTCTCTGCAATGGTTGTCCAAGAAAAAGCCTCTTTCTTTTAACTAACAATAAGAGAAGTGGCAATTTCTGCAAAGAGTTCTATGAACCTCTTGTAGAAGGAAGCTAGCCCAAGGAATCCCCTCAACTATGTAGTATTAGTGGGTATGGGCCAATCCCTTACACACTTCACCTTATTGGGATATGCTCTTATTCCCTGGCTTCTTACCAAATAGCCCAAATGTTCAAGTTCATCGGCCCAAATGTTCAAGTTCATCGGCCATCAAGGTACACTTGCTGGCTTGGCAAATAATTGTTACGCCTGTAACACCTACAAAACCTGCCTTACATGCAATAAGTGCTCTTCTTTGGATTTGTTGTAGATTAATATATCATCAAAAAATATCAAAACAAATTTGTAGAGAAAAGGCTGCAGGATCTTCTTCATAAGAGCTTGGAAGGTTGCAGGAGCATTTGTAAGGCCATAGGCCATTACCTTGAATTGATAGAAGGCCCTTTCAGTCCTAAAGGCAGTTGTAGGCTTATCTTCCTCCATCATTCTTATCTGGTGATAACCTGATCTGAGATGAATTTTCGTGAAGAACTTAGCCCCCTTCAGCTCATTGAATAGGTCATCAATCCTGGAAAAGGGACACGGTTCTTGACAATGACTTTATTCAAATCCCTGTAGTCAATGCCCATTCTATAGGAGCCATCCTTCTTCCTTACCAAAAGAACGATAGAAGCAAAAGGAGATGGGTTGTGGGGTGGGTAATAAAATTTATGTCCATTAACTCCTTAAGTTGTCTTGCCACTTGCTCCCTCTCTGCCCTTGAGAACCTATAAGGAGCCTTATTCACAGGTTTTGAACCCGGTTCCAGCACCCAATATCCCGCTTAGGTGGAAGACATTGGGGCAGACCACCAAATACATCTGAAAACTGGTGAAGTAACTCCTGCATGTCACTATCCTCAACTACTAGCCCATTACTATCTTGTGTTTTGGTTAAATGTAGAGCATAGATACCACAAACACTTTTAAGATCCTTAACCAAACTTCTTGCAAATATGAGAGCTAAGTTAGAAGCATTCAAACCAACCAGTGTAATAAATTTACCATTATGAAAGAACTTCATTAGCATTTTGTCCAGATCCAAAGAGAACTCACCCAATGACTTCATCCACTCACATCCCAAACCTATATCAATAGGGCGCATGTCAAGTACAAATAGATCACCAAAAAATGTATAATCCCCAAATAGTTGGATCCTAGTGGCTAGGCAACATTGCTTGCTATAGGGGTGCTATCCATTAGCCACTTCCTAATACCATGATCCATTATAGTGGATGCAACCTCACTCTGCTTGGATGGACTCAGAGTTCATGACTTTATGAGTGCTTCCACCGTCAGCTAGTATGTGGACAGGCCTTTATTTTTTTTTGGACTAGCCTGTTTTTTACGAATCCTTTCAAGCAAAGAGTTTGAGCTCCTTTACAGCCCATTATGGAATCTGCAGATATGCTGAACAGTTCAGCCTGTGCAGCAAAATAACTCTCATCATCCTCCCCACAACAATGTGCATCTGAAAATATGTCCTTCAGAGAGAAGTCATGTGCAACTTCAATATTCAATCACTAACCAGCACGTCGACACTTGGCTTGGGGAAAAACCTTTTTTATTGAATGCTCTCTTGCTGAACCACCTGGGTCAAAAGGATAAGAAGTTATGCTTTCGGGAACCCTCAGCAACACCCTCATCATCTATCTTACTGTCATTCACACAATCATGAAATTTCAATTCTGTCATAGCTTCATCAGAGGCTGAATCGTTTCAATTTCTATAATCGTGCTGATTTTAACTACAGATTCAGCTTTGCATATGCTCCTATGATCAGGAGACCATTTCTCTCCACGAAGGTAACATAGGTGGTTCTTTTTCCTTTCCTCCCTAAGAGATGCTTGACCAACTTTTTATTTCTCGTCACCCATATCTTCTTTGCTAGATGGCTTAGACAGGGCCTTAGCATCATCAGCCTTATAGGATTTAGAATGTCCTAGTATACTACCATACACTATTCGAATCTGGGAATAAAGGGAATTGACGTTACCACTGGCTTCTCATCCATTGAGGGGCTAACTTCGCTTAGGGGCTTGTTGCCAAATTGCCCAGTGCCAATACCGTTCTCCTTTGGATTATACTTGGGCTCATAGAGTTCAGAAGCACAGCTGGGTCTTTGAGCAAAAACATCAGCGGCTAGGCTAGGATGAAGACATTGAATAATTTGAGCACCTTGCCCCTTTCACCAAAACCCTGAATGAATAGAGATAGCTTCAAAATTGCTTGATATAATTCCTTTACTGTTCCTTGCTGTGATAGATCATATCACTGACATACATATTGATCTCGAGCAAGGGGTGCAACTAAAGTCTAAAACATCTCTGCTTAAAACTCATCCCATGTGGTAATAATTGTTCCTTCCCACTGGAGATGCCTCCACCAAGAGTGGGCGAAATCCTCTAGATGCAGAACCGCCAATTTGATTTTTTGGGTACATAGCCATCCAGCTTGCTGAGCCATTCCTCCAATTCATTGGGGAACATGAATCACCCTTGAACTTGGAAAGAATAATCTTGTCCTTAACATGTTTATCCTGATGTAGATTTCCTTTTGGTTCAGTTGATTTGACTGTTTGAATATAGTGCTGAGATTGGCTGGCAATCCTCTTTATTGTCAACACTGCCCTGAGATTGGCTGGCAATCTTCTATATTCATTAAATTTTTTACATAAGCCATCGGCATCAAGACTACTACCTCTAGGAACATTAACATTTGGAGGATCCTTGACCTTGTGAGCTGCCACTCCACTGGAATGATAAGCTCTCCTAGGAGAGGACATAAAACCCACTGATCAGCTTCAAGAACTGGATCATCTTCTCAGTCTTGATGGGTCTCTTCCCCTCTTGGATTTGGCTTCTCTTGAGCTGATCCAATCCCTTGTTCATAGTTGTAGACTGATTTTGCAATATTTGATCCAACCTTTGATTATTAAGCTTGATCTCATTAGTCAACCTTGAATACTTGTAACATTAACTTCCAGTGTTCACTATCAAAAATAATAATAATAAATAGAGCCTCCTCCATAATAGTGGGCCATAGTCATCCCGGGTAATGCTTGCTATAATTGTCCCTCAGGGATGAAGGTTTTTTCTTTATTCTCTCATTAGAGTCCCTTAAGACAAAAAGGGTTTCCAAATACTTAAGGCTATTTCATTATTTTTACATGCCATGCATTGGTCTCGCCGGGGCTATCCTTGTCCCAATATCTATTACATTAGACATTATCTAAATATAAGGTTCGGTGTCCGTATTTCCTATACCTAGGAGCCGAGTCTCATGCTTTATCATGTCCCCTTTTTTTCAAGGGGATGGGAAGTGTGTGTGTGTGTGTGTGTGTGTGTGTGTGTGTGTGTGTGTGTGTGTGTGTTAATTGACATGGTAATGGTCCTCATAACCTGCATCAATTAATCTAATTTTTAACAAGGTCATCTAGGTCAATATTATGAATCCTAGAACTTGATCTACTCCCAATAGTATTGCCAGGCCTTGATTCTCTAGATCCATCATGTCTTGCATCATTTGGACCATACAAATTGGAATTATCTGCTCCTGACAAGATTGTGTCTGATCAGATTCCATACTGTTTACTACCATCAGGCTCTTCATTTCGAACTGAACCTCTGACATAATCACCAGCTATAGATCCCAACCCCGGAATAGCTACACCCTCAGCCATAACTGTCTTCTCCATTGCATCACCCTTCTCCATCGGATCTGCATCAGACTTATAATGATGTATTTTGATACTCATAACTGGATGTCCCTTTCTTTGGAATGTAATGACAAATGGATCTCACCCAAAAAAATGTGTGTGTGTGTTTGTTTGTGAGTCAAAAGGAAACTTCTATTAAGTTTGTGTGTGTTTGTGAGTCAAAAGGAAACTTCTATTGAGTTCAAGATAACTCAGCAAGTGATAATTTTTCTATTAATGCTAATGTGATATCTTAATTTGGAAAGGTGGATTTAGAGTTTCTGCGTAAACGCCTTGGAGAAATACTACAGCAGCATGATCTGGGTTGCAAAAGTAGACCTCTGTTTTTTACAGACAAATAAGTTGTCTATTACTGCTCTATACATGCAGTGCAACTCTTGTCAGACCTTTGACTTGGTATTGTGAGTATTGTACACTTGCTTTTCACACGTGAGTTGATCCCCAGAAACCGTTTTTCCTTGAAACCGATGCAAGTGGCATTATGGTAGGAGTAGTTCTCCTCCAAGAGGGAAGGCCAGTAGCCTTTGAAAGCAAGAAGCTTTCTCTCTCTCAACGAAATTAGCCAACTCATGAATTAGAGTTGCATGCTGTTGTCCATGCTCTAAAAACATGGAGACATTATTTGTATGGGTCAGAGTTTTATGTTAATGTTGATCATGATACTCTGAAACATTTTGGTAAACAACCTGACTTGAGAGGCCGCCAAGCTAGGTGGGCAGAACTCATGTAGGAGTTTAACTTGACGATTCGGTACCGAAGAGGGGAGGATAATAAAGTTGATGATGCGTTGTCACACATTATGCATAATATGAGTTTCACGGTATTAGAGAGTGCTCTAATGACCAGTTCGTCTAGAGCCTTTGGCCTAAGGCTCATGTATTTAAAACCCGGGGAAAAGGATGACCTGGCATCCAGAAAAAGCCAAACTTATGCAAGATATGCCATAAGGGATGGTATGCTGAAAAGAAATGGCAAGGTAGTAGTACCTAATCAGAATGATCTCAAGCAGAGAGTCATTCAACAATGCCATGATAGCCCATGTGCGGGACATCCAGGAGTCGAGAAGACATATGATCTCGTGAAGTGAGATTTCTTTTGGCCAAAGATGAAAAAGCATATTCATGAATATGTGACACGTTGTTTTTCGTGTCAAGTAAGTAAGGCAGAGCGGGTGAAGCCACTTGGACTTTTACAGCCCTTGGAGATACCACTAGGTAGGTGGGAGAGCATTTCCATGGACTTTATTATAGGTTTGCCTATGACACAAGGTGGATATGATTCTGTCCTTGTGGTGGTTAATCGTCTTACTAAGATGGCTCACTTCATTCCAACTAGAGAGTCTGTTAGTGCCCCGCAAGTGGCGGATTTGTTTATTAGACATATATTTCATTTGCATGGATTACCCAAATCCATAGTGTCAGACAGGGATGTCAAATTTACAAGTCATTTTTGGACTGCGGTGTTTGAGACACTAAGGACTGAGTTGGGAATGAGTAGTGGGGATCATCCAGAAAGGAATGGTCAGATGGAAAGAATCAACCAAATTTTAGAGGATATGCTTAGAGCATATGTGTCATTGAGGCAACATACAATGGGACAAGTGGTTGCCATTGTTAGAATTTGCCTACAATGATAGAAAACATTCCTCTACAGGGTTCAGTCCGTTTGAGCTGAACTATGGTTATAGACCAGCGAATCCAACTATAGTTGCAATACCTCAGAAAGTGCCTAGTGCCGCGAACTTTGTGGTTCAGATGCGGGAGATGCTAACACTTGCGAGAGCTAACATCCGCCAAGCTATGGATAGAGCTAAGGCGTATGCAGATGAAAACCGATCCGCTAGAGAATTTAAGGAAGGAGAAAAAGTTTTTCTCAAAGTTCCTTCGCACTCTAAGTCTTTGACTGCAGGAGAGTGTGCTAAGTTATCACCTCGATATTGTGGGCCATGGTTAATTCTAAAAAGAATAGGCAAGATAGCCTATAAATTAGAATTGCCACAGGGTTGTAAGGTGCACCCAGTGTTTCATGTTTCTCGTTTAAAGAAATTTTTACATACAGGTGACTCACTAATCGAGGGTGTTGTTTTGTTTCAGGAGATAGAGGATAATGCAAGATGCAAACCAACAAGAATCCTGGACCGAGGAACAATGTAAGTACGCAATCGAAAGATACCCACGGTGTTGGTTGCATGGCATGGTTTACCTCTATCAGAAGCCACCTGGGAATCTGTATACCAGTTACGGAGAGTGTTCCCAGACTTTATCATCGAGGACGCTGATGCCTAAAGAGGGAAGGAATGTTACGCTCAAGTCGAGGTAACATGACCTCGGAAGGGTCGGTCGGCATTTTCCTTTAAAGGATCAATGTTTGTATTATATTTGTTTCGGCTTCATGTAAATGATCAAAAAGGAATCAAGGTCAAGGTCCTTGGTGAGGGTGACATGGCACTAGACTAGGTGGATCTAAGACTAAGGGACCTAAATGCATGAAATGTGCCAAGGAGCAAATGGTTTTAATGATATCCCAAGAGAGGGGTAAATGATGCATTAAGGAGGGACCCTAGAATGAAGACATGTGGCATACTAGATCCATCTAGGGAATTTTGGGGCTTGGTGGAATTGTGTAAGCAAGAACCTTCACGTAACGATTCTGATGAAGAGAAAGCTGACGACCACCGAGATCGGCTAGGAGATGATTCTACGTGCTAGCGCCCGTGATACGACGTAAGCTAGGAGTAAACAAGTTTCGTGTAATAGATTCACGTATGAATTTTTGTATGCAGCCTGTATGCTGAATTGTACTTTGTCCTCAGATTTTCTGAATGAATAAAGACCTTTGGGGAGGTCCAGCCCGACTCTTGTCCTGGGCCCTAGTGCTGTGTGTGTGTGTGCGCGCATGCGCGCGTGCTGTTTTTCGTCCACATACTTGTGATTTCCTTGCTCTCATTCGTCAGGGACTTCAAGCGAGATTTCCTACTGTTACTTTTGGCAGCTTCTTCTGGTTATTTGGTCTTCATCCAGCTATGGATGGACAGAAATCATAGAGTCTTTGGTGATCCTACTTTTCCATCTTTTGTTTTTTTCAAACGATCTCTGCGGCAATCGTTTTATGATTGCTTTCAGACTCATTTTATTGACCATGATGTATATATGGCTTATACTGAGATTTTCGGTTGTGTAGTAGTTACTCCGCTTTTGGAGTACCTATGAATGTAATTATTTCCCAACAATAAAATATTCTTCTCACCAAAAAAGAAAAGAAAAACTATGTACCGCTTCAACAACAGGTTTCCTTTTAATGAGTTCCTTTGGGAGTGTCTCATCAACACATTGCTCCTGCACTTTGCCACAGATGTTTTGCTTCTTCAGAGACTATGCCTCACTTGTTTTGGCATTGTCCGTGCTCTCGTGAGTTTTTTTATCTGCTTTGATAGCGCCTGTGAGCGAGATTCCCATCTGTTCCGTTTGGGAAGTTCTTCTGGCTATTTGGGTTTCATCCATCCAAACTGGAGTTTCATCTTTTCTTCGTTTGGGTTCGCTACTAGGCACTAAGGACTTTATGGACATATAGGAATTGTAAAGTCTTTGGTGATCCTATTTTCTCTCTGTTTGGCTTTTTTAGGCATTCTCTGCAGCAATCTTTCTTTGATTGCTTGCAGACCCGCTGCATAGATCATGAGGTCTTTTTAGCATATACTGAAATTTTCAGTTGATGTAATTGTAGCACCTTATTTTGAGGTTGCTACTCATATAATATAATCAATCAAAGATTTCACAAAAAAAGTGTGTGTGTGTTTGGCTTTTTTAGGCGTTCTCTGCAGCAATCTTTCTTTGATTGCTTGTAGACCCGCTGCATAGATCATGAGGTCTTTTTGCATATACTGAAGCTAGCTTGCTATTTTGGGAGATTTGGTTGAAACTGATGGTGCTAAGAGATCGACATTATTTTGCAACTGAGTATATTGCCAAGATAGCTTACTTGACATCTGACTCTGGTCCTCAATTATGGCACTACATATTTGGTGGCGTTGTGTTTGATGTTTATATGTGAAGCATTAATCTTGAGTATAGTGGAGAGTAGGACAAAAAGGAATGGTAAGATGATGAAGATGAAGTCAATTTAAGGGTCAACTAGCCCTCGGGCTACTTTTATTGTTTGCTAATGTGGGGCAAAGGCATAAAAAGCCTTGGATTATTTTGGGGTCATGGAGGCATTTCTTGTTGTACTTCTTTGGCTGGTCTAGTTTTCGCTGAAAGATTACAAATATTTTAGGTGGGTAGCATGAGCCACCATCTAGAGGGGCAAGATGTGTTGCAGCCAATCAAAGGCTGCCAAGTGTCCACAGGAGATGCCGAGTGCGGGGGGGTCCCAATCCCCCGCCTCCTAGCTACGTCATGCCTCCTCTCCCCCCAAAAAGTCCCAAGAGGGATGAGAGAGGAGGGTCAAATAAGCTCTCTATATCCAAGGCTGGGGGGGGACCAATGCTTATGGAATTTAATATCCCCAAATCCACATGTCACAGCCGCGAGCCTTCCTTCAATAAACCATGCTCCACACACCATTTGAGGGGTAAAGGCCACCACCTCCAACACCCCCCTGTGGCCAAACCCTGAGGCAAACCAAACTTGGTGCCTGACCAAACCTGACCACGGCCAAACACAAGGTCGGGTCAATCACCAAACACAAGGTCGGGTCAATCAACAAGGACCAGCCACCAAGAAACTCCACGGGTAGCAATACATCTGCCAAATGCCACAAGGGAAGCTGCCAAGTGAGAGCATTCAGAAAGGAACAGCCGTCATAATGTCGCACTTTTTGAGCCGCCGCACGGATAGCAACAATCCGCCACCACAGAACATCCAACCGCCATGTGTCATCAACGCGGGGGCCGTGCCCAATAAAGTCCCACAGTCCGCAGGTTTGATCCTTGCCCTGATACCATGTTGCAGCCAATCAAAGGCTGCCAAGTGTCCACAGGAGACGCCAAGTGCGGGGGGTCCCAATCCCCCGCCTCCTAGCCACGTCATGCCTCCTCTCCCCCCAAGAGGTCCCGGGAGGGATGAGAGAGGAGGGTCAAATAAGCTCTTTATATCCAAGGCCCCCAAGGGGGCACCAATGCTGATGGGATTTTATATCCCCAAATCCACGTGTCACAGCCGCGAGCCTTCCTTTAATAAACCATGCTCCACACACCATTTGAGGGGTGAAGGCCACCACGTCCAACAAGATTGTACTTAATTTAGTCTGGAGCTCTTTGTTCTTCTTTCTCAAGTTTTGCAAGTTGGTAATTCCCAGAGTTTTTTTTTTGGCAACTTCAATCCTTCTTTCAGTTATGCAGATACGCCCACTGTATGGGGATAAATTAACCATTTGCCAAAGCTATGCACTTTGTACGCTGGCTCAGCCTCCGTAATTTTCCATTTTCACACATTATCAGCCACAATATGTCACATTCATTAGGGAGGAGGACAGGCTCATGCCCCAACAGAGCCTTCTCCCCTCCATGCACGCCTCTCCTAGCATCACTTTGGTGACTCATACCGGCCATTTTGCACTTGCTGGGCTCTTTGGAGGCAAGAGCCTCTCTTGACAAGGCCATGTTCCACAAAATGGCTGGTATGATGGGAATGTAACGACTATAGAAGTATCCTGTGAGATGTTCGGAAAGTTGATGCAAAGAGCCAAGGCAGAATTTTGCCCCTTGCTGATCACACTGGTATATCCTTTTTCTTTCACACACCACTGTGCCCTCATGAGCCCGTTCAGGCCTTGAAAAGAGCCAATGTCCTAGTGCACAGGCAGTGTAAAGCCACCCACTGCTCTTCTGTCATACCTTGCAAAAGGGCCCTACTTGAAGGCAGAGGAGAGAGAGTGCTTCAAGCTCATACATTGTGAATTCACTGTATAATCTGGAATATATTAACTATTCCCAAGCCACCACATATCTGCTGCACACTAGCCAGCACTCATAAACCTCCATGTTCACCGGATCTCTGAAGGACGATATCAAGGATGCTGGTCCCATACTGCAGTCAAGCATGCTACCTGAGTGGGTAAGCCTTTATCTTTTCCCCCCTGAATGAAGCATGTGTATTCTGATGAACCTAAAGAGTCGAAGCCAACGAAAATTCCTTGACCTTGACTTTGAGCCTGCGGTGTTAGCAAAAACTCACACAGCTTTTCCTCACAAATTTGCAGATTACTTGCCTCTGTAAGGATATGCAAAGAGCAATCCAATGAACATGGTGCCATACCTTATCCAGAAGAGCAGCTTTGAGCTCAGGAAGCCCATCATCAGGGCCATAATTGCTGACAGCTGGTAATAAAACAGACTCCTGAATCTTTGCCAAGGCTTGGGCTGGTGGCTGCCAATACACAATTCCCTGTACAAGAAACCACAATTTCAAACTGATGCAATGCCTTTCACGAAGACGAGATAGATCTCACATAAAACATCTTGCCTCCCATCTTAAGTGTTTTGGAACACCAACCCAGTTTGAGAGCACGTACGTTATTTTACAGGAAAAATTTAGATCAGTTTAGCATGTCGAGGGCTTGAGAAAGGAACATGAGATATCACGATGATTGGCAGTTGCACAACTGGAAAAGACAACTACCTGAGCAAGTGACATGCAGTCTTTCGTTCCACGGAACAATTCTTGCATCTGCAGTAACAGGTTTGCCAAATTGTGTAACCGACCTTCCAATCGACATTACAAACTTCTTTATACAATATTAACAGACCGTGGGGCCAATATTTTCACACGTATATTAAACTTATGGCAATCGCTAAAAGATTTTGTGAAGGCCACATGTTCAAAGTGAGTGCCTCGGTCCTAAATATCTGCTATGATTTGCTCAGTTATATTTTCTGCGTCATACTGCTTGGTGTTTTTGACCTTGACCTATCATAATGACTGAAAACCATTCAGTATCCAGTTAAGTTGTCTGCTCAGCATGTCGTTTACGTGAATTTTATTTGCATCGTCCCTGCAGTGCACTTTCGAGTGCAACCGCCAAGGGTTTTGGCATCGGTGAGAGAACGAAATGGAGGAGATCTGCGATATGAATATGAGCGCATGCCAGCTGACTGAGGGAGTGGTCGCCCGTCCACGTGCGATGAGTAGCCCTCTGGAGGCCGAGCGAAGTTGCGGAGTTGATGCGCGCTTGAAAGAAATGATTCAAACAAAGTTGGAGACTGAGAGAGAGAGAGAGAGAGAGAGAGAGAGAGGGGAAACAAGGGCAGTTAAAGACAGAGAGAGAACCTGGATCATGACGGGAGTTTCGGTGGCCAATACACGCCTGGCCAATCGAGAAGGAAGAGCCATAGAGTGTGGTGGTGGCGAGTGTTGGAACTTGGAAGAAGAGGAAGAAACAAGTTGAAACAGGGGGCTTCGACGGTCACAGGTCGACCCGTCCCCGTCACGCACACGTGCCGCCCTCTGCCACACGACTGTTTTAAATGTTTGCCCCCCTCCCACTCGACCATCTCTGCCTTTGGCTCTCATCACTATGCTCTTCAAAACGTTGCCTCCTTTTCATTTGCCCATGCATCATTTCTATCACGGCCATGCGCCCTTGTTCTCTTTAGCTATGGGAGGAGTCCCGACTCCACTTCCTAGCCTGAGCACTATTCGCCTCGACATTGTTGTGGACATTATCTATTGCACTATGAAGGATTCGTGGTCCAATGGCGCACTTTTCCAGACGTCCACACCTTGCACGGCTTGGGGATATCACCCATCCAATTCTATAGTGGACAACAAAAACTTTTTGAATGGCCTATTAAAGACCTCCATGTGGAAGTACACCCCTATTCTAGAGCCATGGGTGACTGTTTGTGAATCATCCCTACCTTGAAATTACAGCAAGTAAACCTCTTATGTTAAAATAATGGCAGCTTCATAACTTCTCCAATACATCTCTTTTTTCAGTTTATCCTCCATGTTTTTAATTTTCTTAATCTTCAAGAGGAGCCTTTAAGAGAGTTCACATGCTTTGCTTTTTCATTCCTATTGAAAGCAAAATAGCCTTAGTGAAAGTCACGGTAGCCCAGCTGTAGGGTTGTCTGCGTACTAGGGCTATGATCCACGTTCAAGCCCTCCTACTTGTAGGGTAGAGCCAAGGCGGGTGCCCCTAGATAGGCTCAAAACAGGTGTGTGAGTGGGGGTGCTTATTATTTTGTTTTTTCTTTAAAGCACAGTAGCCTTAACATTTGAGCATAACCCCGTGTTGGAATGTGGTTTGTGCATTCTTCAACACGAATGGTATCGCTTTGCTTCAACATCAATCTTTGTGGTAGCCACTTCTTTAAACCACTTCATGAAGTAATCAGTTACTAGTAAAATGTATTTCAAAAAATGTTTTGAGTTGGTTAGTGTCTCAAGGGAGGGAAAAGCTAGCATGCTAGCATGGTAGGACAATTGAAACCTTCGACAATCACTCACACACAATAGTTGGTGAGAGGCAAAGTTCGAGCTAGGATGTCTATTGTCCTATAACAAAAGCCTAAGGGAAAGCGTCTGAACTCATGCTCTATCCATGGCATTGTGCAAGATGCTCCTACAAGCTTATTTATTTATGTGATAATGGAGCACATTGTGTTCATGATAGGCGGTTCAGTTGTGGAATCAGATTAGGGCAACAATGTGAAAGCTATGGAACTCCATCAAGAAAAGAGTGTGAACGGTGTTTATGTTGCACCTTGTCTGTTTGCATGTAAATTCTCCAATGTAGGCTTCCCCCTACATGATATGCATTCGATGTCAATACCAATCCTCAATCATGTCAAACTTGAAGATAAGCTTCTAATAAATAAGGAAGGCATATCATGCAACCACATAAATACAAAAAAACTAATCAAAATAGATGAACCATACTTATGGCCAGGAGCAAGTAAACTTCATTCTAGCATATGCACAGCTTGGCAAATTCACCATTAAATTATTTTTCATATGAATGACATGTTTTTGTAAAGGGCCAGTACATGTAAAGGTACTCCATTCTCATTAGTAGCATGACCCCAAGCTTATTAATAAATACAAGCTAAGCGAATTATTGCCAAATGGAGCATGAATCGAGAAGGAAGTGTGTTCTAGTAGCAACTAAATGGCAATAGATCCTATATGCTATTCTCATCATTAATCATGAGTATAGCATGCTTGAGAGAGAGAAAGAGAGAGTACATCCTCATCACTAATCATGAGTATATCCAAGTCGAGAAAGTGGAATCCTTAAGAGAGAAAGAGAGCAATGGGTTGTCAAGAGGGGGCAACATTTTCATACTAGTTATATTTTGCGCATGAGATACAATGAGCATTTCCACAAATCAGTATTATAGAAAAACATCAATGTATTGATAGACATGACTAGAGAGACATACGTACTATGATCGGTTTTAAGCATCTATGGAAATATACAAAAAAGAATAAATGCAATAGTCCAACCTCTCCGAGCATCCACACAAGTACTGTCAAACAAAGAAGACACAAATAATCCAACCTCTTAAAGCACCAACATAAGGACTACAGTGAAAGGAATGATAAGAAATGCAAATTTTCACTAAATGTATGCATAGGCATTATGACACACTATGTTTTTAAAGCCTATCATTGGATAATTAAGATTGATTGAAACCATCATACACTTTGGTGTCTAAATTTTTGCTACTATCAAGATGAAGATAAAAATTATGCTACCACTTAATGATGAAACTTTTGTCTATGTATAACTACAAACACAACTAAGTCAATAGACTTAATTTTTAATAACATGGTAATCACATCAAACCAATTAACCCGTGCAACAATGATAAATGTGAAGAATCATCTATTACTAGCATTATGCTAGAAAGGACTAGTTTAATCAAATTGGTTAAAGGCCAACAAAGAAAAGCTTCATAGGAGTGATGAGTTTGCTCATGCATATCATTCCTCCACAACAGCAAAAACAAGAGCAAAGCTCCTAACAAAATTTAAACTACACCACCAACTGTACTATTTTGAAGAGGATAGAAAAGACTTGTGTTTCTTTTTGAAAATCCTAATTAAAAGTTGTTATAAAAAAACAAAACAACTATAAAACCCGTTAATATTTTGTGCCATCTCTCGCACTAACACCCTTACTATGCAAGTTGACATAACAAGGCGAATTTCGTCAAGCCAAATGTGGAATATAATGGCATATGTGTATGAGAGAGGTAAAAGTATAGCTATATCTATGTATTAGTGGGCCATTGTATAGTTAAGTACAAGAGAGTACCCATGCTATATAAGATGAATGACCAAGTAGTTTAAGTGCAATTTTTAATTATGAAGATTGAAGGAGTTTCTTTTGTGACATTAAGTCTCCTCCTAATATTTATATTAACTTTTCTCATGCCTTCTTCTTATCTCACTCTTTTTTATCATTAAATATATTGCACTTTATGGGAATATGTTAATGGCAATCTACCTAAAACTACAAGTGAAGCCAAAATTTGAGATCCTATAACTAGCACCAATGGTATATTGATAACAAAGCATAATACCACATGATAGGTCCTAGAGAAGTTCACATAAATGAATTCTTTGTCAGTTGGATAGATTACATATAAGAACTATAGAGTAACCTTTGATGGAGATCAATGCACGATCAAAGACAAATCAAAAGTTGGGAAAGCAGTGAAAGAAGGTAGGTTATTGAGGATGACAGCTTCAATATCTAGTCTACATGCAATGATAATAAAATATTAGCCCATGCCAATCTCTGAAATATGGCCTTAAAAAAGCTTTATGGATGATTGCATAAGATATTGTTGGGTGTAGTTTCTCAAATAAAAATATAAAGTCTTTAATGATAAAAAGAATTTAAAGCCATGGTTAAAAACCAAAAATCTAGAAAAGTCAAGGTCAGGGAACATACTCATGTAATCACGTGCACATTTTGTGTGATTTATGTTGTGAACATATTTTTATGAAATGATGTACGCAATAATGACAAAACTTCCCCTTCAAAAAACACCAGAAATCAACAATTTACCATTGATACATGACTTTTCTGACTAGTAAAAGATAAATATACCACCAATAACTAGACTACTACTCCATGTGGTACCTAGTATTACTACCAATAAGGCAATAGTACCATAGGTAAATTTGGTATGATATTAAACTAGCATCTAATCGCATTACTGGAGATACAGGGGGTTGTACCATCAGTAATAGTTATGTTATTGTTGCTAATAAAGTCTCAATTATCGTTGGTAATGACACTATAATCTATGGTACTTTTACCAACTCTCCTATGTAAGGGGATGGTGAGTCCATTTGCAGCCACTTTCTATTCGAGAGGAAACTTCTCCTCTCTACTATTAAGCCCCATGCTAGGGCATGCTAGATGGGACTACTGTAGGTTGTAGGTACCTAGACTCTCTCAAAAGGAGAGTTGGTTTTTGTTGTTTTTGGTCTTAGATGTCGTATCATGTTGCTTGCATGTCATTTTTCCTTTGGTATGCATGTATGCATGCTATATCATGTTGCATGCATGTATGCATGATGTAGATGTCATATCATGTTGCATGAATTTATTCATGATGTGTCGTGTTGCATGCATTTTAATCCAGACATCAAAGTAAAAGGTGAATGTAATCTGTAATGTGTTCCATGCATGCATTGCAACAAATATGCATGATGTATTATGTTGCATGCATGTTGTATTGTATTGCATGCATGCAATTCGGCTCTCATGCATTCTTCATCATGTTGCATACATGCATTCTGTATCATTTTGCATGCATTGCATGTTACATTTATAAGTAATAAAATTTGCTTGTACATCTATCATTTAGCATCGCCATACAACATATAATGTAGCATCATCATGTTGCATGTACTCATATTAAATGTTACATGGTCTTAAATTGTGAAATGTTACATGCTCCCCATGTAATGATATTAAAATTATCCATGTGATTGAATTTATGCATGTAGCATACCTTGCCTATTATCTGCAATTCACACAAGTCATGACCACACATACAAATGCCTCTACCTTCACACAACCTGTTCAAATGTCAAGAGATGAGTTACATGATGATGATAGAGCCAGAAGAATAGGCAGGTGGTTGTACCATTGGTAACACAACAAGAAGAGGCTCAAGAAGAAGGTGCTTATGAAATTTATGCATGCTTTGTGCATGCAAAGGATTTCTAGTGCATGCCTCTTCAATGCTTGCCAGACGTTATCCAACAAACCTTGTAGGTTAGGTCCTACTGGCGCTCATCAAAATCTTGGTGTCCAAGGATGACATATTATCCATCTAGCCACTACATGTAGAGGAGCTTTTAAACTTGAGGGAAGCCAAAGATGGCCTTAGGTTCTCAGTCCATTGAGAAGCATGGGCAATGGAAGATCATTAATTGTCAGCATCAAAGATCCAAGCTCAAGCACAAGACGTATACGTTGGTGTATGTGGCAAAGATCCCCACCATGGGTATGTGCCTTTGTACTTCACAAAGATGTTATAATGCAATTTTTTGAAAGGACTCCTAGTAGGCTTCTCTTCCTACAAAGACAAACATGCAAAGTCTCAGATGCATGTTGTAGCAATTCAAGAGATTCTCTTAAATCCATTGGTGGGAGCATTAGAGACAATTGAAGATCAATTGGAGAGGCTTCATCATGAATAAGAAGCTGTTTTGAGGAGATTTAGCACCTGAAAAGCATATCGATAGGTGAAATTACATGAAATATTATCACAGCTCTACAAGTGCAATTACAAACTTAACCAATTGAACTTGTGCTTAAGGCAAGAGTGCATGGAGCAATAGCCACATTGTAAGGGTCAAAATTGGATGACACAATATGCTAATATGTCACCAACCTTCAAACCAATTGTGTCATTGGTGGAGGCACTTCCAGAGGGCAATCAAGATATGTATTAATTGTCAATAAATATTTGATGCAAATATCAGATATTATACCACATCTTATAGGCATGGGTTTCACTTTATATGTTTTTTATGAGTCATACAAGCAGTTAGGTTGTGCCCACTTTATTGCCTTTGAGTTGCCACCATTGTTGTACATGGTTTTTGATATGGGTGACTTGATGCCCTCACAAGCTCATGAATCATGCAAATGGAAACTTTTGTATGTATGCCATCTATATTTTTTTAAAGGGATTAGCATAATGTCTCTTGACTAGAGTTCTTAATATTGAAATGGCCTCATAATGTATTCCAAGCTAAGATAACATATTTAAAGTTCAATATAGGTTCTACATACTTAACTCTTTAAAATACTATTTTCAAGTTTAATATAATTGTACATCAAGCAAACCCATTGAAGCTAACCTTTTGAAGCAACCCATTGAAGCAAACACATTAGAGCAACCCATTAAAGTTAGCATGCAAACATTGGAGAAAAGTGTTGACACATACATCCTGATATTAAACCAATGGACACACCATGGATAAAGGCACACAACTCTAATAATACCTAGTACACATAATCGCTAAACCAACACTTCTACTTGAAACCATCAACTTTGTTCGTGCTTACTTGACTCTTTGAATTAGTCACAAGGTTGGCTCTAGTTCAAATTGATTATGAAACTCGGGCATCAAGGTAAACCACGGCCACGGGCATGGAAGCAGTCGACCAACTCCTTGACCGTTGCTTCTTGTCCTTCTTCTGACCCCCCGCAGCCATGCCCCATCCCGCTATGCTCCCTCATGATGCAAGTCTTTTGGTTTTGGAGGTTTTAGCTCACAGCCAAGCCATTGTAAAGTTCGTCCCCAACCAAGGGAGTGCTGGAAGGTAGGCCAACCGATATAGCTACAGGAAAGGGTGATAGGGGCCATTCCGTTGTTGCAATGGTATGGGGTTGTCGATTATGTGTACTACATTCTCAATATTGTATTGATCAATATGTATCTCGAAAACATCAACTCTAGTGGTGCTTACATGACTCTTTAAAATACTACTAGCAAGTCACAAGGTTCGCTCTAGCGATTATGTGTACTAGATTGTCAATATGGTATTGGTTGAACCAAACCCAATGAAGCAAGCACGCAAACATTGGAGAAACCATTATGTGTACTAGATTATTAATATGGTATTGGTTGAAGTAAACCAATACATGTTGTTCATCAAACTAATGCACACACAATGCATAGAAGCACACACATAGAAATTTAAACTTTCAAAACATATATCTCATTTCTCAAAACTGAAAAGAGTTCAAAGATATGCTCCACTTTCACAAACTTTAGTCACCAAGGCTACAAGGATCATCATCATCGTCATCATCATCGTCTTATTGTTGCTCACACCATCATTATGGTTTGGAAGGCCAAAAAGCTCTTCCTCATCCTCCTCTTCCTCGGTGTCCTCATTATTGCTAGTATCACCTTCTATCTCTTGCTATGCTTCAAATTTTTGGATTGAAATGGTTGTTTCAACAATGGGAGGAACCTCTTCCCAAGGGTTGGAATCAGGAACAACATCATATGTCCACTTTGTAACTTACTCCTCATATCCCACATCTCCTAAGGTAGCTAACATTCTATGATTGCAATAAATATATACAAGCTTCTCTGCTCCACCTTCCAGGAGTTGGCTCCTCAAAGTACTATAGATATACTTGGAGTGCCTCCAATTCCTTTTAGCACCTAAGTTGGAGCATGGTCGTTTAGGCATTGTTCCAAACTACTCATGGTAAGTGGATGTAGGAGTTCATAACTAGCACCATACATCATCAACCATTTCCATGTAGGTGTAGTTTTGGCTAGTTCTTGTACGTTGGTAGATGAAAATAAACCCTCCTTGCATCAATACCTAGCTAGTTCATTACAACCATGGAAAATGTAGCATCTTATGGACAATATGCTTAAACTACCTTATGGAAATCTTTCATCCCTTTTTGTATTTCATGTTCCACCACTCCAAATCAAGGAGGTATCCAACACTATGCAACGGATTAGAGCTTTCTCCTAGAAATATTATTCTTGTGGATTTTATTCTCATGGCATCCTCAAAAGACTTCCATAATCTTGGTGATGATATCTTTTCTTTCATATCATTGCATTCATCTCTAACTACTTTATTCCCTAGTTTAGACACCCATCTTTGAAAAATGTCACAATGGAAGGTCTCAATCAAAAAGCTTTATTTTTTAATCAATTATTGCAATGTGTGAAAGTGTGTGCAAAACCTTGTTCTTGTAGGCAATTTCAACATTGTGGGCCCAACCCATGAGCTGTATATTATCTCAAGCCATTTTGACACAATTGAACAAATTTCACAATTTCATGAGCATCATCTATAATCTCCTTGAACCATAATATATGCTTGTACCAATCTTTTAATGCCAATTTGAAAGTGTCATTGTAGCATGCTAATTCATACAATTGAGCTAACACTCTAGCATTCTACCAACCTTTTTATAGCTCTTTGCATTGTCCATAACAATTTACACAACTTTGTATGGGCCTATCTCCCTTATGGTGTTTCTACCAAAATACTTGCTATGGAAACCCCAAGATTTCTTTCAATTTTTGAATCAATATACTTATGAAATGCCTCTCTTTTTGGTGATACAATCATCACATTCAACAATGGGCACTTTTTATATTTATGCATCCATGTGAAACAATTATGTCTCGTATTTATGCAAGCTGAAAAAATATTTTGTGATGTGAACTATGCTTTGTCTAGTATAGTTGTCTACAAGGCATTATAAGTAGGAGGTTTGAAACCTAAATCAGACCATACAATAGGAGGTTTGAAACATGCATCATAACATACAAGGCATTATAACTAGGAGGTTTGAAATCGGCATTGTACCATGCAATGCAATTCCATGCATCTTGCATATCAACCATATTCTAGGGATAAATATAAAGAAAATTTTATCAAAACCAAGAATGTATTGAGCGCCCTCCAAGTCCTAGATCCAAATACTCTCTACAATTGATGGTTGCCTCATGCATTGATTTCCACTCCCAATAGTAGTAACTCTTGATTTCCACTCCTAGTAGTAGTTACTCTTGATTTCTACTCCCAGTAAGAGTAACCCTTATTCTATGCGATGTAGATATTAAAGTTACTCAATTCCACAATACACACCCAAAAGTTGATATTTAAAAATTGGCCAATTCAAACACAAAAAATATTGTACGAATCATACACTCTACTAGAAAGTTCAAGGGTAAAACATAACCATTGCACTTTTGATGGTAATAGGAAACAATGAATATTTCATCACTCTCACAAAGCTAAAGAAAGATTGATCTGATAGAATTTTGACATGAAAGATATTGGACTCATGCAACCTCCAGGTATAAAATTTTGAAGGGATACAATTTTCACATTCGTGATTAAACACAAGTATGTTGAGAGTATGATAAAATTTCCATATACAAGGTTGCAAGATTGTAGCAACTCTCATGGAGGAATAGATTATGATGTTAACAAAAGATAAAGGATTTCTATAGATAGCTTATTGGATGATTGATAGATAGGTAATCATAAGGCTATAATTTTTTTATTTTCATATATTTTGAGGTTTTAGTGACCTACAAGTGTTATGTTTCTCATTATAGCTTATGTGTTCACAATATAGTATAGAGCATCAAGTCTTATTCCCCTTTAGGGATGTAGGCTAAAGCATTGGAAGTTCTTCTTTCTTGAGCTCAATTGAACATGAAGTGTCGTTTGGATTTGATGGAGGTTTTCACATTCATTGGGGATTTAAGGGTAAATTAATGTTGTAGGGCCATGTTATTTGAAAGAGGTAGGGTTGAGAATGGAGAGCTAGCCTCCTTCATTAATTGAGGTGGATAAGGATTGAGAAGCCTAGAAGTTTGAGGGTTGTAAGAGGAGATCAAGAGTGGAGAGAAAAATTGTGAAAGTAGAATGGTTTTGGAGATAAGGGAAAGAATATACCTAAGGAACAAAGAGTAGGGAGAGAGGGATTGAGTTGGATATTGCATGGGCTGGAGGGGTGAGAAGGAGATAGGGGACTCAAGGTTAGAGCATGTTGTCTATCACATGCACATTAATGGCATTGAGAGAGCATGAACACTAAGAGTGAGAGTTCACAAAATAACTATATTATAAGATAGGGAAAATGTTGGAATTCCATAGGACTCTAGCCTCATCATTGGTGGCAACAATTATGAGAAATCTACATAGCACAGCTGTAGGTTAGAAGTTTCAAATCAAGAAACACAACAATCCTAAAATTTTATGACCATTCAACCTTGCTATTAGGGAGAGCATGGTATTTTCTTCAAATTGGAATGGGGGTCATATATAATGGTGTCTATATTTTCTAGTTGTGGAATGTGTTGGAGAAGTGATGCAAAGTTTTCATGTTCTCCATGTTATTGCTTTATTCAAAACATGGATTGCTAAAAAATGATATATAATGGTGTTTATATTTTCTCATTGTCAATGGATATGGGAGATTCTCACCATTGTGGAACACCTTAGAGTAGTAATGCCAAACCTTGATTATTCTCAATTCTTATTGAGTTCGTTCATAACATGGATTGCTTCAAAGGATCTACACAACATGGCTTGCTAAATAACAATCTACATGCTAGGAATATCACAAAACATTTCTCTAATCCTAGAAATGAGCTTTTTATGTGATGCATAGACTGGGGAGTCTATATTGTGCATACACTTCAATAAAGTGATATTGTAATAATTTCACATGGCTAGCAAAGACAAAGATGAGTAGAAAGTGATCTAATTTAATTGAATTAGCAAAAACCATCATGCATTGTAAAAACACCACTTAACAATGACCTAATTAGGGTTCTAAACACTCAATAATCCACCTTAGAGTCCCCTCAGTAGCATATCCTCTTCGTAGGCCAATCCTAGCATCAAATTGATGAGTGGAAAATGATGTAGCATTAACAAACAAGAAAAAAGAGATTGCATAGTTGTATTTGTCTTGACAAGGTGGAGCAAGATATTATAATATTTGCATGGAAATTAATGTCCTCAATAAATATAATCCCACCATGAGGATGTATTTCAAGAGAAACTTTCCATAGGAAAAGTTTTGGCTAGTTTCAAGGCTAAAGGCAAAGAGACACTATAGAAGACCAACGATAAATAGCCACTATAGAAGAATTCCATGCTAGCATCCAAAGAGACAAGGATCAAGTCCTTTATGATGTTGTATCGATGGATGGTGGGGACATTAATTTGGACAAGCCTTACCAACATGACAACTCAATAGTGTACATTGCTGAAGGCAACATCCAAAGGGACAACGATCAAGTCCTTTACAAGTTGTACTCATGGAATTGTGGGGACATTATACTGGGAAAGCCTTACTAATATGACAATTTAGTAGTGTACATGGCCAAGGAGAATATCTATAGGTTGTCAAAGATGGAAGAACATTTTCCCGATAGCCCAGCCAAAAGTTTCCTTATCTTTTCTAAGCAATGTTGTACCCTACTTAAGAAATCTCAACCTTTTCGTGTCTTTCTACTATATCCAAATTTAGTATTTCCATTTAGATCTATTGCATACCCTGTCTAGCCTCTACCACTTTGCCTTACCTATACCTTTGCTGCAAACCTTGTTGCATACCATGCTACAGTTTCAACCTCTAGTACAACTGCAACGTTTGTTGCACATCCTATTACAACATATGCTCTAGCATTGACAATAGCTATAGCCACCTCTCCCCTTGCCCCAACATATATTATAGCCTCTAATATACCCTCTTCAACAGATCTATGACAACATTTTGCTTCAACTTTTATTCCACCTACTGTTTGGTCCCCTTGATGCAAAAAATTTCATTAGCATCTACACGGTCTCCCACTTGGCAGATCACTAGAGCATGTAATAAACTTAATCCTTGGGAATTCTCTCCACAAAAAACCTCTCTAAAAGAGAAGCGTGAGGAGATGAAAAGGAAACATCAAGTTATTGGTCCTTGGCTACATCAAGCGATCCTCCACTATGTGTGTATCCCTTGTCTTTTAGACTTTTTGATGATTATAGGGCCTTGAACAAGACTTCTATTAAAAGTAGATATTCTCTTCTTTGGATTGATCACCTCTAGGATTAACTACTACAAGCACCTACAATCTTCACCAAGCATGACTTCAAAAGTGAATATCATCAAGTCAAGGTCAAGGATGATGAAACATGGAAGGTAGCCTTCAACACAAGGTAAGAAATTGTTGAATGGGCAATTATCCCTTGTGGAGTGAACAATGGTCCAACAATTTGATGAGGGCCATGAACGACATCTTCAGGCCTTTCATGGACAAGTTTGTCACCATCTACATGGATGACATTCTCATATACTCAAAGACTTTTGAGGTCCACCTTGATCATCCTCATCAATTCTTTTCTCTCCTTGTTTAACACTCTCTTCACATGATCCAAAGAAATGTGAGTTTTGTTGGCTAAACATTCATGGGGGGTTTTAATGTGAATGGCTAGTCTTAGGTTAAAAGTGGTTCACTAAGTGGGAGGAAGGATGATTCTAGAACTCCATGAAACATTGCTTGGAGCTGCATGGCAATAACATGGCAAGCTGGCTTAGATGTGATTATTCAAGTGGAGAAGTAGTAGGCCTCTATATTTTAAGAGGGAAAGTGGTGCAACAATTCCATTTGGACCTGCGCTATGGCCTAGTTTGATGCAATGGTGCTGAGTCTTGAGTCTTGGACCTTATAAGGCAACAAACATAATAGTGGTGATCCTATGTGTCTAAGATAATATGAGGACTTTTTGGGTCTTTTACAGTATCAGCTATCTCTTGCTCTTTCACTATTTCATGTGTTCATTGAAAGTATAAGCTAAGTGATTACTTAAGGTTACAATTAAGAAGTACTATGTTATGTAAGTGTAAAACGTCTTGCATGCTCTTCAATCTAAAAGTGGTATCAAAGCTAGCCACATTTTGATTTATGAAACAATTAAGAAGTGTTCGAGAGTAGTGTTGGTGTCTAAGAGTCTGATTAAGGTATCTGATTCATCAAGTTGATGTAAGGATTTTTGAAAATTTAAGCAAAGGACACACCACAATCTTGAAGACATGGAGAGCTAGTCCAAAGTGGATAAGCCTATAGTGATTGACTTTCTGTCATGGAATTGTTAGTCCCATTGTCCTTAATAAAGAAGGGTTTGCCATTGGGTTATGGGAACTAAAGCTTGGGATGCTAGGGTGTGCCAACTACTTTTACCATGTAGACATTTTAAAGGCTATACCCCAAAATTTGAGCATGATGAGGTAAATAACTATAAGATAGTGTTGAAACAAGAATTATTTTCCTTGCACATGGGTGAGAGCGAGTCCTTGGGGACACATTTGAGTCACATGCAATCATTGATGTGGGGTTGATGATGATGATAAGAAAGCGATTCTCTTACCTAGTCTACCATCATGCTATGTTGACTTAGTGACAATCTTAAGAGTAAATTTGGATGCTCTTGCCTTTCACGACATTGTTTCTATGTTGCTGAGTGAGGAGAGAAGAGTTGAGGAACTAACAGAGGGTGCTGAGATTGCATACACCGTGAAGGATAGAGGTAAATCTTGATAGAATGATTTCAAAATCAATAGTGTTTGAAAATTTGTGGAATATAAGGTCATGTAGAAAAATACTATTACAAGAAACAATGAGACAAATAATTGAAGAATTCCAAGGAGAAAGCTTATATGGTGGAGAATTTGATGTCAAATGAAGTGGTTGGTTTTGCCATGGCTGACTAAGCATTTTAGAAACTTTATGGTGCATCTTAATGGGAGGCCTACGCCTATTAGAAACTAGTCAATATGACCTTTGCACCCCTTCTTTGATGAATGGTTCAGTTTTGGCTGTAGGACTAAGCTAGTATTGATGGCACTTGTTCAGATTTTTTCCGACACAGTCTCTTCTTATGGCAGGTGATGATGTTTGTGCAACTACTCATTTGTTGAGTACAAAATTTAGGAGTTTTTCATTGAATTTTTTGTAGTTCTATCCCCATTCACATTTAGGGGGAGAATGTTGGCTAAATGTTGATGGGGGGCATTGCTAGGCCTAATATGAATGGCTAGTCTAAGGTTGAGATTGGTTCAATAACTAGTCAAGATGGGCGACTCTAGAACTATATGAAATGATGCTTGGAGTTGCCCGACGACAACATGGCAAATTGGCTCAAATGTGGTAATCCAATTGGAATGAGGTAGTCTCTATATTTTAGGATAGAAGGTGATGCGACACTTTCTTTTGGCCCTGTGCTATGGCATAGTCTCATGCAATGAGAGTCAACTCTCATATTTGTAGTAGTATGCACTTTAGTCCATCTGGTGATCATTAGGGTCATTAGTGGTGTTGAGGCTTAAGTCTTGAATCTTGTAAGTCAACAAACATAGTAGTGGTGAACCTATTAGTCCTCTGAGATAATACAAAGAGTTTTTGGATTCATCTGTTCATTGAAAGTATAAGATGAATGATTATTTTGGGTTCCAACCAAGAAGCATTGTGTTGTGTAAGTATAGAGCTTCTTGTACACTCTTCAATCTAACATCTTTATTCTTTCATCCCTTGTTTTTTCATTCCCTAAGAAGTTGTTTCCATCGACAATGACAAATAAAAGCAATCATGAATTTTCCTACTCCCACTAATGTTTATGAGTTGAGAGGGTTTTAAGGCTTGACCAATTGCCATAGGAAGTACATCAAGGATTTTGCAATGCTTATCTATCCTCTATTCTATCTCACAAAGGAAAAGGCAAATATGTACCCCCAGATTGAATTTGTGGGTATTAATTAATTTGTTTCGATAGGAGGGGGTGCAACATAAGGCAATAGGCATCTGTTCAATTAATGTAAGGCAGAGGGGGGGAGGCATAGCTATGGCCTCTTCTAGAATCCTCCACATCTAGAAGCATCTGCCACTTAGTATAAAAGGAGGAGATGGAGTGTAGACATGTAGATTGATGAGAACTGTGAAAGCCTCTCAAAAACCAGCAGGAAGAGAAAGGGATGAAAGAGTGGAAGGTAGGGGGGAGGGAGAGTAGTGGGAGGAGTGAGATGCGAGGGGGAGGAGGGAGGGAGAAGCAAAGGCATGTGGAGGAAGGAAAAGGGGAGAGGTGGAGGGAGAGGCAAAGGAAGGTGGAGGGAGGCAAAGGGGAGAAGCGAATGGGAGGCAAACGAAGGTGGAGGGAGGCGAAGGTGAAGAGATTTGCAGAGATAGGGAAATACTTAGATACCTTAGGTTAATTAAGATGTCTTAGGTTAATTAAGATGGAGTGGAGGGGAATAGTAGTCAATCAAAAGGTTTTTGGGTCAAGAAGTGAATAGAATCTAATGTGCTTTTGCTTCCCAAGATGAAATTGACTTCTCCTCTAATTCTTAGATTTCTCCATAATAGCAAAGTTTTTGAATTGAAGCTAATGCAAGTACTTACGCCATTGGGGGTATTCTTTCCTAGAAAGACCATTGAGTGGCTTATTTTAGTTTAGTCCTAGATAATGCTAGGACCAATACAATTAAGGGGTCTATGCATTGCTTATTTTAGTTCAGTACTAGCTAATGCTACTTTGAATTAGCCTACATATGATAATCCTCTAGTATAGAGGTCAGTGTCCATAATGACCATCAACCTCTACAATATTTGAATACCCAGAGTTTCATTGCGATCTGAGGCATGTCATGCGGGCCACTATATGTTGCAGTTTTTCCTTAATATCAAGTATAACCTAGGTTGTCAAAATAGACATGCAGACGACTTGTCTAGATCTCTAATTTATACCTCTACAAACTAGACAAAGTGTGTGTAACACATGGTGCTTAGAGATTGCAATTAATAAAACAACATGATTCTTAAGACAATTGAGAGTGCTAAAGATTGGTATGTATTTGCAAACATACTTTTATTGGCCCCATATTAACCATGATGTGAAAAATTTCATCATACCATAGGGCTCTTGCCAATTCCTTCTAGGCCTTGGAAACATGTTTCCATGGATTTTCTCATTGGTCTCTCTCTCTCTCTCTCTCTCTCTCTCTCTCTCTCTCTCTCTCTCTCTCTCTCTCTCTCTCTCTCTCTTTCTCTATCTATCTATCTATCTATCTATCTATATATGCATGCATGCATGTGTGTGTGTGTGTGTGTGTGTGTGTACATATGCATGCATGCATAAGATAGAGGTTGATTATGTTGCTCATGTGATTAAAATAGAAGGCATTAAGGTTGAACCATAGAAGGTAAGCGTGACTAATGCATAAAAGATTAAGGTTGACCCACAAAAAGTAAGAGTGATTAAGGAATAACCTATTCCTAAGAATAATGCATGAACTATAGTTCTTCCTTGGTTTATGATATTATTACCAATGATTCATATATAATTTCTTTAAAATTCACCACATATAGACTTAATGAAGAATAAATTTTTTTATCATTAGAGCAATAGTCAATCCAATGCCTTTGAAGATTTGAAGGTTGTATTGACGAGACTACTCGTATATTGACTTTACCCAATTTTGAGAAGCCTTTATCTATTGTACATAAGGATGCTAGTTCATCTTCCATTGTAGCCATATTGATGTAAGGAGGACATCCCGTGCCTCTACTATTTACTTCTGCTTCGTTTCTCATTAATTAATTAAGCCCATCACCTCTACCGTCAAATTAACCTAATGTAAAACTTTAATCAATGACTTTAATTTACGTAGAAAAAGATTTCACCTTCCTTGCCTCCATCGACCCTAGCTCTTTATAGGAGCCTATAGAAGCTTCTCCAAGAAGCTACCCACTCATGTGGCTTCTAGAATCATCAATTGCTCACCATTAATTAGCTTTTAACTACCATTAATCGGCCTATATAAAAGACATTGTGCCCCCCTCCCACCAGTGACAAATTAATTAATGTGGCTTTAATTGATAGGGGATTCCTATTGATGCAAGAAGGACATCCCATGCCTTTGAGAGTCAAAAGCTTTAAGGAGATGAACTTCCGTATAGTACTTATGAGAAAGAGTTATTGGCAATAGTTCATTCCTTGAATCTGTGGAAACACCACATGTATGGAGCAACATGGCATGTCACAGCAAGACTTTGTATGATGATCTCATAGGATTGACATTGGGAATCTATAGATTACCCTATGGACCAAACAAAATATGTACACTATAATGGCCAATTAATATATAAATATATGCACTCACACATGTAGGGCATCTTTATTTACCCTATGGGCCATACAAAAAATATACACTATATTAGCCAATTATATATAAGGATATCCACTCACGCATGTATGTTCTAGGAACATTTTAGGATGGGTAGGATGCACAGGTATCAGATTAATAAATGATAGGCACCAAGTGTCATCAATTAAGGCTAGAATAATGGGTATGGCTATGGGTGCCAACCCAAAAGGCATGAGAGGACATAACCTTTACACATCGTGTGGAGTATGAGAATTATGCATGCATATGAGGATTGTGAGGAATTTGTTAGGCCATAATAGGTACAACTACACTCATATAAGCACTCTTGCAACCAACTTGGAGAGCTGATTTGATTCTTTCTATAGCATTTTGAAACATATGCATATTGCATCATAACTGTGGTTCATGAAAATGGTGTAATTGTGCATTGTTTGTTAGGGTGGATGGAAATTAGACTACACATTGTGTTGAATCCCTTTCAATAGGAATTCATTGGTTTTATGAGTCATAGAGTCTTTGAGAAAAAGTGTCTTTCCTTATGTGAGTGGTAAATTTATCCAAGTCGCTTTCTTGGTCAAAAGACTACATTATGCAATCAATATTCATGCCACCATAGCAAACAAATGTTGTCTAGAGTTGCACTTGGTGCAAACTTAGAAGGTTAATCCACTTATATGTGTTCACCATTGATCCTCTTGTGTACCAAAGGATTAAGGTGGAAGGCATACAATGTTTGGGTGGCACAAAAGTGATCCTTAAGAATACTTAGTGGGGCAAAGAGGGGGACAAAGGTTTTGAAGCTCATAGGACACTAGCTAGCCAAGGGGGAAATGCAAGGAAGTAAGACTCAATTATAGAATATGATGGTTCAACTTGTCCCCATAAATTGTGAAAGGTAACATGCCCAATTGGTCTAACCGACTATGACTAGTGGCTATATAAGAGCAAGCCCGTGAAGCCCATTTCATCACTGGCTTCCCTGATTCCTTAGCATCTAGCCTCCATCCTCTACTGTTTCCAACATGCCATCGAAGCTTCTCTCATAGGAGTGCACGGCTGGGAGGCAGCGCCATCTATTGTATCAGTTCTATAGTAATCAAATTTTTGATTCTCCATACTATTTGTTTTCTCTCTTGCATACAAGATCATGCTATTTGTTGAGCATAGACGTATTGTTTTCTTACATGGTATCAGAGCTTGGACTCTAGCAAGAAGATTTGGTACTGTGTTTCTGTTTGCGAGCAGATTGTGAGAGATGGCCTAGCCCACAAGACTACGAATCCCACCGTTCGATGAAAGTGAAAAGTTGGATGGCACTAACTATCCACTTTGGAAGTTCAAGATGAAGACCATCCTAAGCGCATACAAGCTTTGGGATACTACTACTAGGGTGGATGTGAAGCCAGTTGGAATACCGGATCTAGCTAATGCAAGACAATAGATAGTACCAACTGCGGATAAGATTCTCGTGTGGACAAGAAGAAATGCAGATGCGTTGTGTTCTATTGTCTGCAGTGTAAGTGTTTCCTTCATGGCGTTAATTCAACACATCACCACAGTGGAGGAGGCATGGACGGTCTTGAAAAATCAGTACGAGACCACGAATCAGACACGGATTCAGAATCTGGAGACTCAACTCGCGAACGAGAAATTGTCTGAGTCTCAAGCGGCAGAGAAGTTCATCATCAGGGTGACGAATCTACACCATCATATGACTGCGATTAGCATCACCATCACCAGTGAGAATCTAGCATGAAGGTGCATACAGATTCTCCCACCAAAGTACGATGGTCTTGTTACGGCACTGAATACACACAACAAAAATCCGCGCTCGAGCTGATGTGAAGAACACTAAGCTTTAGCATGAGAGGTTTGGTCATCTAAACCTTAGTTCTTTAAAGGAGATGCATAAAAGTGGAATGATTGCAGACCTACCAGAAATTACAGATCTACCCGATGTATGTGAAGCTTGCATGATGGGCAAGCAACATCGGTAGCCCTTTCCTAAAGAGGCAAGCAGGGCAAAGGCTCCTCTAGAGCTCGTTCACATGGACGTCTGCAGAAAGATGGAGATGGAAGCTTTGGGTGGTTCCTACTACTTCATGACACTGATCGACGACTACAGTAGAAGGATATGGATATGCTTCTTGAAGACTAAACATGAGGCTTTTAGTAGGTTCAAAGAATGGCATGTAATGGTCAAGAAAGAAACGAGGAGGAAGGTGAAGAAGTTGAGATCAGATAGAGGTGGTGAGTTCACATCAAGTGAATTTGAAAGTTACTGCAAAATTCACGGGATCAAGAGGCAGAAACCCCCGCCACATACATCACAGCAAAATGGAGTAGCAAAATGCAAGATGCACATCATCTGTGAAATGGGCAGGAGTATGATGAAAGGGAAAGATTTGCCAAAGACTTTGTGGGCTAAAGCATGTAACATGGCAGTTTACATTCTGAATCGTAGCTACACGAAGGTTGTGAATGGGATGACTCCACTGCAAGCCTTTTTTGGTAAGAAACCTTTAGCTGCACATTTCAGAGTTTTTGGATGTGACTGTTTTGTGCATGTCCCTGATGCTAATAGGACCAAATGGGAACCAAAAAGCCGGAAATGTATTTTCTTAGGCTACAGTGAAGAGGCGAAGGGTTACCGTCTCTATAACCCTGTTACCAAGAAGGTAATAGTAAGTCGCGATGTGGTCTTCTCAGAATAGCTGCATCAATTCCTTCCCAGACAACTAGGACCAAGATATCCATCCAGTACAACCACCAACAGTAGACCAAACTCCCCCAACGGTGCTTGGGAGAATTCAAGATAAAGAAGAGGAAGAAGAGCCTACAGAACCACAATGGCAGTGACCATTCCCAAAGTGGGTAAAGCAGCTTTGGATGGCAAAGAACCTCCAGCCATTGAGGAAGAACCATCCGAACACCACCGGTCCGAGAGATTAGAGGAGCAAAGAAGGGCGTAGGAACACTTGGTCAACTATGCTTTGATGACAGAGGTGATCCGTGCTGATGAACCCAAGTGAAGAGGCACAGGGTGATGATAGGTGGATGGAGGCTATGCAGGCGGAGTATGGCTCCATAATGAAGAACAAAACTTGGGACCTTGTGGATCAACCACCAAAACACAAGCTAATCAGCACCAAGTGGGTGTACAAGACCAAGTACAATCCGACGACACATTGGATAAGTACAAGGCTCGGCTCATGGCAAAAGGATTCGCACAGATACATGGTTTTGATTAATTTTTCCTAGTGTTCATCAAAGCGATGTCAAACAAGCAAGGTGGGAATGGGTTCTAATTCTTTGCTTCATGCCTCACAATAGACTTTGCACTAATTGAGAAATGTCTAAAGACAACATCATGGCCTATATCATAGTCATGGACATTGGACATGTGCTAGTTTTGAGTCAAAAGGATAGTTCTAGTTTCTGAATTGTGAATAGAAAAAGAGAAGAGTCTCATCAATGGGTTCTCGTTGAGTTTGATATTTTGAGGTATAAGTTTGAACACTGGGCCCGATTGATTTTTCACTTGATCTAGAGTCATTCTTAGATCCAAGGCTAGAGGAATTGGTTGTGGGTGTCTTGCTTTTAAGCATACCTACTAGATCTTAACCTAGACTATTCTCTTTTTCTATTCATGGTTCAAGAAACCCATCAATGGGTTCGTGTTGACTTTGATATTTTGAGGTATAAGTTTGGGCACTAGGCCCAATTGATTTTTCAATTGATCTAAACCCCTAGATTCATTCGAGGCAATCAATCAAGCGAGCAATGTCGAGGAGCAGGACCAAATAAGCGAGCGAGAAAAAGTGAGCAAAGCATAAATGGTTGGGCTACCAACACATAATCTCATTGTATGTATGTACTCATCATTAATAAAGCTTTATAGTGCTTCCTCAACATTGAACATGATTATAACATAATCTTGCAAGTGCACACTAGTAATAGTGTTCTATATTCTATGAGATGAGCATAAGTAGAAATACTTTGGCTATCAACAACAGGTACTATATAGTTGAAGTGCATCAATTGAGAAAAACATAACCTCACTATATGTATACTGATCGTTAATAAAGCTTTATAGTATCACCATAATTTTGAAGATGATTATAACATAAGCTTGTAAGTCTAAATTAGTGACAGTGCTATTTATTCTCATGAGATGAGCTTGCATAGAACTTCTTTGGCTACCAACAAGTACTATATAGTTGAAGTGCATCATTCAATAAAAACTTCAACATCGCACATGATCATAACATGTTATTGAAAGTCTACCTTGGTAAAAGTGTTCTATATATTTTCATCACAAGAACTTGTATAAAAAACATTTGATTGTTTTTATCCCAATATATAGATAGACTTCTAACATGCTCCTATTATGAGTGGCCTTTCTCTAAATCTGGTGCAAGAAACTAGTAAACATTTCATTAAATTAACATTTTGATGCATGAATTTTTACTCAATGGTGCAAAAGTCATGATAATCATCTAAATCGTGCCTTGCCATTTGTTTTGATATGTAACATGACCCCATTTGGATTTGTAAATCAAAAGATATAGGACATCGGTATTCTCATCTTTTGGGCCAAAACAGGGAGCGCATTTTGGCCCAAAAGATGAGAATATCGACGTCCTATATCTTTTGGTTTACAAATCCAAATGGGTCCATGTTACATATCAAAACGAATGGTAAGGCACGATTTGGATGATTATCATGACCTTTTGCACCATTTAGTAAAACTTCATGTATCAAAATGTGAATTTAATAAACAATTGGCCGATTTCTTGCATCAAATCTAGAGGAAAGTTTATCTAATAGGGACCATGTCAATATGTTGTCTATTTTGGCTTCTACCATTGATTTCTATAAGCAAAGATTGATTTGTTTTGGAATTTAATTCGTTCCAAAAGAAAGGGATGTACTTACTCTTTAGATTTTGTTGGATTGGTGGGATGTAAAAGTGATTCATTAGGGAGGGTTTTTTTGCAAATAGAAAAACATGGGTTTTGTTCCAAGAGTGAATAGAGTTTCAAAAACCAAGCATTTGCACATCCATGTAATGTGGACTATTTCATTCAAGAAGTCCTATGAAACTTTTGACTTGTGTGAAAGATTTCATTGGTGATCTCACTTATGTTGGTGGAGAGAGAGAACTTGATTATGGAGGATTATAAAAAATTGAATTAGTAAAAGTGAGCGAAGATAGGGTGCATTTTTACTAATGATGCCTTGGCAATGATGTAGGTCCAACTCTCTCATGGACTTTTGAAGAACTTAGATAGTTGCTGAAATAAGGATTTGTTAATCTATTATTGTTTTTTTTTAATTGTTTATTTTGGCTTGCTCACTTTTTTTGGTTCGCTCACTTTTCCTTGCTTGCTTTTTGGTAATCCTCGATTCATTTTAAGATTGAAGGCCAGAGGAATTGGTTGTGGATCTAAATTTCAAAGCAATACCTACCAGATCTTGACCTTGAGGAAGACTGGTTGGATTTTGGCTTCCACTATGGCCCTTTGATCCCATGTTTTGGGACTCTATGGTTTGTATACTTAGAGTCGATTTTAGGGGAGGATTCTTGGGGTTAGATTGCACATTCCTACTCCAGGTCCATACATTCTTGGTTGAGGTCCCTATATTCTTATACTACACATTCTTAGTTAAGGTCTCTATAGTTGGACTAGTTATAACCTCAAGTGTAGAATGAAACAAGATTTGCTTAAGCTTTACTTTTGCAACTTGAGAGTGGGTTAAGACTTAAAAGTTTGATTGATTGCTATGGGTTCACAGGGCTTGAACTATATCGTGGTGAATTTAAGATAGACATGGGTTAAGACTTAAAAGTTTGGTTGAATGCTATGGGTTCATAGGGCTTGAACTATATTGTGGTGAATTTGTGGCATACTACTTCACTTGAATAGGTTGTGTTGGAGGAGGCACTAATGCACAATTATCTAAATAGACCTACGTTCATCCTAGTAGCATTATATAGGCTTTTCCTATAGGTATTACTCTAGTAACCGTTCCTTCTATAACAATCCATGAAAATTTTAGGAATTTTTTAAAATGGTCCATTATAGGCTTGGCATATAGCTTTTACATTTGGATGTTAGCCCTTGGGTTAGGCCAACATAGGAGCACTCACTAGAAATAACCAAAGGAATATTATAGTATGCTGAGTCATCGAGTATCCGAGTTACCAAGATAGCAAGTAGCTACAAGTAGATAGACCGGTTGCACAGGTCGAGCTACCTAGAACGAGAGAAGTGGTGTACGTGAGCCGACCCATTTCTTTGGAACCAGGAATTCTCTTTGGCTAACTTTCTAGAGCACCGAGGGTTTGATGCAACACAATCGACGAACATGAGCAGTGGTCCAATAGTGTGTAGCGGCTTGAGTAATTATTGCACTTGCAAATTTAGAAGGTGGTTTACGAGTAGCGAGTGAAATAGTGGAGAGGTTGAGATAGCAGAGAAGAGAGTGAGAGAGCTAAAAGAGCCCAGAGTGCTATTAACGAGGGATAGGAAATTAACAAAGAGGGGTGAAAAGGAAGGTAAGCAGACCCTCGAGAGCAGAGAGTAGGATAGGAAGATGAATAATTGATCTTCCTAGTCAGGTCCGGCCATCACTAAGGCGAGAGTACATCCTTAGTCGAGTTTGTCCATATGAATGAAATGCCCTTAGTCAAGTCTAATGATTGAACCAAGAGGGTTCAAGCGAGGCATTCCCATTGGTGAACTTAACACATATCAAGTAGCAACTGATATAAAATGTAAAATGGAGGCTGAACAGCTAACAATATAGAAGGATATGTATTCGATTGATTTCATGGAAGATAATGTGGGTGAAAGGGAAATTATCAAAACACCCATTGCCATCACTCGACTCGGTACCGACCATTTGATTTCTAAGTCAACACAGGAACTCAACCTCGGTACAGAAGACAATCCTTGCATGGTCATTGTCAATGCTAACTCGACACTGGTGGATCAACTCCATCAAAGATTTGTTTGTGGCTTATAAAGATGTCTTTGCATGGACTTATACTAATCTTTGAGGAGTTCCACTTCAACATAGAATTCCACTTGTTTTGGATGCTAAACCCATTTGCCAATAAAGGTATTGCATGAATCCCAAATATGCCAAATAGCAGGTCAAGGTAGAGGTGGATCAACTTATCCAGGTAGGATTTATTTATGCAATTGGTCACAGTGATTGTTGGTTTCCAATTGTCATGGTACTTAAGAAGAATGGCAAGCTTCATGTTTGTGTGGATTACAAAAAATTAAATGCTTAAATAGTACCAGACCCATTTTCAATACCATTTACAGATGGAATTTTCAATCAAGATATAGGACATGAGATGTACTCATTCATGGATGGTTATAGTGGGCACAACTAGATTACTGTGGCACATGAAGACCAATCTAAGACTGCATTCATCATCGAGTGGGGAGCATATGCTACTTGGGTGATGCCTTTTGGTTTGTGAAATGGCCCTTCAACATTTCAAAAATTTATGGTAGAAATTTTTTGTGACTACCTAACAGAATTCATTGCTATATACCTAGATGATTTTTGTGTTTAATCTTTAGAGGACAATCCTTTGGGTCTTTTGGAGAAATTTTTTCAACGATGTCATCTGGTAGGTATATCTTCAAGTCCGTCTTTTGTGTTCGAGTTGGTGTATCACTCAGTCATGTAATTTCCAAAGAAGGCATTCATACTAAGCCAAATAAGATTCATGCTATTCAAGCAATGTCAGAACCCACTAACTTGACACACCTAAGACCATTTGTGGGCTTCATAAGTTTCTATAGAAGATTTGTAAAATATTTTGCCAAAATTACAGCTCCTTTATATGAGTTGACAAAGAAGGATACCAAATTCAAGTGGACAGATCAAGTGTCAAATGTTTTTCATGAACTTAAAACCAAGCTATAACTACTCCCATACTTAGACAACCAAGATGGGATATTATTTTTCATGTACTGTGGATGCTTCAGGCTATACTCTAGGTATTACATTGGCTCAACCGGATGGCAGGCTTGATTATCTAGTCTATTATGCGAGTAGAATACTCACACCCACTGAATCCAATTGTAGTACTATTGAGCGAGAGAATCTTGGCCCTAGGGCACCAACTCCGTTTAAGGAGATGGGTTTCCATATTTTAGTGTTATTTTTGTTCTACCCCCCCTTATCCAAAAGACCCCCCCCCTTTGGCCTCACATATTATGAAAAATATGTACAAATCTTAAAATCTTGCATACTTTTCAAGGTACATACCTTATATTTTGTGGGAGGCAGGACATGAAATTTTCATATTTTTCCCTTGCATATTGGAAATCCATGCATATTATGTATAGGCCTTGTCCCCCCATACCCTGGATTTTGGACGAGGGTAGTCACATATTACATATTGAGTTGGCGCCCTAGGATCTTGGCATGATTTTCAGTGTTCAAAAATTGAGACATTATTTACTTGGGAATCCATTTGTCTTTTATGTTGATCATTAGACCTTATTGTATTTGAGTAATAAGACAATTATCCTGGGGATACTAGTTCGTTGGATGCTCTTACTATAGGAGTTCAACTTTAAAATTATTCTTAAACTTGGTAAAGCTCATGTTGGTGCTAATTGTTTATCTCGGTTACCCACACTTAAAGAAACTTGTAGAGTGGTTGTTGAGTTGCTTGATGTAGATCTACTTGTAGTTGATTTTCTTGAGATAGAGTATGCTGAATTGGTAGACTATTTATCTCAAGGAATCTTTCTTGAACACATGCCCCATGATAAATGCAGGAAATTAGTCTTGAAGGCTTGGAAATACACATTGATTGGTGGACAATTAACCGATAACGTGAAATGGAGTGTTACGCCGATGGGTTCTTCCTCATGAACGAGATGTTGTATTACATGAAGCTCACTCGAGACCTTCTGGTGGACATTTCCAAGGTGAACTTATAGCCCACAAAGTATTGCAAGTTGGGTTGTGGTGGGAAATATTTATTGCAGATGCAAGTAAGAAATGTCAACAATGTGATGTACATTAACGAACTGGTCAGTTGTTGCCAAATCAACGTATGCCGTTGTAGCCTACTTGACCATGGGAAGCTTTTTAGAGATAGGGATTGGATTTTATTTGTCCTTTTAATTCAACTCAACATATACATAAGAAATATGTTATTGTTGCCTTTGAGTATGCTACTAAGTGGGTTGAAACTAAAGCTCTTTGGGACAATTTCACTTGAAGTACAGTGCAGTTTCTTCTTGAATATATCATTTGTAGATATGGATGCCCAATTCATATTGTCAGTGATCAGGGATCTCATTTTATGAATGAAGTCATGCAGTTACTCAATGTTGAGTTTAAAATCATGCACACTGTGTCACATACTATGCTTGAGGCAATGGTGGTGCTGAATCGACTAATAAAATTGTTAAACTCATTTTCACTAAGACCATGCTATCTAACAAAAGTGATTGGAATACTAAGTTACATGCTGCATTATGGGCCTACCACAGTGCATACAAGGTCACTACTAATTTAACACCATTTTGGATAGTGTTTGGGCTAGAAGTAGTTGTTCCTCTCAAGTTTGTGGTATTGAGTCTTCGTATTGCAGAGCCAAACACCATCTTGGTGAACTAGACCCAATCAAGGGGTGATTGCATCAGCTAGCCCACTTGGATGAACTACGTCTCCAAGCAACCTAGTCACAGTAGGTCATTCAACGGTGCAAGAAAACATGGCATGATTGTCATATTAGACTGAAGCATCTTGAGAAAGAGATGCTTATGTTGTTGTACGTGCCAAAAATAGGGCCTATTAAAACCAATTTCAAGTTTTGATGGAATGGACTCTATAGATTGACTGAAGTTTTCTCAAATGATACTGTTCAGATTGAGGATTGATACTGTTCAGATTGAGGATTTGGACGGCTGAGTTTTTCGTGAACTTTACAATGGTAGCAAAGTTAAACCTTATTACATAGCCAATGATGCACATTTGAATCTGACAAAGATAGATCAACACTTAGAAGGAGAATCTTCCAAGTTGTCATGTACACCATGCAGTCGGTTGGTGACAGTTGACACTGCATTGTGCATGTAGAGGGGAGTGGATGCAGAGACAAAAGCAGGTGCAAATAGGCAACCAGGTGGCATGAGTTAGACTTTGAGGTCATTAATGGATGCTAGTTATAAGGATGAATAGAGGTATTGGGGGCGTAATGCAAAATCATTGCAATATAGATGGCCAACTCTAAATTATTGTCTACTACTTCAAGATATTTCTCACGTTGTTGTTTTAGTTCCTTCTCATATTCTTTAGGTCTTATGACTCATTTTGTTGCAATTACTCTTCTTCATTTAGCTAGTTTGCTATGCACAATGGAACTTCTAGCTTGTATTGAGCATTTTGTCCCCCTTTCTTGCAAAATAGTGTTGCATTTCTAGTTTATTTTTGTGTTCAATCAATTGTTTTGGGTTATTGAGAGCATATTTGGGCTAGTATCATATTGATCATTGACATCATTGGCTAGTTTTGGAAGAAGGGGCTTCCTTTGTCTTCCCATTTTGTGCATAGCCACTCTTATCTTTCTCTTTCTCTTTGAAGTTATCTCTCTATTTCCATAGACTCTCTCTCTCTCTCTCTCTCTCTCTCTCTCTCTCTCTCTCCAAGGATGGGGCTTGCAATGCCCCAACAACTTCTTCAAGATGGACATATAGGTCTCCAAAGGCAAATGTCCAAGTTTGAAGAAGAGAAGGCCTCAAAGACGAGTGAATTGGGCTTGCAAATTTCTCAAAAACTTTCCCAAAAATATCTCAAGCCACTCAAGCTTTGCAAGGGCTCAACTCAATTCCTAATAGTGGAACCCGTATTTAGGCTCCACATCCTAACACTTTAGGTAGATCTCTTGGAGGAGGTAAGTCTAAGGAGGCTTTGGTTTCCACCTATCTAAATGCTTTAAGGTGGATGTATCCCTAGACTTGAAAGACCTTTATGGCACTCCTAACCTTTAGAAGTTCGAACAATGACTCAAGAACCTTAGTCTCTACTTTTAGTCCAACCCTTTATTCAAAAAGATAAGGTTTATCTAGCCACAATCAAGATCATTGGGCCTCAACCCAAAGTGGGTCTAGAGAGAAAGATGCTACATATATGGAAATTCTTTAGGCCTAAGTTAGGCTAGCCAATCTCATAATACGTAGAGAGTTTCCATCAAATCATGCTGAAGACAAACATAGAAGATGGATAGGACAAACTCAACATGAAGTACATTTGGGGGATCCTTTCCCACATCGACTATGAGGTGGATCTCTTTCCCCCAACCAACCCATGAATTAAAGTTTTTTATTATAGAGAGAGTTGAGAGGAAGTAGTCCTACGAACTAGGAGATTTCAACAAATCCTCTTCACCAAAACCCTTGACAAGTCCAACTAGTAGTAGTAGCACCACCCATAGCAGATCCAAGAAGTGGCTTCCTCTAGAGGAAGATTCCAAGTACAATTCCAAGAAGCACTGCAACTATTGTGACAAGCTTGGTCATACTAAGAAAGAATATAGAAGCAAAGAAAGTGCCGTTGTTGACATGGACAATTTAAAGATCAATTGGAGAAGAAGACAAAGGCATATCCTAATAAAAACCTCATGATTAGAACCTTTTCTCAAGCTTCTAACACTCATGCTCATAACATGGAATCATTGTTCATCACTAAGCGCTAGGTAAAGTAAAGTTTGACATCCTTTTTTCTTAACAATAAAGTAAAAAAATGTGGGTCAATGCTAAGCTTGCAAAGAAGCTTCATCTACCTACTCACTCATCCAGACACTTTGCCATGGATGAACAAAGGTCAGCCTTTGACATTTACTCAACAATGTCTTGTCAAGTTACCTATTAGTGCTTTTTAGGATCAAGTCCTAAGTGATGTTGTCCCCATGGATTACAAGGATGATAGATTAGTAATGTACATGGCCAAGGAGAATATCCGCCAATTTGTCAAACATTGACGAAAAATTTTCCTTCAGCCTAGCAATAATCACCATTATCATGGAAGTGGAGTCTAAGAACTGAGGAAACCATGTGAGGCTGAGTGTGCGTAACTCTACTTATAATAAAATGAATGACATGTTTGCGATGGGGTAAGAGGTAGGTTAGAAATATGGATGAGAGGGCTAGAAGAAAGAAAAAGCATTGAAAGGAGCAAGGAAACAAGAAGGGCGAGGGGAGGTGGAGGCCAAGGGGAATTGTACCTTACTTAGAAAGGCCCAATATTTTCACATCTTATTGTTGTACATTTTCTCACATTCAACATATGCATTTGCATCGATTGCATACCATCCTACCACATCTACTATAGCTATAACCACCTCTATTCTTACCCCAACATCTATTTGCCCCAACATACCATAGCACTAATGATTTCTCTATAGAGCACCTATTCTAGCCTCTATTGTATGTCCTTTTTAGCCTCTATTCTAGCTACTATTTAATGTAACAAGTTCCATCTCTTTGGAAGCCTCCACGATGTCTCCTATCTGATAGATTAGTGGATCATGGCTAGATATGCCTCTCTATAAGAGCATCCCACTAAAAAATGAGGAGATCAATAGCAAGCTTCAAGGGCTATTGGGCCTTGGCTACATCAAGGCATCCTCCTCTAAGTATGCATTCCTTGTTCCTAAATCAGATTTGTCTATGACTTTGCATTGATTATAGAGCCTTGAAAAAGATTGCTATTAAGAATAGATGTCCTCTTCCCTAGATTGATGATCTTTGGATGCATCTTCACCAAGCTTGACCTCAAAAGTGGATGCCACCAAGTTAAGATCAAGATTATTGACACATGGAAGACAACCTTCTAAACAAGTCAAGGATTTTAGGAATGGGTGGTTGTCCCTTTTGAAGTTAATAATGGTCCAACAACCTTCATGAGGGCCATGAATGATATCTTCAAACCCTTTTGCATGGATGCTATATGTATTTACTCAAAGGTACTTTTCAGGCAAGAAGATTTCAATTTAAGTAGTAGGAAGCACACTACGGATTTTGCAAAGCTTCTCTATTCTCTATTCTAGCCCACCAAGGCAAAGAAACCCTTTGTTTCGGGTGCTGCTTAGGACAAGGCATGGCCATTCTCAAGAGCAAGCTGACCTCTCCTCCAACTCTTAGATTTCCTTATAGAAGCAATAGTTTTTAAGGTTGAAGCTGATGTAAGTACTGATGCTAGCAGGACTATTCTTTCCCAATATGGCCATCTAGTGGATTACTTTAGTTCAAATTAATTGATGCTACTTTAAACTATCCTATCTATGATATAGAGATCTATGCATTTCTCTAGGCACTCAAGCATTGGGGACACTGTTTGCTTGGTACATAGGTTATTGTCCACACCGACCATCAGCTTCTACAGAATTTCAAACACCCAAAGTTCCATTAGAAATTTGAGTCAGGTTTGGGGCATGTTAAGTGGTTGACTGATCTTAAGTAGTCTCTCGTCATCATCAAGTACAAACTTGGCTATCAAAATAGACAGGAAGACTATTTGTCTAGGCCTCTAATACATGTAATGTTTTGTCTATGCCCCTAGTACATGCAATGTTTTTTTGTTCTTGTCTATAGCTAGACCCTTATTTTAGATACAAAGATTTTGTCCATGTCTACTAGTGGCTAGTTTAGCATCCCATTGAAGGAAACATTTAGCATCCCACTGAAGGAAACATTCCGCCTTTTCTAGACTACAAAGTTAGGGAGTCACACCTCTACAAAGTCGACAAACTAGGTATACCACATGGCTACTAGAGATTGCAATTAGTAAAGGAGAACTATTCTTCTCTTATTGCAAGACACTTTGGAGTGCTAAATATGCATTTTCACATATATTTTATTGACACCATCTAACTCTTGCTAAGAAAGTAAGACTACAAAAGTGGCTCATTGGTCATTGTGGTCCTCACATGCCTTACTGCACTCTCCCCACATCCCCTTATGGCCTTCCCACCTTACCCCCTCATGTCTACTTGTTACACCTCCACCAATCACACACCTCCCACTCCAACCCAAGCACATACCCTTTCACCCACCATCTCCTCCTCCTCCTCCTCTTGCTCACCTGTGTTCACCCCTCCTCAACCCTAAATCCCATGAGTATGTGAAGGAGACTAGCTCTCCTTTTCTCAACCTTGAACGTAGGTGACCAACACTACAATGAGCAATGACATGAACGTAGGTGACCAACACCCTCAGAACTTGGAATTGAGAGAAAAAGTGACAACACTCATAAATGAAGTAATAATCCACTTTAATATGTTTTTTTCTAGTAGCAAATACTGGAACTTTTGCTAAGTGAATAATGCTCATGTTGTTTAAATAGACTATAGTAGGATCTCTTGATGAAATCTTAAGTTTAAAGTCTAATCTTTTGAGCCATACTACTTCACCGATAGCATTGGTGGATCATTTATATTCAATAGACTTGCCCTCAATCAAAGGATTTCAATTAAAGAACCTTACATCAACAAAGCAACACTATGGGAAACAAATACTCAAAAGATTTCAAGAACTTCTTTGGCAAGCCAACTCCATCCTTATGTGTAAAAATGCTTGCTTGAGTTCTCAAACTAAGGTAATAGCATGCTTCAAATCATGCATAATTGGCACAAAGGGATCCTAGCAACTTAGCTTTGTTGAAAATTACCATAGACCACAGTATTTATTCCCTTGGGGTTTGGTAACTAGGCAAATCTCCTTAGGGTTTATGGCATTAGTTAGGATGAGGTAATCAAGTGAGGAAAGGAGTCTTCCAACAAGTATATTCCAAAGCGTTGAATTTCTTGAGTCCCCATTATCTAGACATACCATTTCATGGATGCCTTGTTGCATAGGTTGTACTTTGGTCCTCTAAATACACATATTATTCATAATGCAAGTTCTTTTTATCTCTACCTAGAGCTTTTGTGAGTCTAAGTTTTTGGGATTCAATGTTTTAAAAGTTCCAAATAATTGACACTTTATGCCCTCACCTTTAAATTTTTTTATCTTTTTGTAGGGGTTGCCCCATATGCTCTGTTCCCTTATGGTGTAACTTGTTTTAAAAGGATTCGTTACTAGTGGACATCCTATGACACTAGAGAGACACTAGCTAGGTTTGACTGATGCTAGCAAGGACTTTGTGTGCCTCTAAATAAATTTTCCACACACAAGGGTTGATTTTGAAGAAAATATCTCCCTTCTGCAAAATTGAAACAAACACTTTTTGCATGTAATTCCTTATAAGATCTCAAAAAAAGTTAAAAGTTGAAAATTTCAGATTTTGCAAGTTCCAGGCTTGTATTATTCACCATCTGTGCTCTTTCATTTGCTTGCTTGTTTTTTTCTTTCCTCTAGTTAGTTGGGCCACGGGCATCATTGGCCACCAATTGAATTGGGTCAGGCATCACTAGATGTGAACAAAATTAGAATATCAATAGCCCCAAAAGTGTAAGGTCTAAGGAAAGAGATTAGGAGAGACAAAATCTAAGCATGGGTCACTAGCTTACCGAGTCTCCAGTTTGACAACAATTAACTAATGAGCCCAACTCCAAAATAGGTCCTTTTATTTTGGTAGACCTCTTTCTAATTATTCGATGTGCCTTTAAGGCTTTTAATAGTTAGTGTTGGTAGTGAAATCCCTTTTGGTACACATTCATAGCATTTGAATGGGATTTTTCAAGAATCTCTCTCTCTCTCTCTCTCTCTCTCTCTCTCTCTCTCTCTCTCTCTCTCTCTCTCTCTCTCTCTCTCTGGGTGGAGCTAGAGATACAGAGACGATGCATGATGTAGAGACGGAGTAGAGCATGCACGATGGAGGTCCAACCCATCCCAGCTTTACTGGTAGGGGACCACTCGAGCCAAGGCGTTACTCTTGATATTATCAAGAGTAACAAAGATCATGGAGAGCACGCCCCTTGCCACAGTGAGAGATAAGCCAACAAACATAGATTTGAGATATCTTTGCAACTCACAGGAGAGCCACTATGACACCCAGCCATGTATTTTGATTTGGATTTTGACCTTGAGATTTCTATTAGTACTAGTTTTGAGTTTGAGTTTAGCATAACGCTCAGCAAGGGCCTTAGCAAGCCCTCTCCTTCAGCCCACAGTGGCTTGCATGAGTTACCCTTGGATTGTACTTTGTCTCATTGGCCTGCGAGGCCTTCCCAAGATGATAATACATCTCTCGCTCTCTCTCTCTCTCTCTCTCTGCATGCATGTATGTATGTAATTCAATGTGATGACTCAAGCTCGAAATCTAGTAAGAGATGTAAATGTTTTTGAAAATTTACACAAAAAGTTATGCTCACCTTCTTTACTAAGACCTATCTACTCTCTTATGCTTGCTGATGGTGACAGAATTCCCGAACTGATAATACCCCTTTACTCAGATATCTACATGTGTACGTAAATGTGCCCGAGTAAGCATGGATGGAGAGTTGTTACATTTTGATTTTTCCATCTAGTTGTGTTGATGCTAGGTCCTTGGAGTTTCCTCCAAAAAGTGGCTATATTAAAAGCATCTTCTTACTTCTATCACGTGAGTAATAAATCAATTAGCATGCATACATGTGCGTGCGTGTGTGTGTGTTATATTCATGATCCATTTTTGCTTTAGGTGCTAATCCCCTCGATAATGGTGTCAAAATGTTGTTACTTATTTTCATGTTTACGTGTTCTAAGTTTTTAACCACCTACTAGTTCATGTCATTTGTTGTAGCTTATGTGTCTTAATGTCACATAGGGCCTTGGGTCGTATTCCATTATGAGATGTAGCTAAAGCATTGGAAACAATGCTTGCATGAGCTCAAGAAAAGATGAAGTATTATCCACTAAAGTTGAGGAAGTTTTCCACCTCCATTGGGGTTTATGGGTTGAAAAAGGTTGTACGATTCAAGACAAGCTGTAAGGTTTAGAAAAGAGAGAACCTTGAAAGCTCTAGTGGAGAGCTAGTCCTTTTCAAGGGTACAAGGATTGAGAAGTTTAATCTAGGAGTTTTAGGATTGCAAAAATAGATTAAAAGTGGGAGAGGGAGTGTAAAAGAAGAATGGGGTTTGGAGTTAATGGGAAGAGTAGCTCTAAGAAATATACAATGGAGAGAGGGTTTGGAGTTAAGGGGGAGAGTAGATCAATGGAGAGAGGGTTTGGAGTTAAGGGGGGGAGTAGATCTAAGAAATATACAATAGAGAGAGAGGAGGTGACAGTTGCAAGGGATGGAGGAAATGAAAGTAGGGGATAAGAGATTACAAGGTTAGAGCATGTTGTCACACATTGCTAGAGTTGAAGGAGCATGGACACTAAGAGTGAGTGCATGAGAGAACACACTAGAAAATTGAAAACACTACCCAAATAGTGTGGGCATCTTTGCATTATGAACTATGTATACATGAGCATTGACCTTCTTACTCTTGCCATGGCACCTAGTAAGGATTTCCTAGGAGCATCTCTCTATGCACCACATTAGGCAAGAAGAATCACATCTAGCAAGCATTTTCTACCTTTGAGACCTTTTGCCCAAGATCATGTCTTGAGGTATTTGCACTATCAGTTCCTTTCATAGAGAGTTACAGTGCATAAGAACACGAGCGAAGTGAACAACCACCCATATAGTATGGGTACCTTTCCCATGGCACGCAATAAAGATTTTAATTATGTATTCATGGCATTTAGTAAGGATTTTCTCTCTTTATGCATCACATCTATAAGGGCTTTCTCCCTCTAGAAGCTTTTGACCAAGGTCTAGAAATGCCCCCAGATGATATCTTGACAGTATTTTGCAATACCCTTAGCTTTCATTGGCATAGCTTGTTCTTTCACTTGTAGTCCATCACATGAGACCAATTGCAAGAACCTTGAGATGCTTGAGCTTCTCCTTTAGAAAACAAATGCTTTGTACATTAAACCTTGAGAACATCTTCATAGAGGTCTGAAAAATTGCTAGGATCGAATAGCCCTCTCATCCAAACTCTGCCTTGAGCTTAATGGATCCATAAGCAAGCGCTCTAGAATAGCCATCGACAATGCAAAGTGTAGAACATCCAAAGCATCGAGTGTTGATGTCTCTCCTCGATACATTAGAGGTTCCAAGTTCAATGGGTTTGCCAAATTGCAAGTGCCCTCAGATTTCAACTCCCGTTGCATGGGGGAGTTTCAGAGAGCATAAAGCTGGAAACTTTTGCCCAACATTCCCCTTCCATCTGAGAGTTGTCCATGCTGGGGTGTCAACTAAGAACTGAAGCAACCTTCTAAGAATAGGATAGCAACCAAGGATTAATGGTGAGCATTGATGTGCAAGGAGCTAGCCCATACTTTTGCACAATGGGCAGATCTACGACGGGGAGCCGACTAAGCCAAGAGTTTAAGAGGCATGCCAAGATTGTTTCCCACATTGCAAAGAATGAGGAAAGAGCAAGGAGAACAAAACTTCCCTTTGCATAACACATGGCATAACCATTGGGTGACACATGATTCTTCACAATAAGTAAATATAGAAGATTTTATAGGTGTCCTTGTTCCTAAGTCAATCTATATTCTTTATCTTAGTCTTGTGTGGCTAGGAATTGTCTTGGCATCTTGGGAATTCTAGAAGGATGTAAGTCGAAGCATGTATGTCTCAAATGCGTACATAACAAACACGTTTTTCTTATATAAGGATGAAATTGAACATGGTAATTCTTGAAAATAAATAAATATAGAAGATTTTGTTGGTGCCCTTGTTCCTAGACAATCTAGATTCTTTATCAGTGTCTTCTGCTGCTAGTAGGTGTCTTGGCATCTTGAGAATTCCTGAAGGATGAAGTTGAATATGGCATATGTACTTCTTGAAAAAGAAAAGAATATGGCATATGTATGTGAATGTCTCAGAAGCATACATTACGAACAATGGGCCCTCAATGCATCCCACATGGCAAAGTGCTGCTGCTAAAAGTGGTTGAAGCCCTGGGCGCTTTTAATTTGGGATAAGGATGAAAGTGAGCATGGTATATATGTTTAAACATAGATTACCATAGTTGTTTGAGAATTGAGGGAGGCACATAGAAGTTGTGTATCATTATAATTACAGTCAATGCTAAGCATTGTAAACGGAAATTTGATTCACCAGTTTGTAGGTTTGAATTCCCAAATACTCAGCATATGACTTTAGTTGAAATAAATGCATTCCCAAATACACACCATACGCCTTCCCTTGGTCATAGCAATAAGGCTTAAACAGAAAACAGGGGACATATTCACTTCGTCTGCTTCGGAAGTCAAATGTATAGGATAATCAAATAAAAAAACTTGAATACTGCAATAAGCACTCAATGTATTTTGAATTTAAGGATAACCAATCAATTTGCCTGCAAAGATTTGATAAGGTTTATAGAATAATTGTTGACAACAGATATGGATAATTATCCATATGCTTAGCTACCAGTGAGTTTTTACTGGTTTTCCTAAGCATCATCCTTGGATATCACACATGGAATTAAGCAAAGAGAAAATCCTTGGCGAAGTTTCAAAGAAGTACTCACAATGGCACCCTGCGGCTTAACAGACAATCACTGAGGAATGTCACCATGAAGTTTACCATAAGATGGGTACAAATGGAAAATGCTAGTGTGAAAAAACTTATAATCTTTTATAGGAGCTGAACATGCATGTTGCTAATACACCATGATGACAGAGCCCACAGCAGCAGTGAAATCTCCCACATTTAAGGATATGCTGCAAACTTTAGGGCAAAAAATAAAAGATTTTTCCTTGTTCTACAAGAAAGAAGCTAGCTGCTCTATACCTGTGGCCAAGCTTTCTTTCAGCTAGAGAAACCAGCCGTAATGCTTCAGCATCTTTGGTGAGAGGCGTGAACATGCATTTTACTCAAGCACTTGGACCAAGCCAGGAAGTGAGTCCCATGACAGACAATTGCAGCATTCACCCATATCACGAAACTAGCTTCACAGAAACAAGGATTATTAGCTATTACTGGTAGTTTACCAAGAAAAGATGAGAGAGAGATTCTTCCCCTCTTTTTTTTTTTTTTTTTGGGCATAAACTTGTGGGAAAGGTTCATTTTACAGAGACATGTCACATAGCAACAGCGTACCCCCAAAAAATCTCGTTAAATAAGGGGACTGTCACAGTAGTGGGCTAACAAAATTTTCTAAAACAGCCCACACCTGCCTCCAGCATTATCCAACTCAAAACTTCATTGATAATAGCATTCAAACGCCTTAAACCATAAAATGTGTATCCAAAAGTTGACCTTCAGGACACTACACCATGGGAACCAAGCATGCATCTCAAGACCTTCACACCATACCCCACAAAAGCTCCCTGGCTTAGGCTTACCAAGGAATTCTGTGTTACGTGGAAGAGGACACCAGTTAATATGGGTTACAGACACTCTCTACTTTGCTCATCAGTAATCACTGTGTATCCAATGCACGATGGAGTTAAAAAGGCCACTGTTGACACTCTTGGAAATTGCTGTCTTACCAACCTCTGTCTGGTGGGCCTCGAGAGAGAATTGTGCAAAACTGCTGCTTTCACAGTACATCAAAGCTGAAATCCTCCCTCCAATCAGATCAGCTACACATAAACGCAGAGCAACCAACTAAGACAGCATTCCAAGAAAAGGAAAACCTTCCACTCCATAAATAAGGTTGCAAATTGGCTACCTAGGTCTTAAGCATCATTGTGTGATCTATCATCCAAATGCATAGATAATCCCGTGATACATAATACCATGAAGATTAGCTATAGGTCTTATGAGTCACTGCATTACGTATCACACATACTAGTGACTAGTCCCTTACCTCCTTTCCAGCCCTGCCGGGACCGGTAGACACATGCACCAAGGGCATTTCTCTGCCTTCTTGTTTCTTTGAGCACAAGCCGCTGCGATCTGTGCAGAAAATCTCAATTCAGTCATAACTGTCTGGAAGAATAACTTGTTTTTTCAAGAACCAAAAATAATTTAATACAACACATTGCAGCCTGCAAGACATTTTCATGGCTTGTGCAAGATACTGTACTAGCAAAGAAACCCCTATAAAGAACTTGTTCGGCAGGAAAGGAGAACATTATACGAACCTGTAGCTGTCTGCATATCAGTGGACCACACAGACAACTGACCAAAATTGGCCTCAGGCACATTACTGTGCCCTGCATGACTGCTTCCTTGTCCCAGCTGTGCTGAATTGTGGATATCTGTAGTCAAAGCAAGGCTACTAAAACCATTTGCAGCACTGGCCTTACTTGCACTCTTCTCTCTTTCCCTATCAAAATTGGAGAGGGAGCCTTCACTTGCTGACAAAGGTAAACTCGCTTTTGTCCGAGGAGAATAAATTGTGGACCAAGACCTACCACTTGAGCCAGCCAAGGTCATAATTGCCTCAGCCTGTCCTGACAGTATGACACAGTTCAATTAGAGAATAACTAAGGCACTTCCAACAAATTCCCAAAAAACAAATCTCTGTAGCAGAAGCAGCTATGTACACACAATAAGACATTACTGCCCACCTTATCAGGAGGTACATCATCAAAGACATGGGCCTGTCCAGCATAAAAAATGGTCAGTTGTCGACTCGGTGGTGTTTTTGTCTGTTGACTGCACAATTGCATTTTTATCAGAGAGTAGTCTATAAGCAGAAGCTTTTTTAGTATAATGAACCAGAAATAATAGTTTCATATGATGTAAAATAATATATAACTGGGAAAGGGACCAACCTTGCTACAAAGGTAGATTCTGAACCAGCATTTTGAGACCACAACTTTGACCTTCCAGGCAAAGGACCTGGACCCATAGCAGGGTTACCAGAACCACTATTGAGAAGATTTGCAACACCTGAACCTTTGAGCCCAGTCCTTGAGCCCTCATCAGCAGGAGGGAGAGGCAAAACTGGTGTTAGAGGATTCTCTCTAGAATTATTGACAGCTAATTTATCTGACTGTAGACCTAAATGACCAGTTCTTGTTGGTCCAAATATCCCTGTATTAAAAGAAACAGGCCTTGAACTGTCCCATTTCTTCGAAACAACCGTAGGAAAATCTGCCTTGATAACTGATGAAGGATGTGGACTCGGGCCTTTTGACGACAAACGAGGAGGCTGCATGGTTAAGTGTAGATCATCCACACCCACATTCTGATGCCTGCTTTTCCTATCATCCTGTCTTTCAAGGCGCGAGGCCTTTCAGAAAAGCAGGAGACAAGGGCAATGAGGAAAAGAATTGCACCACAAAAAATGAAGCACGAAAACAATACAAGTCAATTTACCTTAAGAAGACGGGAATTATCCAACGCTTCCATGCTCATCTGCAACTGCTCTTGCAAAGAATCCCTACTGGTTGTAATGTCCCTCCTCTTTCCCTGCCTACTATCAACCTCAGCCTTGAAGATTGCACTTGTATTTCCAAGATGCTGAACTCCCGTCTCTTTCACACGTGACAAATGCTCTGTACAAACATTTATCCCATCATTAAAACAATGTGCCCAGTTTGCCTGGGTCAAGTAGGCAACAGACCTACCTTGCCTGCAGAAGGCTTCTCACATTTGAGGAAGGCACAAAATTGCCACATCCACTACCATCTTGATACAACATTAGTAATCAGACCAATCAGCTTACAAGACTACCAGATTCAGTCTTTGAAGTTTGGAAAGCCGAAGAGAAAAAACCTGATAAAGTAACAACTGGAGCAGAACACGCCTCAAACCGACCACTGTTTATAGATGATGCTCTTGTTGATGCTTCCCCCTCTACTTCTTCAACAGTTCCTGAAACCTTTCTTGGGCCTTTTGTAGCATCCAAGTTTATGACTTCTGGCTGTTTGACGTCCTCTCTTTCACCAGCAATACCAAGAAAATCATGAAATACAGGTTGTTCTTCCCCATCCATTGGCACTGTCACGACGGAAGAATGCACCATTGAAGGCAGCCAATCATGGTGTTCTTGTTTACTGCACCGCAAACATCCTCCAGCCCAGCCTGAAAGAAACAGTGTACTTATCATTGATATGAGCTTTCTAGGAGGTTTGGCCAGCGGCAATGTATTTATTTCACAACTTCATACACAGCATCTCTGCCCTATCTTTCATCATATCAATTCCAACGTTACACTTTGCTGAACCTACGTCCTTGAAATTCACATGCCTTACCGTATATGACTCATAGCATTCAGATGCTGGTGAACAAATCTAGTAGAATATTGTCAAAGACCAATTTGACTTTTCCATATCTCACAATGATATGCAAAACATATGGGAAGAAAATTTCACACAGCACACAGCTTACGAATTGACCTAACACTTCAACCCGACAAGGGCTGCATGTTAGCCTTTTGTAATACCTCTTTGACAACTATTGCAAGGGGAGGGCTTAATAACCATACAATGATATGCAAAATCTATGGAAGCAAATTTTACACAGCACACAGCTTACAAATTGACCCGACACTCCAGTCCGACAAGGGCTGGATATTAGCCATTTGTAAAACCATGCCTCATTGACCACTATTGCAAGGGAAGGGCTTAATAAGCAAAACAAAACTCCCAAATGATTACCATACTCATTTGGTTCAAGATGCTCACATTGAGAGTCATTGTAATCTCATTTTCCTGATTTATTTGAAAAAATGGTAAACAGACTTTTTGCATTTGATTTATAGCATGTTAAGGTAGACTTAATTGACAGACTTTATGTGGGCTTGCACATAGTGGGGGCCAGTTCAGTGTCTTCCCCCCCTGATTTGTAAAAGATTACATAACCTTTCTTGCTTTTGAATTTATGCATGTTTAGGCAGTCATGATTCAACATGGCTTCAGATATAGAGCTTCCTACCCGTTCATCTCAATGTTCTTATGCCAAGCAAGATAATCCTGCAAATCTTGTTAGTGTGTAAGACGGTATCAGAATCCCTTCAGCCTTTGAAGGATAAATTCATTTTTGCATTATTTTATCAAGGGGTGGAAAATTGCTCTCGAGTTTTATTAGGAAAAGGCCCTTTCCTTTTTAAACAACAATACAACAAACTCAGATGTTCTGTTTGTACTCCAGGTGACACGTTTCCAAATTGGTAGCAGTGAAGGAGAAGCCACTTATAAAAACCTATTGCCACATTTATGATGGATAGGTGGGTGTCAACGTCTGTCAGAAAGATTAGAATCCTCATACAGCAAAATATCTGGAACTTCAGGGAGGACAGTAATCTTGCAAAAAGCCCTTAGAAGCTGTTTCCCAGGAGGAACAGTAGTTTAATGAGCTGATGGGCAGGAACAAGAGGCTTTATATAATGATCCGAGGAGGAAAATGAGTAAAGGGACAATGAATGGACACAAGTACAAGGGAGGAATAGAAAAAAGGTAAACAAGGAAAAGAGAGAGGAGAAGGAAGAGACGGCAGAGCATTTCAAAAAGCAACATGAAAGCTTACCTGCAAGCTATTTCCGAGGAGAAACAGTAGTTTTATGAGCTGATGAGAATAACATAATGAGAGGAGGAGAAAAAGTGAAGAGCGAATAACGGGAGGTGAGAGGTAAACATGAGTAGGAAAGAAACCTGAGCATCTCAAAGCTGCAACTGGAGGAAAGGTACAAGGGGAAGAAGGAAGAAAAAACAATGGTAAAAGAAGGAGGGTGAGAGTAGTAGACAAAGGAGCAACAAGAGGAACAGAAGGGGAATCAAGAGAAGATGGAAACATTAAAGGGAGCTTAATAAGCAGAAGAGCCAGACTGTATATGTCCTTTTCTTGGGGGCAGAGGGAGATACATGCAAACAGCAGGAGGCTGCGGCCGTGGAACAGGACCACAATTTGAAAAGTTCATTATGTCAAATGGAAAGGGCAACGGAAAACAGAGGGAGAGACTCAATCAGGAACAGAAGCAGAAGATGTAAAAGACACTGAACAAGAAGGTTGATGTACTGTAACTGATAACAGTATACAAAGAGTGCTGAACTGAGATTTCAAAAAAAAAAAACCCCTCATATTTCTGTCTCATACCAAGTTTTGCCCAAGGTATTAAACAATGACTCAATTAGCTCAATACTAGGGAAAAACGGGTTCAATTATCATGCAACTTTATTGTGCAGTCTCCTTGAAAGCTCATCAACTCCTTGGAAAGACAATAGAGTCTCGTTAACAAGCCCATACTTAATGCCCAGGGGATCTAACATGAAGGTCAAATTCAATCTATGACACAAGTTGCACTTCTCAAGGTATTGACCCTGTCTAGGTTTGCGAGAAGAACACTGGATACTGTGCTCATAATTATGCTTAACTTCTTGTGTGATCTCGTTGAAAGCCTTTATTCCATACTTAACCCCCAACAACTCTATTGGCAGGACTGAAGAGAGAAGACAAATGCCAGCCTCAGAGCCCGCACCAACAACGACTCCAAGTTCAATCTGTAGCAGCCTTCACCGAAGTGATTATAACAGCACTCCTCACGATATTAATCCATGTGCGTTTACTAGGGGAAAATTGAATACATTTTTGGAGATACAACTTTTGGGTGCCCTGTCTGTAAATCCTGAGTCTCGCCCAATGAGAGAACACAATACAGCACCAAACATTTAAGTCAAAAGAAACCACTTGATGAAAGGTATGCCATCCATCAGCACTAGCTAAAAATTATTAATCCAATCAAAGACCTTACGTGTGAACATGCCTTGGGCAGGAGTCTACAGCTTGGCAAGTAAGATGGTAACGTCGACATTTAAGATCTATGGTTCTAAGAGTACGTTTCAGATTGCTTGCAAACAAACATTGCCATGACTAAGGCAAAACAATGTGCATTTGTGCGATAAAAGTTGGAAGGGGTTAGAGTGCTTGAGCTCGACGGAACCAACAAACAATCACAGGTAGGCAGAGTGCGCTGGCAGGCCCTGGAACGGGGGAAGTCCTGGGCGGGGAACACTGTGATGTTCTCCGTTAAAGCGAAATACAACAAATCTGGCAGGAACTACTCTAGAGGCGAGACAAACCTTTAGAAAACGGAGCTTGAATTACAGATTTTGAGCCCCTACGTTTTGCGGCGCTGGAGCATGAGACTGCCTCTGCACGCCAAATGGATGTAATTGACCACAAGGCGACAGAGTACAACCAGTCGCATTGTGACCCAAAAGCGTGACTCAGATGCAAGATAAAGATCTTCAAGGGATAGTGTCTGACTGTAGGCGTGTTCAAGTCTGTAGCGAAGACGGAGGACAAGCTTCAAAGATCGGGGACACTTTGGCAAGGGCGGGTAGGAGGTCGAGATCCCTGGGTTGAAAGCGAACAGGAAATCGGTAGAACAAGGAAGGAAAAGCCCTGAGGCGCTCTAATTGCGCGATATCTGTAGAATGGAGTCGAGAGGAGACCTCGGAAGAGGAGCAGAGCAAGGTATGTCGTTGATGTTGTGATCAATCCGCAAAACAAAGCAGGGAGACGATCCGTTTGTCTGCAGGAGCCGAGCAGGGAAGGCGATGGATCCAACCACAGAGAAGCCGCAGAGCAGAACAGAGAGCAAAAACGAACACTTAGAAAGGAAGACCAAGGTGAGAAGAAGAGTTGATGAAGACGACACACCCCTTAATTAAAGTATTGCAAAGCACATTTTGATTAATTAATGACTAAGCGAGTGGGCGTTGTAAATAAGGACTCCACTAGAAAAGGACTCCTGTGTTTGAAAAACCTGGACTTTTACGACCTTTCAACTCTTGGCATTACAACATTGCTTTGGTGAGCTTGCTCACCTTACCTACCCCCTGCCTACCACTGTGCTCGCATTTGCCTTCATTGCTCGCACTCGCCTTCGTAGCCCATAGGGCACGCACATGAGGGAAACAAGCATCCATGGTTTTTTGAGCTCGATGGCTAAATGCTCGTAGAAAGTACTAAGCAGCTTGGCCACATAACTTTGGGGCACCATTGATCCATCGGAGATTTGCAAAGCGGTCCTTTTGCTAATGGTTGTTTATCGATTTTTAAGTCTTTGTGTGTAAACAAAGACTATCAATGAGTTCTCTCATAATCACATCAATTGATCGAACACTACCTCCTTGATGTTCTTAATGCTCCAAGCTAAGGTTGGAATATCTACTACTCCCCATGATAGTGATCTTGTGTGATAGTGATCTTGTGACACTCTTATCAATCTCACTTGAATGCAGTGTGCATTCTAAGTTCTAACTTGATCTAAGCATAGCCCTCCAACTTTTCAACACAAGATACGTCCATTTAAGATGGGTGGGTACAATTGGAGCTTGCTTCTTTAAAGCATCATGGGATTAGGATACCTCCATCGAAGTACAAGGATGACAACCTTGTCACCTTATACCACTCAATAATGCAAAAGCTTGTTTCTTTTGTGCAAGGCTCATCATAATAAGGAACTACATCCATTTTGCAATTGAACCATCATTTTGTATGTTTGATATGTGAAGATGATCAATTGCTATTCAATTACACCAACTTCACGCATTGTGAGTCTTTGGAGAGCCTAAGTGATTGTAAACCATGAGGCACCTTTGTATTGTCCTCCATTTCAACTTGCGCAAATCTTCCCTCAGGGAACGTTCAAAACTGAAAACTCATATGACTCTTAAACTCACACCACAAAATGTGTGATTGTATAGACAAGAGTGCTAACATCATCACTTCCTATGTCACACAAATGCAGCATCTCTAAGAACATTGCCGCAGCGAGAGGCCAATAAACTTGCCATTACCTGACCCATGCAGTGCACCGCACATTAGGTGGGGTATCAGCAATTAGGTTTGGGAGAAGGTTGGGTGACAGGACCGAGGGCAAAATACTTTGATATGGAAAGGAGGGGGGGGGGGAGGGGAAAATATTCCTTGGGCTCCCGAGGAGTCGTCCACGTGGGCCACTCAGCTGACGTGGACAACAGCAAAGAATATGTACCTATCAGACGACATTATTAAAGTCCAGGTACTGGTTTTGACTTTCCGTTGCCGGTGCAGGCTGGCATGCGGCTGGGCCCGGCGGCCGCCGGCCGTCCAAACGCGCACGCTCCATCGCAGCCGTCCATCCGCGCGAATCTTTCGGGCGTTTCTTTCAAAATTGCCCCAATTTCCCCCCATTTGCAGCCGTACTCTGGTCTCTCCCTGCCCATATCACATCACTCGCCAATAACTCTCTGATGATAAAATTTAACTGCGGGGCCGTATTTTGTCTTATAAAAAACTAGCTCCACCAGCATCAATGATGATGATCATCACTGGGATGATTGTTATTTTAATTGCAGGTGCACCGTTTCTCGGATCCTTTTCGTATTTAATTGGGCTCTGTCTTTCATTACAGCATACACTTAGATTTATGCCAAATGGCGGACTTGTGGGCTGCCCAAAATCTGATCATGTAATCCAATCATCATGACCCCAGTGGAATTTTTAAACCTTTGGTCCCTTTCCTACTATGGGACTTTAGATACCTCTTAAAGACGACCTTGATGTTCATTCTTCACCCTCCTCCCTCCTCTTGTTCTTTGGAATCTCTTGGAAACCAATTACCATCACATCCTACAAGCCCCAAATGCACAAAAGAGGATTTTGAGTAGCCTCAAGGTACGCATTTTCTCTCCATAAATTGCCCCCACAAAACAAGCACTTCTTACCTCGTCTCAAGGGCCTCTCTTGTCTACCCACATAAGCATTACAACAAGGTGGAAATTTCACTAGGCTTGTCGAAGGAGATCTCACAACCTCACCCTTATAATGACAACTCTTAGATCCCCTCTTAGTTATCCTTCTATTATAGCATTCATTTAAGGCCCTTGCACAATTCCCATAGTAAGAGAACCCAAAACAAACTCTATGGCTTTGCCTTTGGCATGCAAAACATTGATCGTACCAATAGGTCTTAAAATTCTCTAGCCTCTAACCTCTCCTCGTGACACGGGGAAAGGGGACTTAGGGCCTATCTTGTCTGCCCACATAAGCATTACACAAAGTGCACTTACAAATAGTTCTTAAAATTATGTTTACCATGTAGCTTCTAAGCCTCTCCTCGTGACACATGTGGATTTGTGGGGGGAGAGGGGACTTAGGGCCTTTACACAAGGTGAAGGGTGACATGCATGATTCAATGTGGATTTGTGGGGGGAGAGGGGACTTAGGGCCTTTACACAAGGTGAAGGGTGACATGCATGATTCAATGACTGAAAGCCTTGACTAGGGACAAAGAGCTTGATAGAGAATATGATAAGCTTTTGCATTAAACAAAAGGGACATGGTAATTTACTTTGGATATTTCATATCTTGTGCATTGCTAAATGACCTTCAAAATTTGAGCCCAATTTGAGTATCCTATATCCTAAACTTCCTAGAAATTATAAATAATTATATCCATGAACATATACTGTATTAAAGGCAATTAGGTTTTAAAAATGGTGTTGTAGTCTATATGTCCCCCAATCGAAAAGAATTCCAAAAACATTTTTTGGAACTTTAACATCAAGATCCGTTTTGATCTTCTACAAAGATGATTCCATATTACCCATTAGCATAAGTGAATATAGAATTTTCTATAGTACATTATCTAGCAATCTTTAATTAAGATAGAGACAATGATCATTGTGTAGCTAAAGGGATTCCAATTATCTGGTATCAATAAAGTACATCTCCATCTATAAAATAAATTTGATTTCTAGAACCACTTACTAGTGCAAATACCTTTTTGTGGGCATTTCCAAGCTGCTTGAACAACTTTGAGAGAAAGTTTCTAATGTAACAAATTTATCATTACCATTGAAAATAGCCATCTCCATTATATAATATTAAAAGTTTTCTCAATTAACAAAATGCGAACAAAACTAAAAAACTAAGTATATGTAAATATGCATAGCAAAAAAGCTAAAAATTGGCCTAGGTGAAAACAAGGAGACCAATAATTCTAATCCATACAATAGCTACATCACTATTGCTCTAGACACAAGACCCACTAAATTTGTAATCATGGATTATATCTCTCTCTCTCTCTCTCTCTCTCTCTCTGTGTCTCTCTCTCTCTCACGCACACACACACACACTTCCTACCCCTTCCTCCCTTTTTCCCTGGTTCCTTTTCTCTTCCCACCTTACAACCTCTCTCCCCCCCCCCCCTTCCACACCTACTTCCCTTGAATCACTATTTTAACAATTCTTTAATGTCTCCTTCCTTGGTTTTTTCAAATATCCTAAATTCCCCCCTACTTCCCTTGAATTTTCCCAATTTCTATCCTTTTTTAACCTAAATTTTTCTCACTATTTAAGCAATTTTTAAATCTCTCCCTCTCAATTGTTAAATTTCTATCCTCCCCTTTCTCCCTAATTTTTTTTCACTAATTAAACATTGTTTTTTAATTTCTCCCTCCTTGCGGTTTTTAATTTTTCAATTAAAAGATGTAACTTTTAAACTCTTTTTATATCCTCTAGTTTTTCCTTTATACATGTATCTCAATCTCTATTACCTCTATCCATCCTTCATTTCTCTTTTTTTAATTAAAAAATTCACCTTGTTGTTTTATTTCATCACCTTTTTTCCTAGTAATTCAAATGGTCCTAGCCTACTTCTAACCCCCTCTAATTAAACGTCCCTAACTAAACTCATTTAGTACTAAAACCTTCCACTAACTACTCCCTAACCATCCCAAAACCCGACTACCCTTTCCCCGACTCTCTTTCTCGACCCCCTTCCCCGACTTAGACTCCCTAGCATATATAAGCACTCCTACTCTAAGTCGAGTCTCACCTTGCCTCCCTATCCTTTCATCCTAGTCTCTGCTGAGAGCCTCCATGAACTGCGGGCCCGCGTTTACCATGCCTCCCTACTAGTCAACTCCCACCCGAGACCCCCTATGCTAGTGACCTCCCGCATTTCTCCTTCTCTAGACTAGTAGACTGGCTCTATAGTCCCGCAGCTCCCGCTTGTGCATAATCACTGCTGCTCCAGCCTCCAAGCCTCGACTACTGCACCGCCTCTCCATTATTGCTCTAAGTACCTCGACTGCGCCGTTGCACTTCTGCCTAGCTGCGACCTCTGTTGCTCCAAACTCTCATAAGACCTCTACTACTGCACTACCCCCGAACTACTAGTCCCGCTCCTTCAAACACACACGAGTGGCGTGGCTCTCGACACGACTCCCATGACTATCTTTCCCCGTACCTTCCTCCATCGATGATGCCTTCACCTCTGCACACTCCCAATGGACTCTCAAGTTCTTATATCTCTTAATACTTGTTATTTCTTAATCCCCCCCCCTTTTCCTTAGTTCTTTTTAAATTTGTTTACTTATCTACCTTTCTTTAAATACCCCTCTCTTCCCCCCCTTAATCCTTTTTGCTTCTACCTCTCCTTTACACCCCCCCCCCTCCTCTCCTCCTTCCTTTTTTTGCCTCTCCCTTCCCTTAATCCACCTACTTTTTAATTCCCCCCTCTAGCCCTAAGTAAGTAATAGGGCTTATCATCTTTCGCTCCCTCCCCACCCTTATTTTTTACTCTAGTCTCTTTATTAAACATCTCTACCTATCACGTCCTAAATTATCACTTTCCCTTACTTGCCCAAATAAAACTCCCCTACCTACTATTTCTTTACTCATCTAACTATTTCCTTCCAAGCTCTTCCCCCGCCTTTCTTTCTAACATAAATAAAGTCCCTCTTAATTTTCCTTCGCTCTTACCTTTATATGTCCTCATTTTTTCTTTCCTTTATTAGTTCCTCCACGTTTTTAAAAAGAATTCATACACCTGTTGGTTTATAACCAAAATATTTTCTATACACCTACATACGCAACCTAACCTTTTACTTTATTCACTCTACTAAATCCACACTCGAATATACCCATCTTTTTACACTTAGAATACTTTTTTACATAGTGCTGGTTAAGTTTATGGCTAAGTTTCTAATTTATTGTGACCCCTATAACAAGGCAGGAGTGTTTATGACACCTGTCTTCCCAACTTAAGTTAACCTGGTTCTTATCAAGTTCTCTTGTTGGATGGTGGTAGGTATGTAGATTCTCCTCTTCAATAAAAAAGATGCTTGCCAGGACTTCACCGGCTTTAATTTTGTCTGCATTTTATTTTTTTTGCTAGAACATTATTGGCATTCCTTGTCAATTAAACTCTTACATATTTTTTAATACATTCTCGTAGGTGTTTTGACCTACTCACTCAAGCACTTCCTTTACTCTATAATGTTCTATTTTTTCTCTTCCCTGACTTACACACACACACACACACACACACACACACACACACAGTGTGTGTCACTATGTGTGTGTGCGTGTGCGTGCATTAACGTGTATGCACGTGCACACGCGTGTGCACACAGACAACCTGTAGACCTCTTGTATTCTATATGGATGGAATGTCGACCATCAAAATTTGTCTACCAAGCCAAACGCTTAATCCATCAATGTTAATTTGCATGATACATGTTTCTCACCCCAAAACAGCTACTACGAAATAAAGTATTACAATCAAGTCATAATAGTTAAACAATTGTTAACAATCCTACGTTTTAGTAAGAGACATGACTATACGTATTTTGGCTCACATTGTTGCTTGGGTGAGGCATGGTATCCCTAGCCATTTCATTTTATTTCCATAATGTATTTATCCTCAAAACATTTGACGATATATCAATTCTTTAAAGACTTTAACTGCTCATATTTAATACAAATTGCGACCATCAAATAGGTATGCAATAGGATTGAAGTGTTAATCAAAACAAAGCACAAGTGATGAGAATGATCAATGTTATAGAGAGGAAATTATTTAAGCAAAATTCAATATCTAGGATTCATGATAGTAGATATCCCTCAGCTTTCCCCCCACTTTCCTTCCCACTTTGTCCACATAATTGTATGTGCTAGGGAGACATGCGTTCTAAAATGATGATGGAAGCCAAGAAGAATTGTGTTATTTAATTGCTGGAGTTGGTATAGTTTTGGGTGCAAATCTTATTATCTTAGACATTATTACATCACTATGATTCATGTTATTTGAGTGAAAAAAAAATCAAATCACACCCCCAAAAAGGGGCCATAATGAATTTATAAAGTCAAGCATAATAATCTAAAAGTACCTCTATAGAAACACCTATGTTGCCTTGAGATTGCTTTTAGGCCACATTTCTATAAAGTCTTGGACAAGACCTCAAGAGGACCTCATATAATAGCTCGATGATATTCAACCTATCCATAAATACACCTAGCATAAGTCCTTCAACACTATATCCATGTACTTCTATATGTTTGCATGCATGCATGCACATACACGTATGTGTGCAAATGGATACATGTATGCACCCATGCATGTATGTGGGCACATGGTCACACGTGTGCATTGATGCATGTATATGGGAATGCATGTACATGGGAATATGGGTGCACACCCATGGATGTAAATCTATGCATGGGTACATGTGTGCATCCATGCACATACATGTGCACATCCATGCATGTATCCATATGTGAGAATGTGTGTTCATGTGTGTCCACATGTGCATGTGTCCATATGTGAGAGTGTTTTCATTTGTGAGCTATGTGTGTGAGAGGGTGTTCATCTATGACTACATGTGCATGGATGTGTGTGTATGCGCGCACGTGCGCATGCACATCTACATGTATGCATGTAGGTGTGTGTGTCTGTGCATGGGCACACATATGTGTGCCTCTATGTGTGAGCGCACACGCATGTGTGTGTGTGTGTTTGTGCTTGTTGCATGTATGCATGTATGTGTGCGTGCACAACGTGCACACGTATATGCGTGCATGCTCGAACATGATTGTGCACATAGGCATGCATGTGTGTGTGTGTGTGTGTGTGCACATGTACATGTACGTGCATGTGCACGTATGCACGTGTTTACATGCACATGCATGCATAAGTGCATGTGTACATGTGTGCATGCATGCACATGCGTGGGGGGTGTGCATGTGCATGTGCATGCGCATGCACATGCATGCCGCTGAGCACATGTGTGCATGTGAGTATGCATCCCGTGTGCATGTGTGAATGTGTGCATGCATGCATCCATACATGCATGCATGCGTGCACGCATGTGTGTGCGTGCGCGTGTGTTCCACGTGTATGCATGTGAGATTATGGTCATGAATATAGACATTTATATGCAAATGTGAATGTCTAGTCAAGCTTGTAATAAGTATGATGGGTTAATTTAATGCAAACAAGCCTTTTATTACATTTTTTCCTATTAAAGATCTCATAACTAATATTAAACACGGTGGTGATGCCCACACATCTTCTCTCAGTAAGCACCCAAAAGTATTCACAAGGAACATTTTAACTCAAAAATCAAATAATGTGAAATTTTAGAAGGAGAAAGGAATCTAGTAGGTAGCTAGATGTAAATCGGTCTTGTATTATTAGCTCTTGAATGCATGTTCATGTATGGTCTTCTAATCATAACCCCTTGAACTCACCTTTTTGTCCCTTATTGAAGATGACGTGTGCAAGCGTATCAAACTTGTATGCATAGCATTGCCAAGTTTTATGAATCAACACAATTTTAAACACAACAAAATAAGGTAAAAAGGTCACTTTCAATCTCAACAACAAAATAAACTATCATGCCTTATAGAAAATATCTTCACTAATGGCATGTTAAAAACACATTATAATTTAGTAATGATATGGCCCATTTTGATATCCATCAAAGATTCTATTGCCTAATTTTCTGTGACACATGAATTGACCTTCCCTTTTGAGCCATTGAAGTTGTATGTTGGCTTACATTACTTTCACCATGTGAAAGTGATTTGATGCATTTCATTGTTTGTGATAAAGCATTGTCATGGATTGTATTAAAAAGAAAACGATGTTAACTTTTTGTTGTTTTTCCAATCAAATGTATCATAGGCTTCGTTACTCGAGTAACATATCCAATTAAGTTTGTTTCAAATGATCTATCTACGAGACCATAATGTGTCTTTGTAATAAGTAGGTATATGGTTGGATTATGAAAGGCCAATACATCACATGGAGTCTATCTATGAAAATTACTTTATAAAGTTCCATCATTCATTTGTAAAACCCTTGTTAAGAGCAAAATAATGAGAAGCGTTTTTCTCATATGGAATAATCCCTTGCAAATTTGATTCTTTTTCTTGCATTCACCACAACTACCAATGACCACAATGCTCAATATCCCCTTTGCCTTCTCCTTTGTGAGCCTTTTCAATGTTGGTACTTTTTATGGAATTCTCGTGAAGACGTGTGACATTTAAAATTTACTTGTACCATGCTTTTGATATCCCAAAATGAGACCATACTTTGAATAGTTTTCTAGGATTATAGCTTGAATTTTTATATGGAAGTGTCAAAGTGTTTGAATGTGTGCATAAAGTCTATAGTTTGATATTTGACACAAATGAAAGGAGCTCCAAGCTTGTGCAACATATTGCTAAAATAAGCCATGACGAAAGCTCCTTTGTTTATGTCTTTTTTGGATTATGATTTTGAAACTTTGGAAGATTTTGATTCAATTATCACTGTACTAGATTACATTTTCTATTGTTTTAAATGTGATGTGGCCTTGTCAACAAAAACTTTCATGCAAATTCTATTTTAATAAAACCTAAAATCATTCATAGCACATCGTATAGAATATTTCATTGGAGATGTTTTCAAGGAAGTGATTGTCATAGTAACATTTTGATGAAAATGAACATTCTTTCAAATAATAGTATTATGGTTGTGCTTTTGGATCACTCACATCACACACAATGTTGCAAATGAATAGTTCTTTGTTTGCTTTATATCACATCAAATTTTCCTTATATTGCTAAATAGAGAGGCTATATTATATGAAATGTCTAAGACAATAAGAAACTAGAGAGGCTATATCATATGAAAGGTTCAAGACAATAACAAAATGCACCAGGTTAGTATTGTATGATACTAAACAACTCAATTCTTAGTTTTCATTGTACTATAAAGTTTACTAGGTTAGTATTGTACTGTACTAAACAGATCAATTCTTAGTTTTCAATGATGATTTATGTCACTTTTTTTGCACTGAACATTTTAACTTAAAGGGGTTTTCAAAACATTATTTAAATAAAAATCCAAGCTATCATTTTTATAGATCTTTAAAAAGGTGGTTTCCATTGATAAGTCCCTATTGCTTTAGGTGATTAGGTAATTAGATCCAACACTTGAATGTAGGTAATAGTAATGAATTAGGAATTATTTATCATTTAGTCAATTTCACATTGCATGACTAATAACAGAATATTTTCCATTGGATTTCTACATATCTATATTGTAGGATGTCCTAAAAGAAAAAACAATGATTTTAAAGAGAGTTAGTTTCTATATGCAAGTAGGCACACTATGTAAGAGAGAAACAATAGTAAAAAAAAACTGCCCCAATATTCTAGCTTAATAGTATTTAAAGATACATTTCTTGCATGTGTGCAATATGGCATAACATGACCCATAAAATTATTGGGAGTTTTTGTATTTGCACACTCAAATTTTCATTACATCATAAGTTTCAAAACTATGACTTAAACTACCACAAACTCGGTCATAATTTAGCTACCATAGATGATATTGGTCTTCATACAATGTGCATGGAGTAGTTCTTAATACCATCATAAATGTATGATCAGAGCATCAACCCATATGTGACCCCTAACATGCCTTCTTTTATGATTGAAAATTGTGGTCCATCATGCCAGAGATTATAATTGTACTTATTGAACATGAATGTAGATGGAAATACCAAAAATAAGTAGCTGATGTTGCATTATAGAAGCTACTTGAAAACTGAGGGAGGCACTTACATAACAAAGGTAGGGTATTGTATCTAGATCCCATAGAGATGCAAAGGGGGTAGAAGATATATATCAAAAGTAATGCCCTTGCTTGCTACTAAGGACTTCTCTCATTGCAAAAAGAGGGTTGTAGACCACTTTGGGAACCATGTCCAAGGGAATTAATGGGATCCCCAAAAGATGAAAGTAATTAGTGGACTAGTTCTTAATGCCATCATAAATGTACGATCAGAGCATCAACCTATATGTGATCCCTAACATGCCTTATTCTATGATTGAAAAAGGTGTGGTTTAGCATGCTAGAGATTATAATTGTGCTTATCAAACATGAATGTAGGTGAAATATCAACAATAAGTAGCCAATGTTGCATTACAGAAGCTAATTGAAAATAGAGCGAGGCACTTACATAACAAAATTAGGGTACTATATCTAGATCCCATCTAGATGCAAAGAGGGTAGAAACTATGGATATCAAAACCAGTGCCCTCTAAGGATGTCTCTTATTGCAAAAGAGGGTAGATACTATGGATATCAAAACTAGTGCCCTTTAAGGGTAGACCCTAGGCTACTTCTTAGGGATGACAACCTCTAAGGTATGTACCTGGTGGTCTGATTTTTAAATTCTCAATGGTTGTGGTATTCCACATGAACCTCCTTAATGCCAAGCTTGAGATTTGTGTATTACGATGTTCTAAACTTAAGCCCTACATGGCAACTTTCCAACTATTATGTAATCATATGTCTTGCTCTCCATTTTTCGCTCATAATGTGCATGCGTTTGCACTTTCAAGGCACTTTGGCTACCACACAAATGCCTTGCTTCTTCCTATGGATGTAGTCTACTCAAGATGACATAATTGCCTCTAGCCATCTCTGGAGCTTTGTAGCAGAACGCCAACACGTTTTCTCATATTTCATTACTAGTAATTTGTTGCACTAGTTGAGGGTTGTAGATAATCAAGGTAGCTATGTAGCCTTGGTTGGCTTGGCCCATTTTAGTTAATATAACTAGTCAGCTTCCCCCATCATGATCACACTCCATATGTTTGTTGTTGGCTCTCGGATTTTACGCATCTTTTACGCTAGGTATTCACACATATGAGTCGTGGAAGGTGTGCCATGACATTGTCTAGAGCATACATACTATCCATTGCAGTATGCATTCTAGACCAACACACTATCTTTGCAGTATGGTTTGTAGGGTATTCTATTCCTAGAATATGTTCGTTTGATACGGTTATCCTAATTAATACGGGTTAACGAAGAGGTTAGCAATGTTGGTTGGAGGTGGTTCGTATCTACTACAACACATTTGTTGACCTCCTCTGCTAGCTTGCCAGTGGTTACCATGGTTCGCAATGAGCCTCTTGGATTCATGCTGCCCGCTCTCAAGTCTCGTAACATTTCCTTTGTTGTACTTGCGACTGTGCTAGGCAAATTTCAATCTTCTTGATCAATTGGTGGATGATAGTCATACGAACTAGCACTCGTGTCTTTTCTGGAACATCTTTGGTGTTGAAGCTCTAAGTTTATGTTGTCAATAGTAAGCTGCACATAGGTTGAATCGTTCATGTGGCAACATGGCCTTGGTCTCTTGGTTGAGTGCGACTACTCCTTTGTATTCTCTCTCTTTTTTTCTGATATGTGTGGGCTTGTAGCTCTCCTACGACCTCTTTTAGAATGTGTATGTGGCTTATACCTCTCACTATGGCTGTCAATACATATTCTACATACAAGATAGTCTTTTATATAGTGTTATATATATATGTGTGTGTGTTTATATTATATTTATATTTATTTATTTATATATGTATACTTGTAACGAGATTATCTCTTATATAGTGTTATATATAATTATACATACATACATACATACATTTATTTATTTGTATATATTTCCTTAATCTTGGACTAGTCGGTTTGCTCCTTTGCTTTGGATATACTTACCCCACTCCATATTAAATTGCATTATAATGTTTATATTTATATATATATATGGTAAAAGTCCATGGTATATATTCAATAATAAAAGTTTCAAACATACTTGTTAATGGAGAGTTGTATTTGATGAGAATTTTTAAATAATAGAATATACTACTTTATGGCATGTATTAATATTCCTTGTGTTGATTGCTTAATTTAAAAACATTAATGTAATAGATTTCATCATCCTTTGTAATGTTCCATTTCTTGAATATCGACGGGAAGTCTTGATCCCAAGTAAAGCTATAACACGCAGGTAACATGCATTACATGTCTACCCATATAAAGCTGTGATGTTCTTAAACTGAGTTTTATTTGGATGGTGGCAGGTAAGTTTACCCCGACCTTGGATCTTAGACTGCCGGATGGATTTACCACTTGGAATTGTTGGAAAATATTTATATACATGTACTTGTGTGATTTTAGCCATTTTATTTACCAGTTTAATAACCTTTTCTTACCATTCTCTGACTTGGAATTATTACAAAATCTACTTCTATTCTCTAGCAATTTGTAAGGGTCTATTATTTGCTATTCATTTTGATTTATATCCAATTGATTGAATTAAATATATCGTTCAATTATGATGGGATCATAAAATCGAACACACACTTTAATCTCCCACATGTACCACTTCTATGATACTCACTGTAATAAAGTGATATATGTTCTATGTATCAAATGTGAGTAGGATTGCAATGTCTCAAAGATCTTTTTCTTTTGTTGAGCCCAAGTTTCAGTTGAGAAAGTTGTCAGGGATGAAGATAATTTGTTGTTCACATTGGAAGGTTCTTGTGCTCTTCTTGTGGGACTTCCATTGTGATGTCCATTACTTGTGTGGCCACTTCTTACATAGCTACCCTGATGATGAATGCCAAATTTCTGAGTAAGGAAGGTCCTTGTGTGGCTCCCAATGTGGATTTATCTTTTGTCTTGGCAGGTTCTTGTGTTACTATCTCTTTTTTCAAGACAGGTTCTTGTGTTATTGCCAATGGTTCTTGCCTTAAAGATGATGTAATAAATTGACATGTTTTTTGGTAGACTTGTGGTTGAGCAGGTTCTTGTGTTACTATCTCCCTTTTTTAGACAGGTTCTTGTGTAACTGCTCAAGAGGAGGTAGGTGAATTCCTTTGCGTATGATCCTCCTACATTGGTGCTTTTCCCTTGTCCTTGCAAGTAGGTTCTTCCTATTCTTGGCATCTTTGCAGAGTAGGTTCTTGTGTGACTACTACTAGTGCATCTACACTCACTGATGCTTTTGTATTGATAGATTTTGGGCTTTGTTCCTACTTTTGTGATTGAGATGGTATACATTGAGGCTTAGGGCAAGCATGGATGGGCTATTTATTGCTTTGGTGAGGCTTGGGTACCCATATATAAGAGTTATAAGGTATATCCCTGGGCCTCGAGTAGTCTTGTGGGAACCCATTGGTAATGTACCTTCCTTGTTGGATGGCGTCATCTTCTTCTTTGATGTTGAGGTTTTTTGTTTACATGAGGGGGTGGTTGGCAATGGTGAGGCTTGATGTTTAGAGGAGGGGGTGGCTTTAAATTTTGAGGTTTCTTTGGAATCCAAAAATATGTTTCACCCTCCAAGTATCCTTGAGCCTTCAATAGATCCTTTCGGACCCATATTTGCTTGGTTACCTTTTGTCTTCATCTTCTTCCATGGTGGTGTCCTTGTCGAGGTGGGGAGGTGGAAGTAGTTGCTGATGTTGATCCTTGGCTAGAGATTGGTGCATCTTGATGGGATGATTCATCACCAAATAACCCTTTGTAAGTGTCTTGGATCCAACTTTTACTAAGAATAGCTGATTCCGTTAAGGTACCTGTAGGTGCTACAAAAAACTTGCAAGGCACAAAGTGATTGTCCAAGGAAACATTCAACATTAAAGAACCAATAACCTTAATAGAGGTACCCTCTATGGACTGAATTTCAAAATCACATACTTGAAGGCGTACTTGGCCGAGATGTTTTAATGTCTCCCAAGAGATGAGTTTTTTACTTGTTCGCCAATCTACCATGGTGTGTATTCGGCATGTTTCACCTGCTAATGTTAGCTCTACCCAAAGTTGAGATGGAGTCATATCTATCTCGTTAGGATCAAGGGCATTGTCAATTCCTAATTCAATTTGATTAGGTAGTACCACTCTTATAGTGTAAAAAGGTGTAATGGAGTTATTTTTTTCATCATCAAGGTACATTGTCTAAGTGCCCTTAGCAGTTGTTGGTAGATCTATTGACACCAATGTATGCATTCAATTAAGTGAGTCTTCTAGTTTTGGTAAAGGAGCACACCAAGGTTCATCAAGACTCTTCTCATTGTCCTCTTTCTCATATTTTTTAATCTGCTTTACTGGCACATACCTATCGGTGGTATCCGATTCAGCCGCAAATAAATTTTCAGACCTAGTGTGAGCCTTCCATGTTTGGAGATCAATCATGACTTGTTGATCTTCCCTTATATAAATGTTGTTGGAGCGCAATCATGGATCAATTCTACCATATGCAAGGAAGTTCTCCCTAGTATAGCCTCATACCCAGGGTTGTTTTGGAAATCCATTACAACAAGGCATGCCCGATATGTGAGACCAAAGGTTTTGATGTCCTTGAGTCCTCCTATGGGATGAGCCATGCCTCTATCAGCTAATCTAACTACCAAGGAAGGACTCTCTCAGTCGAGACTTCCCCACTTTTCCTAGCATTTGTCTTGGCACTTGCATTCCAATTTATGCACCTCGGTGAGACCTTGTTTCCCCACCCATGGGTTGGGATACTCACTGCGTGACCTTAGGTGTTGTAGCTTGGCCATGGATTGAAGCCGTTGTCGTTGCCTCATTTGCCTCATGCAGCTGGTTGTTGCTGGTATCGTTTGAGAGAGTATCACTAGAGGAAGATGATGTTGCTAGAGAGGCTATATCTTCATCCGACCCATCTTGGATGACTTTATTTTTTCCCTTCCCGATCTTGATTGCACCCTTGGTGCTTACTTGTGTTGATTCAGTTGCTCTCTAGGTTGTGACGTGCTAGCTTTATCCCTTTTGGCTTGTTTGCGAAGCTCTTTATTAAGAGCTTTAGCTTGCAACCTTGTGATTACATTCAAGGATACTGATGACACTTGGCCTCTCTCAATGCTTAACAAGTTAAGGCTTGTGGACTTAGATGGCCTTCTCATCAAAATGATGGTCCACACCACACCCAATGCACAATGGCGGTGGTGTATTAGACACTGGTGCACATGTGATTGGTTGCTTAGATTGCCCCTTATATGGACACTCATTGGCAGGGTGTGGCCCTTGTGACATATGGCATTTAATGGGCTGTGCCTTGGTCAAGTTGTTCCTATCTCCCATTGTTTGAGAAATTGGTGCCGTTTGGTAGACCAAAATGTATTGGCCATCTTGTATAATGTAGTGACTTATATGTTGGACCAATTTGCATTGTCACCATTTTGGGGATATTTGTTTCCATTGAAGGTAGGTTTGGGGTCTCCCCAATCACTAGGTAGCTCTTCCACCAACACTTGATTTAGGGGAGTATTTCGTGGAGGTGTTGGTTGAGGTCCCAATCCTGGCAGGGGTAATGGAATATTTTGAGCCCTAAATTGCCCTTAATCAGTTGATGTGGCTCCTTGTATTGGAATTGTGCCTAATTAGATGGATTGGGTAGTGCAAGCGATGGTAGATGCTGCCTTTTTTGATACATGGGTTGAGGATCACCCTAGGATAATGACATTGGGATGTGTCATGATTTCCCCAATGAACACAATGGGCACAATAGAGTGCTAGCTTGGCTCTAAGACGAGGGCATTCCTTAGTGGGATGATTCCCAATGCATACCCCACACCATATGTTATCTCTTTGTGGAAATAGATGGGGGTTTCTAGGGGCATCTTTTGGTGCTTCTATCTTCCATTGTTGGCTCAACTTGTTTAATAGATCTGGGGCCAACTCTTCCATGTTTAGCACCTTGGTCGTCATGCTTGCATCCTTAGGTACTTCTAACATTGAAGCCTTTATTATCTGGGACATATCAGAGGAGCTTAAGGATTTATCCTTTTGGGGATTCTCCCTCATGTTATCACCTAGGCGTATCACCATTTTGCTACATAGCTCAAATGATGTGGGATTCATAGAAAACAAATGATCATGCAACTTAGCATCTCGCAGCCCTATGAGGAAGTGTGGCAGAAGCTGCACATCACTCGTCCTCTTGTGGGGTCACATCGCGAGTTCAGATGTTTAATCCTAGCGATATAGTCTCTCAAGGACTCAGTGTCCTTTTGCTTCATCTCATAAAGCTGGTTAAGCGGGCTCCACTTGGGACCACTAGGGGCAAATCCCACAATGAAAGATTTATGCAATGTGTCCCAATTTATTTTCTCCTCAGGGTTTAAGGCTCTAAACCATTGTCTAGCCTTGCCATCAAGACTCAAGCTAAAAGCATTGACCGTAGGCTTAAGTGTGGTAAGCAAACATAGTGTATGCATGTGTGAAAGGAACATGCATCATCATGGTTAGGGTAATGAACACTTTCGCCTTCATTGGGAGTTTAAGGATTAGAGGGAGATTCAAGGTTTAGAAGGAGGTTCCAAAGTTTAGAAGAGGTTCCAGGGTTTAGAAGGGGTTTAAGGGTTAGAAGGAGGATCCAAGGTTCAGGGTAAAGTACATGGTGGAGAACTCGTCTCCCTCATAGATCATGGAGGTCAAGGGTTGAGCGACTAAGGGTTAAGAAAAGAAGATGTAAGAGCATGGGGGAAGGAGAGAGAGGAGAAGGGAGGAGGAGGAGGAGGAGGGAGGAGGAGAAGGGAGGATGAGGAGGGAGGAGGAGAAGGGAGGAGGAGGAGGGGGGAGGAGCAGAGGGAGGAGGAGGAGGAAGGAGGAGGAGGGGGGAGGAGGAGGAGGGAGGAGGAGGGGGGATGGGGATGGGGAGAGGATGGGTTGCAAGGTTGGAGGAGAGGGGAGGAGGAGTTGCAAGGTTAGGACATGCTTTTGGATGTGGAGTGCAAGGAAGCATGGACACTAGGAGACACTTGCTTGGAATACCAAAGTAGAACTCACCACAATGCCCCGAAGAGTGTGGGCTTCATTCCATTATGGGGTATTTATACAAGTTTGAGAGCTTCTTTCTCTACATGTAGGAATTGTAAGACATTCTCTCTCTACATGTAGAACTTGCATATAGAAGTTGCATGTAGGAGTTGCAAGTTGCATGTTGCATGTTGCATGTAGGGAGTTGCATGTAGAACATGCATGTAGGAATCGCATGTAGGACTGGCATTTAAAACATGCATGTAGGAATCACATGTAGGTTTTGCATGTAAAACATGCATGTTGAGGATTCATAAGAAAGATTATTCCTAGCCTTATACAAGTACAAGTGGAGCTTTGCCGCTACTCTACACACACATTATGTGCTCCCTAAGTCCATGTTAGCACAGAGACAACAAGAGGGGAGCATGCACTTATACTATTACACATCCTTTCTCCTTCTTCCTGTTACAAAAGCCTTCCTAGACTACACAACCGCCTTCTAAAAGATGGCGCGCCCAACTCCCTACAACATCGCTTGTCATTGGTCGATCACCCTAAATAATTTGCTTCACCGCGTACTACTATTGGTGCTTGAAATTCAAAATTTAACTAAGCCACATGGCCCGTGGTTGCTCACTCCATCCAATGAGACACTCGATCCATTGCCTATAGGAACCATACTCGCCTCTGTACTGGTAAGTTCCTTTTCCTCTTGTTGGCCATAAGTTGAGAGCCAACATTTCACCTCAACTTATGGTCCTCACGATTCCAAAGTGGTAGGCACGAGTCATTGCTTGAATATAGAGGCTCAAGGGTTGAAACCACGGGGTCATTGCATGGGATCGCGACATCATTACGGCATAGCAAGTATATCAGGTGCAGTAGAGGGCCAACTTTGGCAGGTGCAGGAGCTCGAGGGAATGAGTTTGGAGCATAAGGGTGACTTTGGAGCTCAAGGGATGACTCTGGAGCATAAGGAACCTTTGCCACTGATTGAGGGGAGGCCATATGTACAATGAGCTGATGTTAAGTGGTGGCCTATCTAGGTGAGTTAGCCAGTCCACTGACCACAGCTCGATGATGGGGTCCTCGACCGAACTGGAGATGCCTAGCGTGCTATCAAAATGAGTCGCATACCATTGACCTTGCCCTTGCCACTTTGTGAGAGGATACCTACATAAATCATGGATATTATTCCACATTGTCGCTACCTCGGTGGTGTGGCTACTTATTAGCTTCTCTAACTCCTGCAATAACAATGCATAATATGATGGAACCTGGGGCTTAGAGGGTTGGGGGAGTTAGCAAATGCAAGTAGCAATCAAACACCGCTCAACCTTGAAAATGTTGTGCTGGTGCGTTGCTCGTTCCTTGACAAAATGATTAAGGCCATGTATGGCTTGATCATAAACATGGATCTTGGGTTGGACAGGCCCTAGCATGCCTTGATGTAAATATTGTCATCCTCGATGCAAAACTTCGGCTACCAGCACAGCATTAAGGAGATCCTATCATGGTAAAATAGGCTTAGCATCCAAAACCTACTCGGAGGATGTTTGAGTCTCCACTTTAGAGCTGTGGTCTACCAAAAATGAGACCTATACTCCCGCCTCTGCAAAACTGTTGTGGGTCTGCATACCCACATCCCTATGCGATGTAGTGTCCGCTTGGCCCGTCAGATCCAATAGTAATCAAGCTTGGTCCATCACTTCTTCCACTGTCTTGATGCCTCAAGTGCCGCCATTTCCTACAAGCTTTTGCTCCAAGCGACCTATGTGAGTGAATTGAGACAAGTGACGCACACCAGTGTTGCATGTTGCTGAATTGTCCTTATCATCTTTAGGGCGGCTTTGACGGCTGCTTGTCAGGTGCTTGGAGTAGCCAGATCAGAGACTAAAGTTGGGCATAGTCCTCCAACTTCCGTTTCAACTAAGCATTCTTCTCCCTTAGGCTCTCGGCTTCCTCAACTACTTGTCAGAGCCTTGTGTTCTTTGCTTGTAGCACCTCAACCTCTGCCTGTGCAACCTAGAGTGCCTTTGGGTCAATCCTTGACTTTTGTATGTTCTCAAGCAGAGTCTTGAAACTACAAGTTGGATGCTATGATGTTGATTATCTTGTCTTGGGACCTGGCCTTAATAGTGTGCAACCTGTCCACCTCGCACTTGAGATTGTTGTGGTTCATTTGTAGCTAGGTATGGTTCTAGCTCGATAGGGAATAACTTTTGATGAGCTCATCATACACCGCCTTCCTGCTACCGAGCTGCTCCTATAAATTGTTGCACTAGGTGGTAAGGTCACTCTGTGCCTACCTGAACCTAGCTATATGCTCTTTGAAGAACCAAACTAGCTCCTCCCGGTATTGCATTTGGAGGAATATGATCCAAGACTTGGGGAGGGAGCTAGTGGTTGGCTAGATAATCCAGAGCTTGGGTGGCATGGACCATATTCTCCCTTAAGATTTTCCACTGTGACTCGGTGGCATTACGATCCTAATGATTGTCATGCGTCAACATAGGATCAAGTGTGAAGGGCTCGAGAAGGGGTAAGACTCGTAGAGTGGAAGAGTGAGGGTACTGGTTGGAGCTCCCACTATTACTCTGCAAGTTTTATGGTCGAGCTACCTCTGCTTCTCAATCGGTGTTTCTAATGGTTGCTCGATATCGGCCTTGTCTGTACCCTTAGTAGAATCTGTCCCTGTTGTTACCAGCTGCTCCTTGGAGGGCCCTTGTCATTATTCCCCTACGGAGTCTTTCGACCACCATCATTTCCCTCATTCCCCATATCACTGCGGTAACCATGCTTCTCAGAGCCTTGCTTTTTTGAGTGTAACTCACTATCCTTGGTTCCAGATGTGCCTCCACCAGACGTGTGAATTATATTCAGTCCAATGTACCTAATCAGACGTGAGCTTGTAGTGCAGCATGCAAAGATGAGGTCCGATCTTGCAATGGGTTTGCCCTTTGCTAACAGCCTTTAGTTGTGATTCAAAAGACTTATCAAAGATAGAAAACTAGTCCACAGCAAGGTCATCTTCTAGAGCCGCAACTAGTCAAGCCACATACTGTCGTGGTACATACCCCACACTTTTCTTCAAGCCAATAAAATCTGATAGGAATCTACATACTTCATCAAATGCCTTACTGATCAAGTATCCCTGCAAGCTTGAGTATATGCCTTCATCCAAATAAGCATCATAACAATCAGTTGATGCTAATTGTCTTGGAATTGCCGGTGCCTTCCTCTCCAAAAAACCTCCTCCAACAATTCAGAAATCAATCAAACATGGGCATCCTCCACGATGACGTTGTGATCCTCAGCATTATATGAGTCCAGAATTTCCTCTACTAGTGCTTTATCCCAGACTTTGCAATGGTAGTCTTGCAAACTTTGGGAGCTTATTGCTCATCAGGATTTCTTTCACAATGTCGTTACCAAAATCTTTGATGGGGTGCAGAAGTGAAACGTGAGAATGTGCCTTGCACATCTGCTGGGGCGATCGATCCATACCCTGCGCTCCTCCGTGATCATGAATACTATTTGGATAGCAACAAAAGGTAGGGACAATGGAAAGGGTAGGAAAACAGTTGGAGATGAAGAAAGCAAAAGGGCTGTAGGAGACGAAGAAAGAAAAAGGGCTGCAAGAGAGTGTTAAAGCAAATGATGAAGACAATGGAAATCCAAAGCTAAGTGCAGACGAACATGATCTAAAATTGGGTGTCCCATCAATTGAATGACTACATGATTAAGTGGAACAACCCCTTCTTGGATATGATCATCCTAAATTAATGTCCCCATAACGTTCAAGCTGTCACATGTTTGCATGCATGCATCCTTTGGCTATGACTAAATAGCTTTTACTGGCATTCGTGTTGGCACAACATTCACCAAGACATTTTCAACCGAGTGACTTGCAACCAATTTATGTGTGATTGAGGAACCTACTTCTGGTAAGCTTCACTTTGCTCCCATTATATAACTCGGGGAACACATTTCCTTGCAAATCCTCAAGTTATTACTGTCCCATAGAAAAGACTTCAATCAACCTGTAGGGCCCATTCCAATCGAGTTTGAAATTTGTTTCTAAGGGTCCCAACTTAGCATTATACAACAATACGAGCATACCCTTATCCAAGTGCTTAGGCACAATATGCTTATCATGCCATACTTTCCTTTTGCACTGAATCACCTAATGTGATCAAGCTGCTTGGAGGTGTAGTTCATCCAGGTGGCTTAGCTAATGCAATCTCACCTTGATTGCTTTGGATTCATCTAACTAATGCTTGGTTGCCACACGGACACTAGGAGCTATAAATTCCAAAGGGAACTACTCCTTCCAATCCAAATGCCACACGGAAATGAGTTAATTTGTAGTAACTTTATAAGCAGTTTGGTAAGCCCAAAGTGCTGCAAGAAGTTTAGTATCTCAATCCTTCTTATGTGATTGCACTGTCTTAGTCAGTATCAACTTGAGCATCTTATTAGTTGATTTGGCTTCACCATTGTGACCATGAGCATAGTAAGTAGTGGAAACTATATGCATAACTTTGAACTCAGACTTTAACAACTGCATAACTTCATTAAGGAAATGTGATCCTTGATCACTGACAAGATGCATAGGGCAATCTATATCTGCAAATTATATTATCAAAGAAAAACGTAGTAATACTCCGAGCCGAGTTATCATGAAGTGTCTTCACTTCTGTCCACTTAGTAGCATAATCAGTAGCCACTATGATTTATTTATTCTATGTGAACCTGGTAGGTTTAAAAGGACAAAAAAAATTCAAACCCCATCTTTGTAATGGCATAAACTGGTTTGGCAATAGACGTCTAGTGCAGTGACACACATCACAGTGCATACACTTTGTCTAAGAATCTTTAAACAAAGTTTCCCACCATGACCCTACCTTACAAAACTTTCCTTGTCATGACGGGTCTGAGTGAGCTTCTTGCAAAACTATTGCTCACTGTGGCCCATCGACGAAGAACACCATTTGCACATGGGGATAAAGGTGTCCACCAATTAAAGTGAATTTCCAAGCCTTCAAGGCCAATTGCCTGCACTTATCATGGGACATAGTATCAAGAAATGTGCCTTTTGACAAATAATCCATCCACTTGGCATATTCTTGTTCACAGTAACCAACTGTAAAGAGCTCGAAGTTTAGTAGTAGTGACTCCTTGAGTATATTTCAAGGTAGGTAGTCTGGACAAAAACAGTCAGCTCCTACATTAGTTTTCCCAAGCTTATGAATAATCTTAGAAATGAACTCCTATAGAAGAAGCATCCACCAACATATGAGGCATCCTTGAATGATAGTTTTGTTGATGAGATAAATCAATGCATGATGATCAACATAAAACACAGAAAGGTTGCCGAGTAAATAATGCCTTAGTTTTTGCACACTCAACATCATACCCAAAGCTTCTCGCTCAATGGAACTATAGCTAGACTTAGTCGAATTTTATAGCCGAATGGTATAATATGCTGGATAATCTAACTGACCATCTCGTTGAGCATAACTAGAAGCATCCACATGCACATGAAAAATGACATCCCACCTCAGTTGCCTCAAAATGGGTGTAATCAACTGCTCGGCTTTTCAAGTCATGGAAAACCATAGATAAGATAATGCCTAATGCATAACTAGAAGCATAATGTCTAATGCCTAATGCATAACCCCTTCTCGGCTTTTCAAGTCATGCACAGATAATGCCTAATGCATAACTAGAAGCATCCACATGCACATGAAAAATGGCATCCCACCTCGGTTGCCTCAAAATGGGTGTAACCACTGCTTGGCTTTTCAAGTCATGGAAAACCATAGACAACTTGACGGTCCATTCAAACTTGGCATCTTTCTTTGTTAACTCATAAAATGGAGTTGCAATCTTGGCAAAGTCCTCAATAAAGCATCTATAGAAACTAATAAAGCCCACAAAAGAATGCAATTGAGTTAAACTCTCCAACTTTGGCATCTGTTGGATAGCTCAAATTTCACCTGATTCAGTGTGTATACCATCTTGTGAAATGACATGACTGAGCAGTATACCAACTCACACAATGGTCTTTATCTACGAAATAGACACAGAAATCATCCAAATAAATGGCAATGAACTCAGTGAGTTAATTACAGAAAGTTTCTACCATAAGGAAAAGTCGATGGGGAATTTCTCAAGCCGAAGGGCATGACAAAATATGAAGAGGGGAGAGGAGAAGAGTGGAGATGAGGAGAGAGGGCACAGCTAGAGAGCACACCGACGTTGGATGGCAATACTTTGGACTAGATTCTTGTATCCCTCTCCTAGTCGATTCGGGATGACTTGAACCATTTCTGCTGGATTCATAGTCTCTCCTACTGCGGGTTGATTGTTGTAGTCTTTAATCTTGAGTACGTAAGCATGATCGCTACTGCGAGTTGATTGTTGTAGTCTTTAATCCTAAGTATGTAAGCATGATCGATTTCATTGCTATTGCGAAAACTCTGGTTGATTTGGTTTCTCAGTGTGAGAATCCTGAAAATGTTCTTGGACTCGTCGAGAGCTACGAACATAACCCATGCTTCTTATGATGTATTGACGATGTTGAGCTGTCCTAGCAAGACATCTTGCACATTTTTCTTTGATCAGAGGGTATGCATACTTATTTTTCTTATCCCATTCTGCCTGTGCTCGTGCAATGGGAGGATCTGCTACAGGTGTGAAAATTGTTGGTGTAGCTGGAGATCCCGATGTAGATCCTGCTGCTGGTGTTCTGACAATAGGTGGAGTAGAGCTACTGTTGGCTGGATTGTCCAATGGTCAAGGTGTAGATCCATCGACATACTCCCATTTGTCCCAAGTACAAGAATGGTCTCCATTCGGTATTTCCATGTGCCGTAATTGGAGTTGTCTAGCTTAGTAGATGCCTCTAGATTGAGGTTGCTAGACGTAGACATGGTGCAAGAAATGTACTCAAAGTGTCGTGAAAATCACTATTTGTATCAACTGCAAAACACTCACTGTGGCAAGTGAAGCCTGCACTGTTCGGTAAAGGTAGAACTGCAATATATAATCCGATCTGAATTACAAGACTGGTGGCAAATGATTCCATGAATAGCCAAGAGGCTTTACAAGGCTGGAATAAAGTGCACAATGTCGTGAAATAGCCAAATAGGCTTTACAATGATGGCATGTGTGTGTGTGAAATCAAATCATGTGCTATCTGCCTACTAATCAATCGGTCAATGTCTTTGAACACTCTAAAGTTTGCTCACGGAAGTGATGAACGTCAGGTTTTAGGTAATGTGATGATGTGAAACCGTATGTGAGCGTAGGGACTTGACTTCGAGTAGAAGCCAGTCGAGAATTTTGGGCAAGGCATTTTGGGCAAGGCGTAGATTGGCAACTTGGAGAAATTCAAATCATCTCCTCTATGGCTGTCTAGTCTACTCTGATCTAGATCTATACCAACCGCCCATTGATGAAAAGAACAACAAATAATTTCTTTTTCTTTGGTTCTTTTTATGTGCTGGGTCATATGCGTTGATGTAGAGGCTAATGTGCGTGTAGGAAGTGGATTTGTTAGCGAGGCTCAAAAGTGAGTGATACTTGTGATGTGACAAGCACGTAGAGCATGAAAAATCGAGCAATTTTCCTTTTGAGAGCACCCTCAAATTCTTCCTAGATCAAGAGATACGACTTGATCTAGATGAAGGAGCGGAGTGCTAGTGATGAAGTGGCATTCAGGGTCACATGCAGGGGTGTGTCTGCCAAGGGATGTGCCAGTGGAGCCGAAACACGCCAAAAAAAATACCGTAAGAAGTTGTTATGATTGCAAGAGGTAACTGTGCCTGACAGGGGACTATGTGCCATGTGGCAATGTTGACTTTGACTAATGAACTGGCATTGATGACTTAGCTTTGGCTGGTCAACTATTGACTACGTGGTAGGCGATATGGCCACTCGATAGGGTGGAGTGCTGACGTGGCAATAACAAGATGCTATTGACGTGGCATTGGGGATAAGTCTACCACGTGGCAGTCTCTTGACCATAGTTGCCTGTGGTGACCACGTGTGGATAAGTACGCCTAGCCCCAAGGATACGGTGTCTTTGGTTAATGGAGCGCCACATGTCACTCGAAACCACGAAGATTCCGTCGTTTACGAGATTCTTTTTTCATCGAGGAGGCGGGTTGGAGCAGAGTATGGACGAGGTCGTTTGACCCGTTGTCGATTTGGTTGAGATCTGTGTGGGCTGGAGTTCTGTAAAGCCGATTGTTTGGGGTAGCCTTCATTGCGGGAGCGAGATCCTTCGTAGGAGATAGATGCAATTGTCGAGTCGGCTGGGAGGCGGCTTGCATGGGCCTTTGTGATGCAGGAGGGAGCCGTGAGCTCCGTTGTAGAGGCTACTTGATGTGTGTGCCGCTTGGCGTTGGAGGCAACTCGTCGTGAGAGTTCGTGGGCGGAGGGCTTTGCGTGCTGGAGGCGGACGTTCGACGGTCTGTCTATTGTAGGCAGCCTTCTACAAGGTAGTGGCACTGCTTGGCAGAACTATGCGCTGTTCTGGGTATAACCATCCGAAGATTGTTGCAGAGATAGGAGAAAGTGTGGCGGAGGGCGCTGGAGTAGCTGTAGATTTGGGCCATTGAGCCGTCAATGGAGTAGCCCGTTGGCTAAGCCTTAGGCATAGGTAAGCTATCAGCCGTCGTTGGAGAGGAAGCCTTTGTGGCTAGCCATCGAAGGGAGCTTGTGGCTTGGAGCGTGGGTTGGCTGGAGCACGGTGGCAAGGCTTCGTTGTGAGTCGTTCCGCTGTTTTGGGTATGACCATCCGACGATTGTCGTAGAGATAGGAGATCGTGGAGGAGCGCTGGAGCGGCGTATGGCATTGGAGTAGTTGCAGATTTGGGCCGTTGAGCCATCAATGGAGCGGCCCGTTGCCTAAGCCTTAGGCAGAGGTAAGCTGTCGGCCGTCGTTGGAGAGGCAACCTTTGTGGCTGGCCGTCGAAGGGAGCTTGTGGCTTGGAGCGTGGGCCGGCTGGAGCACGGTGGCAAGGCTTCGTTGTGGAATGCCTATGTCACAGGAGGTCGCTCGCGAAACGTAGCTACGTATGGCAAAGAGCTAGGTTGATGGAGGACGCTGGATCCGACTATTCTCAAGCACCTGTAGATCCGGGCTGGAGAAGTCTGCTACGAAGTCGATAAAGGAGGTTGTGAAGCCGTTGCAGGCTTGCGGAGCTGTGTGTGAGCCTTACTCTGCCATCTACGTTAGTGCTAGGATCCTTACTCTGCTGGGATGTTGTTGATATGTTGCAAATTGATGGATAGGCTATAGATGCTTTCCTTTGCTTGTTGTAGAGTCGCCCTTAGAGACTATGGAGCTTCTAAAGCTCGCTCTTGAAAATATGTGAAAAGGCGGACTAGGCCTCCCTCTCCCTAGAACTGATGGAAAAGTACAATTGTCTCCAAATGCAAACAATGCTTGATGAAGACTAAGCTCTATACCTTTCTCAATGGATCTCCCACGAGAAAATCAATCAACTCTCATTCCGGAAACGCTCACAAAGAATGAAAAACTTCTCTCTCATGGATGGAATGAATGGGCGAAATTTTCTCTTTCATCAACAGAATGAAAGGATGCTTACTCAATCACTCTCAATCAATCTCGATCTATTACTCTCTCTCACGTGGATCGCAATGCCTCAGCGAAAGGCAAGGAAGCTCTGATACCATGACAAAATATGAAGAGGGGAGAGGAGAAGAGTGAAGATGAGGAGAGAGGGCACAGCTAGAGAGCACACCACAAATGACTAACTGTACATTAGATTTAGTTTAAAATGTAGAATATATACAAATCCATTTAGGGTTAGGGTTAGGACATCTAACCCTTTCCTTTATAGCACTCTATATGTGTTAGTGCTATTCACATGTAATCACATGATGTTGAGCGTGATCTTTCAACAAGGCATCACTCAGGTTGCATAGGCACCCCATTTTGTAATAAAGGTAGTTTTAGACTAATCTTTTGGAGCCACAGTGATCTAATTATAGTAGAATAGTTTGTGCATATTCGAATTTCAATAATCCACACATACTCAGAGTTTACCATTTTTATTTGGCACTACCACAATGGGAAATAACCACTCACTGCGGCGGTCAATAGCATAAATAAAGCCAGCACGCAAAAGTTGCTCTAACTCAACTTTCACTTGTTTAGCATAGTTTGGTCTCAACCTATACCTTTGTTGTCAAATTGGTTTGGCATCTAGCACACAAGGTATTCTATATTGACACAACTCGGAAGGAACACCATAATTGTAGGTTTTTCTCCTATTCCAAGATTCAATTCTTGAGTTGGTTCTGGTACTAACTGTTTAGTGTCGAGTCTTGTCATTGGTATCTCGGCTAGCTCCTTTTCTCCTTCAATGTCTTTAGTGAAGTTACTTGGGAATAGATCCTTTTGATTAGTAATCTGCTCGACTTTCAATTTCTGCTTTATGTCTGCAGCCGTTGGAAAATATCAATCTCACCCCTAGATGTATTTATAGTTCCATCAATTATGACTCAACATCTTAGGGAAACAGATCTGTAACTTCCAAATCCTTAGGCTTAAAAAAATGCTTGGAATCTTCTAATGATTTGTAGGAATGCAAACATCTTGGTTATCTATTTTGATGATCATTTCTTTCGAACCCAATCATGGAGCACTTTTGCACTTTTAAGACAACAAAATCGGATAGGCACATTGCTCCATGGCAATTACAATAAAACTAACTGTATAATAAATACCACCTATAGAAATGACCTCTTGTAACATACCTTTTAGGTCAACTGGCCGTCGCTCTACCATGCATACTCGAAAGGGAGATGGTTTGAAGGACTTCAATTTCAATCTCTTAGCAATTTCTTCAAAAATAAAGTTTACTCTAGAACCACCATCTACTATCACACCTAGTATGGTCTGCTTTTTGACTTTGATGGTGATCCGGAAGAGAGATGGTTGGAAGGAATTCAATTTCAATCTCTTAGCAATTTCTTCAAAAATAAAGTTTACTCTGGAACCACCATCTACTATCACACCTGGTATGGTCTGCTTTTTGACTTTGATGGTGATCATTGGCACTTCTTTGTCGACTTGAGTGAAGAAATCACGACAATATGGAGCTATCCGCATCAACTTAACAAATGTCAAATTGATTTGCATATTTGTGAATAATTTTCCATACTTTAGCTAGCCCTGCACTAGAATCTGACGAGATGCTTAGCTCTTGTGCACTCTCCTTAGATTTTGAAGATTCGCCTTGCTCGATAATAGATGGCTGAGACTACTTGTCTGGCATCTCCAATACTGGTGCTTTTTCCTTCAAATCACATACAATTTTAGCAACAAACTCCTTTGAAGCTTTCCAATTGATATCTTTGTCTGAGAAACAAATGTCTGTAGAAGTTACAACTAAACAAATCATATAATGTAACACCTCATTAAAGATAGCCTTAGGATGACACTTATCCACCTTATCTCACCCTTCCTCAACTCAACCACACATACACACCGTAGGTAATAGTAACAACAAAAGAAAAATGGGCAACTAGAAGAGGGCAAATGAGAACAAGGAGAAGAAAAGGAGCCATGAAGGATCCTGTGATACTCTAGAGCAAGATTACACTCACAAGAAAAGAAACCCCAAGGGAGTCACAAACATGAATGTAGCAAAGGCAAGCACCCTGAGAGGCTACACGACACAGCAATGCCCTATCACGATGGCAACTAAGTTGGTACAGCCTTAAGAGGGCTAGCTTGTGGGGTTGCACCCAAGGACCTCAACTCTCCGTCTCCACACTTTTTGTTTGGGTAAAAAACCAATTGTCCTTATATTACAAAAAATAGTCCCAAAGAAAGAGGCAATATGCTACAAGTCTTAGAAGACCTCATCATATAATCGAAGTCCTGTGCATGTACACTGTCATAAAATGATTGCTGTAAATATGCCCGAAAGAGCTAATATTTGACAAGAGAAGGATCACCAAAGACCCTTTGATTGCACTCCTTTCGTAAGGTCCATAGTGCTCAATAATGAATCCAATAAAAGAGAACATCATATCTTGCCTCATAGCCAAAATTTATTCCCAATGGAATCACCGCGGAAACAAGCCTGAAGCCGGTGTTGCAGCAGCAAGAAATCATGAGACTCTAGGCAATACCACAACAAATGCGGCATACACTCCTGTAAGACGAGCATCGTCGACAAGTGGCAAGAGATACATGATGACGACTTGCCACCACTTAGAGGAGCGTGCCATTAACCAAATGCAATCGGCATGAAGGGAAACCCAAGGACGAGACAACAAGATCTTATATAAAGATGCAACCGTGATATCAGATAACAGTAACACAGCAAACACGATCCTGAGATTGAAGCACCAGTCTCCACACACACACACACACGTGGGCATTCGTTCATAGAGATGTAATTGACTCCTCTCATAGCATCAACACTAAATGTCCCTCTTCCATGTCTAAATATGATAGTTGTACCATCTTTTACAATCACGTGAATCTCAGCAAGCACTAGAGATAAATGTATAACCAATCGCTTTTCTAAACTCAAAATTCAACATCACGCATCTTTACATGTTTATTTATATTACTATTATTTTTTCTTTTTTATTTTTTCCCTTTGTCTTTTTTTTTTGTTTTGGGGAGAGAGAGAGAGAGAGAGAGAGAGAGAGAGAGAGTTCACTAGAGCATCACTCCAAATGCGGAACACACTTGAGGAATGGTGCTTATGACTGGAATGATTCGAATGTGCATGGAATCAATAGAACTATCTACAGATTTGTAGAGTTCCAGTTGGGTAAATACACATAACACAAACACTCAAAACATTCAGAAAACATCGACAGAAGAAATGTGTAAATATCACTCCTCGGCAGCACTTGCTGCGCTTAAATCAACGCTCAAGTCCAGGACCTGTAATAGATCACAATCTCAAGTAATGTCAAGAAACGCTTCAGAATGAGACACCTTAAGGTCCAACACTAACATTCAGCAACAGTCTCAATCCAGCCTGAAAGCAATTACCTTTCCAGTTATGGTGGTATAAAGTGCAAGAACATCCTGCACAGTTGTCTCAAAATGGGTCGTTGCATCATAGCTCTGATTCAGATATGTAATAAAATGTTATGAATATCCTCTTCCTAAAACAGTTTATTCACACCTTGCCTTGATTATCATTCAAACTGCAAGAAACATTTCAAAAGACCAACATAAAAAGTTTGGACATATAAAATCTCACTCTGGATATGAAGCAGTTGTCCAATGAAGGTTCGTTTACAGGTTCAAATCTGTCGTATGTGTCGTAAAAAATATCATCGACAGGTCCCAAGAGATTAATCCCCGGTTGCAGTTCTGCCTCAGGCCTGTTTGTTTCAGCTTCTGTCGAAACAAAGGCAATGAATTTACCCTTGGGGGCCACATTGTGTGAGTATGAGCAGCAGAAGACATACCTACAGATCGGGCAAAAGAGGAGCTTGTTATCTTGCCATTCTCATACTATGCTACAGCTGAAGTGATATTATCACAGATGAAAATACCAAACATACAGGATAGAAAACCATCTAAAACATACAGTTAGAAGAAATCGTACATATCAGACTTGCGTCCCAATTGCTTTTGGGGCAAAATGATTTGAACTGATGGAGACTCATTAGTATTAGGGATTGGATGACTCATTATGCATATTGCTCGAGCAACTTTTCCGACTCTCCTTACCTGCAAAAAGACAAGACTCGCCAGTATTTTTCTACTAAATGACAAAACAGGAGGCATTTTTCACATTTAACATCACAAAATCACAGCAATATCTTCTGACACAAAACACAATAGCTTCAGAATGCCCTATCACACAAGACTTGAGAGTAGGAAGAGAGAATATGCTATCTATCACGCAAGACTTGAGAGCAGGAAGAGCTATCTATCAGAACCAAATCAAGCACTCCCAAAACACATAACTGTCCGAACATTCAGGCCAAAAAGATGGTGGCAATCAGCGGAAAGCTGTTGCAGCCGTGTCTACTGCAGCAGCCATCTAAATGTATCTGTTTTTTCTTTCTTGAGACTTTATAGTTTCTCCAAGCTCTCTCTGGCTCTTGCACATGCTGTACTTCAAGGAACAACAGATGGAACGTGTTGAGACTGTTCCAGCACTGTAAAATAAATTGAAGTCTCCCATGCAACAACTCAGTATTATAGGAACTATGCTCAAAGGCACACAAGCTGTATATACCTAGATGAATCCAGGAACATTCCCAAACTCATCCTCTAAAAACACAACATAGTGCAGTTTCAATCTCACAATAGTCACCCATAAGATTGATAACCATAAACTCCATCATGCATAGCAAGGACTAGCTACTATGACATCCCCACTGACGTCATCAGCGCCCAACAATGGGTGTAGACCATAGTATAAAATAATGCTCTCACACATACAAATCCACACACCCACACATACTTGAGCATCCATTTATACAAAGTCTTCGTACTGAGTTTCTGTCGGCACTCCGGAGGTGAAGGGCAAACTCAGCCATGACGAAGGTTAGCACTAAAGGAGAAGGCTAATCAAAAAGTAGTCCAAATCTCTTCATTCAACCTACAACTGCTTGTGAAGTCTAAACGATTTTATTTTAGTCTCTCCCAAACGAGCATCTAAATCTAGTTGATAGGACACACAAGCTGTGCTGCTTGAAATCTTGATTAATGAGTAGGCATCAGACCTTAGACACCATTCAACTAATTTAACAGAGGAGGCCTGCTCTAGTGGCAAAACAGATGGCAAATATGGAAATAAGGAGAGACAAATGGATAATGTGAATACTTTGGAATGGCAAGTTCCACTACAAAAGGTGTATGATGAAAAAGAGATATAAACATGAAAGTACATGCAGCTGGGGAGACTCCAGAGCACAATGGTTTTGTAGAGTTTGTGAGCAGAGCAGCTGTGAAAGGGACTACAGCAATCGTTATGAATATCTGGCTTTAAATCTGGTATAGTTTCATAGGACTAGAATATATCCAACCTTACAAATTAAAATTTCTATAAACAAGCGAAAGAACAAAGGAAAAACGAGAGTTTGTAAGGGACTTTAAAAAAAACTTCAAGTAAATGAGACAAATAAAAATAAAGATAACCTACAAAGCAAAGCTGCGCTTACATTCTCAAGCTTTAAATTGAAACAAAGTCCTTGGCGTACGGAGCACTCGTGCACTTGCCCATCACCCTGCTCCTCTGGTCCATAAAAATGTTTGTAGATGTCCATAGCTTGAATCTGCCAAATCTCAGCCTGATCTCACGGGCATCCACAGCCAGTGGCAATGCTGGACTGCCACACAGGCAGCCAGCTCAGCAGCAGTCCATGTAGGCAGCCACATGGCCTGCCACACAGGTAGCCACATCAGCAGCTCCACATGGGTCTGCCAAGCAGATGCAGCAGCAGCAGCAGACATCAGCAAGTGCAGGAGCCAGCCGCAGGCTGCCACGTGGCAGTGATGATGTCAGCAGTGCCACGTGGCAGGGTCAGCTGCCACGTCAGCAAGTTGGCCCACCAGCAGCAGGTCAATGGACAGGAGCAGCCCAGTCGGTCAGCAAACAGGATGCTGGTTGGTCAGTTTGAGGCCCAAGGGGGCTTATAAAAGCAGCCCCCTTGGCCTTCAGTTCTCATACACTCCTCAGGCCCTCAAGCCTTCAGAGCAGCAGAGCCAGGCTTCCCCGCAGCAGACCAGCAGGGTGCCTCAGCCTCTACAGGGATCTAGTGAGGATTCACCTCCTCTAGGTAGTCTAGTCTATACAGTTTTGCAGTGAGGGTTCCAGCCCCTCAATACAGTTGTATTCAGCCCTTTGGGTCATACATTTCTCTCCCTTTGATTCTCTCACTCACATCCAAAGCATCACTTGTGTATTGAGTGCATCATTTTGCAGTTGCAGTTAGTATTGAGCAGGAGAAAGAAAGAGGATAGTCTATCTCCCGCTACATTGGTATTTTTATATTTTGTCCTTGCGCTGGACTAGTGGTAGCACCATACTCCATTAGCTACTCCCTCCTTTACTCCATCTCCCGTCTTCATCTGTAGGTCTTTACACCTTGCGGCGTACACTAAAGAGGGGAAAATTTTTTCCCGGAATCAAGAGATTCAGGTCAGTCAGGCACAGCTCCAATCGTTTCGTTTATGGTCCAGACAAGATCCGGTAAGGACACCATGAGCACCAGCAAGCAGTCTAGCACAAGAGGGGAGGATTCAGTGTGTCAACCACCACCCCCACCACAGAGTCTGCCATGACAGCCATTTTGTAGGCTATGATGCAGATGCAGCAACAACAGAGTCCGAGGCCCTCCATGACCCAGCTTTAGGAGGGGCGGGAAGATCGTGAGCAAGCTGCCAGAGAGCGTGAAAGGCTAGCTCGGGAGGCAAAAGAAGAACATGATCGAGAGGCTTGGGAAGCCAAGGAACTCCGGGACCGCAAGGCTCAGGAGGCCAAGAAGCTCCGAGAACATACCGCTTGAGAAGAGAAGGAAAAACGAGACTGGCCAGCAGCAGCTTCTCATTTCTCTACTCCGACCAACCGGGGGGGGGGGGGGAGGGAGAGACTTCCACCTCCGGCCAAGCCCTCCTTCCCAGGGAAGCTCAACTTCACACGGTCCGATGGTAAGTAGGAACCCTTAGTGATGACTTCATGGCTCAATCAGTTTGAAAGTTATTTTTAAGTGATGCCTACGAAGGACAACTAGCGGTGCATCCTAGCATCCATGCACCTCACAAGCAAGGCGGTCACCTAGTGGCTCAAGTGGCGGGACCACTATGATGCAGACGAGGAGACACCTTTCTACAGCTGGACGGAATTCATGAAAGATCTTCAATCACGGTTCCTACCACCGAGATGGTTAATCATTATGCCAATAAATCACTCAGGTGTTTATACAATTGCAACTGGAGGACAGTCAGAAGCTGAGCAAATTTCTCCATGGGCTGTGCACAAGATTATGAGTGTGCATATGAGCTTGCTCAGAATTTTGAGCTCATGCACAAGGGTCAAGGATCCAAGCAGGCCAACAGTAAGAAGTTTTCACGATCTGTGACGTATTCCTTTCTCTATATCTAGACTTATGGATGGTTTGATGAATGGACACTTGTGGAAGGGTATGCCCTTTCGACGGGACACTTCATATGAGGCACAACCCTTCACAAGAGACATTCTATTGAAGAGACACTCCTATTGTAATGCACCCTCTCATCAAGGGTCACACCCTTCACAAGGGGTACACACCTCTTCATGCACATACACTTTGGAGTACACACCTTTTCATGTGAGACTCTTCACTCTCTATATAAGAGAGGCCCCCAATTGTATGGATGACACACTACAGCTATACTACAGACACTCAAGCAATACAAATATTCCTTGCTATCTGCTATTTCAATCTCCTTTCTCTTCCATAGCACATTTCTAAATATAGTAAATCTAGGATTTCTTACAGTGGTATCAGAGCAAATTTCGCTCCTGCCTGTAGGAAATGGCCCCCACCTTCTAGCGCCTATCTGATACATCTCTTTCCACTAGAAGGATATCCGTGCACATTGTGCATGGAAGAGATGGAGAGAATGAGCGTAAAAATTTTTAGCTCCAACCCTGCCTAAAGTCATCAATGGCCTCTCCATCTCCCTCACATCACGAGTTGATGTGAATGGACACGACAAAAATCATGTCTTTTCATGTGCTTGGGCTGTCCCAAAACCAAGGGACGCACCTTTTCCACCATCGGACACACCTTTTGATGAAGAGTTTTGACTCCTCACCCAAGGGACATACCCCATCGTGGAAAAAAGGACACACCTCTTCATGTGGGGACACCCCTTTTAAAAACAGGGTCACACCCCTTCAAATAGGCACACCTTTTGGCACCAAGTACTTATAAAAAAAGGGTACCTAGAGGGGCTAAAAAAGAAAAACCCAGCCCCATACCTTAGGTCTAACCCTGGCCCCATACCTTAGGTCTAACCCTAGACTACCCAAGGGTTGAATAAACCCACCCTTTAATTTTTTGGGCAACCACCCAACCTAAGCAGCCACAAACGAAAAAAAAAAAGGGACGATCCATTTTGACACCCGTATGGATTTCGTCAAGCAGGCTCGCCTCCTTACGCAGCTCTCTTTCGACGCCATATGCAGGCCCCCCCCCGGCCGGTTTGCTGCCCTGGTTTCCTGCCAGCCCTGCAGCGCTAGATCAGCGCCAGACTCCCTGCCATTGCTGCCACAAATCAGCCTTTGATAGCCCACAGCCTGTTTCGCCAGCCCTCTATCACAATCCAGCCTTGGTAGCCGCAGCCTCTTATTCGCCACCTTACCTGCCAGATCAGCAGCGGTTCAGCTCCCTATCGCGATGCAGACAGCCAGTGAAAAGCGCCCTGTTGCTGCCTTCCAATCCTGACCAGCCAGGCCGAGATCTGCTCCTTGCACCCCACAGGCACTTGTTCTCTGAAATCAACGCAGGAAATCTGTCTTTTCTGCATCCAGCCTCTGCCAATGCTGCTATCTGCCTCGAAAGTCTTACCAGGCACCTATTTCTGGTTCACACAGCCACGTGGACTTGCAAAGACAGCAACATTGGACCTCCGGACAGAGATCTGCAGGCCTTTTCTACGCAACAAATTGGCAGATTAAATCAATGCCAGGTGGATTCTTTCCAGTCTACTTCTAAGGATTCTCTTTTGACGCTTATTATCAAATTACAGCAAATGAAAGACGCTTCCTTAAAGCATGGAAACCCCTGGTAATTCACCCGTCCCTTCAAGGACACCTCAGGCATCATCTACCACACAATATCGTGTTCGAATTGCACAATCAGCCCATTTCGGGGCTTTGGCATCGTGGGTCTTCTGTGTCACGTGCCCTCCTAGTGATTTGGACCACATCCTATACCTTCTGCGTGAGGCACCTCAGTTACATTACTTCCTCAGCACAGTCCAGGTTGTATTCCACAAGACATGAAGATACCCAGAACCCGATATTCCTCACGAGTTTGCTGTTCATCTTTGGAGAGACTTTTACCCCTCAGCTTCAACATCTCCAGGGTACTCTCCACCTCCTTCAGCTCCCAGATATCCTCCTATACAGGTTGTACCTTCCCCAAGATAGTATTTACACTCTGAAGGCACTCCTTCTCCTGGATATCCTCCACTTCCGACAGCAGCTCCTTATCCCTTCTCAGATCCGTGGACTTTGCAACCTACTCCTGTACTCTCACGAGCAGTAAACCCATTTCGGCATCACCAGTGTTACCTCAGACAGGACCTCCTTTGACAGATTTCCACGGCTGGTTCCATCCTGCCTCGCCTGCCCCCTCCAACATGAGCAACCTCAGGGAGCAGCCCGAATCTTCTTCCAGGAATGGTACAAACTAGAGTGCAAGTTTGTGCTTTTCTCACGGGGACCTCAGATATGTCGCAACGCTCGCGTGCAGCCTCTCCGAAAATCAGCGACTCGAGTCCAAAAAAGACCCCTGAAGTCAACGTACAGGGCGAAACACTACTGCAACTTCAAATTTCCCACCTTCAGGACAACATCTCCAACTTGGTCCAGAAAGTCCAACAACTCCAAGATTCTTGCAGTACCACACATACAGAGGATGGCGTGACGTAACCACACGACTATGCGGATTCATTCCCACCAGAGGTAGAAAACACTGAACTCCGTGTCCTCTACCGTTTACTCCAAGCTTCCAAAACTAAAAGACTTGACATTAAACTTCCGGAAGCCTACACTGGTCAACGCAATCACCGAACAGTTGACCAATGGCTCGCAAAATTATGCATGTACTTTGATACTGTTGACCTCACTGAAGGCAAAAAGATTGCCTTGGCAGTCTCCCTCCTCAAGGATACAGCTTTTCTATGGTGGCAACGACGCTTAAAGGACAGCAAAAGTGTGTTAACTTGGGAACGTTTTGAACACGTGCTCCGTAAGCAGTTCATACCTGCCAATGCGGACTTCCAAGCACGTTCAAAACTCCAACAGTTGGAGCAAACAGGCTCCCTGTCTTCCTACATCTCTCAGTTCACCACATTGGTGCTGGAGATTGATGGTTTAACTGATGATGATCACTTGCATGCTTTCATCCCAGGCCTAAATCCCTCGTTACGCATTGATGTCCTTAAAGCAAACATCACCACCACAGCTGGCACTATTGCTTACGCAGAGTGCATTACAGATTTTCAAAACGCAGGGAAGCAGAGTGCTAATCGAACACAGAACTCTACTATGGCCAAAGGTGCTCGCCCTCAAGATAACCCCAAGTTTAGAAAAAACTCGGAAAATCAAGGTCAGCGACAGTCTCAAGATCCCCACAAGTCTTAGAAATCGTATGCTGGATTCCAACAGAAGCACTCCTCCAAGGATCGCGCCTCTTCTTCTTCACAAAGTCATCACCGTCATCCCCAACATAAAGGTGCGGCCACTGACAAGACGAACAACTCCAGCACAAAAGAACTTTGTACCATCTGTACAGGCGACCATAGATGGTTCGATTGTCCCAAGCGACCAAAGCAAAATTCCAATATAAAACCTAGCACTTCCCAAACAGAAGATGCTACCCCAACACAAGACAAGAAAGACAAAGCTGTTCGAATGGCAAATACCATGCCTTGCTAGCAACTCCGAACCTTTCCTGGCCACTCAAGTACTTTGTGTTCAAGGATCGATTCGTAGAACAACGGTCACTATCCTCATCGACAGTGGCTGCTCTCATAACTTCCTAGCTAGTTTTATGGTCGACAAACTTCGGTTGACCACCAGTCCTAGTCTCATGGACTATCAGATTGAACTCGCTAATTTCATTTGTTTCTGTGAATGGAGATGTTAAGAGAAATTTGAATGGAGATGTTCCACAAATCAAGAGAAATTTGCTATCAGTTGCTTCCATAACTGACCTTGACCATGAGGTGAGGTTCCACAAGACAAAAGCAAAAATTTTGGATAGTGCAAGCAATCTTGTTGGCACAGAAGTAAGGAGGAACAATGGAACTACCTTCTTGTGCAACACCAGGATCAAAAACTTGTCTTTTCGCATCCAACATTATACAGACAAGTTGAACTTCAACATCATGCCTCTTTCTCGGTACGATGTCATACTTGGACAACAGTGGCTTTACGACTATGATCCATCAATCAGTTTTCGCAGCCATACTATCCAGTTTGTCCACCAGGGAAAACTTATTGAGCTGACTGGTTCTAGGGACTCTCCTTCAATCCCAGTTGCCTCTGCCCTACAAGTAAAGAAGTGGGTTCGGAAACGTCAAGTAAAGACTTCACTTCTATTGGTTACGGCAGTAGAGGAGACACCAACAAAGGATCCTCCTGAATACCTCAACCAACCTTTTTTTCCAGCCCTACCTGGATATTTTTCCACAGAAATTGCCAAAGCAGTTACCACCTCGATGACCAGTGGATCAACCAATCGAACTTATTCCCGGCAGTAATCCACCGTCCTCCTTATCAGGTTTCTTACACTCAAAATAAAGAATCCAAAGACAGGTCACCGAACTACTCGACAAAGGTCACATTCAATGCGCCTCTGCATCGACTACCGAGCCCTCAATAAGCTCACTATAAAAAACAAGTATCCATTGCCTCGCATCGATGACCTCTTCGATCAACTTCTACACGCAACACAATTCTTAAAGATTGATCTTCGTTCAGGTTATCATCAAATTCGCATACAAGAAGGCGATGAGTACCAGACCGCTTTTCAAACAAAGTATGGACACTATGAATGTTTGGTCATGCCTTTTGGGTTAAACAATGCCCCGGCCACATTCATGACACTAATGAACGACATCTTCATGCCTTTCCTCGATAAGTTCGTCATCGTTTACCTCGATGACATCCTCGTTTTTCGCAGATCCCTACATGAGCACAAACAACATCTTCACCAAGTTTTTGAAGTTCTCCGCGCAAATTCTCTCTACATCAACATTGAGAAGAGTGAGTTCTTCAAGACCCAACTTGAATATTTGGGGCATGTTATTTCAGCTCAAGGCATCTCTGTGGATCCCAAGAAGGTCGAGGTAATCCGAAACTGGCCTACTCCTAAGAATGTTCATGATGTCTGCTCTTTTCTCGGATTGGCAAACTTCTACCATACAAAGGTCTATCAGTTTTTTGAGATCGCAGCTCCTATGTCCGAATTATTGAAAAGCACATCAGTTTTTTAGTGGCTTCCCGAAACAGAGTATAGTTTCCAACAACTCAAACAAGCACTCACTACCACACCCGTTATGGCTATTGCTGACCCAAACCTTCCATTTGAGGTCATGACCAACACTTCCGACATCGCTACAGGAGCAGTCTTGATGTAAGAAGGCAGAGTTATTGCTTTTGACAGCCATAAACATTCTGATATCCAAACCCGATACCCGGTTTATGATAAGGAGTTTCTTGCCGTTGTACATGCTTATCGCTCTTGGAAACATTATCTCATGGGAGCCGACTCGCTGGTCAAGACAGACCATCACTCTTTGAAGTATATCTTTACTCAGCTAGTCATGAACGCTCGCCAAGCACGCTGGGTTGAGTTTCTGGCCAACTTTCACATGACCATTGAGTACATTCCACGACTACGCAATGTAGTTGCAGATGCTCTCATCAGGTTAACTCTAGCATTAGCTATGGTAATCTCTACATTATCTGTGGATGTTCCGAATTCATTCAAAGGGATGTATTTCAATGATAAACACTTCGGCACAGTACAAGATCTTTCAAAAGATCAACCTTCGACTTCTGAACAGAAGATTTTCTCATCCTATTCTTATACGGACGACCTTCTATATTATCAAGATCGTGTCTGTGTACCACATGACAAGGATGTTCGACGTCTTTTGTTAAAAGAGCATCATGTAGTTCTTTATGCTGCCCATCCAGGCATCAACAAGACTTATAGGTTACTCCGTGCAACATACTACTCGCCTCAGATGAAAAGCGGCGTCATCAAAATGGTTACATCTTGCCTATCTTGTCAACAAATGAAAGCAAGCCAACGACTTCCAACAGGACTTCTTCAGCCTCTTCCAGTTCCAACTGAAAGGTGGGAAAGTATCTCCATGGATTTCATTACAACACTACCACGATCCTCCAGAGGTAATCAGATTATGGTAATTGTTGATCAATTGTCCAAAATGGCACACTTTGTTGCTTGCAAAAGCAGTGCACAGGCTTCGGACATCGCCAAACTCTTCATACAACACATCTTCCGACACCATGGATTGCCCAAGAATATCATATCCGACAGAGATCCTAAGTTTACCAGTCACTTTTGGATTTCACTGTTCGAATCTTTGGGAACAACTCTACTGTTCAGTTCAGCCTACCACCCAGAATCAGATGGCCAGACTGAAAGAGTCAACCAAGTTCTAGAAGAAATGTTTCAACATTATATTCAGTTCTAGAAGAAATCTACCACTCCTTGAGTTTGCTTATAATAACTCTTTCCATAGTGCCATCAGCATGACTCCATTTGAAGCAGCTTATGGACACACTTCGATTGTACCAACGAATTTTGTACTTCAACATCGAGTGGCCCTAGCTGATCAACTGGTTCAAGAAATGCAAGACATTCTACTCCAAGTCATCGATCATATGCGAAAAGCGCAAGAGCGGTATCAACCTTCTGCCAACAAACATCCATCTGACATTTCATATTTCTTGGCTAAAGACGTACATTCCAGGCGATGAAGCAGTTCCTCCTGCAGGTGATTATGTTCAAGGAATCAAAGACGATTATGTTCTCCTTATTCCTGAGCATATTCTGGACCATCGACAGCGAGAGACTCGACCTCGACTTATCATGGAATTTCTTGTTCTTTGGCGAGATCTAGACGACTCCAACGCTACTTGGCAATATGATGAAGACTTACAACAGTACCCTGAAATTTTACAGTAGTATTTTCAGAATTTACCGTGATATTTTCTACATCAGTTCATTATCTCCACAAGGGTCTTATTTTGGAGTGGGAGGGGATGTCACGATCTGTGACGTATTCCTTTCTCTATATCTAGACTTATGGATGGTTTGATGAATGGACACTTGTGGAAGCGTATGCCCTTTCGACGGTGTTGGGGTAAAGGCACATTGCCACCCTTTAAAATGTTATGACACCTATGACTGTCTTAAGACAGTCATAGGGTGAAAGCCTAATCCTAATAAAACCTATGAGTTTGTGGTGTGGCTCAACACTTTTTACACACCCACACTTTTTGTGTCTCCCTCTCTCTCTCTGTCTCCTTTGTTCCACTCCCTCACTCTTTCCCTCACAACTGGTATCAGAGCCTCTACCTCTCCCTCTCCACTCCGGTCTACCCCTCCCTCTCCCCTCGGGCCTCGTGCGCGGCAGCAGCGAGCAGGCGCGCAGCAACGTGCGGGCGCGGCAGCAGCATGCAGGAGCAGCTGCGCGCGAGCAGCCGCAGCAACAGCAGCTAGCTGCTGCTAGCTGCTACCCGCTACCAGGTAGGCGCAGCCAGCGCGCAGCACCGGCGCGCACCCAGGCTGCACACGGGCAGCCGTACCGGCGCGACCCGTACAACCAGCCGTACCGGCTGTACGGAATCCGTACAGGCCTTCGTACCGGCTGTACGGAATCCGTACAGGCCTTCGTACCGGCTGTACGGTCGCGTGACCAGCAGCAGCCGGCTGCACACAGGCAGCCGTACCGTACGGACGCGGCGATAGGAGGTTTGATTTTTTTTTTTTTGGGATTTGTGCCCTCGCAGGTATAGGGTACAGCAGGTACCCTGCGCAGGTACAACAGGTACAGCAGGCACAGATTTTTTTTTGAGGGAAGAAGGAAAACAGAGAGCACTCTGCTCTTAATTCCCGGAATTTTTCAGTTCTCAAAACTGTGTTTGAGGTACAGCAAGTACACTCGTGTCCCTCGTGCTTGAGGTGACTAGTGCCACAGTGTGTGGTGGTTGCACAATTTTTTGTTTCGGGAAGGTCAGACGCCTTGATTTTGCAGAGGGCTTTTATGCTTTTGCTGAGTGCAAATCTCAGCTTTCGGGTGACAATTTCAAAGGGCTTTTGCCTGGAAGTGTATGCAGTGTATGCCTTGAGGCAGTGTGGAGCCAGGGTGCCCACATTGGTCTTGTTTCCGCAGTGTATTCAGTGACATTTCTTTGCAGGTCACTTTTTACTTTGTGTACAGCACTTAGAAAATCTCAGTTGAGCCACGCTTGGCCAGGGCGCATCGAGTTTACTCGGTCCCTAACTGTCCATCGTTGACAGTGCTCAAAAGGTTTTCTCTTCAGTGTTTGTACGTTGGGATCTGTGTTGTTACTGTGTACACAGGGCCGTTTATGCATTACATTGTCAGGTAAAAGTGCCAGGAGAGCGCTGTATTTTGTATGCTACCTCAGTGTTGAGGGTGTTTTTCACTTGGTACAGGTGTCTAATCAAGGGGCTTTTGCCCAGATTTTGCTTGTGAGCACTTGAGTTACTGTTTGAGAACTTCAAATGCCTTTTATCCCCTTGGGTGAAGGGTGATTGTTTGGGATTTGCCCCATACTTTGTTGCAGGTTTTGTGACAGGCTGAGGTGTTTGGAGCCTTTTTCAGTGGACAAAACAGTGTATGACAAGTGGTTTATGCATATAAAATCAGTCCAATACCTCATCTGAGGTGGGAGAAGTGTCCAGGACAGCAGTGTTTTGTGCTTCGTCAGATGATGATGCACTGATAAAGCACTTGTGGAACAGCTGCAGCATTCTGAAGTTACTGTTTTATGCCTATTTGAGCACGGTACAGTGTGTCAGAAGGTACAGTGACTTGAGGGAAATTTTTCTGTTTTGCTGCAGAATTTTTGACAGTAAAAACAGCACTATTGTGAGTGCTCCTGGCTCTTGATAGAGCAGGTTTTCTGAGAAATCAGAATTTTATTTAGTCATTTTTTGACTTACAGGGAGTCAGGTACTTTCCTTATCTGATATGGCATCAGGGGGAAGTGAATCTTCAATTCTGAACATAAAGAAATTGGAAGGGGCACACAATTATGCATTATGGGCAGAACAGTGTTTGAATGTACTTCTGCTAAAGAAGATTTCTAAGCCCATAAGGGTGAAGGGTGTCAAGCCATCTGGGATGGCAGATGATGAGTGGGAGGAGCTTGATTTGTCTGCAAGGGCTGCTATTATGCTTACTCTCACTGATTCTCTTGTGTTCAATGTTCAGGCTGAAAAGACCTCTTATGGCCTATGGCAGAGGCTAGAAGAGTTGTATGCCCAAAAGAGTTCAGGCAGTAAGGTTTATTGGTTGAAGAAGCTTGTTGACCTTCGCATGAAGGAAGGTACAGCTATGACCTCACACTTGAGTGAGTTCAATGCAATCTTTACACGGCTTATTGCACAGGGATTGAACCTTGATGAGGAGTTCAAGGCTACTTTCTTGTTGTGTACCCTCCCTGAGAGTTGGGACACTTTCAAGACCACCCTGTCTAATTCAAATGTCACTCTTATGTATGCTGATGTGGAGAGCTCTCTCCTTATGGAGGAAATGAGCAGGAAGAATAATATGGGCAGCAAGTCTTCCAATGCTTTGCAGGTACAAGAAAGAGGTAGGACTCAGCAGAAGGGGAGATCTGCTGGCAAGTCCAAATCCTGTAGTCAGTCCCGTGGCAAAAAGGATATTGAATGCTTTTACTGTGGCAAGAAGGGACATGTGAAGTCTAAGTGCTTCAAGTTTATACGGGATCAGAAAGCCAAGAAGGCTGAGACAAAGGATGCAGGCAGTGGAAGCAAAGGCAAGGGCAAGGCCAAGGCAGATGACTTGGATGCAGTGAATGTTGCAGCAGAGGACAGTGACAGTGACAGACATGATGTTTTATGCTCTTCTGCTGTAATTGCACATACATTGGTTATTGATGGCCATGACATGCACACCTGGCTCTTGGATTCAGCTGCTTTTCATGTTACTCCTCATAGGGAGTGGTTTACTAGGTACTCATGGAGTTGTTCACCTTGGGAACAACTATGCATGTCAGATTGCAGGGATTGGCAGTATACAGATAGTATTCCCTGATGGACGCATATTTATGCTTGATGGTGTTCGCCATGTGCCGCAAATCAAGAAAAATCTGATTAGCACTGGATGACAGTGGTTACCACACCACATTTGGGGATTCCAAATGGGTGATTACTGATGGCCAGGTTGTAGTGGCTGAGGGTTATAAGAGTGATACCTTGTACCCTCTTTATGTTTCCAGTGTAGGTAATCATGTTGTTGCCATAACCGAGCTGCCAAAGGTTTCATTGTGGCATAGCCGGTTGGGACACATGTCCGTTAAAGGAATGCAAGAACTCTCACGTTTGGGTTATCTGCCATCTCTTTCATTTTCAGATTTGCCTACTTGTGATCGTTGCATTTTCGGAAAGCATTCTATGACTCCTCATAAGAGGAGAACTCCCCAGAATAGAGCACCGCTTGATCTAGTGCACACTGATTTGTGTGAGATGCCACAGCTATCACTAGGGGGTGCAAAGTATTTCATTACTTTTATTGATGATGCCACACGCAAAGTGTGGGTCTATTTCTTGAAGCATAAGAGCGATGCCTTAGATGCTTTCAAGAAGTTTGTCGCTCAGGTTGAGAATCGGACAGGACGCAAGCTGAAATGCCTCAGATCCGATAATGGGGGTGAGTATGTGTCACATGCTTTTGTACAGTTTTGCGAAGCTAAGGGCATTAAACAGGAACTCACAGCCCCTCATAATGCATCTCAAAATGGTGTGAGTGAGCGGATGAATCGAACTATTCAGGAGAAAGTTCGATGTATGTTGTCTTATGCTGCATTGCCCCATGGCTTTTGGGCAGAAGCCGTGCAAACAGCAGTTCACATAATTAACAGGTCGCCGAACAAGTCTTTGGGGTTGAAAGTGCCAGAGGAGGTGTGGTCTGGCAAGCCACCTTCATATAAGCACTTACGTGTGTTTGGCTGCGAGTGCTTTGCTCATATACGCAAAGAACTGCGCACCAAACTGGAGCCAAAGTCTTTCAGATGCATCTTCATGGGTTACGGTGATGAAGGTGAAATGGGGTACAGGTTATGGGATCCCGTCAAACGGAAGATTATACGCAGCAATGACGTCATCTTTAAAGAGGATAGTGTACACAAGGAACCCGTGCAACCCGTGGAATACAGGAGGGTTGTTTATGATCATGTCGGACAGCAAAGAATGCCCATTAATATGCAGCAGCAGGCTGCTGTAGATAACCCTGTTCAAGAGGGTATACAAGCTGAAAATCAGCCAGACAATTTTGCCAATGATGCACCACTGGATATGCCAGCAAATGGGGCTGTAGAACAGCCAAATATGGTGGTACAGCCACCCGTCATGCATGACGAACAGGCTAGACAGCAGCCTAATCCGGAACATTTTGTTAGGAGGAGCACCCGTGTACAACGGCCTCCTGACAGGTTTGTTCCAGGAGCCAATAATGTGGCTGATTTTATCATGCTGACAGATTGTGGTGAGCCTTCCAGCTTCAAGGAAGCTATGGGAAGAACAGAGAAAAGGAAGTGGGAGAAAGCCATGCAATCTGAAATGGACTCTCTACTTCAAAATGATACATGGGACTTGGTGCAGCTACCTGCAGGCAGAAAGGTTTTGCCGTGCAAGTGGGTTTACAAAGTCAAAGTGGATTCAAATGCTTTACCGAGGTATAAGGCCAGATTGGTTGCCAAGGGATTTAAGCAGGAGAAGGGCATTGACTTTGATGAGATCTTTTCCCCTGTAGTCAAGATGACTACTTTGAGAGCAGTGTTAGCTCTTGTTGCTCATAAGGACATGGATTTATGTCAGATGGATGTGAAGACTGCTTTTCTTCACGGAGATCTCCATGATGAGATCTACATGAGTCAGCCAGAGGGATATGTTGTTAAAGGGAAAGAGCAGCTTGTGTGTAAGCTCAAGAGGAGCTTGTATGGACTCAAGCAGGCGCCAAGAGAATGGTACAAGAAGTTTGATGCCTTCATGCAGTCCCAAGGGTATCATAGGTGTGAAACCGATCATTGCTTGTACACCAAACGGGCAAAGGATGGCAGTTTGATGCTACTCATTCTATATGTGGATGACATGCTAATTGCCAGCAAATCTCAGCAGGAGATTAGTGCTTTGAAGAAACAACTGCATAAGTCTTTTGACATGAAAGACTTGGGTGATGCAAACCATATTCTTGGTATGCGGATTATTCGTGATAGGTCCAAGGGACTTTTGTTTCTGTCACAGAAGGAGTACATTGACAAAGTACTGCAGAGGTTTAAAATGGAGGGGGGGAAGTCTATTAGTACCCCATTGCCTCCTCATTTAAAACTCAGCAGTAAGGACAGCCCCAGATCAGATGATGATAAGGCTGAGATGGCCAAGGTTTCGTATGCATCTGCAGTTGGTTCTTTGATGTATGCCATGGTTGCCACTCGTCCGGATATTGCTTTTGCCGTGGGAGTCATCAGCAGGTATATGGCAAATCCAGGCAAGCGGCACTGGGAAGCAGTGAAAGGCGTCTTGAGGTATCTCAAGGGTAACCAAAGACTTGTGCATATGCTATGGTAGGCAAGATGCATTGGTGCATGGTTTTACAGATTCAGACTATGCAGGGAATGCAGATAACCGGAAGTCTACTACCGGTTATATTTTCACATTTGCAGGAGGTGCTATATCATGGGTGTCTCGGTTGCAGAAATGCATTGCACTGTCAACCACTGAAGCTGAATATGTTGCAGCCACTGAGGCTTGCAAGGAAGCAATATGGCTTACTCGGCTGGTGGGAGATTTGGGCATTACAGGAGATATGCCAGTTTTGCATTGTGATAGTCAGAGTGCTATCATGTTGGCAAAGAATCCGGTCTTTCATCAGAAGACCAAGCACATAGATGTGAAATACCATTTCATCAGGGAGGTACTGGAAGACAAGCGACTTGAGCTTGTGAAGGTGCATACTGATGATAATCCTGCAGATTCGCTCACTAAGAGCTTGCCTACAGAGCGGTTTGCACATTGTCGCCACATCATGGGATTAGGATGAGACCATTCTTATTTTATGGTCTTGTATACAGTAACTGTATATTGCTGTAATTTTTATTCTTTTCTCCCCTTTAGGCACATTAGCCTTTAGGTGGGAGGTTGTTGGGGTAAAGGCACATTGCCACCCTTTAAAATGTTATGACACCTATGACTGTCTTAAGACAGTCATAGGGTGAAAGCCTAATCCTAATAAAACCTATGAGTTTGTGGTGTGGCTCAACACTTTTTACACACCCACACTTTTTGTGTCTCCCTCTCTCTCTCTGTCTCCTTTGTTCCACTCCCTCACTCTTTCCCTCACAGACGGGACACTTCCTATGAGGCACAACCCTTCACAAGAGACATTCTATTCAAGAGACACTCCTATTGTAATGCACCCTCTCATCAAGGGTCACACCCTTCACAAGGGGTACACACCTCTTCATGCACATACACTTTGGAGTACACACCTTTTCATGTGTAACTCTTCACTCTATATAAGAGAGGCCCAATTGTATGGATGACACACTACACCTATACTACAGACACTCAAGCAATACAAATATTCCTTGCTATCTACTATTTCAGTCTCCTTTCTCTTCCTTAGCACATTTCTAAATATAGTAAATCTAGGATTTCTTACAGAAGTCCCAGGATTCCACACCAGGTGATGGTGGGAATGGGCAGTAGAAGAAGAGCTAGATGGCAAAGGATAGCAACGGCTATGGTAGGTACTTAGATAAAGCGACGCAAGCACTCTATGCCAAAGAGAACCGTTGCTTCCATTGTCATGTGCCGGGCCTATTAAGTAAGATTGCCTGCATTACCAGAAGCTTCTAATCGAAGGAGCTGCGTCAAGTGGTTCAACAACAGTTTCAAAAACCTCCATCATCATAGAGCTTGATGAACAGCAGACTATAGGGACAACCTCAGTAGTCATACAGGAGCTTGAAGCTCGGCAGAAGGGGGAGCCTCATCAGTTTCCTAATATGTTTTAGTTTTATGGACAGGTTGGTGGTTAGAATTCCGAGGACATCATGTCAGAATTCCGAGGACATCATCTCTACCAAAGCAGCTCAAATACCAAAGCAGCTCAAAAGGATCAGTTGCCTCTTACGCCTACAGAACCAATGACCTTGAATGGTGCATTTCCAAGGCAGCAGATAGAGAGCAATATGCAGGTAGCTTCAACCACTCTGAAGATCTTAGGGTGGGAGCACAGTCGGCCACTCAGAGTCGCACCTACTCAGGCAGCGAACGTCATCCTAGAGCACAATGGTGGCACTAGTTCGAAGTCCGGCCAGAATATCAGCACGAAGGCTTGGATGTCACAATCCCAAGCCATGGGTCCAAGTTCATCTATTGGATTTAGGGTGTTCTGCCTCGACCTTTGATATCTGTCATTCAAGGGGTTCGAGACCAGCACCCACAAGACACAGTATTACGGCAGGCAAGAGGGTTACACCAACACCAGGATGCCTCTGTCAAATCCAATCTTCCTCCGTCCCTATCACCTAAATGTATTGAGGAAAACCACATGGAGCATCATCCTGGAGTATTAACCCACAGCACCCATCCTTACCAGAAGTTAGCAGTAGATCCAAGAATTCAGTACCTGCATATCCTGCCGGATTCATGAGCTTAGCAACCATTTTTGGATTCATGAACCAAGTATCCAGATCAAGATTTATAAGCCACGTATACCACAGCTAGTCACCTCCATCAGCACGACGGGAGGTCCCTAGTTTGAGTTTCAACAGAAGGGGATGTCAAGGGCCTTGACAACCGGTGGCCATGTTGGGGCAGCCAGCTCAACAGCAGTCCACGTAGGCAGCCAGCTCAACAACTGCCATGTGGGACTGCCACACAGTTCGCCAGCAAATGCAGACGTCAGCAGCGTAGGTCCAGTGCAGGAGCGAGTCACAGGCAGCCACATGGCAGTGATGATGTCAGCAGTGCCATGTGGCAGGGTCAACTGCCACATCAGCAAGTCGGCCCACCGGCAGCAGCAGGTCGGCGGATAGGAGCAGCCTGGTCGGTCAGCAAAAAGGATGTTGGTCAGTCAATTTGACGCCCAAGGAGGCCTGTAAAAGCAGCCCCCTTGGCCTTCACTTCACATCCACTCCTCGGGCCTTCAAGCCTTCAGAGCAGCATAGCCATGCTTCCCCACAGTAGACCAACAGGGTGCCTCAGCCTCTACAAGGATCTAGTCAGGATTCACCTCCTCTAGGTAGTCTAGTCTATAGAGTTTTGCAATGAGGGTTTCAGCCCCTCCAAACAGTTATATTCAGCCCTTCGGGCATTCATACATTTCAGTTATATATTCATGTTCAGAGGTCCACTATACATTTCTCTCCCTCTGATTCTCTCACTCACATCCACAGCATCACTTGTGTATTGAGTGCATCATTTTGCAGTTGCAATTAGTATTGAGCAAGAGAGAAGTGAGGATAGTTTCGTACATTGCTAGTTTACTACTTGTACATACTACAAGATTAATGGATGATATCCCTGTCTTCTAGGAGAGGCACGAGTTTGGACCACTATCTTGATTAATCCACTTTCATGACCAAGTTTACATCAGCTTTTGCCTGATCAAATGCGATGACACAAAGAAAGACTATTGAGACATATCAGACAGTAGGAGACAGTGCGAAAGCTAGACTAGACACAGAGGCATATCACGGACTTTCCCGTCGGCACAGGGGTCTGGGACACAATGGAGAAGAGGACTAACGGAAAGAGGAGACAAGGAGCAGTGGAGCCGAATCATAGAGACCACACATAGAGCAAAGACAAACCCATACTGCATGAGAAAGATAAGTCTATAGATACCTAAATGTCTAGATGAAGCCATCTTCGCTCAAATGCAGAAAATGCTGTTGGTAGAAGGCCATCTTGGTCATGAGGGGGGCTGCAAGGGGGATATCCAGCCTGATGGAGGTATACTTGACGTAGGTTGAGTTGAATGATCTTATGAATGTCTTGCTGTCTCAACTGCACAAGAAGAGGGTATGAAGTGAGTACTATATGGCGGTAAATGATCAATGTCCATGCCCCGCAAGTGGAACAATCTAGAGACCCATCCATACCAACATTGCTCATCTTCCTCTACTGAAGCTACATAGATGATGAGAGGGCCCTCCACGGCAATCTGTCAACCTATACCAATCCAGCGGAGCTGTCTCACTAGGTCCAGAGAGGTGATGATCTTGAACGAGAATTTCTGCAAAGTGCACCTCTTCCCCTTAGATCATGTGAGATAGCACCATGACCTATAGTCTCTCAAAACTGGTCCATTCTCCTCAGAGGTACTGCTCGAGAGCTCCACAGGACAGCTCAACAGCCTTAACCACTGGAGGCGCACAGGGGTGGAAGAACTGCTCCAAACCCTGCTCCAGGCCTTGCTCTACAGGGCTGGCTATGCTGCTCCAGTGAGTGGAGAAGGGCTGAGGGGGGGACTATAAATAGCCTCCAGCCCCTCCCTAAAAAACCGACCAGCAGGAGGGCTTATAGCCGACCCCCTGCCCTAGATGGCCGACCAGCAAAGGGAGGGTGGGCCATCTAGGGCAGGGGGTCGGCTATAAAAGGGCCTGGTAGCTTCCCTCCAAGGGGCTGGTCAGGGCCAACTCCAATGCGCCTACATGGCCGACTGCCCTGCACTCCACACTGCCCTATAAAGGGCTCAAAGACAGCCCAAGGAGAGCCTCTCCTCCTGCCCAACAACCCCGACCAGGCTGCCGCTGCCTGCAGCCCTACAGGAGGCTGCCACACTGTCACGTAGCCTGCCCTATGCCTCCAAGTCTGGCTGACACATGGTGACAAACCTAAACTACCCTCACGGGGGCGGGCACACCCACAACACAGGCCCTCACTCATCTACTCTAGCCTCACACCCACAAGCAAGGCCCTCTGTGACATCGAGATGTTGACAGTGTGAAAGTAGTGGGACGGGGCATGTCTTCAAGGTTGGGATGGATTGGTTAGAAATGTCATATAGTGTATTTGCACAGGACTAGGGCCCTAGAGGAGGCACAGTGATCTCCTTTCCAAGAGCTTCAACCAATATTCTTTGGAGTTACTAAAGAGTTCTCGTTCAGGGCACATAAGACATTGTTGCTTCTTACGCCACCCTGAACACCAGTTCTGACTTTTAAACAGGGTTGATGAGACCTTAATAGCCTACTTCAAAAATTAGGTTGCCTCATCACACTGGCTTGTGGCTTTGTTATGACTTTGGCAACCATAAAAACATTCACATCATAATGTGACAGTGTCTTCTTTCTTGATCCCTCCCTAGCTATGGGAGACTTTTTGACTTTCTACCAAGTGAAGACATATACATACATGATTCAAGAAAATTCTCTTTCTCTCTCTCTCTCTCTCTCTCTCTCTCTCTCTCTCTCTTTCTCCAATGATTGAATTATAAAGGAGGTGATCTAATCCAATGTGAAGACGAAACTTACTAGTGAGAGTGTCAAACCAAATGAAAGTACTAGGTTGGTTGTAAAGGCATTTAGAGTAAAGATGAGCAACATAGCACTATGGGAAGGTGTCCTCGACCTATGTCAAGTGATGTATTACACCTAATGAAGCCATTGATTTCAATAATCAATGGTCATTTGAAATTTATTATTTAGTATAGGCTACAAACTCTCTAGAGAGACTGAGATGGTGTTCCCACAATAAAATGTGGTCTATGGGAATCAAGCATCCCGTGAACCTAATGGTGCTACATAGAGAGAGAGAGAGAGAGAGAGTTTACCTTCTACAGATGACAAAACATTCCAAAGAAATACAGCCAAACATTCCAATGAAATACAGCCAGCACGTTGCCTTCCATGGCTTTCTTGGTGGTAATCCAACGTTCCAATGAAATACAGCCAGCATGTTGCCTTCCATGGCTTTCTTGGTGGGTACAGTTAGCAAGATCATACCTTGTTTGGAAGATACGATGGATCACAAACCACTTTCTTTGTCCTTGCAGTTTCCCCCTCAGAAGTAACACCACACACTTTCCCCTCTTCATCAAATTCCACCTGCAAAGGCATTGCAATAAGATCAATCACACGAATCTATCATGATGCCACCTTGGACTAAAGGGTAGGGGGGAAGAATCACCTTGCATTCTGGCTTTGATAGCATGTATGTGCCACCATAGACGGCACTCAACCGAGCGAATGCCTGCCAAAGCGAAGGAAACTTTTAAGGAGGAAATCTCCCTCGGCTTTTAACACGAGCCAATGCATGAACAAAAATATGAATAAATATACCTCCATATCCCATCTTACAAGTTGAAAATTATTGGAGACAATGCAACTTGCAAGAATAGAGAAAAATATGTGTATGCAAACGCACACACAGCATTTATGAAAATGGTACCTAAATTGAGAATCAAAAATAGAAAAACGATCAAAAAGGATACGAGACAAAAACACAAAAAATTGAACACAACTTCACCTGTGGTAATTCACCAAGCCCATACAATGGGTAGATGTAAGGCGAGCCTCCTTGAAATCGAGCCAATGATTCAGAGTATAGCTGCAATAACATCATAGAAAGACTTCTAGAATCATCTATTCAAAGTGCATGCCATGAACTTCAAGATTGTTGACACAAAGTATACAGAGAACTCTTGAATGCCTAAAAGAAACAAATCAAAAAGACATTGAAATTTATACAATACTACGTACCTTCACTTTCTTAACAAACTCCAAAGCAGGTTCGTCAAGATAAGCATCATCCCGGTGCAGGGCCAAAGCATGGCCAATAAAATCAACAGTATTCTCATCCAACCCATATTTCCTGTTTTATGACACAACCCATCTGCTTGTTACTACAACAAATGATGACACACAGAAGGCTTCATTACGTGGAGAGGAGAACCACCACTAGAGCTATCAGAATGAGTTTCACTCTTGTTTTGCACCTTCAAGTCAATTTCAAGAAGAGGGATCATCCAACTGACTTGAATTGGGATTCGAGACCATAACACTTTAAAAACAGCTGGTGGACACTTAAGTCTGCTTTCACAGCACATTCTATGGAGGCTTGTTTACTTCAGTCATTAAAAGTGCATGGGCATGGGAGTCTTTTTGCACACCAAATACTAATCACTAGCACACCTCTCCTTCCTTGACTGCCACTATCTTCCTCGCGTTGCCACTTTTTCTATCCTAAGCCATCCCTGCCCCCCCCCCCCCCCGTGACCCTTTTTCACCCAACAGCTCTCATCGAGTAGTGCACCTTTCTGCCCTTCCCTTTGACACTCGTCCTAAATCAACCCATATATACTTGACCTCTTCCTTTTTGGCACAAACCCCTCCAAATCCTACTAGATCTGTCTTTTTGAAAATCTTATGTCGAAACCACCATATGGACGGCAACAATAAACCATACTGAAGATGGTAGATCACACTAAAGGTGATAAAGCCGCGCTGAAGGTGACTGGGCACATTGAAGGTGACAAGAGCTCTGATATCTGATAGAGTCACAATGAAGGTGACAAGAGCTATAGCATGCATGGTGATCAGCCATATGAGAGTACTCTAAACTGCAGATGAACATGTGCACATGATGCAGAAGATAGCCAGCCAGAATGTGGAGTCAAAACCAGAACTCAAATACAGTAATACACACGTGTTGGACACAACAAAAGAGAGAGAGATCCAAAGTCCTACTAGAACGTGGTACTTTGATCTTAGCACAAGGTACTTCTACTATCTGCCGGCTATCTCTAGACTTGAGCCCGCATAGCTCAGTCTGCAGCTCCTTTAGATCTCCTTCACCCTCTGGAAATGGGCCCAAGGAATCCCTAAGTACTGCTCCTGTCTGCTCTGTGTTGCCTGCTCCAGGTGATGAATGAATGAGGCCCAATGGCCTCTTTATATAGGCCCAAGGCCTGCTCCAAAAAACCGACCAGTCAGGCTGCCTCTGGCTGACCCAAACAGGCCGACCAGGCCCTGACCTGGCCTGCCCTATAAGCGCCCCTGTGGGGCTCTCATCTCTAGGGCCTTTGGCCCACACTTCTAGGGCAGATGCCCTCTATATATGCAGGCTCCAGCCCCCCCTTTGTGCAGCCCTGTTCCAGGCCTGATAGGCTGGCTATGACCAGCCCTATCATCCTTCCAAACAGCCGACCAAGGTGCTGGCTCCCTTCGCAGGTTGCGCCACATGCAGGGCCTGCTTCAGGTCTTTCCCTGCCCACACCCACTGCCACGTGGCTTGCCATATAAGCTTCTGTACCCCAGGATACCCCGCCATCTTGCTGCTCATCAGAATCCTCTTGCCAGGGCAGATCCAATGCATGCTGCCCTTGCCATCTCTCCTGCACAAAGGCAACATCTGTTGCAGCCACTTTGATGCCTCCAGGTACATCTCTCTCTCTTCTTTGTTGTGAGGTGCTGCCCATGTGGCAGCCCCCTCTCTTTCTTTTCTCTTGGGCACATCCTGCCCTAGGTCTCCCTCCCCCAGGCTCTCCTCATATGGGGGCTTACAGATGGGGAGGTGACCTTTCCAACATCCCTATCCACTCTAAAGCTATCATTCTAGACTTTTGCCTGATTTGACCGAAATACCTATTGGTCTTGCGTTGTCCTTTCAGAGAACGATAGAAATCAAAGCTTAGCAAATTCACTTTTCAATTCTGCTTAAAGCATCTGCTACTTGATTTCGACAGACTTTACTATATCTAATCTGGAAATCAATTCTTATATAACTCCATCCGTCCAGCCTTTCTTCCTCTCAAGTGAGGCTGTTGTAAAAATATTCAAGGGGTTCACGATCAACTATAACCTCAAAAGTCGAGCCATATTAATAATATTTCCATAAGTATTACTCCATATAGTTCTTTTTCTTGTGTGTAAAACTTTATTCAAGCATCATTCAACTTCTTACTTTGAAAAGCAATTAGTCTCCCCTCTTGAAATAGAGCAGCACCGATAGCAAAGTCACCTATTTCAATCACAAACGGCTTGTTAGGATCTACAGTGCCTAGTATAGGTACAACCAACTGGATGTCTCAAAGTCTCGAAACTATATTTATTCCAACTTACACAGGGGTTGCTCCTTTGTCCTTCCTTGAGAAATTTTGTTAATCAGAGAGCTATCTAAGAATACGATTTCAAAAGATATTGTAAAAGCCTAGAAAAGACAGAGCTTGTCTAACCATTTGAGGCATAGCCCGTTCCAACACCTTTCTAGCCTTGGTACCATCTATATGAATCCCATCAGCATAGATTATATGGCCAAGGTACAAGATCTCACGCTTCAAAAACTCGCATTTAGACTCTTTGGCATATAATTTTTCTTTCTTTAGTTTCTTAGCTGGATATCATGTTGTGTCAATGTTTTACTATAAAGTAAGATATCATCCAAAAATACGACCACAAACTTGCCCAAATAAGGCTTGAATATATCATTCATCATTTGTTGGAAGGTGGCAAGTCAGACTGGATGATAAAACTAGGAATGCATAATGCCCATACCTCTTTCTAAACCTAATTTATAAACATCTACATCAATTTGAGTAAAATATTGAACACCTGCTAATTGATCCACAAGGTTATCCACATTGTTTTGGTAGCTCTGTATCTGGTTGGTTCATTGTCTATTGATGAGTCTGCACATCTATTTGACGCACATAAGTTAAAGAAGTTTGTGATTCCACGCCCCACACACACTGTGTGAGCTCCTGGGCTATTCTATCAATCTTCCACTGTGCATACCCTCTGTTGGTTCATTTCTAACAAGGGATTCTCAAGATAGTGAGAATGTTATCTTTGGGAATGAGTTTCGAAATCAGTATGCAATCCGTAATGGACTGTTATTCCGCAAGGGAAAAGTGTGTGTAACTGCTAGGGATAACAGCCCTAGTGCAAGTCATCCTTGTATGCAAAAGACCTATGATTTGGTTAAGCAGAATATTATCAGAGAAGAGTAGAAGTGCATCTCACGACTATGTGGTAAAATATTAACAATGTCGAATCAATAAAACAAAATGCTTTAAAGCATAAGCTTAGTAGATCATTCTCAATTTGATGGGCAAACAAAGAGAGTGCATCAAGTTATGAAGGATTATGAAGGATTGCGAGAGTACCTTCTAATAATGAAATTTGCCTATTATGGTGTTAAGCATTCGGGTACAGTATTTAGTCCATTTATGCTTATGTATAGATACCAACCCACATCACTCATGGACTTAGGCCTTCAGAGTATTAAGGTAAAAATAGCTAAACATTTCTTAACAAATATGCAAGAGGTGTTAGCACAAACTAATGATTCCATAAAAAGTGTAGAGCAAAGTTTAATCCAGATCAGAAACTTACCCCAGGGATTCCTGAAGAAGGCACGTAATTGTATCATGATTCTAAGACTTCAAGTACTAGGAAGTATCCAAAGATTTTCCCGTATTGCAGTCCTTTTTGCATCATTCAGAAACTCAATGATGAAGCTTATAAGTTCGAATGTCCATCCAATATCAAGGTTCATTGAGTAGACTCAAAGAAAAAATTGAGGATGGGGACAGTCTAGTATCTCCTAAAGACCCGATAGAGTTGGTGGATTTGACCTATGTTCAACATGAACCTGAAAAGGTTCTAGACAAAAGACAAAAAACAACTCAAAAATAGGATTATTGTGAAGTATTATATTAAGTGAAAAGATAGGCCACATGAAGGTTCAACTTGGGAGAGTTTAAAGAAAAGCTTCCCTAGCTTGAGGTACATATCTGAAGGAGCAAGAACTTTACATCCCTATCTAACCCCGATTAGCTAGTGACGCACCTATGGGTCAAGGGTGACCTTCGTGGGTCAAGTCAAGAGGGTGGGATGAGTAATCCTAGCAAGGGTGTTATATCTGGAAAAAGATCTAAAAGGGAATGGGGTATGTATGCTAATATAGTTGTGGACTATAGCTATATATTGGAGGCTCAATATGGATACTGATCGTGGTTCCTCTAGCAAGCCACGTCGACTCAACCCTCCTAGATGGGAGCCTCTGTGGTATTGGATGCAGAGGTTAATTGATCTACAGTCACGCCAAGTTTCTTCCCTATGACCTCTATTGCTCAAGGGTGAGCTAATGGCTCCATGGTGCAATGGTGAGTATGCACTCAATGGTTCGGTGCCTTGTGCGGGGTTCATATAAAATTTGGTAGCAGCCTCAAGGAACAAGTCGTCTCAATTACCAAGTATAGTCGTTTATCTTTTTCAGTGCCATTTATACATTCCATTTCATAACATTAAATTCATAAAGACCTCCATTCCCTGAGCTTGTGCCCGCTAACCTGTTTTTTAATGATGCAACCATGCTTGGTAAAAATTACATCCATATCGTAGTCACACATGCCTGAAATGGAGAGCAGATTTTAGTTTATCCAACATCCTTAAGGCATTTCACTTTCTTCTTATGTTTGGGCTGCATAAAAATGGACCCACTGTCAACAATGTCATAGACTTAGCTATCTGCCACTTCCAATATGCCTTTCTTGGTAGAGTTAAGATAGAGAAACCAATCTCTCCTTCATGTCTTGCTTGTTGGCACCTGAGTCTAGCAACCATGCATAATCTGTGTTACTTGCAAGTGTGCAACTGTCGCACGTTAATTAGCTGCTCATCACAGGGCTGGATGTCATGAAAGGCATGTGTAACCTTTTCCATTGAGTCAACAAATTATGACTGCATATTATGGGCATCATGCAGTTGCTGTTCTCCTTGACTTTGCTGTCTATCCTTGGGCAACTATTCTCCAATCTCTTTTATAAAATGTATTTCATCTTCATTATCTTTCACATTTGTGAAAATGGTCCTTCTCTAGAGCATACATTGTTGGAAAGGTCACCTCCCCCTCTGTAAGCCCCCATATGAGGAAAGCATGGGGGGGGTGGCCCTGGGTCCTGAGAGATGGCCACATGGGCAGCAAGATGGCTGCCATGGGGGCAGAGATCAGAGAGAAAAAGGAAAGTACCTGGAGGCATCAAAGTGGCTGCAACACATGGCGGTACATACATGGCATAGATCTGGCCTGGAAGAGGCAGATCTAGAGCAGCACAAGATGGCGGGGTATCCCGGGGTACAGGCGCCTACATGGTGAGCTATATCTGGCAAGGAATGTGGGTAGGCACATGGCCTGCAACATACCCTAAAGATGGCGTATGAATATGGCGGGACAGATCAGCAAACAGGTCAGCCAACAGTAGGGCTGGTTGGGGCTGGTTGAGCCAGCCAACCAGGCCTCGGTTAGGCTGGTCAAGAGGGCTGGGTCCCTGCCTGGAACAAGGCTATAAAGGGCCTAGCAAAGACCTTATATAGGGCCCTGGTTGGGCTGGTAGGGGCAGCCAACCAGGTCGGTTTTCAGCCAGACTGAGTCGGCCAAAATAGGGCTGATCAGTCCGCTATTTTGACCAGGCCTTGTGCCTATAAAAGGAGAGGCCCTGGGCCTCATAATTCATCCAACTATCCAGCAAGAGCAGGAGCAGACAGGAGCAGCCAGAAGCCACTCCCTTGGGCCTCACACTGGGGGTGAAGGAGAGAGTGGAAGGTGTGCTGCAGACTGAGTTCCCTAGAGGCTGGACCTTGGCTGTCTTCTAGGGCAGCAAGGTGTTGTGATCATATATCACCTAGAGCAGCCAAGAGTCAGCAGATTGGAGCAGCAGTAAGACCTATCTTGGGCCTATCGTATGGAGGTGAAGGAGGTACATCATAGCCTGCAAACAAAGCTGAGAAAGGGCTGCCCACCTAGGCTGGCTTCTGGACAGCAAGGTGGAAGGGATCTAGACAGAGAGTCTACATATGCTCGAGGTGGAGCACACGGGCTCAGAGATCTAGATGTGCTTGACATTTAGTAGGAGAACTTTTTGATATTGTATCCTGTCCTACTTTGTGGACGGATGGAAATATAAAGAGTTGCTTCTATATTTGTTTCTGAGCATTGTCTATTTACTGGCTTGCACATCTATGCACATAAGTTAAGAAGTTTGTGATTCCACACCCCACACGCACACTGTGTGAGCTCCTGGGCATTACTATCAGTCTTCCGCTGTGCGTACCCTCTGTTGGGTCATTTCTAACATACATTTCATCGACATACAAGAGAGACAAGGATTAAATAGAAGACGTGCAAGCACAAAACCAAAAGCATGGACCCTATGGCAGCAGCATAATTGTATGAAATAAGCCAGTAATCAAATTCTAAGAAGAAAGAAACAAAAATCTTGAGCAGCAGCTGTAGATTCTTACGCAAAAATCTCTCTTGGAGTCACCCTAGTGAGGTCCATGCCTTCATGAGTTTTTGGATCATTTTCCTCATAATCTTGGACATAAATGAAAAATTTACGAGCTCGACGCTTTTCAAACAGGCCCATTAAAGGTGACTTCAAGGCCTCCACATCTGTTGCAGGGACCTTGTGTATCTGTGACAAATCAGGCAAATATATTAACATTATGGAATAGGCACAGAAAAGACACCTTGCAAGCATTTTACTGAACCAGAAACAGACAACTTCATCCGAGACAATACTGGCCAAATTGATCACAAAACTTAAAGAAGGAAATATTGGGTTTTGCAAAAATCCTACCTTCCCCTTGTTGAAGACATAGCTTCCATCGACTGCCTTGAACATTAGATATTTGGTCACATCAGTGTGGATCAGAACCCGTACAAGAGCTCCATTTGCCATCATAAACTACATGGCAGGACAGATGCTGAGTTCAATACTATGAAATGAAGCTAAATGTGCTAACAAGAATTTCCTTTATTAGTCATCATGCCAAGGAATGCTGACGTGTGGAATGGTTCGTTCAGAGGCTAGAAAAGGATTCAGAGTGTCAGCCAAATGAAGTAGAGGCACTGGCACATGCACCTTAACACCCCGCTGCATATAATGGCCCCCCTCCAACTCTAAATCAAGCCTCGGCCCCAAACTAGGTATTATAAGCGGATCTGACTTTTCTCGTGATCACATGGGAGAAGCTATAAAATAGAAATTACATAAATGTTCCCGAGGCGTTAAAAAAGTTGCCCGATAGTTCCAAATTCATGAAGCTTTTATGGGAAAGCAAAAGGCCATTTCGTGGGAACTATCACCTTACACTTAGGTTCACATAACTTCAAATCGACAAAAAGAATGAATTGGAGGGGAGGGTGATTCAAAAGAGCATCAGTACTCATGTTGTGAAATTTATGTAGGAGGTGGAGTATAGTTGGGGGGGGGGGGGGGGGGGGGGGGAAGAGAGAGAGAGAGAGAGAGAGAGAGAGAAGGCACTAAATAAAGCCATTCTAAGGTTCCTGACTATAAAAGAAGAACGCAATCAATCAACCAAAACAAAACGACATTTCATAGGGCAATACCTACTCATAGGTTCGCATGACTTCAATCCGATTTCAAACATAATTGGAGGGGAGGAAAATCAAGGGAGCGTAAAAGCTCCTAGGCACTGCCTCATTTATTGAAAGTGAGAATTCTATAGGAGACTTTTTATAAGAGAAAAGTAAGGAGAGTGCGGTGAGGAGAGGGCCAAGGGGCAGGGGGCATTTGGTCGGAGGGTGACTGGGGGGGGGGGAGAGAGAGAGAGATTAACGTCCATGGGAGGCCTCGCAGGCCTATGGGACAAAGTGCAAAGTACACCAAAAGAGAGAGATTTAAAAAATCATGACAACTAAGAGATAGCCTATGCAACTTTTAACTCCTGTTAAAGCACTCCTCCAGTCAGGATCTTACCTTTGATCTAGTGCTAAGAAAAGGGAGGTGAACTAGGCCCAAAGCTTCTAAGTGATTCAAACACGAAAGAAAAAGAGGTGTTACATAATGCAGTTTGATGTTCCCGGGTAACACACATTGCCGACATATGAAATGAGCAGTGATAGCTATTGCTAAGTCTCATCTTGCTGAGTGGAAAGTCCAGCATTTCATTCATCATGCATTTCAAGTATTTGTTTGATAGGCATTTTGGATTTATATTGGACATCAAGAGGCAGTTTATAGATTTTTAAAGGAATCAAGGAACATTCCCAAAATCATCAAGCAAAACTAAAAGTGCAGTTTTAAATCCACAGTAGTCATTCGCAAGGGTATCCAATTGAATCAGGGGATTTCGCCTGAAATTAGCTTGTACGCCATCCACATCAATTTCATCATTAGCCAAGTGTTGGGCGCAGGCACTCTCACACATGCACACGCCCGGGATAGCTTTGTACTTTACAGGGAAAGCCTTTCAGAACTGCAAAGATGAATGGCCAACTAGTAGCACTTCAAGAAAAGGGTAATCAGAGAAATGCTAACTACATCAGACACTACAGTTCATCACTAGCGTACACTGAAAGTAGGCACTGCCGCGTAGCCACTCTCACGCGTGCACATGCCAAGCATAGCTGTGTACAAATGTCTGAAACCTTTCAGAACTTCATAGATAATTGGCAGACTGCTGGCACTTGTAGAAAAGCGTGATCAGAACAATGCTGACGACATCAGTCACTACCTCGGTAGGGTTCACTGGCCTACATTGAAGGTAGACTCTTGCACATGCACATATCCATCTTAGCATATACAAATGTCATTGCAGTCAATATCTTTCGAAATCAAGAGATGAATAGCAGACTCCGTCATGGTGAAGGCTCGCAATTAAAATGAGAAATGAGAGTGTATTTCCTTCATCCAAGCTACTAATGTGAGGACATGAAGATCTTATTCTTGTAGTATTAAGTAAAATTTGAGCCAAGGGCTTCACAATGCTATGTTCTTTGAGGTAAAGAGGAAGCTTCAAATAGACGTGAAATACGTAAGAAGTTTTGGTCGCCTGTTACAGCAAAAGGTCTACTGACTTGTCATTTAGCAATTCGAAAGTCATTTTTTATTACGCCATTTGAAACTTCAATCTACTACGTTTAATCTGAAAGACCCACCATGAGAAATAAATGTGCGCAAAATGAAACCCAAGTTTCAACATACCTTAGGAACCATGTCCACATTATAGTCTCTGCTTGCACCCAAATGTGAGGGGGGAGTGCCACTTCCTCTAAACTTCGACCACAACTACCGAAGAGAAACTAAAAGTTGTCAGAAACAACTATATTCAACATGGGCAAAAAGCTGATAATAACGATCGCAAATCCACTCCAAAAACATACCTGTGTCAAATTAAGAGATGCTGACTCTCCACCGTAGTAGTCATTTCTATCCATGTGTAGAACCTTTCATTTCATAATCAAATCATAAGGTAAGCGGCCCATTTATCTATAACGCGAATTTACATCAGAGAATTTGGAAAATCAACTTGCCACGGAAAAAAAAGCAAAAAGTGGCATGAAGCTCCTCTATTTTCCGTTTAAAAAACGCATCCTTGAGAACTTCACAAACAGGCTGCAACGTGCTAGAATCGAGGAACAAGCGATCAGTAAAAGCGCTTTGTCGATAGATATCTACAATTAAGGGCATGCAGAGGGAGCCCTGACGATCGAACCCAAAGTAAGATTTTGGCCAACTAAAAGTGATTATTCTTGTCATCAAACGTGCTCACAAATGACTCCCAACCAGAAGATGACCGTTTGGTTGACACAACACGTTTTGATCGAAATTTTCAGTTTGTAACCGGACATGGTAAACTTATCTGTGCGTTGTTTAAGGCGCACTAACCTTGAGACCGTTAACAGAGAGAAGCCCACTGAGGATGCATTCTTTCAGACCCGTGCCGAGCACGATAACGTCGTACTCTTCATCCATGGCAGCTGCTTTTCAGATATTGCAAGTGGCAGTAAAGGGCAGCTCTAAAAGCTCGGATCGGGAGGGAGATGGCTGGAGATCTCGAGTGGGTAGTGGGCGATTGAGCAGATCGAGGGTCACAAGACGTAAATCTGCTCGTTGGAATACCAAGTCTAAAGGAACGCCGGTTTAGGCGGTCGAGGAATCTGCAGACGGGCACGACAGTATATTACTCGATTAATGGACACACTAATTACCCTCTTTAGGGGCTTACCACATGGGAATAAATAGGATGGGAATGGGAAAAGGTGGTCCCAAGTGGTCCCATGCATATTTCTATCCTATTCCCATCCCACCATGTGCTAACAAAAAAAGAACTAGGGATGAATTTAGGAGGAAGAGTACTCATGGCATCATTTCATGTGTTTAAGAGGTGGGGACCTTGTGGGGACAAGGACACATGTCATCTTTCCATGTTTTTGAATCCCTAAAAAAGGGGAACCCATTCTGGTTGCGAGGGTCTAGAGGCCATGGTCCAGGATGGGGGAAAAAGTGGCTACTCCCATTCTAAATCCATCCTAGACCACTTGGTGTAGGATGGGAGTAATGATGACAAAAATATTCCCATCCTAAACCCATGCTAGCCCCATCCATGTGCTAAGGCCCTTAGTCGATGCTTTTGACCATATTTTCCAAATACCTCTTTTAAGAACACCCTCATTTGCAAACCAATTGGGCATCAAATTTCGAACCTGGTTCATTAGTAGCTGGTTTTTTGGGAAATCCAGATTGCTCCCCAAGCCTCGGTTTAGCTTGGACAATGAAAGGGGGAGTCACCTAGGCTCTAAAAGGATAAGCGTGTTTTAAATACGAGAATAGGTTAGTTTTTCAAACTGAAGTTACTATCCAAGTTACGTTATGGATACTTTGTAGCAAAGTAACTCAATAGATTACGAGCATAAAATATTTAAAGTAGCAATTTTAAACATGAGAAAATATTGATTTGAACATAAAGAACACAACTAATAATAGGCCACAAATTAGAACATGACAAGCTACTACCATGATATAGGTTTTGGTTTGTGAACTCTAACATTCTAGATGTAATGAATGCTAGTGGTCAACTAAACTATTTGCTTTGGTAACCTATGGCCTTTCGTGTGGTCTATTAAAGTGTTGACTTGAGAACTTGTAGGCCCTTATAATTTTTATTTTCATCTCAACCATCGCAACTATAATAGATTGATTTTAGATGGTCTAAGTAGAGTTTCTAGTGGTCATTGCATTTCCCATTTCTTTTGCATGCATACTATATGCTCCTATGAATTATCTCTTTCCACATTTTTTACCTTTGTTGGACTGTTCTTTTGAAATGCACTCATCTTCCTTTGAGGAAACTGACATGGTATCTTGTTGTTCAAAGGCAGCTCACTTTACAATAGCTTGCTATTTTACCCATGCTCATCAAAGCCACTTGCAAAATTGAATGCAACTAAGCAACATCACCATTTTGCGATGTAGGATTCCCCTCCAGGTAAGTCATGCACTGCGTAATAGTGAGCTTCTCAAAATGGTACAAATCCTTGCAAATCCAGTCCACAATATGCCTTGTATAATATGATCGTGATATTTCCTTTCTTTTCGAGCAAGAACGTGTCAATTGATGATTTGTCTTGAGGTCGCTGGGACACACCATCATATGTTAGGGTGAGGTTTGGTTTTAATTACTTGTTGCCATTAGAGCTTATAGCTATGCTTTGTGCCTAGCTCTTGGCCTAGGGATTGATTAGGGACTTGAGGCTATTAAAGCTTAGATATAAGGCTTTTCTTTGTTTCATTTTTGCTTGACTTTCTTCTTTCTAGTATTTAGATGAAGAAATAGAATTTGTTTTTAAGATAATGATTGTCACATGGCTTTTCAACAAAGAAATAGAGGAAGGGTTGGGATTAGGGGTGTCAAAGCCTGGTCATATTTTTGGTACATGTACATTATTGGATGAGTCCTTCCTTTGGTACAAAAATGGGACATAGCATTAATGTGCTAAGATAAGATCCGTGATTTTTTATATCTTATGAAGCCACATTGTTCCTTGGTGTCCTATTTTTGATCCACAAGTTGGACAGTGCTATATTAAAACAATGCCCTTTAGACTGTTTATCGTTTCGTTAACTATCGGATTTCATCCCATGATACAAGCAATGAAGAGGAGGATGCACCAAATGAGGATGAAATTATGCAAGAAAGGATAAATACTTACTTTGAAGCTCCTTCATCAAAATGAAAGAGATGAAGATGTCTAAGAGATCAGCAAGGATAACATGAGTCCTCAAGAGGAAAGCTTACGACGTGAAGCAAGCACCATGTTATATGAAGGGGTAAGAAAATCTTGTCTTGCAACAATTCTTCTTATCTTAAATTTACAAGCAACCTATGGATGGTCAGAGACTAGCATTTCGTCCCTATTTCGGTAAGAGTTTTGATGTACTTCAAGTAGTGTCTCATTGCATGTAATTTCAATATACATGCATTGGCTTCGAATTCATTGAATGGATCGATGTTTCAAGTTACTTCAAATAATACTTCAAAAAGGAAACACAATTCTCGACAAGACGCAACGAAAATGCTTAAATCATTAGGAATGGATTACAAGTCAATTCATGCATGTCCCAATGATTGCATCCTTTACAAAGGAACATATGAGCACTCTACAACTTGTCCCCAATGTGGTGCATCTTGATACCGGCAAGACACACAAGGACAAAATATTCCAGGAAAGGTCCTACAACACATGCCCATCTTAACACACATCTCACATCTATTTCGTTGTGGATCATTAGCTGGACTTATGGATTGGCATGCCTGCAACCGCTCCACGAATGGAACCTTAAGGATCCCTATGTGGATGGAAAGGTTTGGAGGCGCGTAGAAAAGAAGTGGCCAGAGTTTGAGCTTGAGCCTCCACATTTGCATCTTGGATTGGCTATGGATGGTGTTAATCTAGTTGGACATCAATCCACATCATGGTCAACGTGGCTAGTAGTAATCACAATCTATAGCATTCCTCCTTGGCTGAACATAAAGAAAGGGCATTTGATGTTGTCACTCATGCCAGGCAAGCACAAGGTGAAGAACGTGGATGTGTATTTAGCCCCTTTGGTAGATGAGTTGCAAATTTTATGGAATGGCATGTAGGTCTATGATATTTCAAAGCCTTTGGGTCAACGCCATTTTCAAGTAAAAGGCATTCTGATGTGGACCATGCATGATTATCCCAAATTGCATGATTGCTTAGGTACAAAATGTCAAGAGTCCTCCCAACTCACCAAAATCAATTTGTGATTGTTTGTTTTGCGATTGATGGTGTTCTTCTATCACTTATCAAGACTACTTTCTTTTGTCCCATAATGTTAATAGGTCTCCAAGTGTTTGGATACAATGCATGTCCCCTTTGTGGAGATAGTTTGTGCAGCCAGTACTCAAAAAATATTTCAAAGATGGTATATGAGAAGCACAGGTGGTTTCTTCCTATGGGCCATCCATATCAAGTCGATCCATCTTTTGGGGAACTAGCTCCTATTCCTCCAGTCATGAGATTTGGTGATTAGGAGTGACTTTGGCATGATCCAGAAGTCGAAACACCTCCACCTGGCATGCAACATATTTCCACATTTTACTCTCTTCCTTATCAGAGGCATCATAAAGTGACATATCTACTGGACCCAATGCATATATTCAAAAAGTTTATGGAAACATATGATAAAAGGTGATTTTATGAAAGGCACCATGGGTATTGATAAAAGCAAAGGAGGCGTGGCAATGTGAATGAACAAAGATTGGGGTGAGATGAGACCTTCAAGAGGTGGCACAAGTTTCCAAAGGTTATTCTTTGCCAAATTTAGTTTATGCATATGGACATTTTCATGCTTGCATGGTTTAATATAGTCTTATTTGAGTTGGGGAAGGTAGCCTTTGGGATGCAATGCAAATTGTGCAAAGACGGAAGGACCATTTGCATCTTTGCAAGCACTCATTGTTGATAGGGTCGTACTTTTGATCCAACAATGGATTGGTTAAAGATAAACTTGCAGTGGGGAATGTGTCGTTACGGAACTTGTGCTCATGCAAGTCATTACTATTTCATGTGAATGGCCTCTCAAGTCTATCATGCTTTTTTTTTTAGTGGTGAAACTCTGGACGCCATGATGCATTTGTTACCAATAAGTAAAAGAGGTTATTTATGATGCCAAATTTTGGAACGGTAAGATATCTCTTAGTGTACACATAATGTGGAGTGTTATAATTAAAGAGGAGATGCTTTCAAAGATGAGGTAGAAGAGGAGATGCTTTTTTTTAATGTGGTGAAACTTTGGATGCCATGATGCATTTGTTACCAATAAGTAAAAGAGATCATTTATGATGCCAAATTTTAGAAAGGTAAGAGGTAACTTAGCTTATACATAATGTGGATTATTATAATTGAAGAGCAGATGCTCTTCAAAGATGAGGTAGAGAGGATCCACACATTATACACAGGGCTAATGGCTTGTTTACCTAATTTGATGTAGGATTTGAATAGGTTGCATGGTATTTGTTGAATTCATCTAGCCTTGGCAATCTAATGGTCAACTTTATATGGCATGGTATTTGTTGAATTCATCTAGCCTTGGCAATCTAATGGTCAACTTTATATGGCATTTGCCAAGTCGGCATAATAGATTTTAGACAAGGTATTGACTTTATAGAGGTGAGAGTTCTTGAAGAAGAGGAGGAGGACACAAGATTTCTATACAATATGTACAATGTCTTGAAATGAAAGCTCAATGAAAGGAACCAAGCTTCTATACAATCATGTGGATACGATTTCTTCACTTTAGTCGATTGGTGTCTTTTGGGACATGGCGTTATGATAAGTGTGACTCACCGTATGTCTAAACCCCCCCTCTTTAATTACACTAGATATAGTGTGCTTTACAAACTGCTTTTATAATTTTTGGAAAGGAAATTTGTAAAAGTGGAAAAATACAAATTTGGAGTAGTATCTAACTTATGAAAGTGAAAATGTAGTGGAACATCATACAAAGGACAACAAAAAAATCATTTTCCTATCTTAAGTCATAGTCTAATGTCAAAGAAAGATGAACCTATCAAGGAAAGGTGGCCTTATGGTCATGTTAGCAACTTTTTATACTTTTCTTTTTCTAACGAAGCTTGAATGGAATACAAAAAGAAATATACCATGTTTGCTTATTCTGAACCACAAAAAATGTGACATCAAGCTATCTGATGATTCCTATTATTGAAATTATTGTCCTATGGCATCAAATAGTGCATTTGATATGGAATCAATTGTTAACATGTTTTGGAGTGAAGTTATATTGTCTTTGGGACAAGAATATGGATTTGCATGAATGAATATTATGATGGAATGTCTCGAATGTTGCCACATTGGTGAATTGTTGCTATTTAATCACTATTGTGAAATGTTGTCACATCTGTGAATTTGATCACATGTGAGTGAACTGCTACTATTTGATCACATGTGAATGAAATGTACTTATCTGTGAATGAATGATCACATGTGAATGAATTCATGCTATTTGTGAGTTAACTGTTGCTATGTGACCAACTGTAATTATGTCTCACCATAAAGGTAGTAGGTGTAGCTTGGAGGATTGTCCATAAACATTTGTTATCAAAGAAAGCAAGCAACAAAATCTTATCTGGAAATTTTAAAATTGATGCGATGTTCATTGGCTATTGATTCTAAGGAAATTTTGGGGAATTTCTGTTAACGCTCTTTAAACAGTCTTCTTTGTCACATTTGATGTGATGCTTGAATTTATCCTCAGCATGTGCCAATTTTATGAAATGTGAAGATTTATAAGTATGTTTGCAATTGCTATCTTCATATTCAATAGTGAATAAATCCAACTATTGTTCATGATGTACATTGATATGTTGCATGGTCCCTTCATGAAACGTCAATGCACTTTGTCTTTGAAACTTAAGTCATTGCAATATCTATTGATCCAAGAAGTGATTGGTGCTAATTCTCTTTGAGATTAGCATAAATATTGACATTTGAAAAAGTTGATGAAGTACTAATTTTTTCTGTTGCTCATTTTTGTTGTTTCTTGGATCTTCTTAGAGGATGGTGATCACATCATTGTAAATCATTGTGCATTCTTCCATCTTTTGAATAGATTATGTTGCCACTATATTGATATAAAATTGCCATATGTTGATGAAAAGGTGCCATGGTAGTTGGCAAATGTATTGCACTAACATGCCTTCCATCCAAATATGTGCATGCCAAAAATGTAGATTGGCATATTTTGTAACATCTTCATTGATTGCATTCTCATATTTTGAAGTTGGATGTTCTATAGTGTCACATCTCTTGATGACTTCCATGCCTATATGTCTTTATCTTTGACTTGATTGTCAATTAGGATTAATTGGAACTGATTAGAAAGTTGAGAATGTTTTCGTGTGAGGAAAGAGCTGATTATCAGTTACATAATATTATACGAAATCGTATGATGGATCACTGAAACATGCTTCTAGCATTAGAATGTTCATAATACTTAGTTGACAAAAATTAGCTCAAGTTGTTGATTGATTAGAGGACATAACAAGTGATTTTGTAGAAAATGGGCCACTATGGATGACAAATGAAGTTGGGATAGCATGTGGAGGCACTCAACCAATGGCATGGTTTTTTAAAGAACTTTTTTTCCTTTTAAAATACGTCTTTTTTTATTAAAAACATTTAAAACATTCAAAATCCCCAAAAATCATGTTTTTTTTTTGCCAGCTTGTAGGAAAGCGGTTGATTGGATTCCTATCATGCAGTATGTCTAACACACCACATGGTTTATTGGATATATTGTGTGGTAAAATTCCATTATCATGCGGAGTCATGAAGGCATGCATGTTTGACACGTGGTGCCATGTCGAGGCATGCAATTCGTCATGATTACTACACAGTAAATGCAAATTATTTTTGGACTGGGCATATAAAAATAGACCCCACTACTATTTTACTTCATCTAATTCACAATTGACTATTTATCGCTTTTGTCGTCGGCCCGCTTTTGGTGAGTTTTGGCTTCAAATTTATTATTATTATTTTTGTTTATGGTTTTGTCAGTCAGGGTCAAGTGTGTGCCTTGCAGTTTGCTGGCCTTGATTGCCTTGCCCCCTTGCCCTAATTAACATGTGTGGTTTTTATTTTCAAAATATTTTTGTTCTGCTTATTGTGCAAGGGTTGTTTAGACGTTACAACCACCATATTGGGGACATAGATTTACAACTACCAAAGTTCTCATGCTTGCATATATAGGTAAAGTAGCCTACAACATAAATGGAACCACTATATATTTTGCATTGCACTTGCCAACCAATAAAAGAACTTTGCAAATCTATTAAAATAAAAATTACATGCTCTCACATCACTTTATTAGCAAGTTCAACTCCTTGAAAGATCTCTAATGGGGAAAACAACAACTAACTTTGCCGACTTGCGTATGTGAACATTGAAAGGGATTACACATAATACTTTGAGGATAATTGACATTATTAAATATGAATACTTTTATGATTTCATTATTACATATGGGGATATTGACATTATTACATGTGGGGACTTCCACCAAGCGAAACCTGTAAAGGATTCTTAGGTGTTTAAGCAAAATGATGAGACACTTGAAGGTATGATCAACACATGTTGGCATAAAAAACCAAAATATTATGAACTTCAAACAACAATACGATAAAGTAATATCTCTTTTGTAGATGCATTAAAATCTTTTAGAAAATGCAATCACACAAAACATCAAATAGAGTAAGTTAATAACAAGTGCTTCCATCAAGTGCCAGATGCCATCGCTGATCAATTACTCTTCCCCTGGATTCACACGATCAATAGTAATGAAATATTTCAAGCATAAGATAACCTTGGAATTAATCACCACAATCAATCAACCTTTCAGTATTATAGCAATGCGAAATCAATAAATCACAGATGAATGGTTCACACATGCGATACATACCATCTCATGGTGTACCTGATGCTACATATGAATAAAATCGTATGGATGGTGCACACATGCTACACATATCGTCATCGTGTAAGTGGTGCACACAATGCTACACACTCATACAGCCCGCAATCGTATATCCAGCCATGTAGGAGCACACATGCATCACTGCATAATAGTGAGCACACATGCATTAGCTGCGTGACAAAAATGCTGGATCTCACTAAACTAAATACTGAAGGATTAAATTAATGGGATAATTCCAATTCTCATAATAGCAAGACCCCAACAACCGCATCAACAATCAAAAGGTGGCTGACAGTCAGACTCCTATTGGAAAAGCGATGTACGGTAGCAACATCAACAATGTACCAAAACAAGCATAGTACATCAAAATCGGCAAAGAAGATCACAACATCAAAATTACACTTCTACTATCAGGACAGCATGCAAAGCTTAGCTGACAGCACCTCATTTCTACCACCCGGTAAGCTATTGTAATTCTCCATCTCCTTTTTCTTTCATGGAACGACTCGGATAGCTTCGGAGAGGAAACATCACCTTGCCATATCGGTATAGCATATTTTACATGAAATAGAGCTCGAGTAGAGGCTGCTTCCCAAATAGATGATCTAGAGGATATCTTTCACAACCCTGATTATATTCCTAGTGGGATAAGTTCCTCTGATAATTCCGTACACAGCAAGGAAGTGCATGAAGCAAAATTTGAGCTAGAAAGGTTAGTGCTATCCACTCCAACACATGAATTACTCCAAAGAACACTTGCCACTAATATTGCAACCAGTATCTTTGTGACTGCAAGGAAGCAATTGAATTTCAATCCTCTCCCACCACCCCCAAAGAAGAATAAAAAGAAGCCTGTCAAAGTTCAAGTTCAAGTTCATGCTCAGCACAAAATGCAGAACCCATTGGTCAAAGCTGCAAAGTTTACAAGCAAGAAAGCTCAAGACCCTGACAGCCATGTTGGGCAATTTGAGACAAGGTGGACAGCTAGTGGATTTGGACAACTGCCAGATGAGACAAAAAAGGAGCAATTTGCTGCGACATTCAATGGTAAAGCAATGAATTGGTTTATGCAGTATGGTATTGCACATTTTAACACTTATGATGAATTAAAGATTGCTTTCTTAAGTCGTTTTAAAAAAGAGAAAACACTAGAGGACATTTTGAAAAAGCTGAGAACAATGAAACAGAAAGATCTCATGGTTGAGGACTATTCACAGATGTTTAGAAACCTCAACAGAAGGCTAATAGAAAATCAAAGACCTACCTAAGAGCAATTGGAAGACTATTTCTGCAAAGTATGAAATAAGGAGTTGAGAATTGCAGTAGCTGGCAGGGACCAACTTGGTGGAGCAAATGATTTTAGCAATATGGTGGAAGCTGCCTACGAGCAGAGAGGACTTGGTACAGCATCAAAAGACAAAAAAGAAACGTCATTCAGATTCATAGACAGACACAGATAGTGAAGCAGATGAAGATACAGATGAGGAAGATGACTCATCAAAATATGATGAGGATGATGAGGAATACTCAAAGAAAAAGAAGAAAGACAAAACACAAAAGCTGAAAGAAAATTCCACATCAAAAAAGACAGCAGAAAAAATCTCGAAGTTGGAGAAGATGATTAAAGACCAGCTACAAAGCTTAAAGCCACCCCCACAACAACAAAAAGTTCCATGCAAATTCTACAAAAAGGACAATCACGACAAAGAAAGATGCTGGTACAACCCTAATTACAGAGGCATAGTACCACCTTACATTCAACATCAACATAATCAAGCACCAGCAATACCTACTAATCAAATAGCAGTGGCAAGACCACCACAACAAAGATATCAAAATGCAACTCCAAGGCGGCCAAATCAACAACCAAAGGCAAATGCAAGACCAAGTTTGCACCTACCATGGTATGGATGGCCATAGGCAAGGCCAACCGTGTGAGCTTTGGTGCAAGCACAGGGAAGAGAGAGGTATACCCATTATTCAATACGATGAAAGAAACAATCAAAATCATCAGCAACAGCCTCCACCAAGAGTACATATGGTCTATCTAGATCCATCCATCAAGAGTACAAACACAACAATCAACGCAATCAAAGAAATGTTCAGGCTTTGCCAGTTACAAGATCGAAGAATACAAAGCCACTACCTGGGCTAGGAGATGCGGCAAGGGAAATAGCTAGGCCAATGAACTGGCCAAATCAAACTGAGACAAGAAACAAAGAATTGCAACAAGTACTACGGAACAACACATCATAGGATGTCAAAAAAGAACAATGGAATAACAAAAACAAAGGGATAATGCAGTATCAACAGATTCGTTGACAACCGTCCGCCTGCACACCAACAACAATGCAATAATCATGCTACAAATTTACAATGCAATGGCAATCCATCAAGACAGTTTCTCGAGAAGATCCCACATTCACAAAATACTTACTCAAGTCAAAATGCCACTCCACAATAGAAAACAAACTTTCCGATCAGAACAGCGTAGAAGTTCCCAGAAATTAAAGACTATAGCTGAACAAACAGAACCACGGACTATGATCCGGGCCAAATCAACTCAAGGAAGTAAGGCTACTACTACAAGAGATTAAGAAATACACTAGCATGCAAAATGAGGACAACACACTCTTTTTCCAAGAGTTAATGGACTCCAAGGTACAAATTACTCTTGATCAACTACTGAACTTGGTTCGAGCTTTCAAACATCAAATTTGCAAGAGATTGCATCTAGAAGAATCACATCTAACACAAGCTCAAAAACCAAGTAATGATGAAGAGGAAATTCCCGATATTTACTCATTAATAGTGGAAGATGTGGACTACCAAGTACCACTCATTGATGTAGACTACAAAAGGCAAAGAATCCCAGAAGTACTAGTTGGTGGAGGCTCAGGTGTCAATATCCTCTTAGAAGATTTATTCAAAAAATTTTGCTGCAATGAATTGGTTCCAGCACCATTTCAGGTGAGGATGGCTGACCAAAGGAGAATTCAACCTCTTGGGATACTGAGAGGGCAGGAGATTACAATCATGGGACTCACATACACAGTCACATTTGTAGTACTCCAAATGGAGGAAAAAGATTATGCTTACTCAATGCTATTGGGTAGGCCATGGTTAAGAGCTACCAAGGTCAAGCAAGACTAGGGCTCAAAGAGAATAACTATCAGGAAAGGGAAAAAGAAAATTAAAATCAACCTATCCTCAAGAAGGTGTTTTCCAAGAAAAACACAGCCACTACAAGCAGAGGGAATCAATATGATTCTAGATTGTGATGAAGATGGAAGAAATTTTCCTCAGAAGGAACCCCACTATTTATCCTATTTTTGAGATTGATGTTATTACGATTATTGATCAATATATAGGTTCAAATCAGCAGATACCACATTTCGGCACAGATCCCCGACTGCTGCAGAACAAAACAAAATCAAAAACCAGTCGGATCAGGTTTTCACAGAAAAAAATACAACAGAAGACACTAATGCAAACAAACATGATATACTAGAGGAAATCACTTCTAAGTCAGTAGAGGAAGCAATCATGAAGGCAGCAATACAGTTTGAAGAACATATGCAAAAAATTGCCAAGGTCAACCAGGATGACTTGGAGGAAATGAACTTGGGCAACAATGACAACCCACAAACATTCATGGTAAGTTCAAATCTCTCACCACCTTTTAAAATGGCACTCAAAGAATTGCTAATGCAGTACAAATATATTTTTGCATGGCATTACACTGATATGAAAGGGGTAGATCCTAAATTCTGTCAACATAGAATCAATTTGAAGACTGATGCAGTACCAATCATACAAAGCAAATATAGAATGAATCCAAATTATGCCAAGCTGGTCAAAGAGGAGATTGACAAGCTATTAAGAGTTGGTTTCATATATCATCTGACACATGTCACATGGTTATCTCCTATTGTCATTGTTCCAAAGAAAAATGGGAAACTGAGAATCTGTATAGGCTATAGAAAGTTAAATGTAGCTACTATCACTGATCCATTCCCACTTCTATTTTGTGATTCATTACTTGATGCTGTAGCAGGACATGAAATTTACAGTTTTTTTGATGGTTTTAGTGGGTACAACCAAATCAGAATGGCTCAAAAGACAGAAATAAAACTGCTTTTGTCACAAAATGGGGTGTGTTTGCATCAAATGTGATGACTTTTGGACTGAAGAATGCCCCATCTACTTTTCAAAAATATATACAAGAGGTATTTGCAGAGTACCTCACATCCTTCAGGAAGGTATTTTTGGAAGATTTCTCAGTTTTTGGAAAAATGGTGGAACACTTAAATCACTTAGCATTATGCTTTGCTAGATGCAGATTTGCTGGTCTCATTTTAAATCCAACAAAGTGTGCTTTTGCTATTAGGAGAGGAATTCTACTAGGACATATATTCTCACAACAAGAAATGGAGATTGATCTTAACAAGGTTCTAGCAATTCAAAGTGCAAAAGCCACAAAAAACATCAAACAACTTCAAATTTCTAGGCCAAATCAAATGGCATTGCAGATTTCTAAGATACCTTGCAAATATTTGTTATCCTCTCACAAAGCTGACTAGAGTTACAGAACCATTCGTCTGGGGAAGATCTCAAGAAGATGCATTCAACATCTTGAAAAAGATGCTCATAGTGGCACCTATCCTACAACCCCTTGATTGGTCTCTTCCTTTTGAAGTATTTGTGGATGCTTCAGATTCAGCAGTTGGGGCAGTACTAATGCAACAGAAAACACCAAAATGGTTCTGACCTGTGTACTATGCAAGAAGGATCTTAACCAAACATGAAAGAAACTATGCAGTTACAGAAAGAGAGGCACTTGGTATGATTTATGCATTGCATAAGTTTAGACATTATTTACTGGCTAATAAGGTGAATTTTCATGTTGACTACCAAGATTTGATTTATTTGGTAAATAAACAGTAACTAACAGAAAGGCTTGCCAGATGGATGCTTTTGTTACAAGAGTTTGATTACACTATGGTGCATAGACCAAGAAAACAGCATGCCACAGCTGATTATTTGAGCAGACTCTAATCAGGAGAAGCTCCAACTAGCATCCCAGATGAACTCCCTGATGCAAGTATATTTATGGTAAGGATAGAAGAACCACCAAATTGGTATGACAAGATGTTATTTTTCCTTACTGATGGACTGATTCCAAAAACTTTGAATAGGGATCAAAGGAAAAAGTTAGTATTACAAAGCAGACCTTTCCTTATCATTGCAGGAGTACTGTATAGAAGAGGTATTGACCAGGTCATCAGACGTGTGTCCAAGACCATGAGCAAAAAGCTGTGTTAGCAAAGGCACATGGAGGGCCAATAGGAGGCCACTTCTCAGGTGATATCACGAGCAAGAAAGTCTTGCAGGCTGGATTATGATGGCTTGCAGTATTAAAAGATGCACACAATTATGCCAAATCATGCTTGTCATGTCAAAGGGATGGATAGTGACAGAATGCCACATCAGCCCATTCTTCCATTGGGACCTTTTCAAAAGTGGGGATTGGACATTATTAAACCAATCAAACCTCCAGCCAAATTCTCAGGTAATCAATATATTCTTGGTGCTACTGATTATTGCACTAAATGGGTTGAGGCTGTGGCATTGAAGACATGCAAAGCTACAATAGTTGCACATTTTTTGTATCACAATATTGTAACCAGATTTAGTGTTCCCATTGAGATTGTATCTGACAAAGGAACCCATTTCATTAACAAAACCATTAAAAAAATGACCAAGATGCAGCATATTACCCACAAGCCAATGGATTGGTAGAAAGCTCCAACAAGCTCATGAAAAAGGTTCACAGAAGAACAATTGCTAATAACCCGCAAGATTGGGATCAGCATTTAGATTCAGTGCTTTGGGCACTCACGACAACACACAAGGTGGGCACAAGGTTAACACCTTTCAGATTGGTGTATGGTTGTGAAGTAGTGGTACCCATGGAGTTTGTTGTAGGTAGTCTCAGAGTAGCAATTGACAACAAACTTTCACCAGAAGACTCCATCAATGCTAGATTGGAGCAACTTTTACAATTGGGATGAAGATAGATTGGCTAGCTCCATATAGTTGACATTAAGAAAATCTAACTCCGATCCGTTGCACACACGCCGCAAGTGTCTTTTTCACCTTTTTGGAGTACGACTGAGGTCTAACAACTTGTTTGCATGTTCAGTCCTGCATCCAATCCGCCCACCTCATTCTGACATCTATCCGACCATCGTGTCTGCCCCCTATCCGACCCTGGAGTCCGACTCCGATTCTCCACAAGCATCGCAACAAAATCCAACTACACTCCACCTATCCGACCTCACTTTGCCCTCATCCCGCCAATTCACAGAACACACTACACTAGCCACACCGACTCATCAACGCCCAGATGTACATAGCATCAATGGTACAAAAATCGACAAGGCAACTCACACAAACGATGCCCTCACCACGAGAAGGAGCATCACCGACCCACGCCCCCCATCATGCACACTCATATAAACAAGGAGGGATGGGAGGTGGATTATACACACATCCAATCACCGCTTCATACTGCTAGTCTAGCACATGCGAAACTCCCTGTGAATCTCTAGACAAGCCTAGTGAACGACGGCTTCTGCACTCAAGCTTTCCTTCAAATGGCTCCAAAATGTAGTTTGCACCTTACAACTCCCTATCCTTCCGAAACACAGGATTCGTCACTTGAGCTCCTTCACTGAGCTGCGAGATGGGTAGAAACAAAAAGTCCCTGACTCCCGCAAGAAAGAGTCCCCGAACAAGCCCAGACGGAAAGAAGGCAATTGTCATCATAGAGAATGAGGAGACTGAGTCCGATGATGAACCCCCCCCCCCAGCCACCGCTAAAGAAGCAGATTGTGATGGTCAGTTTTTTCACAAGCTTCAAGGTTTCTCTGGACCTCAACAAAAACCAAAAATGGAGATAGGCCTACTTTAGTATGCAAGTCTACCATAGACATCCTGGAAGGCCCTGCAAGATCCTCTCCCACAATATGAAGCGTTCCAGAAATCGAGAGGTATGTTGAGCAACAATCTCATGGTGACACCAGAGATTACCTCCGAGGTTTTTCAATTACCTTTTCTTAGGGAGGAAGTTGCCTACAAGAAAGATGTCGATAGTGAGATGTATAAAGAATTTGGACTGCCTGAAACACATAATAATTATTTCTTTGTGAGTAATGTACAAGATACAGGCCGCCGCCAACAACTGGCATGGTATTTAGAGAGAATGCAGCTGTTGGTGAAGCCCAACACAATGAGCCGAGATTCATATGCAGTACTTCATGCAATAGAAAAGGGCACATGAATCAGCTGGGCTCACCTATTGCATACACATCTCATGGGGGAGATAGCAAAGAAAGATTTGACTACATCAAATGCACATTCAAAGATTGCACCATTCATCACAGCTTTGTTTGAATTTGTAGCACAAAACAAGGAAGAAGTGCCAAACGTCATTATACAACACAGAGAAGATAGAAAAAAGCACATGCATGATAGAACAGAGCAAGACAACAAAGAATCATACAAATAAAGGCTGCAACAGTGCAAGATTTGCAAGCAGCTTAGTATTCGGAGGATGAGGCCTTACAAGCAGTATACAATAAGTCCTTGGCCGAAACACTACGGGACACGCCACTAGTAAAGGAGGAGATCCCCCCTCAACAAACACCACATAAATCTGCCAAAAAAAATCAAGCTTAATCAATGCGCTAAAGCACAGATGCCGAAGGAAACATGGCTCAAATCCTGAGGACGACGTGGCTCGTTTGTTCCTCAACTCACCTCCCAAGTCCCAATTTGAGAATTTGTCTCCAATCCGCAAGCTCAACTTGCTGGAAACTCTGTGAAGGACAAACCGGTATTCGCACCACACACAGAGGTGTCAACCATGCAAGCTGGTAATGCCTTGCTCGTACTCCAATATTATGTTGACCAACAATAGAGAGAACAAGCTACACTGCAGCAGCAAGTCAAACAGCTCCAGAAAGAAAAGGAGGCAGCATAGGAATTCATGATCAAGCATTCTAACTTGCAGCAACAGCTTGCCAGTACATAGGCCAAAATTACAGAACTTCAGGACGAATATGCAAGGTCCACAGAGCACAACAACAGACATATTGCAAAGCTGACAGCACAGGTCAAGGTACAGCAGGATTGCATGCCGACTATGACAGCATGGCTTCAAGAGATGAAAGATGAATTCTTTGTTCAACTCGACTGTATGGGAGCAAATCAAAATGACCTTCAAATCGAAAACCTTTTGTTATAGCAGCAACTTCATGCAGTCCAACATGTTGAACATCAACCCAAGGAAATGGCTGATGAGGTAGACAGCGTATTCCTTAGCAAATATGAATTTTCTAAGTTGAAAAATTAGCTGGTCTGGACATCCCAAGAGATGTGGAATACCTTGAAGGGTAGATTGTTTACTATAGCAAAACGACCATACGATGCTTTTGCATCGGTTGCATATGCCGCCATGGCTTATGAGCTAAGGGCAAAATCAAAGGATGCCCAGAAAAAGCAAATGCCATTGGAGTACCATCTCACAATCTTTGACACAGAGAAAGCATGAACTTCTGCAAATTTCAATGACCCTGCAGAATTCAAGACCCAGATTCCTAAGCTTAGAGCAGATTAGCAAGAGGAAGATGCTAGCACATAAGTGAAAGCTACCCCCAGCCACTCCAGGTGTGCCAGCCCCTACAGAACCAATGAACAACCCAAAGGAGTAGAAGCAACACCAGAGACTCAGGAACAGAAAGAAGAAACTGAGATTGTGGATCCAGTTATCACTCGGGGAACACTAATTGATTTCAATGCTTCACATACCTTCAAGGTGCACTTGAAGGAGTATTTTCAGTGAAGAAGGGTTTGTGTCCCCGACTTTTTGAGAAAAAGCCTCTCCACTGGAAGTGCCAGGTGTTGAAGGCATAGCCTCCACCCACGTGAACACTAATCATGGGATAGGTTAAATACACCTCTAAAAAGAGGGAGTTATTAAAACAAGGTAGTGGGATCATTTTGTAACTGTAGAGATAGTTGTAACTATCTCTAACAACACTCCTTAGTGGCATGATCCACCACATAAAATGTTTTTGACTAGGACTATTATTACATTAACTTATTGTTGCCTTATAACAGTCGGATTGATCGCGGAAACTTGTATTAGCTCCTGTTGAGAGTTTGAGTTGTTGAGTTGATGTATTCTCTGTCAAAACATAAAAAACAAGAAGCGTACTACCTTTTGCAAGATTTCCTCTCTGTCCTCTTTACATCTCGTGATAGTCTTTTATAGTCCATCTACTGTCTGACTATACTCCGACTGCTAGCACCTTGTTGTCAGGAGTGGAGATATGTTTGTGTTTTTCACTTGTCTGAAGACACTCTGAACAGAAAGGGTGGGGTATCATGTGACCCTTTCCCAATCATCAAAGAAATTGAGAGGAGGAGTGATGATTTGCCACGTTAGATTTGTTGAGGGATGATAGGCATCATTGAAGTGATCATGGTGTGACACATGGATTTTGGAGTGTGCCTTTGTAAAAAATGGTATGTGATGACATTGGATTCCATTTTAAAAGTATTCCCAATTGGAAAGAGGAGATTTAAATCTTTTGTGTGGGTTGATGGCTCTTATGGAAGAGACCCAACTCACACCTCATGCAAATTGTTAGAAGAAAATGATAGGTGGTCGAGAGGCCCTTCTAAGGGTTTTGTTCTAGGAGGAGATTTCAAAGATTGGTTACAAAAAATGACCTATAGTATGTTTTCATGGTAGGCAGTCTAGACCCAAGTTTTTTTTTTGTGAGCGCCACATGATAGATTCATAGATGTTGATCTTAAATGAAAAGCCAGCCTGCCGTTGAGCCACATTGTGCATATTAAATTTGGGTTATGTCCTTTTTTAGCTCCTGGCTTTTCTTATAGCATTCTATCCCTATTATTGCATAATAGTTAAGTTTTTCATGTTATGCTTTAGTTGTTCTAAGATCTAGATGTGAGGTTGTCAAATGGTGGAGATTGCATAGGCAGGCTTATCATGCTATGTTTTAGATGTTATAAGCTCTGCATAGGGAGGTTGTCATATGGTGGAGATTGCATAAGCAGGCTTATCATGCTATGTTTCAAATGTTGTAAGCTTTGGGTAGGGAGGTTGTCATATGGTGGAGATTGCATAGGTAGGCTTATCATGCTATGTTTTTGACGTTATAAGCTTTGGACAGGGAGGTTGTCAAATGGTGGAGATTGCATAGGTAGGCTTGACAATGATTAATAACACAAGGAGGTAGCCCTAGTAAGCATGGCTTTGTTCATCAAGTAAATATAACTATAAGTTTATATTGGAATTTTGCAACCTTCATCACTGTTTGTGATATAAAGATCTTAATATTCTCTAGGAGACTATGTCTAGTTCATCTCTGAATGTGCATGTAAGTAGGTGATTGCCTTGAAGCCTTATATTCTTCATGAGCTCATGATGGTGTTTTCAACACATAGTTGCTCAATGGACCTTAACAAGGCTACACCTTAAGAAAGTTGTAACGCTTTAAAATATGATAAGATATGTGAAATGTGACGTTGTAGTTGCATAATTCCATGAGTTTTTATCTATCGGTAGCATATATCTCATTAGTGAAATCTATCACTTTTCTCCTAGATGTCTTTTTTGCTCACTTGGTTATCAAAGCTCTAATGGAGTGTCAAGCTTAGATTTCCTTGTAGAAATCAAGGCTATACCTTAATAGGCTTTAAAATACGATAAGATACGTGAATGTGACATGGTAATTGCATAATTCCATGAGCTTTTATTTGTTCGTAGCATATCTCTCAACAGTGAAATCTATCACTTTTCTCCTAGATGTCTTTCTTGCTCACTTACAATCAAGGAGTTCCTAATAACTTATGTTAGCTAGCAGCATGTGAGGCGTTGTATCAGTGACCCTCCCAAGATCTTAATCCCACATCAAATTGTATTGATTGATATGGCACGCCGTCCAGGCTTTCCATAGGAAGTTGGCAGTCCTTGTGAAGATCTTTTGTGAAAATGTATACCAACAATCTTTGTGGGAAAAAGAAACAAAAGTTAGGAAAAAAGATCGTAGCTCAAGCTTTGTTTCCCTCCGTGTACCAGGTCATAGGAAGTTACTCCTGTAAAAAGAATGCCAATTAATAGCCCCCTATATATTGCCTTGTTCCAAACCCATGGCATCTTGCAATAGGCTTGATGGGCATACATTTAGGTCTCATCCCTACGTTGCCTACCAACCCTGGTTAACTTGCTATAGTGGTAAAAAAAGCTAAGATTTTACCTCTGTTAGGGACTACCTAATATGAATTTTAGGGTATATGCAATTTAGTTGACTACCTTATAAGGTTTTACCTTTCTTAGGGACTACCTAATAGTTGTAAGAAGTGATAACTTACAAAAACAAGTTGAACCACTTTCAAGTGGCCTGCCGTGAAGAGGAAAAGATGGAGAAAAAGTTGGAATGATATTAAGTGGCCAAGAAAAAAGGGGACCAAAATAGAAACAAGAGAGAAAGGGGGAAGAACAAGGTGAATGATATATATCTATCATTCATTAGGCCTGCGTGTGGGTGAGTGAAATGCTTAAGAGAGAGCATAACTTTGGAGGCATGAAAAGGAAAGAGTGTATAAAGAGTAGTAATAGGAAATTCTCACCCGAACAAATAGAAATAATCAGGATTTTTAGCTTTGCAAGACTCGAACCGTTGCTAAGGCTACCCACATGGCATGCCAAAAAGTGGAGCCTAAACAAATCACAAAAAAGCTAGAAATATTTCAAAAATTAGTGAATTTTAGCTTCTTAAGACCAAAAAAGTCAATATAGGCTACCTTAAGGCAGGCCAATGATATTCTCTAGCTTTGGAAAGTACGTGGGAGGGAGGGGGGGTGTGTTTGTGTTAGGGAGGATGAGTATGTTAGCGTTGGTGTTTTTGTGGGAAAAATGTTAGTGTTTTGGCGTTGAAGAAGCGACAACGTATGGTGTGGCTTTGGAAGGTGTGTTTTGAAAAAGAAGGGGACAGATTGTTGCTATATTTGTTTTTAGTGAAAGCTAGTTCGCAACTACTTTGAAGAAGAAGAAGAAGAGGAGGAGGAAGAAGAAGAAGAGAGGCATGGCCGGCTTGTATGGATCGCGTGGTTCCCCTCCCCCTTCGTCCTCCCCCTTCCCCCTCCGCATCCTCTACTTCCTCACCCTCCTCCCCCTCGCCCTCGCCGCTTTTGCCTTCGCATTGCAGTGGCGTGGCGAGCTCAACGATCCCGCCTCCATCAGCCGCTGGAGCGGCGACGATTCCAAATTGCCCGGTGCCTCCGGCAGCTCGCCCACTAATGGGCATTCCGTCACCAGCACCGACTGCTCCGATCATTTGCACCGTAGCACCTCGCCCACTTTCCCTTACCATCCGGGCTGGCAGTACCGCATTCTCAACGACCCTCACCCCAAGGTTCGCATTCCCTCATCACATCCCTGCTCATTGCTGTATTGCTGGGCTTCAAAGTTGGTCTCTTCTTTATCAGAACCGGGCAAACGTTAAGAAACTAGACCATTCGATTTGTTTCATTGTTGCAATTTGTGAGTTTTCGCTCAGTTTTGATCGTAATTCAGAATTTGAACTCGTTCTGAATGACGATCTTGACGGCGGATGACGAAACATCGCTCCGATCTATTCAAAACAGCTAGAAATGTTTTGGGTCATCAACGACGTGGAATACATATTGATTGCTAGATTAGGGAACTTCCAAACGGCTCGGACTTTGTAAAGTGTAGGAAATGCTACCACTATTGCTATAATGTTCTGTGATCTCACGCCCCAATCGATCCATCTATATGCCAAACGATTACGTGATCGCTTTCGAACTCTCAGAGCCTCCTCTGTCAAAGTTCGATCTATTGATGCGCAAAGTACGCGTGTACATCAGAAGACAACGTGACGCCAGTCAGCGATTTCTGAACCCGTTGCGAAAATAATAGGCAAACATTCGGTCTGCGTCCTTGCGTGCAACTTGACTAATTCATGGGAACGGGGGGCGATGGTGGAGGCTGGCTAGTAACAAGCTGGTTAGCGGCTCGAATAGCCGATTGGATTTCCGCTTAATTGGTACATTGGTCCAATAATGATGTGTCTAACAGTCGCTGGTACCATGATCATGGTGATGGTACGCCGCCGAATTACTGCGTATTGCATGTGGTAGAGGTGTGCCGTGAGGGCTATTAGGTTGATAGTCAAAGGTAGCCTTTATTAGAAGGTTGGTCTTGTGGCAAGGCTGCTTAAAGGTCAAGGTGATATGGCCAAGATGGAATGAACTCTTAGAAAAGCTTATAGGAAAAGGAACGTCCTCTTAAGTTTCTTATAAGGACATTTCTATGGCGTGCTCTCTTAAGGAGAATAGAAGCAATGCAGCTTCTTACATTGTCTCAAATGTTCTATCTTGTGTTATGGGGTTCTATCGATGGAAAACCTACATCGTGATGCTCTCATTTTGGTGTTTAGGGCCAAGTGAATAATATCTCTTGGCTTGATTTGCTAGGAGACAGGGACAGAGGTTGCTTGCTGAAGCCAACACTTCCCAGTGCAAGAATGTATAGAAATGTAGCCCAATTAACACACAATGGTAAAATCATCTTGCTCCTTTACGTTGTGCACACAATTGTATATAGAGTTAGTTACAGACACAGATCTTGTACAGTATACTGTAGAGTAATACAGCAAAACACGTGCTCCAAGATAGACAAAATCTGATACAAAAGCGTGCTCAGTGTGCCACTATCTACCCCCTAAGGAACTGCCTAGATGTGGACCCCTGGCACCTTCAGAGCTGTCTTCTACCTCCTCCTCACACCTTCAATCTTCTGTCAGCCTGCATGCTCACCAAGAGCTTCAGGGGGTTGCCTTTAGTGGTGCCTTTCTGAGCGCTGCTTCTCTTCCTGATGAAGCCCTATAGACTGAGTGCTCGTCACAATCCTTGGATCTCCCTGCTGCTGGAACTGAGGCAATGCTGAGGCACCTATGGATGATCGATGGCCTCCCTGTTGCTCTGCAATGCAGCCAATTGCGAGGCGCTGTTAATGATTGCCAAGGCCCCAATGGGGGGGCTTATGCCCTACTGATCTGGCTGGCCCATCGTAAGGTATACCCGATCTCACCCACAGATTGGGCCGACCAAGTCTGTCGCTGCCGACCAGTCTGCAGCTCTCAGCTGCCTGGACTGCCACATGGCAGGTGCCGACAGGACTGGCCACGTAGTGCACAGCCTGAGCTGCTGACTGCAGGCTGCCGACTAATCTGTGCAATCTGTGAATGTCCACCTGTACTGTCGACCAGACTTGCAGTCTGATGACCTTGTACTTGGGCCTATGAATAGCCCCTAAGGACTGCTGCTCCTGATGCTGCACGTGTTGCAGCCATGCACCTGCTCAGTCATCTGTATATGCTGCTGCTGGCGAGCCATTAGCCTGTGAATGGCCCTATACCTCCTGTTTTTTGCGGCCGTATGGATGCTGTACTGCTTCGCTGCCCTCTGCATGCCCTGCTGCAGCAGCTCCGTACACGGCCAACATGGCAGCCGCCATGTTTAGTCAGATCTACCCACATGGGTCCCAAAATTCTACTACAGGTTACACTCCCCCATGTCCTCCTCATTTGGGGGCTCAGTTGACCTCTAACCTCCAATGCCCCCTCGCAACAACCTAACTTTGTGCCAACACTCACATGTCGATGCAACTGCCCATCAGCTTCCATAGAGAAGCCCTCAAAGAACAAGTGGGAAGATGTCGACGATCTTTGGTCCTTGAACCTGCAGCTCCTTTTCCTTCAGGTCTAGCCGAACCAAGGTAAGCCACGCCGGACCATAGGTACACCGTACAAGTACCAGGCCATGGTACCATGATTCTCGATCACGAACATGCCAGTGTATTTGAGCAATGCTTGTACAAACATTCAGTTCATCTAGGTGTCTCCCTTAGAATCTAAGGGCAGCCTGGTTCTTGCCACCATGCTCCTAGGGTCTGTTTCAACCTGTCGTCACTCTAGCAACCTCCGTAACCGAGTAACCTGTGGCTGATCTACATAGATCCCAATCACCAATTACATACCGGCCACAAGCTCTAAATGAGCCCAGACCTGAGTAACCCACCAACAAAACAATATACTCTCTTGATCTGTTGATGTTCCCGTCTCCACCATAAAAGCCTCAATAGGTGCACCTTCTTTCGCTTCTTGTATCGTGCAACTGGGCCCGGAAGAAACCTCTGAAACACTTTTCCCTATCAGCAAATCATGCTCCTCGAATCAATCATTACCATCCTTGATAGAAGTCATGCAGCAAGCATGGATGGCCTTTGCAACAAGACTTCCCCCTCTGTCTACCAGGAAAGCTTTCACCCTCCATTTTCTCAACACTTGAGAAACACAAGGCAAACACTTTGCCCAATACATGTGACTAAAGGCCACAGAAGCTCAAGAGGAAGGTTGATGAAGAGGCTTCAAAATGGAGTCCAAAAGAGCCCAAACGGGGCTGTAAAAGGCCCTAAGAAGGGGCTGTGAAGAGCTGTCCTTCTTGCCTTTTTTTTTTTGGGGGGGGGGGGGGGTTTACTTAAGTCACCTAGGACAGTTAGGACTCTAACCTAAAGACTGCTGAGACACTTAGGACCACTAAGACATTTTTGGTTAGTATAACTCAACCCTAATAAAACTTAGCTCAAATCGGGTTTCCTTGACCACTAACCTAACCCCTTAATTAAACCCCAATTACCTAACCGACCCAACTAACTAAACCTGACCTATCTAACCAAACCTGAACCTAACCTAACAGACTAACCCTAGTTAGGAACTTGGACTAAGGTCTAAGGTAGGGAAGAAAAAAAAGAAAGGTGGCGCGACGAGGGCAGCGGGGTGGCTTCACGACGGGCTGCGGGCGGTGTCGCGGGAGAGGTCAACTGCAGGGGTTGACGATTTGATGAGCAGCTAGCAGGTGAAGGCCTCACATACGACCTGGGATCCTTGACGAGCAGCTTGTGGGTGAAGACTTCACGTATGATCTTTGAAGGCATCAACGCAGCTTGCGGGTCAATCGGTCGAACTAGATAGCGAGAGAGGCAGGATCACAAACGGAAGAGCTGGTTCGTGGTTCTTGACCGGTTGCTGATTCGAAAGTAGATGCAGGAGGGCTTGCTGTCGTTTAGGCGTTGCTTGGAGCGTCAGCACTGATCATCAGGATTGGACCGTGTCTGCTGCATGCACTGGTGGCTTCTGCAATTGCACTTGGATGAAAGCTTGTGGCTATGCCCTTCAATTTTCACAGTTGGACAAGCAGCTGAACGATTGAAGGGTGAAAGGGAAGCGCAAAGGTGCTAGAAAAGGGTGCTCTGATACCAATGCAGAGAAGGGGGTAGGGACAGATTTGGAGAAAGGGTGCTCTGATACCAATGTAGTGAAGGGGGTAGGGACAGATTTGGAGAAAGGGGATAGAGGAGCAGAAGGGAGAGAGAGAGAGGGGAAGAGGAGAGGAAAGGGTAGGAGAGAGAGAATGAGGTAGGAGAGAGGGAGAGATTGAGAGGGAGTAGGAAAGAGAGGGAGACATTGATTCGAAAGTAGATGTACGAACGTCAGCACTGATCGTCAGGATTGGACCGTGTCTGCTGCATGCACTGGTGGCTTCTGCAATTGCACTTGGATGAAAGCTTGTGGATGTGCCCTTCAATTTTCACAGTTGGACAGCAGCTCAATGACTGAAGGGTGAAAGGGAAGCACAAAAGTGCCAGAAAAGGGTGCTCTGATACCAATGTAGAGAACGGGGTAGGGACAGATTTGGAGAAAGGGGATAGAGGAGCAGAAGGGAGAGAGAGAGAGGGGAAGAGGGAGAGGAAACAGTAGGAGAGAGAGAATGAGGTAGGAAAGAGAGGGAGAGATTGAGAGGGAGTAGGGAAGAGAGAGAGAGAGTGAGTGAGCGTAGACAGGAAGGAGGAAGGGAGAGTAGATAGGATTAGATGTCACATCAAAAAGTGCCCAAGTACATGAGAGGATGGTACTTATATAGTACCCCCTTAGCTATTTAGACCTCTCTATCTAGCAAACACCCTCAAATACTAATTATCCTAACCCCCACTAACTTGACCCACTTTTGGCCTTCATTACAATGTGGTACATAGACGCGATCTTGATAATACAGAAGGTCGTCCGTATAAGAATAGGATGAGAAGATCTTCTGTTCGGAAGTAGAAGGTTGATCTTTCGAAAGAACTTGTACTGCTGTGCTGAAGTCTTTATCATTGAGATACTTCCCTTTGAACGAGTTCGGAACATCCACAGAGAATGTAGAGATTACCATAGTTGATGCTAGAGTTAACCTGCTAAGAGCATCTGCAACTACATTGCGTAGTTCGAGAATGTACTCAATGGTCATGTGAAAGTTGGCCAGAAACTCAACCCAGCGTGCTTGACGAGCGTTCATTACTGGCTGAGTAAAGATATACTTTAGACAGTGATGGTCTATCTTTACCACCGAGTCGGCTTCCATGAGAGAATGTTTCCAAGAGTGGTAAGCATGTACAATGGCAAGAAACTCCTTATCATAAACCGGGTATCTGGTTTGGATATCCGAATGTTTATGGTTGTCAAAAGCAACAACTTTGCCTTCTTGCATAAAGACTGCTTCTGTAGCGATGTCGGAAGCGTCGGTCATGACTTCAAATGGAAGGTTTGGGTCAGCAATAGCCATAACAGGTGTGGTAGTGAGTACTTGATTGAGTTGTTGGAAACTATACTTTGTTTTGGGAAGCCACTAGAAAGCTGCCGTGCTTTTCAATAATTTGGACATTGGAGCTGCAATCTTGGAAAACTGGTAGACCTTTTTATGGTAGAAGTTTGTCAATCCGAGAAAAGAGTGGATACCATGAACGCTCTTAGGAGTAGGCTAGTTTTTGATTACCTCGACCTTCTTGGGATCCATAGAGATGCCTTGGGCTGAAATAACATGTCCCAAATATTCGAGTTGGGTTTTGAAGAACTCACTCTTCTCAACATTGATGTTGAGAGAATTTGCGTGGAGAACTTCAAAAACTTGGTGAAGATGTTGTTTGTGCTCACGTAAGGATCTACTAAAAACAAGGATGCCATCGAGGTAAATGATGACGAACTTATCCAGGAAAGGGCCAAGGCCTGACGATGTCGTTTATTAGTGTCATGAATGTGGCCGGGGCATTGTTTAACCCAAAAGGCATGATCAAATATTCATAGTGTCCGTACTTTGTTCGAAAAGTTGTCTTGTACTCATCGCCTTCTCATATGCAGATTTGATGATAACCTGAACGAAGATCAATCTTTGAAAATTGTGTTGCGTGCAGAAGTTGATCGAAAAGGTCATCAATGCGAGGCAATGGATACTTGTTTTTGATAGCGAGCTTGTTGAGGGCTCGGTAGTCAATGTAGAGGCGCATTGACTTATTCTTTTTTTCCACAAGTAGCACAAGAGATCCGAAAGGGTTGCTACTAGGCCGAATGTGACCTTTGTCGAGTAGTTCGGTCACCTGTCTTTGGATTTTTTCATTTTGAGTGTAAGAAACCCGATAAGGAGGTTTCGATGGTGGATTACTACCGGGAATAAGTTCGATTGGATGATCCACTGGTCGTCGAGTTGGTAACTGCTTTGGCAATTTCTGTGGGAAAATATCCAGGTAAGGTTGGAAAAAGAGTTAGTTGAGGTACTCAGGAGGATCCTTTGTCGGTGTCTCCTCAACTGCCGTAGCCAACAAAAGTGCAGTCTTTACTTGACGTTTACAAACCCACTTCTTTACTTGTAAGGTGGAGGCAACTGGAGTTGAAGGAGAGTTCCTAGAACCAGTTAGCTCGATAAGTTTTCCCTGGTGGACAAACTGGATAGTATGGCTGCGAAAACCAATTGATGGATCATAGTCGTAGAGCCATTGTCGTCCGAGGATGACATCGTATCGGGAAAGAGGCATGATGTGAAAATTCAACTTGTTTGTATAATGTTGGATGCACAAGAAGGTAGCTCCATTAGCGAGTTCGATCTAATAGTCCATGGGACTAGGACTGGTGGTCAACCGAAGTCTTTCGACAATAGAACTAGCTAGGAAATTATGAGAGCAGCCACTGTTGATGAGGATAGTGACTGTTGTTCCACGAATCGATCCTTGGATGCAAAGAACTTGAGTGGCCAGGGAAGGTTCGGGGTTGCTGGCATGGCTCATGTGGATGGTATTTGCCATTTGAACAGCTTTGCCTTTCTTGTCTTACGCAGGAGTAGCATCTTCTGCCTGGGAAGTGCTAGGTTCCATATTGGAATTTTGCTTGGGTCGCTTTGGGCAATTGAACCGAACCATCTATGGTCGTCAGTGCAGATGGTACAAAGTCGTTTTGTGATGGAGCTGTCCTTTTGTGATGGAGCTGTTCTTCTTGTCAGAGGCTACACCTTTGTGTTGCTGATGACTGTCATGACTTTGTTGAGAGGAAGAGGCACGATCCTTAGAGGAGTGCTTCTGTTGGGATCCAACATACGATTTCTGAGACTTGTTGGGATCTTGAGATTGTCGATGACCTTGATTACCCGAGTTTTTTCTGAACTTTGAGTTATCTTGAGGGCGAGTACCCTTGGCCAAAGTAGAGTTCTGTGATTTGTTAGAACTCTGCTTCCCTGTGTTTAGGAAATCTGTAATGCGCTCTACATAAGCAATAGCGCCAGGAGTGGTGGCGATGTCTGCTTTGAGGACATTAATGCATAACGAGGGATTTAGGCGTGAGATGAAAGCATGGAGGCAATCATCATCAGTCAAATCATCGATCTCCAGCAAGCGTGCTTGGAAGTCCACATTGGCAAGTATGAACTGTTGCACAAGCGTAAAAAAACACTATCCTAAGTGTGTTATTCCAACAAGTACTTATCAGATTGGCGCGCCACATTGCATGCAACTCAATACCACCTAGGTTGAGGTGCGTGCAAAGTATTGTGCCCATCGGATATGCTTTGCATGGTCGGTCACGCATTATATATTGTTTTCCCCCTAGTGTTATGCACAACCGTAAACAAACGCGCTCCCAGGTGTGTTATCTGAACAAGTACTTATGGGATGGGTGCGCCACTTTGCATGCAAGTAAATATCATCTAGGTTGAGGCGCGTGCAAAGTATTGTGTCCATTTGATATGCTTTGCATGGTCGATTCTCGCATTAAACACCGTTTTTGCCATAGTGTGATGCACATCCATCAAAAAACACGCTCCTAGGTGTGTTATCCAAACAAGTACTTATCAGAATGGTGCGCCACTTTGTACCCAAGTCAATACCATCTAGGTTGAGACGCGTGCAAAGTATTGTGTCCATTGGATATTTGCACGCTCGATCACGCGTTATACATCGTTTTCCTACTAGTGTTATGCACCACTGTCAAAAAACGCGCTCCCAGGTGTATTATCTGAACAAGTACTTATGGGATGGGCGTGCCACTTTGCATGCAGGTCAATACCACCTGAATAGAGGCCTGTGCAAAGTATTGTGCCCATCAGATGTGATTTGCATGGTCGACCAAGCATTAAACACTGTTTTTGCCTCAGTGTGATTCACATCCGGAAAAAAACATGCTTCTAGGTGTGTTATTCCAACAAGTACTTATTGGATTGGCGCCCCACATTGCATGCAACTCAATAGCACCTAGGTTGAGGTGTGTGCAAAGTATTGTGCCCATTGGATATGCTTTGCATGGTCGATCACGCATTATATACTATTTTTTCCCTAGTGTTATGCACAATTGTCAAAAAAACGCTCCCAGGTGTGTTATCTGAACAAGTACTTATGGGATGGGTGCGCCACTTTGCATGCAAGTAAATACCACCTAAGTTGAGACGCGTGTAAAGTATTGTGCCTATTTGATATGCTTTGCATGGTTGATCAAGCATCAAACACTGTTTTTGGCTCAGTGTGATTAACATCCGGAAAAAAACACGCTCCTAAGTGTGTTATCCGCGAACAAGTACTTATCGGATGGGTGCGCCACATTGCGTGCAACTCAATACCGCCTAGGTTGAGGTGTGTGGAAAGTATTATGCCTATCGGATATGCTATGCATGGTCGATCATGCATTATACACCGTTTTTTTCCTAGTGTTATGCACAACTGTCAAAAAACACACTCCCAAGTGTGTTATTTGAAAACGTACTTATGGGATGGGTGCGCTACTTTGCATGCCAGTAAATACCACCCAGGTTGAGGTGCTACAGAGCACGTGTTCAAAACGTTTCCAAGTTAACACACTTTTGCCGTCCTTTAAGCGTCGTTGCTACCAACGAAAAGCTGTATCTTTGAGGAGGGAGGCTGCCAAGGCAATCTTCTTGCCTTCAGTGAGGTTGACAGTGTCAAAGTACATGCGCATTTTAGCGAGCCACTGGTCAACTATTCGGCGATTTCCTTGACTAGTGTAGGCTTCCGCTAGTTTTATGTCAAGTCTTTTAGTTTTGGAAGCTTGAAGTAAGCGGTAGAGGACACAAAGTTCAACGTTTTCTACCTTTGGTGGAATCGGGTCCACATAGTCGTCGGGTGGCATCACGTCATCCTTTGTATGTGTGTTACTGCGACTCGCGAGAATCTTGGAGTTGCTGGACTTTGTGGACCAGATCGAAAATGCTATCTTGAAGTTGAGAAATTTGAAGTTGAAGTAATGCTTCGCCATGTATATTTACTTCATGGGTCTTTTTTGGATTAGAGTCGCTTATCTCCGGAGAGGTTAGACGCAAGCGGTTCGACATATCTGAGGTCCTTGTGAGAAGAGCATGAGACTGTGCTCTAGTTTGTACCATTCCTAGAGGAAGATCCGGGCTGCTTCCTGAGATTGCTCGTGTTGGATGGGGCAGGCGAGGCACGATGGAACCACCCGTGGAAATCTAGCAAAGGTCGTCCTGAAGGAGGTAACATTGGTGATGCCAAAATTGGTGTTACTGTTCGTGAGAGGACAGTAATTGGTTGCAGAGTACATGGATCTGAGCTGGCAAAGGAGGTCCTGAAGGAGGCAACACTGGTGATGCCAAAATTGGTGTTACTGCTCGTGAGAGGACAGTAGTTGGTTGCAGAGTACACGGATCTGAGAAAGGGTAAGGAGCTGCTGTTGGAAGAGGAGGATATCCAGGAAAAGGAGTGCCTTCAGAGTGTAAATATTGTCTTGGGGAAGGTGAAACTTGCTCAGGTGGATATCTGTGAGCTGAAGGAGGTGGAGAGTACCTTGGAGATGCTGAAACTGAGGGGTAAAAGTCTCTCCAAAGATGGACAGCAAACTCGTGTGGAATATCGGGTTCTGGGTATTTACATGTCTTGTGAAACTCAACCTGGACTATGCTGAGGAAGTAGTGTAATTGAGGTGCCTCCCGCAGAAGATATAGGATGTGGTCCAAGTCACTGGAAGGGCACGTGACACAAAAGACCCACGATGCAAAGGCTCCAAAGTGGGCTGGTTGCGCAATTTGAACACGGTATTGAGTGATAGGTGATGCCTTGACGTATCCTTGAAGGGATATCAGGGGTGTTATCAGGGGTTTCCATTTCTGAATGAGGGGATGTTCATTTGCTGTAATGTTTGAAAAGGGAAAACAGCAAATATGTGTTGAGAGAACGTCCTCAAAGAAGGAAGGAAATAGGCCACCTAGCACCAACGAATGATTGTCAGTTTGCTGCTGAAAATAGTGTACCAGCAGTGGCTTTGGGCTGGAAAGGGTACAGCATCAATTGCAATTTGAAGGAGGTCCTGATGTCGAGGTTGGTTGAAGACAAATTTCAGGCTCCCAAAGTTAAAATTAGGGTTTGCTGTAGCAGGGGTCGAATCAGTGACCAAACAGTCCGGTTGTGGGCAGATATGTCGCCAGCAATAGCACGATCAACCAGTTGCGGCTCGATCTATTTGTAGAGGCAAGGTCTTTTGGAAGAGAGGGACTGGCTGAGGTGATTTGCAGGAAAGGAAAAATGGGCGAATTTTCTGGCACCAACATCTTGTTTGCAGAATCCAGGCAGCAAAGGTGACAATAGAAGCTCCAAAGGGGATCTGTTCGAAAGAAGAGGTCTTGTAGGCAGGTATGCAAAGGAGTCGGCTGATGCAGGCAATCGAGATCTGTGCAAGATGGAGGCCTGACAAAGGGTACGGCTTCCTACAAGAAGATGGCACAATCACGTACGACAGAAAATAGGCGGAGCAGATCGCGTTTTGATTTTTTTTTGCGATTGAGGTGCCTATTGCTGGGTGGTGGTTACCAATAATTAAAATGTGGGTTCTATGAACCCTTGGGTAGTCTAGGATTAGGCCTTGGGTGAAAGGCTGGTTGGCCCTCTAGGTACCTTTTTATAAGTGGGTGCTTGGTGTCAAAGGGTGTGCCTATTCTAAGGGGTATGACCCTTGGAATAGGTGTACCTTTTCATGAAGGGTGTATCCTTGTTTTAAAGAGGGGTGTCCCCACAAGAAAAGGTGTGTCTTTTTCACGGTGTGTCCCTTGGGTGAGGAGTCAAAAACTCTTCATCAAAAGGTGCCTCCAACGGTGAAAAAGGTACGTCCCTTGGATTTGGGACAGCCCAAGCACATCAAAAGACACGATCTTTGTCGTGTCCATTCACATCAACTATTGAGGTGAGGGAAATGGAGAGGCCACTGATGACTTAGGTGAGGTAGGTGCTAAAAATTTTTACGCTCATTCTCTCCATCTCTTCCATGCACAACGTACGTGGATCTCCTTCTAGTGGAAGTAGAGGTATCATATAGGCTAGAAGGTGGGGGGCATTTCCTACAGGCAGGACTGAAATTTGCTCTGATACCAATGTAAGAAATCCTAGATTTACTATATTTAGAAATGTGCTAAGGAACAGAAAGGAGACTGAAATAGGAGAGAACAAGGAATATTTGTATTGCTTTAGTGTCTGTAGTGTGTCATCCATACAGTTGGGCCTCTCTTATATAGAGAGTGGAGTCACACATGAAAAGGTGTGTACTCCAAAGTGTATGTTTATGAAGAGGTGTGTACCCCTTGTGAAGGGTGTGACCCTTGATGAGAGGGTACATTACAATGGTAGTGTCTCTTTAATAGAATGTGTCTCTTGTGAAGGGTTGTGCCTCATAGGAAGTGTCCCGTTGAAAAAGGGCATACCCTTCCACAAGTGTCCATTCATCAAACCATCCATAAGTCTAAGATATAGAGAAAGGAATACGTCACAGATCGTGACACTTTTTTTTTTGGGTGAAATCTTTGATTGATTATATTATATGAGTAACAACCTCAAAATAAGGTGCTACAATTACATCAACTGAAAGTTTCAGTATATGCTAAAAAGACCTCATGATCTATGTAGTGGGTCTGCAAGCAAGCAAAGAAAGATTGCTGCAGAGAACGCGTAAAAAAGCCAAACAGAGAGAGAGTAGGATCACCAAAGACTCTATAATTCCTATATGTCCACAAAGTCCATAGTGCCCAGTAGCGAACCCAAACGAAGAAAAGATGAAACTCCGGTCTGGATGGATGAAACCCAAATAGCCAGAAGAACTTTCCAAACGGAACAGATGGGAATCTCGCTCGTAGGTGCTGTTGAAGCAGATAAAAAAACTCACGAGAGCACGGGCAATGCCAAAACAAGTGAGGCACAGTCTCTGAAGAAGCAGAACATCTGTGGCAAAGTGCAGGAGCAATGTGTCGATGAGCTAATAGCTGTCTAGATGGAAACACTCCCAAAAGAACTCGCCAAAAGAAAACCTGTTGCCGAAGCAATACTTTATAGGCCCGAAGTTGCTGTAATCTTTTCCTCCACCACTTGGCTGTGCGATGCATTCGCCAAACAGAATCACCTCTCTCTGAAACCCAAGGTTGAGGCAAAAGGATTTTATACAATGCAGGTACAGTAATCTGAGATAGCCTCAAAGGACGAGAAGAGGACCCTGGAGAAGTCAAAGTCCAATCTTCCAGCCGGTCCTGGAGTTCCAAAGGAGAAATCGAAACAAAAGGCGAAATCATAGAAGTAATTTGTCGCCACAAAGGACGATAATGAGAGCCCAATCCATATGTAGTGGCTGCTAGAGAAAAGGGGAGCACAGTACTAGCATCATCTATAACATCAGCAATCGAGGTGATGCCTTTAAACGAGACAAAGTAGGAATGTCGAGGCTCATGTAAAGCCAAGGGAGACTGAAAGACTTTTGACCAGTGAATGCTTTCAGCTCTCAAAGAATTCCCAAGCAAAGATTGCCGTCCATTCCATTCCAGATGAGAAAGAACATGCTTTCAGTCAAGAAGCAAGCGGGAGACAAAAGGGCAGCCAGGCAAAGTGCCATCAGTGCAGCCAAAAAAGAAATCCCATTGATCGAGTTGCCAATGACCAAACGTAGAAATACTGATATGAGTGACCAGAGTCCTAATCATAAGAGCCCAAGGCTGATCACCGTGCAGAAATTGCAGCAACATTTTTCCCGTGTGGGCAAGAATATGCACATGAATATCCGTGATGTTCAATCAACCATGCATCTTGGGAGAAAAAATGTGATGCATCGAAAGCAGCCTGAGACTTTTTCTGCCATGTTTGGATCGCCAGAAGATTTCCATAAAGACAGACATGAAAGATGTAAGATCTGCCTTAGTAAAATTGAATGATCTTGTAAATGAATGGCATGAGCGTGATTGGTCTCCAATCACCACAAGTGAATCAACCACCATTTCGGCAATGATCTTGTAAATGACTGGCATGAGTGTGATTGGTCTCCAATCATTGTACGGACAAAACTGTACGGATTTTTTCTGGCTGTACGGACAAAATCGTAAGGATTTTTGACAGTACGATTTTTTTTTTCCCGAATTTTCTGACAGCAAAACTGTACGGATTTTTCCTGGTCCAAACTCCAAAGCTCACATAGTTTGCGAGATGAAATCCTATTGAACTGTATCAAAGGATTTTGCAATATCTACCTGCAAGAGTAGAACATCCTGCTGCGTGTATTGGCATATTCAATCCCAATATAAGCATTGGCAATGCTATTTGTAATATGGCGACGTGGAACAAAGCCATATTTGGAGGGATGCAACCTATCATGCAAATAACCTTTAATCCGATCAACCACCATTTTGGCAATGATCTTGTAAATGAATGGCATGAGGGTGATTGGCCTCCAATCACCAAGTGAATCAACCACCATTTTGGCAATGATCTTGTAAATGACTGGCATGCGTGATTGGCCTCCAATAACTGTACGGACAAAACTGTACGGATTTTTCCTGGCTGTACGGACTAAATCGTATGGATTTTTGACAGTACGATTTTTTTTTCCCCTCGAATTTTCTGACGGCAAAACTGTACGGATTTTCCCCGACTGTGCGAACAAAAAATGGGCGTCAAAGGGAACCTCCAGGGCGTCAAATTGAGGGACAAACAAGCAGCTGCAACGTGGGAGCACGGGATCTCTCTTCCACGCTGCCTCCTCCTTTGCCTGCACTGCCTCTTACCTCACTGCCTGGACCTGCAACACCCGTTGCCCTGCCTCCTCCTTCGCTGCCCCCTCCCTCGCCTGTCTAGAACTGCATCTCCGTGTTACTCGAATCTCCCTTGACCTGCTGCTGCTCCTCAGTAGGGACCTGCTGCCTACACTCGCTTGCACTTGGCCTGCTGCCCCGTGGTCTGAGGGCCCTTGTCAGCTGCAAGCCTTGGCTTGCCACTGGCCTTGCGCAGGCCTGCGCACCCCTACAACAATGCTGAACAAGATCTGCCTCTGCAGGAAATCGTGCACCTAAACAAGTCCTACAATGGCCCACAAACCCAAACAGTCTCCGAAGCCAATTGTGGGAGACATCGCAAAGCGCATCTCTAGGAGTGGATTAGCAATTGACAGCCAACCAATCCTGAAAACATCGGGTGCAATGGGCACCAATGCAGTTCTTTCTCCCGCAGCCATCATCTCTACTCCGACCACTGCCTCCCCCACCAGTGTACCAAATACCCCCGTTACCACCGCCCTCAGCCTGCCCCTCACAGGAGAGGGTCACAGTTCCTCACCCCCCACACAGCTCCCTTTTGTCTCCACCACTCTTATGTCCCCCCTTCCCCTCACCCAGCAGCCTTTCTCCACTCCCCTGCCATATACAACCAGCCTATCTCCCACGCCCCCCCAGCCCTACGCCATGTCCCAGTTCGCACCTTCCCAGGTCCCACCTGAGACGATAGATTACATCTTTATGGAGCTACATCGACTACGGGATCATACCGTAGCACAAGATCAGCTTATTCAGAGCATGCGCCAGGAGATCACTCACCTCCGTCAGGAGGTTGTCTCTCTCACTGCTAGTCATAGCGGCCCCGCGCACTACACCAGAGGTGGAGGAGCGGATCGCTACCATCCAGACTGCTATTGCGGAGACTACCAGATGGGTGGACGTTGCGAGACGGGCACCCAAAGCACCAATCTCAGCCACCATCGCTGAGCAGGAACAGAGGGCCAGTAAGGCTCTCAACATCCGAGTACGAGGTATCCCCGGTGCAGATTCACTCACCCCCTTAGCGGACGCGACTGCTTTCGTGACCTCTACCCTCGGCCTCGTCGAGCATGGGATCGAGCATGCATGGCGCACAGGACGGGACCCCACGCGCCCACAGCCACTCATCATCCGATTCATGGATACTCAGGCTCGACTTGCAGCACTCAGGCAGCGTGCTACACTACGGGACCACCCTACTATCTTCATGGATGAGGATCTCACACCTATGCAGGTGGAAGAGCGGCGTACTCTGCTTCAGCAGCGAGATGTAGCCCGTCAGGAGGGGAAGTGGGCTGTCGTCCGAGATGGCCGCCTATTAGTTAGCCCTCGTCGTCAAGCCCCACCAGGTACTCCAGACACGGTAGCAGGCTCCCCCCCCAAATAGGGAGACATGGTCTATGAGATTCAGACTCAGCACATTGTACCCTTGGCATGCACCATATGGAACTGTAATGGTACCCTATGGTCTGACCTTGGGAACTTCTCAGAGTCATACACTGGACATGACATCGTTTTCTATACAGAGACACATCAGAGCCCCGAGCGCCCTCTCCCCTCGGTCAGTGGCTATACCTGGGAGTCAGTATTCTGTGAGGAGACCAGATATACTGGGGGGGTCCGAGGATCAGGCGGAGTTGCAGTACTCTTTCGTTCAGCACTCATGAGCTTGATATCCGTGGTTAGATGGGATGTCCATGCCTGTTACCTATGGCTCCGATTTTGACGCCCCTCCACACGCGACCTCTTTATTGCAGTCTGCTACTTTGCTCCTCAGACGTCACATTTCGCACGGATGCTACGTGAGGATACGGGGGTATCCCCCTATTTAGATCTCTACGCAGACATTGTGGAGTTCTCCAGACGCGGAGAGGTCCTCTTAGTCGGGGATTTCAATGCAAGGACAGGTGTACAGCAGACATCACTCGTGGACTTCCACTCAGATCCGGTCCTATTACTTGAGATGGACAGAGAGGACTCGGACTTCCCCCGCTCCTTGGCTAACAGTCGCGCTCCCATTACTGCGTATGGGCAAGCTCTTTTGGACCTTGGACGTATACATGATTTGGTCATCTACAATGGACTAGACCGGTGGCCTGCCCCCTCTAGTTTCACATGTTTCCCACATGGCGGAGGAGCCAGTGTCGTCGACTACATTCTGGGATCTCCTGCCTTAGCCCCACAGATCACTGACTTCCGTACTGCACCCTTACCCCCAGGAGCCGACCACACTTACCTGTTCTTTCATATCCTTGCGCCTCGAGCTCCTCCCAGCCACACCCCGCACTACACTACCTATCATGATATACACTTTGATCATAACCTCTCACCTGATTACTTAGCCCACCTAGCCTCCCTCCTCAGACACATAGACACCATACCCTCTCGACCTCTCAGCCTCCTCCCGACCTCTCAGCCACCCCCCGCCCCACTTCTTGCACCCTCTTCACAACCTAGGGAGTCACCCACGCAGCGCTTAAGCTTCACAACGGCTGAGCTTAGGATCATGAGGGCCTATGCACAGAGTTTGTTGCCTATGGCATCAAAACTCTAGCCCCCATCTTGGCAATGCTGTTCAATGAAGCTGTCTGCCACGGGTTGCCCAGAGACTGGACCCTGAACACTATCACACCCATCCACAAAGCAGGAGATCCCATGGATCCCGGGATTTACAGGACAATCATGATTGGACATGTTATGTCCAAGATCTATGCATCAGTGTTAGATGGCGAGGTTAGTGATGGCGCAGAGGTACAGGGGCTCAGGGCATCCGGACAGGCCGGTTTCAGGACGGATCACTCGACTTACGATCACATTTTTACACTTAGAGGGATCATTGAGGAGGCCAGACACAGGAGACAGAGAGTATATTGTTGCTTTGTGGATTTCTGCAAGGCATTCGACACCGTTTCCTGCGCCCGACCCGTCAGACACCTGCAGGAGTTAGGCTACGAGTCGAAGGTTATCTGGGCAGTAGTAGCTCTCTATGAGCGGGTGACGGGCTAGGTCAGGATTGGCACCAGCTGGACCCCAGAGATCACAAGCACTATCGGAGTCAGACAAGGATGTCCCTTGTCACCGACTCTATTTGGCCTCTACATCGACGAGCTCGAGACCACCATCAGGACACTCGGAGGTGCAGGTTGCTCTCTTGCGGAGGCTGTCATCCAGATTCTCCTATACGCAGACGATGTAGTACTACTATCCTCTTCTGCTACTGGTCTTCAGTGACACCTGGATGGACTTCAGGTCTTCTGTGATACACATGACTTGAAGGTCAACCTTGGAAAAACCAAGGTGATGATCTTCAACACTTTCACACCCGCTATGCACCGAGAGCAGTTCCTCTTCGCCGGCAGCTCTGTTGAGATAGTTGACTCTTAGACATACTTGGGCGTTGTCTTCTCAAGTCCGATCTTCACGATGCGCCCGGCCATGCAGGCCAGGATCAGTCGGGGCTACGCCGCTCTTGCCCGGCTGGAGCGACAATGCTACTACTTCCACTTCCAGGACCCGCGGACCAAGTCTCTCCTTTTTGATTCTTTGGTCCGCCCAGCAGGCATGTACGGTAGCCCGTGGTGGGGAGCCGACCTTTCAGACACAGAGTGGGCTCGAGTCGAGCACCTACAGATACTGATGTTGGCTCGGATGATCCGCAGCAAACCATCGGTACCACACGAGATCATTCTAGCAGAGTTCGGCGCCTCACCCCTACAGCTCGATGCGGCTTTTCAGGCTATCACTTATCTACTCAGAGTCAGGGATTTCAGCTCCTCCGACGGTCGCCTCCGCCTACCTCGGCTAGCCCTATCCTCCTCTATGGCCTTATCCGTTGATGGGGACCAACGATGCTGGTATAGTCGTCTTTCCAGTTGGTTCACCCGACTGGGCCTCGACTTAGACCGGTTGCCTCCTTTTCAGTACAGGCTCGACGTTCCACCATCTCCCCTCTCCCCCACTGACCAGGAGGTCAACCGGCTCATTCGAGCGGATTTGCTCCAGCTCCACACCTGGCGGACATGGTTTCTTCACCCCGAGCTTCCTGTGAAGCTCGGCTTCTATTGCCGACACTGTCTTCAGATCTCACAGGAGGGCTTCATCACACCTCCGGGTTACACACAGCTTCATTTACCACATGCGCTCCCAATCCCCGTCGGTCAGTTTAGGGTTTCGTCACACCGATTACGGATCGAGAGCGGAGGCGCAGAGGGTATCCCATGAGAGGGCCGCCTTTGCCCACTGTGCGACTTGCAGGAGATCAAGTCGGAGGAGCACTTTGCTTTCAGATGTCCTATCTATTATGCTATTCGAGGCCGGTACCACTGCCTCTTCCGCGATGGATTCGGCCTCCTCCCACACATGCTGCAGTTCTCGGATTAGCGATGCCTAGCCGCTTTCTTACATGAGATGACTCGCCATCGAGATACCTCTCTCCGAGCACGGCGACACGCGCAGCAGATACAACGTGAGGACACCCAGCGGCCCATCACTGATTTCTTTCAGTCACAGGATACCTCTCCTTAGTCTAGCCGACGACGCCGACGTGAGCGAGAGCCAGAGCCACGACAGCTGCGCCAGCGGACAGACTCACACATCCGGGTCCATGACATCTCGTCTCTGCTCTCTGCCCGCCCCACTGGGGTTACCGTTGCCCTCATCCACAGGGCCACCCGCCGCCTCCGACGATTGAGCTCGACTAGGCCGCGTGACATCAGAAGCCAATCATCTATCACAGGGTTTTTTTCGGCCTCCCATTTGATGGCCCCTCTATGATTGGTCTCTGACGATCACCACCTGCATATATATATTGTATCTCCCCCCCTCTTCTTTTTTGTATCATCTGGAGGTAGACACATATTTTTTGTATCAGGACTAGACACACCGTCCTTCATAACCTTTTTTTTTGTAGAAACGGTTGGCTGGCCCGTTTTGAGACCGCCACCGTTATGCTCACTGTATCAGTTATCTTTAGTCTCATAGACCTTCACGGTCTCCCAAAGACTTTAATAAACTTTCTTTCTTTCTTTCTCGGAGTTCTCACTCACACACACTCTCTCTCTCTCACACACAGACACATTTAGATCGTCACACACACACACACACACACACACACACACACACATTATATAAATGTTAAAATTTAAAATTTAAATTTAAACATACATACATACATATATACATACATACATATACATATACATATGTATGTACATATACATATACATATGTATGTACATATACATATGTATGTATATGTACATACATATGTATATGTATATGTACATACATATGTATATGTATATGTATGTATGTATGTTTAAATATTTAAACATATATATAATGTGTGTGTGTGTGTGTGTGTGTATGTACATACATGTGTATATGTATATTTAAACATTTACATATGTATATGTACATACATATGTATATGTACATACATATGTATATGTATATGTATATGTATGTATGTATGTATGTATCTACATATATACATATATATGTATAGGTGTACATATATATATGTATACATATCTATATGTATACGTGTACATACATACATACATACATACATACATACATACATATATATATATATATATAAAATAAATAAACATATATTTTAAATTTAAATAAATAAATAAATATGTATTTAAATGTTTAAGTTTAAAAATTGAATTCAACTTTTAAATTCAAACACATATGCTCACACTTTTAAATTTAAATCAGTATTTTTATACTGATTTTGGGTTAAGATTAATTAATTTTAAAGGCCCCCCCTCCCAATTTGTGGCGTGCACCGCAAGTTGGGAGGGGAGTTAAGATTAATTAATTTTAAAGGGCCCCCCTCCCAACCTGCGGCTCGTGCCGCAGGTTGGGAGTGGGGGGGCCTTAAGGTTGGGAGAGGGGTGGTAAGATAAATTTAGTTTAAGTTAATTAAAGCCCCCCTCCCAACCCACTAAATTTGCCCTTCCTAGTTGAGAATGAGCTGTCTAATTGTAGAAGATAACTGAAAAGAGCTGCTGAAACAAACCCCAAACCTTACTCCGTTCGCTGTCCCGACTCCCCGTCTGATGGGTGAGTGTCAGGCTGTTCAGAGGGGGCTGAGGAGGAGCTGTAGGAGGCTGAAGGAGGGGGGGAACTGAATGAGGAAAGAGGGCCTAGAGGCCCCCTATTTGTAGGGCTTTTGGTGCTGGTTGGCTGGTCCCTTGGCCCCATAAAGGCAGTCTTAGGCCCCATAAATGGCAGCCCTAGGTCCCATAAAGGCAGCCTAGGGAGGGGTGCAGGGTAGCCTATAAAGGCAGCCCTTCCCCTACCATTCTCTTCACTTGTTCCAGCCCTCAGGGGGCCGAGAAAGGCTTCTATCCTAGGCTGGACCTAAACCTATCCCTAAACCTAAGACGGAAACACTACCCTATGGTTCTCTAGTGGGTACTAGTGAACAAGGACTGGTCTTCCGACTTGACCTAAGGCTGAGAGACTGACTTGCGTAGCTTGTGCCTGACTGTCCCTGGACAAGGGCTTACAAAGGGGTCACAGCATACGACAAGATCTCCTATTAGGGAACTATTACACACTTGTCGATGTAGCCAGTGTGTCACTTTGCACCCAAGTGCAGGGGTGCATGTGACAAGAAATGTGAGCATATAAGTATATTATTCACAGTTTTTAAGTCAGTCCAAAGATCCTTGTACAATGGATTCCCGTGTTTGTGTGTGTGGGTATGTGTAAATGTGTGAGAGCATCTGTTTGTACTACACCATTAGGAGCTAATGACATTGGTGGGGATGCCTTAGTTGCTAGTTCCTACTATGCGAAGATGGAGTTTTGAACCTTATGGATGAGTGTCTTGTTTTTCAGAGGATGAGTTTGTGCATGTTTCTAGATTCATAGCAGACAGCTGTTCTGCTAGATCTGAGGCTAGGTTGGCGAGATGAAGGAGGGAAGAGGGACAGCCCTCCTCTATATAAAGGGAGAACAGGGACTCGTAGCCTTCAGGGGCCAAACAGCAGGAGGATGAGGAGCAAAGGGCAGCAGACCATTGCCTTAGTTCTGGTACGCATTGGAGCAGCCTCTTGGCTGTTCACGTGGAGTACATTGTGAGGTAACTTTTGTACGAGAGACCTGTCCATTTTGGAGCAGTGAATGTTTTTAATTTTGGCTGTCTATTCGAGACTTGCATGTGGTTTCTTTTCGGTACTTATGGCAAGGCCAATTTCATTTATCTAGCACTGGAGCAGCAGCATGGCTGTCCATGTGGGGTAACTTTTGTACCAGAGATCTGGCCATCTTGGAATACAGTGGATATACTTTAGTTTGGCTATTTATTCCAGATGTGCTCGCGGTTTATGTTCGACTTGTGTGCACTTGTGGGCTATAGGATCTAAGGGTCTGTGATCTCAGGCAACATAATCTTCTCCTGTGTTTAGGGGGTGGCTGAGAAGCAGTCTGTTTCATTCATCCAACATGAAATCAAAACAGGTCTAGTCTGACGAGCCGACCAAATTGGTGGATCTAAGAGGTAGCCTGTCTTATGGCTGGCTGCTATGCTTATCGAATCCTGGGATGAATACTCTTTTCTCCTGTCATTTATGGGGCTTGTAACATGGGCTATGGTTCTTAGTGAAGCATGTGCTATGCAGGCTAACATAAAGTACGCCTATTTGGAACCTAGAGTGGTAACTGGATGCTGCAGTTGTGTGTGGCGGGAATTTTACGAAGAGTTTATGGAAGGTGTTCTCACAGACGTATTACATAGGACTATTTTTGGTGCCTTAAGTTCTCTTGCTAGGTTATTGGAAAATAGTGCTCCTCTCTCCTTGAGAAGACACAAGGAAGACCAAGGGTCCATCCCTAGCATTTTAATGATCATATGGCAGATTTCCTTTTGTTTGTGGAGGGCAAGGCTGCCATAGTCAATGTTTTTTTTTGGGGGGTGGGTCAAAAAGACCATAGTTAATGTTTCACTTGTCATAGAAAGCATTTCTGAAGAGTGGTGCAATTTGGAGCTTCTAAATGGTGTCCTTGAGTACATTTGACATAGAGCATTTGCAAAGGCAAATGAGAGTTTGGAAGTGCAAGGAGGACTGTCTTTTTTCAAAAAAACTGAGCTACTTCAGACAGTAGAGCTAGATGAAGCCATGAAACCGGGAAACGTCTTTGTTTAATTCAAAGGTTGGATGCTGTTTATGGTGAGGCATTGCAAGTGTATTTGGAGAGAATTGTCTTTCGATAACATTTTTATGAATCTCGTGTTTTTGTTTTGTTCACAGATATGCATTACGACAAGCACGTCTGCTGGCTTGGATCAGATCCTGCCGTGGCTTTTTTATCATAGAGTTATTGGTGTTACAAATTTCTTTCTGTTTGTGGAGGGCAAAGCCTCCTCTGCAAATGTATCAACCGTCCTAGCAAGCATTCCTGTAAGTAAATGTTTTAAGATTTCTCAGGTCTTTTGACATCATTGATGCGTACAGCTTGCAAGTGTTAATTGCAATAAGGAGGTCATCTTTTGGATATAGTCTTCCTTTCTACTAGAGTCTTCTGTGTATAATCTTATTGGATCAAAATAATCCTTGTTAGTCATTCTCATATGGCCAACAATTATTTACAATTCTTTTCGCTCAATGCATCACGTTGGGATTTCTTACAATGGTGCCATAAGCTGAAGTTTTCACCTCTATTGCATGCTAATTTTGATGAAGCTCAGGACAAAAGGCCAAATGAGAATGATTACTTTACATATGCGTTTTACTATTGTACTTTTGTCATCTTCTTGTTTTGCAGGGTGTGAAACTTGTCTTTCGCACTAAAGAGTTGGAAGAGAAACAAGCAAAAAGGTTTTTGTGCCTTCATACGGCTTTGTCGAGAATGAAGGCATATGTTTTTGTTCTCATGTACTTTCTAAGTGTTTCTATGATAAGGTATGATTTTTTTTTTCAATTTTTTTAAAAAGATGTGAGTTTTGAATGTCTGCAGCCGCATCTGGAATGAGACCTGGCTGTCAAGTTTTTTCTTTCGGCCTTGCAACTATGAGCTATTTGTCAAACAATCGCTCAATATGGAGATGGCAATTGTTATGGCGAGGGTAAGGATATTTTTCATTCATATGCATATATATTTTAGGAAGTACGTCTCCCTTTTTTGTTGGCTTAGCCTACTTGTTTGGTTTTTGGAAGAGTACAGTAGCTGGTAACACATATCAGTCAAAATAGACCCATTTTCAGTGCTTGAAAGAAAGTATATTTTAGTAATGTTTGTTGCATAAAGTAAGTGATGCAAGACTGGGTCAGAAATAGGAGCCTGTATGAAATATGGCTTGCATCTAACCTCCACCAGGAGAGTGCATGACGAGCTGTATAGGAGAGTCTTCTACTCATAGTCTTTGGCGCCTGTGGCAGGCAGTTTATAGATTCAGCCTGGTGTCTCATTTTAGCACAAGACTTTTGTGCATTTTTCTGCATGGAGTTGCACTTGTATCTCGTGAAGATGTAGTCTTGTCCCGCAGCATGTGCTTCTGCTTTAAGTGGTTTGCCACAGGAAGAATCTGTTGTCCTTCTTTCACGATTCATCAAACAGGATTGGTGATTGACTACAAACTTGCTTGGGTACTAAGATCTCTCTTGCATCGAGGCCTCCTCCCTTTGAGACAAAGTACAAATAGAAAGGTAACTCATACAAGCCAGTATGGGCTCTCTAGGGCCCTTGCTGAGTGCTACGCTAATGGTAATAATCTCAAAACAAATCTCAAAACACTCAAAAACTAGTGCTCAAAATACATATCCAGGTGCCATGGTGTCTGTGTGATGACGAGTAAAGGTATCTCATATCTGTGTCTATTGGGACGTCTCTCGCTGTGGCAGGGGCCTTGTAACAGGCCTTAAGTTTCCTAAAGGGCAGTAGACCATAACTTGCATTGCACTTTCATTATTCACAGCCACATTGCATCATTTCCAACCACTTACCTTTAAACAATACCCCTTAGAAACAACTTGAGAAATAACTGGATGGAGGCTAGAGTGCCCCTGCTTAATGAAACCAAGTACAAGACACCACACTGGCCCCAAACACTTGGTGCCCCTTCCGGTATTTATTTATTTCTTTAGGAATGAAATTGGTACATACAACAAGGGCTCTCCCTTGTGCTCTGCCCCACGGGCAATTCCACTGTCCAAGCCAAACCTTGGCTATAAACTGCATTTCATCCTAGTGCACACACTAGCACCCAAGTGCCAAGGTAAAGCTAAGGCATTCACCATTTGTCCATGACCAACTGTAACCGTATCCAAGCATTCCACAAAGACTGTAACCAACTGTTAATGACCAGGCATCCATACACTTCCCGAAATGCTCAAGCAGCCTCAAGGATTCCAAATGCAATACACTGCCCCTTTGGCACTCTCCCAGGCACACCCTCTGTAACTGAGTGTCTGCTTAAGCCTGTAAGGTCCAGAGGAAGCTCCAAACAACAGATGAAGCAACAATAAGCTTCCAAAAATCACCAAATGCAATCACATGAAAGGGATAGCGACTAGAGAACCCAAACCAGCTTCAACAGACTTCAATCCAGCTCCGAAACACCTCCAGAAGCGACACATCCAGTGTTGAGGCTAGCAGGAGTAACAGGCAGCTAGGAGAGGGAAAGGAAGAGAGGAATTATGAGCTGGAATCAGAGAGAGAGAAAGAGCAAGAGGATCACGGGCAGGAAAGAGAAGCGGTCAGCCAGCAACCTGCCTTGGGGTGTGCACAAGGAATCGTACGATCAACCGCACAACAGCCCGTACAATCTGGAAATCCGTCCATACAAATAGCCAAAGGTTGTACAATAGTAGCAAGTGCTGCGTACAATGTGCAATTATGGCCTTGGGATTCGTGCAACGTGAAAACATCGTACAGCCTGCGTTGAATAGTCCGTACAGCAAGAAAAACAGCTTCGTACTGCAATTATGAGCCTTGGAAAAACGTGCCAAATGATCCGTACAGCAGCACTTATGGAATCTGTGCAGCAGCAGCAGCAGCAAATTAGTGACCGTACGGCTAGTAGATTAATGTCCGTACAACCTGCCTTGGGAGTCGTGAAACAGCCCGTACAGCAGGTACATACTCCTTCAATGCCGTTCCTGCAGTCCGTACAGCCGTACGGACTGCCTCGAGATGTGTGCAGGCCAAGAAATGCAAGGCATCAAGTCTTCCTTGGACTTCGTACGGCGTGCCCCTTCACCTCGAAATGCGTGAAGAAGGAATAATCCAAATAGAAAACGTACCTTAGCCTTGGAAGGAGAGCAAAAGGGTAGGTGTGCATGAGGGAATGCCACGTGGCCCCCTCATTAAAGCTCTAACCCTTGCAAACCAATGGAACATTGGTTTGCCCCTCACATTAAAATCCTAACCCCTTCTAACCAATGAAACATTGGTTTCCTTGGGCCTAACTTTAAGACCCCTCTAAACCTTGCCTTGCCCCTAGCAAGTAGGCCTAGTGTGTTCACCTAGGGACTTCTGGGAAGTGTCTCTTCCCCTGGGCTAGTCCCCAAAGCGAAAGTTAGTCACGGTTCATAACTTCACGTCCCCGTGACAGGCCTGGTCTCTGTGATCTCTATATCCAATGGGCCATATTAAGAGTGACACCTTGGCTCAGACGGTCCCCTTTGAGGAGAGCTGAGATAGGCTGAACTTCCATCCTATGTGCTTTGGTCACCCTCTGTATTGTGCGTGGTCTCTGTATCTCTAGCTCTGTAGCTCCGTGTCATCTCTTCTCGCTGATCCACTCTGCTCTCGTGTCAGCTACCTCCTCCTCCTCCACTCCACTATGTTCTAGGGATGACTTAAATGCGTAGAAGTCTGTGACATGTCGATGTGCTCTGTCTATCCTAGTCTCCTGCGGTACTATCGTCTCCACACAAAAAGAAAGAAAGAAAGATATATTAACGTCTGCAAGAGGCCTCGTGGGCCTATGAGACAAGGTGCAAAACCAAAAGTAACTCATACAAGCCACTATGGGCTGAAGCAAAGGGCTCACTAAGGCCCTTGCTGAAAGCTAAAATGCTAACTAGTGAACAACATAGCAAAGTAGCAAATAGCAAAAGGACAGCTGCTGAGAGCTAATGTTCCAAGAGCATGCATAGGCTCCACATATCCAGGTGCCAAGGTGGCTCTCTATGGGATGTGAGGAGCTCACGTATATCTGTCTCTCAAGCTGTCTCTCGAGGTGGCGGAGGACGTGGTCTCCTCGGCCTCTGTATCTGATGGACCACGTCGAGGGTGATGCCTCGTCTCTGGCGGTCTCCTCTGAGGAGGGCTCAGATAGCCTGGACCTCGATCGTGCGTGCTCTGGTCGCTCTTCGTGTCGTGTGTGGAGTACACGCCTCTCGTCTGGTGAGTGCGGATCCATGATGGTTTCATCTCATCAAGCTCCTCTCCCTCGGCCTCCCAAAGGGCTGACTCAGATGCAGAGAGAGAGAGAGAGAGAGAGAGAGAGAGAGAGAGAGAGAGAGAGAGAGAGAGTTTATTAATGTCTTCAGGAGACCGTGAAGGTCTATGAGACTAAAGATAACTGATACAATGAGCATAATGGTGGCGGTCTCAAAACGGGCCAGCCAACCGTTTCTACAAAAAAGAGGTTATGAAGGACGGTGTGTCTAGTCCTGATACAAAAAATATGTGTCTACCTCCAGATGATACAAAAAATAACGGGGGGGCACCAAAAATGGGGCAGAGGGGGGAGATACAATATATATGTGCAGGTGGTGATCATGAGAGACCAATCATAGAGGGGCCGTCAAATGGGGGGCCGGAAAAAACCCTGCGATAGATGATTGGCCTTTGACGTCATGCGGCCTAGTCGAGCTCGGTTGTTGGGGGCAGCGGGTGGCCCTATGGATGAGGGCAACGGTAACCCCGGTGGGGTGGGCAGAGAGCAGAGACGAGATGTCACGGACCTGGATGTGTGAGTCTGTTCGCTGGTGCAACTGTCGTGGCTCTGGCTCTGGCTCACGTCCGCGTTGTCGGCTAGACTGAGGAGAGGTATCCTGTGACTGGAAGAAATCAGTGATGGGCCGTTGGGTGTCCTCACGTTGTGTGTGCTGCGCGTGTCGCCGTGCTCGGAGAGAGGTATCTCGGTGGTGAGTCATATCATGTAAGAAAGCGACTAGGCATCGCTGATCCGAGAACTGTAGCATGTGTGGGAGGGGGATGAATCCGTCGCGGAAGAGGTAGTTGTACCGGCCTCGAATGGCATAATAGATAGGACATTTGAAAGCAAAGTGCTCCTCTGACTCGATCTCCTGCAAGTCGCAAAGTGGGCAAAGGTGGCCCTCTCGTGGGATACCCTCTGCGCCTCCGCTCTCGATCCGTAATCGGTGTGACGAAACCCTAAACTGACCGAGGGAGATCCGGAGCGCATGTGGTAGATGAAGCTGTGTGTACCCGGAGGTGTGATGAAGCCCTCCTGTGAGATCTGGAGGCAGTGTCGACGGTAGAAGTCGAGCTTCACAGGAAGCTCGGGGTGAAGAAACCATGTCCGCCAGGTGTGGAGCTGGAGCTGATCTGCTCGAATGAGCCGGTTGACCTCCTGGTCAGTGGGGGAGAGGGGAGATGGTGGAACGTTGAGGCTGTACTGAAAAGGAGGTAACTGGTCTAAGTCGAGGCCCAGTCGGGTGAACCAACTCGAAAGACGACTATACCAGCATCGCTGGTCCCCATCAACGGATAAGGCCATAAAGGAGGATAGGGCTAGCCAAGGTAGGCGGAGGCGACCGTCGGAGGAGGAGCTGAAATCCCCGACTCTGTGTAGATAAGTGATAGCCTGAAAAGCCGCATCGAGCTGTAGGGGTGAGGCGCCGAACTCTGCTAGAATGATCTGGTGTGGTACCGATGGTTTGCTGCGGATCATCCGAGCAAACATTATTTTCTGTAGGCGCTCGACTCGAGCCCACTCTGTGTCTGAAAGGTCGGCTCCCCACCACGGGCTACCGTACATGCCTGCTGGGCGGACCAAAGAATAAAAAAGGAGAGACTTGGTCCGCGGGTCCTAGAAGTGGGAGTGGTAGCACTGTCGCTCTAGCCGGGCAAGAGCGGCGTAGCCCCGGCTGATCCTGGCCTGCATGGCCATGCGCATCGTGAAGATCGGGCCTGAGAAGACAATGCCCAAGTATGTGTAAGAGTCAACTATCTCAATAGGGTCGCTGGCGAAGAGGAACTGCTCTCGGTGCATAGCGGGTGTGAAAGTGTTGAAGATCATCACCTTGGTTTTCCCAAGGTTGACCTTCAAGTCATGTGTATCACAGAAGACCTGAAGTCCATCCGGGTGTCGCTGAAGACTAGTAGCAGAAGAGGATAGTAGTACTACATCGTCTGCGTATAGGAGAATCTGGATGACAGCCTCCGCAAGAGAGCAGCCCGCACCTCCGAGTGTCCTGATGGTGGTCTCGAGCTCGTCGATGTAGAGGCCAAATGGAGTCGGTGAGAAGGGACATCCTTGTTTGACTCCGATAGTCCTCGTGATCTTTGGGGTCCAGCTGGTGCCAATCCTGACCTAGCCCGTCACCCGCTCATAGAGAGCTACTACTGCCCAGATAACCTCCGAGTCGTAGCCTAACTCCTGCAGGCGTCTGACGAGTCGGGCGCGGGGAACGGTGTCGAATGCCTTGCAAAAATCCACAAAGCAACAATATACTCTCTGTCTCCTGTGTCTGGCCTCCTCAATGATCCCTCTAAGTGTAAAAATATGATCGTAAGTCGAGTGATCCGTTCTGAAACCGGCTTGTCCGGATGCCCTGAGCCCCTGAACCTCTGCGCGAGCACTGACCTCGCCATCTAACACTGATGCATAGATCTTGGACATAACATGTCCAATCATGATGGTCTTGTAATTCCCTGGATCCATGGAATCTCCTGCTTTGTGGATGGGTGTGATAGTGTTCAGGGTCCAAGCTCTGGGGAACCCGTGGCAGACAGCTTCATTGAACAACATTGCCAGGATGGGGGCTAGAGTTTTGATGCCATAGGCAACAAACTCTGTGCATAGGCCCTCATGATCCTTAGCTCGGCCGTTGTGAAGCTTAAGCGCTGCGTGGGTGACTCCCTAGGTTGTGAAGAGGGTGCAAGAAGTGGGGCGGGGGGTGGCTGAGAGGTCGGGAGGAGGCTGATCAGGGATATCATAGAGTATACGTGCGTAGGAGTGCCAGAGGGAAGTGTGTGTGAGGGGGGAGGGGGATCGGCGTTCTAGGAATTTCCTCCAGAAATCCTTGGAGTTGCTACTAAACAGAATGTTCAGTAGTGTATCCTCATTCTGGCGCAGGAAGGCTAGCTTCTTGCGACGGACTAGTCGACGATATCCCTGGTGAGATGTGGGTTGGCCCTAGCGTTCCGCTGGGTCGTGAGTCGGAGTGTGCGGCGTAATGCTTTACACTCGTCATCATACCAGCTATTGCAAGGGGTGGAGCCAGCGGGTGGAGGGCAGGTGGACCGAGTAGTGGAAGGAAAAATGTGGCGGGCTGCATTGTGAAGGGAGTGGGTGATAAGGGCGGCTCGGTGATCTAGAGAGGGTATGGTGTCTATTTGTATGAGGAGGGAGGCTAGGTGGGTTGAGTAATCAGGTGAGAGGTTATGATCAAAGTGTATATCATGATAGGTAGTGTAGTGCGGGGTGTGGCTGGGAGGGGCTCGAGGCGCAAGGATATGAAAGAACAGGTAAGTGTGGTCGGCTCCTGGGGGTAAGGGTGCAGTACGGAAGTCAGTGATCTGTGGGGCTAAAGCAGGAGATCCCAAAATGTGGTTGACGACACTGGCTCCTCCGCCATGTGGGAAACATGTGAAACCGGAGGCGACAGGCCACCGGTCTAGTCCATTGTAGATGACCAAATCATGTATATGTCCAAGATCCAAAAGAGCCTGCCCATACGCGGTAATGGGAGCGCGACTGTCGGCCGAGGAGTGGGGGAAGCCCGAGTCCTCTGTGTCCATCTCAGGTAATAGGACCGGATCTGAGTGGAAGTCCAGGAGTGATGTCTGATGTGCACCTGTCCTTGCGTTGAAATCCCTAACTAGGAGGACCTCTCCGCTTCTGGAGAACTCCACAATGTCTGAGTAGAGATCTAAATAGGGGGATACCCCCGTATCCTCACGTAACATCCGTGCGAAATGTGACGTCTCAGGAGGAAAGTAGTAGACTGCAATAAAGAGGTCGCGTGTGGAGGGGCGTTGAAATCGGGGCCATAGGTAACGGGCATGGACATCCCCTCTAATCATGTACATCAAGCTCGTGAGTGCTAAACGAAAAAGTACTGCAACTCCGCCTGATTGTTGGACCCCCCCAGTATATCTGGTCTCCTCACAGAATACTGACTCCCAGGTATAGCCACTGACCGAGGGGAGAGGGCGCTCGGGGCTCTGATGTGTCTCTGTATAGAAAACGATGTCGCGTCCAGTGTATGACTCTGAGAAGTTCCGAGGGTCAGACCATAGGGTACCATTACAGTTCCATATGGTGCATGCTAAGGGTACTGTGTGCTGAGTCTGAATCTCATAGACCATGTCTCCCTATTTGGGGGGGAAGCCTGCTAGCGTGTCTGGAGTACCTGGTGGGGCTCGGCGGCGGGGGCCAACTAATAGGCGGCCATCTCGGACGACAGGCCACTCCCCCTCCTGACGGGCTACATCTCGCTGGTGAAGCAGGGTGCGCCGCTCTTCCACTTGCATAGGTGTGAGATCCTCATCCATGAAGATAGTAGGGTGGTCCCGTAGTGTAGCACGTTGCCTGAGTGCTGCAAGTCGAGCCTGAGTATCCTTGAATCGGATGATGAGTGGCTGTGGGTGCGTGGGGTCCCGTCCTGTGCGCCATGCATGCTCGATCCCATGCTCGGCGAGGCCGAGGGTAGAGGTCACGAAAGCAGTCGCGTCCGCTAAGGGGGTGAGTAAAACTACGCGGGGGATACCTCGTACTCGGATGTTGAGAGCCTTACTGGTCCTCTGTTTCTGCTCAGCGATGGTGGCTGAGACTGGTGCTTTAGGTGCCCGTCTCACAACGTCCACCCATCTGGTAGTCTCCGCAATAGCAGTCTGGATGGTAGCGATCCGCTCCTCCACCTCTGGTGTAGTGCGCGGGGCCGCTATGACTGTAGCAGTGAGAGAGACAGCCTCCTGACGGAGGTGAGTGATCTGCTGGCGAATGCTCTGAATAAGCTGATCTTGTGCTACGGTATGATCCCGTAGTCGATGTAGCTCCATAAAGATGTAATCTATCGTCTCAGGTGGGACCCGGGGGGTGCGAACTGGGACATGGCGTAGGGCTGGGGGGGCGTGGGAGATAGGCTGGTTGTATATGGCAGGGTAGTGGAGAAAGGCTGCTGGGTGAGGGGAAGGGGGGACATAAGAGTGGTGGAGACAAAAGGGAGCTGTGTGGGGGGTGAGGAACTGTGACCCTCGCCTGTGGGGGGGAGGTTGAGGGCGGTGGTAACGGGGGTATTTGGTACACTGGTGGGGGAGGCAGTGGTCGGAGTAGAGATGATGGCTGCGGGAGAAAGAACTGCATTGGTGCCCGTTGCACCCGATGTTTTTAGGACTGGTTGGCTGTCAATTGCTAATCCACTCCTGGAGATGCGCTTTGTGATGTCTCCCACAATTGGCTTCGGAGACTGTTTGGGTTTGTGGGCCATTGTAGGACTTTTTTAGGTGCACGATTTCCTGTAGAGGCAGATCTTGTTCAGCATTGCTGTAGGGGTGCGCAGGCCTGCGCAGGGCCAGTGGCAAGCCAAGGCTTGCAGCTGACAAGGGCCCTCAGACCACGGGGCAGCAGGCCAAGTGCAAGCGAGAGTAGGCAGCAGGTCGGGGGCTGGAGGCAGGCGGCGGGGGGGAGCTGGAGGCAGGCAGCGGGGAGGAGGTAGCGGGGGGGAGCTGGAGGTAGGCGGCGGGGGAGCTGGAGAGGCTACGGGAGGGGGGGGCAGAGCGGAGAGGCTACGGGAGGGGGGACGGAGAGGCTGCGAGAGGGGGAGCGGGGCGGAGAGGCTACGGGAGGGGGGGTGGTGCAGAGGCTACGGGAGGGGGGGGGCAGAGCAGAGAGACTACGGGAGGGGGGACGGAGAGGCTGCGAGAGGGGGTGCGGGGCAGAGAGGCTATGGGAGGGGGGGTGGCGCAGAGGCTACGGGAGGGGGGGGGCAGAGCGGAGAGGCTACGGGAGGGGGGACGGAGAGGCTGCGAGAGGGGGAGCGGGGCGGAGAGGCTACAGGAGGGGGGGGGTGGCGCAGAGGCTACGGGAGGGGGGGGGGCAGAGCAGAGAGGCTACGGGAGGGGGGGGGTAGAGCGGAGAGGCTACGAGGTGGCGCAGAGGCTACGAGAGAGAGAGAGAGAGAGAGAGAGAGAGAGAGAGAGAGAGAGAGAGAGAGAGAGAGAGAGAGAAGGGGGGAGAGGGGGGGGAGAGTAACAGCAAGGAGAGGTGACGGGGAGGAGCTATAGAGGCTTGACAAATGGAAAGAAACTCATACAAGCCGGGCTAGGGCTCTTGCTGAGTGCTATGCTAAGCTAAACTATGTAGCTCAAAATGTCAAAAACAAAACTGGAGCTGAAAAACTGAGAAAGCTGAGACTCAGTAGCCCAAACCCGGCACTCTGGTGGGCTCTCTGGTGGCCTGCAAAGATATCCTAGATCTGTGTCTGTTGGGCTGTCTCTCGATGTGGCGGAGGGCTCGGTATCCTCGACATCTGTATCTTTGAAGAGCTATATCTACAGTGATGTATCGAGTTGTCTCCTCTAAGGAGGGCGAAGATGGGTCGGACCTCCATCCTGCGTGCTCTGGTCACTCCCCATATCAGGCGTGGACTCTACATGTCTCACTCGACAGCATTGTGTCGTCTCTCTCTGCTGACCCATGCTGCTTGGATGTCTGCTAACTCCTCCTCCACCCCTCTGTGGCCTAGGGCTGACTTGAATGCATAGAAGTCCGTGACATGTTGCTGTGATCGGTCTACTTCAGCATCTTGTGGCGCTGTCAATGCCTGCTGTTGTCTGATCTGTCCTAGTAGTGTCTCTTTGTGTCGTCTCATCTCGATTAGATAGAGCCCAATGCAAACCTCATCATGGAAATGGATCATTCAGGAGAGCGTACCAAAGCCATGCCCCTCCTGAAAGGGGCAGTGATAGTGTCCCCGGATCTCTCATTAGGCTAGGCAGACACGTAAGAAATGCTCCTCAGTCTCAACTGCCTAGTGTGCACAACCTGCAGATCCGCTCTCTCTAGGTATACCTGTAGCTCTCCCTGCCTCGATCCCCAGTTGGTGTGACGAGACCCGCATTTGTCCTATGGCAATCCTCAGTGCATGTGAGACTCTTGTATCTTCAAGGTAATGGGATCTGATGATGAGTCCATCCTCCGATACTCTCAAAGTCCGAGATGATAGAGCTAGAGGAGATCTAACCGTATGATACGGTTAATCTCCTCTTGAGGGATCGACTTGGGAGGTGCGTCCATGCTGCACTGGAAGGGGGGCAGCCAGTCCATCGGGATACCGTGATTGGCCCAAACCATCTGGATATCCATGCATACCATGTTAGAAATTACCCAACAGAGGGTATGCACAGTGGAAGATTGATAGTAATGCCCAGGAGCTCACACAGTGGGCATGTGGGGTGTGGAATCACAAACTTCTTAACTTATGTGCATAGATGTGCAAGCCAGTAAATAGACAATGCTCAAAGACAAATATAGAAGCAACACTTTATATTTCCGTCCGTCCAGAAACTAGGACAGGATACAATACCAAAAGGTCCTTCTACTACAAGCCTAATGCTTTTAGATCTCTGAGCCCTCGTGCTCCACCTCGAGCATATGTAGACTCTCTATCTAGATCCCTTCCACCTTGCTGTCCGGAAGCCAGCCTAGGTGGGCTGCCACTCTAGCTCAATCTGCAGCTTCTTCTGGGTCACCTTGTCCTCCTGAATGTAGGCCTAAGGCTCCTGGCCGACCAGTCTGCTTGCTGGCTGACCTGGTTGGCTGGTCCAACCAACCCTTTATAAGGGCCTTTGGCAGCCCCTTTTGGGCTGCTGCCTTTGCCCATTCCTGCGCCTATTGCAGGCCTGTTTGCAGGCCTTATGCCTGCCCATAGACCCCCGCCATGCAGCCGTACAGTTGCGCCACCTGTCCGCCACTATTCGGGGCCTGTTCCAGCCCGTACAGACAGCCCTTGAGGTGCCTTTGACAGGCTGATGTGCTGTCCTTTCCCTGTGAGGTGCTGCTCATGTGGCAGCCCCCTCCCTCATCTTTTTTGCCTAGGTTCACCCTACCCATGCTCTCCTCATATGGGGGCTTACAGATGGGGAGGTGACCATTCCAACACCCCCTCTCACCGACACATCCAGGCCCAATGCCAACACGTCGATGACGATGCTCGAGTAACTCCCTGGTCGTAGTCCTCTGGAACTTTTCGATGTCGAAATATTTTCCTGGCATTTCATCTAGTGGCTCCTGCTCCACCAGGTCTGGTTCCGCTTCTGCACACCATCCTGGTATGTAGGTCCATCTTTGGTAGCACCTCTTGGCACCACCATCTTCTGTCACGTTCCTGCCTTTGAACTCGAGCAATCCAACCGTCACGATCTTCCAGTTGTCCGCCTCATAATGAGTGAACAACATGGAGTCTTCCAGGCACCACGCTCTGAGGGTCTGTTTCAACCCGTCCTTCCTTTGGCAAGGTTTGCAACCAATGAATATCTCCAGATAACCTGGATCATGAACTCTTGGAATCCACCCTCGTGTTAGTGTCAACAACCACGCACCTGGAAGGTACCAAGCGCTCCATGCTGTCCTTCACCTTCACAAAGACATCCGAGTCCTCGTCGACCCACATCTCTATGTCAGACATCCTCACTGTGATTTCTTGGTCAACATATTTGACCATGGTAACACTTGGTGATGTCACCTGGAACAACTCTTCGATTACCACATTTGCTTTGGCCTCTCCCTCTGAATCTGAGTCGGATTCCTTCCTTTTGTTTTTCTGATCCGCCTTTTTCTTTCTGCAGTCCTTTGCAAAATGTCTTGGCATATCACAATAGAAGCACTTCTTCTTGTGCTTCCTCTTGGAAGTCTCCTTGTCATCAGAGTCGTCTTTCTTGGACTTGCCACCGTTAGGCTTGCCCTTACCTTTGCTAGCGTAATCCTTCACCAGCATCGCCTTGTCGTCTTTGGCGTCGATGTAGAGCTTCTCACGAGCTTCCTCTTGTAGCAGTCATGGACCCAACTCAAACGTTAGAGGTTTGGTCCTCTGTCCTGCTGTCACGGTCGTAACAAAGCTCTTGAAACTCCGAGGTAGCCTCCTGAGTACCATCAAGGCCAAATGGCATGAGTCTATCTTCTGACCAACTGCCGCCAGTTGATCCCTCACCACCTTGACCTTTGTCAAGTGGCTATGTACCGTATCTCCTCCTTCCATATCAAGATTATTGAGTTGATGCTGGAGAAGCAAAATTCGGGAGGTGTTGTCTGTCTCGTATAGATCCTTCAGAGTGACCCATGCCTCTTCTGACGTCTCGGCCATCTGGATATGTCGAAGCACAGAGTCCATCGTAGTCCCAATGATTAATGCCAGGGCATGGGCATCTCTGTCTTCCCAAGCTTCGACCTCCTCTCTGTCTACTGCCATGAGTGTCTTCCCTTGCCTGTCCACCATGTCCTACAGCTTCGCCTCCACTCCTGTAGTCAGCTTCCACAACTTCCGAGCCACTAAATGGCTCCGGATTTCCACCTTCCAGATTGGGTAGTTGGTCCCATCTAGTTTCCTAGATTCTCCAAAGTTAGGGATAGTGAATGAGAGAAAACTGGGGGAGGAGGAAGGGAGAGTAGGGGCTGAAGAGGCTGTAGCGGTGGACATCTCTGCTGTTATACCACACAGCAAAGTCAACCAAGCTCAAACTTCAGTAGACCAGAACTCTGAACGCACCTGACTGAACCTGAGTCACCCTCCTTCGCGCAAGGGCACAATCCTCCAGTTGTGGAAGTCGATTCCCAAGAGCTTCTGAATCAGGGTCGTCCTTCAGCAAGGTCCCTGCCTTCAGGCTCACACACCTATGAGCCTCCTACTTGGGCTCTGATACCATGTTAGAAATTACCCAACAGAGGGTACGCGCAGTGGAAGACTGATAGTAATGTCCAAGAGCTCACACAGTGTGCATGTGGGGTGTGGAATGACAAACTTCTTAACTTATGTGCATAGATGTGCAAGCCAGTAAATAGACAATGCTCAAAGACAAATATAGAAGCAACACTTCATATTTTTGTCCGTCCAGAAACTAGGACAGGATACAATACCAAAAGGTCCTTCTATTACAAGCGTGACGCTTTTAGATCTCTGAGCCCGTGTGCTCCACCTCGAGCGTATGTAGACTCTCTATGTAGATCCCTTCCACCTTGCTGTCTGGAAGCCAGCCTAGGTGGGCTGCCACTCTAGCTCAGTCTGCAGCTTCTCCTGGGTCACCTTGTCCTCCTGAATGTAGGCCTAAGGCTCCCCCTTTGCTGCTCCTGTATGCTGTCCTGAGGGCTGCTCCAAGGAATGATCAAAGAGGGCATGGAAGCCCTCCTTTTATAGGGCACAAGGCCCCCTTGAATGGACTGACCAGCCAGCCTCATCCTGGCCGACCAGACTGGCCGACCAGTCTGCTTGCTGGCCGACCTGGTTGGCTGTCCAACCCTTTATACGGGCCTTTGGCAGTCCCTTTTGGGCTGCTTCCTTTGCCCATTCCCGTGCCTATTGCAGGCCTGTTTGCAGGCCTTATGCCTGCCCATATACCCCCGCCATGCAGCCGTACAGTTGCGCCACCTGTCCGCCACTATTCGGGGCCTGTTCCAGCCCGTGCAGACAGCGCTTGAGGCGCCTTTGACAGGCTGATGTGCTGTCCTTTCCCTGTGAGGTGTTGCCCATGTGGCAGCCCCCTCCCTTATCTTTTCTGCTTAGGTTCACCCCCCCCTTGCTCTCCTCATATGGGAGCTTACAGATGGGGAGGTGACCATTCCAACATACCATGTGTAAGCCTGCTCTCTGCTAGTCATATGGAAGACTCTAGTGCCAACGTCGGTAGCAGAGAGAGAGAGAGAGAGAGAGAGAGAGAGAGAGAGAGAGAGAGATCAATGTATGGTTTGTGTATAGGAAGTTGGCGTGGATTGGATCATCCATCTTGACACAGATGAGTTGCTTCATCCTGCTGGTGCTGGTGAATACTCTTTAAGGCGGTTATTGGCAGATGTTGAAAATGATGTGGACATGGTAGTCTTCCCAAACTACGTAAGTGAATTGTAAATACCTCTTTCCTATCACAATTATTGTCACATCATGCCTTTTTTAGATTGAGGCTTTCATTTGAAAATTGCAGGAGAGTGCAATCGAGCGAGACGACATAAGCGATCCTTTTAGTGAGGTGAGCAATGTGGAGTTGCATATAATATATTGGGAATATGCAATGACCTTCTATATCATGCTGTTACTTGTTTTTACAGTATTTCAAGCTTTAAATTTTGGGACTGTGTGTCTTGGTTAAGTGGATAATACTTATTATTCTAAATTTTTTGGTGATACTGTTGATACTTTAAAACTGCTTAAGACATCTGTTTTTGACTTGAGGCAAAATATATGAAGGTAACCAAATTGTTGCAGGTTTGTTGTCACTCATGTCTCACAAGAACAAAGAAACCTTTATAGTAATGGGCAGTGGCTTATGGAAAGTATTTAGCTGAAATAACTAGCCACTTACAGGATGCTACACTGGGTTCTTGGCTCACTTCTTGTGAGAATGTGCAAGCTGCCACGAGTAGGGGATAGCTCTATCTATAATACAATAGAAGATGCCTGTACAGACACTTGTAGATTGAAATAGCCTGCAATGCCTCACATATTTTGATCTGTAAACTGAGCCTCCATCCCCCTCATCACCTTTGGAGAGGCACGTATGGGGGTGCTTGTAGGGTCACATCACTTACAGATAGGATGATTCAATATGAAAGAGCTAGTTGTAAAATACTCCATAACCTCTTATGGGCTCGAGTTGAATAGGCTTTCTCGATCTTAGTCTGTCTCCCTGCTGCATCCACATGGCCCCTGCTTGAGTGGAAGGAGTACTTTGCTTGGAGGCCTCAATGGTGTGAAGCTCTATTTCCAGCGACCTGCTCATGCTAATCCACCAACCACGGGGTTGCCGCTCTATAAAGCGCTCAATGGAGGCCAAGCTGCGTGGGAGAGCTTGCTCATGTTTAGAGGTCTTGATGGTGATGAGGAGCTTTCTCTTGACAAGCCGTGTGAGTCTTAAAGTGGCGTTGGCGGTGGTATTGTTGGATCCGAGTCACACCCCTTGCATCAGAGGCATTTGAGGAATATATAGACGCCTCGTATAGTGAGATGCATCCCCAAAAAAAATCCTTAAAAAAACAATTAAGAGAGTGTGTGTGTGTGTGTGTGTGGATTTGTATGTTTGAGATCATACTTTTATACTATGGTCGACACCCACTGTTGGGCGCTGATGACGTCAGTGGGGATGTCATAGTAGCTAGTCCCTACTATGCATGATGGAGTTTATGGTTTTCAATCTTATGAGTGACTATCGTGAGATTGAAATTGCACTATGTTGTGTTTTTAGAGGATGAGTTTGGGAATGTTCCTGGATTCATCTAGGTATGTGTGTGTGTGAACACTGTGTGTGTGTGTGTGTGTGTGTATATATATATATATATATATATATATATATATATATTTTTTTTTTTTTCATTTTCCTTTCTTTGGGTGATCTTTCTTACATGCTTTTTGACTAGCAATCATGTCCCTTAGGTGTTGCAAGAGGTCATCTCCCTTAGAAGGAACAAAGTTTTTAGGGTATCCTGTAAATAAGAGTCGTATAAATTATCAGTGATCAGCTCTCATTATATCGTGTATAGTTGTTCATACTTTGACTGTTGAATCTTTGTCATCTATGATGCTCATTGTTTGATATCATTACACATCTTATCATCCACAATGTGACTCATGCCCATAAGAGGTCATATGTTTAATGTATGATTTCATTTGTATGCAGCTGATATGTTTTATATGAATTTTAGATTGTTGAAATTTCCTCCAACAAAGTAGTAGACTAGTAGGCGCTACGGAGCCTGTGCTGCAGCCACTTGTGTGCATAATTGCTCAAGAGACTCCGCGGGTCTTTAGAAACACAGTATAGCTGCTTATGCTTGGGCACCGATGACGACATAAGTGTTGCTTTGCTTGCTACGTATGTCTTCCTTTTGTTTTCAAAAAGTTTTGTTACCTCTTTTTTCTTCTCTTTCATTTTCTCTTTTATTTTCTGTGTAGATTTTTGGACTTTAGAACAACAAAAAATCTACATTTGTATGATTGGATATATTCTAGTCTTACAAAGGTATAATTGCTCAAGATACCATGAAACAGTTGTAGGAGAGGAAGCCCTCAACGGGAAAATTTTACCCTCGCAACACAAGTGGCTAGGAGCACAGATGCACTCTCAATAGATTGACTTTGGCAGTTACAAAAGAAAGGCATGAGATATGGCATTGCAGCTAAGTAGGTTCTAGGGCCAAGGCACCAAAAAGGGTGCATGAGAGGCTGTCCTAGAGAAAGTGTTAATCTGGAGTCCAAGGGCAAGGAATTCGTATTGGGAGGAATTGCCAGGCTTGAAGACACTCCATGGGAGCATGAGAAGAGTCCAAGGGGGGGCAGGGGGCGGGGGTAGGGGGAGGTAGAGGGATATGGGTAGGGGGAGAGGAATTAGGGGGAATGAGGCAAATGAACTGGAAAAGGCTACGAAAAGGGAAGGGGGGAGGAGGAGAGGGGGATGAGGATGAAGATGCAGCTCAGAGGAGGCAAAATTGGTGATAGGGGGGGATGAGGATTAGGGGTGGGGGGACAACAGTAGGAGGGACTAGGCCGTTATCATAAGGCATGGTTAGGGGAAACCTGGGATTGAGGGAAAGAGGTGTCCCTTAAGCCTGCTTTGCAACGTGCATTTCGATTAGCATATTTCCCTTTTATCTTTCTATAACTTGTGTCTAGCCCTCTACCATTGTGTTGTTGCTAGGCACCTCAACAATGAGAGAGGGCACATGGGTGTGTGTGTGTGTGTGTTGGGGTGGGAGGTGGGGCCAATGGTTTTGGGTTCTTCCTATCCACATCCTTATTCGAATGACGGCGAGCTGAAAAATGGCAAGAGGATTTGGCCAAGTGGCCAATGTTTGCATCTAAGGCACTGTCCATGTATTTGTGTCGCCTCCACCTTCTGGTCAAGCACACCAATCTCTAGAAGACTGTTTTGGGAGCGTGCTAGGGCTGAAACCACCACAGGCATCTTCGATACCCAGGGTCTCCAAGGCCATGTTGAAGTGAGTGCCAACAGAAGTGGGAAAACATGGCATCAAGAAATGAAGGATGTGGTGTGTCATCTCCATGGCCCGATCTTCACGATTACACCAGCCATGCAGTCTCGTTTGAACAGAGGGTATGCCACACTAGCGAGACTCGTACGTCAGTTTTTGGTTGCATTTCAGAACCCTAATACCAAGTCTCTTCTATTTGATTTGCTCGTTGGTTCAGCTCAGACGTACGTCAGTCACTTTTGAGGGACAGACCTATCGGAGACAGAGTGGTCCCATATAGAGAGACTTTAAGTTTTTGATGATCCACAGCAAGCCAACTGTCCCAAATCAGATCATACTAGCAAAGTTTGGGGCTACCCCTCTATAGCTCGATGCAATCTTCCAGGTGGTCACTAATCTCCGTAGTCAGGGAATTTGGTACCACGACAACCGGACGGCACAGATTGCCATGGCTAGCCGTAACTTTATCAATGGCACTAGAGTAGAGGGTGATCCAAGGGTGGGGACCACAGATGGACAGATTACCATTGGAGGTGAACCAAGTCATCAAAGAGGATTTCTTGCAGCTCCACATATACAAGCTTGGTTAGTACCTATTGCGCTTTCGGTTAAACTCAACTTTTCTTAGAGTAGTTGTTTACCAAACCGCTTGGGTACACCCAGATTCATCTCCCACATGCACTGACGATCTCGATTGATCAATTTTGGATATCTTCACACAGACTACGGGTTGAGACAAGACGTGATGAGGGCATCCCACATGAGAGATGGATCTGTACTCTTATGTGATATGTCAGAGACCGAGACAAATGATCACTTTGCACTTAAAGTCCCTGTGCACTACAAGATCCATGGACAACATCATTGTATACTCAGTAGCGATCTTTCCCCACTCAAAAAGTTCCTAGCACATCCTAATCAGCTATGTGTGGCCACTTTCCTTCTTGAGGCCTAAAGACACAGAGATCGGCTCATACGAGCCTAGAGAAGAGAACATGAGGGGCTGACGGTCACAACACAATCATGGATTTTCTCTCCAGTGACCCAAGCCGAGGACACGAGGGGACTAGAGATAGCAGAGAGCTAGAGTGCATGACCCAACATTCCCGATCCCAGGTGGACACCCACAAGAGCACTGCAACATATCCTCTCTTTTTGATGTGGGGAGATAGACCACTAGAGTGACGATAGCACTTGCTAGACGGCGGGCCACCGCATAGAGACCACAAAGGAGGAGGAAGGGACCTGGACAAGCCGAGCATCAACAATGATTCATCGCTAGTTTTCTCCTCGATGCCAGCCCTGATCAGATCCAGAGCCACTATTAGATGAGCTCCTCTTGTCTCTCCTCAACCTTCCAGTGGGGTTGGTCCCATAGACAGGATACATAGCTCCAATCATATGGACGGATAGCTTACCAATGGTAGATGAACAAGGGCTCCCCCTCATTGTTTTCCCCTTTGTGGCTTTTTCCCTCCCTCGCAACGACCGATGTATGTATTTTTTGGGCATAGATGCCCATTTATCGGCCCCCCCTAGCTCTCATTTGTATTTGGTTCTTTTTAGTTTCAAAGACCCTTTAGCCTTTCGTAGACATTAATTTTCTCTCTCTCTCTCTCTCTCTCTCTCTCTCTCTCCAGCATTTCATAGACATTAACTCTCTCTCTCTCTCTCTCTCTCTCTCTCTCTCTCTCTCCGTGGACATGCACGATGGAGGTTCAGCTCATCACAGCTCTGGCGGAGGGGATCGCCCGAACAGAGGCGTCACTCTCAACATGGCCCACCGGATACAGAGATCATGGAGTCCGCGCCCCCCAACACAGAGAGACGACCCGGCAGACATAGAGACGAGATATTTTTGCAGCTCACAGAAGAGCCACCATGGAATCTGGGTATGTATTTCGACTCTGAGATTGAGTACTAGTTTTGTCTGTTGAGCTTTGAGTTTTAGTTTAGTATAGTACTCAGCAAAGGGCCTTAGTGAGCCCTCTGCGTCAGCCCATAGTGGCTTGTATGAGTTACTCAGCGATTGTAGCTTATCTCACAAGCTCGTGAGGCCTCCCGAAGACGGTATTACATCTCTCTCTCTCTCTCTCTCTCTCTCTCTCATTACTAGATTCAGAGATGCCTAGGCACGTCTAGCTGCCCTCAGGAGGAGAGGGACACTCAGAGACCACCCACAGATTTCCATGGACGAGGATCTGACTCAGATACAGGTTGAGGAGCGCAAGGCGCTCATGCCTCAGAGAGATGCAGCACGAGCTCAGGGCAAGTGGGCAGTGATCAGGGATGGCAGACTCATCACAGGCACCTTGAGGCGTGCTCCCACAGTGCTTAGAGATGGCAGACCAGCAGATATAGCCCCACCTGCACCTCCTGCTCCGACCGCTTGACGGGACAGGGCCCATGGGACACACCACCCGTCAGATAGTCTACGCATCGCTGTATGGAACTGCAATGGTTCTTTTACAGCACAGCCAGGCAATCTACGGGGGGCATTCTTTGGGAGAGATATTTTTCACGGAGACACACGAGAGTCCAGAGAGACCTTTGCCACGAGTGATAGGGTATACATGGAGATCTGCTTTCAGGCAGCACACTCGGACATTTGGAGTGAGAGGATCTGGAGGAGTGGCCATTTTGTACAGAGAGCATCTCGATCGGATCATCACAGTGGAGAGAGCGGATTCACATGCCCGATTCTTGTGGGTACGCATCCGCCGCAGAGCCCCTCAGCGAGATCTTTTTATTGCAGTTTGCTACTTCCCCCCGGCGCAGTCGATCTATTCTTCCACTGGACCAGGCCAGTCCATATTTGAGGATCTCTCAGCGGACATTGCAGATTTTTCACATCGCGGAGAAGTAGATAGCCTCTGTCGGACTTCATCAGACTGCACAGTACAGCCCACAGATCAGGGACGTCAGTTACTGGAGCTCCTCACCTCGCACGATATGGTCATTTATAACGGCTTGTCCAGGTGGCCATAGTCTTCCATGCCTACATTCTCTTGTGCTTCTGGGCGTGGGTACTAGCGTGATCGACTACATCATAGGTCCCCCGACTCTAGTCCCTTCCATCCATAGCCTCACTGTTAGCCCCTTCATGCCCTCTGCCGACCATGCACTCATCCACTTTACTTTGACTCATGTCTCCCATGACCCATCCCCCCCTCGTTATCACGACCGCCAATCCTATTATGAGGTTCATTTCGACCACTAGTTCGATGATGTATATAGCCAGAACCTCAGCCGCCTACTCCGTCCTCATCTATTAGATGCTCTACCATCCACGCAGGACCGGTGGGAACTTGTACATACTTCACTCGTTTCCGCCGCTCACATGTCGTTCCCTGCCACATGTCATTCATCTAGTCCCCCACCGGTTGGTCTTGTTCCTTGCAACGGTTGGTATGACGAGGAGTGTAAGGAACTCCGCAGGAAACTTCACCTTGAGACCAAGGAGAAGTCTCCCCTCCTTGCCGAAACCAAGAGAGACTACAAGCGGTTGGTTAGGCACAAGAAACGCCAATTTCTAGCCCGGAATGAGGAGCTGAGAAGCTTGCTTTTCAGTTGTGACTCCAAGATCTATGCATCAGTTTTGGAAAGCCGTATAAATGACCATGCCGAGACGACAGGACTCAGAGCCAGAGGGCAGGCTGGATTTCGCAGGGATCATTCGACACTTGACCACATCCTCACACTCAGGGCACTTGTAGAGGAGGCGAAGTCACGAAGGCAACGGCTTTATTGTTGCTTCGTGGACTTCAGGAAGGCATTTGACACAGTTCCGCGATTGAGATTGTTTCAGAGGATTCGTCAGATGGGCTTCAGTGTGGAGAGATACAGTGGGCTATCATGGCTTTGTATGAGAGGGTCATTGGTCGGGTTCGGACACGTGAGGGGCTCTCAGAGGAGGTATGCAGCACGATTGGGGTGAAGCAGGGTTGCCCGCTCTCTCCTACTCTCTTTGGATTATATATTGATGAGCTAGAGATGTTTATACAGATGACAGGTTTGGGCTCTACTCTCTCAGGATCCTCCATTCCTATCCTCCTGTATGCGGACGATGTGGTTCTCATTTCCTCTACTGCTCAGGGCCTCTAGGCACATATTGAGGCACTCCACAGGTTTTGCCAGGACAGGGGGTTGACCGTAAACCTTGGCAAGACCAAGGTTATGGTTTTCAACACCTCTGATCGTATTTACAACACGGATGAGTTTTGCTTCACTTATGACGGACAGCCCATTGAGCTTGTTAGAGAGTACACTTATTTGGGGGCAGTTTTCAGGGGACCGGTCTTTACCATGACATATGCAGCACGAGATAGGATTAGTAAAGGGTATGCTTCGTTGACTCATCTTGAGCGTCAGTGTTTTCAGTCCCACTTTCAGCATCCCGATACGAAATCCTTGCTTTTTGATACATTGGTGAGACCAGCTGCGATGTATGCAGCTCCTTTCTGGGCAGGAGACCTCGGCGCTGCAGATTGGAGACGAGTAGAGAGGTTACAGATCATCATGTTCTCTCGGCTCATTAGGGCCAAGGCTACAATTCACGAGATCATGCTAGCAGAGTTTGGAGCTACTCCCCTTGCATTGGATGCAGCGTTTCAGTCGGTCATGTATTTGCACAGGGTAAGGGAGTTTGGAGACTCAGCAGTAGGTAGAGCTTGGTTGCCATGGTTAGCACTTGCATCTTCTATGGAGTTGGCACGATCTGGGGCCCGATACTGCTGGTACTTCAGACTCACTAGGTGGCTCACATCTCTTGGACTAGACATTGATAGACTGCCTCCCTTCCGATACAGCATGGATGCCCCTCATCTCGAGTTGACTCGCCACGAGCTTAGCCAGGTCACGAGAGCAGACTTGCTGCAGCTTCATACGTATCGCACTTGGATTTATCCCACGCAGCTTCCGACGAAGATGGCCACATATCGTGACCACTTCCTTCGGATCTCAGAGGATGGGTTTGTCATTCCACCAGGCTATACAAGTATCCACATGTCCCACTCACTGAGGATTGCCCTTGGCCAGCTTAGAGTCTCTTCGCATCAACTCGAGATAGAGGCTGGTAGGATGCGACGCATGGAGAATGGACGGCGACCAGGCCGAGAGACCAGGATCTGCCCTTGTTGCACCATGGGAGAGGTGGAGTCAGAGGAGCACTTCATTTGCAGATGCCCGCTATATTATGAGCTCAGAGGTAGATTCCACTGTCTCTTCACGGATGGCTTTGGACCTCTCACGAGTGATGGACTACGAGGATCAGCATTGCCTAGCTCTTTATGTCAGGGAGGCCACTATGCTTCGACGAGACTACCTCAGAGACCATCAGCACAGACCGGAGCGTGATAGAGCCCAGCCTGATAGAGCTCAGGCACACGCTATACCAGAGGACAGAGGCCAGGAGGAGCAGGAGGAGGTCAGAGCTCACACAGGACACATGCCTCCACCCTGTGGATGTACATATGAGATGGTTTGTAGATGCCGCAGGATCTTGTTACATAGGGGACGTACTCGCCGCTTCATCTCCAGACGATATCCAGGATTATGGCAGCTTTTCGGAGGAGACTTACTCATTGAGATCTCGCCCCACCAGCCGCTCACCTCACCTTTGCTCAGATTTGTACTCTCATAGCAGGAGGCAGAGTCGATGGACAGGATTTCCAGTATTGCTTTTGGATCAGTGATGAGGACACTCCAGTTTGGGGACTTGACATAGGGTTCACTTGGGTTCAGAGGGGTGTGCCTATCAGGTATTTGGGCTGCCAGGTCGGCTTGGGTATTTCTACCACGCAGCAGTTTGCTCCCGTGTTGGAGAGCATCAGAAGGAAGCTTCTCTTTTGGAGCTCAGCCAAGCTGGATCTTGCCTCTAGAGTTGTGGTGGTCAACCAGGTCCTCTTGGCCACGGCCTGGTTTATTTGTTCATGTTGGTGCCGTTCTAGGGACTGCATCATTCAGCTCAGAAGACCGATCAGGAACTTTCTCTGGAGTGGGCTTGATGGCACAGCAGATGCCTTAGCCAGAGTGGCTTGGGAGACCCTCATCCTCCCTACACAGGATGGGGGTCTCAATATTATTGATCCAGATTTACAGTGCAGAGCCTTACTTTGCAAGATAGTGGTGCGAGGACTTATGCCAAGACAGGAACCGTGGAAGGACTTTCTTATCAGCAGCATACAGAGGTGCACACCAGAGCCTCCTCCAGAAGTACCTCTGCTGATCCGCAGTAATACCAAAAGTCTCCCAATGAGGAACTCTGGAGGGTCTCCAGCCTCTACTACTGAGCTGAAATCTCCTGGCATTACTGACCGTGTAACGAAAGAAGGGGATGGTCTTCTCTCGATGCCCCGCGTCAATCCACTCCCACTCTCCAGGGTCCCACTGTAAATACCTGATGGGAACTCCTCCATAGAGCCAAAGTCTCCAAGACCCGGTGGAGAGTAACTGGGGGTCAGGGTCTAAGAACCACTCTGAATCTGATCCCTGCATCAAAAGGCCTACGACCCTGATAGGCTGAAAAGCAGACTCAAGCAATATATCATCTGTAGATCTGAGCAATCTGCCACCATCCTGGACACTGAAAACCAAAGCATCCTCCTGTGCATCTCGGAAGGCTAAGACCTGAAGTGGAACCCCGCCTCTCGAGAAAGTACCTGCCCAAGTGGAGGTAGTGAGAGGCAAATCATCTGTGTCTATCCAAGCCTCTGGAAGGGCTGTCTCAATCTGCAAGATCCTCCCTGCACTCCCTCTGAGATGTCCTGTCAACCTTGACTTGGTTTTCTCTGGAAGCCTACGGAAGGCTTTCCAAGATCCTAAAAAAGAAGCAGGTCCCCTCTCCCACCTGGCCCACTGCATGTAGGGTGAGGCACCCAGTGGTCTGCCACGATCATCTAAAATACTGTCGTTCCACATGATGGGCTGCCTATCAATCTCTTCCCGGGAGGAAGGAGGAATCCTCCGAAGAGAGCTTCTGAAACTAGCCCAAGCTTTCAGAATGGCAACCATGAGAGGGGATGAAGGTGATCTGAGGTGTGCTGAGGTGAAGATCCATCTAACACTGCTCATCCAGTCTCCTCCTGAGGAATCCCACAGGAATAGAAAGATCACTATCTTCTTTTGGCTTTCTATTCATGGAGGGATTGCAGTGAACCTTTGGAGGTCCAGATTCGGAGCCGACCCTACTTGCCCTCGTTGCCTTTCTGCTTCGGAGTCTATTCAGCATTGCTTATGGGATTGCAGACAGGCGAGATTGATTTGGATGGGGATAGCCAGGATCTTCAGTCACTTTGCCCATTCACCACTCTTTATGACTTGGGGCTCGGTGGCTTGGCTTTCTCTTACAGGACCTCAGGTTTTCTATGAGGGACTTGACTCCTCCCGGGCCATTTCGGTTCGACGTCATCGGGTTGAGCTCTGCTCGTTGGATGTGGTTCCACACCGTCCTTTTACAGCTGTACATGCCTCTGTGGATACTTCTTGGGAGATTATAGCGAGCATAGCAGCCTGGCATATATGGAGATCCAGATGCACAGAGGCTATGGAGGGTACTCAGGTTCATCTCTCGCACACATTGGCTAGTATCTGGACAGACATCGTACACACTCTGATGGCCGTATGGACGGGTATGCAGGGGGACTCCCGTGCAGCCTCAGCTAGGAGGGTTTCTTTCTTCAGGGAATGGAAGGATTCTCCTTTCTTCTCTGAATCTACTACAGGGTTGAGATGGCACTTTCAGCCTCAGCCTTGGTTTCTTTCCACCTCACTCTGAGGGGGGTTTTTTTATTATCCTCATGATTTCATGATGTATTCCGCTTTGAGCTTGCTCTCGCGGGTTTTTGTTCTTACTTAATAGAAGTCTTTTTCATGGAAAAAAAAAAAAAGATATGCACGGGATCCAAGAGATGATTGATTTGTAACTGACCCTAATAAGGAAGCTCGTGAAAGATGAATAGCCTCTTCGCACCACGAGGAGGCTCCTCTCCATTCACCCTCGAAGCCTGAATCCAGTCACTTTACTTCAAATATGGTGGTGGTGGATCAAGCTGGCCCCCATGCACGAGATGGTCCAGCAGAAGGTATCGAGCATGACCTTCATAAACATTTTTCCTCATATGTTTGGAGTATCGTGCAAGTGTTTTCAAACCCGGTCCACAAACAAGACAAGCATGGTACCCACTTGTAACAAGTCCTCCACGTGTGCATGAATGTGTTAGTATAAGACATGCATGCCATATTTTTGGCCTTGTACTTTCCTGGCACAAGCAGTGCAAGCATGAGGTGTCCCTTCTTTATTGTTGTTAGCCATGGTAGGATATTTTAATTCACCAAGACTATGGGCCATCTCGACCAAGATGTCGAGCGTAACCCAAAAGGGTTCACTCCATCCATGGCGAGCCCAAGATGTAAGTTGTGTGGCTCCCTTGCAAAGTCCGGCCACTGATTGTCTATGGCTTCCAAGCTGCACAATCTTTGGGAATCCTCAATGTGTCATCAGGATCTTTCTCCACTGTCCAGGACTGCCATGTCCACCTAGCAACCCTTGCCTGCATGTGACCCATCTCTTGGAGAAACCAAAAACATATTCCCACACGGAACATGTTACTAGCCAAAGGCAACCAATAGGATACACAATGAATTCAATCCCACTTGCATTCAATGCATCTTCCACTCTCAGTAGGCATTAGAATTCCAAACATTAGCCCTGCTGGGCTCCGCTCTCACACCCATGTGACCATAGGCATCCATACTCCGTGCAAACACCTGCATTTAATATGGGAGCTGTTACTTACAGCCCAAACAAGGCCACACGCTCCCTAGACAATCACAAGTGACCACTAATCCAGTGGGATACCCAAACAATGGGTGAAAGCATAATTGAGCTGCCCCGGTGATCAGAAGCACGAACAACCTCTGCAAGCATTCATTGTGAATTACCCCTGCCAACCAGGCCTTTCGAAAAACAGCTCACAAGCTGAGCAAGGATAAAGAGAAGACAACCAGCTTATCCTGGTCAATCAAGGAGCATTCAAACGAGCTCATACACGAGCTTGAGCAATTCAGCCTCCAAGTATGCATTGCCATGCCTGTAAATCAGCTTAGCCTGCTCATACAACAGCAATGGCTGAGGGAAAAGGGAAAGAAAGAGACAATAGAACGAGAACAGCCCCTTCAGGAAGTGATTCGTGGCCTGTGTACTTGGCCCTGTGAGCAGCCAGGCCCTCAAGCTTTGAAGCAGCCAGCCCTTAATTCCTGTGCTGGCTGTTCTCTGTACTAGCAGCCCACGGAGCTGCAAACGGATGCCCAGCCTCCCATACGGACTCCCAAACAGCCACAACATCCAAAACTGCTGTGCGCAGTCCACGAGGCAGATCCGTGCGTTAAAAAGCGTCAAAATGGAGAAGGCATTTTCGACAAATTAATGAAGGTTGAAAACAACCTCGGGCTAGGCTGCGAGTCAGGCCAACCAGATCTGTGTGCCAAAAAGCATCAAAATCAGCCCGTTCGTGCGTCCAAAGTCTCTCCGTTGGCTCCGGTACATGAAAAACGTGAATTCCCATCCCTTTCCTCCACCATGAAGCTTGCTGAATGCATCTAAGGATGGAAAATGCCATGTGGCATTCCCCCCTCCATTTGCCTTTTGCCCCCTCTAGTGGGACCTTTTAAAGACCCAACCAATGGCCAACTTTGGATCCTAAGCTTCTTTGACCCCTTCTTGGTCCAAACTACAAAATTCACCCCAAGGCACAATTTCTAGGAGTTCTAGCACATCAAGCAACCCTTGACCACGCTCCTTATTTTCCTAGGGTCAGGCCAACATGCATGTGCCATAAATCATGCCCTCGTGACAACATTTCTAGGCAAAATCCTAAAAGCATTTCGAAACGAGACTTGTGAAGCGTGGTTCACGAAACGTTTCTGGTAACACTATAGGGAGGTCAATATGTACATCACGATTGCTTTGTCTTGACGAATCTAAACAAAGTTCTCGAGTCTCAACCAACATCGTTCTTTGATAATTGATAGCCAAATAGTGAGGGCCAATGTTCTCATGTGGCCTCAACTCCTTGGATATGATTCGCAAGAATGCATGTCCCTAAGGAGCTTACCCATAAGAACTTACTAACTATCCCTCCTATGCAATATTCACCTAAACTAGGTACTAGCAAACTACAGCTAGCTTGGGACGTAATACATTGTTTTCTAGAAGTTTCCAAGAGCTTGAGTATGATATGGCATTGTTCGTCGCTTATAGCAGTGGCATATTTATGAGCTGAGGTAGTTCACAATATATTGAAGTTCTCTTGGTTAATAAAGGTTTCCATTTAGAAATAGAACAAAAGTTATAGTATCTGCTGTAGATATTGGCTTATGTAGCTAAGCTTGCTTCAATTAAAACATTATTGTAACAGATTAATGTCTGTATATGTTGCAAGCTGTTTGCTTTGTTTGAATTTCTTGCTTGTAGCAGGTGGGTGGTTCTCACATCTTTGGCATGCATCCGTCTTAACACTTGCATCAATTATTGTAGTGATTTATGCCAGAATTTCAAAGTTAAAGTAGTTTGTCTGTTTGTTTGTTAAGAGGAGACAGCTTTTGAGAGGCTCATGGAAGCAGCTCGACAGAGTGTACAATTATTTTACATTGGAAGGGTGCAATGGAGTATCCATGGATGGTACTGACTATTGTATCTTGTTGCACTGTGGCTCGTGTTACTTTCAGGTTTCCATGTTCAAGAAAAATTATGATCATGTGACCAAAGAAACTTACTTTGGTTTATACAAAGAAGCTACTCGAGGCAATCCAAACTACTTTTTGACCTATGGGAACGGAAAATCTGCTGCACGTGTTCAAGATCACCTTCGACCAAATGGTGCACACAGATGGCATAACTATATGAAGACACCAAAGTAAGGATACTTTATCATTGGTTTTGTGAAAGGTGCGAAAGTAGAGGCCTTATGGATTGGAGCTTCTCCTTCAAGCATGGAGTGGTCTTTTAGTGAAATTCCAGGTCCCTTTTATGTGTGTGTGTGTGTGTGTGTGTGTGTCTCTCTCTCTCTCTCTCTCTCTCTCTATCTATCTATAGGTTTGTTTTATTTGATAAATGAAATTTACCACTATCCATCTTCTTAAATTTAAAGAAAAAGGGATTTATGAATTAAGAAGTATATGAAGTTGCCCATCTTTGTCATAATGCGGTGGGCTGCTGGAAGAAGGTGAGATGAGGGAGGAATACACTTAAGACGTTGGGGAGCTTGGGATCTCCTCTCGGTCTGGGAGAGTTGGAGAGTTTTTTGTTGGGAAGAATTTCGAGGAAAGGGCATACAATGTTTTGGAGCTTGTGCACTCATATATGTGGTACCCTTTGAGGCTAAGTCCCTTGGTGCTGCTGTTGATTCAATACCTTAATTGATGTTTAATTTAGGAAGACTTGGTGTCACAAAGATCAAACGAATAGTGAAGCATCTTACAGTGTTTGGGTGCATTGCAAATGTGCATTCTATCAAATGCACTTTTGTTGATTATGTGAAGAAATTGTTGGCCACATAGGTCATCTGTGTGACATGCGTACTGTATTCCATGGGATCAAATTCATTTTTCTCATTTATTTATTATTGTTTACCGTGCATATGGTACCAATCAACGTGTGAGCTCTTGTGTGAGTTCTTTTCATAGTACTTTATATGCCGCTGGTCATCTTTGTCAGCAAATCCTATGGGTAGATCATCATCAGTTTCAGTGGTACTGATTTCCATGGTTTTCATCATCGAAGACTTCTTACCGTGATCATCGAGTCACCGTGGGTGATAAGATGTTGAAAGCTAGTGCATGAGGTGGATTTCTCACTTGTTAGAATTATTTTCTGCTGTAAGGCTTTTTTGGTGTTACTGGATCATCCTACTCCTGAAATTGGATTATGAGCATGTCCGATGTCGTACCAGATTCCTAACATCTTCATATAGGGCCTTGGGGGTGAACCTTGGTGTCTTAGGCAATGGTGCTTGGATAATGAGGCCAAAATGAGATTGTTGCGGATGTAATCTGCGAGACCAGATATCTTTTGAGTATTTTCTTAGATTCTACAGGTTGGCCCAAATCACTCACATGCACACTAGATCAAGACCTAACCATTGGTTTCAGCTTGGGGTTAATCAGAGTTTTCTTGCAGGCTAGCAAACCTAGAATAATATGCTTATTCTAGGCCTTATGTTAATTGATCGTGTGCATGGGGGAAAACTTGTGAAGAAAGACTAATTTGTAATTATATAGTTTACTTCTATTTATTAAAAGCTATCTAGGTTGGGTTTGATTGTTTTTTATTAATTAATCCCAACTACTTAGTTTAGCTTTTTGATTTCTAAAAGCTAGCTTTCTTACTTTTCGTAGCTTTTCTAATTTTAGAGCTTCTATTTGGCTAGTTCTCCTTCGAGCGTTTAGAGTTGGCTAAGGTCATCTTCTTCTTTTATAGTTTGATAGTTACCAGTGTCCATAGGGTCTCTTGCTTTGTAGGTCAATACGATGTTGTTGATAGTTCAGGTTGTAGGAAAGCCCTTACAGAAGGCTTCATTAAATAGCTTGGCCAGGATTTGTGCAAGTATCTCCTAGTCACGAGTGAAGTGTTTTGGTTTCATGATCCTTGGCGCTACCATTTTGAAGCTTCTTTATTGGTAGTTGCGAGGTCGTTAAGAGGTGAAGCTGATGGGACGCAGATATCTGAGATGGCTAACTGGACTTGTTGGGGACATCATATAGAGTGTTGTCATATGTCTTTCAAAGACCAGTCCTAGATGGGGCATGCGGCTCTAAGAGTTTTATCCAAAACTCTTAGGAGTTACTACCATACAGGATATTCAGAAGACGCTGGTCATGGTGAGCCAAAAACTGTCGTTTCTTGCACCCCACCAAGCATCGGTACTCTCTGCTTGTTTGATCTTTGTCAGGTGCTCTTGTTTGGTTTTAGTGCGAGCGTTGCCTAAGAGTGTTGCATTTGTCATCATACCAACTATTTTGGGGAATGGACCCTTCAGTGGGTTTCCACAATGACCTGACCATGTAAAGGAATGAGTGTTATGTGGCGATGTTAATAGACCAAGTGAGGAGGTGGACTTTGGCATTGAGAGTGGGCTGATTTTCATGTCTACTAGAATGTGGCTAAGTCGCTACCATAGATCTGATCTCGAGAATGGTCGAGTCATATTGGCAAAGGTGGTGGGATAGGTTGGGGTAAGACTGGGTGGAAACAGATGTGTGAGTGATCGGCTCTCGGCATGAGTGGATAAAACTGTGAGACTGGAGATCTAGGAGGCAAAAGCTGGAGCCCCTATGACATAATCTACAGTGCTGTGGCCGCTCCCATGAGTGTTACAGGTTAATCGCTCTGATCCTGGCTGTCTAGACAGGCCATTATGTATGACCAACTCACATGTCCAGTAAGTACTGCCATTAGTGTGTAATGTGGCCTGCTCATGATATGCACTGAAAGTTGTGCATGATCTCTGCTTGTGGGTTATGTGTGTGTGTGTGGAATGATATCCCTGGGCACTCACTCGCCGACAACAAACTGATTGGGTTTTGGCTAAGCTTCGGAAAAAGCTTGAGTATTGGAAACTGGCAACCTGGCCTTTGCACGTTCATCTTCGAATAGTGCAGTCCATCCTTGTGGCATATATTCAATTTTACTTGCCATTGATCATGTTCACTAAGGCAGATCTTACTTCTTTCATGTCTGTCTTTATGGAAATTTTCTGGCGATCCAAACATGGCAAAAAAAGTCTCAGGCTGCTTTCGATGCATCACATTTGTTCTCCCAAGATGCATGGTGGATTGAACATCACGGATATTCATGTGCATATTCTTGCCCACAGGGGGAAAATGTTGCTGCAATTTCTACAAGGTGATCAGCCTTGAGCTCTTATGATTAGGACTCTAGTCACTCATATCAGTATTTCTACGTTTGGTCATTGGCAACTCGATCAATGGGATTTCTTTTTTGGCTGCACTGATGGCACTTTGCCTGGCTGCCCTTTTGTCTCCTGCTTGCTTCTTGACTGGAAGCATGTTCTTTCTCATCTGGAATGGAATGGACAGCAATCTTTGCTTGGGAATTCTTTGAGAGCTGAAAGCATTCACTGGTCGAAAGTCTTTTAGTCTCCCTTGGCTTTACAGGAACCTTGACGTTCCTACTTTGTCTCGTTTAAAGGCACCTCGGTTGCTGATGTTATAGATGATGCTGGTACTGTGCTCCCCTTTTCTCTAGTAGCCACTACATATGGATTGGGCTCTCATTATCGTCCTTTGTGGCAACAAATTACTTCTATGCTTTCGCCTTTTGTTCCGATTCCTCCTTTGGAACTCCAGGACTGGCTGGAAGATCGGACTTTGACTTCTCCAGGGTCCTCTTCTCGTCCTTTAAGGCTATCTCAGGTTACTGTACCTGCATTGTATAAAATCCTTTTGCCTCAACCTTGGGTTTCAGAGAGAGGTGATTCTGTTTGGCGAATGCATCGCCCAGCCAAGTGGTGGAGGAAAAGATTACAGCAACTTTGGGCCTATAAAGTACCGCTTCGGCAACATGCTTTCTTTTGGCGAGTTCTTTTGGGAGTGTTTTCATATGGACAGCTATTAGCTCATCGACACATTGCTTTTGCACTTTGCCACAGATGTATAGCTTCTTCGGAGATTGTGCCTAATACTGCTAATCCATGATGTTCTCATTTCATCAAGCTCCTCTCCTTCAACCACACCGGCAGCTGACTCAGATGCATGGAAGTCTGTAACAAAAGTTTGTGATCTGTCAACGGTGACGAAAAGCATTAGTCCATGCTTTTCTCTGGTCTGTTGCATCAGTGTGTCTCTCCGTCGATGCATCTCAATCAGGTGGAGCCCAACACAGACCTGATTGTGAAAATGTATCAGCCATGTGAGTGGACCAAAGCAATGCCCCTCCTGAAAGAGGCAGTGATATCGTCCTTGGATCTCATAGTAGACTGGGCAGACACATAGAAAATGCTTTTCCGTCTCGATCTCCTCCATCTGGCATAGTGTGCAAGTCCTTTGCTCTCTGGGTATGCCTGCTGCTCTCCCTACCTCAATCCGCAGCTGATGTGATGAGACTCGTAACTGACCAATGGCGATCCTCGATGCATGTGGGACTCTCCTGTCCTCGAGATACTGAGGTCTGATGACAAGACTGTGCTCTGAGATCCTCAAGAAGTGGTCATGGTAGAAGTGGATCTTGGTGGAGAGCTCCTCTCCTCCCCAAGTCCTAGATGTATGGAGCTGGAGGAGGTCCAACCGTATGATACCGTTGATTTCATCTCGTGGGATCATCTCGAGTGGTGCGTCCAGACTGTACTGGAAGGGAGGAAATTTGTCCATTTGAACGCCGTGACTACCAAACCACGTGGATATCCGTGCGTACCATGCCGTATGAACACTGCTCTCTGCTAGTCGCCTGGAGGACTCTAATGCTAACCTCGGTAGTCTCCACTGGGGTAAGGCCATGAAGGAAAGTCACTGTCTGAAAGATGGCATCAACCTGGAGAGGGGTCATGGCAAACTCTGCTTGTATAATCTGATGGGGGATTGAGGGTTTACTCCGAATTATCCTGGATCCCATGGTCACCTGTAGCCACTCAAATCTCTTCCACTCAGTCGTGCTGAAATATCACTCCCCCAGAAAGGTGCTACATACATGGCAGTTGATCTCACCAGCGTGTCAAAAAGCCAACTCTTCGTCGGGGGGTCCTAGAAGTGTGCCTGGAAGCATCGCCTCTCTAGTCAGGCTGTGTAAGACTGCACTATCTCCACAGGCTCGCCACAGTATGTGAAACTATGGTGATGGGACACTGCTCGCGAGGTGTTGAAGATCATAACCTTGGTCTTCCCAAGGTTAACTGTCAAGTCTCTCTCTTTGCAGAACATCTCCAGAGCCTCTAGATGTTTCTGCAGTCCCTCTGCTGTAGGATGATATGAGGACTATGTCATCGGCGTACATCAATATCTGCACCATCAGGTCAGCCAGGAGCGAATCCTCTCCACCTAGTCAATTGACAAAAGAAGGGATCTTGTCGATATAGAGCCCGAAAAGAGTCGGTGATAGGGGGCAGCCTTGTTTTACTCTGATAGTGCTCTCAACCTAGATAGGCCTCCTAGAGCCCGTACCCTCCCTCTGAGAGATTGATATAGGCTCATGACCACCCAAATCATGATCTCTAGGAGCTGTAGCTCCTGTAACCTCCTGATAAGGCGAGAGCGTGGGACAGTATTAAATGCCTTACGGAAGTCTACGAAGCATGTGTAGACTTTCTGATGCCTCGACTTCGCCTCCTCAATAATAGCCTGCAGGCTGATCTCCCTCTCTAGTACTGACCCATATATCTCAGCCAAAGTGTGGCCAATCATAAGAGTGCAGTAGTTCGCAGTGTCCATGGGATCACCTGGCTTGTGTATCGGTACTATGGTAGTGGTGCTCCAGGTAGGTGGGAAGCCATGGCATACGGCATGGTTGAAAAGTTGTGCTAAGATCGGGGTCAGGATCTCTTGTCCATGCGCAAAATGCTCAGTGCGTAGCCCCTCATGATTTGGTGATCACTGGTCATGGAGCTAAAGAAGGGCAGCTGGCACAATTTGCGAAGTAAACAAATGACATGTGGTGGGTCTGGGCATAGAGGACATATCAGGTGGTGCCTGACCTCGGACATCATATAGAGAGCAAGCATATGTGTGCCGGACTGCAGGATCTGTGATGGGAATGGGTGACTTCCCTTCTGACAAGAGCCTCCATCTCGTAGTAGGATCTCCCCTGTGAAAGGAACTGATCACCTCATCCATCTTGTGCATGAGGAAAGCCCGCTTCTAACGCCGTGTCACTCGGCGTGAGATCTGTTGTGCCGTTGGTGAAATCAAATGTCCAAGTGCTCGCTCACGTGTAAGGTGGGCTCTCATCTCTCTGCACTCATCATCGAACCAGGGGTTTCGGGGCATCTTCCCGTGTGGAACACATGTAGATCATGTCGTGGGAAAGGGCAACATCTTACCTTCTGTATATCGGTGGCAACATCCTGTATCACTAATATAAGGGTGTCTGATGCATGTGCGAGGTCCATTCCATCTCCAAGTAGTACTGGAAGCTCAGAAGCCTGGTGGCTCATTTACACCGAATCAAGAGCACGATCAAAATGAATCTGAACGCGAGTGGGTGGTGGGGCCCTCCTCATGGCTGGCGTGGTGACCGATATACATAAGGTAAGATATGAGTTGTCGGCTCTGAATGGAGGCGGCACAGTAAAATCATGTATCCGTGGGGCAAATGCTAGTGGACCGAGCAGGTAGTCTACCGTACTACTCCCCCCTCCATGTGGGAAACATGTGAGCCCGCCAGATGATGGCCATCTTCAGAGACTGCTATATATGATCAAGTCATGTATAGCCTCCAGTTCGAGTAGATGTCTCCTCTTCCATATGCTGTTAGTGGTGCATCTGCATCTGCTGACTGCCTCACGATCCCCAGCTCTGTTGTATCCATCTCCAATTACTATGAGGGAATCCTCATCGAAATCTAACAGGCCCACCTGTCTGTTCCCAGTACGTGCATTGAAGTCACCAAGGAGGAGAGTCCCCCCGTCTCTGGAGAACTCTGTGATGTCATCATGAATAGTCTCATATGGGCTGTGCCCGTTTGCACAAAAGATGATGTGTTTGGGGGAAAGTAACACACTGCAATGAAGGTCGGCTGTGTGTCTGGTAACTGAACACGAATCCACATGTGCCGTGCATGCTCCTCCCTTCGTATCATAGATAGGAGTGGCCTCAAATGTGACGTGAAGAGAACAGCCATACCTCCGGATCCTTGTACCCCACTATCCCTCCTCAGCTCCCTCCCTTCGTATCATAGATAGGAGTGGCCTCAGATGTGATGTGAAGAGAACAGCCATAACTCCGGATCCTTGTACCCCACTATCCCTCCTCAGCTCCCTCCTATGGGCGGACTCCCATGTGTATCTTGTCACTGTGGGTAGCCCTCTCTCACTCAGAGACCACCCACAGATTTCCATGGCTGACTCAGATACAGGTTGAGGAGCGCAAGGCGCTCATGCCTCAGAGAGATGCAGCCCGAGCTTTGGGCAAGTGGGCAGTGATCAGGGATGGCAGACTCATCACAGGCACTTTGAGGCGTGCTCCCACAGTGCTTAGAGACGACAGACCAGCAGATATAGCCCCATCTCCACCTCCTGCTACGACCGCTTGATGGGACAGGGCCCATGGGACACACCACCCGTCAGATAGTCTACGCATCGCTGTATGGAACTGCAATGGTTCTTTTACAGCACAGCCAGGCAATCTACGGGGGGCATTCTTTGGGAGAGATATCATCTTTTTCACGGAGACACACGAGAGTCCAGAGAGACCTTTGCCACGAGTGACAGGGTATACATGGAGATCTGCCTTCAGGCAGCACACTCGAACATTTGGAGTGAGAGGATCTGGAGGAGTGGCCATTTTGTACAGAGAGCATCTCGATCGGATCATCACAGTGGAGAGAGCGGATTCACATGCCCGATTCTTGTGGGTACGCATCTGCCGCAGAGCCCCTCAGCGAGATCTTTTTATTGCAGTTTGCTACTTCCCCCCGGCGCAGTCGATCTATTCTTCCACTGGACCAGGCCAGTCCATATTTGAGGATCTCTCAGCGGACATTGCAGATTTTTCACATCGCGGAGAAGTCATCCTTTTAGGAGACTTCAACGCGAGGACCTCAGACAGACAGGCCCTCAGTTATGACTTCATGGAGGATCCGGTCATACTCCCACCATTTCACGATGATAGCCTCTGTCGGACTTCATCAGACTGCACAGTACAGCCCACAGATCAGGGACGTTAGTTACTGGAGCTCCTCACCTCGCACAGTATGGTCATTTATAACGGCTTGTCCAGGTGGCCACAGTCTTCCATGCCTACATTCTCTTCTGCTTCTGGACGTGGTACTAGCGTGATCGACTACATCATAGGTCCCCCGACTCTAGTCCCTTCCATCCATAGCCTTACTGTTAGCCCCTTCATGCCCTCTGCGGACCATGCACTCATCCACTTTACTTTGACTAATGTCTCCCATGACCCACCCCCCCCTCGTTATCATGACCGCCAACCCTATTACGAGGTTCATTTCGACCACCAGTTCGATGATGTATATAGCCAGAACCTCAGCCGCCTACTCCGTCCTCATCTATTAGATGCTCTACCATCCACGCAGGACCGGTGGGAACTTGTACATACTTCACTCGTTTCTGCCGCTCACATGTCGTTCCCTGCCACATGTCATTCGTCTAGTCCCCCACCGGTTGGTCTTGTTCCTTGCAACGGTTGGTATGACGAGGAGTGTAAGGAACTCCGCAGGAAACTTCACCTTGAGACCAAGGAGAAGTCTCCCCTCCTTGCCGAAACCAAGAGAGACTACAAGTGGTTGGTTAGGCGCAAGAAACGCCAATTTCTAGCCCGGAATGAGGAGGAGCTGAGAAGCTTGCTTTTCAGTTGTGACTCCAAGGAATTCTGGAGAAAATTCCTCCGCTCGAAGTCTCAGAGCCCCCTCACAAATCCACGTGTCTGGTCTGCATACACTTCAGCTCTATGCGATGTTCCAGATCAGCCAGCCATCGATTTATCCCATTCCCCTAGGCCAGCTTCATCTAGTCTCTTCACACCAGAGAGTGTCCGTGCAGCAGTCCACCGATTGAAGAATGGGAGAGCTAAGGATCATGATGGATTGCAAGCGGAGTATGTAATCCATGGGATTGATGCCTTAGATTTTGTTCTTTCCCGTCTCTTCAATGAGTCTGTTTGTACAGGCCTACCACAGTCCTGGTTAGGCAATACCATAGTACCTATCCACAAGTCGGGGGACCCTATGGAGCCGTCGAATCACAGGACCATCATGATTGGCCACGTTATGGCCAAGATCTATGCATCAGTTTTGGAAAGCTGTATAAATGACCATGCCGAGAGGACAGGACTCAGAGCCAGAGGGCAGGCTGGATTTCGCAGGGATCATTCGACACTTGACCACATCCTCACACTCAGGGCACTGGTAGAGGAGGCGAAGTCACGAAGGCAACGGCTTTATTGTTGCTTCGTGGACTTCAGGAAGGCATTTGACACAGTTCCGCGATTCAGATTGTTTCAGAGGATTCGTCAAATGGGCTTCAGTGGAGAGATACAGTGGGCTATCATGGCTTTGTATGAGAGGGTCACTGGTCGGGTTCGGACACGTGAGGGGCTCTCAGAGGAGGTATGCAGCATGATTGGGGTGAAGTAGGGTTGCCCGCTCTCTCCTACTCTCTTTGGATTATATATTGATGAGCTAGAGATGTTTATACAGATGACAGGCGGTGTGGGCTCTACTCTCTCAGGATCCTCCATTCCTATCCTCCTGTATGCGGACGATGTGGTTCTCATTTCCTCTACTGCTCAGGGCCTCCAGGCACATATTGAGGCACTCCACAGGTTTTGCCAGGACAGGGGGTTGACCATAAACCTTGGCAAGACCAAGGTTATGGTTTTCAACACCTCTGATCGTATTTACAGCACGGATGAGTTTTGCTTCACATATGACGGACAGCCCATTGAGCTTGTTAGAGAGTACACTTATTTGGGGGCAGTTTTCAGGGGACCGGTTTTCACCATGACATATGCAGCACGAGATAGGATTAGTAAAGGGTATGCTTCGTTGGCTCATCTTGAGCGTCAGTGTTTTCAGTCCCACTTTCAGCATCCCGATACGAAATCCTTGCTTTTTGATACATTGGTGAGACTAGCTGCGATGTATGCAGCTCCTTTCTGGGCAGGAGGCCTCGGCGCCGCAGATTGGAGACGAGTAGAGAGGTTACAGATCATCATGTTCTCTCGGCTCATTAGGGCCAAGGCTACAGTTCCGCACGAGATCATGCTAGCAGAGTTTGGAGCTACTCCCCTTGCATTGGATGCAGCGTTTCAGTCGGTCATGTATTTGCATAGGGTTAGGGAATTTGGAGACTCAGCAGCAGGCAGAGCTCGGTTGCCATGGTTAGCACTTGCATCTTCTACGGAGTTGGCACGATCTGGGGCCCGATACTGCTGGTACTTCAGACTCACTAGGTGGCTCACATCTCTTGGACTAGACATGGATAGACTGCCTCCCTTCCGATACAGCATAGATGCCCCTCATCTCGAGTTGACTCACCACGAGCTTAGCCAGGTCACGAGAGCAGACTTGCTGCAGCTTCATACGTATCGCACTTGGATTTATCCCACGCAGCTTCCGACGAAGATGGCCACATATCGTGACCACTTCCTTCGGATCTTAGAGGATGGATTTGTCATTCCACCAGGCTATACAGGTATCCACATGTCCCACTCACTGAGGATTGCCCTTGGCCAGCTTAGAGTCTCTTCGCATCAGCTCGAGATAGAGGCTGGTAGGATGCGACGCATGGAGGATGGACGGCGACCAGGCCGAGAGACCAGGATCTGCCCTTGTTGCACCATGGGAGAGGTGGAGTCAGAGGAGCACTTCATTTGCAGATGCCCGCTATATGATGAGCTCAGAGGTAGATTCCACTGTCTCTTCACGGATGGCTTTGGACCTCTCTCACAAGTGATGGACTACGAGGATTAGCATTGCCTAGCTCTTTATGTCAGGGAGGCCACTATGCTTCGACGAGACTACCTCAGAGACCATCAGCACAGACCGGAGCGTGATAGAGCCCAGCCTGATAGAGCTCAGGCACACGCTTTACCAGAGGACAGAGACCAGGAGGAGCACGAGGAGGTCAGAGCTCACACAGGACACATGCCTCCACCCTGTGGATGTACATATGAGATGGTTTGTAGACGCCGCAGGATCTTGTTACATAGGGGACGTACTCGTCGCTTCATCTCCAGACGATCCAGGATGATGGCATCTTTTCGGAGGAGACTTACTCATGGAGATCTCGCCCCACCAGCCGCTCACCTCACCTTTGCTCAGATTTGTACTCTCATAGCAGGAGGCAGAGTCGATGGACAGGATTTCCAGTATTATTTTGGTTCTCAGACTCCGTGACACCTGGACTTGTATCTTTGCATTGGCATATTGTACTCATCCCCCCATTTTGCACCTAGGGGCGGTTTCCTTGCATCTAGTTTACTTTGTATTTAGGCTCAGATTTGACATTATGTACTTTCACTTGCATTGTATTGCGTAGCACTTAGATGATATTCGACGATGCCTCTTCTTTGTGGCACGTTGATTTTGTGCTATCTTGTATGCAGAGTTCTTGATGTCCCATGGGCCCATTTTGGCCTTTAGTGGACAATATTACACTTTCTTTCTTTCTTTCTTTCTGGGCTTTCATGTGTCTCGGTGTAGAAGATCACATCTCTGTTATTGTATGTCTCCAAGAACCCCCCTGGGTCGGACCAGAGGGTGCCATTACAATTCCACACTGCCATCCTCAATTTGTTTTGCATACTCGCCCCATCGTTCAGACACCGTCATGTGCTGTCCCCTTCTCCTGCATCTCATACTTCTTTTTCTGCCCTCTCTTGAATGATCACCTTGCCATCTCTGTAAACTGCCCATTTCCCCTCTTGTCTTGCAGCCATCACCCACACCATTCCTTCCCTTCTATGCTGGAGTATGAGATTATCTAGAAAGATTTTGGTCCCCTTCAGTGCTGCCCGTGTACTCATGAGGGTGGATCTATCTATGGCTGTTCGTAACTTTACAACGAAAGGCCTTGTCAGCCACTCCACCGGAGCCTCGGACTCCGCTATCTCTTCTCAACTCTCTTCTGTGAGCTGATTCCCATGTGTATCCAGTCACTGTAGGCAGCCCTCGCTCCAGACTTTCATGTGTTTCGGTGTAGAAAAGCATATCTCTATCATTATATGTCTACAGGAAACCCCCTGGGTCAGACCATAATGTGCCATTACAATTCCATACTGCTATTTTCAGTCCGATATGTGCACACATCCTATGAGCTCAACACCGTCAACAAAATAGAGAGAGAGAGAGAGAGAGAGAGAGAGAGAGAGAGAGAGAGGGGAGGGGGGGGGGGATTTTCTTCATCTTAGCAACATAAAGTGTGCCTGGGATCAGTATCAAGAGCTTTCAGTGCAAACAGAAGATTGCATGTGAATCGCTGTTTATTGTTCTGTGCCTTTTTATGGTTTCGTAGAAAACTAGTTTTGCCCTTGTTGGGCTCTTTGAGATATGGAGTTTTTTACTTCTTTGGTTTCAGCCTTCATTTAAGAATTTTTGAAGTATGTACATTTTAGATATCTCAAGTGTAATGACGATTTGAATACATTTGAAGGAGGTTCTAATATTAAATGTGAATGTGGTCAGGGAGATAAAATTGGAGGAGGCAGCAGTCTTGCATTACACCTATACACGCTTCTCAGATTTGACATCAAGGAGAGATCGTTGTGGATGCAAGCCTACAAAGGAGGATGTTAAACGCTGTTTTATGCTTGAGTTTGATCGTGCTGTGAGTGTTCTTCCAAAATTTTGAGCTTTTTTGTCAAAGATTAATAGGTCATGAAAAGCTACACCCCTGTTACTTTTCCATGTTTTATGTTGATATTGCAGAACTCTAGACATGTACTTTAATGCAAATCGCTCAGCAGAAAACATTTTTAGGCTACCAGTGAGTTGATGACCTATTGAAAGCTCACTTGAATGTGTGTTTAACACGAAGAATCAACACATAGCAAATTTGGAAGTCTTCATCTGGGTTCACTTATTCATACGCATGAAATTTATTGATAACCGAACAGACAGTTGTCTGCTAAAGTCTATAATTCTGCTATGTATAACTCAAGAGGTATGCTGTTGGATTTGTGTTATCTCTTTTCCTGTGAAAAGGAAGTGCATGGAAAACCTTGAAATGTAAGGCTGCAAACCTTTAAGGCTTGTGTATAGGTTTCTCTCGATTTATAGATTAAAGGTCATTAAAGAGTTAAGGTAGAGCATACAGTTATAAATGGGTTACCCATTAATGCACCGCCAGTGTGAGCTATCCACACATTAGTACATTCCAAAACACAATGACACAAAGAGGAGGAGCTATGTTATCATACACAAGATTAGTGCCAATAGTTGTGCAACCCTATGACTGTTGATATCATTGAATGTTATAATCTACAGACATCATGTGTGCCGTCAGACAATGCTTTATCATGGAATGATTTGTGTAGTGCTCGGATTTTAAGGTTGTATCCTTAGGGGCTATTATGGAAAGGAGACGAGCTTAAGCCGAGCTCTTCCCCTTGCAAACTTTTGATTTGGCTAACTCTATACCAGGATTTCAAAGGAGGGCTTCATTGATCCACCAAGATATGCCTGGATCCACCTCCCACATTTGTTGAGGCTATTCATCGGACAGTTCCTTGTCTCATCGCATGGACTCTATATTGAGAGTGGCTTGCTGAGGGCATACCTCGCGAGAGCTGCATGTGTACCTTGTGTGATTGCCAACAAGATTGAGTAAGAGGAGGCCCCTCTCCAGCTTCCTCTTTTACCCAGATTAGAGATGCCTCGCTACCTTCATCCATGAGATACGTTAACACAGAGAGCACTTGCTCAGGATGCAGAGATTGAGGTCAGGGCACACATAGCTAGACTCTATCCAGAGCATGATCACAGAGTTTTACCAGCCAGATCATATGGACCAGCAGATCACAGGTAGTGGGTGAGCCCAAGATCCAGCGTAACATACATACTTAATTAGTCAATGATGATAAGGCGCATCATTTTTTATTCCCTTTGAAGCGGGTGCTCCCGTTAGGAGTGTGTCATACTTGCTATGGCCTACCTTTACCGTTTGGCAAATCTGGCACTCTTGGAGACGTTTGTAACCAATAATACCATCATTTCATCTTTTTCAAGGTATCTTGCATGCCTCTGTGTGCATCTACTATCAAATTGTGTAGTGGATGGATTGTCATCGGTCATAGCTTTGAACCAATACACACCAAACTCCTTGGTGTCGTGGTACTGGTTATGCATGCCTAGTAGCATGGTCTCATTGACTATCAAAACTGCTGCCACAGGGCCCTTTCGGCTGAGCACGTCCGCTGCTACCGTGTTTTCTTACTTGGCATATACTTGGTCATGCCACCATACTCTTGCTCTTTACAAGATCATTATTTTGAAGACGGAGCCGGACATCGAGTCAATCACGTCTCCGAGCTTCCTTGGCTTGGTGCCGAACCTATATCCTCCTCGTCTAACTTGAGCTGTTTGCTACTCCATTCTTTGGACTTGTTTTTGACAGTACCTGCATAAGTGGTTAACGCCTCAGCAAATGCAAATGTGGACTTGTTCGTGCTTGTAGTGTTTGATTTGTTCGTGCCTGTACTGTTTGATTTGTTAAACAGCCAAATTCAATCCGAATGAGGCTGAACTTCAACACAACTTATTTAACCTTGGTTGGGATGGTAGGGTCCTATATATACTTGGGTCGCATTTTCAGAGGTCTAAGTTCACCCAGTAAATCAGTTGTGTAGGCAGGCTTGACTAGAGGGCATGCATCACTAGCGAGACTAGACCGAATGTTTTCATACTTTGAGCATGTTCATACAAAATCCATTCTTCTTGACTTTGAGCATGTTCATACAAAATCCTTTCTTCTCGACTCTCCAGTCTAACCAGCACTGGAGATTTTGAGGTGGTAGGCCTGAAGATGAATGGGCGGGTTTCGAGTGGTTATAGGTCACGATGCTCTTCTGTATGACCTAGTGGAAGACATTGGTCCCTCCTCATGTGGAAAACAAGTAAGCCCATGTGATAGTCAACTACATTGGTCCCTCCATGTGGAAAACAAGTGAGCCCACCGAAAGATGGCCTTCTGTCGAGACCATTGTATATCATCAGGTCAGCTCTTGCCCATTTCAATGAAGGCATGGCCATATGGTGAGAGCATCCTAGAACATGGGCTTCTTTTGTGAAAGCTCTTCATACACGATTTTCCCCCTATCACTTTAATCCCAAGGTGGGACCCGTGCTCGTAGGCTAATTATCAAGGTTGACTTGAACAAGGCTTAGGAACCAAAGAAAGACACACAGTCTGACAAAGTGAGTACTCAAGACTTGTGACCAGGCTGAACATAGGTGAGTCATGCCCAAGAGAAGAAGAGGAGGGAGTGATTCTCGGCATGAGAAGAGATAGACCTAGGAGGTTAGGAATGGAAGCACATAGAGAAATAGGGCCGGACTTTGCAACAGAGCCACACAACTTGCATCTCGGGCTTGCCTTTGGACTATGCTCAATATCTTGGTCAACATGGCCAGTAGTTTCGGTGAACTGCAACATCCCTCTATGGTTGACCATAGAGAAGGGACACCTTATGCTTGCCCCTCTTATCCCATGGAAATACTAGGCAAAGAATATGGACGAGTACGTGGCACCACTGCCTATCAAATGCCTAGATTGAGAGAAAAGAATTGCATTTGACTTTTCACCCTTACCAATTAGGGCTTAGGGAAATGAGAGTTGTTTAGTCTATCATTGTATCTTGCAGTTATTCGTTTGGGAGGGCAGCCTTGAGGTGAATCGCTCACTACAGCTGGCACCATTGCCTATCAAATGCCTAGATTTTGAGAGGGCATCCCTGGCGGACCGAACAACGAAGAGTCCACTCATCAAAGATATCCCCAGAAAGAATGCAAGCCGCATTGCTATCTCTATAAAGCCGGTAAATAACTTGCTGCATTTTTTGTCCAAACTCCAAAGCTCGCATAGTTTGCGAGATGAAATCCCATTGAACTGTGTCAAAGGCTTTTGCAATATCTACTTGCAAGAGTAGAACATCCTGCTGCGTGTATTTGGCATATTCAATCCCAATATAAGCATTGGCAATGTTATCTGTGATATGGTGACGTGGAACAAAGCCATATTGGGAGGGATGCAACCCATCATGCAAATAACCTTTAATCCGATCAACCACCATTTTGGCAATGATCTTGTAAATGACTGGCATGAGCGTGATCGGCCTCCAATCACCAAGTGAATCACATAGCTGCTTTCCAAACACACACACACACCAGTGCGTGTGTGCACATGCGTGCACACACAAACACAAACACACACGCGCACGTGCATATGCACGCGCAATCGTTGTTGTTGTCATAGTTTTTGTTGCTTGGTTGGGACCCTATAACTTAGTAAGTAGTGGGTTTATCAAAGAGATTCTGGAATCTTTTGAAACCTAGATGGTAGCTTAAGCTTGGGTATGGATGCAAACATAAGCATAACTTTGCTTACTAAGTTTTTCCTATTTTTTTAATTTTTATTCTCTGCTTCTAAACCCACTTTTTTTGTCAGTCTCCCCATAGCTTCCCGTGTCCCCCCCCGGCGCGCGGCCGCCTTCTTCTCTCTCCACCTACCTCTCTCTCGCTCTGTCTCTCTCTCTCCCTTTGTCCACTTGTTTGTCTTCAAAAAATTCTAATTAGTGAGATTGGATATATTCTATGTGCTGATTTAAAGGTCAGCTTTGACAGCTTCCATGAATTAGGATTGTGACTGTATCAAAGTCTTTGCCACTTTCTAGTCATTATTGTGAGTGGTGTTTATAAAAAAGTTAGTAGAGCATCATCCCTTTTGAGCATCCTAGCTACTTATTTGCAGTTATATGCCATTTGTTCCAGTCACAATATTCAACTACTGTACCAACATTGCATATTTTGCTTTTGAAAGGATCAGCACCTTAACATACACACATAAGAAATTTGGCTCTTTTTGCAATAGCAATGTCCAATTATCTTCATATCAGCATACGCTTGTGGGCTTGTAAATAATGCATTTGAAAGTAGGATGAATGGTTTATAGATAGTGGACTTAAATAGCCATATGTTTCACCTCAAAGCTGTATACCATGTTTGAGGTATTTCATTATTGAGTTTAGTTTTGTTATATCTTGAAAAGAAACTAGCTTTTAAAAAAATGCACATGTGCTCAACATGCTGGCTCAGATGTATTGTCACTGCTGCTTGGTAGCAGGTTCTTATAATGTGTAACAGCTTGCTTGGGCAATGATGCATCTTCATATGTAATGAAGCTGACAGATTTTTGGTGTTTTATGCCAAAATCTGGTCAGAGTCATGCAACTTAACTAATGAGTAACCATTTCTTATGGTTGGATTGTTTGATAATCAATGTTATCAACCGTGTTTGTTGATTGGAAGCTGTTTCTTATGATCGTTGTTTGTCTTGCACTGAAACTGTTGGGAATAGGAAGCTGCAATTGTTAAGAAAAGAAAGGCATTGCTTACGATTGCTGATTTGTCTGTCAACAGGCTTTTATCATTGCTTCAACTGCCACAGAGGATGAGATGCGGCGTTGGTATATTCCACATACTCTCTTTTCATCTAGATGTTCACTCAACATTTCTGAAGCACTCACATTTTTCTAGCACCTTTATGTTCAGCGTAAGCTCTGTGATGCTTTTGGAGGCTTGCTCATCCATTATCTTCTCGAATGCTTCATTTTCTTTTTGATAGCCTCTTGCATTTCACGGAAGCTCTCCCATCTTTCTATGCACATTGTACAGCACTCCTTCATTCTTGTGCTAAAATTTGGGACTGAAGTGGAAGAACCACTGAGAGAGATCAACTTTTTGAAGCCCTCTTACATTGTCTTCATTACCCCTCCCCATGTGCCACTCAGTGTCATCCTGCAAGCTGAAGATATGATTTCCCTGATGTAAAAAGCAATGGAAATTAAATTATACATCATTGTTTTTTGTGGCATTGATCAACGACTGAAAATCGGTAGTTTCTTGAATTTTATTTACAGAAATTAAGGTTTCATCCTGTTTGACGGAAATTCCGGAGTCTCTGAAGGCTGGGATCTTTATCTTTGAGGCTGGAGGTGGTCCTTAGCGATTCAGGTCTTGAGAAGGATTTGTGAAGTTGTTTAAGCTGATACGTGATGAGGAGTGAGGGTCGTGGGGGGGGGGGGGAGGTGGGCAGCGGGACAAATGCCTCTCGATTTCCTGTGGTCTTGCCTTTCTCACCTGAATCTGTGGCCAATGCTCAATCAATCCATTTCTGATCTAGATTTATGGGAGTTTCACTCTTGGAATCAAAGGGCTGAAAACTCCTTTCCTTTCGATCCAGATGCTTCTTTACATTGCCGAGATGCTTCTAGTGGCTTAACACCTTAAGAGCAAGCTAGACTATGGAATCTAATTGCACTGGGCTGAAAAGATCCACCTCCTGAATTATTGGGCGGCGTTAAGTTCCCCGAAGTATTTCTGAGTTTGCTTCTCTTTGGGCTTACAATGAAATATTTCTCGAGCAAAGTTTGCTTCTCTCTAGATTTACAAGCAAAGACTTCCCTTAAGCAAAGTTGGTGGAAGTTTTGTGGAAGGAATGTTTTTGAAGCTTTTGAATTCATTCCATGTCATTGCTGCTTCACCCTGCGGGTACATTACATTAACGTCTTTTCTATTAGTAGCTAGACAGTATGGTTTGGGGTGGCTTTATAGACCTTTCTGGCATTCTCTATCTCAAATGCTTGAATCTTTCTTACCAGTTACCAAAGTGAGAGCTCTCATATCGTCTTATAGATTGGGCTCTTCATCTCCAGGATTCCAGCACTCATCCTCCACTGTTGGCTAATGTATCGTTGGCCAGTTTGTATAAGGTTTTGATGCCTCCACCTTGGATTTCAGATTGGGCAAATCAGATTTTTTCTATGAATCATAATGCTAAGTGGTGGCACATAAGATTGTGACAGCGTTGGAGCTGTAAATTGCCTCTTCGTCAACAGGTGTTTCTATGGCGGGTGATGCTTTTGGTTATACCATTTTGTCAACTCCTAGCACGTAGTATTGCTCCTATTGTTTGTCACAGATGCTTGGCTTCAAGGGAATCTCCTTGCTTCATTTCTTCTGGCATTGCCCTATGACTAGTGACTTTCTGTTTCTACTAGAGCAGCATCTCCCAGCCAGATTTCCTATTAATTGCTTTGGCAAGCTCTTTTGGCTTTTTGGGATTTATCCACGAAGGGATGAGTTTCATCTTTTCTTCACTTGGGTTCGATATTGGGATCTCTAGACTTTGTGGAAAGACAGAAATCAGAACAGTCTTTGGAGATTCCACTTTCTCCAAGTTTCACTATTTCCGGATGTCACTCAGGCAATCTTTTTATGATTGTCTCTATGTTCATTAGACAATCTTTTAATGATTGCCTCTACTTGTCTTACATTGAAATCTTTTGATACTTGTAGTTGCACGTTCCCTCTTTGGGGACTGCTTCTTGTAATATAAACATACATGGATTCCACCCCAAAAAAAGTGTGTTGTTTGTTTGCCTAGGATGCATGGGTGTTTGAACATTCTTGATCTTCATACTCATTTGCTAGCTTGCAAGGCCACACTCTTGATCACTTGTTGGAGCAGCATCAGCCATGGAATCTTTTGCTTTTTGGTGTAGTTACCTCTCTCCACATAGAATCTTTTGGCCATTGGGTTCCGTTATTCTGATATTATTTTGGACTTTTGTGGTCGCATTCCTGGCTGTCCCTTTTTTCTTGCTTGATTCATGATTGGCAGCAGCTTTTGGCTTATTTACATTGGTCTGGTCAGCCTCCAGATCCTGGCAACACCCTCTGGTTGCAGAGTTTTCACTGGAGCCGGGTCTGCTCATCCTTATCTCATTTACAGCCTCGAAAGGCGTATTTTCTGCATCATTCGGTGTTTCTACAGTGGCGCATGTAGTTGATGATCGGGGCTGCACTCTTCCCTTTCCACAGGCCAGGAGATGGTATTGTTTGGGGTTGCATCACATGTCTATTTGGTGCATTATTTCTACATTGCTGCAAAGTTTTCAGCTTGTTCCTCGCCTGTTTTCCACTCTCCCTTTATTGGATTGGAAGTTTGATCGGGAGCTTCCAGAAGGCTTATCATTTATTACTTTCACGGCCTTGGATCCAGGACCATGGAAATCACTTTTGGCATCTAAACAAGTCTCTTTCTTGGTGGAAGGTTTCTCTTCGGCACATCTGCAGCAGTAAGCAGTGGGTTTTCCTATGGCACTGTTTGGTAGGGCTTTACCAGTTGGATGTTTATTGGCTGCCAGGCGTATCGCTTCTTCAGCATGCCCTACTTGTTCTCGTATGCGAGAAGACTGTTTTACATCTATTTTGGACCTGTCCTCTTGCTGGCAAGCAGTTTGGGTTCTTTAGTATACATGCTGCTATGCTGGACTATGTTCACTTCTTCTCCTGGTGTTGCTATTGGGTTTTCTGGTCGTTGTATCGTGCTCGCACCATTCGACTGTATAAGCACTCTTTAGTGGATATTTGTCCTTATTTTTTATCTTCTTTGTATTGGTCTCTCTAAGATGTTCATTCTCTTGGAGACCTTCCTCCAAGATGCTCATTCTCTTGGAGACCTTCCTCTGGCCCAGTTAGAAGGCTTTTATTATTGGTTCTAGTTTTGAGTAGTAGGTGTTCCACTTTGGACAGCTATGTATGTACATTCTTCTAAATAGAATATCTGCTTTACAAAAAAAAAAAAAGGTGTGCATGCGTGGGCACACGCACCAGAGAGAGAGAGAGAGAGGGAATAAGTAAAAATTGATGTTAACTTGCAGGTATCGAGACAGGGTAGTCTGGACTGACAAGGAGCTGAACTTGAAATTAATGAGGAAGGGTCTTTTGACTCGCATCTATGCTCCAATGGTGAGTTGGGCAGTTGTAACAATGTCTTCTAAAGCTCTTTTTATTTTGAAGGTTAGAGAATGACAGGAAACATGTAATCCTGTGACCATCTGGCCCAATTCATTATATGTTTTTTGGCTGGTGGAGGAGTTCATGGTTAGGAGGCATTCTCAAAAGGGTTGTGGTCTTCTGCAGGTAATAGTCCAGGGTTTAAGGGAGGCAGGCATCTTCAGTGATGCTTCATCTGCAGGTCAGGCTTACCGTGAGAAGTCCAACTCCGAAAAGGGGTCTTCAGCATCGGTATCTCATTCTCCTGGGACAAGTCGGCCATTAATTTCTGACATTACAAAAAATCCCATCAGGAATGAACAAAAAGAGAGCAGTGAAAATGAATCATCCATGAGAAAGCTGCTTATCACTGGCGAACTTTCTGACCTTGCACTGCCTCCTTTACCATCGCCTACGTTTGATTTTTCCTGGAGTGAACATGTGAATGAATATTTGAGGCAGTCGAGTTCTCTTAGGTGATGTGTTTGTAAAATATTATATTCTTGCTTCAAAATCTAAGTGATGTTGGGTTATTTCAAAATACCCCCTCCAGCCCCCTAGTTTTCTGGAGGGCAAGCCTTGTGTTTTGAAAGAACAGAGGCTGCTTTTCAGGACAGGACTAAGGAAGTCCTATTAAACAATACTGCAAACCCTCTCTTTTAAGTGAAGGCTTCTTCAAGGAAGCCTGCCAAGCATTTAAGGTGAGGGTTTGAAGGATGGAGGGAAAATTCAATGTCTTGAGGTTACTTTCTGCTCCATATTTCATTCAATCTGTTCTTATGTGCCTCTTGTAAAGGTGATCCAAATATCATTCAAAGCATTTTGTGCCTATTTCTTCTGCCTTGCACTTGGCCGATGAAGTTGTATGTAGCATCAATATATATTCTCCCACAATGTTAGTATTTTCTGCTACTGATGATAACAACATTCGAACATCGATTTTGATGCCTTTCAAGTATATTTCCTGTGGCATGATTACCCGGGAAAAGAAAAACTTAATATGCAATTAAATTGATGCAATATCTCATTGGGAAACAAAATTTTGATGCAATATCAGCTATTTTGTGAGGGCACTGATGGATGCTCCAACCCTTGCTTAATCTCCCAACTACTTCGATCATTTGCCATTGTAGCAAGTTAGGCGGATAATCATCTGAAAGTCCTTTGATATTGCTAGGGACGAGAAAAGAAGACTTGAGGGCATATAACCCAATGTCCAATCCTCCCCCCCCCTGGAATGGTAGGCAAGGTGGCGAACTTTGAGAGGTCGCTCCAATCTTGGAGAATTGTCATGTCCACGTTGTACACCTCATTCACCTCCTGAAGTTTCACTTTCAAGCCTCTAGGATGCTTGTCTTGATCTCATGTATCTATTGTTTGACCCTTGCAAGGGCTTCAAAACCTTGAGACACTCCATTTGTTGAGCTAAGCGGGTTGGGCTGTTGTGGTGTTGTGTCCATCCACTTGCTTCTTGCCTCTAGGTTTTTCTTCAAGTTTGAAGTGCAGGCTTTTGAATGAGAGGTGGTGGCTCAATCTTCATATAAGTATTTCCTTTTATCTTTATCTTTATCTTTATCTCTTTTTCTTTTGGGGGGCGGCGGGGCGCCAAGAGGTGGTCGCTTGATCTCCTCTTGGCACTATGGCTTGCTTTGGTAAGACCCGCACAAAGATGCATGCACACCCCCTTCAACCTCTACATCATTGGGGATCCCTTCTCAGAGTGGGGATCACCACGAAAATCCCTCTATGAGAAGGTTGAACTCCTCCCTTTTTGAGGTGTTCTTGGGTAGACTTTGAACGAGAACTTCTAGGACTCTAAGCTTGGGGTGTGGCAATGTACAAAAAACTTGGTAGCTAATCTCACCTTAGGATGTTGATAGGATAATTGTTTGCCAAGCCACCTTAGCTTAAATGTTGATAGGATAATTGTTTGCCAAGCTTGTCCAACAAGCCACTTTAGCACATCCAACTACTAGGTATTTTCCAAGAAGCCTCATCTTGGATGTTTCCAACTAGTCCATAATGTGACCTATGTTGAGGGGTCGCAATAGGCCATCTCTTGGCTTTTAGCTCTAAATTCCAAGTTTCATGCTTCACCACGTTGCTCGACCGTTTGTGCATATGCTCGAAGTTTCCCAATCCCATCATTGCATTCCTTAAGTACAAGATGAAGAGGCTCTCGCATACTCGCTTCCAATCAATAGCTCCTCGATTAGACAACTCTCCTAGGCCTCTCCTTTCCTCAAAATTCTCTCTAACAATTTGTTACAAATCATGTTTTATGAGACGACATTAAAATTCCTGGTTGACACTAAGGTGACTTGATAGTGAGTGAGATTCTTGGACTTGCACATGTCATCCAATCTTGACTCCCAAACTTGTCTTCATATAGGGGTTCACCATTTTTCTCAAACTCAATTTCACACATCTTCATATGAATAGAGGCTTCAGGTTAATCACAAGGCGAGCATCAAATCATAAGAAAGATCTCTTCAGTGATGATGTAGGAGGTAGGTGCTCCCTCTCAAGTGTGCACTTGTGAAAATTAGGACGGGGATATGTTCTTCCTTCTTGGCTTTTGCCAAGTTGTCCAAGTTAAATCACTTGCCATTATCCTTTTATAACAATTTAGTTCACCTCTTATCTTGAGACGCCATCGTATTGATGAAAATTTGGCACATAGAGTATTAGATTGAGTCTCATCTCAGTTCTTGGACTTAGTTTGTGTGCGCGCTATCATCTTGAGGCTAGGGTACTTTGATCACAAGGATATATGACAGTTGTCCTCATCAAGGCATAAGGGTACATTTGTCTATCCTCCACATGTTGGATATCTAATGTTTGTCATTCCTTTGTTGAAGATTCATCTCAACATCATGTTATCATATGTGCATAGTACTAACCCAAAAGAGTGCTAAAAAGGAAAGGGTTGGAAACCCTAACCTTAACCCGAGCTCCAACTCTTAAGGGGTTTGTATATATTCATCATTTTCAACTAATACAGTGTACATTTAGTCATTTGTGGTGTGCTCTTTAGCTATGCCCTCTCCCCTCATCTCCACTCTTATCCTCTTCTCTCTCCATATTTGCTCATGGTATCAGAGCTCCCTTGCCTTTCATTGCGGCATTGTGATCATTGTGAGAAATCGAGAGATTGAGAGTAAACTGAGTGTTCTTTCACTTCCGTTGAGTCATAGAGAATTTTCACCCATTTGAAAGAATTCCATCTATTTTTTTTTGTTCAATTCCGTTCATTTCTTTGAGAGAATTTCGTCAACTACTCATTCCATTGAGAGATTTTTGAGAGAGAGATTCATTCAGAGAGATTCATTCTTGAGATTTCTGAGTTTTATGTCTTTGAAAGAGAAAGAGAGAGCTTTCGAAGCTTCGGAGGGAGAGTTCTAGAGATTTCTGAAATTTTTGTGAGATTGTTCTTGAGATGAGAGAGAGAGATCTTATTCTACCATTGTGAGTGCATTCCGTGAGAGAGATTCTGGTTCAAGTGAGTTTTTTTATTGGACCTCATTCTTGAGTGGTAAGGTTCTTTGAAGATTTTTTTTTCAAAAGATAGTCGAATTTCAAAGCTTTATGTCTTACTAAGCAAAAGAAGCAGCAGAGTCTACGCGACTTCTACAACAGAGGCGACTCTCTTGCAAGCAAAGAATCAACACTAATCTTGCATCGACAACTAAGCCTTCAACAAAAGCATCTAGGACGTACGAGCTTCTTCGACTAAGGCAAGCAACTCAGCATGCAAAGACGACCAAACAGGAGATAGCAACAAGCAACCAAGCTCTACGAGACCTCCAACGACGACGCTCCATCAACTAAACAAGCTCTAGCAACTACGCAAACGAGCTCAATGGCATCACAATAGCTATAGCCATACACATTGCGACGGCAACTATTATACAACTCAGCTGCTACTGCCACAAATTGGCAGACACCTTCACCGCGACTTTGCAAGTCTCCAGCGAGCTCATGAGCCAGCCAAGCAGGCCATCAAGGCCATCTCTCCATCACACAGTAGCTCCATTAGCAGTACCTACACAAGCCTCTCCATTGATCGACGGAAGCTCCTAATGCTGCAACCCACGATGTCCAAGCCAGCGACCACTACCGGCGCAGCTCCAACGAACCATACGTAGTTTCAATGATGGGGACTGACGACCACTCGAAATGCCAACGTCTTGCAAACGTCTCCGCATAAACAAGACTCAAGCACCGCGAAATACAACGCAAGGAACTGGTAACCCATGCTTGGCGACCACGATAGAGTCTAGTAGATTCCATCAAGAATCTTTAGATTCTGTTTGACCTTCTCCATACGACACATGGCCCTCCAACCAAATGGCTTATCTTATCCTAAGGTCACAGGATTGGTTTAGAAGGGAACACGTGGCATTGTGCTATGTCATCAAGCCTTATCCGATGCCACATCATCATCACAACTGATTTAGCCATGTCATCAGGCAAATCCTACTTGTCACACTAGTAACACCCTCGCAATTGACATGTGGCACCCATCTAGCTCAGCCTTATCTACCATGTGGAAACCCATCTGCCATGTCATGAGTCCATGTCACCATATAAGTTAGATGTCAAAAATGCTTTTCTCGATGGTTACCTAGACGAGGAAGTCTACATGCAGCAACCAACACGACACCAGCCCCAATTCCATCTCAGACTGCACTAGTAGCTCCTACAGTAAGGGAAAGGCTCCAGCCCTGCAATGCAACAAGCAACGAGCTAGCGAATCCCGACAACTTCCACAACCTACCTAGTCTTCATAGAAAGCTACTGCAATGACACCCACTCTTCAACAGTTGTCAGTCTTTGGATTGCTGCGCTTTTAGCTTTAACAACCAGCCTAACGTCCAACAAATCACGAAGCACCACCAACCCCTATCTTCAACAAAATCAATGGCAACCTCTGACAAATGCCTGACCGACAAAACGCCCACAAGTAACTAAGGCGATGACACACAATCCAGCACGTAGCTGACTTCCACAGCATCCAACTTCAATGACCTTCACGCAGCCCAATCTACGAATAGCCAACCAAGGTACACCGAGCTCCTACTACAGCACATGGGATGGCTCCACGAACGGCTTCCTAGCACAGAGGCTGATTGCAACTACCGGCTCTAAACACATAACACGCGCCTTCACACCCAAGCCCAAAATCCTCCAACATACGACTCAGTACACGGGCAACCTCTATGAACTCAAGAGCTGCCCGATGAAAATTTGACACTCAGAGAGCGATTTGCGATAGAATCTAATTCGACGACAATGGAATCTACAAAGATTCATTCGGCATCTTTTTCGTATCTTTCCTCAGTGACACATGGCAGAATATCATCTAACTCTTTGAAGATAGGGTTACCCAACCACTGGCTTGAGTCCACAAGCTACCATGTGGCGCATTAGGCATTTGCCACATCACCTTATAGTCCACGTCAGCTTATTTGACACATGTCTTTGCCACATCAGCATATTCATACAGTCTTGCCATGTCATCACTGACCACCAGCTCACTTGCCATGTCATCAAAGCCACGTCTGCACATGTCGCACCAGCATTGACTAGACAAACTACCACGTCAGCACGGTGACTCATCTACCACATTAGCATGCCAAGTCGTTTGCCACATTAACTTGCCACGTGGGACACAAAACCCCTCCACAGGCACAGTAATCTCTTCCTAGGCACTGCATGTGCACCTAGCTGCCACCTCATCAGTGCTCCACAGGAACACCCCTTGCTAGGCACACTTTGCATGTGGATCCACCTGCCACATCACCACAGTGCCATCTCATCCTTTTTGCCCCTCCACCTTGATCAAGCCGTATCTCTTAATCTAGGAAGAAATTGAGAGTGTTCCTGTTAACAGATTGGTTAACAATTCCTGTTAACAAATTGGTTAACAATATGCCACCGTTGATTAAGTGATGTGATTTGATGGATAGTGGCAAGTCCATAGAGCCAGGATTGCTAGATGGACCCAAGAGGATGGTAAAAGAATGAGAAGAGAGAGTGGTATAAAGAGATTAGGGTTGGCCCTCCCTTCAAAAGGTGACATGTATAAAAGGCCAAATGGTTGAATTTCGTCTTTATTATTGTTGTATGCACAAGTTTGGAATACAAGCTCCCTCTTCTCTTCCAAGAGTGTCTTTGGGTGTTCTCTTGTTTCCCTTGTAGTAGCTTTGTGTTTGCCACTCCATCCCCCTTCACTCTCCTCTTCCCTTCTCCTTCTCCCTCTCTTCTCCCCTCTCTTCCCCCTTCTCCCCTTCCCTCTTTCTCTCGTGGAAACACATTGCAACAATCCGAGAGCTGCTTGAGTGACACATGCGGATGGCTCGTGCCTTGCATTGCGCTCACAAGGAGTAGTTGAGTGGAGGCTCCATCGACTTTCCTTCAAGATCCCCACGACACATGAGTCACTGTTGAGAGCACATTTTTTGTGCCACTGCCGGGGAGTTCAAGGTATTGCACTTGCCTTCTCTCGTCATCTACCCATTGCTCATTGTTTCAAGCTTAACTTGGAGCTTTGATAGTGGAGTTGCAGGAGAGGAAAGAGTGAAGAAGTGTCTGTTGGTGTTGGGACGGAAAAAAGAAGCAGGAGTCATTTTCTGTTGGAAAGCATTTTTGATCATTTGAAGCTTGCTTTTTATGTTTGTGTTTTGAGTTGGTAGGAAGATAATTTGGAAGATTGCTAAGGACTGCATGGTGTCAAAAGTCACAAAAAACAACCAGGAATGATGAATCATGCTGAAAATCGAAGTGGTTTTGAGTGTTGACAGACACTTCTTCAAGAAATCTCTCATTTTGCAACCAAATGTTGTTTTTCTTTCTTCTTTTTTGCATTGGGTTTTCTGGGTCTCCGAGCGTCGGTTTTCGGTGTCTCCAAGGTCGCTTTGGGGGTTTTGGCCCGCTCCGGATGCACTGGCGATGTCAGAATTATCAAATACTGCACAAAAAATCAAGAATCTTATACATGTCTTTAATGTGAAGGCTGAGTACTAGACTAACATTTTAGCACTAAGTATTCGTATTTTATGGCATTTCCCATATTTTGAGTGCAACAAAAATTGGTAAATCGTGAATTTCTTAGATAGCCCCAAAATGAGTTCCCTTCTTTCCTAATGCCTAGCCATTCACCCACCGTCCATTCACCCTCAACAGTCTTGTTAGATCGTGAAATACTTGGAGAGCATTGCAGGTGACCATCTCCTCCTCCCTTTGAATTTCTGTCAAAGTTTTCCGTCCGTCAAGTCTCCACCCCTCCCCCTCCTCCCTTCCACCTCCCCCTCCCCCCCCTCCACCATCCCCCCTTCCACCTCCCCCTCCATCCTCCCCCCCCTCCACCATCCCCCCTTCCACCTCCTCACACCCCCGTCCCCCCTCTCCACCATTCCCCCCTCCATCCCCCCCCCTCCCCCCCCCCCCACCCTTCCACCACCCCTCCCTCCCTTCCGCCTCCCCCTCCCCCCCCCCCTCCACCATCCCTCCCTTCCACCTCCCCCTCCATCCCCCCCCCCCTCCACCATCCCCCCCCTCCACCATCCTCCCCCCCCCCCCCCTCCCCCCTCCACCACCACCCCCCCCTCTTTCCACCAACCCCCCTATCTCTACCCCCCCAACACAACTACATCAACACCCGTACTTGCAATAGACACCCATTCCACCTCTCACCAAATCTGCATGCAGCTACGCTCCAGCCAACGCCTCTGACAACAAATCTACATACAACTTCACTGCAGCCAACGCCTCCAACAACCCTCTACCCCAATTCTCCCCTTGAAATTCAGGAAATCCTTTTGACTCCTCCACAACACAACATGGCTGGGCGCCATCGTGATGATGTGGATCTTGAACTCGAAGAGGAGGGGAACAATTTCTTTAATAATCGTAACAATTTTGGCAACAATAATAACAATCAAGGCAAGTGCCCCCTAGGCAAACTCGAACTTCTCAAAGATAATGGTAGGGGCAATCCTACCCGATTCCTCCAGCATTTTAATGTTGCATGCCGAGCGGGTGGAGATCAATCTAATGAAAGCAAGGTCACCTGGTTCCCCATGGCCTTAACCGATGAAGCCTCAGAATGGTACCTAGACCTCCTAGTGGAAGAAAGAGCCACATGGGACCTGCTGCAAATAAAATTCAAGAGGTCCTTCCAAACGGAGAGACGACAAGATGATCCTGCTCTCCAACTAAGCAAGCTCGAACAAGATCGCTGAGAAGGTGTACGCACGTACGCGAGCAAGATGAAACGATTAATTGCAAAATGTGACCCATGCCCCGATGCTAAGTACCTCATGGCCTGGTTCATTATTGCAGGCCTAAGGAAGAAAATCCGCAAAGACAAGAAAAAGATTAGTAGTTTTACGAAACATTCAGTGCTGCTCATGCGATAGCCATTGACATCGAGGATGGCATGGCTGACTCTAACACCAGCAGTGATGATGGAAGATCCAATGCATGAGATAAGCGCTCTAAAAAGGGAAAATCCAAGTCCACTGCCAAAACGTCTAATGAAGATCGCCTAGAGGCCATGACCATGAAGCTAAAAGAAGAAATGATGCAGGCCATGGAACACCTAGAGGCCATACCACAATCATGGGCTCTAGGCATTCCGTAATTACTCAGGGATCCAAATCCATGACCATATCCAAGAGCGCCAAATCCAGCTCCTCTAGCAGTTCCAATACAACTACTTCAAGCCGAGGAAGTGGATTCGCCATTTGAGTATGAAGCTAAGTACTCAGTGTACTATGTGGAAGGATCAGAAGGTTTAATACCAGTCTATGCGAATCAATTTTTGCTGAATACATATTGAGCACCAATCAAGTGCTACGGTTGTGGAGAAAATCACTGGATCGCAGAGTACCCTCATCGTGGTAGCCCGCTACTTTCCAACCACTTTGTAGAGATTGTGGCATAGGCCATGCATGTATGGATTGCCCATGAAAAATAAGTTCCCACAACAAACTGAGGCTAAGCTTGACGTCCCAATCGGCATTATTGGGGTGGACCATCAAAGTCTAGGGCCGGCAAGCATAATATCACAACCTGTCAATGTAATTACACACTAGTAAAAAGAGGCCACCAAGGACCCTAATATTCCAATTCAATCAAGATGACTTCTTCAAAAGAAAGCACAAGTGCCTCCACCTCCGCGAGCAGCCAAGCTCATCCACATCAGCTCCCGAGCCTCAAATAAAAGAAGCTCCATTCCCAAATGCAGAAGTGGAGAAGGCTCGATTTCAGGCACTTCAACAATGGGTATAAAAGGAACAAGCTCAATTTGAGGCTAAGAATAAAATGTAAGATCCAATCCCTTCCTTGGCCCCACCGAGTATTGATATTGTACTCGAGCCTCTATTCCAACAACAGAATTCCCATTGGAATCCTATTATGGAATTGTCCCAATCTATGGGAGAGTTTCAAAGGCTGGATTGAACTCCCAAATCCCCCTCCACCTATCGAAGACATAGAAGATATCCATGTGCAGATGGGTGAGAGAGATGACATATGCAACATCATTGGGCCTTTGATCCACAAGGCATACGATGAAGTCCAGGCCATACTGGATGGTGGAGTAGGTGTAAATGCCCTATCCAAGGAGCTCTATGATGAATGGGGTCTCCCACCAATGCAAAAGGCTAATTTCAACATACGCCTTGCCGATGATTCACGAGCAAAACCCTTGGGAATATTGAATGGTGTGTCAACAAAATTTGTAGGAGTCTCCTTTTCCCTTCAATTCACAATCTTGGATCTCCCCAAGAAATCCTATCAAATCTTGTTTGGGCATCCTTGGTTGCATGAAGCATTAGTCCTCCATGATTGGAGAACTGATAGACTGACAATCCAAAATTGTGACACCGTACTCAATGTCAATGTGGGGAAAGGAGCAATAAAACCAATTGTGCCTAGAGCGTTGGATGAAACCCCTTCAACGACGATCTCAAGCAAATCAGCTCCATTGCAACAGCATGCCATAGAGGGCGATACACAAAGCAATGTCAATAATTGGATACAGACATTGGCAACCATTGACAACTGCCATTCATTAGACCCCATCTTCTCATAGATAGATTCTAAGAACATGCAGGTAGATCCTCCACTCAGACATGAAGAACCAATTGATCTAGAGGTGACATTCTTTATGGCCGACCTCGAGTGGAATAATGAACCTGAAGAAGGTACGCATACCAATAAGGACTCAAATTTTCCTTGGGACCTCAAAACTGAGGCTGAGAATGCTCAATTTGAAGATCAAATCTTTGATAATGACTTAGCCATTCTACATGCCCTAATGGCAGTCGAGCTTCCTAAAGTTGAACCTCCAAAGTTGAATAACAACAGAAGATCTTGTAAGAAAGCTGAAGGAGGATATCACCCCGCAAAGCGAAGGCTGCATACTTCAATGAATTCAAACAAGTCCAAACTAGGATTGTTGAATTGTATCTTGCCAATCCAGCTCCCTCAAAATCTGAGCCAGCTCCTCTTGAATGGTCCCCTGATGGACTTGAAGGAGTATGCACAGGAAATGAACCCTTACTTGGGAATACTTTGCCACTAGAAAAGCTACCCCATAGTTCCCAACGTAAGAAGTTTCAAAAGTATAAGCCACCTCGAAAGTCTCCAATGGGGTACGTCCCAGACTCTATGGATGAAAGTCACTATCTAAAAGATGGCATCAACCTAGAGAGGTGTACCTCGCATGGTCATACAAGGAAATGAAAGGAATTTCACTAGAAGTGGTAGTACACATGATACCTATAAGGGAAGGTACCCACCCTAAGGTATGTGGACCTTATTGAACAAATCCAAATTATGGCACCATGGTTTATGATGAACTGGAAAAACTCTTAGATGTCGGATTCATCTATGAGATAGAGCACTCTGATTGGGTTTCATCCATTGTCAACATGCCTAAACGCAACAAGAAGCTAAGAATATGCGTAAACTTAAAGAATGTGAATGCCACCACAATTAGGGATCACTATCCCCTACCCTTAACAAAAATAATGTTGGAAAAGGTGGCAGGTTCTGAGATATATAGCTTCTTGGATGGCTTTAGTGGCTATAACCAAGTGCAAATTGCTCTTATAGACCAATCAAAAATAGCATTGGCTACAAAATGGGGTACATTGCCTATAGAGTCATGCCATTCGGCCTTTGTAATGCCCCGGTCACATTCCAAAGGGTCATGTTCACAGCTTTTAAGTCATTTCTGAATAAGTTTCTACAGGGGTTCTTGGATGATTTGTGCATCCACTCAAACAAAAAAGACCACTTCAAATGTCTTAAAGAAGTTCCAATCAAATGCAGGGAATATGGCATCTCCCTAAATCCAACAAAATGCCAGTTCATGGTCACCCACGGAGTTGTTTTGGGACATATCTTTCTCAACATGGGATTGCAACTGACATGGACAAAATCAAAATCATCATGGAATTGCCGCCTCCTACAAATTCCAACGGTGGACAGGACTTTATGGGACATGCCAGCTATTATAGAAGATATATCTTGCAGTATGCCATGATAGCCAGACCACTTTACAAATTATTAGTGGAATTCTTATGGACAGAAGAGTGCAACCAAGCCTTTGAGCTTTTAAAGTGGCGCCTAATCACAACACCCATCCTTATAAAAGCATGTGTAAAAATAAGATCTCTCACAATACACACACAAATGTCATACTTGCATGCCAACTAATCTAATGATCAATGGTACACCATATGAACATGGATGCAGGTTTTAAAACAATGCCGCCACTAAAGAGGATGCAAAGAAAGAGCCCACCGCCTCAACCACGAGACTCCCTTTAGAGTTTGCAGCCATCTATCTCCTCTCAACCACCCACGATGACCACAGGCATTTGTACTTCAGAGCAATAGCTCTGAGGAGGATTCTGTGCATGACATGGAAACCCAAGAAGGACAAATGCCACCCGAGTCATGACCAGCCTACACAACCATTGACGGGGCTTAGACCGTGGAACTTGTGTGGCCACCTACATCAACTTATGCTCTTTCCAATGCAACAACATCTTTCTTAGAACAAAGGGGCCTGGGTAGTTTGTATGAGAGCCTAAAATCCTTGGAGGACAGTCCTACAATGACCACATACATCAAGGACTTTCTCCATTCTTACCACTCCATTGATGCATAGGTTGGCAAGTATGGCACCATCACTATACATCAGAGCCCACTCAACATTATCCTCGACAGTACGATTATTCAAAGGGCCTTCTCACTCCCAACACAAGGTGCAAAATACCCTACAAGGCTAGTCGATGCTAAATTTCTCAAAGTATAGCCTCTTCTCACCAAGGGCACAAAGTTTCATAGGGACGGGATATTACTTTCCACCATCATTAACCCTCGCCTCAAGGAAGCAGCACAATTCCTATCCACAATCTTGGGGGTTAAGTGCAGTTCCACTCCGCACATTTGTTTTGTTGAGTAGGAAGCTAAAGCAAGACTAGATCCAAAACTTATTCACAAAAAAACTAGATGGTTCATTAGACCAAAAGTGTAAATTCCACACTTATTGGTTGTAATCATCAATAAATAGCCCCGAGAAATGGCTCTGCCCCAGTCATGAAAACCTATTGAGGAGTTGGACATTCCCTTCTCACCACTAGCATGGGAGCCGTCACCAACTTCTCCTACTAGTAGAGTAGCGGCAAAGCTCCGCTTGTACTTGCACAAGGTTAGGAATAATCTCTCTTAGGAGTCCTCAACATGCATGTTCTCTACATGCAGGTCCTACATGTGATTCTTACATGCATGTTCTACATGCAAGTCCTACATGTGATTCCTACATGCATGTTCTACATGCAATGCAACATGCAACTTGCAACTCCTACATGCAACTTCTATATGCAAGTTCTACATGTAGAGAGAGAATGTCTTACAATTCCTACATGCAGAGAGAGAAGCTCTCCAACTTGTATAAATACCCCATAATGGGATGAATCCTACACTCTTTGGGGCATTGTGTTGAGTTCTAATTTGGTATTCCAAGCAATTGTCTCCAAGTTTCCATGCTTCCTTGCACTCCATGTCCAAAAGCATGTCCTAACCTTGCAACTTTTCCTCCCCTCTCCTTCAACCTTGTAACCCATCCTCCTCCTCCTCCTCCCTCCTCCTCCCTCCTCCTCCTTCCTCCTTCCTCCTCCTCCTCCTCCTCCCTCTCCTCCTCCCTCTCCTCCTCCCCCCTTCTCCTCCCTCCTCCTCCTCCCTCCTCCTCCTCCCTTCTCCTCCTCCCTCCTCCTCCCTTCTCCTCTCTCTCCTTCCCCCCATGCTCTCACACCTTCTTCCTCTCCCACTCATATGCTCCCCCTAAACCCTTAGTCCCTCAACCCTTGACCTCCATGATCTACGAGGAAGATGAGTTCTCCACCATGTACTCTACCTTGAACCTTAGATCCTCCTTTTAACCCTTAAACCCCTTTTGAACCCTGGAACCTCTTCTAAACTTTGGAACCTCCTTCTAAACCTTAACTCCCAATGAAAGCAAAAGCCTTCATTACCCTAACCATGATGATGCACGTTCCTTTCACACATGCATACACTATGTTTGCTTACCCACTTAAGCCTACGTTTCTCACCGGAATACGACCCGAGGTCCTAAGCTATGACTCTCTTGGCTCCTAGCCCTAACACTATTTGATTTGCTTCTGCTAATTGCTTAAGAAGTGTTTACTCATTCTTTGCAAATGTTTCATCTCCACTTTTGATTGACTAACATCTTAAGATAATCCCATGCCTCTGCAAGATTTTGACGTTGCTTTTTTGAAGCCATGATTGTTGTGAAGATAGAAGAGAAACATTTAAATAATTTTATAATTAATATCCATTAACACAAATTTCCATGTCTTCTTATATCATGTAACTCATGGCACTTTAAAAAGTCCACTTTAGTTTTCCTCCATTAAGTTTTACATCTACTATATCTATAACATTCCATGTAAGCCAGCTAGATCTTGAGAGAGAGAAATCATCCAATCATCTTGTCCCCTCCCAAGGGAACTAGATAGTTAAAGATGTGATAATCTATTGAAAATAGGCCTTGGATGGTGGGTGGCCTCTTTCGACATCCCACTCTTTCTTGAGTAAGCAGCTATCTACACTATGATCCTTTGCAACATCATGCCTTGGTGATGAATGTTTGTATTTCACACACACTATTGCAGAAGCGTGATACATATATTAGCACTTATTTTTATTTCTAAATTTCTCTATTCTTGTCACATGAAAAACCTACACATTCTTAATTTGTTCATGTATATATATACTGCATGGTTCAAAAAATATATATTACATGTATATTATATAATGTATTGACAAATGTTACTCTTTAAAGAAGCGGATGTAGATAAATATGCCACATGCAATGCCTTATCGTGTGTCTTAATATCTAAAATAGTAGTAAATAATTGTATATTCGATATCACACACACATATCGAGATTCCTAACATGCATAATTTGTCAGTTGATCTAGGCTTGCATGCCCGAGCCTCACAATTGGCTACCTATGGATGAGCTTATTAAGGCTAGCATAAGCGAGCCTCACAAATGTTTCCAGGAAGATATTATTTCTTACATTAGAAATATATATAATACATTCAATGATGGGCAAGTTCTACCAATGTGAGCATAAGCAACCTCCTGCACATAAATATTTTCTTAGAGAGATGTTTAAGCAATTATTACATATAATAGATTGGTATCACTTGCAACATTATGAAATAAACATCAAAAGATGAAAGAAAGATTTTCAATGTATTGAAAAAAACCTTGCTATGTGTATAAAATCATTTCAAATTTTTTAACAATATGCTACTATCAAGATTAAACTACTTAGAAAACATTATATGCAACTATCAACAAACAAAATTCAAACACTATAGTCTACTTATAAAAGATTATATTATGCAACTATCTCCTATCAACTAATAAAAAATCAAACTCTATAGTTTTTACTAACTACTAGAAACGTAAAAGTAAAACATCAAACTCTATAGTTTTATAACTAGAAGCATTAAAGGATCTTATATGTAAAAAATCAAACAGACTATTCTCTACTAATCGAAAAGATTTCATAAATTACTTTATTTCTAAATGTGAGTTGATCAAAGTCTCAGTAAGAGCGAGCTGCACAATTGACATAAGATAACTTTTAGAATGATATAATAAAACTCACATATTATATGAAGATTTATTAATTTCTTGAACACGTCGTTGTCCTTATCGTTTCTTTTGAAAGTAACATAAGCTTGATCAAGAGCACTGGATTCTTGGGAAAAACATAATGTATTATGACAGCATGACAATATAAATTTTTGTTAAAAGCGTGTTACACACACACACACACAGAGTGCGGTGTTTAAGTATACCACATAGAAAAAGTAAAACACTATGTGGTATAATCAAACACCGCATGGTAATAGGAAAGTATCACATGGTATTAAAATATCACGTGATGACATAGACTTGTTGTGTGAAAACCAGACATAGTTGGCTATAGTGATGCCTAAGGTCTTAATTATTACGAAGAGCTATGGGCTCTTGGATGTTGCCCAACTGCTATAGTAGTGTAGAGACTTAGAAGGTAGCTTGAATGGTGAGGCAAGTAGATTGATTATGGGAGTTCCTTGACTATTGTATTGTATCTCTTATCGGCTAGCGTGTTGATAAGTGAGTTTGGATAAAGAATAAGAGCTCTTCCATGTACCAAACTTCGGTCTTAAAACCTATAGAACTTATAAATGTGCCTCGCAGTCTTAAATGTGCCTTGGAGATTGCATGAAGTCATCATAGAGCCAATGAAATCCCATGTCGATGCTCAAGGGAGGAGCTTCTCTATCTATTATTCCTTGACCTCCACAATATCTTCTTCATCTCTTCTACACAAATCTATAGAACTCTCTCTCTCTATCTCTCTATCTCTCTCTCTCTCTCTCTCTGAAAATGTGAACACCCAAAAAAATCAAAGAAAATTTGACTTTCACAAAGCATAACTTAAGCTACATTGCTCAAAATGAACAATTGGTTGAAACAATTCAAATCTATAAAGTAGAGCTACAAAGGACCTAAAGGATGAAAGGATGTTTTGTGATAAAATAACTTGTTGCCTTAACATTGCAAGGACTTGAAATGGCTTTTAGAGCATGTTGAAAGAAAAAGGAGGACACATAGATGCAAAAATAATGTGTATGCCAAATTAGAAGAAATGAGCTTATATACAAACTTATGGATAACGATTGTTAACTTAGCCCACTTGTGTCTCTTAGAAAATTTATAATGCAATCTACCATAAGTATCAAGTTGAAGGAGGGAAGAAAATATACTTTGCAATCTCCAATATGAGAAAGAGAAGGAAGTTGAATAGGTGGATAGTGCTTGAACTACACAATCCTAAGAATGATGTCCAAGTAAGAAAGAGGTGGATATGTATGCGTTGGGTTGAATAGTGAAAGAGATGTGTTAGTTTAACAATGTCGCTGCTTACCAACTTGATCCACAAGGGAGAATTCTAAATATGCACCTTGCCCAACAACAGAAGGGTGGATTTGTAATCCCATGATGATTGGGGAACCAAAATTGGGGGGAGTGTTATTTAGGGACCTTTGGTTGGATTCCCACAATGCAATGAGAATTCTACTAGAATACAAATAAGATGTGTATCCAACTCTAAATGAGAAGTAGTAGATGTGCTAAAATAAAAAAGACCTTTTGTCAGAAGTGATTTATTGAAAACATGCTTTCTACGATTACAAGTAAATCTAGATGTGGGACAAAGTAAAGGTGTGTGTTTAAAGGATGGTTGATAGCAAAGTCAACACCAATTAGAATAGCCACCTAGGTTTGTGTCTATGATAATTGGGAAAAACCCTAGAGTAATTCTAAGAGGTGCAATCCACTGAGATATAACATCGCATATGTGAAGCACCATTGGATTTAATTGGCAAGGAGAGATGAGGCAACATGGAGTGCAATCGAATGCATGAGACCTTACGTATATCAAGCCCATGCTAAGTACAATAGACTTAACACGTGGTAATTGTGAAGTGTGTGTGTGAGAGCTTATTTGTTGTCATAGAACTCTACCCAATATGAGGCTACACTGGGACTTTCTACTATCAAAGAGGACATATTTTGGAAATATGCATGTCAGTGCATGGGATACTCTAAAAGATGCTTCCTTGGAGCATTTTTGGGAAGATGATACAATGGTATACCAATTGCAAAAGTTGTACACCATAAAAAGTAAGGAAAGCTGGAGTCAATAGTAGACTATCCCAATAGATTCTAAGCCCTTACAAATCAAGTGAAAAAAGACCATTGTCTCAATAAGGAACTATTAATAAACTAGTCGTGCTCAAATCATGGGGAAAGTTCAAAAATATCCTCATAGTAATGAATATATATAAAATTTAATGTATTTTAAATAGAAAGGGAGGAAAAGAAGAGAAATAAGATAGAAAGACTCATGAATTAGAAATGAAAACAAAGAAAGAGTCCTCGAGGATGAGAAGAAGTTTTTAAAAAAGGTCAATATGAAGTTGGTGACCTAATTATGGAGGCCTTTGGAAATAGGCAAGGAGGCATGGAAAGCAATTTCAAATGTTGACCCAATGTATGGTGTGGAAAATGTAGAAAAGAGGGCATAATAGAGAAGAATGCAAGTTGAATACTAGCAATGTGCCATCTATGCAACTATCCAAAAAAACACAAAAAGTGTTTTTACAATGAAAATGATTGGGGGTCAAAGGGCAATAAACTCTCAACTAAGGTCATAAACCTGTAAAATCAATTTAATGCCAGTATGCCTCGATAGACATTTGGTGGACCATCATAAGCCACTAATTTGAGTGGACATTGCCTATATGAAAATCCCTTATGGTTAAAACATCAAGTAGAACTTCAAGAACTGCTAGGCAAGTTTAAGGAATGAGATGCATCTAAGGAGCCCAAAAGCAACATGGTAGTAGTTGAACCCTTGAAAATGGATTTGGTTCTAATGGGGCACTCTTGGTGACTTGGTTGTAATCCCAAAAGTAGAAAGTCTCATTCACCTTACTCAAAGATAGTTATTATGAAAAAGGGAATCCATAAATCGAGACAAATACAAAGTTAAGCAGGAGGAGATTGTCATCTCCTCTGAATAATTTAGAACAAGGTACTATGCCTCAAGATAAAGGATCAGAGAATTCAAGATCTAGCCCAAGTGGATCGATAGAGCTAGAATCCAAATCACCTATTCTAATGCCAAAAGTGCCGAAACACCTCTTTTCAAAACCTGAACTTCCCTCGTCTTGTCATCTCTTGAGAATTCACTATGGAAAGCCACATTAGAGTATATTCTCCAGGAAGACCTGCAAACTATGAAAATTAATATGACCATGGGTGGGAGTTGTACCCAATTATAAGGAAGAAGTAATATGATAGATTGAGGAGGATTCTAAGCCCCTGTGGAACAAGAGCAAGAAGAGTCTAACTTTTGGAATTCCCAAATTATGGTAGAGCTACGAAGGAGTCATGCTTACCAAGTCCAACCCCCCAAGAATTAGGACGAGGTCATTCTAAAAGTGATCATCTAGATCCAAGGGCAAAACTTAACCCAAGTAGTCCTTGTGACGGAAGTTCAAGAATCAACATACTCTCTAATATGACTCGAAAGGAGTTGGTGATCACAAATATGAGGCGATCTTTGTTTTCCACCAACCAACATTGTGTGGTCAAACAGGTTGCATTGGGTATAGGGCTTAGAGATTCAGATGGTAAGTATGACCTTTTACATGGTGTTCATTGCTTTAAATATGGAAGAAATATCTAGATCATATTTGATTCCATTTATTTCGCATTGATTTGATGCTTGTTGAATGCGTTGATGATACCATTTGCATTGATTTGATGCTTGTTGAACGAGTTGATAATACCATTCATGTTTTCATAACTCTATGTAAAAACATCCTCATAGGATTGTAGAAGTTGGATCATTTTATTCTTAAATTTAGGTCTCAAGTCCACACTAAGATGGACCACTTTAGGATCTATGTAATCACTTAGATTAAATCCATTAGGAAATCTTTCTTTACCCAATGGATTCTAATTTATCCATGGTGATCAACTCTATTCGGTCATTGAGGTCCTCCACATTAGCCTTTCCTTAGACCTAAACAACTCCACATACATCTTGTTCAAATGTTGTTGACATAGCTCAAATCTAATAACAGTTGTTGATCTTCAACACAACAATTTAAAAAATTGAAACTAATGAAGGATTCTTACGCACAATTGCATCCTCCTCTTCATCATCCATCCCTTCAATTCAATTTATCCCTTTGACATATAGGGGTCGAGTAGCTCTTGCTTCGCCCATCTAGAAACCTATATTCTTCTTCCCCTTCTTAATTGTGATCTTATTGTTTGCCTAATTATGCATCATCATAGCCATGGTTTTACCCTATTGATATAGTCACATGGTCGTTGCCTATTTTAATTGTGCCTAAGAAGAATAAAAGATTACGAGTTTGTGTGGATTTTTGAAACCTAAAAGGTAAACCAAAACTATTTGTCGCTCATGGATATTGTGTTGGATGCGCTTGCTGAGCACGAGATTTTTCCTTTTTGAATTGCTTTAGTGGTGACAATATCACGTCCATATGGCCCCTAATGACAAGGGGAAGACTTCTTTTGTCAATGTGCTTGGGATGAAGACCGGCCGCTCTTGTTGCTTCTCAATGCATAGTTCAATAAAATTTTGATGATGTTTTGGCACTTTCCATGTGGGTAACCTTGGACAACGATAGTCTCTAAGAGACCAAGAAGGAATATACAAAGATTGGGACAATCTTTGGCCAATTGTCGACACCCAAATTAAGCTTGAATTTGGAAACGTGTGCTTTTGTAGTGAAGAGAGGTATACTCCTTGGCTATGTGGGATTTGCATCCAAAATCACAATAGATGAAAAAAAGATCAAAGTCAACTAGAGTTTGCGATATCCCCAAAATTTGGGAGAACTTTGCAAGCTCCTAGGGGATGTGAGATTGTATAGCTAGCTTCTTTGTCCTTACTAGCACATGTGGTTCACCTGTTGTACCAATTGACCAATAAGATTTCCATTTGAGTGGATTCATGGCTAAGAGGATAGTGTCTTGGACCCAATATAAACGTAGTCAAATTGTCGTTGGAGTTCCATGTCATAGATGCCTCGAATATTGCCATTGACAATATTTTGATGCAATTGACAAAAGACAATGGTTGGCATAGTGGAAACAAGTTATTCAAATGTCCTCATTCTAGCACTATTGATTAGGTAGCTTCTTTTGGTTTCTTGTGAATCATCAAGCACTACTTTATGTAGTAAATAAACCCACTTTGAATGGTAAATTAGCCTAATGGAACTTATTATACAAGAATTCAACTTTCTTTGGTTTTGTTGATATGTGTTTGTGATGAATGGCATGTTGCTATGAAACAATGGGAGCAAAAGTACAAGATGTTGTAGTCTGAATGTGCTTGACAAGGTGATGAGCCAAGCTATCATTGCTTATAATCTAGCCCTAAGGGTAGCTACAAATGAATGATGAGACATTGGCCATGGACACTTAGTTGATAGGAGTATCCAACGATGATGCTCATTGCAAATTCGTGAGCTCAAGGACCAACTCATAGCCTTGAATGGCAAAAAAAGAGCTTTAAAATGCCAACACGGCATTGATGCACATGTTTAAATCTGTAGTTGTTTGAGTGCATACACCTTAGAAGCCCAGGCACTTCCAAATATGATTTTTGTGATAAGAGTTCAAAAGGCTCTTGATCTTTGATGGTATTTCTAGGCTAATTCATTCTAGGTATATCCAACTAGTTATCCCCACCATGATGAGGTCAAGAAAGCTTGGCTTCTATTGGCATTATCTACTAGCCACTATTTTACCTATCCCCTCAAAGTTGATATACTATTTTTGAACAGTCTCTAGCCGTTTCAACATTACTATACCAAAGAGCTTATTGTCTTTGAGGTGTTCTAAGGGCCTTATTATTTCAAAGTGCAATTGTTTCAATGTTCTTGCCAAAGATGCAATTGTATATAGTATTAATTACAATTTACTATTTTTTGGTAGAAGCCCAATATAGAACCATTAGCATTAATATGTGCAATCTTTATCAAGGCACATGCAAGTTAGTTACTAACTGAGTGGGATACATTACTCTTGTAAGATGAAGGCCGGCCCACTATTATGCTATTTTTACCACCCGTTTCTATCATTTGTGCAATGTGCAAGCTCGACTTGACAAAGCCACAAAGTTGTTTCAGAATGCCGATAACCTTAGAATTTATTTATTCCATGGGAAACTATCAATTCGATTAACTTTTTAAGGCTTTTATGGGGGATCGTTCTACTAAGTTCATGAAGTAGGACGCACCCTTTCCTTTTAATCCCAATATGGTTCCCGTTATTACCTTCTTCATTTAAGAAATACTATGGGAGGCCTTTGAATTATAAGGCAACTTTTTCACATGAAGTTCCTAATATGGAAGCTCCTTTTCTACATGCTCTATGGTTCAATTTTTGTTCATCATTTCAAATTTCATCAATGATTTGGATACTATTCCACAGGTTTCAAGCTCATGTTTAGAGTTCTTGAGGACACTCATTCAAATGGTTTGTCTTCCTCACCATTTATTTGTTTTTGTTGTCTTACAAAGGGTTAATTATTAAATGACTATTAACTAGTTAGTCCTTTTGTGAATATCGTGGCAATTCCTTCTAACAATCTTTTTAAATCTCAAACAATTCCTCATTCAATTTAAACGTATGTCTATCTATCCATCTTACCCAAAAAAGTTTCCAACTTCTCAATTCAATCCTCCACCAACTTGTGAGCTATAAATGTCAACTATGAAGTCAACACTTGCGTTTGGATACCCACTTGGGTTTGTACCTTTGGAGAATTGGGACAAATCCAAGGGTAATTCTAAGGGGTGCTTGAGATACAAAGTCTTAAATGTAAAATGCCATTGATGCCATTGACTATCATTATGTAGGAAGGAGAGTTAAAGCAACTTGGATTGCAATTAAATGCATGAGACCTTACAATTATCAAGCCAATGTAAAGTACAATGAACCTCGTTATTCAACTTCACCTACTTCAATCAATCTTCTTTCACAATTTGTGTTGTAATTTGCATTACATCTCACACCCACTACATAATGTGACTTTCCCAAGGGATATATCTAGAAAGGAATGTTGGGTGCATCAAGGAAAAAAGTCCATAGTTGAGAAGGAATGAGAAGAGGAGAAAGAGAGAGAGGGAGAGAGAGCTAGAAGACACGATGATCTACTCAAATAGAATTTTTAGGATCCTACTTGAAATGGAAACTTGCAAGTGAAGGATCATACACAAGCAAACCCATTTGGAAGTATTACAATAGGCTTGTTACAAAGGCCATTATTAAATCTATAAAGCAAACTAGTATTTCTTTTCGAGGTATGGAAAAGTTGACAACCATGGCGACACTATTATGCTTTGCCAAGTTTTTTATATACACTTCATTTTTGGGAGGTAGATGGAACATAGGAGCAAGGCATCACGCACACAACGAGAGGCTACGGAAAGACACAAGACATCATAATGAAACTTGCATGTGTTGTAACTCAAGAGGACTGACTCTAGCTCTCCACACTAGCACATTAACAAGCACAACGCATATTACTGGAGGCCTAGTTGGATTTGCTCTAGGCCAAGAGAAGTGTCTAAGGGTGGCACCTATGTTTGCATACAAGCAACTCATCATAGAGGGTCATGATGGAATGGCATAGCTAGAGTCCAATAAGTATACATCATTACCCATTTTCGTCAAGACATCCCATTTTGTCTAGATATTACATATGAACTCTCATCTCATAGGATTTTGGTACAATGTACTAGCACATGAACTTGGATAGATCAAGCCATTACTATCAGAGATATCTTTCTAGCTTGCTTAAGCATTCTCCTAGCAGGAGGAAGTGCGTTGTTTATAGGTACAAAGGCCTTGTACTCGTGTCTTAGGCAAACGATACATGACAATGAGATACTACACGATTTAACCCTAAGACTTTGCTTGCCTTAAGCACACTATCAATTATGCAATCCAGCAAGCTCTCATAGGGTCGTTTGGTCTAGTATCATCTGAACTGTAAGGATTGTGAAATTGCATGCTCAACCAATTGGCAATTGACACTTGTAACAATTCGATAGTTACAAATAAACACTAGCATTCCCTTTGGTGAGTTGGGGTTTTGGCTTTCAAATTTTCAAAGTCTTCCTTACATGCATCATAGCATTGTTACACACAAAAGGAAGCATTGCCCTCGAGAAATCCCTTCACATAAGATGTTGTACATCAAACAGATCCATATTCCCGGGCAATATTCATGCATGTATCATTGATTTGGTAGATTATCATGTACAAACAGATCCATAAACTGTTCATTTTTACAATTCTACATGAAATACTTAGTATTCATGCACAAATACATACAATCGACTTTGCCCTGTCAACGTACCATAAAGACAAAAAATGTAATCTTAACTACCTATGTATAACACGTAAAAACAACTAGGGCAATGTAGAAACTAAATTTAATCAGAAGGGCCTGGGGCATGTTATTGAACTTCTCTCACCTCTCACCCGTGCCTCTCCTAACTCTCGCACTATAAAACTAAGATATTTAATCACATCCACAACTCCTCTTTCTCAAGTTCCAGTGTTACAACGTGTCCCCATAGTCAACCTGTACATGTGCAACAACAGCACTGGAACAACATACTGGGCCAGCTTACAAGGAGCAAATGAGCCTCAGAAGATTTCTTGTAGTGTTCTTAAAAACTTCACATCCTGGCAAGCTAGCTTTAATAATACCACATCCTTATTACAAAGTAAAAGAAATCAGAGTCAAAGATGCCTTACTCATGTCTATAGGATAAACACGATTCTGTAATATAAAGCGAAAGGACCATTTCCAGCTAAATCACTCCTTGCAACTTAAACAAGTGGTATGAGCAAGAACGACAAGCACATACAATGAGGTATAAAGAATGGCACAGTCCTGCCATATCACACTGAAGTACTCCAAAAATTATCATGAAAACCATTGACAAATGGAAGTCCTAAACAGCTTTCAGAAATTATGCTACAATATCTTGACACGATGTTTAGGCAATAGGTGACCAATCCCTGATATAATTTGCTAGCAGGTTGTTGCCTTGACTCTCGTACTTCTTGATGAATGGATGATTCTGATACACAAGAAATACAAATTATTTAAGCTCTGTTTCCATACATGTAGCCTCTAAACAGCAAAAAGAATGCTCCAGAATGACATGTAACCCAATCCAGTGTGACCAGAAAACATGTTTCAGGCATCCGAAACGTGTAGAAATGTTTCTGCCTGAAACTTTTCTTAGAAACGTGCGAAACGTTGCATTTAGGGTGAAACGTTCTGGGTACAAAATATATTCTTTATACTGTTTTTCTGCGCCGATTCAATTCGCCTCTCCCTTGCTTGCTCTGCTGCCAGCAAACTCTACTCTACCCAGCCTAAGCCCTCTACTCCAGCCTCCACTCCATGCTCCAGCCTGCTGCCTAAGCCATCTATCCCCTTGCTAAGCCCTCTACCCTACTCCCTTGCTAAACCCTCTATTCTACCCTTCCTTGCTAAAGCCTAGATGCAGTATTATTTATGAAATATATATAATATACATAAATTACAGTATTTTAATGTGTTTCTAGGCGAAACGCCTGCCAAAATCTAGAAACGTTTCTTGTGACACTGACCCAAACTCGGACATTAAAAGGCTTGTGCCTCTCACAGGCTATCCTACAAACAAGCTTGGGGATAAAAACGAAGCCTCAGCTTTCAGAAGGACTACATGGCAAGAAGTTCAGTTTTGATTGCAGTATTTCCAAGTGAGTTGTATATTTCCTATCCCTATTGTTCTTTTAGCCATGCTCATCCTCCACTTGTAATTATAAGTTTTAACAGATGGCAGAAAGTTCCCTTCATACAGATTTCACATGTATTCAGAGGCACTATACACCTGCATATGCAGTCACTCCGGCACCATACATGCTTAACTATACAGAAAAACACATGCGTGCAAGAGAGAGAGAGAGAGAGAGAGAGAGAGAGCATACATGCTTAGCTACTAGCTAGACAGAAAAACACACATGCATGCACACGCGAGCAGAGAGAGAGAGAGAGAGAGAGAGAGAGAGAGAGTAACCAGCAGTTCTCCAACTGATAGCCTGTTCTTGGGTTCCTTCTGGATACTGTTGCAAGCAAGAAAATCCGAATGAGGATGTTTCTACAAACATCAAATCCACTACCGAGAATATGAGGGACATGATTACATTACCATTGAAATTTCAAGCAACATTACCAACATCAATAGAAATCTTGCAAAAAAAGCATCCTCATCTTGCACATCAATTACAAAAAAAGCATCCTCATCTTGCACATCAATTAAAAGACGACCTGACTGCCAGAACCCTCCTGCTTTGCCTAACGTGCTTGAGACATGCCCAAATACCTACTTCTGCAGTCACCTTTCTCCCTCTTCTGCCAAGCACCACCTCACTGCCCTTCCACATTCATCAAGACAGACCCTGCTTCCCCCAATCTTGAGTTGCCTCATTTCCTCAATTCTACTGATCCTGACCAATATTCTCAGAAGCTGTGAAAATGACCATCATCAAGGCTCTCTTTCAAGTAGATGATCCCCCTCCTTTTTCATATTTGGGCCTTTAAGTTCAAAATCAGCAGGTGGGGGGTCAGCTTGTAAAGCTGTCTCAATAACATATCCCAAATGCCAAACGTGGCCTCTCAAAATTTTGGGCTGAAACTGGAATCTCTAATCTGCCTTTCATAACAACAACTGAGAGGGTAAGCAGGACAGATATAGAGGTGTTATAACTGGCATCCCTCATGGCCTCGATGGATAAGTTTCCCTTACTGGGAAGTGTATTGCACATTGATAAATCTCTGCCCAAACTAGCCAATGCTTTGCTCAAAAATGCACTTTACCCCATTGAAAACTCGTTTACCTGAAAAGCCAAAACCCAGTGGCACGAGGGCCAACAAATGCGAGCAAAGGAGGGTCCAAATGCAAGGAAAAAATTCTGATCCCTTACCCAGTGAGTATCCCTGATATAGGTCAGTAAATACACCTCGATATGTGACAAAAATGTCACAAAAACAGACCAGAAAATCTCTTATTTTGGGGCAGCACAACTGCCAATGCATGAACTGAATAAATCAGGCCTGTACTTGCAAAAATTGTGATGGTTTGTTTGCTGTTTTGGTCAAAAACGACCTGTGGCTGAGTGTTTTACAACTGAAAATGGTGCAGCAAGTATATGCCAAAACAGGGCTGAATATCACTTCAAAACAGGAGCTGCATGCAAAAAAAAGGTGTGCCCAGCCTAGAACTGTGTGCTGTAGCAGCAAAAACTGTGCCCAGGCCCAAGATCAGCTCCAGGAGCACTCAAAACAGGGCAGCCTGTTTTGGAATGCGTGCCAGCAACAAAAACCCATGCGACCAGCTCCAAAAATGACTCGAAACAGGCTCCAAGAGTGGTGCTTTTGCTGGAAAGTGTCACCCAGCTGAGGACCTCTCGGAGGTGTTATGTCACCAAAAACAGGCCCATCTATCTCCATGCAGCCCTGATTTGACTGATCTGCGAAGAACCGCAGATGGTGAGCAAGCCATCGGCTACAAAGTGTGAGACCCTCGGCAGTTCCCACGACTCAAGAGTAGTAGGCTGAGGGAGCCCCCACAGGTTGACCACAAATGCTTGAGGGGACTGTTTTCTTTGATTTTCCAGTAGACCCTATCCTTCGGACCCACCCCCCGTCTCCAGACAGGTTCAGGAGTCCACTACAGGCTCAGGCACAACAAGAGGAGAAGGTGCAGCAAGCCGTAGCAGTGATCTAGCAATGGCTGAAGAGCCCCCTACGATGGTTGGGCCATTTAGGTAGCAAATGTGATGGAGCTCCAAGCTCAAGTGCTACAACTACGACACTCTCTAAGAGAGAGAGAGAGAGAAAGAAAGAAAGATATATTAACGTCTGCGTGAGGCCTCGTGGGCCTATGGAACAAAGTGTGGAAAACACCAAAAGGGTAAAAACTCGTACAAGCCACAAAGGGCTGGAGCGAAGGGTGCGCTAAGGCCCTTATTGATACTATGCTGAAATAAAGAGCTCAATAGCTCAAGAAAAATCAAATACAAAACATGTCGTATCATATCATGTCATGTCGTGTCATATCATGTGCTATATTAAGTTAGAAGAGAGCAAGGACTGGGACAGGATCTCAAAATCGAAACCCAGTAGCCTCTACTATCCTCTCTCAGCAATCCATAACGCCCGCATATCTGATGGCTCCTCTTCCACCCCACTATATCCTAGAGCTGACTCAAATGCATAGAAATCTGTGACATGCCGCAGTGTCTGGTCAGCCTCTGGATCCTGTGGTCTAATCCTCTCCTCTGCTGCTCCCTTATTTGTCGTAGCAAGGTCTCCCTATGGCGGCGCACCTCAAGTAGATAGAGCCCGATGCAAACCTGGTCATGGAAGTGGAACAATTGTGACAGTGAACTGAACCCACTCCCATCCTGATAAAGACAGTAGTATCGCCACCGGATCTCGTAGTAGGCTGGGTAGGGGCAAAGAAAGTGCTCCTCTATCTCAATCTCTCCTAGAGTGCATAACATGCAGATCCGTTGCTCTCTCGATATACGTTCTGCTCTCCCCGTCTGAATCCTCAGCCGATGGAATGAAACCCGCATCTGCCTAATGGTGATCCTTAGTGTGTGTGAGACTCCCCTGTCCTCGAGATACTGGGGTCTGATGATGAATCCCTCTCCGAGATTCTCAAAAAATGGTCGTGGTAGAACTAGGTCTTGGTGGGAAGCTCATGATCTCCCTCCCAAGCCCGAGATGTGTGGAGCTGGAGGAGGTCTAACCATATGATATGGTTAATCTCATCTCGTGGAATCGACTCAGAGGGTGCATCGATACTGTACTGAGGGAGGGAGCCTATCCATCTGAATCCCGTGTCTAGCAAACCATGTGAATATACATGCATACCATGTGTCCGCCCCGCTCTCAGCTAGTCATACTCCTCTGGGGTAAGTCCTAGACTCTATGAATGAATCTCACTCTTTGGAAGATGGCACCAGTCTGTAGTGATGTCATGGCGAACTCTACTTGTACTATCTCATGCGGGACTAAGGGCTTACTCTGAATCATCCTAGATCCAATAGTCACAAGGGCCTCATTCATCTTATTCCAAAAGGGGGTTGCATGAATTTTAGTGTCTCAGTGGAGACCGATAACTTTGTACAAAATCTTAGCAAAAGCAATCAGCCTACGTCTGCAGCCCTTTCTACCAAATCTTCTACATGATACGCAGATGGGATTTGTGCATGATAGGAGCATCATCGATAACATCTTCTCATTTTGGGAGGCTTTTGACTGGGTCATGCATAATGGCCATAGGCTTGCCATTCTACTCCTAGACTTTGAGAAGCTTATGACAGAGTAGACTAGGGATTTCTAGAGAATACCCTCGCTCGCTTTGGATTCACATATGCACGGATCACAAGGGTGTCAACTCTCTATAGATCAGCCCATAGCCAAGTTCTTATTGGTGGAGTCAGGGGAGATGTAGCCGCCCAAATCTCCTGCACTCTGCTATCGGTAGGTCGCATCCCCAGAAGGATGCTGCATACATGGCAGTCGGCCGCACTAGTGTATCGAAGAACTAGCACTTTGTCGGTGGATCCTGAAAGTGTGCCTAGAAGCACTATCTCTCCAATCGGGCTAGAGTACCTCGCTCCCATGTGAGTTGTGCATGGGCTGCATGTGTCATAGTGAAAAGGGGTCCTGTGAAGACTGCTCCTAAATAGGTGTAGGACTGCACTATCTCCACGGGCTCATCTCGATAAGTAAAGCTGAGTCGACAGAGCACTGCATGTGAGGTATTGAAGACCATAACCTTGGTCTTCCCAAGGTTGACTGTTAGGTCTCTCTCTCTGCAGAACACCTCTAGGGCATCCAAGTGTCTCTACAACCCCTCTGCTAAAAGGAGATAAGGACCATGTCATCGGCGTATAGCACTATATGTATCATGAGATCGGATTCACCTCCCACGCGGTCTATGAAGGAAGTGATCTCATCAATGTAAAGCCCAAAGAGGGTCAGTGAGAGGGGCAGCCCTGCTTCACTCCGATTGTGCTCTCGACCCAATCCGATAGACCACCTAGAACGCGAACTCTGCCTATGACTGACTCGTACAGGGTCATGATCCCCCATATCAGTGTCTCTGGAATCTGTAGCTCATGCAGTTTCTTGATCATGCGGGACCGTGGGACAATGTTAAAAGCCTTCCGAAAGTCTACAAAGCATGTGTAGATCTTCTGGTTTGGACCTCGCCTCCTCAATGATAGCCCTCACAGTGAAAATGTGATCACGGGTAGAGTGTTGTCTCCGAAATCCTACCTGCCCTAATGCACACTGTTCACGAGCCTCTGTGTGGCTGCTGAGCTCCCTCTCTAAAACTGATCCATAAATCTTGGCCAAAGTATGACCGATCATGAGGGTACAGTAGTTCCTAGTCTCCATAGGGTCTCCAGCTTTGTGTATCGATACAATAATGGTAGTGCTCCAAGCAGGTGGGAGAACGTGGTGCACAGCCCGATTGAACATTTGTGTTAGGACCAGAGCTAGGACCTCGTGTCCATGTGCAAAGTGCTCGGTCCGTAGGCCCTCATGGTCATGCGCTTTTCAATTGTGTAATCTGCGAAGTGCTGCCCGTGCATTCCGTGTGGTGAACAAGTGGCAAGTAGTGGGCATGGGCATAGAAGTCATCTCCGGTGGTGTCTGCTCCTCGGAATCGTAGAGGGAACATGCATACGTGTGCCACACATCTGGATCAGTGATGGCAATAGGTGACTTCCCCTATGATAGAAACTCCCATCCACTGGTCGGGTCACCTCCTTGAAAAGATCTGGCAATCTCGTCCATCCTATGTGTGAGGAAGGCCTGCCTCTTACGACATGTCAATCGTCGAAAGATCTTATGTGTCTTGGGTGGTGTCAAATGACACAATGCCCACTCCTATATTAGGTGGGCTCTCACCTCTCTACACTCGTCATCGAACCAAGGGTTTTGGGGCATCTTCCCATCTCGGATCTGCATGGGTCAAGTCGTGGGAAATGATCTGGTAGCAGCATCATGTACCACAGAGACAAGGGTGTCAGAGGCGCTGGCGAGGTCTGCCATCTCTCCTCAACTCCCTCCTATGAGCTGACTCCCATGTGTATCTTGTTACTGTGGGCAGCCCTCTCTCTCGGCTCTCATGTGTCTCACTGTAGAAGATCATATCTCTATTACTGTATGTCTCTGACAGACCTCCAGGGTCAGACCATAGTGTGCCATTTCAATTCTATATTGCCATTTTCAGGCTGGTGTGTGCACACGTCTCATGGGCTTGACACCATCATAATTCCCCATCCTCTTTCTCCCCTCTGTCTACTCTTTCTCTAATGATCACTTTGCCATCTCTGTAGGCAGCCCATTTTCCTGCTTCTCTTGCTGCCATTACTCGTACCATTCCCTCTCTCCTATGTTCCGGCTGTAGGAGAGTGAGGTCATCATCCAAGTATATCTTCGTTCCTTTTAAAGTTCTTCTCATACTCATGACAGTAGATCTATCCATGGCAGTCCAGAGTTTCAGCACTATAGGTCTTGTGGGTGTCTCTGCCTTGCCTACCCTCCAGGCTTTCTCACATGCGAGATTGACCCTCCAGGCTGTCTCATCAGAGATTGACACCCATCTTGGTGAACAAAGCTTTGGGCATCTGCCAATGGAGTATCTCCTACTGTCAAGCCTCTAACCAACGTGTCCTACTGTCAAGCCTCTAACCAACACGTTCAGAGCTTTGCTGGACCTCCTTTTCTCTTCCTAGAGAACCTGAGAAATGAATTCCTTCTTAGGGGCTGCTACCCCCTTTTTAACCACTACTGTCCATTCAAGCATCTCCTCTTTCCCTTTAGTAATCTGTTGTGCAATTTCTGCATGTTTGCCATTCATTGTGGCCTGCATGGCAGCCATGGCAACCATCTCTCTCTCTTGAGGGTTGCATTTTCTACTCAAAGTTCCTCCATGGCTTTGCAGCCCCCTTTTGAGGTTGTTGCGTCTCTCATTTGCTGTAGTTCAGTTCCTAATGTGTGTACCTTGTCTTGGAGGTTGGTTCTTTCGGTTTCCCACCCTTCTTTCTCTTTTCCCACTCTTCACACTTTGCCTTTTCTTTCCTCCATTCCACTTGTATTTTTCCTCCTTGTTTCTTGAATTCATTGAGTGTCTTGTTTACATGAGCCTTCTCAGCCATTAGAGCCACATTGGTGGCGTCCAAACTGCCGGTCCTCTCAATTAATGCAAGGCATATTTTGTTAGAGGCAGACCAATACCTCATTTGTCGCTTTGTGAGCTGTCCCTGATGATGAGAGAGCTACCATGGCATTATCTAGGGCTTGTTTGCCCCATGTGTCTTCTACAAAGCCTCCTGTTGGTGTTTTGTTTTGATGTCTTAGCTCCTTCTTGCAGCCTTGAATCTCTTCACTTGAGACCCATGTTTGCTGATCTGAATTTTTCCCCTTTTGTTTCTGTTTGCAGGTCCTTCAGCCCCTTAAAGTCATTTACCGCTCTCTTTTTTGTGATTTAAAAATTCAAATTTTTTAGGGCTGATGTTTCTCTTTGCAGGTGCTCCCAGATTCGCCCCTGTGGATTTCTCGGGGGGTCCTGTTAGAAATGTCACTGCCCCACCTGTGAGCCCCCGATTGGATGGGACAAGGGGCAGGAGACTGTAGGGCTGAGGGTACCTGGCTGAGTGGAGGATTGCGCCAGCAGCCTGCGTGGAGGATTGCGCCAGCACCATGCGCGGGCATATGCAGCAGTACCAGGACCAGCCAGCAGCAGCACAAAGGCCCAACATATGGGGCCTTATATAGGCTAGGAGGCTCCCTAAAACCGACCAAGGGGCGGCCATTTAGGCCCCTTCAGAGGTCGGTGCAGTTGGCTGCAGCCGACTGGCCTAGTCGGCCATTTTGCGGGCAGCAGGCCCTCCTATAAAAAGGGCTCCACTCCTCCCTCATTTCTCATCGCCTGCACAGACCTGCCTTGCACCGGCAAGCGCACAGGGAGAGGAGTAGACTCAAGAGTTGGTCCAGCATCTCGTGGCTGGTTGTATGCTCATCTTTGAGCTTTTGTATGCCCACATCTGTGGATGAATATATATCTGAGTTTTGCTATCTTTCTTTCCCCTTCTCTTTGAGTGTTGTTTGAGCTGCGATCGGAAGTGTGAGGAGTGAGTGATTCTATCCTCTATTTCCAACAGGTCCTTGGAGATGTGTCGAGCTGGCCCGATGGGCCTGGAGCCGGTCATGCCTGCAAATGGCCTACAGCAGGAAGAGCAGCAGCCCGCGATCTGTGTGGAGGGAAACAGCAGCCTGTGTGGCTACTAGGGGGCTAGGAGGAGCAGGTAGTGTCATGTGCATGGTGTACCTAGGGTTGGATAGCAGGTGAACGTGGGTTACAGGATAGCATACGGCTGGATGGCTATTTTTAGCCGAGATTGCTATATATAGAGATTGATTCATATATAGTGCTCGCTTTATATGGAGGGAGCTATTCATAGCATTGTGCTATCTATAGCGGGTTTCCTTCTATATAGAGGGAGGGCCAATGCTATTGTGTAGTTCCGTTGAGCGCTCCTCAATTTATGGATGGGGCTTTGGACCGAGGCCGAGACTCTAGCCATCTACATGGCGGATCATAGGTGGTGTATCAACGGTCCTCTAGACAGGATCAGGTGGTATGAGATGCTTGGGTTAGATATGGGCCTATGGATGAGGCGAGCTGTAGCCCACGTGCTTGGGGGTGGTCGAGAGGATCGAGGCGCCTGCGCTATTATTCTGATTGGGTTGAGGACGAGATTCTAGCCTCTAGGTTAGTGATAGGGTCAGATCTTGCGGGGTCGTGCCATTTGGTATCAGAGCCATCATATCACAATTGAATTCAACGCGAGGTATGCAGAAAAGATGTCTTCCAAGTATGCTTTTTGAGATTGCTTTTGCAAATATGAATTTCCACTCATGTATGGGCTGAATCGTTGGCTGATGATGCCCGCTCATGATTGGGAGAGTTGTGGAAGAAATAGACGTCCATAGAATGTGTGCTCTCTCTCGGTTGCTACATGTTTGGAAATCGAATTCCTTGAGAAGGGTGGGCGATAAGAAATGCTTACAGCAAGAGATATGAGGATGGATCATTTCTCACCTATAACTTCCCACGCTTGGGTTGCTCATGTGATTGGCTGTGTGGGGGCGCGTGAGACTGGGCTGGTTAGGGAATCTAGGCTCTTTAGAGAGCTAGATTTGCTGCAGTTGAGAAGTAGGAAGAAAGAGAGGGCATACCTAGATGAATTTAGGAACATTCCCAAACTCATCCTCTTAAAACACAACATAGTGCAGTTTCAATCTCACGATAGTCACTCATAAGATTGAAAACCATAAGCTCCATCACGCATAGCAGGGACTAGCTACTATGACATCCCCACTGACGTCATCATCGCCCAACAGTGGGTGTAGACCATAGTATAAAAGTATGCTCTCACACATACAAATCCACACACCCACACATACTTGAGCATCCACTTATACAAAGTCTTCGTACTGAGTTTCTATCGGCACTCCGGAGGTGAAGGGCGAACTCAGCCATGACGAGAACACCGCTGTCAACATACCAACCCTCTTTTCCTTCACTAACTGCATACGCTGAACAATGTTCACTGATTAAAAAACAACTGTCCAATCGTCACTTTGGCAGAATCATTCTTGGGCTCTTCTTTGTTCCTGGCTTCTCTCTTCCCCTTCTGATCCGCCTTCTTCTTTCGGCATTCTTTGGCGGAGTGGCCAAGCTTTTCACAGTAAAAGCACTTTATTTTCTTGTTTCGGTTAGCATTCTCTGACTTCTTGAACTCCTTTGGCTTGCCTTTTCCAGGCTTGTCTTTGGCCACTAATGCCTTCTCGTTGGTTTGCATAAAGAGTTTCTCTCGAGCCTCCTCCTGAAGCAGGAGTGGGCCAAGCTCCTCAAAGGTGATTGGCTTAGTCCGTTGACCCGCAGTGACCGTAGTCACAAAACTTTTGAAACTCCGTGGCAACTTGTGGAGTGTGAGCAACGCCAATTGACTCGAGTCCACCTTCTGACCAACCGCTGCGAGCTGGTCCCGCACAACTTTCACCTTTGTCAGATGGTCATGCACACACTCACCCTCATTCATATCAAGATTATAAAGCTGATGCTGAAGACTAATGATACGGGCTGTATTATCGGTTTCATCCAGCTCCTTCAATATGGCCCACGCCTCTGAAGACGTCTTTGCCAACTGGATATGAGGAATCACAGCATCTGCTGTCGTGTCAATTAGCGTTGCTAAGGCTTGAGCATCCCTCTCCTCCCATGCACTGAGTTCATCCGCATCTGCTTCAAATAGAACTTCACCTCTTTTGTCCACAATGTCCTCCGGCTTCTCCTCGGTCCCAATCACTATCTTCCACAGCTTCCGTGCCAACAGATGGCTTCGGATCTTGACTTTCCAGATTGGATAGTTCGTCCCATCGAGCTTTCCAGCTTCACCAAAATTGGAAATAAATGAAGAAGGAAGATGACTGGAGAAGGAGGAAGGACGAGCAATGGGTGTAGAGGCTTCTGAACGCTGATCCATCTCGGTGAATAGCAAACTGAAAAACTGAAGCAAAAAAAAAGATGTACTGACCTCCCGTGCTAGCAAAATATGTACTGACCTCCTGTGCTAGCCTGAGCTGAAAACAGAATCGCCTTTCTCCCAAGGGACTCCTTCCTTCAGAGAGTGCTTTGATGAAGAAGAGTTGAGAGCCTATGGCTCTGATACCATGTTAGAAATCAAGAGGGAATGAATCACTCAAACGTCCACCCAAGATCTCTCCAACTCTTACACACACTCAACTCAGATAGATGATCGCAGATGCAAACAAACACTCTCTCAGAAATAAATATGGACGGAGAGAGAAAGAGAGTATTTTCATCCACCAGATGGTGGGCAGAAAAATAGCTCCAAGGGAGCAGTACAAAACACAGTAAAGTGCTGGAGAATATTGATGGACTCTCTCTCTCACCAACTGCTACAGATCTGAGTGCTGAACACAGCCTTGGAGAGGGGCTTTCACTCTAGCACTGGATGCTGGAATGAATGGAGGAGTAGGCCTTTTATAGGCAATGCCCAGGCCCCTTGAGTTGACCGACCAGCAGGGTTGGTACCCTGTCTGGTGGCCGACCACATGGGCCCTAGAAAACCGACCAGGGTTGGCCCTGGTCGGTGGCCCTGGTTGGGCCGACTTGGCCAGCCACAGGCCCTTATTTAAGGGCGCCCTGGGCAGCCAGTCAATGCTACTCCTGGTGCCTCTATGTGAGGCCTAGAGCCCCTTTATTCCTGCTGTTGCAGACTGCAACCAGCCCGTGTGCTGGTTGCCTATGATGCCGGCCTGAGTCTCTCTCTCTCTCTCCCCAGCCCTCCTACCTCTCACTGCCCCTTGTCCCCTCAAATCGGGGGCTCACAGGTGGGCACAGTGAGTTTCTAACACAAACAAAGTAAAGATCTACTTCTCCTTTCTTATGGAGGTAAAGTTGAATGAAGAAGCAAGTGCAAGAACCAACCACTCCGATTGAGCCCTATTTGCAAAACTACAAAATCATAACTGTCATCTCCAAGGCAAGGGACACTCGTCTGGTATCTTGAGGAAGTTCCATGGTCCGATCCTCCAGAATTCCCTCGACAAGGGTTGCCCAAGGTGGGGCTTCGGGCTTGGAAGCTAGGAAAATAAGCTGCTTGAGGATGCTTTCAGCGAAGAAGCAGTATCTTGAAGATGAGAGGGGGAGAATTGCGGCTGTGATGAGGACGCTGCAGCCAGACGGGGAATGGGGGGCTCCGCCACTGCTCAAGGCTTCGAGTCAAGGAGAAGGGGAGGGGCAAGAGGCTGAGGAATCCCCCAGGTCTTGATGCTGTGTTGCTCCGAGTAGATCCTGGACACTCTGTGCCCCTGCCACCGAGGGATCTTGCGGGTCGTGTCATTTGGTATCAGAGCCATCATATCACAATTGAATTCAACGCGAGGTATGCAGAAAAGATGTCTTCCAAGTATGCTTTTTGAGATTGCTTTTGCAAATATGAATTTCCACTCTTGTATGGGCTGAATCATTGGCTGATGATGCCCGCTCATGATTGGGAGAGTTGTGGAAGAAATATACGTCCATAGAATGTGTGCTCTCTCTCGGTTGCTACGTGTTTGGAAATCGAATTCCCTGAGAAGAAACTCATCCTCTTAAAACACAACATAGTGCAGTTTCAATCTCACGATAGTCACTCATTGTAGTGAAGGTGAATGGGAAAGTGAGAGAAAGCCACGGAAGGCAGGGGGAGATAGAGAAGGAATAGGGGAGGGAAGTAGAGAGAACAAGGCTGGAAGTACACAAGTGATGAAGGAAGCAAGGAGAAGTGGATTAGACGTCAAATCAATAGCCCCTTACAATCCTTTTGGGTTGACTTATATAGTCCCCCACAGTTCCCACATTTCCCTACTATTCTCCCATCTATTTCCCCCTTAAAATCCATCTTTTTCCCACCTTCATTACAGCCATCCCTTCCCAAAGAATTTTGCCCTCAAAATTTCCAAGAGGCTGCCCTGGATGAGAAGGATACAACAGAAACTGATCAGCTCTGTAGGAGATAGGGGTAGTCCTGCACAATGCTCTCGGGTTGCCAAGAATTCTCATCTTCCGTTAAACCTTTCCATTTGATGAGGTATTCTGTGTAGGCTTTGTTCCTGAGTACATGATCTCTGAAGCCCTTGATTTGCTCCGGCACATAGATTATGTGGCCCTCTTCATCCATAGGAGGCAACTCAGGAAGAACCTGGACATGCTGTCCGACATGTGGTTTCAGCAAGGATACATGGAAAACATTATGGATCTTGGAGGTACTGGGTAGTTCCAACTGATATGCTACCTGCCCAACTTTGCGGATGATTTTGTAGGGGCCATAATACCTGTGGGCAAGCTTTGTGTTGGTATTACCTTTGAGCGAGGAATATCAATTCTTATGGAGACGTAAATGCACATAATCCCCTTCTTCAAAAGATAAGTACCTCCTTTGTTCATCCGCATACTTCTGCTTGGCTTGGGCATCCTGCATATTCCTCTTAGCCAACTGCAGAAGGGCATTCATACTCTCCAAATCATTCCTTGCTTGCTGATTTTTCACAGCCAAGTCTGCAACCCTGGAAGGCATTCCCACTTTGCATCCATACATAGCCTCGAATGGACTCATGCCAATAGAGAGGTGTTTGGTGCTGTTGTAGCAAAATTCAGCCAATGGTAACCATTTGTCCCAAGACTTCTGCGTGTCATGACAGTAATGCCTTAGATACTCCTCCAACCACTTGTTCACCCTCTCTGATTGTCCATCCGTCTGTGGATGATAAGCAGTACTAGGCGCAAGGGAAGTACCAACTGGAGCAAATAACTCCTGCCAAAAGTGACCCATAAATTTAGCATCCCTGTCACTGACAATCTCCTGAGGAAAACCATGGTGCTTGAACACATACTCAATGAATTGCCAGGCAACCTGTGAAGCGGAGTACCGAGTCCTAGTCGGTATGAAATGGGCCTGCTTAGTCATCCTGTCAACCACCACAAATATGCTATCCCAACCCTTATCTGTAGAAGGCAAGCCTGTGATGAAGTCCATGGCAATGTGAGTCCATTTGCCTTCAGGAATGGGTAGCGGTTGTAGAAGGCCTGCGGGTAACCGGCTGTCCACTTTATTTTGTTGGCAGGGCAAACATTCACTGACAAACTTAACCACATCTCGCCACAAACCATCCCAAATAAAGCTCTCCTTGACTTTTTCATATGTTTTTGTGATACCCGTATGCCCTGACATAGGGGATGAGTGCATTTCCTGTGATACCATCAACCTGTACTTGGAGTCTGGCACAAGATAAATTCTGTCCCTGCACCATAACACGGAGCTGAAATCGAACATGTCCTTGGCTGGACGGACTCTGTAACTCCACAAAAATAGGGGCTGCATCAGAATTTTGCATGTATTCCTCCTGAATCCCAAGTATCCACTCCTGATGAAGCGTGGAAATGGCAGACAGTTTGCATGACCACATCCTGGACAAGGCATCAGCAACCACATTCTCTTTCCCCTTTCTATATTCATTGTCAAAATCATAGGACTGAACTGCAGCCAGCAATCTCTTCTGCTTCATGGATAAATTAGGCTGCGTTAAGAAGTACTTGAGTGTCCTGTGATCCGTTTTGACCTTAATCTTGCTACCGTACAGGTAGTGGTGCCATTTTGCAAAAGCATGCAAGATTGCCAGCATCTCTTGATCATAAACATGATAATTCATTTCCCTGGCATTAAACTTCCTGCTCTCAAAAGCAATCACACCATGCTCTTGTCTTAGGACAGCCCCTAAACCTTTGCCACTGGCATCCGTCTCAATAATGAAAGACCGTGAGAAATCAGGGCACACCAATACAGGTGCATTGCTAAGGGCATCCTTGAGGTTATCAAAGCTGAGTTGTGCTGCTTCTGACCATTGGAAGGCATCCTTTTTCAGCAAATCAGTGAGAGGGGCAGCCCTTTTGGCGAAGTGCCTAATGAATCTCCTGTAAAAAGAAGCAAGACCCAAGAAACCTCTGAGCTGCGTGGTATTTTGTGGCTGCGGCCACTCCTTAATGCATTTCACCTTAGTTGGGTCTACCTTGATTCCGTGCCTGCTTACAACATGACCAAGATATTCAATCTCCTATGCCATAAATGTGCACTTGCTGGCCTTGGCATAAAGCTGATGCATCCTCAAGATTTCTAGCACTTGTCGGACATGGTCAATGTGTTCCTGTGCATCCTTACTATAAATGAGAATGTCATCGAAAAATACCAGCACACATTTGAAAAGAAGGTGGTGTAAGATCTTGTTCATGAGTGCCTGGAAGGTGGCTGGTGCATTAGTCAGACCAAAAGGCATCACCTTGAACTCATATAATCCTCTTTCTGTACGAAAGGCAGTCTTATATTTATCACCCTCTTTCATCCTGATCTGATGGTAACCTGACCTCAAATCAATCTTCGTGAAATACTGAGCACCCTTGAGTTCATCCAGCAGGTCATCAATCCTGGGAATAGGAAACCTGTTCTTAATGGTGGTCTTATTCAATTCTCTGTAATCAATGCACATGCGAAAAGAGCCATCCTTCTTCTTCACCAGGAGTACTGGAGATGCAAAAGGCGAGGTGCTATGATCAATGAAGTTCTTCTCAAGTAAATCCTGCACCTGTGTTGCCACTTCTTCCCGTTCAACCTTAGAAAGTCGATACGGGGCCTTGTTTATTAGTTTACTGCCATGTTCCAGAACTATGGCATGATCAACATCTCTTTTTGGGGGCAACTGAGATGGCATATCAGCAAACACATCCCCAAATTCTAAGAGCAATTTCTGCATTTCACAATTATCCACATGGGGAATACCACCCTCCTGAGGTACAGAGACATTCAATGCATAAATGGCACTTTCGTTCTTGAGCTCCCTAGCTAGCTGCCTTGCTGAAATGACCTGTAATTTCTGATTCACAATGCCCTGCAATGTAACAATTCTACCCTTGTGGCAAAACTCAAGAGATAAAGCATTCAAATCTATACTAATTTTCCCCAAGGATTTCAGCCAATCACAACCTAGGACAGCATCTATGGGCCCCATATCCAATGCCAAAAGATCACCTGCAAACTCATAATGATCAGAAAACTTGATCCTGGCATCCTGGCAACAATGTCTGCTGATCATGTGCTGTCCATTCGCAATCTCCACTTTCAGACCATGGTCTATCTCTATAGCAACTAATCCCAATCTTTGCAATGTTCTACAATTAATGAAACTGTGAGTGCTACCACTGTCTACCAATACATGGACAGATCTGCCATTAATCATTCCCTTCAACCTGATTGTGTCAGCACTTTTGGCACCCATCAAGGCATGTAGTGAGATGGTATACAGTGTAGACTGGGCATCCCAATAAATCTGTTCATCATCCACAGGAACATTACCATTAGCATCACCTCTGACATGAAAAGGCATTGTAGGTTGATGCTCCAACACAGAGAGTGTTGGCTTACGGCCTTTCCTGCCACATGTAGGCTGAATATCAATCTCATGCATCACATGAGAGGTTTGCTCAATAGCCCCACCCGGATCAAAAGGAAAAACAGTCCCCTTTGTGGCATCTGTGTCAGGAGACTCATCTGCATCATGAGCTCCTGTCAATTCCTCATGAGAGACATCATGGGGGTCTGCTACATCAGCCACTTCATCATCATCAGATAATTCAATTATCATGCTGAGTTTGGCTCAGCTGACATTCTTCATTTTGCACACATCTCGGTGCTCAGGTGTCCATTTCTCTCCACACCTAAAGCATAAATTTGCCTTCTTCCTACTGTCCATTATGGCTCTGGAATGTTGTTTAACTTCTGATTTGTCAAAACCAGCACTGGGTTTGACACCTGTCTTTGCATCCATGGGCCTGTATGGCTTTGCATATGGCATCTTACTTCCAGAAACTGTTGGATATCGTGGGAAGGAAGCAGCTGCTGGTTTCTTATCAATCCAATCAGCAGAATTTGTCTTCCTGTCAGCATCATAAGCAGTACCATAGAAGCTATGTGACACATGCTTGTACTTGCCAGCATATTTTGGCTCAAACACCTCAGCAAGCTGGGCTGCTCGCTCAATGGTTAGAGGATTGTGAGCTCTCACATCAGCAGCTAGAGAGGGATTTAAGCCTTGTATAAAACGCAGCAACTTCCCTTTCTCAGAAATATCCTGTACAAACAAAGAAAGTCTCCAAAAACGCTGCAAGTACTCCTGGACCGTACCCGTCTGTGATAGTGCATAGAATTCAGCAAGGTACTGTTCAAGGATCAGGGCCGAGACGAAGGTCGTGACCATAAGCTCCTTGAACTGTTTCCAGGTGGTAGGCTTTTGAGGTGACTCTCGCATGTAACGCCACCATGTATGTGCATAATCCTGTAAATGCATGCCAGCAAAAATGATCCTCTCCTCATCATTCTTAGGGTAGAAGCGGAAATAATCTTCAAGCTTCGTGAGCCACTCCTCCAACTCATTGGGAGTGCGAGTGTCACCCTTAAACTTATGCACAGAGATTTTATCTTTCACATCTTTGGCTGCGTTATTCCTATAGTGACTACCAGCATACTCACGCTTGAAGCTCACATACTGTGAAAAGGGCATCTCATTACGAACATCCTCAGGCAAAGCCCTATATGAACGTAAGGCATCTGAAAGCATATCATCCATGTTTGCATGCTGCCCACTTCCAGCATCATGCTGGTTAGGAGAACCACTCCCCTGATGCATAAAGTGCGTCTGACTGAAAGCATTACCTCCCTGATACGCACGCTGAGTCTGACTGAATGTATTAACAGGAGGTGTCATCGAAGCATGCAATCCCTGCTGAGTCTGCCTGCCATAAACATCTCGGTGGGTGGGTGGCATAGAAAAAGGTTGAGAAGAGGACTGGCCCCTCTCCCAACTGCCCTGAAACCCAACACCCAATCCAAGCATGCTCGCCGTTGGCAAAAATGTGCCAATGGGCCGGCCCAAAATGGACGGCTCAGCCAATGAAATATGCGAGCCAAATGGAGGCCTGGAATCAATAAGAGAAGTGCTCGGCGGCACGGGCAAGGCATCACCAGAATCAACATAATCCCCATGCTGGGGTGCATGCATAGAACCAACATCATAAGTGCGACGGCCATCAGCCATAAATCCCCTGTGTGGGTCAAAAAAATCACCCTGGCTATCCGACTGATCCCCGTGCTGGGGTGCGGGCTGCTTACCCTTATCGTGCATACTGATGGCGGTAGTGATCTGTTGCCCAATGTTCTTACCCATCTGGGTGATAGCTGTATCGTGCATAGCCATAGAAGTGGTGAGCTGCTGCCCCAACTGCTGAAAAGCCCCCTGAAGCATCGAGGCCAATGCATCTAGAAACTGTGTGTCGGTAGGCATAGCAGAAACTGGCTGTGAAAGAGATGCACCCTCTGTGACCGGCATCTGCTCCGGCTGAGCAACATCGTCACCGTGCTGAGATGACTCATCCGACCGAGGTGCACGCCTGGGTGCCATGAGTGACACGAGGAAAATGTGCCAAGTGTCGAAGGCTCGATGTAGAGGCTGGAGAGGTGTCAGTAGCAGTCGTTGAAGAGGTTCGAAGAAAGCTCGGTGAAGAGGCTGGAAACGGGGCTCAAAATGAGCCACGAAGGTGGCTAAGAAAGGCCCAGAATAGGGCTATAGGAGTACCCTAAAAGAGTTTTTTTTTTTTTTTTTTGGGGAAGCTTAGGACAACTAAGACACCTAGGGTAGTTAGTACAGTTCTAGCCTAGACCTTTAGGACTGTTAGGACACTGTCTTAGACCAACCTAAGCCAACCTTTAACCTTAGTTAGTACTAAGCCAAACTGACTAAACCTAACCTTACCCAATCACTAACCTAACTAAACCCAGCCAAAGTAACCCAATCCACTAACTAGCGAGACCTAACCAGACCTAAACTAACCTAACCAACCAACCAATCCCAACCTTAGAGGCTAAGGCTTGCAGGTGGGCGTGGATGGCAGCGCACAGGCACAGACTCGCACGGAACGGGCGGCGAGACGAGTAGACAGGTGGCGCATGGGAGCGGACGGGCAGATAGAATGGGAGGGAGACATGTGGACGGCGGTTGGGGAAATGTGTTGGATGGTATGCTCACGGAAAGTGCTGGACGGACGGAATGCAGGTCGGGATGTAGACGCACAGAACAAGGCTAGGCGTGACGAAACGGGCTGGACGGGACAAAGGGAAAACTTCCTGTAGATATGCAAATAGATGGAACGGCCTTTCCGGAACAAGGCATGAACGGAACGGAGAGGCTGACGGTGCTAACGGGCGGACGTGCGCCCGCTATGCAGCCTAGCTGACAGCTGAGGGGCTGATGGGGTTGAGCAACTGATTCAGGGCTTGAGTAGAGCGATCGAGCTCCTCCTGAAAGCTGGTTTTCAACGGACGAGTCTTTGCTTGCTAGTAATAGACGCCAAGGCGCAGCTGTTGGAAACAAAGGTGCCAGAGTCGGGGCTCTGATACCAATGTAGTGAAGGTGAATGGGGAAGTGAGAGAAAGCCACGGAAGGCAGGGGGAGATAGAGAAGGAATAGGGGAGGGAAGTAGAGAGAACAAGGCTGGAAGTACACAAGTGATGAAGGAAGCAAGGAGAAGTGGATTAGACGTCAAATCAATAGCCCCTTACAATCCTTTTGGGTTGACTTATATAGTCCCCCACAGTTCCCACATTTCCCTACTATTCTCCCATCTATTTCCCCCTTAAAATCCATCTTTTTCCCACCTTCATTACACTCATAAGATTGAAAACCATAAACTCCATCACGCATAGCAGGGACTAGCTACTATGACATCCCCACTGACGTCATCAGCGCCCAACAGTGGGTGTAGACCATAGTATAAAAGTATGCTCCCACACATACAAATCCACACACCCACACATACTTGAGCATCCACTTATACAAAGTCTTCGTACTGAGTTTCTATCGGCACTTCGGAGGTGAAGGGCGAACTCAGCCATGACGAGCCGCTATCAACATACCAACCCTCTTTTCCTTCATTGACTGCATACGCTGAACAATGTTCACTGATTAAAAAACAACTGTCCAGTCGTCACATTGGCAGATAAGCTGCTTGAGGATGCTTTCAACGAAGAAGCAGTATCTTGAAGATGAGAGGGGGAGATTTGCGGCTGTGATGAGGAGGCTGCAGCCAGAGGGGGAATGGAGGGCTCCGGGGGGTGCCTCCCGCTCTGCCCTCGCACGCTCTCATAGTCTAGGATGTCATCTGCGGTTCTTCAAAGCCTACTTGCTGGGCTTTTTGTGCTTGACCTTGGTCCACGTCACTCCAAAAGGCTCTACCCAGGGTTCGAGGACTCCATATGCAGTCCCTACCTCCGTTGTACCCTGTCTGGACAAGCAGCCCTCTGCTCCTGATGAGGCTGTAGGGGATCCCTACCAAGACCCCTCCTGCAGTCACAAGCCAAATATCCCATCTGCCTGCACTGTAAGCACTTGCCTAACAGCCCCGAGATCTCAATGTGCTGCCTGAACTTGCTACCATCTAAGGTAGAAAGATCTCCTCTAAGAAAAGAGAGTGCTCCTGCGAATGCTCCTAGCCCCCCCTGCTCCCGTCTACCTCCCTCGCGCCGCACGGCCCCCTCTCCCCTTCCCCTCCTCCCCCTCCTCTCGCCGCGCCACCCTCCCTCCGCCCCTCCTTCCTTCTCCACCTCCTCCTCGCGCCGCACTGCCACACCCCCGCCTCCCTTCCTCCCCCTTCTCCACCTATGCACCGTGTTGCCCACCCCCCCTCCCTCCTCTCCTCCTTCCTTACCCGCCTCCGCCTTGCGCTGCACTGCCACACCCCCGCCTCTCCTCCTTCCCCTTCCTCGCCTTCGCGCCGCGCTGCCACCCCCTCCCTCCTCCTTTCCTTCCCCTCCCTCGCCATTCTCTCTCCCCGCTGCCGTCTCTCCTCCCTCCGCTTCCTCTTGCGCCTCCATCCCTCCTCCTTTCCTTCCCCTCCTCCGCCTCCATTTCTCCCTCCCTCGCCTTTGCCGTTTCTTTTCCCCCGTCTTTTGGAGCTTTCGCAGTTTGTCGGTGCGGTATGGTGGCCGTAAGCCCGGAACTGGTGCCCCAGACGGACCCCCCCTCCTTCAGCCTACCGCATAACACTGACAGAGCATCAGGTCTCCTTGGTGAAGCAGGCTGCCAATGACTTTTCCCAGACCTCCGTTTATGGAAGAGTCATTGGCTACGCCCCTTCACAAGCAGACATCAGGGCCTGGCTGCAGTCACATTGAGGAGGTCGCACTCATGGGACGTGGTATCTTCTGGCTCAAACTCTCCTCGGTGCAGGCTGCGAGCGATATGGTCAGACGGTCCCCTACCTCTGTGGGTGGGAAGATCATCCTTATGGTCCCATGGTATAGGGGTTTCAATGTAGCGGACTTCGATGCCCGCTTCCGCATCCCCCGCCATCCAGTTACCCTCATCTTCCCAGGCCTCGCAACAGAGCTTCGCCCGATCATCAAGGACTTGGGGGCGCACTTTGGCTGGCTCATGCAAGACACCTTCGTTGATGCGGCGGCAGCCCAAGGGGTGCCACGCGTCAAAGTGGCAGTCCTAGATCCACAGAGTATCCCCTCGGAGTTCGAGATTGAGACGGACACAGGTGTGGTGACGCAACGCATTATGGTCACTGGTCGCCCAGATTAGTGTCTAAGATGCCACGGCTTCGGACACCAGGCACGCTCTTGCCCTCGCTTCATGAGGACAGAACCTCCGATGGCCCCCAGCCAGGCAACTCAGGATCCCCCCCACCAGGCATCGACAACCCCTCCAGAAGGGGAAGGCTGGACTGAGGTCAAAAGGAAACGGAAAGGAAACAAAACAATAACCAAAAAGCCCCCTCTCCAGCAGGAGACCCCTGAGGTCACCAATCAGCAGCAGCCCGGTAAGGGGAAGGAGAAAGGGAAGGAGAAGGTCAGCCAGCCTCCTCTTCATCCTTCACCCCACCCCCCTCCTCCTCCCCCCTCCTCCTTGGTTCCCCTACCTCCCCCCCCTCCGGGACCCCCCCCGACACCTTTGGTTTCAGCCCTCCCCTCTCCCTCGAGCATGATTCCCCGAGGACCCCCCCTCCTCCTGCGACCCCGAAGCTAGCATAGACCTTCTCCGCGCCTACCCCCCCTGGCCCGGTGGAGGGGAGAGGCCCTTCCCTGCAGACGGCCAACACCACCCCAATTCTTCCGACGACCAGCACCCCTCTTTCTGGTTCTGACTCCTCATCTTCGTCCCCCCACCCAAGGGCAGCTCCTAGAGCTCTACCTTTGGAGTTCTATCGAGCAAGACCTTGGGATTACTTGGATGCAGCTGGTATTGGCTCCTTCCCTGCATGCCTATGTTGGAGATAACTGCACACTAAGTGTACTATTTCCCTAGTCTACATTTGTCTAAGTCTAGTCTAGTCTTTGTGTCTTGAGTGTGTGCCATGTGGCACCTCTACAATTATCCCATAAGCACTCTTGCTTTATGTCTTGTACTTTGGCCCATATATTCATGGGTCACATCATTGCAATCTATCTATCTAGCTTGTGTCTTGTCTACACTCTTCTCAAGGTACTTCTTGTCTTTCAATCTTGTTATTATTTCACTTCTAGTTTTCTAGTTTCTAGTTCTTGCTTCCATATTCCAACATGGTATCAGAGCAAGGTTGATCCCTCTTCTCTCCCCTCAGTCTGCTGTAGCCATAGCTGCCTCTTCTCAGATTTCTCCCTCGCTCAGCTGGTCGCCATCTTCATCTTCTGCCCGTCTTCTCCACGCTGCTGCCGCTGCAGATCTGCCCGCCATCTCTCTGCCACGCTGCTGCTGTTCCTGCTGCCGCTGCAGATCTGCCCGCCAGCTCTCTGCCAGATCTGCGCGCCAGATCTGCTGCGCAGTTCCGCTCTCTGCCAGATCTGCGCATCAGATCTGCACAGATCTGGCGCTGCTGTAGCTCCTGCTCTTGCTGTCCCTGCTGTAGCTCCCACTCCTGCTGTCGCTCCTGCACCTGCATCAACGAATGAACATTTTGAAGTACAGTCAAGACTGTCCGTACAGTCTGTACGACTGTACGGAATCCGTACCTGCACAGGCCGTACCTCTCCAGCTGCTGTTCGTGATCTGCGCCATCTTCACGGAGATCTGCCCCATCTGTTCGTGACTGCACGGAGATCGCCTGAGAGCTGCCCACGTCTTCCCTATGGCATTGCCTTGGAGCTCGCGCTGCTTGCACCTCCTGGACCGCGCTCCTTTTTGCGCCTCTGCCTCTGCCTATGCCTGGGATTAAGGTACTGTGCATTGCCTCTTTCAGTTTGCTGAGCAGTTCCTCTTTTTTTTTTTGCTGGTTCCTCCTGCTTCGATGGGCTGTCACATGCTATGGCCTTGACAAAGTGGTGAGAGAACCGGATTCTTGGATCTCTCCTTTCATTTATTTCTGCAATATTGTAAGGGAATAGACACTGCCCTTGCATCTTAGCAAGAGGTAAGACCTTCCCACATGGCATCTTCCTCTCATTCTCTCATGTCTATCGACAAATTCAATGGGTCCAACTTTCATACTTGGCAAATCAAAATCAAGTGCCATCTTATGAAAGAAGGTCTTTGGGACGTTGTTCACCGTGCTGCTCCCGAAGATTCCGACATTGAGCAAGTTGTCACTAATGTTCCCACTGCCAAGAACGACAAAGCCTATGCTATCATCTTGCTCGGTCTTGGAGATGATTACATTCATCACATCTCCAACATACAGTCTGCTTCTCAAGCATAGATCACTTTGGATACCCTTTTTGGACCCCGATCTAAAAACTCTAAGATTGCACTTATGATTTCATTCTTTGATCTACATATGCAGGAGGGAGCTACTATAGCCTCTCATGTCAATTATCTTCGCAGTCTTATGATTCAGCTTGCATCAGTGAAGTCCCCCATCTCCGAAGATATTGCTATTGATGTGCTTCTCAAAAGCTTACCTGACACCTATGCTACTCTTGTCACTACCTTCAAGTATCACAATAATCCTTCTCTTGAAGGTATCATCAATGCTCTCCAAGAGGAAGAAAGAACTCAACAACGAAAGGTAACTGACACTGCATTTTTAGCAAAGAAAGGAAGTTCTAAGGTAAGAAAGCCTTGCACCCATTGTGGCAAAACTAATCATATGGAGAAGGACTGTTTCAAGGCTCATCCATGCACCATTTGTGGCCGTGACAATCACCGGGAGAAGGACTGCTACTCCAAACCCTCTACATCAGCCCCTGCATCTACCGCAGCTCATGTTGCTGCAACATCTCCATCAGCAGATCCTGTTGTTCCTTCCTCATATGATGAGAAGTGGGCTTTCTGATTACTTCTATTTCTTGTCTACCACTTTGACCACCGATGATGTAGGTCAAGGGGTTCTAGTGTCTTGGTCTTTCTGTTTGTCTACAGTCAGTCTTATGTCTATCTAGTCTTGTCTGTCTGTCTATTTGTCTATCAATCTGACTGTGTTTTGTTTTAGATCCATCTTGTCCCTACCCTTGTGGACCCATATGAGGATATCACTCGAGGAGGGGTGTCTCAGGATCTTTGTCTGTCATGTCTTCTATCTTGTCTCTCAGTCTATTAGTCTTTACGTCTGTCTTCTAGTCTTGTCTTTCTGTCTTACTCCTAGTGTCTGTGGAAGGGGAGAGTGAGAGCACACCGACACACACAAGCAGGATAAGACACAAGAAGTGTGGGGATAAAACGTATGTGTGTACCTCCCCTAGCACACAGTGAAGCTTTTATATGAAAGGATAAGGTTACAACACTAAGTACGGTGTACTTAGTGTACTTAACAAATAAAGTACTAAGTGTACTAACTGTACTTGGGTGGCCATAGAGCCTTTACCCCAACAACCTCCCACTTAAAGGCAATATGCCCTCAAGTAAAAATAAATGAGGCTCAACCTATACCCATCAACTGTCGGCAATGTGCAAACCGCTCCGCAGGCAAGCCTTTTGTCAACAGATCTGCTGGATTATCATCTGTGTGAATCTTGACAAGCTGAATCAGCTTATCATCCATCACCTCCCTGATGAAGTGATACTTCACATCAATGTGCTTTGTCTTTGCATGAAAGACAGGATTGTGTGCCAACTGAATAGCACTCTGACTGTCACGATGCAACAATGGAATATCACCTGTAATGCCCAAATCTCCCACTAGCCGAGATAACCATAAGGCCTCCTTGCATGCCTCTGTGGCTGCAATATATTCAGCTTCCGTAGTAGACAAGGCTATGCACTGCTGCATCCTTGACATCCATGATACTGCACCTCCAGTGAATGTATAAACATAACCGGTAGTAGACTTCCGGTTATCGGGATGACCAGCAAAATCTGAATCCACATAACCATGCACCTTTGCATCTCGCTTGCCAAAGCATATGCACAACTCCTGTGTGCCCTTCAGGTATCTCATAATACCTTTCACTGCATTCCAATGCTTCTTGCCTAGATTTGCCATATACCTGCTAACCACTCCCACTGCAAACGCAATATCAGGTCTGGTGGCAACCATGGCATACATGAGACTGCCACAAGCTGAAGCATACGGAATCTTGGCCATTTTAGCCCTATCAGCATCTGAGTGTGGGCTGTCCATTGCACTGAGTTTCACATACGGAGGCAATGGAGAACTAAGGGTTTTCCCCCCCTCCATATGAACCCTGTGCAATACTTTGCCAATATATTCGGTCTGAGACAAATACAACAAACGCTGTCCCCTGTCTCTCCGTATCCGCATTCCCAGTATGTGATTTGCATCACCAAGGTCCTTCATATCAAATGCCTCATGCAATCTTTTCTTAAGGTCATCAAGCTCCTTACGAGCTCTACCAGCAATAAGCATGTCATCCACATATAAAATGAGAATGATTAAGCTGCCATTGGCAGCCCTTTTGGTATATAAGCAGTGATCGTCATCACTTCTCCTGAAACCTTGGGACTTCATGAAGGTATCAAATTTCTTATACCATTCCCTTGGTGCCTGTTTCAGCCCATAAAGGCTCTTTTTAAGCTTGCATACAAGTGACTCCTTGCCCTTAACTGCAAATCCTTCTGGCTGCTGCATGTAGATCTCCTCATGAAGATCACCGTGAAGAAAGGTTGTCTTCACATCCATTTGGCATAATTCCAAATTCTCACATGCAACCAAAGCAAGTACAATCCTGAGTGTGGTCATCTTAACCACTGGAGAAAAGATCTCATCAAAATCAACACCATACTCCTGCTTAAAGCCCTTGGCAACCAACCTGGCTTTATACCTTGGCTTAGCTCCAAGTGTGACTTTCAATCTATACACCCACTTGCATGGCAGTACTTTCATGCCCTTAGGCAACTGCACCAATTCCCAAGTACCATTTTTATGGAGACTGTCCATTTCAGACTTCATGGCTAGTTCCCATAGCCTTTTATCATGCATTTGCACGGCTTCCTTGTAACAGGAAGGTTCTCCACAATCTGTAAGCATAATAAAATCTGCTCCTGGAACAAATCTGTCTGGCGGTTTCATTTGTCTAGTGGACCTTCGGACCCATTGGTCTTGCTGTCCAACTTGCTGCTCACCTAAAACAGGTTGCTGTTCTAGTAGATCAGGCTGCAGAATTATGCCTGGGAGGTCTTCCAAAGGTGGCATGTCCCGTAGTACATCTTCCGCCACTGCGAGCTGTCCATTTGGACCTGCTGCAGCATCATGCATTGGCTGATTACGCTGCTGTTGTGGCTGATTTGCAGCCTGCCTGAATTGTACAGGATGTCCCGAGTCATCAATGTCAACCTCTGAAGCATCAGAAGGCTTATCTGCTGCCTTAAACATACATGACTCATCAAATAAGACATCATTGCTGCGTATTAGCTTCTTATTCACAGGATCCCATAGGCGGTAACCCATCTCACCACTGTCACCATATCCAAGAAAAATGCATTTAAGAGACTTAGGATCAAGCTTGCTGCGATTTTCTCTGCGTATATGCACGTACGCAGTGCAGCCAAAGACCCTCAAGTGCTTATAGGAAGGAGGTTTTCCTGTCCAAAGCTCCTCTGGCACTCTGCCATCTAGTCTTTTATTTGGTGACCTATTGATGAGGTGTACTGCAGTTTTTACAGCTTCAGCCCAAAATCCATGAGGTAAAGCAGCATGTGACATCATAGAGCGAGACTTTTCCTGTATGGTTCTATTCATACGCTCTGCAGTGCCATTTTGCGCTGAACTGTAAGGAGCAGTGAGTTCTCTTTTAATACCTCTAGCATCACAAAATGCATTGAATGCATTAGACATATACTCCCCACCGTTATCTGACTGCAAAGCCTTCAGTGTTCTGCCTGTTTGGTTCTCAACCATAGCAAGCCATTTCTGGAACATTGGAAAGACATCACTCTTCAATCAAAGAGGATACAACCACACCTTCCTTGTGGAATCATCTATAAATGTGACAAAGTACCATGCACCTCCAAGTGAAGGACTAGGCATCTCACACACATCTGTATGCACAAGCTCAAGTTGAGCATCTTTATGTCCTAATCTCCTTTTATGAGGACACTGTAACTGTCTACCATATATGCAGTACTCACAAAACTTTAAATCAGAAAATTTAAGAGACGGTAAGTAGCCAAGGCGAGCCAATTGCTCCATTCCACTTATGCTCATATGTCCCATCCGGCTATGCCACATAGAAATATTCGGCAGGTCGGTGGCATGAATATCAGCATGATTACATACTTTAGCATGAAGAGTATACATTGTGTCAACCTTAGAGCCTCTGGCAACAACCAGGGCACCTTTGGTGACCTTCCAAAAACCATGACCAAAGCTGGTCACAAAACCTTCGTCATCCAACATGCCAGTAGAAATCAGATTTTTCTTGACTTCGGGTACATGCCTAACATTGTGAAGCATAAGCTGAGTACCATCAGCAAATACAAGCCTGACATCTCCAATACCAACAATACTGCATGCATGATTATCCCCTAGAAAAACAACTCCATTACTGCCTGCTGCATATCTTACAAACAATTCTTTGTAAGGTGTAACATGGAATGAGGCACCTGAGTCAATGATCCAAGAGTGCATGTCTGCAAAATCTCCTGCATGGAGAGAATGAGCATCCAAAGTAGAGAGATATAGAACCTCTCCCTCACTGTCATAACCGTGTGTAGAATGAAGCTCTTCAATCTTCACACTGCTCTTGCCATTGCTTACTGGTACAATTGCTTTTGCATCTGACGCATCAGTATTTTTGGCTTTGTCTCTCTTATCATTTTTCAGTTTAAAGCACTGCTTTTTAGTATGTCCCTTTTTGCCACAGTAGTAGCACTCAACATCTTTGTTGGAGCGGGACTTGCTCCTCCCTTTTCCCCTTTCCTGAGATTTGCCTCTTTGCTGACTTCTCCCCCTTGCATTTAAGGCATTGTTAGGCTTTACTGCATCTTGAGCTTTCAGCTTCTGCTCTTCTTGCAAAATCAGCCCTGTGATATCTGAAAAACTTATGAAAGTGTTTGCATTTGTTACAGCTGTGGTGAATGTATCCCAACTTTCAAGAAGAGAAATCAAGAGTGCCATACCCTTGGTTTCCTCATCCACCACATATTTTTTATTTGCAAGTTAAGTGACAATTGAATTAAACTCATTGAGATGTGCATCCATGGAGGTCCCTTCCTTCATCTTCAGATTGAAGAACTTGTGCAGCCAATATATCTTTGTGGCTACACTCTCTTGCTCATATGTGTCCTGTAGCTTTTTCCACACACCCCAGGCTGTTTTTTCACCATCCACATTCCAAACAACACTCTCATGGAGTGACAATTCAATTATGGACTTTGCTGACAGATCAGCTAGTGCCCAAGCATCATCAGATGTGCCAGTGGGCTTCACACCTTTGTGTATAATAGGAGCATGAAACTGCCTGAGAATTAGCACATTCAGGACCATCTTTTTCCACATTGGGTAGTTAGCAGCACCCTGCAACTTTTTAATATTGAGAAGAGAAGATTCCGAGGATGAAGCCATTACAATCAGCAAGAAATATAACCCACACTTGGGTGCCTGACTCCCTGCAAACTAAGTGCACAGATGCACTTGTAGTTGTGCTCAAAAGTTAATTCCTGCAATTTTCTCCCACTTAACAGTAAATACTGTCTGTTTCCTGCCGGCTGCAGATCCAGAAAAGTAATACTTAATGCATTAATTGAGGCTCTGTAGTACAGTACAGCAGTACCTTGATTTGACACAATGTATGTCCCTGCTGTAACAGTGAAAACAGCACTGTTTTATGCACTTTAAACTTCAGTAAAGTGACTGTTTACAGTCCAAAAATTGACTCCGGACAGTACCCGACTGTACTTTCTAGTACAGCAACAGAAATTGACTGTATAACTGTCCAAAACCGTCAGAATTAGACTTTCTCTTGCCTCTATAACTGTGTTACACAGTTTAGAACTTGAATGAGGCAAAAGCCCCTTGACTAGAAGCCAATTTTGAAGATTTTAGTGCATACACCGCTTTCCCAAAGCTCCACTGATCACATAAAGCATCTAGGTGTTTCCCCCAACACGATATGCATAACAATGTCAAAAGCCCCAATTCATACGCATCTGCCACTGTCCCGTAAGTCATAAAATGCATCAAATCCTTGCACAAATCAACTCCAATCAGGAGGATATACGCAAATAAGTGCGTGTATAAGCCAATGCTTGGCTGTGGCTACAAAAGCCCCTTGATTCCACAATTCAAAAAAAATGAGAATTTCTCTCACATAGGAGGCATAGATCTGCAGATCTACCTCACTGACAACAGAAGGAACCAAAAAAACGGGTGAAGCGGGCTGCTATACGATCATGAACGTCTCCGAGCTCTCCGGCGATGGCGATGGCAAGGACCTGCACCTGTGGCCACTTGTGGCGCTAATGGCGGATTTGCTGGCGCCGCCTGGGGCGCTGGTAGCGCCGCTGCTGGCGCCTATGGCGCTGGTGGCGACGCTGGCGTCGCTGGTGGCTGCTGGTGGCGCCGATGGCATCGCTGGTGGCCGCTGGCTGGCGCTGGTGGTGCCGATGGCGTCGCTGGTGGCCGCTGGCTGGCGCTGGTAGCTGCTGGTGGCGTCGCTGGTGGCCGCTGGCCGCTGGCTGGCGTCGGTGGCCTTGGCGCTGGCGTCGCCGGTGGCCCTGGCCCTGGCGACGAACGGCCTCAAAGGCTGCTAGCGTAGCGCTAGCTGTTGAAGGCGCGCTGACGGCGCTGTCTGAAGGCGTGGCAGTGCTGCCTTGGCTGTGCCTAGCGATGGCTCATCAACGAGGCTGGTAGGGGCCTGTGCAAGGCTGGCGATGACACAGTGAAGCAGCAGATGGACGAGGAAGAAGGGGTCACGGGACAGCCCAAGTTGGTCTTCCGCCTCCACCACTTTGAGTGGGCTGGTGAGGATTGGATGCAAGGCTCTGATACCAGTTGTGAAAGGGGAGAGTGAGAGCACACCGACACACACAAGCAGGATAAGACACAAGAAGTGTGGGGATAAAACGTATGTGTGTACCTCCCCTAGCACACAGTGAAGCTTTTATATGAAAGGATAAGGTTACAACACTAAGTACGGTGTACTTAGTGTACTTAACAAATAAAGTACTAAGTGTACTAACTGTACTTGGGTGGCCATAGAGCCTTTACCCCAACAGTGTCCACTTAAGAAGGGTGTTGGAGATAAGTGCACACTAAGTGTACTATACATTTGTCTAAGTCTAGTCTAGTCTTTGTGTCTTGAGTGTGTGCCATGTGGCACCTCTACAATTATCCCATAAGCACTCTTGCTTTATGTCTCGTACTTTGGCCCATATATTCATGGGTCACATCATTGCAATCTATCTATCTAGCTTGTGTCTTGTCTACACTCTTCTCAAGATACTTCTTGTCTTTCAATCTTGTTATTATTTCACTTCTAGTTTTCTAATTTCTAGTTCTTGCTTCCATATTCCAACAGCCTAGACATCAGCATCTTCTTCCTCCGAAAGGGGGCGCATGGTAAGGTGCCCGTCCTCGCCCCCCATGATGGTCCTAGCTATTCCTTCACTATCACTAGTGACGGGAATAAGCGATGGACGAATGAAAATGTTTGGGAGACGATTCGTGATCAGTCCCAGGAGCAGGTACAGGACTGGATTGGCAGCACAGCAGCGGAGCTTCTTCAGCAGCAGTGGAAGGAGGGTGATGTTCGTCTGAGATGGCGCCACAGTGCCAAACGATTCCGCCTTTTGGTCATCATTCGACCGCCTTTGGAGTGGATCTACACGGAAGGGCTCCGCCCTTGGAGGACCTCAGAGGTAGCGGGCTTCTACAGTATTTCCCTGGCGGAGGCTTCGAGTTGATTAGAGAGAGCTTACCATGGTACGAAGGGCCTTTCCCCTCTGCTGAAGGTTTTAGAGGATGGGTCCGATGATCCGGCCTCACCTTCGAAACCTTCACAAAGGCGCCTTCGTCTGCACACCGGACATCCTCCGACCACCTCGACATCAACCGCAAGCACACAGCTGTTTGTGGCCCATCTCTCCTCTTCATGAGTATATGCATTGTCTCTTGGAATGTCAACGGGTTCCACTCATCAAGAACCTGCGGCCCCAGGAAGATGGTGCTCAGACAAGAGCTCCAGCCAGCTTTGGTGGGAAGGGTAGATGTGCTCCTATTACAGGAACACAAGCTTTCGGCTTCTCAGACCAGTAAGTGTGGGAAGGTCCTCACAAGGCGCTCCCACACCTACTGGGAACCTTCGATTGGCGAGCAGGGGAGGAGCGGAGGTGTCTGTATCTCCATCGACGCTTCTCTAGTTCAGCATGTGTGTGGTTTTGGCACCTTGATCCCAGGTCGAGCGCTTTGGGTGGGCTTCAATATTGAGGGATCATGCATCGGCGTCCTCAATATCTATGCCCCGATCAACCTTAGACGGAGAGCCGCTTTCTGGAGCTTTCTGACAGACTTACTGCCAAAGATGGATTCTTGGATTGTAGGAGGGGATTTCAATAACCTTGAGGCTCTAGAGGATCAGTAGGGACGGGGCCCATAGTTCCTCGATATAGCTCAAGCGCAGCAGGCGGAATGGGACTCCTTGTTCGCTATGGGAGGTCGGGACAGTTGGAGAGAGCCTTCCTTTTGCAGATGGACAGGGAGCTTGGACTTCTCTTGGGGTTACAGAAGGGAGGGAGGCAGACTTTTGGAGCGGTTGGACCGTTTCTATGTCAGTGATTGGGCGATAGGCAAAGGTGGAGAGTCATGGGTGGTTCCAGGGACGACCCTCTCTAACCATGCCCCAGTCATCCTAGTCCTGGACTCAGCCTCTCGTTCCCTACCTCCCCGCTCGTGCCGGATCCCAGACTCCATCTACTCCAGAGCAGCGGTTCGCAGCAGGATAGTGGATAGTGGGAGTAGGATTGGGACCCCATGGGGGATATGGCAGCTCAAGTAGCTCAAGTTCTCGCCGAGTCTAGCCTCATATGTCAGCAGGAGGCGACTCTGGTCAGGTAGCAGTGGTGGGCGAAGGAAAGGGGCCTCAAACGAGACCTTGCCTCGATACAGCGGATGCAACAGTCTTCTCCAGGCCCCGAGGAGCAGATCCACCAGCCCCTGCTTGCAACCTTCCAGCATATCTTTTCCAGCGGACAGAAGCCAGAGAGCCTTGCAACAGGCTTGATTTGCCTCATCCCCAAAGGGGGGGACCGTCAGGAGATCAGACAATGGCGCCCTATCACCCTCCTTCCGACTGCCTATAAAATCGTCGGCAAGATGATCAGTAGCCGCATCCCACCCCTACTACACGACTTGACCCACGACACCCAGACTGGTTTTGTCCAGGATCGCAGCATTTTGGACAACATCTTCACGTTCTCAGAGGTGACGGAGTGGGCCCAGCATAGTGGCCAGCACCTAGCCATACTCCTCCTTGACTTTGAGAAGGCGTATGACAGGGTAGACCGGTCCTTCTTGGAGGGCACACTTTCTCGATTCGGTTTCCCGGACGAGTGGATTAGAGGTATCGCTAGCCTCTACAGATCGGCCTCCAGCCGGGTTATCATCAATGGCAGGATGGGGGAGAGATTCACCCTCAAGCGCTCGGTACGTCAGGGCTGCCCGCTTGCGCCCTACCTCTTCCTCTTTTTTGCGGAGGCCATGACTCACTTCCTACGAGCTCGTACCACTGGTCTTCAAGGGATGCGCCTCCCTATCAGGGACGATGCAGAACTTCTGGACTCCGAGTATGCAGACGACACGGCCCTGTATGTGCAGGATGATATTGAGTCACTAGAGCGAGTGAGACTGTCTCTAGAGGTTTTCTGCCTAGCCGCTGGGGCGAAAATCAACTGGCATAAGTCAGTTGGTTTTCGTACGGATCCGGAAGCCAACTCACAGTGGGGTATTTTCGTGGAGTTTCGCTGGATCCCTAGAGGACAGACGACACGTTACCTGGGATTCCAGGTAGGGCTGGATACCACGCCGGCTCAGCAGTTCCTACCGGTCCTAGCTTCCATACAACGGAAGCTAGCCTTCTGGAGCATGGCTTGGCTATCTCTGGCAGGCAAGGCCCTTGTGGTCAATCAGGTCCTTCTAGCCACCGCTTGGTATGTGGCATCCTGCTGGTGCCTCTCGAGATCGTGCGTAGCCCAGCTGAGGAGACTGGTGTGAAACTTTCTATGGTCTGGCTCACACGGTTCCGGCACCACCAGAGCCCATGTCGCCTGGCAGACAGTCATTCTCCCCCAGACAGAGGGCGGTCTTGGCATCATAGATCCAGAACTTCAGAGTCAGGCATTACTTGGCAAATTAGTCATCCGCGGTCTAACCCCAGGAGGGCAGACGTGGAAGCTCTTGCTTCAGCATGGTCTCAGCGTGTGTATCCCCCAGAGAGGGGGTGATTGGCAGCCTTCTATCCGGTGGATTTTCACTTCAGCCCCGCTGACTCAGCCCCGCTCCCCCTTCCTCCGCAGTCTCTTCTCGGTCTGGAGGAAGCTGCGGCGCAGCCTCTCCCAGGTTCCCCCTAGCTGCCGAGAGGAGATAGACAGAAAACCCCTGATTTGGAGCAGCCAGGTGACAGATGATACAGGTCGCCAACTTGGAGAGAGATCCCATATCCCATGGGCGCTCTGGGCGCGTGGGCCTGCGTGCTCGCTCTGGGTTTGGAGGGACGTCTATAGCCAGTTGGACCCAGACGAGCTGGCAACAGCAGTAGGTACGGCACATGGGATCTGGGCTCAACGAGCGGAGATTGATGCTGCCATTCCTGCAGGTTGGAGGATTCCCATGATTACCAGACAGCTCCTCCCAGGAGATGAGAGGTGGCTAGGGCAGTTCACACCCCGCGGCATTCCTTTGGTGGTTGCAGGCCTTTTCTCGGACTCCTCAATTCATTTCTTCTTCGTCGCCGATGGTAGCCGTCTCCAAAGCAGAGAGGCTGTGATCGACCCCCAGCTTCCCTGGCAGCACCTTCGCATCATAGGGCTGCAAGGGAAAGCGTGGCATATGGACCCCCTGGTTGTGCAGGACCAGGACTGGAGACTCTGAATTTGGGAGGGCCGCTCCTTGACAGAGGTGGAGTGGGACCCAGGGGAGTGGCGCTGGCCACCACTGGAGACCTCAGAGAACCCTACCCCCTTCTTCTCATATAGCGCGCGTACCGGTAGGCGTGCTCTTGGGGCTCTCCAGCACAGGCTACCTACCCAGGCACATAGCTGGTATGCCCAAGGGATATCTTTGGTCTTTCTTCGTACATTCTGGAAGACTCTATGGGCAAGCTGGCGGCCGAGGAAGATCTCTTACTTTCTTTGGATGGTGGTCCATAAGGGGTTACCGGTTGGGAGCTGGCTGAGGCAAATGGGGCACGAGGGGCACTGCCAGATGTGTTTTCAAGAGGAGGATTCCCTGAAGCACTGCCTTTGGAGCTGTTTGCATGCTCAGACAGTGTGGAAGGGAGTCATGGGGATCTTAGCGAGGGCTGCACCCGAGCTAGGACCGATCACTTGGGGAGCCGTTTGCTGGTGCGGCACCGAGGTGGGACATCACTTGGCTTACGAGTTCTCTCGGCAGGATCCAATTTTCTTCATCACACAGGCCACTGGGCATACATGGAAAGCTTCCCCTGGCATCTGACAGAGACAGATGCAGGAGCAATGACTCGGCATCCAGTTTGGGAGATCATAGGGAGTATTGTAGGCTGGCATGTCTGGACTTCCCGATGCGCGCAGACCCTAGGAGATCAGGCTTCTTCTGCTACCCAGACCCTAGCGGACATCTGGAGCACGATCATTCACACGCTCAAGGGTCAATGGGATCAGAGTCAGGGGGACTCCCAGTGGGATCAGAGTCAGGGGGACTCCCGGGCAGGGAAAGAGAAGAGACGGCGCTTCCTTCGCGACTGGGACCATCAAGAGCTTTTCTTCTAGCACTCTGCTCAAAGTCTTCAGTGGCATTACTCGCCCCCACCGTGGCTGTTTGTCCACACTCAGATGATTATACCCTGAGAGGCTTGTAATTATTTTGTTACCACGGGCTGTATCCGTTTTGTGATTACAACCCGCTTGCCTTTAGGCCTATTTGTACTCTCGTTTTCAAGCAATATAACTAGCACTACTTTTTGCGAAAAAAAAAAGAAAGATCTCCTCTAGAAGAGTCTCTAGACACTCAGCTACCATTGTCACTGTCAGTAGAGGTGGTGACTCCACCACCGTGCCAAAGGCTCTTCCTAGGGAGTGAAGAATGGGTCGATACTCCTTCGGGAGTCCCAAAAATCGACGAGTCGCCGAGAAGCGAGACATTGAATCCATGTCCTCAACTGTCTGAAAACCCCTAGTACCAAGGGATGAGGTAGACAAGATGAGGACCCAAGAGGAGCGCGCTTCGCTCCACGAGACTGGGTGGTGTCAAGGGAGCTCACATGAAGAAGGAAAACCTCTCTCCCATAGATAATAACCTCCTGAGTATGGTCACCATCCAATGCTAAGCCCGCTTGGATCCAATCACAAAGCTGGCTCCTTGTTGATGTAAGGCCAACCATTCTACCCATCATTGCTCTGTCCTTGAGTGATTGGACTGCTTTCTTCACCTGATGTTTGTCTTCTAGAGAGAGAATAATCTTAACGGCTTGGCGGTCACCACCAAGATTTGTTCTTCAGAAGAAAAAACACAATCGTTGCACTGCCAGAACGAAAGGGAAAAGGCAAAAAGATAAAGATAAAAGGGGGGCTAAGAGGGGATTGAGGCCCTCTCGAACAACCCCCAGTGGCTGACTGGAAAGGACCAGTAAAAAGGAGAGCTCTCAGCAATGGCACAAAGGCACAGGCCCTCTGCCCCTCCCCCAAAAAAAAAACCACAACCAGCGAGGAGAGAGAGTGCTCCTAGTGGTGAGTACTACACCAAGAGAAACAACTGCTAGCTGTGGGCTACTCCCAGTGGCAAGTACAACACCAAGAGAGACGGCTCCAAAAGCAAACTCCTTCAAGCTGCAGGAACACCTCCAAAAAACACCCAAAGAGCTGAATGAAAAGTGCCATTTACAAGAGGTCCTCCCAAGGAAGGGACCTATGATTAAGGCACCTGCCACAATTGGCTGCCAGAAAAGGCTGTCCAGGGCCAACAAACAACCTCAGGCCAAGAGAAGAGCCCAAAGACAGTTGTGAGCAGGCCCAAGAGCTGCACGGGCATAGATGGAGCCAAGATGTTGCTCCAAAAATGCACGAACATCAATGGGCCAACAGCATGAGCTGTTAACCTTCTTGTACTTCGAACAGCTCCGAAGGGCTACAACAATCAGTAGGGCTCACCGAAAAGAGCACACCAGCCAGTTGCAACACAGCTTCAAGGACTTCAGTTGGGCGCAAGCTTCGGTTCCAGCTGTGAACAAACGGCCCGCTGAAGGAAACACTCAGAACAACGCCCAGCTGCTTGAACAGCAGCTAGGCGGCTATGCAAGCTGATGGCACCAGCAGTGGCGCTCCTGTGACCTGCGAATGAGTTCCACGGGCAGCTCCAAACCTTTGGACAACAACAGCAAACTCGTGCGAAATCCAAACTTAGGGCGGGGACCTGCAAATGAAACCATGGCAACGCTACAAGGAGGGAAAAGGCGAGCTGAAGGGTGGGTAAGGAGAGTAGAACAAAGGTGAAGGCCAGGGGGAGAGGTGGCTGAGAAGGAGCTGAGGTGGGGGAAAAGATGGCAGCAGGGAGCGAGCAGGTAGAAGCTAATTAATGTCCCTCTATGGGCAGATCTTCAAGATAATAACAATCCCCTTTACACAGCCCTGCTTTGAACGCAAAGTAGTGAAAAGTCACATTCTTGAGCAGTCCTTATACTGACCCCTCGTCGGTTTCAATGATAACCAGCGTCACCATCAGCTCCTCTATTTCACAACTCTACCCTGGTAACAGGCTCGGAAGCAATATTTCAGGACTTTACAGTTCTGAGCAAAGAAGCACAAAAGCAAGCAAGCAAGCAATCAAAACGGATGAAAATGGCACCCCCCGTCTTTACAATACTAGACTTAATGAGCACGGACTTGCTGAACTAAGGAAGAGAGTTCATGGACCAGCTAAAACATTTTGGCAGAGCCCTTAAGTAACAATACTTGTGACCTTGGATACGATACTTACCACCCTGAAATGAAGGTGCAGAACTCAGGTGAGAACTGATCATGCGGAGCGCATGGAGGAGGCTGTTCAACAATAGTTTCCAACAGCTCATAAAAATTCAGCCAGCCCTCATTCTGGCCTGGGGGCAAGTACGGAAAGCGGCCTATTGCACACTCCAATATTACCAGCCCTAAGCTCCATATGTCACTATCATAACCATATGTGCTTCCACTAATTCGCTCTGGCTGCATAGCAAGAAGAGAACCAGACGTCAGTGCTGTGCAGAATACAAAACAGCAACAAAATGCTTTTTTAGCAAACCCCACCACTGCTTCCTGAGCACCTACCGACATATAATTGTACGTGCCAACAAACGTGTCACGCTGGCCCATAGAATTTGTGAGTATCGCACTAACACCAAAGTCTGTGATCTTCACTTCGCCCTTGTGATTTAATAATAGGTTGGAAGGCTTGATGTCCCTGTGAATTACATGCCTATCGTGATGTAGGTAGATCAAGCCTTGCAAGACCTGCAGCGACACCAACGCCTATATTTAATAAAATATTGATAGAAGACTATAAAATGCTGCAGCTTCTCAAAAGCGTCCAAAAGGAGAAAGCAACATGAATTAGTCTTCAAATTCTGGCCACAAATTGCGGCATTTGTCCAGGATGCATCCGATTCAGAGCTTTTTGAGAACAACAATAGGTACGATTGTCCTGCCTGTTTGCATAAGACAGCCAGGTATTGCTCCGGTATAATTCGAAAATCCTTTATAACATCAGCCAAAGAGCCTCCATCCATGTACTCCAACACTATGGAGATGACACCATTGTTGTAGAACGCATGATAGCAAACTACCACATATGGACACTGCGAGCATTGATTGATTTTGAGCTCTCTGACAATCTGCTTGCGAACTGTCTCCTGAATGTTCATTTGAATGACCTGTGGAGAGAGCCGACTATGAGTGATCAACCGTTATCCAACTGAAATTCTTTGATCAGGAAAAACAAAGCCGCGGGATCACAACCTTCAACGCAAAAAATTGGCCGGTCCATTTATGTCGAACAAGTTGGACAACTCCTCCACTACCTTTTCCGATGACTCTCACTGTTTCCAGATCTTCTAACGTGAAAGTTGTATCGGGAGGTTGGGTAACTGCAGGCTGGACAGGGATCTTACCGTTATATGTGGCTTCCAGAATGAATGCAAGCTATACACTAACATCCTCGTGGTCGAGTATAACTTAGGCTCTGCAAAGCCTAGCTTGATGCTCTGCAGCAATATTGGAGTGATACTTACAGATGTTGTTGCCGCTTGCGAGATAACTCTCAAACCCTCTCGATTAAGAAGAAGATCTCCATCACGGAAAGTCCCGCTAGCGGTCCTGTTAACGGCATCAAAAAGCTAGAGTCAACTGATGACACGGAGCACCGAACTCGATGGTATAAAAATGCATTCTCCACGACACGACGAGCTCAGCGCATCCTTTCCGCGACTCTCTAGACGGTGCGAAAGAGATGCAGCTGAGAAATTAACTGAGAAGATGTTTAGGACAGCGAGCTGACTAACAATGCGCTACCACAACTAGAACGAGAAGCAAAGGCCAAAAGGATGGTTTGAGATAAAAGGACCACTTTGCAGGCAGGATAGTCCCTAGATCTGGGGACAACGAAAGTGGAAGGTTTGGGGGTCACTGCAGGCTGAGCAGATGCAAGAAAAAGCAAGAAACAGGGGAGGAAAGAGAGAATACAGGAAGTCTGAGATGGGTGTTTCCTGGGCGGGCACGGTAAGCTTGAGCTGCTGACGGGGAGTCTCTCTTCTCTTCATGGCGTTGTGGATATGATGAAGGTTATGATTCTGCAGCAGCAACAGCAGCAGCTGTGAAGAAGAAGAAGAAGAAGAAGAGAAAACAAGCAAGGGCCGCGAAACCCGCTTGTAGTCCAAATTGTTAGGAGTCCCGTCTTGTGACTTTGACCTTGCTTCCCCTCCAAAGTTAGTTGTCGAGGAGTGCATTCGCTTTGGCAGCTGGCTCCTCTGCTCCTCGTCTACAACAAATTATCCTACTATTGGTAGAGGCCGAGTAGTAGTACGATGAGAAAAAAAAATCGCATTGGTATTAGTTGAGAAAAGGTGGGGTTAAGGTTGATGGTGAATTAATAGATTCTAAAGGATTCCTTTCGAGAGAGTTCCAACACGTCAGTTTCTAAAAGGTTCCCTCCATCGCCCTCAGCAAGTATATGAGGGGGAGGGAGACTCGAGGGAGAGGTAGGCAAAGAGACGGCTGAGTGGAGGAGAGAGAGGGAGCTCTAAGAGGAGAGAGGCAGTACGGAGGAGAGAGGCGAGAGGCAACGCAACAATTAGGTTAATAGATGAAAAGGGGCCGATCTAAAGACATTAATAATTATATTGAGGATGAGGGAGTAGGAGAGTAGATCCAATAGGTATTGGAAAAATACTTATGAGAATTTGTGGGGGAGGAGTAAGACATGATTAAGAGGGCAAATTTTAATACAAAGGTGGTGGGAGATATTCCACGAGTTGCGAAAAGGAAGGGTGGTGGAAGATATTCTAGAGGCTTCGTATTCGAAAGGTTCTTGGCTGCCTCTTACATAGAGGGGAGGGACGAGGGTGAGGGCAGGCTCATCGACGGGTAAGCAAAGGAAGAGAGGAGTGGAGAAGGAGAGTGGAGGGAAATGGTGAGGCAGAGGGAAGCTGTATGGGAGGAGGAAGTGGCGCTGAGAGGCAAGCATGGCAACGTGAGGGGGGGTAATTGAGGGCTCATAGCTTAGCTCAATGCAGCATTAGCAAAGGCGGCCAGCTCGACTAAATTGAATTTATTTAAAGCGAGTTGGGGTGTGGGATGAAGTGGGCATTAGCTGATAGAAAATGATTGGATCCTTAAAAAGTGAGTGAACAAAAGCTCAAGCACTCAAACTCCCCCTCCCAAGCTATGAACCATGGACCCCACTAGATGAAGACAAGAGTTCAACCAATAGGCAAAAGCCTACCCGCCGCTGACAAACATAAGACTCGTGACATTTTCTTTCCTACTGTGTGTAAGCACACCCCATCCCTCGAGTAAAATGGGCAGAGTGTGTAAACACCCTCAGAGTTGCGATGTCAACTACATTGCCAAGGGTGGGTGGTTGTCTACTCACCCCAAGGGATGAAGTGAGGTACAAGCAACCGGGTCAAGGTGGGTGGAACGAGTCTCGAGGTTGTCTTGGTGGTGAGGTGCATTGATGTCTAAGTGCATTGACAATGAGGTGAAGTTTGTTGGTCAAGAGCCTGGCCAAAGTGATTTGCATGTCTCAGCTGACAGGCGAGAGAGCACTAAGGACAAACAACCAGAGGCAGTAGCAATTCGTATGAGTGCAGGCTTTTCATATGTTAATATCACAAGAAGAGCCCAAGTTTCAGAGAGGAAAGGGTGGCGAGAGTCCACTAAAGAGCCTTTTTGCTATGAGGTGCCCATGGATAAGATTCGGCCTCAACTGGGTAAGCTAGTTAAGGGAGGCGTTCATCTGACATATTCAATGGTGCAGGAGGCAAGGCGTTAACCTTGTAGAGGAGAGAAGGTTGCAGCCTAAAGAGGAAGATCCATGGGAGGCTGTCGCGCTAATAAGGGACTAAGGAAAGGTAGAAGGACGTCGTGAGTGGGGAGAAGAGCAGGGTGACAAATTGCAACAAGGGGAGGGTGTAAGTAAGGGAGGGCGGCTCAGCGGTTGTACGTGAATGCAAGGGAGGTGCAGTGCTTTAAGATCAAGAAGCACAAGCTCATTTGGCGGTGAAGAACATGAACATGCAAGGCAATGAATAGCCAAGCACGAGGTAGTCTGTGAGGGAGGGATTATTAGGGGGTTGGTTCATTAGGGAGTATTTAGTGAGTGGTTTAGAGGATATTAGTTAAGGGGTTTGTCTTGTGTGTGAGTGCAAAGGACAACTAAGAGTGAAAAAAAGGGGAAAATGTAACACAAAAAAGATAAAAATGGTTAAGTACTACATAATCAATCCATAATTTAAAAATGGGGGAGAATATAAAACTCGTTAATGTGTAAAAGGAAGCTGAGCAATGGAAAGCCTTTCAAAGGAAAGTGACTTTAAGCAAAGCCATAACAAGCAAGAGTGGTGAAGGGTGGTGGCAAAGGGCTTAGTTAGAGTAGGGGGCTGGGTTTCATTACAAAGGAGGTTAGATTGAGAAAGAGTAGGGTAGGGGGGTGGGTACAGTCAAGAATTAACTATCATTAGTATACAATAAATTAAAGAGGAACAAAAAAGCAGGGGGGAAAAAAGGGGGTTAAGGGGGAACGTTCCACTATGTATGCACACTTCTTATGTTAATGGGCTGGTATAATATGCCATTGCCTTGGGGGAGGTTACAAAGTATTTTATAATCTAGGGTAAAAGAGTTTATCAGTGCTCAAAGGGTGTGTGTGTGTGTGGTTGTGTGGTCAGGGGGATATGTGTGTGTAAAGTAGGAGTCTTCCATTCAAAGTGTGTGTGTGTGTGTGTGTGTGTGTGTGTGTAAAGTGTAAAAAGAGGTAAGAGGGGTGGTAGTGTGTGTGTGTGTGTGTGTGTGAAGAGAAGATCGAGTGAAAGAGAGAGAGAGAGAGTGTGTGTGTGAAAATGAGAAAACTTATCAAGCAAGATTAATGTGTGTGTGTGTCTCCCAACCCCAACCCAAAGGGTAAGACCACATGGTGGGAAGTAAGCCCACCATGTGGACTTACTCCCCACCAAAGAAATTGATACAAGAGAAATTACAAGACATTTCCTAGTATAATAGAAGTGTTTTGTAGGAGTTGACGAAGTAAGTGTCATAAGTGGGCTTGATAGAAAAGGTAATCCGAAGTGTACTTTCATCTAAGCTTTGCGCATCAGATTCAATAGTAATAAATCAAGGAAGAAAAATCACCATAAGATGTCATATGACTGACACACTAAGGGGATTCAAACTGTTAAACAATCATTAAGAAGTATATTATTACAGAGGAGAGTTATCCAGATACTTTTTGGTAAGGAGACAACTCCAACCCTGAATAAGGGGACAAGAGAATCAACTGAATACCTCTTGGTAAGGAGATGATTTCGACCCTGTAAAAAAGGACAAGAGAAACTACAGAATACCAAAGCAAAGAGAAGCCATTACTAAAGTGAAACAATTGTATAGTACTAGCCCCCGACCAAAGGCTAGTAGGGAGAGCAATGTGTGTGTTTAGAATTCATTATCCCCTCAATAATTGAACCATACAATCTATTCAGTCATACATTGGCCTTAAACTAAACAATTAAAATTTAAAAATAATTCAAATATGGAGATTTAAACATTTAAAAGAAATAAGATATAATTTTATTTCGAAGGTATGACAACCGAATAAGGTAGGTTTACAAAAGTATAGAATCCATCCGGTAGTCCAGGCTCCGAGGTCAAGGTTCACTTAACTTCCACCATCCAAACCAACCAGTTGTTAAAACAATGAAGTTGAATCTGGGTAGACAAGTAATGCCTGTGTCCCCAGGCTTGTCATCGCTTTACCAAAGAACATGAACACACCTTTTAGAATTCTAAAATGAAAAGGAGCTTTAACGAAATGTAAGAAAGTAGCAAGGGTTAAAATTCTAAAGAACTACAAGGAAGTGATAAAATTACTAAAGAAGGTAAACCCTGTCCATGATGAGTGTGTACTTAAGGGCCAAATAAATTAAAAGGATTAAAGCTAGGGGGAAAATCCACTCCCATGAAAGTTTAATTAAAAAAGTAGAAAATATAGAGAGGTAAAAATTAGAAGCACTAATTACAAAGAGGAACCTCATGGAGGGTACATCACATGGGGAACCCATCATTAAAACTGGGGGGTAATCCTCACCCATGGCAATTAACTAGTAATTTTTAACAGGGGTTAAAGGGGAAATAAACAAAAAAAAGGGGGGAATATTAAGAAAAACTTATCTATTTGTTATATGTATGCCAGAATATATTTATGCCATATATATATATATATGAAAAAATTCCTAATAAATTTTAAAAGGAATAAAAGACTGAACTTTAAGAGGATAAAAGGATAAACTCTTATTATATATTTTTTTAAGGAATTAGTAGGGTAAGGGGAATGATCCTCCAAGGATCTTAAAGAACTATAAAAGGAAATAAATAGGAATAAAGGAAAATAATACAAAAAGAAAATTTTACAACAAATTATAAAAAATCTAAAGCTAAGCAACTAAAAAGAAGTCATAAAGTAAACCATTATATATATATATATATATATATATATATATATATATATATATATATATATATATATATATATATATATATAAGGCTTAAAAAACTCAAGTAATCAAGGCTAGCAAAAACTCAATAGAGTGCCTAAAGTAATAGAAAAAGTTTACATATATACAATTATATATATATATATATATATAAAAGTTAACAAAATGAAGTAAATGAACTGCAAAAAGAAGCCCATAAAATTTTTTTTACAAAATAAAATTGCAATAGACATACTGAGAAAACAACTAGAACTAAATAAGTAAATATCAATTTACAATCGTATATTTATATAATTGTAAATAAAAGCATGCAGCGACTACATTAGCCATGCAAAAGCAACCACAAGGACGCAATAACTAAAGCTAAAAAAGAAATTGTAAAGTAAATGGGAACGAGCTAGTTAAGACAAGGTGAGAAGCCAACAAAGCCTTGGGTAAGCTAACTAATAAATTTATTTATTTATATATAAATGAATAAAGCCCAGTTGCTATGACCCGACATTTATTGTGGAGCAAGAAAAGCGTGTGCCTTTCATGGGTGAAGCTATGAAGGTGGCTGTGTTCAATAAAAAATGAGATGCCTTAGTTTCACGATCTTGCCAATCGCCAAGAAGTACAAGGAAGCGTTGTGAAGATCTACGAACCGATGGGGGGCATTGAAACGAAGCAAGGCAAAAGTAATATGTCAGGGAGCAGAGAAGTGAACCACTTGCAAAGCATCATATGGAGACACAAAGAAGTCAAGCGAAACTCCGAACACCAGCTAATGGGTTGGCACATCCGACTGTGTGGGGGAACCAAGAAGTACACAGAAGAGAAACTGAGCCAGGCGGCCACATGTAGTGAAAACGAGTAAATGGGAGCTTAATTATGCAATTGTCCTAAAGGATACATAGGAGAAGGAATCAAGGACGGAACTGGTTGTAGTCTTGATCCATCTAAGTCTTTGCCGAAGAAATCCACTAATGCCCGCTATGCCGTAGCAGGTCCTGACCCATTATCTCATGAAGAATCATGTATTGAAGGTGGCGAATAAGAGCCAGACGATTAAGAGGTATCACCCATAAGTTTAAAGAGTTCCATCGAAAGTAAAAGAGCTAAACAAGGTGAAGGTGGCGCTGCTAGAACAACCCTAAAGAGTAGAAGCATCCCATAACAACTAAAGGCAATGAAAGCTTGTGACCAAAAGCCAAGCAAAAGTAGCACCAAGTTGCAAGGTGACAGACAACCAAAGTGCAAGGTCGATACAATCATCAGCTACACGGGAAGCTTGGGCACAACACAACCAAATGCATGCAAGCAAAAGTAAAGATGCTAAAAGGTATAACACGTTCTCAAATCCTAATGAAGGGAATCAAGTGAAAATAAAGGCTACAAAGAAGAAACTCGACACAATGGAACCAAAGAAAGTGCTACGAAGCAAGAGGCAAAAGTGGTAGGGAGGAACCTTATGGAATTGACATATTCAATGGTGCAGGAGGCGAGGCGTTAACCTTGTAGAGGAGAGAAGGCTATAGCCTAAAGAGGAAGATCCATGGGAGGTTGTCGAGCTGATAAGGGACTAAGGAAAGGTAGAAGGACGTCATGAGCAGGGTGACAAACTGCGATAAGGGGAGGGTATAAGTAAGGGAGGGTGGCTCAGCGGTTGTACGTAAATGCAAGGGAGGTGCGGTGCTTTAAGATCAAGAAGCACAACCCGTTTGGCAGTGAAGAACATGAACATGCAAGGCAATGAATAGCCAAGCACGAGGTAGTGTGTTAGGGAGGGATTGTTAGGGGTTGGATCATTAAAGAGTATTTAGGGAGTGGTTTAAGGGATATTAGTTAAGGGGTTTGTCTTGTGTGTGAGTGCAAAGGACAACTAAGAGTGAAAAAAAGGGGAGAATGTAACACAAAAAAGGTAAAAAAGGTTAAGTACTACATAATCAATCCATAATTTTAAAAATGGGGGAAATTATAAACCTCATTAGTGTGTAAAAGGAAGTTGAGCAATGGAAAGCCTTTCAAAGGAAAGTGACTTTAAGCAAAGCCATAACAAGCAAGAGTGGTGAAGGGTGGTGGCAAAGGGTTTAGTTACAGTAGGGGGTTGGGTTTAGTTACAAAGAAGGTTAGATTGAGAAAGAGTAGGGTAGGGGGTTGGGTATAGTCAAGAATTAACTATCATTAGTATACAATAAATTAAAGAGGAACAAAAAAGCGGGGGGAAAAAAGGGGGTTAAGGGGGTTCCACTATATATGCACACCTCCAAGCATGCACACTTCTTATGTTAATGGGCTGGTATAATATGCCATTGCCTTGGGGGAGGTAACAAAGTATTTTGTAATCTAGGGTAAAAGAGTTTATCAGTGCTCGAAGGGTGTGTGCGTGGTTGTGTGGTCAGGGGGATATTTTTTGAGCCAAAGTGTTGCTCACATTTTGTCCCCATCTAAACTGTTCGTGCTCATCAATTTCAAGGACTCCAAAAAACCATGTAATTGATTTGAGTGCTAGTGCCAAGGGTTGACACCTTTGGTAATCCTGGCTGTGAGGTTGACATGGGGCCACCTTACTCTCTAACTTCCACACTCTCCCTCTCTTCCCTTGCTACCTCATCATTGTTCTCTTCAGCACAAGGATAGGCAACAACATTCCCTTACATGGGCTTAAATCCACCACATGGTCAATTTGAGATCAACTGCTCAAGAGTTGATGCCCAAGGATATCAACCCTTGGGACTTTAGGCTCGAATCAAGCATGTGGTCCAAATTAAGCAGTATAAATTTGAATTACTTCTATAATTTGAAAATAAAATTTAAAATTAAAATTTCCAAAATTTGTCCCTTTTAAATGTGAAGAAAAAACTTGAAGATGATTGAGCAAGGGATGGCTACCGCTCCGGATGGCTTTGCCTCTAGTCTTTCTAATATGTCTAAACACCACCTATGAATTCGATCCCATTTTGCTGCTTTCCTCCTTTGCTGCCTCTTTCGCCACCTAGCGATTGATTTTGGGCGTGTATTCTTTTCAAGCTTGCTATTGACGTGGATAGACAATTGTAATCCTGCTTTCATCTCTTCCACATGTACTAAATCGGGGACCAAATTGTCTGGTTTAATTATATCTAGATACATTTGAAATACACGTTTAAATATAGATTTAAACAATTTTGAACAAATGTAAATTCAAGAAAAAGTAGATTCAAACAAACCTGAATAGATTTAAGCAGATCATAGTCAGATTTGAAATAAACATATAAGCATAATAAACCATAATAAACATATAAACGTACAATCATAATAAACCATTAAAAATCATAGTGAATCATGTAAAGCTAGACATATAAAATCAGACATGTAACATCAAATATATAAATTCATACATTGAAAAAATCAAAATAAGCTTATAAAATCAACATACAGACATATAAATATTCCAGAAATTACTTAGCCTAAATGGCTTCGATACAATAGCTCTGTGATGTGCTTTACACAGCCCAATATACAGCCCAAATGGCTTGGATACAACAGCTCTGTGCTACACTCCACACATCCCAGTATACTATATTATGGGAATGACCCTAGAACCTAGAGAGAGAGAGAGAGAGAGAGAGAGAGAGAGGGAGGGAGACCCAACATCTCAAAACCAAAAGAGAGTGTTTCTTGTAGACGTGCTGGGATATGGAGCACTTAGAGAGCAATCACACCAATAAGAGTTCTAGGTATTTGTCCATATGCCTTTCACTATTCCTTGTTTCTTTCTTATTCCCAAAACTATGAAGCTAGTTCACATGTCGAGACACTTTGAAAACTAAAGAGAATTAGAAGGGAGAGAAGAAGGAAAACACAAAAACCTACCTCTTCTCCTTCTCTTGAATCTACTTCTTCTTTGTCCTCATTTCTTCCTCCTTGGTTGAAAGATCATTGAGCGTAGAGGCGTAGAGGGTGGAGCGATGGGACAAAGAGATTAGGAGAAAGATGACCATAAATCCTGTTGACCAAGCATAGATATCATGCAAAAGCATAGAGATTGTGTAATGTAGAGTGTATAAGACTTATCGCATGAGGGTGATAGCTAAGTAGAAACTTGCTGTGGCTGAGCGTAGAGATTGTACATGGAGTAATGGGATGTAGAGACTATGCGATTGGCTGTAGAGGTTAGTGAGTAATGGGATACTGCCTAGTGTGAGTGACTAGTGTGAGTGATGGGATAGAGCATAAAAAGTTGTGAGCTATGGAATTGATGGGATGTTACCTGCTATGAGTGATAGAGAGATGGGATTAGGGTGATGGATTTGGGAAAGCTTTGATTCACTTCCCATAGTGTTAGCTTTTAAATTTTGCTTTGACTTTAGTTAGTTTGGTTTAGATTCTAGTAACTTTTAGTTTAGGTAGGTTTACATTCTAGTTCTTCTAGCAATTCAATTTACCTTTAACTTTAGTTGAGTTAAGTTTAGTCCTAGTCTCTTTTTAAGTTCTGCAACATTGTCCTAGTCTCTTTTTAGTCTCTTTTTAAGTTCTGCAACATTGTCCTAAAAAATGAATTCAACACAAATTCCAACATAGAAAAACCACTCAAAATCCATTGTATCGAGCCTCAAAAAAGAATTTGATACAAATTCTAATGTTAAAAACATTGCTCAAAAATAACAATGGATCCACAAGTATATCATTACATCCAATGTTTTGATAACTAAAACCCTAGAAATGACAAATGACACAAATTTCGATGTAGTAAAAGCACAAAAAATGACAATTGCCTAAGAGCGTTGTGAGTGAGGCCTCAAATTTGTGCCGATCAAGAAAGGATTAGTGTTTTGAGAGCTAAAGCCTCACAATTGTGGCTCCATAGTAGCCAAGTTATGACTCAATAATTGTTCAATACTTGGGCTCCACCAGTTAACCACATGGTCATTTTGGAGGGGTGGTCGATTTGAGCCCAAGTACAAAGAGTCATTGAGTCATAACTTAGCTGTCATGGAGCCACAACTATGACTCAACTCACAATACACTAATCATTTAATGACCACCAAAATTGTGAGTCCTCCTCAGAAGGCTCTAATATAGTCTGAGAGTGCTCTCAACGGAAGCAAGAATGGAAGAGGGAGAGAGACAGAGACAGAGAGCCACACAAGTTTTGGTGGGTGCAAAACCACCCTAATCTTCTTTTTCATTCATTTATATATGTGTTTGAGTATTGTACATAACCGGGGTAAAGGCACAATGACCTTTACCCCCCACAACCTCCCACTTAAAGGACAATGTGCCTTTAAGGGAGAACAACCAGTGAGCATACTATCCAATGCCCATCAATACACGACAATACTCAAACCGCTGACTAGGTAGACTCTTCGTTAGCATATCTACAGGGTTATCATCTGTATGAACCTTGACAAGCTCTATGCGCTTGTCCTCAAGTACCTCCCTGATGAAATGGTACCTGACCTTAATGTGTTTGGTCTTTGCATGAAAGACCGGATTCCGTGCTAGCTGAATAGCACTCATGGAATCACTATGCAATATCGGTACACCTGTATGAATCCCCAAATCTCCCACTAGCTGATCAAGCCATATAGCCTCCTTGCAACCCTATGTGGCTGCAACATACTCAGCCTCTGTGGTAGACAAAGCAACACACTTCTGTGCATGAGACATCCACGACACTGCACCACCTGCAAAGGTGAACACATAACCAGAAGTGGATCTCCTACTATCCACATGCCCTGCATAGTCTGAATCTGTGTACCCAAGTACACGCATGTCTCCTTTACCAAAGCAGATGCACATCTCCTTGGTATCCTTCATGTACCTCATGATGCACTTAACTGCCTCCCAATGCCTCTTTCCTGGATTAGCCATATATCGGCTAGCAACTCCCACTGCAAATGCAATGTTTGGTCTAGTAGCTATCATAGCATACATAAGACTCCTAACTGCTGATGCATAAGGAACCTTGGCCATCATGGCCCTCTCCTCATCTAATTTGGGACTATCTGTATGACTCAGTTTCACATATGGAGGCAATGGAGTACTCACTGCCTTCCCCCCCTCCATATTGAAACGCTACAATACTTTTGTAACATACTCTTTTTGTGAAAGCCAAAGGAGTTTTCTACTCCGATCACGCGTGATACGCACACAAAGAATATGACCTGCAAATCCCAAATCCTTCATATCAAAGGCCTCATGCAACTTGGCCTTTAATGCATCTAGCTCATAAGTATTCTTGCTAGCCAATAACATATCATCCACATATAGTGCCAAGATTATCAGGCTGTTATCCTTATCCCTTTTAGTATAGAGGCACTGATCAATTTCACTCCTTCTAAAACCCTAGGACCGAATGAAAGCATCAAACTTCTGATACCATTCTCTAGGTGCTTGCTTAAGACCATAGAGACTCTTCTTCAGCTTGCAAACTAAATGCTCTTTGCCCTTTTCTTCAAAGCCTTCCGGCTGCACCATGTAAATTTCCTCATGCGAATCCCCATGCAAGAAAGCTGTCTTGACATCCATCTGCATAAGCTCCATATCCTCTAATGCCACTAGTCCAAGCATGCATCTAAGTGTGGTCATCTTCACAACCGGAGAGAATATCTCATCAAAGTCCACACCCTTCTCTTGCTTGAACCCTTTAGCAACCAAACGAGCCTTGTACCTAGGCACATCATCACCTGTGACCTTCATTTTGTAGACCCATTTACATGGCAATGCTTTCTTTCCATGTGGCAAAGAAACCAAGTCCCAAGTCTTATTCTTCATAAGTGAACTCATCTCTGATTGCATAGCATACTCCCACTTGCGTTGATCCTCACACATCATAGCCTCTCTGTAGCAAGAAGGCTCCCCACAATCAGTAAGCATCACATAGTCTACCCCTGGAACAAACTTATCAGGTGGTCTAGACACTCTAGATGATCTTCTCAAGGGCATTTCAGCTTGCTGTCCCACCTGCATATCAGCCACATTTGGCTCATCATTTCCACTAATAGATGATCCATCATCTACCCTTGATTGTATACCTGTGGGAGTACTTGGTGGTACCATTTCTTGCACATTTGGTGCATGGACAGCTTGCTGTCTATCAACATATGCAGGTGGATTCACATCTTGGAAAGTGATTCTCCTCATTTCAACATCCCTCGTGGGTGCCTTATGCATCTTCTTCTCATTGAAGACCACATCATGGCTACGTATCATCTTCTTTGCTTCTGGATCCCAGAGACGATAGCCCATCTCTCCACTTTCACCATAACCCAGAAAGATGCATTTCCTAGACTTAGGATCTAGCTTCTTTCGAAGCTCTTTTGGCACATGTGCATATGCCTCACACCCAAATATACGCAAATGAGAGTAAGAGGGCTTCTTGCCACTCCATGCCTCTTCAGGAATACCACCATCCAAACTCTTACTAGGTGATATATTGATCACATGCACTGCAGTCTTCATTGCCTCAGCCCAAAAACCACCAGAAAGACTTGCATTGGAAAGCATGCATTGCAACCTTTCTTGAATGGCACGGTTCATCTTTTCTGCAACTAGATTTTGCTCTGGAGTATGAGGGGATGTGAGCTCCCTCTTAATCCTACGTGTATCACAGAAATTGTGAAAGTCATGAGATACTCTCCACCATTGTCAATCCGTAGGCATTTAAGTGTTCTACCTGACTGATTCTCAACCAAGGCCAGCCATTTCTAAAATACCTGGAACACATCACTCTTCCGAGCTATAGCATAAGCCCACACTTTCTTAGTTGCATCATCAATGAATGTCACATAGTATTCAGCCCCGCCTAATGACCGTGTAGGCATGGGACCACATACGTCTGAATGCACCAAATCAAGCATTTCAAACTCTTTCTTTCCCCTTCTTTTATGGGCTGATTTAGTTTGCTTCCCATAGAGACAATGCTCACAAAATTCAAAATCAGAGAAACTCAAATGCAGTACATAACCCAAACGACATAAGAGTTTCATTCCATTCTGGCTCATGTGCCCCAACCTGCAATGCCACAAAGAAGTGCTTGGCTGCTCGGTTATTGCAACAACATGATCAAATACCCCTGATACATGTAAGGGATACAAAGTCCCACACTTGGCACCCCCGGCCAAAAGCATAGAGCCCTTCTGAATTTTCCAACTATGAAAGCCAAAAGTGGTGTGAAAACCAGCATCATCTAGCTGGCCCATTGAAAGAAGAATCTTGGTCAGCTTAGGCACATGTCTCACATGTTTCAAAACAAATGCAGACCCATTTGCAAAAGAAAACTTTATGTCACCTGCTCCCACTATGTCACATGCATAGTCATTTCCAAGATGCACACAACCTGTCTTTCCACTGTCATAAGTGGAGAACCATTCCCTATGGGGATTAACATGGAATGAATCCATGGAATGAAGCACCAGAATCCAAAATCCAATCCTGGGAATATGCATCATATTTGAAGTGGTAAGCAACTCTGCAAATAAACTAGACATGAAGAGAACGTCATTGTCACTATCATGTGTGACTGCATTGATCTCCTCGATCTTCACTTTTCCTTTGTCCTCCCTTGGACTCTCTTCCTTTTGATTTGCACCCCAATTTGCATTCTTTTTCTTATCCTTTTGCTCTCTTTTCAGCTTGTAGCAATACTTTTCCATATGGCCCTTCTTGCCACAATGGTAACACTCAATGTTCCGTGCCCTGGATTTGCTACGAGAGTTCCCTCTTTCTTGGGACTTCCCCCTGAACTGTGATCTGCCCCTTTGCACATTTAAGGCTGCATCCTGCTTGTTGCCGTCCATAGACTTCTGTCTAATCTCCTTGGCCAACAAGCTACCCACAACATCATCAAATTTCAGTACTCCACCAGGTGCAGAGTTACTGACAGCTGTACGGAAGGTATCCCATGAGGATGGCAATGAACATAAGAGAAATATTGCCTTAGTCTCCGCATCAAAATTCATTTTCTGAGCCTGAAGCTGGCTGAAAATAGTATTGAATTCATTCAAGTGAGAAGCAATGGAGACCCCTTCCTTCATTTGCAGCTCAAACAACCTCTTCATGAGGTAAACTTTATTAGAGGCAGTTTCCTTCTCATAAGTGGCACACAGTTTCTTCCACAAATCTTCCGTAATCTGCTCATTTTTACTACTGTGAAATAAACTGACTCTGCAAGATGAAGTCTAATAGTAGACTTTGCTAATGCATCCAACTCATTCCAATCATCCTCAGACATATTTGCAAGCTTAGCTTCAATCCCTGCCAAGGGTTTAATCTGCTTCTTTTGAATAAGCACATCCCTTATTTGTTCTTTCCACAAAGAAAAGTTTGTCCCATCAAACTTTTTAATGTTGAAAAACTCCTTTTCAGACATGGAAGAGGATGCCATGATGCAAATGAAACAAAATCCCAAATGCTAGTACCTGCAAGAGAGAATCACACCAAATACTAGGTGCACCCAAATGTGTATGCCACAATAGAGTGAAATATCACCAAAATTCAAAGCTCAAAGCATCAAAAGATGCATCTGACTCATGTGCATATACTATGCATCCATATGAGCAAATCTGGCCCAAAAGAAAATGCCAATAAGTGCCAAATGACTCAAGCATAAACACCGTCCACTGGCATATGCATCAATAATATCTCATCCAAGAGAGCATAGCACTATCAGTGCATCACCTGCAATGTGTCAAAGCTGTCCCTCAGCATAAAATAGCATCCATGTGCAAAGCGTCCATAAAAATAGCATCCCACAAGGCAATTTGGGCCTATCAGCGCATCCAATAAGGACCGTAATGCATCCAAATGGCCTATAAATCATCCACTGCAACCCAATGCATACCACGAATGAGCGCACACTGGTCAAACTGCAACCAGAGTAATCTGGATAAGGTATGCTCAAGAAATCATAGTCCCACAGTAATGACCGCTATTGAAAATAGAACCTGAGATGCCTCAAAACATGGGCGCCATTGCATAATCGGACTCAGCAAGAAAATCTGCAAATATCTCTCTTCTGCCAGAACTCCAAAATCCCAACCGATGAGTGAGAAATGGGAGTCAACACTTATCCACTGCCATGTGGCATAAATCTAAGGTTTCAAAACCTTAGAATAAAAAATGCATAACAGAGAGACGAAATCGAATACACAGAGATCTATAACTCTGAAAATCCTCCACCGAATCGCGCAAGAACTGATAGGTAGGGGTTTTTGGGCGTCCGAAACGCAATGGGACAGATGGTTTTGGAAACCGTGGTCTCAATCACTGGGTCCAACACACGGACTGAAAAACGTTTTTAGAAATAGAGCTGTTTGTAAACTCAACCAGAGTGTGAATGATGAGCAACATAGAAGTTTTAGGACCTCTTGAGTCCACCGAAACTGACAGATCTGCAAATGGTTGCTCCAAACTTGAGTTCCAACACCCGGGCAAAGAATGCAAAAATTGACACAATGAGTCAGAAATCCAATGAAATGACCCCAGATTCAAGAATGAAGGTGTTTCCAAGCTCTTGAAGTGAAGTGGACACTAAAAACAAGCAATAGTTGCCTCTACAAGTCAATCCAGGGTCTCTGTCATTGAACGGAACAGGGAAAAGCTCAAAAAACGAATTTTTCTTTGAAAACACTTAACAGGCTCTCAAAACCACTTCGAAAAGCCAAAGTGACTTTTCCAAAGGTTCCTCCAAGGTCTCTGCACACTCGGATGCAAGTAAAGTCACCCACAAAGCTTCCCACAGAGCTTCTCCTTCCTCCCACAGAGCTGCTGAGCTTCAAGCATTCATGCACGCTCAGCTAGATCACCCGGGCTCTGATACCAGTTGAGAGTGCTCTCAACGGAAGCAAGAATGGAAAAGGGAGAGAGAGAGAGAGACAGAGAGCCACATAAGTTTTGGTGGGTGCAGAACCACCCTAATCTTCTTTTTCATTCATTTATATATGTGTTTGAGTATTGTACATAACCGGGGTAAAGGCACAGTGACCTTTAACCCCCACATAGTCATTTGTCATCTTTTATGCTTTTTCTACATTGGAATTCGTGTCATTTGTCATTTGTAGGGTCTTTAGTCAATAGTAGCTCAAATTGACCATGTGTTTATTTCGAAGGAGCAAAGACCTCTAAAACGAGCATGTGGTCACTTTGAATCAAGTGCTTATGAAATTTTGGTCCAAGTGCTCAACAATTAAACAGATCAACCATACAGTTGTTTTGGAGGAGCAATGAGCTCCAAATAGACCTATGGTCAATTTGCAGCTCATTGTTGAGACAGATTGCTCATCTATTGCTCAAATTGACCATGTGGTTGTTTTAGAGGAGCCACAAGCTATTATTTGTCACTTACACCTCAATATCATACACATGGTTGAGATCTCTCTTTGTCTGTTTGTCCCATCCTCCTTGCTGTTGAGCTTTCCTCTATCCGCATCGAAGCATCCACCAAATTGGCCACATATAAAATATCAAACACAACAAATACATCCAATAATTCATCTACTAAGTCTAGAGAATCCATGTTCCCTTGTCCTTGACATACATAGGAAAATGCATCTAGAGGTAAATATTTGCATACTTCTATATTAATGCACAATGGCATACCTCTATCAACTATAGTTACATTGCACCACGTAACATGAAAGTTTACTTTGCACTTTATTGTTTCTTCTTTAGTGAATTGGAGAAGCATTTACGGTACCCTCCAATATTCCATGCATCGGGATCATACTCTCTCATATGCTATTTTGTCTTCTAAAATCAAAAAATAACCCACTAGTTTGATATGGAAGAATACCATTTTTCATAGTCTTCTCTCTATAGAACATGATAGATAGGTGTAAAACATTCGCAAACTTTAGGTCATCTTATAGGGTTTGTTTTCCATGGATGAAAAATTTTGAGAATTTTTTTGGATAATGTATATCACAAATTCACTTAGAAGGTTTAGAAAGAATGAAAAGATATATAAGTTTGGCATGCAGATAACAATTCTTGATAAATATTGAAAAAGTGATAATTTTATTGTTTTCAAACTAAACCATTTGATTGGTCCTTTGGAGTTTTCATCGAGCCTTCATAGGGGTACATGTGAGGCCTATACAATCGTAAGAACTATGCATTATGTTGCTTTATTCATTTACGGTTTCTTAGTTTTTGAATGATGCTTTATGGTGTCTATTAAAATCATGGTTCAATGCCCTTTTGTGGTAGTTTCCACCAATCTAAATGGATATAGGAAGGTATAGTATGATCAGTCCACAACTTTACATTATTTAAAATGGAAAGCCTATAAATTGGCTATTGAGTGTCCAACATATAGTACACACTAAGGCCATCCACGTTGCTAAACCATTAAGGCGGTAATTGTGTCTATGCACAATGTTGCAAGAGAACTTTTCTTATGAAAGCAACTTTTCTTTGACTAACGTGAAGGCTGCTGATCATTCTTCCTGGACATCACTAGCACGGTCTTACTGCCAAATGTAGCTTGAAGAGTTGAAAGGAAATATGCAGCAGCGCTGGTCTTCAACAAATCTTCCAAGCTGAATGCCAATTCAGTTGCTCTCTCATCTTGCCTGCCTTCATTCGACGTATCCTCCTCTTTTTCCGAACCCAACTGTTCATCACAAGCAACCAAGAAATCCTCCATCGTAGCAGCTGCTTGCTCACTAAATTCAGAACCCTCCAACACGTCACGAATAGCTGTTTCATGAATTTCTTTGTTGCCGACCTCAACTATCTTCAGCGGATGCTTATCTTCAGTTTGATTACTCAATTCTGAGCTTGAAAACGCTGAAAGCGCAGTTTCATCCAAGCTTGGATGATCCACGTAGTCCCGCTCATCTGTGGCTGGCAGTAAGAAATCTTGAAGGGTGATAGTGGTCTGGTCGCTGAATCCAGATCCTCTGTGTGCTCCAGTACTATTTACGCAATTGTCCGAATCGCTTGCTTGACTTTCAGGGGGTTTTATCCCACTGGCGTCAACACATTCTTTCTGCCTTCGTTCATACTTAAGTTTTTCCATCAGTTCCTGCAGAATGACAATTTTTATGGATTGATTCGATTCCCTTCTAAAATATTTGAATCTCTCTTAAGTTCTCAGATATTTTTCTTCAAATTAGAAGTGAAGATGCGTCTTCTCTTTTCATCAACCCGACATGGCTAACACAGGGTCGATGAGACGAAACCACTAGTCAATGTATATAGATATATAGAGGGTTGCTATATACCTCAAAATCCTGTAAAGACCATGCTTGGCAGCCTTGTTCTAAAGCTCCTCCAATCCCACAAGGATACATAAATTGCAGAAATTCTCGTGGCTTGAGAGATAGATTGACACACCTTCAAAGGAACAAGAATAGAACGTCAGATGGTCAATGGAGGAACTTTGAATAATAAACACTCCAGCAAGAGGGTCTCACAACGACGTGAATGATTATATTGGCAATAACAACCATTCCAAGCCCTTTTAAACACACTCACTTTTGTCAGGGTAATCTTAGTTGTGAAATCAGGGCATAACTAACTTGTAATCTCTATGAAATATGTCTGACCAAATTAATTGTTTTTTAATCCAAAGATTTCAGGCCTTGAGTATCTGATGCCTTGAAACAGTTATCTGACTCTTGACAGCTAAATTAAGAACGTAAGGATTTTAGACTTTGTAGCCTTATGCACAAAAGAATAAACGTTAAACTGGCACTCAGATTGAACCTATTAAAACGGATCATGTTAGCAGCACTATATGCCTCCACTCAGTTCATGGAAGAGAAATGGCTACATACAAACAACGATTATGCAAATGTCCATATTTTCATTGCTGGCGCAGATGTTCTTGATTAAGAAAGAGCATGCTACTTACAAGGTTCCAGATATAGCTGCATATGACTTGCGTAAAGCTATCTCCAGACTTGAACTCTTGCAAAGATATGTTAGTAGGCTTTGCCATGGCATCCCACTTTCATCACTAAGCATGGTATAAAATAGCTTCTTCATACTCATTCCAAAATCGACTCCAGTAATCTGAATATCTGAGGATGGATTGTGCCAGAGAAAGGGATCCCTGAGTTCTCTTCCAAGACTTTTTGAATGGTTGCTCGTCGTATGATTCTTAGTACTAGTGCATAAAACTCACTTCTTGCATGTTCTTTTATTTTCTCAAGGATTTATTGCGAAATATGAGTCTTACCTGAGTCAAACCAAAGCCTTGTACTGAGAAAATTGTTGAGATTTATCACGCCAACGGTTCCTTCGCTTGCTCCTTTTAATGCTGGAAAACAGTTTCAACACATTATGGAGACATCTTCCACAGGTAGTTGTGAAAATATCGAAGTCTCGAAAATTGCTTAGTGCATAGTGTATCTAAGGTGAGCAATTGTACTTGCAGTAGTTCAAATACCCTTCTGTCCTGTGATTGCATTGGTATCTCTCAATTCATAAACAGAGGTTTTCGTATCGTTGTAGCTCAAGTCAAAAAAATAGAGGGAACGATCAGTGGCTGTTATGGAAATGATAGTTTATCCAACAAACTTTCATCCACATCTCCTTTTTTGGTGGTTTCCTCAAAAGTTCCCCAACTTTGTCACCATTCCCTTTGATTCATGTCTTCTTTATCTCAATTTTCATTTATTGTTTTAAGTGTAAAGTCCTCTGTGTGTGTGTGTGAGACCTCTGCGTGTGTGTGTGTGTGAGAGGGTGAAAGTGTGTGTGTGTGTGAGAGAGAGCGCGACGAACGTACGGTGAGCGTGTGTGTGAGAGAGGGTGTGCGACGGACGTACGGTGAGCATCGTTCATCGTCGTCCATCAGAGTTTGGCGCCCGTTGCTTCGTCCGTACCATCGTACGGCCGTCGTTGTTTACCTTTCCATCGCTGCTCCGTTCGACCCTGCTCGTCACTTCTTACCTGCAGTCTTCCTTCCCAAAGCCCATACAGTCCGTTCGTATTTTTCCCTTTAATTATTCCGTACAGTCCTTCAACTCTTCCGTACAGACTGTCCGTTGTCCCGTACAGCCCGTTGGTGATCCCGCACAGTTTCTCAGTCTTTTCCTATAATCTCCCAATCTGATCGTACAGTGCTTCTTCCCAGCGTCCGTACAGCCTGTGAGCCTTTCTTCGTCCCTGTCCGAATCTCCCTGTTTGATATCTGTTAAATCCCTTAGCCTCCATGGCAGAAGCAAATAAGTACTATGTCAAGAGAGCCCTCTCTCCTGAACCCAAAAGACAATCAAGGGAAGCCTCTTCTCTCATAGCTCCTTCTTCTGAAGATGCTTCTTATGTGTTTGATATGCTGAATGATGATTTTCAACAAAGCAGAAGGGAATGGATTCAACCTACTCCGGAACTCACTTACAAAATGAAGCTGCCATCTCTTGTGCAACCTTTGAAGAAGCTCTCTCAAACTGCAGTTATCATCTTTTTCCCAGGCAAAATTCCCTCTGCTAATGATGTGGGACAATGGGTGAATTCTCTCCTAGGTGGATGTTTTGTAGAAGGAGTCTATTTTGCCTCCCGAGGATTTTATGAAGTTCATCTTTTGGATGCTTTGACAAAACAAAAGATGCTGGAAATGTCTCCATTATTTTTTGGTCGCCAGATGGTGCATATCATGCCCTGGTCCCCCAATAAGGACTATCAGAACCTCATCAAGCATCATTGCCCTGTATGGGTTGAAGTGGTTGATTTTCCAGATTATATGAGAACAGAGCTTCCAGGTTTAGCTATGACATTGGGGCAAGTGATCTGTCCCCCTCGTCCAACAGGTAATAAAAATCGTTTTTGCATATTATGGGATACTGATAGACCGACCCCTTCTTCTATTGTAGTTGAGATTGAGGGTGTTAATTTGGGCAAGAAATATTTCACCTTAAAATGGGGCATTTTTGCTGGAGCTTGTTTTTCTTGTCACAAATTTGGGCATCTTGCTTCGGAGTGTCCTTCTATCCTTCATCCACCTCCTCCAGCTGCTATTCCTCTGCCATCTAATAAAGGAGGTCAGAAGACATATGTGGAAAAGATTGAAGCTAAAGGACCAAAGCCTTCAGTTCATACAGGGAGTCAGGCCAATTCAGCTCAAAATAAGGATAAAGGTAAAAGCAAGTTGGGAGAAAATATTTCACCTTCTCATGAGGGATGGCAGACTGCAAAGAAGACGGTGCCTCTCAAACAAAGACCTCTCCAATCTCGTAATTGGGATGCCTCTGCTCCTTCTCCAGGTCAATCTTCTACCTCTTCAAGTCAATGCAGTCAAGAAGGGTCTTCCCCTTTGTGAAGAAGATGATATTATCAGGGAAATGGAAGCTGAGGGTCAGCAAGACCCTGTGGCAATGGCAGAGGCTTGAGGCCTCCCGCTCTTTTGGAGGACCGATCATTCTCTTGTATATATTTTCATGAGTGTTTCTCTTAAATGTTTTTCCTATAAAATATACAAGGCCTCTGCAACCAGAATAAATGGAGGCTTCTCTGGCATTATATAAATACAACTCATCCGGATGTTGTATGTCTCCAAGAGCATAATCAGCATTTTTTTGCTGGACAGCATGGGTTTTTTTCAGGATATGATATATTCTATTCAGGATCGGAACAATTTTCTGGGCTGTGCATTTTAGCCAGACATGATCTGCAACCCTTGATAGCATATAATGATCTAGGTGGACGATGGATGATTATTCAATGTATGATCAATGGAGAGATTTTTGAAATAGGATCTTTGTATGCCTCTCAAAATTCAGCTTCCAGAGCTCAAATGTGGAACTCCATAAAGCAATATCCTTGGTCCTCTAATGCTCTACTTTGTGGTGATTTCAACAATTCTCCTCACTGGAAGGACAATACCACGCATAAATCACATATGCTGCCCTCTGAAATCCAGCAATGGGAACACATGACATCATCACTTCGATTTGCAGATTTATGGACAGCAACTCATCCTTCAGTGATGGGATTTACATATCATCATAATGCTTTCACAGATTATTGGGCCAGGCTTGATAGATTTTATCTCATTCATGCTCAGCAATATGATGAATATACATGTCAGATGTGGACTGATTATTCACAACAACTATCTGATCACACTCCACTTTGGCTCACCCTTTCTTTTGGTATGCCTCTGGATGACTTGCAGCTCTCCTCAGTCAGAAATTTATAGGTTAATCAATTCTATCTTTCTCATGAAAAATTTCAGCATATGATCAGACTGGCTTGCAGGCCATTGCTATCCCATGCTCAGGAGGATCTGGAATTTGCTTGGATCTCTTTCATAAATCGTATTCAAAATGTCATCAAGGAATATGGAAGATGGTACTTGGCAGAAACCAGACAGCATATCCAGTGGGCAAAATCATACAAGCAGTATCTTGTACAGATTAGTCATCAAAGATCTCTATCTGATTCTGAACAGCATTTATTATCTTGTGCTTCCTCTATAATTGATGCCAATGACAAACGCAAGCTGTCTAAATGGCAGATTAGGGCCAGAGTTAAACCCATGCTAGATAAGGGCTGTTCCTCTAAATCTTTTTTCGGGAACTTACATGCACATAGGCAAAGCCAATCTATCATGAGGGTAAGGAAATCAGATGGTCTCTGGACCCAATCTCTCTCTCAGCTTGAAAAACAATGTCTGGATCACTTTCAGCTCCTTTATTCTCAGCCTTCTTCTTCTGCACCTCAGGTTGCATTGGCTCGTAACAGATTTACTGAGCTTGTTTCTCCCATTGTCTCCTCGCAAAAAGCCTCAATGCTGGAAATGTCTTTTTCAGATGATGAACTGGAGGAAGCCCTTAAGCATTTGGGTAAACATAAATCCCCTGGCTGGGATGGTCTGACGGTTGAATTTTTCGAAGCCTTTTGGCCAGAAATGAAGGGTCCAATTCTGCAGTTTATTAATGCAGCATGGCAGCACCAACATCTTCCCTCAGCTTGGAAGCATGGTCTGGTGAGGCTTGTGCCCAAAAAGATTCTTTGTGAGACTATGGATGACTGGAGACCAATTACTTTGATGCCGGTGATATACAAACTGATTGCCAAAATGTTAGTACATCGGATAAAGGATATCCTTCATGATGGACTTCATCCCAGGCAATATGGTTTTGTTCCAAGACGGCATATACATGACAATATCACTAACACTCTTATTGCAATGGAATATGCTAAATATTCAGATCAAGATGTGTTGGTCATGCAGGTGGATGTGGCAAAGGCGTTTGATACAGTACAGTGGGATTATGTCTCTCAAATCATGCAAAAACTTGGTTTTGGGCCAAAGCTATCTAATGTCATATATTGGCTTTATTCAAATTCTACTGCACAATGCTTTATAGGGAAACATTTGTCTGAGTCTTGGACTCTCGAACGTTCGGTTCGACAAGGATGTCCTCTCAGTGCCTTGCTTTATGCCATCGCTTCACATCCATTGCTTCTTTATATGGATCACATGGTTGATACTGGATAGCTAGAGGGGCTTCAGATTTCTGGTTCACGACCCTTCATAGCGCAGGCCTATGCAGACGATTCATTCTTCATGCTAAAGAACAGTCCATTGGAGATTCGCCTATTGATGGATACCCTTTCAGATTTTGGGTTGGCAGCTGGTCTTAAAATTAATTTTCAGAAATCAAAACTCATGCCTCTCGAGCTTTGTGATTGGCATGCTATTCTGTGGCTAGGCCAGATTATTCAACCGGAAAATATAGTTAGACATTTGGGTTATCCTATTGGCTGGAAAATCAGTAATAAGCAACAAATGTTATGGGTGTTCAACAAAATTCAGGACAAATTACAATATTGGAAGATTTCCACATGGCCTCTGCATGTACGGCTTCAAATTGTCCAGTCTATTGTTCTAGCTTATGTCCAGTTCTACCTTCCTCTATTACATTGGTCATCTCGAGATCTCTCATCCTTTATGTCTCAAGCCATGGAGATTTTTTGGAAAACCAAGCTTCATAAAAAAGCTTTACGGTTGCTCAAAATGGACTTGCTTTGCTCACCCAAAATGCATGGTGGTTTGAATATAATAAACATCAAATATCATGTGTTGGCAAGAAAGATCACTATGCTCAAAACATTCTTTCAACAAGAGCAGCCTTGGTCTATTATGCTAGCAATTTTGTGTGGTCAGATGCGCACACAAGCTTATGGACATTGGATAGTAGATCCATCGGAAGTAGTACTTGGAAAATTTCAAGGTAAAATCCCTGCTTGTCCATTTTCTAATTCCTTGATTCAGGATTGGAAGCAAGTACTCTCTCACATCAAATGGTCTCCTCATCCTGCTTCTCTAGCATCATCACTCAGATTGGAGAGTATTCATTGGAGTGCTGTGTTTTCCTCTCCCCTTGCTGTTCAACAACCCATCAGAGCTTACAATCTTATGAAAATGGGTATTCGGTTCATTGATGATGTTGTAGATATGCAAGGAAATCTTCTCCTTTTTCCAGCAGCATGTAGACAATACAACCTGGCAATGCATCATAGACCTATTTGGAAAGCTATTGCTGATCTCCTACTTCCTCTGGTTCCGATTCCGACATTGAATGGCAGTGACAGGCTTCAAGATTGGCACCTTCAGTCTTCAAGTTCAAGCATTTCTTCTAAGCCTTTGCAGTCATTGACATCTATACAGGCTTATAGATTAATTTTACCTCCTCCTTGGATTGCCCATCATGCTAATTCTTTATGGCATCTGAACAAATCATCAGCCTGGTGGAAAGGAAGATTGCAAATGATATGGAAGTTGAAAATGCCATTGAAGCAAAGACTATTCTTATGGAGATGTATTGTTGGTATTCTCCCAGTGGGAGTGAAATTGGCTAAACGACGAATAGCTTCACCTCTCTGTCCAAGATGTCACCTTGCATCGGAGAGTATTCCGCATCTATTGTGGTTTTGTTCATATTCCACAGACCTTCTAGATAGAATCTCCTATTTTTTATCTCTCAGATTTCCAGCACACAGATTCTACAGGTTTTTCTGGATGTATGGCAAACTATCAGCTTCTTTGTCACAGTATTCTCTCTTCTTCCACTGGATCAGATACTGGGCCTTATGGACCCTCTGGCTGCAGCGCATCCAAGCATATCTGAATTCTCCTCTTCAGCATCCTTATGAGTTTTTCAGAGCCTCATTAAGGCAGTCTTTATATGATGCCTTACATGAGGAAGATTTGGATGTTTCTTGTATTCAACTTTTCTTTTACTGTTTCTGATGGATAGGGCTGTAGCTCTATTTTGAGCATGGCCTGGATGTAAATGAATGTTTCATAATATAAGTATCTTGGTTTTACAAAAAAAAAAGTGTGTGTGACCTCTGCTGTTCAGCCTCGTCAAGGTTTCCGTATAGCCTCCCCCTTCTGTCCATACACATGTACGGTCCCCGTACAGCGTTCGCACGCTGTTCGTACGTCCGTACAAACCTAGGTTGCAAATTTCGTATAGGTTAGGTGGACGTACCTCCGTGCAGTTCTGCTCGCAGTTCCATACAGTCCCGTTTGCATCTCCGTACAGATTTCAGGAAGACCACGTCTGCAACTCCGTACACGTTTGTTGTTTCTGTACTTCTCCGTACAGTCCTATGTTTATACGCTCTTTTTTTCCTTCTTGTCTTGTCATATTTCAATCATGGCTTCAGGTTTGGATGTTTGTACATATGCTCGAAAAGAAAGACCCGCAGATGCTAAGCGCCGCCTATCAGAGCCTGCATCACAAGATGATGAACTTACTATGGAAGCTCAGTACGTGTTTGACACCCTTAAGGATGACTTTCAGCAGTCACGACAGGAATGGGGCAAACCGGTTCCAAAGGTCACGTACAAATTGAAATTGCCGTCCCTCGTGGATCCTCTCAAGAAGTTGTCTCAAACTGCGGTTATAATTTTCTTTCCAGGAAGAATCCCAGCGGCTTGTGATGTCGCGCAATGGATTAAGTCCATCCTTGGAGGATGCTTTGTAGAGGGAGTGTATTTTGCTTCGAGAGGCTTTTATGAGGTGCATTTATCAGATGCTTCGTGCAAGCAGAGGCTTCTTGAGTTCTCTCCCCTGTTTTACGGGACGCAGATGGTACATGCTATGCCCTGGTCCCCAAACAAGGATTATCAAAGTCTTATATGACATCATTGTCCTGTATGGGTCGAGGTTGTTAACTTCCCGGATTATATGCGTGAAGAGTTGCCTGGCCTGGCTGCTTCTTTGGAACAAGTCATTTGTCCTCCACGCCCCATGGGAAACCGTAACAGGTTTTGCATTCTCTGCGACACTGATACACCTACCCCTCCTTCTATTGCAGTGGAAATTGAGGGAGTGCAATTGGGAAAAAAGTATTTTGAATTGAAGTGGGGCGTGTTTGCAGGAGCTTGTTTTGCCTGCCACAAGTTTGGGCATCTAGCCTCTGAATGCCCAATGGTTCTGCATCAGCCCCCTCCCAATGCCTTGCCGCCCCAGACACAGGAAAAGAATGAGAATTTGCAAGCTAAGACACCAAATAGAAATGGAGCAAAGAATGCCAAACCAATCAATCAGGTGCAGTCACTTGTTGGAAAAGAAAAAGATAAAGGAAAAGAGAAGATGAAGGAATCTGCGGGGATTGATCAGGATGGTTTTCAACAACCTAAGAAGGTGGTTGTATTGAAGCAACGCCCCCTTCAATCTCGTCAATGGGATGCTTCTTCTCCCTCACCAAGACAGGCTTCTACTTCAGCTCCTGTCCTTCAAAATTAGGTGGGGGTATTGAAGAAGGGCATCCCCATATGTGATTCAGCAGAAGGGGAGAATGCTATGTCTTTCATGGATCATGAAGGAATGCAGCCCATGCAGGCAGAGGCTTTGCCTCTCTGATGTCTTGTTTTATTCTGATACTTTGTTGTATATAGCTTTTTCATGCCTCAAACACTTAAGTGCTTTACATACAATGTACAGAGCCTCTGCAATGTCTCCAAGTGGAGGCTTTTATGGAATTATGTACATAAAATGCAGCCAGATATTGTTTGTTTGCAAGAGCATAATCAACACTCCATGGTTGGTCATCATGGTTATTTTGGCGGTTATGATATATATTATGCTGGTACCACTACCTACTCAGGTGTATGCATACTGGTTAGACATGAGCTGGAACCTCAGTTAGCCTTCAATGACAGCAGTGGCAGATGGATGGTCATACAATGTAATGTCAATGGTGATATTCTTGAGTTTGCATCAGTCTATGCTTCCTAGACCTCTGCCATGAGGGCTTCATTATGGGATTCTTTATGCACTCCCCTTCATTCCCTACATGAAAAATTCGTCACTTTTCTTCTCCCTCCTTTTGGATGATGCAGCAGAACCTCTCCAGCTCCTTGGGTGCAGCCAGCTTCTCCTAGGCCATTCTCTCACCTCAGCAGCACATTCTCTCTCTACAACAGCACATTCTCTCTCTACAGTTCCAGCCCCTCCTCTCCAGAAGTCTGCCCCCTCTCAGCTCTTCTGGAACAGCAGCAGCATCCTCTCTCCTTCACCTAGCCTGGAGCAGCCACAGCCCCTTTCTCTCTCCTGCTGCAGTATTTCTCTCTCTACTGCATAATTTCTCTCTCTACTGTTCCAGCCCATTTCCCTTGCAGAAATCTGCCTTTCTGTGCACCTCTGGAACAGCAGCAGCTCCTCTCTTACATCTCCTCCCTTGGGATCAGCATTGGCACTCTCTCTCTACAGCTATCACTCCATAAAAGCTTTCTCTCTCTAGCCTACAGGCTGTTTTTCTAAGCTGTTCTCATTCCAGCCCCATTTCCACACTCCCCTCACCCAAGGTAGCTTCAGAGGCATCAAGGACTTCATCTACAAAAGGGTCAAGTCACGAAGGGAGCCTGTATTGTCAAGTTTATCTCATTTACAGCAGGGTCAGTGCCTGGATATACTTTTCATCATAATGCACTTACTACATACTGGGCAAGGCTTGACATATGGTATTTGTTTTACCCACAACAATTTGCAGATTTTAGCCCTCGTCTCCTTACAGATTTCTCATTGGGCTTGTCAGATCATGCCCCATTGTGGATGAATTTGCAGCTTGGCATGCCTCTGGATGATTTGCCACCCCTTTCCAGTAGATTATTGCATGTTAATCAAGCTTATTTCCGACATCACTATTTCCAGCAAATGATCAGACTTGCAATTCATCCCTTGCCATTGCATGCCCAAGAGGACATGAATTATGCTTGGGACAGTTTTGTCTCTCATATGCAGAATGTCATTAGGGAGTATGGCAACTGGCATATGACTGAATGGAGGAATGAGGTTAAATGGGCAAAAAGGACAGCACAACAATTGACTGAATTTTCTCAATTAAGGCCTCTCTCTGATTCAAAAAACGATTCCCTTTCACATGCTCAGATTAAATTGACTGTTAATGATCAGAGGAAATTGCACAAATGGCATATTAGGGCAAGAATGAAGCCCCTCATGGATAAGGGCTGCTCATCAAAAGCCTTTTTCTAGGGCTTGCATGCTACTCGAAAGAAAAACTCATGTCTAAGAGTAAGGAAACTAGATGGCTCTTGGACGCACTCTTTCTCTGATCTCCAAGATGAATGCCAAAATTATTTCCAGAAATTGTTCTCCGCTCCTGGTTCCCCATCAAATCAAATGATTGATGCTAGGACTGAATTTCTCCAATATGTTTCTGAAATAGTGGAAATGGATGATGCTCTTACCTTGGAGAGACCTTTTACTGACACAGAACTTGATAAAGCATTGTTCCACCTCAGCAAATACAAGTCCCCTGGCTGGGATGGCCTTACAGTGGAATTTTATATTTCTTTTTGGGATGATTTGAAAGAAGTCCTCTTGCAAATGATCAATGTTGCCTGGCAAGAAAATCAGTTGCTGCACTCTTGGAAGCATGGAATAGTCAAACTTGTGCCTAAAAAACATCTGTGTGACCATATGTCAGATCGGACGCCTATTACTTTGATGCCTGTAGTTTACAAACTCATTGCCAAAATGATTGTGCATAGGCTTCACACGATACTGGATGCGGGACTTCATCCTCATCCGTATGAGTTTGTGCCGCGAAGAGTATGGTTTGGCAGCGGGATTGCATGTCAATTTTGACAAATCTAAATTACTTCCCCTGAAACAATGTGACTGGCATTCTATTCTTTGGCCAGGTCAGGTGGTGCATTCCAAATATGTAGTCAGGCATTTGGGATATCCCATAGGATGGCATATCACTAGGAAACAGCAGCTAAAATGGATCTTCCAAAGACTTCAACATAAACGAATACTGGTAGATTTTTACTTGGCCTCTTCATGTCAGGCTCAGAATAGTACAGTCCATTGTAATGTCCTATGTCCAGTTCTATTTGCCTTTGCTGCATTGGTCCTCCAGGGATATTTCAGCCTTTATGTCTCAAGCTATGGAGATGTTATGGAGGACAAAAACTGTTGTGAAAGCATTGAGACTGATGAAGATGGAAATGGTGTGCTCTCCTAGGATGCATGGTGGACTTAATGTCCTCAATATAAGATATCATGTACTTGCAAGGAAGGCGACTATGCTGCATACTTTTTTCCGCCAACAACAGCCATGGACTTGTATGCTAGCATCCATGTGTGTCAACATGAGGACTTGTGCTTATGGTCATTGGACTACTGATCATTGGGAGGTTGTCATTGGGAGATTTGTAGGGAAGATACCTGGCTGTTCTTTCTCTACTGCTCTAATACTTGACTGGAAACAAGTACTTTCTAAAGTCAAATGGGCTCCTGATAATTGCTCGGGGACAAACTCAATGAGGAAAGAAAGTATTCATTGGAGTGCCATCTTTGACATTCCACTCGCTTTACAGGAACCTGTTCGAGCATACAATCTCATGAAATTGGGAATTAGATACATACATGATGTGGTAGATGATCAGAGCTATGTCTTATCTTTTCCTCAGGCCACTGCTTCCTATGCATTGGGAATGCATCATAGGTCTATATGCTGATTTATTACATCCTTTTCTACCTGTTCCTCCTGTGGCTGACACAGACAGGCTTACGGATTGGCAATTGCAACCCTCTACTACATGCACTCATCCTGTTCCTCTTCCTGTCTTAACCTCCATCAAAGCCTACAGGCTTCTTCAGCCTGCTCCATGGATTCAGCAATATGCTAATTCTCTGTGGCATATAAGGAAGCCCCTCTCATGGTGGCAGAAGAATCTCGGGATGTTATGGAAGTGTAAAATGCCATTGAAACAAAGACTTTTTCTTTGGAGATGTATGACAAGCACATTGTCAGTGGGGGTCACACTTGCTAAACGTCGCATTGCACCATCCACATGTTTAAGATGTCAAGCTCCTTCAGAGACTGTTCTTCATTTGCTTTGGCACTGCCCGTGTTCTAGGATCCTCCTCGGGAGAATTTCAGATAATCTTCAGCTCCGTTTCCCGAGTCACAGATTTGGAAAACATTTCTGGCTCTTTGGCAGATTTATGAGGTCTTTGTCTCAATACTCACTATTTCTCTCTTGGGTGAGATATTGGACTCTTTGGACAATCTGGAGTGAGCATAATTTGGCATACTTGGGTCGGCAGATTCACAAGTCATATGAATCTTTTCGAGCCTCATTGCGGCAATCCTTATATGATGCCTACCATGAGGGTGATATGGATGCTTCTTGCATAGAGCTTTTCTTTTTATGTTTCTGATCTTTGGGATACTCTCCATTTCGAAGACCTCCCATCATGTAAATTTATGAGCATATAAATATACTGCACTGGATATTACCCAAAAAAAAGTGTGTGTGTGTGTGTGGCTTTCAATCTCGTGATTTTTAGTTAATGTTACAGCAGCAACTTCAGGCCTGTTTCTCTAATGCTCGCTTTGGGAAGCTTTTCTAACTGTTTGGGGTTCATCCTGTCATGTAAGGGTTTGATCTTTCCTTTCATTGGGTTCGTTATTGGGCACAAGGGACTCAATGGAAGGACCGAAACCATAGGGTCTTTGGTAACCTATCCTTGGCTAAGTATCACTTCTTCTCGGCATCTCTACCGCAATCTTTCTTTGATTGCCTACATGTGCGAGATCTTGATTATCCTGCTTTTTTGCCATACAATGCGATCTTTTGATGTTGTAATTACATGTCCCATTCTTGGGGACTGTTTCTTGTAATATAAAAACAAATAGATATCACCCAAAAAGATGTGTGCGCGCGCATGTGTGTGAATTCGCCTCGGTTATGCCTCTCATACATTTGCGGTTCGGGCTGAGATGTGGCATCATTTGGCTGATTATTCCTGGAGGGGAAATGCTTTCCTATGTGGGGATCTCAACAATTTCCCTGCCACTAAGGATAGTGCTACTCATAGATCTCACATGTTGCGAAAAGAACACGTCTGATACTTTGCATGCTTGTGACTTGTGGCAGCATCTTATACCTGCTATTACTAGATACAGTTTTCATCATCACTCAATATGGTAGATGATCCATACAAGGCAATATGATGATTTCACTTGTGAGATTGCTTAGGATTATTCTTTGTGCTTATCAGATCAAATTCTGGTATCTATCACTTTGCATTTTGGCCTCCCAGTGCATGATGAGCAGCTACCACAAAAGGCTTTTAGTGGTCAACAATTCTTACCTTAAGCAACACGCCTTCAGCAGAATGGTTAGCGGTCTTATTAATAGACTGGTTTGCATGCCTCTGTGGATACAGTTAGGCATGAGATCGCTCACACCTTGGCCAGTATCTGGACAAACATCTGGACAGACACGGTACATACTTGATGGCTATACAGGTGAGGATGCAGGGGTCTTCACGGGCAGCCTCTTCCAGCCTCTTCTTAGGAAATGGAGTGGCTCCCCTTTTTCTCGGAGTGGGTTGAGATGGCATTTCCAGCCTCAACTGTGGTTGTTTCATTGCTCTGATTAGGAGTTTTTTTTGGCCCATCTATGGTGTATTTCATGTACGGCATGATGTCGTTTCTCCCTTGAGTTTTCTTGGGGAGGGTCTTTCATACTTAATAGAAGTCTTTTTCTTGGGAAAAAAAAATTATTGGGCATGGGATCGTTTTTCTTTGGCATGCAGAACCTAATTAGAGAATATGCTTCGACCAAAGTTGGGTCAACAGTTCGAAAAATCAGTAGCCTAAATCTCAGCCCATCTCCCCTCTCATCCTCTCTCTTACCCTCACGTAGCCTCTCTCAATCTCAGCCCATCTACCCTCTCACCCTCTCTCTCAGCCTCCCCTAGCCTCTCTCTCCTATCAGCCCTCCCTCTTAGTCCCTCTCTTAGCCTCTCTTCCCTAGCCTCTTAGTCTCCCCTAGCCTCTCTTCCCCTATCAGCTCTTAGCCTCTCAGCCTCCTCTAGCCTCTCCCCCTTATCAGTCTCTCCCTCTTAGTCCCCCTCTCAGCTCTCAGTCCCTCTCTTAGCCTCTCTTCCCTTAGTATTCCAGGCTCTACCATAATGGGGCTGAATACCGGAGACAAGGGAAAAAGGCCAATGGAGGGTGAGGGGAAAAACTCCTCGAGACAGCCGAGGCCAGGGAAAGCTCCTCGAGACAGCCAAGGTCATTAGCGCCCAGAGATGATTTGGAAGTGGAGGCCCCTTTGGAAGGCAGAGAGGTTCCCGAATTCCGGAGATGATTCGGAAGTGGAGGCCCCTTTGGAAGGCAGAGAGGTTCCCGAATTGGGTCTGACGGACACGGAGGACCCTTCCTATGAAGCTAACCCATAGGAACCGGGACAGGATGATGTGGGCCCTTCCTATAAGGATAAAACCATGAATATCAAGAACAAACCTCGTGTTGACGCCAGTCGATGCAAGTACCTCTAATATTAAAGCAGCATTTTCGCTCAAATAAAGACTTTTCTTTATGGATCTAGTCAAATATTTGACATTTTCCATGATTACCTCCCTCTCAGGCATTTAACTACGTTGCTATTGGCTGTTAATTTGAACTTTCTGGTATTTCCTGTTTATTGGGATGATACAATGGGTTAATCACTCGCCTTACTAGTGTTAGTGGTGGCAATTGTGGGATCCACAATTGGTCCTCTGCAAACGACAGATGGATCCTTCAACAGTTTGATTCAGCCTTCCACCTTTGATTGACGAATGGCGATGACCCATCCAGTCAATCATGTTCCACTTCGAGAATGTGTATCTTTTCCAAAGATCTGCGACGTGGAGCTTGACAGCACTCTTCACACACATCAAATGGGTCCCACCCTTCTAGATTAAAGGCTAGGGACTAGATTCTTGCGGCCTTATCTGAGGACCTTGCCCCGCATCTCCTAAAAAATATTGGATCATATTGGGACGAGGATTCTTTCAGGTAGCTTTTGACTCTCCTAGATCTGTGAGCAATGTTCTCAATACCAACCCTTTAGCGCTTGGTCCCGGGAAGATCTTCTTCAAGCCCTTCTCTCTTGGATTTGACCCAAAAGAGGAGGATAGGTAGAGGATATATCCATTTATAAGATTAACATGTCTGTCCCAGGTGTACCATCAACTCCTTGCCACGATCGGAGCCACATTTGGAGTGGTCGCTATGATCCCCCGGCCCTGGATTGCCCTCTTTAGTGGCAGAGGCAATCAGATCGGATGGGGTGCCTATGGTTAGGGTTATTGTCTCTGACCTGAACATTTCGGATGACCACATTATTTTCCCTTCTTTTTCAGCTTTCTAGACTCCAGATCCCTCTCAAGTCGCGGCCACCATTGTACCGGATCTAGTCATGGTTAGGACCAGTGCTACATATATTTCTTAAGGTCCTGGCCCCTCATCAGAGAAGTCCCATTCTTCCTCTGCTTTCCATACTCATTTCATTAATTCCAAGCACAGGGTGGGCTTTTGCCTCATCTCCTCCTTTGAGTACAAGGATTTTACTCACTCGGGCGGCATGCATATTTCACAAGAACTCTTTTTCTACCTTCGCGGACTATGGTGAGGAGATATGGGCTCTTTCCCCTGAGGACTACCCTAGTCTCGCTCACGCATAATGCCAAGAGGCCCATTATCCCAGAGGGGTTTAATTCTGCCACTAGGTTGGGTAAGGTGTTCCATCCTACTTCCCCCCGCCGATGAGGATTGTTAGTTGGAACATTCAGGGCCTCAGTGTTGTGCCCCACCACCATCAAAGGCAGCTAATTCGCAATCCGCTTCATCTAGGTGTCATTGGTGGCGCTATTGATATTCTTTGTCTTCAAAATCACAAACTAGATACCGTAGATTGCTCAAAGTTTGGTAAATTACTTTCAAGTCATACTTTTTGTCTTCTACTTTGGGCACAAGGAGGGGAACATGCATTTTAGTTTTAGATTGTTTTCTTTCCCTTGTGGTTGGAGATGGTGTCATTATGCCCTCTAGATCACAGTGGATAATCGTATTGATTAGTGGACATAAGGTCAGACTTCTCAACCTCTATGACCCCAACAACAGAGGGGATCATATCCTTTTTTAGAAGGAAGGAACTCTCTTGGGCTTCCATTGTAGAGTCATGGATTATTGGAGGTGACTTCTACATGGTGGAGTTGCCTTCAGAAAAAAAGAGGGGGAGAGAAGGTGGCATTTACTCTCTTGAGAAAGCAACTTGGGATGCCTTTCTTTTTCAATACAGTTGCATAGATGGAAAGACGATACCTTTTACACTTTGCCACACTCGCTCTAGTTCTCTTGGTCAGACAAAAGATTGCAAATGCACATCCATGCATGGATATACAGATTCTATGTTGATGATTGGGCACTTAATAGAGGAGGTTCAGTATGCATTACACCAGGGATTACCACTTCGGATCATTTTTCAAAGGTTCTTAATGATTGCTGAGTCTCATGAGAGGCACTGTCTAGATTCACTGTATGCGGAGGAGAGCCTCATGGAGGATGTTTTACAGATATGGATTTCTCATTTGCAAGGTGGAGTGTCATTACCTTCACATGTTGCAATAGCCTTGTCTAGTGTTAGTGATTTTAAACATACCGATTGCTAACACCGGGCGACATGAGATTCTCAAGCAGGAGAGGAGCTCTGCGAACAGTTAGCAGCCCTCCAGAGGGAAGAGCAAAAAAGGCCCACAGATGCTTGGATTCAGGATCGCCTTGCTGTAGGCAAGGACTCATATGCCAATCTTGCTAGATCACAGAGCATACTATGCCTTCCATGCACAGGAATCCTTCTAGATTCAGATAGGAGGAAGAGTCAATAAGCACTTTTTCTCTACTCTCCGCCCAAGACATGGTAGAGAGGGTGTGCCTCAGCTTATTGACTATGACAGGGTTTTGCAGACAAATCCTGACACCATCATGCAGATTGCTACAGACTTTTATGCCTTCCTTCTATCAATAGATCTTGATTCATCTACCAAAGATGATGCCAGACATATGGTTTGGCAGAGTGATCTGGTATTGGTGAGACCATATATGACAAATTTACTTGATGCCCCTTCACCAATATGAAATTCAGGACTGCACTTCATGCCCTTCACGAGGGTAGATGCCTGTGGAATGACACCTCTCTTTTTTATTGCTTTTTGGGACATGATTGGGGACCATGTTACCTCATCCCTACATGGCGTATGTGACTCTCGTACAACACCTGATTCAATTACAGAGGGTCTCTTTCCAATGGAGACCCATCACCTTGTTGGGAACATTTTTACAAGATTTTGGCCAAAGCAATAAGTTTGTGTTTGCAGTCGATTCTTTCTGATCTTATCCATGATATGTAGACTAGCTTCATGCATGGCCATGGCAGAAGCATTTTTTATAATATTTTTCTTTCTGGGAAGCTTCACATTGGGCTATGCAAAGTGGCTAGCGCCTTGCCATTCTACTCTTGGATTTTGAAAAGACATATGATGGAGTAGAATGGAATTTTTTGGAAGGTACCCTTGCACACCTTGAATTCTCAAATGTATGGATTAGAGGAGTTTTATCCTCATATAAATCAGCCCACAGCCAGGTGTTCCTCAAAGGAGAAAGGGAGAATAGATTTCGCATTTCCAGCTAAGTTCATGAGGGATGTCTCCTTGCCCCTTTCTTGTATTTATTTGTGGCTGATGTAGAAACAAAATGGAGATGGATTGTGAACACAAGAGAGCAAGAAGTGAACACAAGTGAACTCCAACTAAAATATTCAACCAAATGAAGTACAAGTACTTGGTATATATAGTCGAAGCACTAACACACATAATAGACTTAAGTCCTGGTCTATCCTACACCACTATATCATTGTATATCTCTACAAATCCCCCCTCAATGATATGGCTGAAGTACTCTAAAATGATCTCGGAAGTACCTAAAGTACCATGGTTGCACAAATTCATCCACATGTGGATATAGCAACCTATGGGAGTACAAAGAAAACCAATGTCATTTTACAACCCCCTTGACATTGTTTGAATGTCTCTAATCCCCAGGCCATGTCGATGACGTGTAAAGAGAGGCGTTGATAGGCTTTTCGTCAAGATATCCGCCACATTGTCCTCAGTGGAACAATATGTAAGATCAATGAAGCCATCCTGAATAAAATCTGTTGCTAAATGCATGACGGTTTCCGGATGGGACTGCAAAACGCCGTTAGAGTCAATAAGTTGCCTGACACTCTCTCTACTATGTCTGGGGCCAAGGGTAGAGAAAAAGTGTTTATTGACTCTCCCTCCCATCTGTATCCAAAAGGACTCCCGTGCATGGAAGGCATACTCTGCTTTCTGATCAAGCAAGGTCTGCAAGTGAGCCCTTGCCACAGCAAGGCGCTCCTGTATCCAAGCATCTGATGGTCGTTTCTGCTCGTCCCTCTGAAGGGCTGCCAACTGCCGGCGGATACCGATCTCTCGCCTGAGTACCTCACCTCGCCGGAGCACTAGCAACTGAGTGATAGAAGTCGCTGATACTGTCAAGTGCTGTGGCCACATGTGAAGGATCGGCCACCCCCCTGCATATGAGAAACCCAGATCTCCAACAGTGCCTCTATGAGAGTCTCATTCGTGTATAAGGCGTCTGGGATCCTAATACTGTGAGACCGTCCTCTCAGATGAGGCTCTGAAATGGACAAAATTACCGGAAAATGGTCTGAAGTGGAAACATCGGGTGCAATGCAAACTGTCCCCCCTCTATCAAGAGCCCAGTCACCCACATAGAATCTGTCAATCCGAGCATGGATAGGCATCTGCACCCTATGGTTCGACCATGAAAACAAAAGTGACTGAGACTGAACAAGAAATGCATCATTTGACCAAACATCTCTGCCATTGAACCTGAACAAGAAGGCATCCCAGGCTGCTCTCTCAAGGGAGTGGATACCACCTTCTCTGCCCCCTTTCTTATCAAAAGGTGCCTCAACCATGTTGAAGTCACCTCCAATAATCCATGAATCCGCAATGTCAACCCACGAGAGCAACTCTTTCCAAAACAAAACACGGTCCCCTCCGTTGTTCGGAGCATAAAGGTTGAGGAAACCAACCTTACATCCGTCAATCAGAAGTAAAACCCACTAGGCCCTAGAGGGGGTTATGGTACCGTGTCCAATGACCAGACGGAGAATAGAGTCTGAAATTGAAATGCATGTAGCTCCTCTGGTTCCCAAGGCAGGAAGTCAAAAAGTCCGGCCTGAGAGCAGCTTACTTGGAGCAATCTCTAATATCCAGTTTGTGTTCCTGAAGAAAAAGAATGTCTAGGGAACCACCTGAAACACCTGGATGGAGCTGATTCCTGATCAGCTGTCTGCGACGGCGATGAGGGATGCCGCCCAATCCCTGTATATTCCAATTCCAACTGGCTATCCTCATCGGCGGGAGGAAGTGGGTTGGAATACCTTATCTAACGTGGTGGCGGAAACAAAAGCCTCTACCGGAGCAGACCTCCTGCCATACATACGAGGTCCGAGGGGAGGAAAGTCCACAGGTGAAGGATCTCTCAACAGGGATGCCGATAACTGGCTCTCCAAAAGTAGATGGTACAAAATCATCATCTGGGAGGCTAGAGAGGTCCTCCAAAGCGGAAAAAGAGTTCCGCTGAGCCAGTCCTGGGGAGGGGGTACGAAGGCTTCCTACCGAAGCAGGAAGAGAATGTAAAACCCCCTTCCCTCTATCCAAAGAGGGAGGCACATGTACTGGATCCTGATCAAAAAGTGGTGCAAACAAGGTGCCAACAACCTGCGCTGCTGAGGAAGGTACAGCGTGATCCAAGGGTGGAGTCGAACAAGGCTCTTGAACAGTAGTCTCCTCCTGAGGCTCCAAGGGGATAGCCTCCGAAGAGGTGGAGGAGTGAACTAGAGTAGAGGGCCTAGCCGTGACCGGGAGCCCACCGTGGGCCAGAGGTGGCGCAGGGTGCTGAAGGGACTCGAGTAGCCCTAGGAGAGGGGGGAGCCCGTGTCTAAGGCCGTGTTTGTGGAGCGGTATGTCCTACTCCAGCTCTCTGTCGTAAGCTAGTACGAGCTGGTTGCTTTGTGGGCCTCTTTTTCTTCTTTGGGCAATCTCTGGCGAAGTGTCCCGAGGATCTGCAAATCTTGCACTGGTCCTGCCGACCTGCAACCTCAAATCTCTGGCGGAAGAAAGACCCATCGAGTCGCTGTAGTATGATGTGGTCATCTAAAATATTGGGGTCCTAGACAATGACCCTAACCCTGGGTACCCCGTCCATCCTAACCGCCTCAGCAGCCGAAGAGGGCTCGCCAAGGAGAGGGGGGATCTCTGCCACCACACCAAACCTCTTGCCAATAACTGAAAGAAGCCGGTGATAAACTGAGGAAAGACCAGGGAACCTGATGAAAACAGAAACTCCCTTCTTGTCCTCTTCAACTGGGTCATGAAAAGGAAACAAAAAGATCCTCCTATAGCCTAGAAGTAGAAACCCGGCCTTTAACAGGTCTCTTGTGACGTCCGGGGAATCTAGGCACACCTAAAAGAAACCCCGTCCCAACAAACGAACATCCTTGAGGTGGGGGGCGAGGTCCTGAGGAAGCGCCGACAGCATCCAATCTCTAGCTTGTGACCTGGAGAGATGTGAACCATGAATGCGTGCGAAGAGAGTCGTGGAACACTCATGTTCGAAATCCTTTTGCAACTGCTGTAGCTCGTCTTTTGAAAAAGTGAGTTCTCGCGGCCGGTGTGAGCGGAGACGGATTGACTGAATGGGAACCCATTCGTCAATCGAGGTGTGTTGGCCGATTCAAACACAAAAAAAAAAACTCCGTCCGCTTTCCTGAATCCCAGGAGACCTCTATAGGAGAATAGGGGTAATCCAGATGAAGGAGAGGGTGAAGAAGAAGGGAGAGAGAAGAAAAAACCAGGGGGAGACAGCGGGGAGGTGGGAAGAGGAGGGGAGGATAGGGGAGAGGAGGAGTGGAGGAGAGGGGGAGAAAAGGAGTAGAGGAGAGGGGAAGGAGAAGGGAGGAGAAGCAGCAGTAGGCTGCAGCGGGGGGAAAGCAGCAGCAGGAGCGGGGGGGGAGCAGCAGGCTGCAGCGCAGGGGGAGCAACAGCAAGCACGGGGGGGGAGGAGGTTGCAGCGCAGGGGGGGAGGCTGCAGCGCGGGGGAAGGGGCAGTGCGGGGGAGAGGGCAGGTAGGAGGGGGCAGCGAGGAGGGAAGGGAGGGGGCAGCGAGGAGGGAGCAAGAGGAGCAGCAGGGAGTGGGGAGAGAGGCAGCAAGGAACTCTTTTTCCGCTTTGGAGGACCTCTCTAGCCTCCCAAATGATGATTTTGTACCCTCTACTTTTGGAGAGTCAGTTATCGGCATCCCTATGAGAGATCCTTCTCTCTCTCACTTGTGGACTTTCCTCCCCTCGGACCTCGTGTGTATGGCAGGAGGTCTGCTCTGGTAGAGGCTTATGTTTCCGCCACCAGGTCGGGTAAGGTATTCCAACCCACTTCCTCCCGCCGATGAGGATAGCCAGTTGGAATATACAGGGATTGGGCGGCATCCCTCATCGCCGTCGCAGACAACTGATCAGGAATCAGCTCCATCCAGGTGTTTCAGGTGGTTCCCTAGACATTCTTTTTCTTCAGGAACACAAACTGGATATCAAAGATTGCTCCAAGTCAGGTAAGCTGCTCTCAGACCGGACTTTTTGGCTTCCTGCCTTGGGAACCAGAGGAGCTACATGCATTTCAGTTTCAGACTCTATTCTCCCTCTGGTCATTGGACACGGTACCATAACACCCTCTAGGGCCCAGTGGGTTTTACTTCTGATTGACGGACGTAAGGTTGGTTTCCTCAACCTTTATGCTCCGAACAACAGAGGGGACCGTGTTTTGTTTTGGAAAGAGTTACTCTCGTGGGCTGACATTGCGGATTCATGGATTATTGGAGGTGACTTCAACATGGTTGAGGCACCTTCTGATAAGAAAGGGGGCAGAGAAGGTGGTATCCACTCCCTTGAGAGAGCAGCCTGGGATGCCTTCTTGTTCAAGTTCAGTGGCAGAGATGTTTGGTCAGATGATGCATTTCTTGTTCAGTCTCAGTCACTTTTGTTTTCATGGTCGAACCATAGGGTGCAGATGCCTATCCATGCTCGGATTGACAGATTCTATGTGGGTGACTGGGCTCTTGATAGAGGGGGGACAGTTTGCATAGCACCCGATGTTTCCACTTCCGACCATTTTCCGGTAATTTTGTCCATTTCAGAGCCTCATCTGAGAGGACGGTCTCACAGTATCAGGATCCCAGACGCCTTATACACGGATGAGACTCTCATAGAGGCAGTGTTGGAAATCTGGGTTTCTCATATGCAGGGGGGGTGGCCGGTCCTTCACATGTGGCCACAGCACTTGACAATATCAGCGACTTCTATCACTCAGTTGCTAGTGCTCGGCGAGGTGAGGTACTCAGGCGAGAGATCGGTATCCGCCAGCAGTTGGCAGCCCTTCAGAGGGAGGAGCAGAGACGACCATCAGATGCTTGGATACAGGAGCGCCTTGCTGTGGCAAGGGCTCACTTGCAGACCTTGCTTGATCAGAGAGCAGAGTATGCCTTCCATGCACGGGAATCCTTTTCGATACAGATGGGAGGGAGAGTCAATAAACACTTTTTCTCTACACTTGGCCCCAGACATAGTAGAGAGAGTGTCAGGCAGCTTATTGACTCTGACGGCGTTTTGCAGTCCCATCCGGAAACCGTCATGCATTTAGCGACAGATTTTTATACCTCTCTTCTTTCCGCAAATCCGAACTCACAGGCCAGAGAGGTGGCTAGAGATGAAGTTTGGCAGAGTTTACCTGTGTTGGTCACCCCAGAGATGTTATGCTCACTTGATGCACGCTTTACCAACACAGAATTCAAGACTGCTCTTTCTGCCCTTCATAAGGGCAAATGCCCTGGTTTCGATGGTCTTACTCCCTCTTTTTTTATAGCCTTTTGGGACATGATAGGTGATCATATTACTTCAGCCTTGCAGGGCATTGGGGACTCGGGTGAGATGCCTAACTCACTGACCAAGGGACTCATTCACCTTATCCCGAAAGGTGGCAACAGGAATTTTGTATCCCATTGGAGACCCATCACTCTTTTGGGCACTCTTTACAAAATCCTTGCCAAGGCGATCAGCATCCGACTACAGCCCCTTCTTCCAGATCTCATCCATGATACTCAGACAGGCTTTGTGCATGGCAGGAGCATTTTTTATAATATCTTTTCCTTTTGGGAAGCCACAGAATGGGCTATGCAGAGTGGGCAGAGACTAGCAGTTTTACTCTTGGACTTCGAGAAAGCCTATGACAGAGTAGATTGGGGTTTTCTTGAGGGCACTCTTCTACGGTTTGGATTTTCAGATGCTTGGATAAGAGGGGTGGCCTCCCTTTACAGATCAGCCCACAGCCAGGTTTTGATTGGAGGGGTAAGGGGTGACAGGTTCCAGATTTCCAGATCAGTTCGTCAGGGATGCCCTTTAGCCCCCTTCCTCTTTCTTTTTGTGGCAGAAGCTATGAGTATCTTCCTTAGATCTCAGGCTGAGGTTTTTGGGCTGAGACTGCCCTTGAGACAGGAGCAGGAGCTTTTTGACTATGAGTTGGCTGATGACACTGCTATTTTTATTCAGGCCTCCTTGTTGTCACTTGATTCTTTCCGGACGGCCTTAGATATTTTTTGCTCAGCTGCAGGGGCACACATTAATTGGCATAAATCCTTAGGCTTTTGGATCAGTGATGAGGACACTCTAGGCTTGGGAGTTGACATTGGTTTTTCATGGATTCAGAGGGGTGTTTTTATCAGGTATTTGGGATGCCAGGTAGGATTGGACATCTCTCCAGCACAGCAGTTGCCCCACCAGAGGGGCAAATGAGGGGGGGAATGCCATGTGGCATTTCCCCATGCTTTGATGCTTTTGGTAAGGTTCTCTAAGGAAGGACCTAGGTAAAAAAGCTACGTAGACGAAGTGCGTGGAGCGGGAGAGGATTCACGATCAAGGTTGGTTCACGATACGGGCTGCACGTAGGGGCTATCAAGCACCGTACCGAAAGGTTCCAGGGCTGGTCATCTTGTATAGAGCTGTGTGCATGGACAACAGGATGTAGAGAGCTGTACGAGAGAGTACGAAAGTATACAGGCTGCAAGGTACGGTTGTACTGCATGTGATTAGTCCATGACAGCTATGGAACGGATCGTATGGCTGTGTACGTATGATTGGCATAGCATTAAAGGCTTGCACGTGCGGAGTCTATATGGCTGTACGGACGATATCAGCATGGATGTATGGCGCTGAGCTTGAAGCTACACTATAGGCTCTCGCAGGATCTCTGTATGGAGAAAGCATGTTTTGTGTGTAGGGCCTACACGGGCTACCTTTGCAGGAGTACAGACTGACAGCATGTGGTGGCTGTGTACGGCTGATCATGCTTGGTTGCTGCCTGCTAACTGTCTTGTACAGCCATGAAATGGGCAGCATTCGGGCAGTGAATGCACCTTGTTTGGGTGGCTTCTTTCTGTTGTGCCAGATGCAGAGGGCTGATGGTCTTGCCTGTTGAATTGCTGTAGCTCGTGTATGGGCTTGGTTGATGTCTTTGATTGACCAAGACAAGTTGGTTGTCTCCTCTTTAACTTACTCAGCTTGTGAGCTGTGTTTTGGAGAAGCCTAGTTGGCAGGGTGGTCTACATTGGATGCGTTCAGGTTCTTGCTTCCAAGACCCGTTGTCCTTGGAAGAGGAGCGAGCTCTACCCTCGCACTTATCCCCTATCCAGGCCCCCAGCAGTGCACAATGACCCGCAGCCATGAACCAGAGTAGCAAATGAAGAAGGATTCATCTCCTGAGGGCAGGATCGAGAGCAAAGGCTAGCAAGAGAAATGAGCAGCCAGAAGGGCTGAAGAGAGGCTGAAGAGAGAACAAGCTGGAATGAGAAAGAGGGAACAGCAGGATCACGGGAAGGAGAGGAAGAGCGTTCAGCCAGCTATGGATCTCGAGATACAAGCCAAATCAACCGTACAGCCTGCACAGCTGCCTCTATAAACGTGCCAAAATAGTCCGTACAAAGAAATACTTCCTCCGTACATCTCAGCCAATTAACCAATTGCGATGGCTTGAACCTTAGCAATACATGTACTTAGCGAATGAATGGGCCTAGGCCCTTAGTCTTAGTCTTACATTTTCTTAAGTGGACACGAGACTGGGAGTGAACATATGTTGGGAATTTAAGAAGCCAAATGTGTCTGTGGCAAAGTCATGGGACTGAATAAAAGCAGTACACATTTGGATGTCCACAGGGGGAAGTGTCACTCCACAAACTCCATGAGGGACATGTGGGCTATCTCATCAGGAGATAAAATGCTAGACAACTTGAGCGTGGGAACAAGGAACAGTTTGAAGACGACCCGAAGCATCGAGGAGGATAAATTAGGGGCTGGAAGGTCGCCAATTGTACTCTGTTGGGCCAAATCACCACCACCAGTATTGTGCCCACTAGATTCCTTGGATGTTGCCTTGAAAGTACCTGTGGGGGGCACATAGTCACAGCCTCCATGATCCGAAGATTCAGAGGAACTCAAAAAAGGGGATAGCTCCTCATTAGATATGATTGTGATACTGTTGGAGGGCAGTGAATCTGCAGCTGCTCGAGGGCGTTTGGAAGTGCCCTGTGGTGTAGACCTAGGTAGCACCTTGGTCATCTGTGGTGCATTTGCCAAGTGATGCCATTGAGGGTGGTCCTGATCCTATTCCTCGAGCTGCCCGAGCCGAATGAAAGTCCACAAAGAGTGTCTCGAGGTAATTTAGGCTTGTACTTGTGGCAAGGGGCACGGGCAGGCATGAACGATGGCATTGAACAAGGGGATGAAGAGGCAAGGAGCGAAGAGGGGAACCGATGGCGAGGTTAACAAGGGAGGATCCCGTAGTAGGAGAGAATCCACTACAAGAGCCACCAAAGCAGGCCCAGTTGCCGGAAGGGCACAGTGTGATGGGAAAAACCAAAAGAGGGGGATGACGAGGATGCCTGGAGAGCCGGGAGGGGGCTATGTAGAGGTAGAGGAAGCCGAGGGGACGTTGGGAAGGAAGCCCGTACAAGGAGGGGGCCGTAGAGGGTAGGAGGGCAGGCCGGTAGAGGGAGCCGGGGGGGGGGGGGGGGGTGGGGGGGGTGGAGAGGGTAGCGGGGGAGGTAGGTAGAAGGGAAGGGGGGGGGGGGTGAGGGAGGTGTGTAGAAGGTAGCGGGGGGAGGCGGGTAGAGGGCCGGGTAGAGGTAGCGGGAGGCACAGAGGGTAGTGGGAGGGGAGGGGAGGGGGGTAGCGGGAGAGAGAGGGGGGCGCGTAGAGGGAGAGGGAGGGTGGCGGGTAGAGGAATCCGGGAGGGGGGGCATATAGAGGGAGAGGGAGGGTGGTGAGGAGAGGGAGCCGAGAGAGGATACGTAGAGGGAGCTGGGAGAGGGACGCGTAGAGGGAGAGGGAGGGTGGCAAGGAGAGGGAGCCGGAAGAGGATACGTAGAGAGAGCCGGGAGGGGGGTGTAGGTAGCCAAGAGGGGGCGGTGTAGAGGTATAGGGAGGGGGCGGGTGTAGAGGTAGAGGGAGGGGTGCAATGAGGGAGGACGGAGAGGGGGGTGCGATGAGGGAGGAGAGGGGGGGGGGGGGCGGAAGAGGAGAGTTGGCGAGGGAGGGAGGAGGTTGTCCGCACGGAGAGGCTAAAGCCAGGGGTGGGTGCGAAGAAGGAGCTGCCTGCAAGGAGAAGGCTTGGATGGAGGGGTTGCGTGAAGATGCGTATCGAAGGAGGAGGTGATGGATAGAGCGAATGGAGGAGGAGCTGGAGGGAGACGATGCTTCAAGAGATGATGATGGCGCAAGAAGGAGGCGTGCAAGGATGGGAGATGGAACTGAAGAGGGGGATAAGAGGGAGGAAAGTTGGCAAAAAGCAAGAAAGCTAAAATTAGTAGGGTGCTAAAAATAGCCCACTAGAGTATGATGGCTATGGTGAAAAGGGGGGCGGTAGAGAGAACCACAGAGGAGATAGAGAGATGAAGTCTAAAGAGGGCCAAAAAGCAAATCTACCAAAATTAGCGAAGGTGCTAAAAATAGCGTGGAAGCGCTCTCGTGGTGATGGGGAGGTGACAAGAGGTGGAAAGAGAAGGTTTTTATAAGAGAGAGTTGGGGTGTGACAAAGGGTGGAAAGAGAAGGTGTTTGTAAGAGAGAGGTTGAGGATTGATAGAGGGTGGAAAGAGAAGGTGTTTGTAAGAGAGAGGTGGGATGGATAGAGGGTGGAAAGAGAAGAAGTTTGTAAGAGAGAAGTGGGGATGGAAAGAGAAGTTTATAAGAGAGAGGTGGGGGTTGGACAGAGGGCGAAAAGAGAAGGTGTTTGTAAGAGAGAGGTGGGAAAGTGACATAGGATGGAAAGAGAAGATATTTGTAAGAGAGAGGTGGGGGTTGGATAGAGGGTGGAAAGAGGAGTTTGTAAGAGAGGTGGGACTGTGCAAAGGGTAGAAAGAGAAGGTGCTTGTTAGAGAGAGGCGAGAGGTGGACAGAGGGTGGAAAGAGGAGGAGTTTATGAGAGAGAGGTAGGGGTGGACAGAGGGTGGAAAGAGGAGTTTGTAAGAGAGAGGTGGGGGTTGGACAGAGGGTGAAAAGAGAAGGTGTTTGTAAGAGAGAAAGAGAAGGTGTTTGTAAGAGAGAGGTGGGGGGTGGACAGAGGGTGAAAAGAGAAGGAGTTTGTAAGAGAGAGGTGGGGGTTGGACATAGGGTGAAAAGAGAAGGTGTTTGTAAGAGACAGGTGGGGAAGTGACACAGGGTGGAAAGAGAAGGTGTTTTCAAGAAAGAGGTGGGGGTTGGACAAAGGGTGGAAAGAGAAGGAGTTTGTAAGATAGAGGTGGGGGTTGGACAGAGGGTGGAAAAGAAGGAGTTTATAAGAGTGTAAGAGAGAGGTGGGAATGGACACAGGGTGGAAAGAGAAGCTCCCATTAAGAAAGAGAAGGTGACATGGGAAAGGGAAGTCCCCACTAGAGAGAGAAGGTGACACCTGTGCAAAAAGGAGAGTCCTCTATTAGAGAGAGAAAGTGACATCGGGGTGGAAAGGGGTGAAAAGGTGACGAGGGGCGGGGTGAAAAGGGTCCTCACTTAGAGAGAGAAAGTGACACCAGAGTGGAAAGGGGAGTTCGAAGTTAGAGAGAGAAGGTGACAAGGGGTGGGGTGAAAAGGGTCCTCACTTAGAGAGATAAAGTGACACCGGAGTAAAAAGGGGAGTTCGAAGTTAGAGAGAGAAGGTGACAAGGGGTGGGGTGAAAAGGGTCCTCACTTAGAGAGAGAAAGTGACACCGGAGTGGAAAGGGGAGTTTGAAGTTAGAGAGAGAAGATGACAAGGGGTGGAAAGGGGAGTCCTCACTTAGAGAGAGAAAGTGACACACAGATGGAAAGAGGAGGATCCAATTAGAGAGAGAAAGTGGCACCGGGTGGAAAGAGGAGGACCCATGTAGAGAGAGATAAAGTGACAATCAAGTAGGTGATACCGGGGGAAGGAGAAGGCAACAGTGTATATACAAGGGGGAGGAGGTTGTTTCGCCATTGAACATGGTACCTCTTGACTCGTGACCCATTCATTGGTGTAGGTAGGAGTCTGCCTTCCAAAGTGGCCAAGTAGACTCCTCCACTTGGGATAAGCCTGGAATTGAAAAATGGGCCTGTCCAACCACTTACAAACTTTTAATTTTGAGAAACTTACTCAAATACAACAGTACTAAATCACCAACTTTGAACTCCAGCTTCCTGAGGTTTCAATCATGCCATGCTTTTTATCGTTTCTACGACACTTCTTAAGCGAAGACTGCTTCACGTTGATGCTCTGCCAATGCCTCCAAATCCCACAAGCGTTCCATTGTACAGGCTTCAAAGTTGTCATCCTTGTCCGGAAGCACCCTGTGGGTGTCAAGATGAAATTCGTAAGGCATGACAGCCTCCAACCCATAGACCAACTCTAAGGGTGAATACCCAATACTCCCCTTGTAAACCGTTTGCTAGGCGAATAAAGCAGCTGGAAGTATGTCATCCCAATCTGCTAAACAACTGAGGCAAAGACAATGCATGATCTTGCACATTGTTCGATTTGAGCTCTCAGCTTAACCATTGGCACGTGGGGTAATAGGGAGATGAAAATTTGTGAACTATTTGTAACATGTTAACCAGGGTAGTCTTGGGCTGATCCTGTTCTTTCACGTGGACTTGGTTGTACCTGCTATATCCATCCATGAATGAGTAAAAAGCATGTCCTGCCATTGTCTCAACACTCTATCAGTGAATTGAAGGGGAAACCTATCACGTCGTGTTGCAGCATTCAAACTCCAATAGTCAACACATATTCTGAGTTTGCCAGTCTCTCTTTTGGGTACAATGACAATTCCGTTGACCCAATCCGAGTAATCCACTGAGTAGATTAATCTTGCTTGCTCCATTTTTTGTATATCTATTTGGACTGCCTTGCCATAGTTGGGATTCATGCGGTATGGACCTTTAATCACAGGGTCTGCATCCGGGTATAAGTCGATGCGATGCTCCATGAAATCAACTGGCACCCCCTTCAGATCTTTGTAGGACCAGGCAAAGACATCCATAAATTCTTTAACAAGATATGTCACTGCTGCCAAAAGATAATCATGTTCCTAGACCCAAGCGGCTACCTTCAAATGCCGAGGTTGAGGTACCGCTAGTTTCATGCCTCATCAATAGGGGCAATGCATTGGGATGTTGAGGTACTTGGCTCACCCATGCTCGGTCCTGTATGTGCTAGAGTATCCTCAAGGGGAAATTCCCCCTCCACTTCTCTCAACCAAGATGGGGGATAAGTAATTGGTGGGTTCTCTGGCACATCCACGGGCTGAGATGTAGAGTCGGTAGATGTTGTGTGCCTTCGATGCCTCAATGCCTGTCTCAGCATGCCTCGGTAAGGTAAGCCCAGAGGGTCTTCAACTGAGGGGTGGTCGGCCATGTCCTCAGTTCCGTATCCGGTATGCACCCTGGGTCTCCCCATGACCTCAAGCTCTTAGTGTTGATTCTCCTCAAGTTCAGCAATGTCTATGTCATTGTCTTCTAAATCAAGCAGAGTGAGGTCGGCCATGTCCTCATCTCCGTATCCGGTATGCACCCTGGGTCTCCCCATGACCTCAAGCTCTTAGTATTGATTCTCCTCAAGTTCAGCAATGTCTGTGTCATTGTCTTCTAAATCACCGTAAAGGTCAAGCAGAGTGAGGTCGGCCATGTCCTCATCTCCGTATCCTGTTTGCACACCCTAGGTCTCCCCATGACCTCAAGCTCTTAGTGTTGATTCTCCTCAAGTTCAGCAATGTATGTGTCATTGTCTTCTAAATCACCATCACCATCAATGTCTTCTCCACTAGTGTTATTGTCTTCTGTATGACCATCATTGTACTCAGCAGTACCATGGTTGTACTCCGTAGTGTCAGCGTTGTACATTGGAGTACAATTGGTGGGTTGTGCAATACCGGCATCGTATATAGGAGATCCATCATTGTAGGCTATAGTACCATCAGCATCATTTTGACCAATGTCCTCCATGTCGGGCACTGTATCACTATCAATGTTCACTGCACTACCGCCCGCGTTCACTGGCCTACCATCAGTGTTCACTTCAGTGTTCACTGCAGTAGCATCATTTTGACCAATGTCCTCCATGTCGGGCACTGTATCACTGTCAATGTTCACTGCACTACCTCCCTCATTCACTGGACTACTATCAGTGTTCACTGCAGTACCATCATTGTCCTTGGTACAATCATTGGTGTCCACTGTAGTACCCTCTGCACTACCTTGTGCCCTACCCCTTGACACCATTCTCTGATACATGTGTGGACTATTGCAAAGACCAAAAGGCATCCTTTTGTAAACTAGTTCAACTAGACCCTGTGCATATGGTTCTTGGTGGACTTCCGATACTCGACTTGAAGTGCTAAGGTGTTCTTCGAAATCTTCTTCTTGGCATAGTTCCACCATGTTGACGGCTAAGGAGGCTAGGGATCCAATCCAATCCATCCAAAATGACAGCTTCCTCGTCTTCTTGATCAGCCCGATCTAACAAGTAGGTTAAACTTTTGAATCCTTCCAGGGTTGTCTCCTCGTTGTTATGTTGGTCACCACCCATGGGCCAGTCCCCACAAGCCCAAATGCTCCTCTTCAGCTCCTGCTTGTTTGTCAAAATCCTCTTCTCCCAATTCTATTGGTATGTGCCTTGCCTTTCCTGTGACCATATCTATTTTGAGGGATGTGGATCCCAGGGGCAACTGAACTTCATCAGCTGACCAATCCTGAATGGCCTTTGTGGACTGCAACCATGGCCGACCAAGAAGTAGAGGGTAAGTTGTTTATTTTCGGTAATATCAAGGAAAACAAAATTGGAGAGAAAAGTTACTCCCCCAATCTTCATGTGAACACCTTTGACTGCACCCATTGGTTTCACTCTGCATTGATCAACCATGCGTACTTGAAAGTGAACATCACTTGCCAACTTCAATCCCAGTTTTTTGAGTGTACCTTTCGGCATGGTATTCACGGCCGCCCCACCATCAAGGAAGACGTCCTTCAGCTCCACTCCATGAATATCCACGTGAGCTTGGGACTCTATTCACAAGTGAGGGCAACATAGGCGGAGCAGTGGTCTGGTGTAGACCCATGCTGAGCCGGTAATGTCTCTAGTGTTGGCTCACTCGGAGTAGATCCCTTATGTCTACCTCCTGGGAGGAGGTTGAGAAATGTAATGGTCTGATGCTTGATTTGGGGGGACAACAAACAAAGTTGTCATAGAGTGATGTTGGGTTTGAAACCCATAAGATCTTCAAACAAGGAGTAGTGATGGACACTAGTATTAGCCTTGCGCGACCTCATCCTCCTAGCCTCTGGCTGAGGGTTGAAGCTTACGCGAGGATGTGGATGTACATCTGAACTGTGAGTAATTGTCTTTGGAGGTGTCTCTTCCATCACCCCTTTCCCCTTTTCCTGGGCATGATTAGGTCTTACCCCAATCTCCCTTTCTTTGTTGAGTGTGGTTGGGGAAAAAGTGGAAGGACCTACTTGTGGCTCAATCTCCCTGTGTTGTCCGAGGGTTCTCACTTCTATTGCAAACCTCACAGATTTGGACTTGCGGGACGAAAATTGAGTTGTGCTACCTTCATCTTCAGAATTGGATTGAAGATCTCTCGTGACATTCTTTATCACCTCCTGATACCTCAAAGGCATAGAGTGATCACCCAAAGATGAGGCACTTGGATGAGTATGCAGGGAGACTCCCGTGCAGCCTCAGCTAGGAGGGCTTCTTTCTTCAGGGAATGGAAGGATTCTCCTTTCTTCTCTGAGACTCCTACACGGTTGAGGTGGCACTTTCAGCCTCAGCCTTGGTTGTTTTCCACCTCACTTTGAGGGGGTTTTATTTTTCCTCATGATTTCATGATGTTGTATTTCCACTCAGAGCTTGCTCTAGCGAGTTTCTTTCTTACCTAATAGAAGTCTCTTTTTTGCCCAAAAAAAAAAAAAAGGGTGTGTGCCCTTGGAGTTTGTTTCTAAATCACTATCACAAGCAAGCAAGGGTGGTCTATGTTGGAATATGAAGCCAAAGTCAGTCTAAAATGAGTGTTCTAGGTGTGTTTTATAGTCTATGAGTCCTAGACATGCCACGTGTCATATTGGGAGTTATCCCATATACACTAAGGCTTTCTAGAGTCTAGTGTCACACTATATAGCGTTGTACTTGTCTATTGTCTATTACATCAGTCAACATCAAGCTCTTTGGTATCATGTGAGTACTTATCCATTGCTTTCATTTTCTTTCCATTTCATTTCTATTATGCTTGTTATCTTTCCTTTCGATTCCTAGTGTTAGCTTGCTTCTCTCCCTACCACTATGATCTTTCATGTGGTATTAGAGCCACGTTCCTAGCCCTGCTCTCTCTTTCTCTTTTCCTTCCAAGAGGTTGAGGTGAGGGAGGCCAATGAAGCTACTCTACCTCCTCCTCCTTGGAAGGCTGCCCTCTTCTCTCCTTCCTTGAGCTCTCTTCTCCACGCCATGCCACCTCTCTTCTCCTTCCTTCAGCTACATCTTTATGTGACCTACGGAAGATGTGACGCTTCTATCCAGATCTAGAAGCAGAATCAGGGCTTTGTGTCTTCAGCAAAGTTGTAGAGGACCTTGAGTACCACAAATTTCGTTTTTACATCATTGAAATCCGAGTTTTCTGTGAAAAGTTACAGCCCTTGCAAGAAGTGACGAAATTTGTTTCTGCTCGCGAATTTTGTTATGGAGCTCAATGATTTGACAGCCCAAGCATGATGCAGCCAGCTCAACGTGGAGATGTCCATCCTCTTCATCGTTGACCTCTGCTCCAGCCCACCATTTGCTCCTTCTGCCTGATATTCTCTTGGAGCTGCTATCCGCAAGTTGCTGTCCGTATTCTGCCCTAGGTAGTCCCCATAAATAGATATGTATTAAGAATTTTTTGTTTTCATTGAGTCTAAAGGTCCTTTGCCTTGGATAGTCCTCCTAAAAATATATATTGGTTTTTCTATTTTTTGGTGTGTGGCTTCCTAACATGTCATGTTATGAAGCCAAGGGGGGATGTACTGTGGGAGCCATATGTATTGGCTTTGATAGGTCTTGTTATCACGCCTAAATGTTGGTGTATTCCTAGACCTATGAGCTGGTCATGTAGCCATGCTATAACGTGAGCCTCTGAGCATGTTGAGTCTCAAGCCATAAGAGTGCTTGGATCAACCTCTGAACACGCTCAGACTTTAGCCTCTGAGTTACATAGGGTGCACAGTTTGATGACTGTCATTGTCATGTTTTGTTCTTGGTTCCATTCTAGTAGTCTCTCACCTTGCCTTCATGGGGGGGTGTTGGAATATGAAGCCAAAGTGATTCAAAAATGAGTTTTCTAGGTGTCTAGGGGGTGTTTTATAGTCTAGTGATTTCTAGAAATGCCATGTGTCATATTGGGAGTTATCCCATATACACTATGGCTTTCTAGAGTCTAGTGTCACACTATATAGTGTTGTACTTGTCTATTGTCTACTATATCAGTCAACATCAATCTCTTTGGTATCATGTGAGTACTTGTCCATTGCTTTCATTTTCTTTCCATTTCATTTCCATTATGCTTGTTATCTTTCCTTTCGATTCCTAGTGTTAGCTTGCTTCTCTCCCTACCACTATGAGCTTTCAGTCTATTCCTGGGCGTACTGTGTACCTTGGAGGGGGAGAATGACCTTGGTGGGGGAACACTTGTCGAACTGATTGGTGCTGAGATCTCCGGTGCTGACTCTGAGTCATCCTTACATTTGTCATTTTTTGTTTGTGACCGTATCACAACCCCCAACACTGTGCCAATCAAATGGGGGTTGTTGCCCTCCCCCGCCACTACTACATCAACCATATTCACTTGGGATGTGGGTTCCACTCTTCCATTGGGACAATCTCTAGTGTAGTGGTCGTTCATGTTGCACTGTGTACAAGAGGGTCCCCCGAACGGCTGTGTACAATCATCTTGGTAGTGGCCATACTCGCCATATTTGTAACACATGATGGGTCTTCTAAAGTTGGTACCTCTGCCTACACCTCCACGTCCACTTCAGAAACCACCCCGTCATCCACGTTGATAAGGGGGGCCATAGCCACCTGCTGACATAGGTGGTTGGTACGGTGCATAGTAAGGTTGAGGATAGAAATAAGGGGCACCAATTGAATTGGGTGCAAGAGCTTGGAGCAAAGGGGGAGTTGGGAGTAATGGAGGCGGCATGATAGGAGGAGAAGGTGGCTCAGATGCTCGTGCAAGAGGAGCAACAGGAGATACTGGTGTTGGGCTAGAAGTTATTGGTACCGCTCTGTTGACTGTAGCAACTAGAGGTTCCCTTGAAGTATACTCCGGGAAAAGCTTCCTTAGTCCTTTGAGGTACCTACACTCAGAGGCATCATGTCCATGGGGACACTCCCAATGACCATGGTTAGACCCCTTGCATTCTGTGCACCAAAGACCACTTCGAATCTGGGCCTCAAAGGAAGACTGGCCATCCACCTTTATTCTATCCTTCAGACCTTCTTTAATTTCTTCTAACTCTTTCTTGAGTTGCTACCATGCGGATGATCCCTCCTCTCTTAGGAGCTGGGTGGTCATAGTCATTAATGAGGCAAAACTTAATTGTGACCATTCCATCTTGATAGCTTCCTTTAGGAAGTCTTGAAGTGAGGCATGTTCAGGGAGTTAGTCAACCAGCCTTATAGAAATGGTAGGGGATAATGCTTTCAAAAACCACCCCTTCATGACAACATCATTAGGTGGCACAGACATCTTCGCCGCCAAGACCCTCATCCTTGTGTACATCTCAGAGATGCTTTCCCCAGGCTTCATGGTGTCAGTGGACAACTCCATATGTTCAAACTTCTCCAATTTGAAAGTCCGTAGAAACTCCTCCCTTAGAGCTGCCCAAGTTTGAAAATGGTCAGCCGGAATTGGCTATACCATACATCAGCTGCATCCTCCAATGACGAAGGAAAGATGTGTAGAAAGGCATGCTCTTTCTCCACACCCTTGGCTTTGCATGCTGTGAGAAATTTCCTCACATGAGCTTCCGCATCCTCACGTAGGTGACCTTTGAAATTCTGAGTCTTCACATGGACTTTATTAACTCAAGAAGTCTAGATTTTTCTCTAGGACTGAGAACCACCACGCTCTACCTTAGGAGCTGAGGCGGAAGGAAGAGCAGAAAGGCCTCCCGATGGAGCAGTACTGAATATGGGTACTATGGAGACATATGGTGGAGTGGCTGATGAGACAACACCCGGGGCAGGAGACCACACTGGTGCAGTTACTACTGATGTAGCCATAGTGGAGATAGATGGTACTACAGGCACTACTGTTGCAAAAGTAGATAGTGAAGACATGGGGAACGTTGGGGTCAATGGGGATGCAGAGACAGTTGGGAAGGAGAAGGAAGGGGTCGAAGCCATGTAGGATGGATAAGAAGCAATAGGAAAGGGTAGAGATGAACGGTAGGGGCATGACCGGAGCAAAAGGTGAACCCACAGGTGTCACGGATGTAGAAACTAGACTCGAAGGACAAGGGTTATGCATGGCAGACGAAATGGCAGCGTGACCACTGGATGTCAAGTCCGGTGCTGAAGTGAGTACTACTCCTGTTGAAGTAGTTGTAGTGGCTACTGATGAAGACATCGTTGCAACAGGAGATAAGGGGGTCTTGACCTTGATGCACATCTGAGGAGCCCTCGTCCTTAGTACTTTCTTCTCTCACCCTTTCACCGCTTTGTACTTCTTCTTCTCCGGAGTCGGGATCTAACCACCATCGATCTTGTTGGTCCAAATCGATGAGAGTCTCGATGAAGTTACTTGCTCTGACTACAGCTCCAATAGATTCACTTTGTGCTCTTCCTGAGGACTTTGTGAACTTCCATCTCACGTAATGCTTTTTGTATCGAGTTTGGTTGGCCAGAAGTCTCCTCTCCACTCTCCTTAAGTACCTCCTAGTTCTCTCACTCGCTCCTTCAAGGGTATTAGAACTACTGGGCATAAGAACTCTCTCCTCTAGGACCCTGCCATAAGTTGTCTAAGGGGAGGGGTTCCTATCCTTCTGGAGGTCAAAGGCCGCTGGTGTGAGAAGCATGAGTGTTGCAATGCTCTAATGCAGTGGATCGCGCGGAGTGCACCTTGCAGTGGTGTGCGGGTGTCGTAGGCTGTACTACAGAGTGAATAGCGACGTATGAGTGCACTATGCTAAATTACAGTCACATGAGAAATCCACAACATGAGCATCAGAAAGAGACAGGAAAAATGAGAAAGTGACCAAGTATGGCCGAAGTACATATCATTGGACCAACACCTACATGTCGCAAGTCACAAGTCACAAGAATACACAGGTCTATCCCCATAGTGGACAGAGGGTTACACACAGGTCTCTCCACACTCTCTCCTAGGTGAGCTCGTAGCTCCAGCCTCTATCTCTCCTCACACTCTCCTCTCTCTCGCTCCAATGCTGAACACCGAATGCTGAATGCTGAATGCTCAAAGCTCTCTCCCCTCTTCTCCTTCATCCTCATCCCCCTGCCTTGGAGGGTCCCCTCTTCGCTAAGAATCTCCCTCCTTTCTCCCGATTGGTCATCCTCCTATCTCCTTAGCTATTGAGGATAGCCATTGCACCGCTGGCTCTCTTGATGGCTCCGGCAACTTCCTGACTCCCTGACTCGCCAGCGTCTTCTAGTCAGGGTGGATACTCCATGTGCATGTGAGCTAGATCATCGCACCACTGAACCACTGTACACGTCTTCACCATGTGCAACTGTAAATACCCCTGACTGCTCCATGTGCGCAGTTCTCGATGAGATCCCCTTGGGCATGGTACTCCTGGTTGACTTGTGGTTGACATGTGTCAACCTGTGGTTAACATGTGTCGACGCATGGTCGCCTCGGATATGGTACTCCTAGATGAACCCGTGGTTGACAAATGTCACGCATAATTGACATGTGGTCAACGTTTGAGGTTAGTAACTGCTTGGGGTCTCTATTGTAATAGGCACATGCAATCCAAGTGCCCTCAGCTTCTACTGAAACCTCCTCGTGTGTCTACTGCTCCTAATGCAACTTCTTTGCCACGGCTAGTTTTTATGCCATGTACTCATGGTTCCGGGGCTGCAACCCCTCCTAAGACAAGTACAAGGGTAAAGCCAAAATGCTTTCTTTCACTTTCAAATCGGTGCATAAAATAGCAGTTTGGGAGGGGGGGGGGGGGTGCGGAAGCATCATCATCTTCAGATTGGCAAGAGCCTAAGAAATCATTTAAGCCTGGAATTCTGGCTAGTAAAAGTTGGACGGAGACTTCTTCCACCTCTAAGGAGGCCCCTTTGGGTGATGCTTTTGGGGTTGCTAGCCTTGGGTCTATAGTGTTTCATTCGAACTCACTATTCTTATCACATATGATTGCTACATCACTTGACAATCCTGCCTCTTCTCCGCCTATTTCAACTAAGAAACAAGGGAATGCTTTTGATGGATATGCTGGCTTGCCACATCCTGGTGCAGCCGTGCAGGTTGAGTCTTGAAATTTCCGTTCACACATCTTTCATTATACATATTTACATACTGCTCAAGTGTTTATTGTACATATTTACATACTGCTCAAGTGTTTATTGTACAATGTAAAAGGCCTCTGTAATATAAATAAAAGGAGGCCAGTTTGGGATTACCTCATTTCTCAAATGCCACATGTCGTATGTTTACAAAAGCATAATCAGCACTCTTTCACGGACCATGATGATTTCTTTGGGGGTTTTCACATATTCTATGCTGGCCGCTCTTCTTTCTCATGTTTTGCCATGTTAATTCATCTCATGACTGCAGCCACTGTTGGAATACAGTGACCCACGTGGGTGTTACATTATTGTCAAATGCATGATAAATGGGGACTTTTGAATTTGCCTCAGTTTATGCCTCGCATACATCTGTGGCTCGGGCTGGAATGTGGCATCGTTTGGCTGATTATCCCTGTTGTTTGCGGGAATTCTTTCATTTATGGGGATTTTAATAATTCTGCCACCAATGATGACAATACTACCCATTGGTCTCATATGCTACAGAGAGAATGGGATGCATGGACTCAAATGGTTGATTCTTTCCATGCTTGTGATTTGTGGAGATATCATATGCCCGATGTTCATGGGTACACATGTCATCACAATGCATTCACTCACTACTGGGCTTGATTGGATCGATGGTACATGGTCCACGCGGTGCAATTTTATGACTTGTTATATGTATTTGGATTATTCATTGCGTCTATCGGATCACTTTCCGGTCTTTATGACTTTGTTCTTTGGCCTTCTAGTGCATGATGTGTTGTTTCCCTATAAAAGACTTTTGCTGGTTAACAATTCCTATTTGACGCACTACCCTTTTTCAGTTATGGTCAAGGGACTCATTACCAGGCTTGCTTTGTGTACTCTAGTGAATGTGGACTAGGAATGGCTTGTTTTGTCTCCAGTATGCAGATCAAAGGATAGGGCAAATACTAACTGGCTGATGCAAAGGCCCAAATTCAGCATTTTACGACTGCTGTACAGAAACATCGAGTATCTTGTGAAGAGCAATCTCAATTTCGATCTGCCCTCCATTTCTTGGCATAGAATGATCAAAGAAAGTTAAGGAAATGATAGATTTGTTCTTGTCAAAAAGCCATGAAGGATACTGGCTGCTCTTCCAAGGCTTTTTTCAAAAGCTTACACAACTATCGACGGATGCATTCCTTGTATTGTCTATTGCACCCGGATGGTTTGTAGAAGATGAATAAGTAGCAAGTTGATGATGCAGTTCAACATTATTATAGTGTTTTGTTTGCTGCCCCTCCTCCTTCGCCAGTGGAGGTTGATGCCGTGAATGCTCTTCTCGTCATGTCCATCCAATTATCTCTCAATATGAGGCACCCATGTTGGAATTGCTATTTATAGATCAAGAGCTGAAAGAAGCCTTATCTAAATTGGGAGGCTCCAAATCCCCAGGTTGGGATGGCCTCACAATGGATTTCTTTGTTGAAATTTGGGTGAACTCAGCCCTGTTTTACTGTACATGATCAATGATGCCTGGCTCTCTGACTCTATGCCTTCTGCTTGGAAAAAAGGCTTGCTATTCTGATTCCCAAGAAGCCTTTACGCAAGTATTTGTTAGATTGGTAGCCACTCACTTTGATGCCTATGGTTTGCAAGCTCATTTCAAAAATGTTGGTATTGTGTATATCACATATTTATATTCAGGCTTGCATCATGTGCAATATGGGTTTGTGCCTTATAGACAGATTATGGATTGTTAGAATATGAAGTCAAAGTGAGTGTATTTGTGTGTCCTAGCTCCCTAGGACTTATTTTATAGTCTAGTGAGTCCTAGACAGTGCTACGTGTCATATGGAAGATTATCCCATATGCATTGTGACTTTCTATAGTCTAGAGGCTCACACTATATAGTCTTGTACTTGTCTTGAGTTGTTTCATATCAGTCAACATCAAGCTATCTACATGTGAGTATTTTGGTTCATTGCTATTGCCTACTTTATTTGGGTTCATTTCCATTATGCTTGCAATCTTTCCTTTCCGTTCCTAGAGATAGCTTGCTACATGTTCCTTCATGTGGTATCAGAGTAATGTCCCTAGCCCTGCCCTCTCTTTCCCTTTCCCTTCCAAGAGGTTGAGGTAAGGGAGGCCAATGAAGCTACTCTACCTCCTCCTCCTTGCAAGACTGCCCTCTTCTCTCCTTGAGCTCTCTTCTCCTCCTACCCAAGCCTCATCAACAGGAGCTGACTTGGAGCTGATTTACCTCGCCAACAACTACCCCTTCTTCAACCCAAAATGCATCGCCATAGTAGCCTCGCCTCCAACTGTTCCAGCCCTCTACAAACAAGCCATACAGGCCATACGGACTGATCCGTACTGCACCAAGGCTGTACAATAGGCCGTACAGGTTGTACATGCTGGACGGACTTTTCTGTATAGTAAGGACAGTTCTAGCATGCCCATACTGATGTGACATGCAATTTGCTCCTTTTGTCCGACATTCTCTTGGAGCTGCTGCCCGCAAGTTGGTGCCCGTATTCTGCCCATCATTCTCTTGGAGCTGCTCTGCTGATTTTACAGTTTCTGTCTTTCGACTTCTGTCTGCCATGAAGAAGTTCCAAACTTGCTCCACCTTATGAAGAACTTATCAAGGTGATCTTTCCATAGTTACACTTGCATTTCTACCCTTTTCCAGCCATGGAGTCTTCCAAATCAACTACCATTTCGTTCGAGAAGTTTTCAGGTAAGAACTTCCTTACATGGCAAACAAAGATGCATCTTGTACTCATGAAAGATGGAGTGTGGCATGTTGTTAGTGGCAAGGAGAAAAAGCCACAATCAGATAAAAGGAAAATTGCACACTGGGAGAATCTGAATGACAAACCTCTTTCTCATAATTGGTTTGGGGTTGGGTGATGAAGTTATTCATCATTTTGATTTTGACTCCACTGCTCACGACTTATGGGCTAAGTTTGAAGAATTATTTGGCAACAAAATCATCAATTCAAAGGTATTCCTCAGACAAGAATTCTTCAAGCTGCAAATGAAGCATGAAGACTCTCTTCTTGCTCATACGGAATCCCTTGTCACTCATCTTGCTAGTCTGAAGGCCCCTGTAGGGGAAGATGATCAAGTTGTTGTGCTCCTCTCGAGCATTGAGGAAATTTCTAAGTACTGAGAGATAATACCAGCATTGCGTGTGACACAACATTGCGTGTGACACAAATGGGTTATCATGATATGGTTGCTATGCTCATTGATCATGAAAGACGATATGCACACACTCCGGAGTCCACTGTACTATACTCCAAGGGAAAAGGCAAATTCAAGCCTTTCAAATGCAATCACTATGGGAAGCTTGGTCACACTGAGGATCGCTACTTCCAGAAGCTTGCCAAGCAACAACACAAGGATCATTCCAACTTAGTTGGGGCTGCAACAAGTGAAGACGAAGAAGAAGATGATGCTTCGACACCGACTCATGCTCTTATTGCCAACATTAGAGATCTCTCTCTCCATTCAGAGGCCTATGTACCTAATGATCGTATGCTTGGGTACTCTACCCTAGGTAGTCCCCCAAAAATGCTTGTAATATTGAGTCTTGTGTCCTTGAGTCAATAAAGGTTCTCAGCCTTAGAAAGTCCTCCTCAAATGATGTTTTATTTCCTTTATGAGTGGTGTGTGGCTTCCTAGCAAGTCCTGCTATGAAGTCAGGAGGGGATGTATTGTGGAAGCCTTTCTATTGGCTTTGATGGGTCTCTCTATCAAGCCTGGCCGAGTTCCAAGATGTTGGTGCATTTCCCAAGACCGATTTGTTCGGTCAAGTAGCCATGCTTTATTTGAGCCTCTGAGCTACTTGGGGTGCACAGAGCAATAGACTCCATCATTGTCATGTTCTGTTCTTAGCTTCATTCCAGTAGTCCCTCACCTTTCCTTCATGGGGGGATGTTAGAAAAAAAAAGAATATGAAGTCAAAGTGAGTGTACTTGTGTGTCCTAGGTCCCTAGGACTTATTTTATAGTCTAGTGATTCCTAGACAGTGCCACGTGTCATATGGAAGATCATCCCATATGCATTGTGACTTTCTAGAGTCTAGAGGCTCACACTATATAGTGTTGTACATGTCTTGAGTCTTTTCATATCAGCCAACATCAACCTATCTACATGTGAGTATTTTGGCTCTTTGCTATTGCCTACTTCCATTTGAGTTCATTTCCATTATGCTTGCAATCTTTCCTTTCCATTCCTAGAGATAGCTTGCTACATGTTCCTTCATGGATAACACTGCAAATGCCCATATTGGTATTGAATATGCCAAATACATGCATCCGGATGTTTTGATCAAGCAGATAGATATTGAAAAAGCCTTTGAACTGTTAGATGGGACTTTATTGCTCGTGTCATGCACCGGTTGGGCTTTGGACCTTAGATTCAAAGAGTGGTTTATTGGCTTTATGAGGGTGGCACTGCATCATGTCTTTTATTTGATGCCCTCTCTTCTCCATGGACTTTGGGACGCTCAGTTTGCCAGGGTTGTCTCCTCAGTGTTTTACTTTTTGCCATTGCACTCATCCACTCCCGATGTATATGGATGATCTAGTTTTGCACCAGTGTCTGCATGGTATTCATTTTCTTGGAGGTGCTCCTTCTGTCTGTCAGGCCTACAAATGACTCCTTTTTTCTCAAGAATTCACAATCGAATATGCAGCATCTTATGTGGGCTCTTGACTTGTTTGGTCTTGCAGCTGGATTACGAGTGAAATTTGCAAAGTCCAAACTTGTACCATGGCACGAGTGTGATTGGCATCACATTTTATGGCCTAGACTTGTATTTCCCTCTACTCAAATCATGCGTCATTTAGGCTATCCTATTGGTTTTCATATTTCATTACCACAGGAAAGGCTTTGGATACTATAAAAACTTTTTCATAAGATTGATTATTGGAAAACTATCTACATGGTCATTACATGTGCGTCTTCGAATTGTGCAGTCTATTATCATGGCCTATGTGCAATTTCATTTGCCACTTATCCCTTGGTCTTTTTCACATATAGAGAACTATCTCAAGGGATATGGATTGTCTTTGGCGCACTAAAATTGATCGGAAGGCGCTTCGGATTCTCATTTATATTTACGTTTGTTCAACCAAAATGCATGGGGGCTTGAATATCTTAAACATTCACACTAATGTGATAGCTCGCAAGGCCATACTTTTGCTTACTTTTTTGGAGTAGTGTCAGCCCAATGAACACTTATGCTCTCTTTTCTGATTACCTCACTTCATACTAATGCTTTAGCGCAAAAAACGAAAAAGTGTGTGTGTGTGTGTGTGTGTGAAAGTTATGGACTGGGGCCGCTAAATATGGGCACCCATACCCAAGGCTGGTGTCTTAGATGAGAAAATAAATATCATGCTATGAGAAAAAGAGAACAATCATATTTGGAGAGCCAGATGCACAGAGGCATTGGATGGATTACAAGTTCACAATTCTCACAATTTGGCCAATATATGGACAGACACTATACATACACTGATGGCCATATGGGTGAGCATGCAGGGGTCCTCTAGGGAAGATTCTGATAGGAGGGCTACATTTTGTAGAGCGTGGAGGGGCTCCCCCTTCTTTTGTGAGTCTACTGCAAGGTTGAGATGGCATTTTCAGCCCCAACCTTGGTTGTTTTCTACCTCTTTTTGAGGAGTGTTTTTTCTCATGCATTACATGATGTATTTTCGCTTGAGCTTGCTCTCACAGGTTTTGTACTTCATACTTAATGGAAGTCGTTTTTTTTTTTGCAAAAAAGAAAGAAAGAGAGAACAATGAGAGAGAGAGAGAGAGAGAGAGAGAGAGAGAGAGAGAGAGCTTATACAAATGTGGGCTTCAATAATGTCATCCACAGTTGCAGAAGAGATATAGTTTTGGTAGTGCATATCTGACAAGGAAATCAACAATGAGCGCCAATCTATGATTATCACTTCAGTTGTTGCTTTGTCTGCTGCTGCTGTAGAAAGCTGGCAGTCATTTAGAAAGTTAGTCCACAGCTGGGATTTTTTTTTCAACCAAAAATCATGAAACTTGAAAACTTTAATACCTTGATGATTTCTTCAGTGTAGTCTTTCCAAACCTCAAATGGTCCACCGGGTCTATGTTTAGTACCAGGAATCCGAGGAATTGTCGACAAAGTGAGGTCATTCTTGCAAGCATTATGGACGAGTTCAATGGCATGGGAGACTTCTTCGGATGTTTTTTTCCATGAAACATATCCTGGAGAATTTAAATCTTATTTAAGTTTTTAAAAAAAATGATGAACTATGGAACATGTACCTGCATTCCTATGATCTATGAATGTTGCTCGTTGAAAGCATAAGCATAAAACACACATCAACAATGACAATTCCTCACAATGACAATAGAGTGGCTGGATACCAAACCCTAGTCCATGAAAATTATATGCTTCTAACCCTTCATTTTCCATGTTTAAAAATATACATGATTTTTCAGATTAAGTCCTTAGAACTCTCACTTATTACTAGTTTATCACACCCATAATATTGTATATATTTTTCTCCCTTGTAATTGAATATCGGGGTCTTTCAGCAGCACAGAATTAAAATTTAGTTTTTGCATTAATATTCATGGCTCCTTATGTGGGTCACTATGATGCTCAAGGGTTATCAGTGTTGACAATATGTAGATCTGAGAGTCTGATTAAAATCCTGTCCTTTTCTTTTTGTGAGGAAGATATGCAGCTGTTCCAGTTTTTCATGTAAAGGTTTTTAGGAGCTTTTCTTGTCACATTTAGCATGACATGAAACACATTATTGCATGATACTTTTATGATTTTAACAAATTGAGCTGCTTGAATTGTTTTTTCGTTTTTTATTCTGCAAATAACTAGTCAAAATATCAACCAAATTGCTCAACAATAATTGCAAAGGTCACTTGTCACACACCTCCAGGACAATCTGCTCGGAAGATTCTGACTAGCTCTTCAAGTATTCGATAGTGCCAAATGCCAAGGTTGGGAAGGGGTTGTAATCCAAGAGGTTGTGGAGGATCCTAACATGCAGAAAAAAAACTTAATGACTTTCAGGGAATCATATGTTTCAGTTTCTACCTTGCTTTTCTTAAAAAGAAAAAGAAGAGTAAAATTGACAATGTCACCTACACATATGTCTTGGTAGAATGCTAACAAGTGAAAATAGATGATAATTCAAATTGCAAGATTTGATTTCCCAAAATACTGAGCTTCTAATAGACAAAAATACAATAATCCTGAATAAAGTCCAGTGAGAACGTTATACAAAATCATGCAGAAAATAAACCCCCCTCCATAAGATGGGCTGAAGTACTCTGGAAACGTCTCAGAATACCTGGCAGTTTCTGGTCATGGTGGCACATGTTCATCCAAAAGGATATAGCTACCTATGAATGTACAAGGGATGTCAGATCATGTAACAAAGGGAACCAAGTGTAAAGCCTGTCGGAAGACTTCGAACTTGGGACGAGGAAGTGCCTTTGTAAACATATCTGCTATGTTGTCCTCTGTGGGAAGATAGAACAACTCTATGTCTCCTGCTGACAACCACTCCCGAACATAATGATAGTGAACTTCAATATGCTTGGTACGCGCATGAAACACTGGGTTACGCGCAATGGCCAAAGCACTCTGGCTGTCAGTGTAGACAATAGTGGAGGATGTCTGGCAAATACCAAGACCTGTAAGTAATTGTCAAAGCCAAACACACTCTACTGTAGCGGTGAAAGCTGCCCTGTACTCAGCCTCACAGCTAGACGTGACAACTGTTGGCTGCTTCTTGTTGAGCCAAGAGATACATGAATTGCCAAGCAAAAAACAATTGCCAGTATGTGATACTCTGGTGTCGGAAAATCCTGCCCAGTCACTTTCTGTGTAAGCATGCATGGTAAGTGAACCCTGATCACCATAGAAGAGGGCTAAATCTTGAGTGCCTCTGAGATATCTGAAGACTCTCTTCACTGCCTGCCAATGCTATGAGCTGGGCATGTGCATGAATCTGCTGAGCTGAGATACTGCATACTACATGTCAGGTCTGGTGTGACATAAATAAATAAGGCATCCAACAGCTTGCTGATAAAGAGTGATATCACATGGTGGGCTCCCATCATGAGCTGGACTGAGACATCATGATACCCCCCTCAACATGAGCAAACTGAATGCCCAAATAATAATGGAGCCGTCCCATGTCTGACATGTCATAAATCTGCTGCAAATCAGCCTTGAAAGCTGCAATTTGCTAAGTATCTGGGCCCGTGATGAGCATATCATCCACATATAAAATCAACACTAAAAAATCAGATCCACTCCCACGGACATAAAGAGTGGGTTCTGTAGGACTATTATGAAAACCAAGGGATAGTAAGTGTGCAAGTTGGTGCACTTGCCAATGATGATGGGCTGCAATGGCAATGACACATCTAATGGTAGTAATCCTGGATGTGGGAGCAAATGTCTCCTCAAAGTCAATGCCTTGTTGTTGGGCATACCCTTTTGCAACAAGACGGTCGATCTAATTCCCATGTGTCATTTTTGGCAATAGATTGTAACTCAGCTCTCATTGCATCCATCCACTCTTTGCTGTCAAAAGCATCTTTATGGCACAGAGGCTCTTCATTGCAAGCTGTAGCAAAGAGTGCAAACTCAAGAAAGTGACCATGATGTCTGTTCCTGTCCGGGCAGCAAAAGGCTGATCTTGTTTGCTGTCCCTCAATGTATCAAGAAGCCATCTGGGAACTTGCCTTTGCTGTCTATTGACAGCTCTTTCTTCAATGACTGCATCATGAGTAGTGGGATCATTTTGTGCCGGAAGAGAAGCCTGCAAATCAGCATGAGGTTGTCGCTGATTATTGCTTAGTGGAGGGCCTGCAGGAGGCTCATGTTGCTGGTCAAAATCCTCTTCTGATGATGGCAGAGGTAACCAAGATTCAAAGGCATCAAACATGTCAACATCTGGCTTTGCTTTGCAGTCCACAAGAGGAGAAGCTGAATGTTCAGCAAAGATCACATCTCTACTGACAATAATCTTCCCAGTATTTGGTTGATATAATCGATATCCTCTGCTCTCCTAGCTGTAACCAATAAATATGCATTTGATTGCCTTGTCATCAAGCTTATGTCTCAGCTGAGATGGTACATGAACATATGCAAGAGACCCAAAAACTCTCATGTGTGAAAGTGAAGGCTTCTTGCCTTTCCATGCTTCATAAGGTGTAATATTCTTCAATGCCCATGTGGGTGATCTATTCAGCACATAGTTGGTACACATTACTGCATCAAGCCAAAATTTATTGGGCAAAGACTTGGCCTTAAGCATGCATCTGGCCATCTCCATTGTGGACCTGTTTTTCCTTTTAGAAACAAGATTCTGCTGAGGAGTGTAAGGAGTAGTGCATGAGTGAATAATGCCCCGTGAAGACAGAAATGCATCAAACTCCTTTGACATATATTCTCCCCCCCTATCTGTGTTGAGGGTGACAAGATTGCATCCTGATTCATTCTCAACCATATTCAGCCATCTCTGAAAGCATAAGAAAACTTCAGATTTGGCTTTTAAAGGATATATCCAGCAATATCTTGTGAAATCATCAATGAGAGTCATGAAATACTTGTACCCCCCAATGGCATTTGTCCTCATTGGGCCACAGACATCACTGTGCACTAGCTGCAATTTCCTTTGTGAGAGTTTTGGACAATTCTTTTGAAAAGGAAATCGATGCATCTTACCCAAAAGACAACCCTCACACACATGTTTGGAAACTGTGTGAGTTTGAGGTACATCAGTTGCCATCTGTTGTGAATGTAGCTTTGCAAGAGCTCTATAATTGAGATGGCCCATTCTCTCATGCCAAAGATGACTTTCAGCAAGCTGTGAATCTGAAATAGCCAATGCTTCAATAGAAAGTGCAGCTGAATGATGATCAAGGTGATAAAGCCCTTTTTGTAAAGTGCCAATGAGAACTATGGCATTATCATCACGAAGATCATAAACTAGACATCTGTAGCCATCAAAAATTACTCTGAAACCTGAAGTAGCAATTGCTGAAATTGAAATCAAGTTGACTTCAATGCCAGGCACAAAAAGAACATTTGTCAGAGTGACAGGATGGCTTGAAATGGATGTGGGCTGCACATCTCTAACTCCTTTTACACCATATGAAGCATTATCAGCACATGTAACAGTTCCCCCTCGAGGTGCATCAGCTAAAGAATGAAACAACTGTCTGCAAGATGTGACATGCTTGGAAGCACCACTATCAAAGTACCAGGACTGAGCATCATTAACAGTAAAGAATGCATCAGCTTTGGATGGATCAAATGAGCAATGAACAGCCCATGCCCAATCATCTTGAAGAGCATGTGCATGTGAAGCATCTTCTGGCTCATGGGATTCAATAGCATGAGAGGCATTAACTATCAATCCTGCTTTCTTTTCCTCTGAAGCAATGCGCTTCCTGCATTCTGAAATGTCATGTCCAGGCTTGCGACAATAGTTGCATCTTTTCTTCTTTACCTTATCTGCTGTATTTTTAGATGCATGGGAGAAATTGCAGCTGCTATGCACAGATTTTGGCTTGCCCATAGGCTTGGAAGCCTTGCCTCTTCCTGTCTGCTGTGAAGCAAATGCATGATCAGGAATAGTGGCTTGTCTATTAGCTCTACTTTGCTCTTCCTGCAAAAGCAAAGTAACTACTTGATCAAAAGAATAGTGGTCTGGATTACCCAAGGCCACTAATCGAAGGGTTGTAGCAAACACTTGATATGTATCTGGCAGTCCATTCAATGTGGTACTAACAAGCTGTGAATTTGGCACCACCGCATCAATGTTGGCAAGCTGTTCCATGAGGTCCTTGACCTTTGTCAAGTATGCATCCATTGACTCACCTTCATTCATACTGACTTCCTGTAATTGCCTTCTTAAATATGCAACACGAGCTTCATCGCGAATCTGATAGAGAGAAGCCAATTTATCCCAAGCATCCTTTGCTGTCCTGCAAGACCATATGTGTGGAATAATGATTCTCTTGCATGATAAAGCAATGCATGAATGTGCATTTGCATCTCTTGCATCCCATCTTGACTGTTCTTGAGTTGAAAGAGCAGCAGCAGCAGTGCTAGAGAAGGAGGCATCAGGAGGAGTCCCCCCTGCAGAAGGACCAGCAGTAGAAGCAACCACTGTAGCATTGGCTGGCCTCAGATCAGCCCCAGAAACAATATTCCACAAATGCTTTGCAACAAGAATATGTTTCATGAGATAAGACCACATCGGATAGTTGGTGCCATCCAACTTATCATCTTCACGAAGAACTCCAAATAAATCTTGATTGTTCCCAGCCATAGCAAATGTGATACCCTAGAAAAGACCTGAAAACCCAAAAGCCTCAAGGCTATCATTGCAAAAAGCTGGCTGTCCAAAAATGACAGTAAATATCTGCAAATTTCTGACCCAAATCAAAGGGCAAATGCAGATCTGACCCAAATGTGACTATGACAGGCAATGTTCACTGCAAAAAACAGCAAATCTGGCAAAAGCCCCAAATTTAATGAGGGCAAATAGGCCAAAAAAGAGGGCAAATGTAGAAAAGCCCCAAATTTTACTGAAATTTTTACAAATGTGACCCAATGTATGATAATCTGACTCAATGTCCTGCAAAAGTGACTCAATGTCCTGCAAAATGTGACTCAATGTCCTGCAACTTGACCCAATGTACTACATTGCACACCAAATCCCAAAAAATAGCCTCAAGGCTTGCAACTGCAGAAATAGGACTTGCTGTCCACAAATTGACTGCAAAAGTGCACCTGTCCTCCTAGAGTATAGACCTCAAGATGTAGGCTTTCCAAACTGTTGAAATGGCTTGGGAAGGATTTCAAACAGTAGGAGGAGGATGAGGAAAGCAAAAGACCTCAAAAAGCCCAAAATTTTTAGAATATACTGCGAATAATTCACCCGTGTCAAACCTGTACTGAAATCCCGCGATCTGTACTGACAGAATGTATGGCTGTATGGTAGTTGTACAGATCATGTACAACTGTACGGAGGCTGTACGGATCATGTGTGCTGAATCCAACGTACGGTTGTACGGTACAAATAGTACGGCTGTACTTAGACCTAGGACTAAGTGTCCTAGGTGTCACATAGGACTAAGTGGCCTATGTGGCCTAAAAGGCACTAACACTACAAGTGCCTACACTTATGCCTACAAGGCACATACCATGGCCTATAGGGCATCACTAGAACCACCAGAAGATGGCCTACACGAGTGCAAAAATTCCAGAAAGAAGAACCTCATCCGATAGTCGTGGCAGCAAATTCTGTGGTTGTTATCTTCCAAGTAGGCATGCATGCGCACACACTCGCAAGGACCTCCCGATCCCTTGACACCAACGACGCGGCTGCGGCGGCGTAACAGTGATCTCGAGCACGGAGACGTCATTCTACAAGGAGCTTCGGGAGGGATTGATTGGCGTCAGAGTCCGCCCCCTGCTTAGTCAGTTTCACCACATACTCGAGAGATAGCAGACCTCGCTAGCGCCTCTGGCACCCTTGTCTCTGTGGTACATGATGCTGCTACCAGATCATTTCCCACGACTTGACCCATGCAGATCCGAGATGGGAAGATGCCCCAAAACTCTTGGTTCGATGACGAGTGCAGAGAGATGAGAGCCCACCTAATATAGGAGTGGGCTTTGTGTCATTTGACACCACCCAAGACACATAAGATCTTTCGACGATTGACATGTCGTAAGAGGCAGGCCTTCCTCACACATAGGATGGACGAGATTGTCAGATCTTTTCAAGGAGGCGACTCGACCACTGGATGGGAGTTTCTATCAGAGGGGAAGTCACCTATTGCCATCACTGATCCAGATGTGTGGCACACGTATGCATGTTCCCTCTACGATTCCGAGGAGCAGACACCACCGGAGATGACTTTTATGCCCATGCCCACTACTTGCCACTTGTTCACCACACGGAATGCACGAGCAGCACTTCGCAGATTACACAATTGAAAAGCGCATGACCATGAGGGCCTACCGAGCTTGCATGATAAGTAGAGTGCAATTAATTACCAGTCACACTGGGCTTGCATGCTCAGCAGAGTGCAGCTAATTACCACAGTTAATTGCCAGTTAATTACCAAGATAGTGGCATCTTGTTCATGAATCACCAACCACGTCATAATTAATTGCCATTGCCATGGGTGGCGAGGTGGCGTCTGAGGTGGCACCCAAGAATCCATCGGGTTGGTAGTTAATTACCAACCGCTACAGTGGCCTGCAATTAAAATGGCTCACTAAGAACATGCAACATCTAGTATGGAAGATATGCCACGTACAACACACATCGTATCTCACTTCAACACATATGTACACACAAGTAGATAGAACACACTTGAATATCTGGGATAAAGAACACTCCAGAAGTACAGCCCAAAAGATCTCATAAATAGACATAGAAATCGGTACAAAAGGAGCTCCAAAAATTGTACCAACACTTGCAGAAAACTCTGCTAAGGTAAGGCACCTCCACGAGTCTCATGTGCTACATCCTTTGTTGAGGATGTTCTCTAAATTTCCACACGCCATAAAGTAAGCCCTAAGTGCTAACTAGGGTGGTCCCATGTGGCTGCCCTAAATCTAATCCAAGAAGTGTGTATAGTTGTTGTTGCCCCATGGGGCTGTTGGGATAACTATGGTCAAGGGCTTGCTCCATGGCACATGTGTGCATCTAGGGGAGTCACATGTGTGTGTATATGTGTTGTAGAGGCACATCTAGTGCTATGATGTGTCTAGTGTGTGACCTAAGTGATGATGTAAGCCAAAGGTCCCCCCATGGGAGGTTCCTTTGATTTAGGCCAATCCCACTGATGTAGGGGCTATTTGCCACTGATTTAGGGGAGGTGCCTACACCATCCTCTCTTTCTATAAAACGGAGGTCATTCCTTCATTCTAATATATGGATTTTGCCTCACTTGTGCTCTCACTCCTTGTGCCATGATGCATCTCTTCTACCCCACACTCCTCTACATTTGGTATCAGAGTTGATAGGCTTTGTAGAACTCATTTTGGTAGTGCCACCTTATCATCTTCTCCAACACCTCTTTTTGAGCTTTCTTCCTCCTTCCTTCTCAGAATTTGCTTAGCTCTGTTCTCCCCATTCCTTGCGACTTTTGCAAAGCCCTTCCAACTGGAGTTTCAACACTATGGGACGCTCCTCTAGCCTAGAGCATTTCCCTAGATATGGTGTATTCCACCCGCGCTGATTCCAGCAAGCTGAGATGGAAAAACGCGCAATTCTGCTCTTCTGCTCAACCATTACCTGAGCCCTCCTAGCACAAGCTGGTCCATGCCTAGAGCCTGCTGCTGATGAGTTTCGAAGGCCAATGCTTATTGGAGCAAGGAGAAATCAGAGAAAAGACAGTCAACGAAGGTGCAACTCTCCCAGACAAGAAGGCGCACTATTTCAGCAATGCTCTGTGGTGAACGAACTTGGGTATTCAAGCTTTAGTTTTGCACAGAAAGCCCTCTCAAACTCTTCTTCAGTTGTGTGAATGGTTCCTCCAAGTTGAGCTAGTCTACTGCAATGCATTTTTGACAGTTTTGGACATTTGATGCTAGAGTAAATGCTAGAGTGATGCTTTAGGATTGAAGTAATGCCTAAGTACAGTTAGAGAATGCATTTTCAGTTTGAAATTCAGGTGGGTCTGATCTTTTGTCAAAATGCCAAGCTCTGAAGGTTCTTCTAATGCCAATAACTTGAAGAAGACTACAAGAAGGACAAAATTCAAAGTGAAGAAGACCCCAGCCAAGAAACTTTGGGAGAAGCCAATAGGGTATGAATATGCTAAACAATTAGGATTCTCTGAATTTATCTCTAGCAATCTACATTTGTATGGTGAGGGAGATTTCTTTGTTCCATAAAATTAGTCATTTTGTAAGAGAGTAGACACTGCCTGACAAAGGTAAGACCCTCTCATGGCTACTTAAAAAATTGACAAGTTCAATGGCCAAGGATTCCATACTCGGCAGATGAAGATAAAGTTTATGCTTATGAAGGAAAATCTATGGGAATTAGTCAAGGAAGGAACTCAAACCTCTTAGGAAGGTGAATCAACTACAACAAAAGGTAAAGGAAAAGACACTGACTCTACTTCTACACTTGCAGATGCAAAGAGAATTGAGAAAACCTGTGCCATCATTGCATTAGGTTTGGGTGATGACTATGTACACCACATTTCGGATTTGGAATCCCCTTTTGAAGCATGGCACAAGTTAGACATATTGTTTGGTGCTAGCTCTCATACTTTCAAATTAAATCTGAAAATTAAGTTCTTTGAACTTAAAATGGAGGGAGATAATGTTGCTGCCCATGTCAACACTATGAGAAGTATTATGACACAACTAGCTTCAATTAATTCCCCCATTATTGAGGATGATGCTATGGCAGTGCTTTTAAAGAGCATGCCTCAGGATTTTGACAATGTGGTTACTACTTTGAAGCATCTTCCTCAACCCTCATTAGAAGGCATCATTAGTGCCTTACAAGAAGAGGAAAGAAAGAACACTTCAAGAATGGGCAAAATGCATACAGAGGCACTTGCAGTGAAGTTTTCAAAGAGCAAGTACAAGGCTTGTAAACACTGTGGGAAGAACAATCACCTTGAGAAGGATTGTTATAGAATCAAACCTTGCTCATATTGTGGAAAGAATAATCACTCTGAAAAGTTTTGCAATGAGAAAAAGAGGACTATGACAAATTTGGTTGAAGAGATAATTCCATCAGCAAAAGAAGCATCCAACTTTGTGGTAGAAGATAAGGACTTTGCCTTTTTTTTTTTTTGGGCAAAAAAGAGACTTCTATTAAGTATTCAAGAAAACCGTTAGAGCAAGCTCCATACGGGAATACGGGATACACCATGCAATGCATGAAAAGCTCAAGAGCCAAAAAGAAAGGATTGGGGCTGATAGTGCCATCTCAATCCGGTAGCACCTCCGAGAAAAAGGGAGAACCCCTCCAAACTCGAAGAAATACAGTCCTCCTAGAAGAGGCTGCTTGTGAAGGGCCCTAAATGCTAGCCCATATGGCTATCAAAGTGTGAACCGTGTCACTCCAAATACCCGTGAACACCTGTGATGGGTGTATCTGGGTGTCATCCAAGGCCTCTATGCATCTAGCTCTCCAAATGTGCCAAGAGGAAATGCTAGCCAAAATCTCCCAAGAGGTGTCCACTGAAACATGTGAAGCTCTAAAAGGAATATGTGGTACATCCTGAAGAGAGCAGGGCTCTATCACCTGTCGGCGGATCGAGAGTGCCCAAGAAGAAGGCTCACCCTCATAAAACACCTGGGGCCCAGTAAGGGATAACCATGCGACCGAGCCCCAAGTCATGAAGAAAGGGGAAGTATGAAAAATACAGAGTATCCGAGTAACTCCTTTCCAAACAATTCTCGCTTGATTGCAGTCCCAAAGGCAATGTCGCACTGACTCCTTTGTAGAATGACAGCGAGGGCAAGTGGGATCAGCCCCAAACCATGATCTCCACAGATTCACTGGAACCCTTCCATGAATAGAAAGCCAAAAGAAAAGAGTGATCTTTCTATTTCTGAGGGATTTCCAGAGCCTCCTCCAGAAATTCCTACGCAAATCTGTGGTGATGAAACGCTATCCCAATGGGGGGCTCTGGAAGGAATCCAACCTCTACTACTCAGCTGAAATCTCTTGGCATTACCAACCGTGAAATGAAAGAAGGGAATCCCCCTCTCTCGGTGCCCATGATCTATCCACTCCCACTCTCCTGGGTCCCACTGCAAGCACCTGATAGGTGCACCTCCATATAATCACAACCTCCAGGATCCCAGGGCCAAGAGCAGAGGGTCGGGGTCTAAGTACCACTACAACCCCGCTCCATGGTCCACAAAACCAGCAATCCTGACAGGCTGAAAGGCAACCTCTAGAAGAATATCATCCATGGATCTAGAGAGTATACCTCCATCCCCAACGTCAAAGACCAGAGCATCTTCCCTGAGACCTCGAAGAGCAATCACCTATAGAGGAGCTGCTGTCCTCGAAAAAGCTCCCATCTTCGTGGTGGAAGTAATAGGCATCTCAACTGTCCAATCCACTGGGATGGCTGCATCTATCTGCTGAATCCTGCGTGCTACCCCTCTGAGGTGACTCACGGACTGTAGCCTCTGATCCTCAGGTAGCCTGATAAAAGCCTTCCAAGTGCCTACTGTGTAGGTGGGGCCTCTCTCCCATCCATACCACTGTATATAATGGGAAGTGCCCAGAGGTCTTCCATGCTCATCAAGTATACTATCGTTCCAAATGATCGGTTGCCTATCGATCTCTTCAAGGGTAGAGGGCGGAACCCTTCGAAGAGTGTTCTTGAAGCTCCCCCAAGCTTTGAGGATGGCAGTCATGAGAGGAGAGGCAGGAGACTTGAGAGAGGCAGAAGTAAAAATCCAGCGAGGGCTATCCACCCAGTCATCTCCTAAGGTAGGTGTGCAAGCCTGAATGCGTCCAAAAAAGAAATCCTTCCAAGGTTCCTGCCCAGGCATGAGTCCCCTCACCACCACCTTACAAAGCAATGCCCTGCACTATGTTACCTTATCACACGACCACCTGTCGACAGGCGTTGACCACATGACGACATCTGTTGACCACATGTTGACCATGTGTCAACACAAGTTAGCCACGCGATCACATGGGTTCATCCAGGAGTACTGTCCGAGGCTGTCAACCACAGGTCGACACATGTTAACCACAGGTCGACACAGGTCAACCACAGGTCGACACAGGTCAACCACAGGTCGACACATGTCAACCACAGGTCATCAAGAGCTGCACACACGGAGAGTGAGCTTAGCACATGGAGTATTTATATTACACAGTGGTTCAGTGATACAGTGGTGCAGTGGTGCGGTGAACCAGCTCACCTGTACATGGAGAATTTACACCATCGGGCTGGCGAGTGAGGGAGTCAGAAAGTCGCCGAAGCCATCAAGAGGTGCGGTGAACCAGCTCACCTGCACATGGAGAATTTATACCATCAGGTTGGCGAGTCAGGGAGTCAGGAAGTCGCCGAAGCCATCAAGAGAGCCAGCGGCGCAACGGCTATCCTCAACAGCTAAGGAGATAAGAGGATGACCAATGGGAAGAAAGAGGGGAGATTCTCAGCGAAGAAGGGACCCTCCAAGGCGGGGGATGAAGATGAAGGAGAAGGGAGAGAGAAAGGGGGGCATTCGGCATTCGGCAGGGGAGCGAAAGAGAGAGAGTGAGGAGAGATAGAGGCTAGAGCTACGAGCTCGCCAAGGAGAGAATGTGGAGAGACTTGTGTGTACCCTTTGTCTACTATGGGGATAGACCTGTGTATTCTGGTGATTTGCGACTTGTGTATTCTTGTGACTTGCGACTTGTGACCTGGGGACACGTCCAGTGATATGTACATTGGCCAACTCGGTCACTTTCTCATCTCTCTTGTCTCTTCCCGATATGGGGATTGTTCACCAGTGTAGGATTTTCTTATTTTGCTTGTGTTGTGGAGTTCACCGGTGATTGTCATTTAGCATAGTGCACTCGTACGTCGTCGTTCACTGCAGTATAGCATACGACACTCGCACACTATTGCACGGTGCGCTCTGCACGATCCATTGCATTAGAGCATTGCAAAACTCATGCTTCTCATGCCAGTGGCCTTTGGCCTTCGGTAACACCTCCGGAAGGATAGGAACCCCTCCCCTCAAACAGTTTATGGCGATCACGGTGGGACACTGCTGGTATTGAGTAGCACGAGAGAAGTCGTGATCTAGGGTCTTAGAGAGAGGTCTTATGCCGAGTAGTTCTGAAACCTTTGAAGGAGCTAGTGAGAGAACTAGGAGGTACTTGAGGAGAGTGGAGAAAAGACTTCCGGCAGACCAAACTAGGTACAAGAAGCATTACGTGCGACGTAAGTTTGCGAAGCCCTCAACTCGAGCACAAAGTGAACCCATTGGAGCAGTAGCCAGAGCAAGTAACTTCATCGACACTCTCATTGACTTGGATCAACAGGGACCCTGGTGGTCAGATCCGGACTCCGGAGAAGAAGAAGTGCAAAGCGGAGAACAGGTGAAAGAAGAGGGTACTAAGGACGAGGGCTCCTCAGGAACTCATCAAGGTCAAGGAAGCCCCTCTTCTCTTCCTGCAACGATGTCTTCATCAACCACCTCTTCTACCGGAGTGGTGACTCCATCTGCTCCTGCCTCAACCTCTTGTGGACAATCTGCGACCTCCAGGCTCCTAGCTAATCCTTCTTCTACATCCATTCCATTGGGGGGTACTTTTGCTCCGGCCATGCCTTTACCTGCCACGATGGTTTCATCTCCCTTTCCATCCACACCGGTGTTGCCTTTTCCACCACCTCCTTCCTTCCCTTCTGCCTACTCATCCATAACTTCAGCTCCGTCCCTCTCTTTCCCAAATGCTCTCCCATCCTCTTTCTTCCCCACATCTTCCATGTTCTCACCCTTTCCCTCTGCAACACCGAGACCCCCCACTTACGCGTTACCATCTGGGTACACTCCCTCTATGACTACATCAGTAGTGACTTCCCCATTGTGGTCCTCCACAGGAGGAGTTGTCGGGGTGGTCTCCTCCTTGGGAACACCAACACTCATTACAGCCCCATTGGGACCCCCTCCAACTCTTGCATCTTCTCCAACCTCTCGGGTGGGGATGGCCGTTCTCAGTCCCCCAGACAGGGCTAGACTTCTTGAGCTACTCAACAAGGTCCACGTGAAGACTCAAAAGTTCAAAGGCCACCTCCATGAGGATGCGGAAGCTCATGTGAGGAAGTTCCTCACAGCATGTAAAGCTAAAGGTGTGGAGAATGAGCATGCGTTCCTTCACATCTTTCCTTCGTCATTGGAGGATGCAGCGGATGTATGGTACAGTCAATTTCCTCCGCAGACGTGGACAGACCTAAGGGAGGAATTCTTACGCACTTTCATGTTGGAAAAATTCGAACACATGATTGTCCAAGAGTTGTCCACTGACACCATGAAGCCTGGAGAAAGCATCTCTGAGATGTACACAAGGATGAGGGTCTTGGCGGCAAAGATGTCTGTGCCACCTAATGATGCTGTTATGAAGGGATGGTTTTTGAAAGCATTACCCCCTTCCATTGCTATAAGGTTGGTGGATAAACTCCCTGAACATGCCTCACTTCAAGACTTCCTAAAAGAAGCTGTCAAGATGGAACGGTCACAGTTAAGCTTTGCCTCATCAACGAATACGACCACCCAACTCCCAAGAGAGGAGGGATCATCCGCATGGCAGCAACTCAAGAAGGAGTTAGAAGAAATCAAAGAAGGCCTGAAAGATAGAATAAAGGTGGATGGCCAATCGTCCTTTGAGGCCCAAATTCGAAGTGGCCTTTGATGCACCGAATGCAAGGGTACTAACCATGGTTACTGGGAGTGCCCCTCCAAGCGAAAGGTACCTACTTCTACCTCATTTTGTACATTTTGTGAGATCCATGGACATGATGCCTCTGAGTGTAGGTACCTTAAAGGATTAAGGAAGCTTCTTCCAGAGTATACCTCGGGGGAACCTCTGGTTGCTGCAGTCAACAGAACGGTACCCATAACTTCTGGTCCAGCAGAAGTATCTCCTGCTCCCCCTCTTGCACGAGCATCTGAGCCACCTCCTCCTCCTGTCATGCCACCTCCATTGCTTCCGACTCCCCCTTTGCTCCAAGCTCCTGCCCCCAATTCAATTGGTTCCCCTTATTTCTATCCTTAGCCATACTATGCCCCGTACCAACCACCTATGTCAGGAGGTGGCTATGGACCCTCTTATCAATGCGGTCGAAGGGGTGGTTTCAGAGGTGGACGCGGAGGTGCAGGAAGGGGTACAAACTTTAGAAGACCCATCATGTGTTACAGATGTGGCGAGTACGGCCACTACCAAGATGATTGTACACAGCCGTTCGGGGGACCCTCTTGTACACAGTGCAACACAAATGACCACTACACCAGAGATTGTCCCAATAGAAGAGTGGAACCCGCATCCCAAGTGAATATGGTTGATGTAGTAGTGGCGAGGGAGGGCAACAATCCCCATTTGATTGGCGCAGTGTTGGGCGCTGTGACACGGTCACATACAAAAGGTGACAAATGTAAGGGTGACTCAGAGTCAGCACCGGAGACCTCAGCACCAATGAGTTCGACAAGTGTTCCCCCACTGAGGTCATTCTCCTCCTCCAAGGTACACAGTACGCCCAGGAATAGACCACCCATGCTGGCTTTTGATAGTGATTCAGAAACAAACTCGAAGGGCCCACAACCATTAAGGTCAACCACTAACTCTAGGAGTGCCTCATCCTCGGGGGATCACTCTATGCCTTTGAGGTATCAGGAGGTAGTAAAGGGTGTCACGAGAGATCTTCAAACAAGTTCTGAAGATGAAGGTAGCACACCTCAGCTTCCATCCCGCAAGTCCAGAACTGTGAGGTTTGCAACAGAAGTGACAACCCTCGGACAGTACCGGGATAAGGAGGCACGAGTAGGTCCTCCCACTTTGTCCTCAACAGCACTCAACAGAGAAGAGGCTATGGGGACAAGATCTAGTTCTGCCCAGGAAAAAGGGAAAGGAGTAATGGAAGAGAAACCACTGGAGACAATGACTCACAGTTCAGACCTACATCCACATCCTCGTGTAAGCTTCGACCCTCGGCCAGAGGCTAGGAGGATGAAGTTGCAAAAGGCTAATGCTAGTGTCCACCACTACTCCTTGTTTGAAGATCTTATGAGTTTCAAACCCAACCTCACTCTACGACAACTTTGCCTATTGTCCCCCCAAATCAAGTATCAGACTATTACATTTCTGAATCGCCTCCCAGGAGGTCGACACAAGGGATCTACTCCGAGTGGGCCACCACCAGAGACATTACCGGCTCAGCATGGGTCTACACCGGACCACTTCTCTACCTACGCTGCCCTCACTTGTGAACAAAGTCCCAAGCTCACCGTGGAGATCCATGGAGTGGAGCTGAAGGACGTCTTCCTCGATGGTGGGGCGGCTGTGAACATTATGCCAAAAGGTACACTCCAAAAACTAGGGTTGAAGTTGACAAGTGATGTTCACTTTCAGGTACGCATGGCTGATCAACGCAGAGTAAAACCAATGGGTGCAGTCAAAGGTGTTCACATGAAGATTGGCGGAGTAACTTTTCTCTCCAATTTTGTTGTCCTTGATATGACCGAAAATGAACAAACTTACCCTCTACTTCTTGGTCGGCCATGGTTGCGGTCTTCAAAAGCCATTCAGGATTGGTCAACTGATGAAGTTCGATTGCCCCTGGGATCGACATCCCTCGAAATAGATATGGTCACAGGGCAAGCAAGGCACATACCAATAGAACTAGGAGAGGAGGATTTTGAAGAACAAGAAGAGGAGCATTGGGCCTGTGGGGACTGGCCCAGGGGTGGTGACCAAGGTATCAATGAGGAGACAACCCTAGAAGGATTTGAAAGTTTGACCTACTTGTTGGATCGGGCTGATCAAGAAGACGAGGAGGCTGTCATTTTGGATTGGATGGGAGCCCTGGGCTCATTAGCGGTCAACATGGTGGAACTATGCCAACAAGAAGATCAAGAAGAACACCTACTTGCAGTATCAGAAATCCACCCAAAACGACAGGGTCTGGCTGAACTAGTTTACGAAAGGATGCCCTTTGGACTTTGCAATAGTCCACACATGTATAAGAGAATGGCCACTAGGGGTACTACAGTGGACACCACAGATCGTACTGAGGACAATGATGGTACTGTAGTAAACATTGAGGATCTCGTCCAGTGGCCGACATGGAGGACATTGGTCAAAATGATGCTGACAATACTATAGGATACAATGAAGGATCTACTAGGGACGAGGCTAGTAGGGCACAACCCACCAATGGTACTTCAGAGTACAATCATGGTATTACAGTGCACAACCATGGTACTACGGTGTACAACCATGGTGCTGCTAAGTGCAATGATGGTGATAGAGAAAACAGGAACACTAATGAAGACGAGACTGATGATGATAGTGATTTAGACGAAAGTGACATAGACATTGCTGAACTTGAGGAGAATCACCACCAACAGCTTAAGGTCTTGGGCGGACCCAGGGTGCATACCGGATACAGAGATGAGGACATGGCCGATCTCACTTTGCTTGACCTTTTCTTATCAGAAGCCGACCACCCCTCAATTCAAGACCGACCGGAAACCACTTATGAGGTGGAAGGCTTACCTTACCGGGGCATGCTGAAACAGTCACCGAGGCATCGAAGGCACACAGCATCTGCAACATCTACTGATTCTACATCTCAGTCAATGCCTGAGAACCCCCCAGTTACTTACCCCTCATCTTGGTTGAGAGAAGTGGAGGGGGACTTTCCCCTTGAAGATACTCCAGCACATACAGGACTGAGAATGGGTGAACCAAGTACCTCAACATCCCAATGCATTGCCCCTGTTGATGAGGCACGGAACTGGCGGTATCTCAACATTGGAAGTGAGGACCAACCCAGGCATTTGAAGTTAGCCACTTGGGTCTGGGAACATGACTATCTTCTAGGTGCAGTCACCGACCTTTTTAAAGAATTGTGGATGTCTTTGCTTGGTCCTACAAGGATCTGAAGGGGGTGCCCGCTGATTTCATGGAGCATAGCATCGACTTATATCCCGATGCAGACCCTGTGATTAAAGGTCCATACCGCATGAATCCCAACTACGGCAAGGCAGTCCAAACAGATATACAGAAAATGGAGCAAGCAGGATTAATCTACCCAGTGGATTACTCCGATTGGGTCAGTGGAATTGTCATTGTACCCAAAAGAGAGACCGGCAAACTTAGAATATGTGTTGACTATCGGAGTTTGAATGCTGCAACACGACGTGATAGGTTCCCTCTTCCTTTCACAGATAGAGTGTTGGAGACAATGGCAGGACATGCTTTATACTCATTCATGGATGGATATAGCGGGTACAACCAAGTTCGAGTGAAAGAACAGGATCAGCCCAAGACTACCTTTGTCACTCAATGGGGAACATACGCCTACCGAATGATGCCCTTTGGGCTATGTAATGCCCTGGCAACCTTTCAACGACTTGTAACCAAACTCTTTCAAGAGAATATCGGTAAGTTTCTTGAGGTATTTCTAGATGACTTCTCTGTTTTTAATGGTAAATCGGCCTCCCATCTTGATCCAGCCATACAAAATGATCATCTACATAAGTTGAGATGGGTCTTTGATAAGTGCAGAGAAGTGCGCTTGTGTTTGAACCCTGACAAATGTTTCTTTCTCGCACTCCGAGGTGTTCTCCTTGGTCATATTGTTTCTGCTGAGGGCATGACCACGGATCCCGCAAAGGTAGAGGTGATCATCTCATTGCCCATCCCTCATACACCCAAAGAGGTGAAGTCCTTCTTAGGGCATGTAGGATATTACAGAAGGTTCATACGTTTCTATGCCGACATTGCTATTGCACTGACAGAACTTCTACATCAAGACCAATCGTTTGTCTGGGCCACCCCACAATAACTAGCCTTTGATGATCTGAAGCATCGCCTCGTGAAGGCCCCCATCCTCAGGCAGCCTGATTGGGATGTAATTTTTCATGTCCATGTGGATGCTAGTGGGTGGGCAGTAGGTGCTATACTGGCTCAACCTAACCAGGATACTAAGATTGATTTGCCCATCTACTTCGCGAGTCGACAACTCAATGGAGCAGAACGCAATTACAGTACCACAGAAAGGGAGAGCCTCGGCATGGTTTATGCCATGACCAAGTATCGTCACTACCTCTTGGGCAACAAGTTTGTGATCATCACTGATCATCAAGCTCTTAAGTATTTATTGAATAAGCCCACTCTTGGTGGCCGGATAAGCAGATGGATTCTTCTCTTTCAAGAATTTGAATTCGACATTGTGGTGAGGGCTGGGAGACTGCATCAACCTGCAGACCACTTGTCTAGGTTACATTCCGGGGAACCAGCCAGTGGTATCACCGATGACTTACCCGATGCGGGCTTGTTCAGAATAACAGAACTACCTGATGAATGCCTATTTGCGGTGGACTGCTTTCCACCATGGTATGCCAACATCGTACACCTCTTGTCTACAGGTGGCTTTCCTCCAGGATTAACTCCAACAGAGAAACGCAAACGGATCCTTCAAGCTGCTCCTTTTAAGTTGATTGCAGGTCAATTGTACAAGCTTGGGAAGGATCAGATCTTGCGACGGTGTGTGCTTCCACATGAGACACAATCCATTCTTAAAGAGGCACATGCTGGCATAGGTGGAGGGCATATGGCCTCCGATGCTACTGCTCGTAAGATCATGCGAGCAGGGTTCTGGTGGCCCAAGCTCTTCCGCGACTGCCATGTTCATGTGACCAGATGTGATTCATGTCAACGAGCGGGCCCCAAGCCTACGAGGCGTGAGTACCTCCCTCTCAAACCATTCACTCCGGTGTTTCCCTTCTATCGCTGGGGATTGGATTTCATTGGACCCATCTCTCCTGCCACACGCCAAGGGAACAAGTATGCTCTGCTTGCCACCGACTATGGAACCAAATGGGTCGAAGCCAAGGCAGTCAAGAACTGTACAGCCGAGGTAGTAGCCACATTTCTATATGACCAGATCATCTCTCGGTTTGGTTGTCCTGTTGAGTTGATAAGTGATAGAGGGTCTCACTTCCTAAATGACACCATTGCTGCACTAGTTCACCTGCTTCAAATAGTTCACAAATTTTCATCTCCCTATTACCCACGTGCCAATGGTCTAGCTGAGAGCTCAAATCGCACAATGTGCGGGATCGTGCATCGACTTTGCCTAAATTCTCTAGCCGATTGGGACGACGTACTTCCAGCTGCTTTATTCGCCTATCGAACGGCTTACAAGGCGAGTACTGGGTATTCACCCTTCGAGGTTGTCTATGGACTGGAGGCCGTTATGCCTTATGAATTTCATCTTGACACTCACAGGATTCTTCCAGACAAAAATGACAACCTTGAAGCCTGCACAATGGAACGCTTGTGGGATTTGGAAGCACTGGCAGAGCATCGACGTGAAGCAGTTTTCGCTCAAGAAGTTTGGCAGAAGCGACAAAAAGCTTGGCATGACCGGAACCTCAGAAAAAGGAATTTCAAAGTCGGAGATTTAGTACTCTTGTATTCCAATAAGTTTCTCAAACACAAACCTAAGTTTGTGAGTGGTTGGACAGGTCCATTTCTCATTGCCAAGCTTATCCCAAGTGGCGGAGTCTACTTGGCCACTTTAGAAGGCAGACTTCTACCTGCCCCGGTGAATGGGTCACGCATCAAGAGGTACCATGATCAATGAGAAAACACCCTCCTAATCCTTCTCCTTCCTGGTGACATCTTCTCCCTCTGAGTGAGGGCCACTTTCTCTTTCTACAAGGGTCCTCTCTGCCCCTAGTGCCACTTTCTCTCTCTACATGGCTCCTCCTCTCTGCCCTTGGTGCCAATTTTTCTCTCTAAATGGGTCCTTCTCTTTCCACCCAAGTGTCACTTTCTTTCTCTAAGTGAGCCCTCCATTTTTCACCCCGAGCCACTTTCTCTCTCTAAGTGTGACCACCTTTTTTCATCCCGTGCCACTATCTCTCTCTAAATGACCACCCTTAAAATGCGGCCTCCCTTTTTCACTCTGTGTTACTTTCTCTCTCTAACTACGGTCTCCCCTTTTCATCCTGTTTTACAAAATCCTTTTCCTTCTACCTTCTCTCCAACTCCTACCTCTCTCTTACAAAAACCTTCTCTTTCCACCCTCTGTCCAGCTCCCTACCTCTCTCTTACAAAAACCTTCTCTTTCCACCTCTGTCCAGCTCCCTACCTCTCTCTTACAAAAACCTTCTCTTTCCACCCTCTGTCCAGCTCCCTACCTCTCTCTTACAAACACCTTCTCTTTCCACCCTCTGTCCAACTCCCTACCTCTCTCTTACAAACACCTTCTCTTTCCACCCTATGTCCAACTCCCTACCTCTCTCTTACAAAAACCTTCTCTTTCCACCCTATGTCCAACTTTCTACCTCTCTCTTACAAACACCTTCTCTTTCCACCCTCTGTCCAACTCCCTACCTCTCTCTTATAAAAACCTTCTCTTTCCACCCTATGTCCAACTTCTACCTCTCTCTTACAAACACCTTCTCTTTCCACCCTATGTCCAACTCCCTTCCTCTCTCTTACAAAAAGCTTCTCTTTCCACCCTATGTCCAACTTCTACCTCTCTCTTACAAACACCTTCTCTTTCCACCCTCTGTCCAACTCCCTACCTCTCTCTTACAAAAACCTTCTCTTTCCACCCTATGTCCAACTCCCTACCTCTCTCTTACAAAAACCTTCTCTTTCCACCCTATGTCCAACTTCTACCTCTCTCTTACAAACACCTTCTCTTTCCACCCTCTGTCCAACTCCCTACCTCTCTCTTACAAAAACCTTCTCTTTCCACCCTATGTCCAACTTCTACCTCTCTCTTACAAACACCTTCTCTTTCCACCCTATGTCCAACTCCCTACCTCTCTCTTACAAAAACCTTCTCTTTCCACCCTATGTCCAACTTCTACCTCTCTCTTACAAACACCTTCTCTTTCCACCCTATGTCCAACTCCCTACCTCTCTCTTACAAAAACCTTCTCTTTCCACCCTATGTCCAACTTCTACCTCTCTCTTACAAACACCTTCTCTTTCCACCCTCTGTCCAACCCCCTACCTCTCTCTTACAAAACCCTTCTCTTTCCACCCTATGTCCAACTCTCCACCTCTCTCTTACAAACACCTTCTCTTTCCACCCTATGACCAAACCCCTATCTCCCTCTTACAAATACCTTCTCTTTCCACCTTTGTCACACTCATCTCCTTTTCTTCCATCTTCCATCATCCTATGCACGTCCAATCTATTTTTGGCACTTAGCTAAATGTGGCAGATATGCTAAATTTGGCAATAAGCTAAATTTGACGAATATGCTAAATTTAGTGGATATGCTATTTTTGGTGGATAAGGCTAAGTTTGGCGGATTTGCTTTCTGGCTTTCTCTCCCCTCCATTGGTTTCTCCACCCTTTACATACCACCCTCACAAGCGCGCTAGTTGGGTGGCCAACTATCCTCCTCCCAACTCTCCTCTCCTTGGCAACCAGCTCGCTCCCTCTCCACGCAGCTCCCTCTCTTCCCCTTCTCTCCCTCTACTACCCGCCACCCCGTCCCTACCTGCCCTCTCCCCTCCTGCGAAACAGCCCCCCTCTCTTCCTCTCCTCACCACCCCTCCCCTCCCCTCCTGCGAAACAGCCCCCCTCTCTTCCTCTCCTCACCACCCCTGCTCTCCCCTCCTGCGAAACAGCTCCCCCTCTCTTCCTCCCCTCACCACCCCTGCTCTCCCCTCCTGCGAAACAGCTCCCCCTCTCTTCTTCTCCTCACCACCGCTTCTCTCCCCTCCTGCGACACAGCCCCCCTCTCTTCCTCTCCTCACCACCCCTCCCCTCCCCTCCTGCACAACAGCCCCCCCCTCTCTTCCTCTCCTCACCACCCCTCCTCTCCCCTCCTGCGAAACAGCTCCCCCTCTCTTCCTCTCCTCACCACCCCTCCTCTCCCCTCCTGCGCAACAGCCCCCCCCTCTCTTCCTCTCCTCACCACCCCTCCTCTCCCCTCCTGCGAAACAGCTCCCCCTCTCTTCCTCTCCTCACCACCCCTCCTCTCCCCTCCTGCGAAACAGCCCCCCCTCTCTTCCTCTCCTCACCACCCCTCCTCTCCCCACCTGCAAAACAGCTCCCCCTCTCTTCCTCTCCTCACCACCCCTCCTCTCCCCTCCTGCGAATCAGCCCCCCCCTCTTTTCCTCTCCTCACCACCCTGCTTCTCCCCCTCCTTCCTGCGCAGCACCTCCCTCCTCTCCCTCTACCTGCCCCCTCCCCTCCTGCGCAACAGCCCCCCTCTCTTTCTATCCTCACCATCCTGCTTCTCCCCCTCCTTCCTGCGCAGCACCTCCCTCCTCTCCCTCTACCTGCCCTTCCCCCCTTCTCCTGCGCACAGCCTACGTCCCCCTCTCCTGCGCAGCTCTCCCCCCTTCTCCTCCCTACACCCTCTGCATCTGCCCTTCTCCCCTCCTAGCTCCAGCCCCCCTCCTTCCCCCTAGTCTACATCCGTCCTTTTACTCTCCCTCTCCACCGACACCCCTTCCTCACTCTTTTCCTCTCCATCGAAGCCTGGGCCTGCACTGGTGGATCTGCTAAAGTATTCTCTCGTAGCAGATTCTGGGCTTAACCTCGACCTCAACACCTCCTCCTTCCTCCTTGCCTCTCCAGACCTCGACATCGACACCCCCTCCGTACTCTTTTACACCTTCTCCTTCTTCCTTGCCTCTCCAGACCTCGACATCGACACCCCCTCTGTACACTTTTCCTCTTCATACGATGCCATCGTTCATGCCTATCCGTGCCTCTCGCCACAAGTTCAAACCCAGATTACCCCCCGATACTTTATTCGTTGACTTCCATCGGGCTCGAGCAGGCCACACGACAGGATCGGGCCCATCTTCCATGGCATCACTTGGCAAGCGCACCACTGATGACCTGGGTGCCGGGTCTACACCACAAAGCACTTCGAAACGACCTCGAGCAGTTGTAGATTCACCTCCCTCCGACAGGATCACTATCATATCGGATGAGGAGCTATCCCCCTTTTCGAGTTCCTCTGATTCAGATCATGGAGGCTCTGACTATCTGCCCCCCACAGGTACAATCAAAACACCATCCAAGGCATCCAGTGGGCACAGTGGTCACAGTAACGGTGACGGTGATTTGGCCCCACAAAGTACGGCTTGTGATCTTCCACCCCCAGCTTCATCCTCCTTGATCATTCGGGTGGTTTTCAAACCTTTCCTTGATCCCACACTCAAGCTGTCTAGCATCTTGTCACCTGATGAGATAGCCCGCATGTCTCTCGTGGAGTTTGATGATGTCACACTTCCCCCGGTGGATGTCCAAATGTGTACTGCATTCATTCAGTCTTATGACTTTGCAACAGACACATTCGGATTCTTGAATTCCCGTCACATGTTCACTCCTAGTCTCGTATCCACATATCTCCGTCTTCCCACACTTCCCTTTTTGCCACCTCACACCGGCTCACCCACATTCCTGTCCTTCTTGTCTACCTGTAAAACTCATCGCAAGAGGACATGAGTGCAAGAAAGTTCTCGAGGGTAACAGCCGAGAGGCGCTTCTAGCGAGGTATTTGTTCACACACTTCTACTCTGCCCCAGGTCACTTCTTCATCACCAAGGCGATCCATTCTGCCTTAGACTCCATTCTCTCGCTCACTCCCTATGATTTCGCCTCACTCTTCTACTCTGCCTTTCGTAACACAGTTCGCAAGCGTCGGGGCACATATACCTGTACTTGTGGGCCCCACCTCACCTTCTTACTTCATCAGTGGAAGGCCAACCCTCCTTCCATTGTCACAGGTCGCCTCGCTCCATCATCTCTCTCCCCTTCTATCACCCTCTTTTCCACATCGTTCACTGTCACTTCTAGTGTTCCTTCTCCCGGGACTGCCTCTTCTCCTCTTTCGCTCAGGAGGACACCTAGGCGAGCGCCACCTCATGAAGTCTGCACCGGAGCTTCTTCAGTATATTCTGTTACCGGTGCCCCAGGGTTACCACCAGTGACATGTCTTGTATCTCCATCAGTCGTGCCCGTGCCAGGACTTGCCTCTCCATCAGTCACACTTGTCCAGGCTTCTCCAGGGATTGCACCAGGTACACCTCCTGTTGTACCCGTGACGACGACTGTTGTACCCGGGACTTCCTCGACAGGTGTATTGTTACGCAGGACTGCAGCTGTTTCGTCTTCACCCCCTACCACTTTCACCGATGCAGTCATCACCACAGTTCAGGCGACCTCTGACCATGTTTTGGACCAGGTATTGGACCTGAATCTTAGCCTGGGACCCGAATCCCACTCCCATGGGCTTTCTCAGGAGATGTCATCCCAGGGTGTACTTCACATTTCAGCCTCCCCAGGCAGAGACAGGACTAGAGACGGGAGTGGGAGCCCCTCTCGCGGAGATGCTCCATCGGCCACTTCAGCATCAGAGGAGGTATTTGAGAGAGGGATTCTGCCCAAATCTGTGGATTGCCCACCCCTTCATGAAAATGATATGTTCACAGCTTACATAGCTGCTTCATCGGGCCCACCTCTTTCAAATATTTCCCTGGTGGAAAAACAGAATGAAGATTACAGCCAACTACTATCTGTCCTTCACAAAAAACGCTCACCAGTATGTGGGGAAGAGGAGGATCTCACTCAAATCTTCACCATTCCCTTGCAGGACTGCCTCGCACAGAACAAGAAGATCTCCAGGGCCCCAACATGTTTTGTGCACTTGGACAAATTGGCACCTACAGGAAACCTGTCAACCGAGGAAGAGGGAGCTCTTCCTGACATGTTTGAGGAATTGGGGGACGTCATTAATTTGGCGGACAGGATGAATTACAGCGACAGGTATGCGTGGATGAAAAGGTCCCTGCATCTTGCTCAGCGTATCATGGATGACACCTTCACGCAGCTTGGGACAGCGGTCTTCAATTCCACAGGTTATGCTCATAAGCTCCTCTCTCAACAGCAACATTTAAAGTTAGAATTCGAGAGAGCTCAGGCAGCCCAGCAGCGCGCCACTAGCGTGACACTTCGACAACAGGAGGAAAGGTGGCAGAAAGAGAAGGACTCAGCAATACATGAGTGTGACATCGCTTGGAATATTCAGAAGGCTGCCCTTGAGGATCGCCTCCATAATCACAGGCAGGAATGGGAAGCAGCAATGACATCTTTACGCAGCCAACATGCTGCAGCTCTGGCAACTTTGCACAGCCAGCATGTCACGGAGGTGACCAGATTTCACCAGGAGATTATCAAGTTAAAAGAGTCTTTGTCTTCCTCTGAGATTGCCAAAGAAAAATCAGAATCCAGAGTGGCTGACTTGGAAAAGAAGCGTTCATCCATGGAGGAAGAATTCACAGCTCTTCGGATGCAGTTGGCCACCCTCCAGACTTCCCAGTCCACCTTGCAAGAGCAAAAGGATCATTACTACCGGCGATACCACCGATATAAAGACAAGTATGAAAATCTGAGAAATGTGATGGACACGCTTGAGTGTGAGGAGGCAGCACCCCATCCACAGATACCTATGACTGAGCCAGAGCAAAGGGATGCGCAAAAAGCCACAGAGGCAAATACGAAGGCGGAAGAGGAGAAGGCAGAGGGCTGCAACTTTACCACCCTCTGTAATCTCATAGAAGAGTTGATACATGGCTGTTGGTGTTTGGGTTTTTTTTTGCACTGTTAGATTTTGCCAAGCTGTTTGGCCCTCACTGTAAATATCAGTGTTTTACCTCAAGTTGTACTCAGTTTTTTCTGCAATTTTCCATGCTGTCCCTTGTAATACAGCAGTTTATTTTTCACATCTCCACTTAATACAAATCTTGGATTACTCCCACGGCCAACCACATGGTCTGTACTCTTTCCTTTTCCCACTCCATCACCATATCCATGGTTTGAAAGTTCATCTTTATTTTTCATTGACGGATTCGTCCAACCCTTCTATTCACCGGGACGGTGAATGATAGTGGCGGGGGAAACTGTTACCTTATCACACGACCACCTGTCGACAGGCGTTGACCACATGACGACATCTGTTGACCACATGTTGACCATGTGTCAACACAAGTTAGCCACGCGATCACACGGGTTCATCCAGGAGTACTGTCCGAGGCTGTCAACCACAGGTCGACACATGTTAACCACAGGTCGACACAGGTCAACCACAGGTCGACACATGTCAACCACAGGTCATCAAGAGCTGCGCACACGGAGAGTGAGCTTAGCACATGGAGCAGTCAGGAGTATTTATATTACACAGTGGTTCAGTGATACAGTGGTGCAGTGGTGCGGTGAACCAGCTCACCTGCACATGGAGAATTTACACCATCGGGCTGGCGAGTGAGGGAGTCAGAAAGTCGCCGAAGCCATCAAGAGGTGCGGTGAACCAACTCACCTGCACATGGAGAATTTATACCATCAGGTTGGCGAGTCAGGGAGTCAGGAAGTCGCCGAAGCCATCAAGAGAGCCAGCGGCGCAACGGCTATCCTCAACAGCTAAGGAGATAAGAGGATGACCAATGGCAAGAAAGAGGGGAGATTCTCAGCGAAGAAGGGACCCTCCAAGGCGGGGGATGAAGATGAAGGAGAAGGGAGAGAGAAAGGGGGGCATTCGGCATTCGGCAGGGGAGCGAAAGAGAGGAGAGTGAGGAGAGATAGAGGCTAGAGCTACGAGCTCGCCAAGGAGAGAATGTGGAGAGACTTGTGTGTACCCTTTGTCTACTATGGGGATAGACCTGTGTATTCTGGTGATTTGCGACTTGTGTATTCTTGTGACTTGCGACTTGTGACCTGGGGACACGTCCAGTGATATGTACATTGGCCAACTCGGTCACTTTCTCATCTCTCTTGTCTCTTCCCGATATGGGGATTGTTCACCAGTGTAGGATTTTCTTATTTTGCTTGTGTTGTGGAGTTCACCGGTGATTGTCATTTAGCATAGTGCACTCGTACATCGTCGTTCACTGCAGTATAGCATACGACACTCGCACACTACTGCACGGTGCGCTCTGCACGATCCATTGCATTAGAGCATTGCAAAACTCATGCTTCTCATGCCAGTGGCCTTTGGCCTTCGGTAACACCTCCGGAAGGATAGGAACCCCTCCCCTCAAACACACTACAAGTCCGGGTCAATGATATTAAGGCCCCCTTCCCAAGTAGGGAGAATAATGGTCTCCCAGGCCACCCTCGCTGCAACATCTGCCATGCCATCAAGTCCACTCCATAAAAAATTCCTGACTGGTTTAATGAGTTGAGTGATGAAATCCCTAGACTGGCACCAGCAAGAACACACAAACCAAGCGGTGGCCAAGAGAACTTGGTTCACTACCACAACTCTAGAGGCAAGGTCGAGTTTGGCTGAGCTCCAAAAAAGGAGCTTTTTCCTTTTACTTTCTAGTACTGGGGCAAATTGCTGTGCTGGAGAGATGCCCAATCCTACCTGGCATCCCAAATATCTGATAGGAACACCCCTCTGAATCCAAGAAAAGCCAATGTCAACTCCCCAGTCTGGAGTGTCCTCATCACTGATCCAAAAGCCAAAGGATTTATGCCAATTAATGTGTGCCCCTGCAGCTGAGCAAAAAATATCCAAGGCTGTCCGGAAAGAATCAAGTGACTCCGAAGAGGCCTCAATAAAAATAGTAGTGTCATCAGCCAACTCATAGTCAAGAAGCTCCTACTCCTGTCCCAAGGGCAATCTCAACCCATAAAGCTCAACTTGAGATCGAAGGGAGATACTCATAGCTTCTGCCACAAAGAGAAAGAGGAAGGGGGCTAAAGGGCATCCCTGACGAACTGATCTGGAAATCTAAAACCTGTCACCCCTTACCTCTCCAATCAAAACCTGGCTGTGGGCTGATCTGTAAAGGGAGGCCACCCCTCTAATCCATGCATCTGAAAATCCAAACCGTAGAAGAGTGCCCTCAAGAAAACCCCAATCTACTCTGTCATAGGCTTTCTCAAAGTCCAGAAGTAGAACTGCCAGCCTTTGCCCGCTCTGCATAGCCCACTCTGTGGCTTCCCAAAAGGAAAATATATTATCAAATATGCTCCTGCCATGCACAAAGCCTGTCTGAGTATCATGGATGACGTCTGGAAGAAGGGGCTGCAACCGGATGCTGATCGCCTTGGCCAAGATTTTGTATAGAGTGCCCAAAAGAGTGATGGGTCTCCAATGGGATACAAAATTCCTGTTGCCACCTTTTGGGATAAGGTGTATGAGTCCCTCGATCAGTGAGTCAGGCATCTCACCCGAGTCCCAAATGCCTTGCAGGGCTGAAGTAATATGATCACCTATCATATCCCAAAAGGCTGTAAAAAAAGGAGTAAGACCATTGGAACCAGGGCATTTGTCCTTATGAAGGTCGGAGAGAGCACTCTTGAACTTTGTGTTGGTAAAGCGTGCATCAAGTGAGCATATCATCTCCGGTGTGACTTTGCCTTTTGAGCAACTTGTCTTTGAATGTTTGTTTATCATCACTTGGTCAAATTTTGAGGTTCTCTGCCTCGAGTAGTACTCCAAAAAGAATGTCATGACTTTTGTAAATCACCTCTGGTCACCATATGATGTAGGCCATGTGATATGTGTTTGGTCTATCCCATTTTTGTAAACCTTGACCCTTGGGCACCTTTGCTAGCATGAGATCCTAGACATAGATTTATCCTTGACCACCATGAGATGGCATGAGAAACTATGAGACTAGATGTATCCTTGACATTGCAAGAGGCAAACCCTTGAGGGGGGGTATGTTAGGAGAACTATGGTCAAGGGCTTGCTCTATGGTACATGTGTGCCTGGAAATAGTTTCTCTTTGCTTTTGATTTCCTGTTGAGGCTCTTTGTTTTTTGAGACCCTCATGTAAATCTTGCTGATAATATACCTCTCATGGATTTACCCCAAAAAAAAAAAAAAAAGTGTGTGTTGTAGAGGTACATCTAGTGCTATGATGTGTCTAGTGTGTGACCTAAGTGATGATGTAAGCCAAAGGCCCCCACATGGGAGGTTCCTTTGATTTAGGCCAGTCCCACTAATGTAGGGGCTGATTGCCATTGATTTAGGGGAGGTGCCTATACCATCCTCTCTTACTATAAAATGGAGGTCATTCCTTCGTTCTAATATATGGATTTTGCCTCACTTGTGCTCTCACTCCTTGTGCCATGATGCATCTCTTCTACCCCACACTCCTCTACAGGGGCAACCTCATTCAATTCCCATAGGTGCCAATGTGACACCATCTACTCCCTTACATAGAAAGATGTCAAGCCCTATTTCTCTCCTCCATTGGGGGCTAACAGGTGGAGCATTAAACCTATTTATCATGTGAACAACAAACCGTAATCCAAAGAGGAAACACCGACAGAGGCTTAGCAAGAGTGTTTGGATAGAGTGGTGTCCTGTGCCGCAAACTACTAAGGTACATGTGTAGGATGTGATTGGGCGCAGCTAGATCAACAGAAGAGAGAGGAGAAGACTCACAAGAGTGATCCCCAAGGAACTACAAGGATTCACGTGCACATTCAAAATGAGGCTTCTTCCTCGGCACAACTACATTCTCTTATCAAGGACAACCCTCAGCAGGATGCTTCTAAGGAGAGATGTGATGCCAAGGGGAGACATGGTGAGAACCCAGATGGTGAGAGGGACTCATTTCCAACTCCTAGGTGTGACAGTGAGCATGTTGATAGCTCAAATGTGTTAGAATATGAAGCCAAGTTGAGTCAGTTTGGTGTGTTCTAGTGTGAGTTCTAGCCTAGTGTGCTATATAAGAGCTGTACTTGTCTAATGTCAAATCAATCAAGTATCAGGGTACAAGCTCCTTGGTCTACATATGAGTACTTATTGGAATATGAAGCCAAAGTGAGTCAAAAATGAGTGTTCTAGGTGTCTAGGGGGTGTTTTATAGTCTAGTGAATCCTAGACATGCCACGTGACATATTGGGAGTTACCCCGTATACACTATGGCTTTCTTTTTTTTTTTCCCCAGAAATAGACTTCTATTAAGTTGGAGAAAAAACCCGTGAGAGTAAGCTCAAAGCGGAATACATCATGAAATCATGAGGATAAATAAAACCCCCTCAAAGTGAGTGGAAAACAACCAAGGCTGAGCATGAAAGTGCCACCCCAACCCTGTAGGAGTCTCAGAGAAGAAAGGACAATCCTTCCATTCCCTGAAGAAAAAAGCGCTCCTAGCTGAGGCTGCACGGGAGTCTCCCTGCATACTCATCCATACGGCCATCAAAGTATGTACGGTGTCTATCCAGATTGTCTATCCAGATACTAGCCAAAGTGTGCGAGGGATGAATTTGAGTACCCTCCATAGCCTCTGTTCATTTGGCTCTCCAGATATGCCAGGATGCTATGCTTGCTAAAATCTCCCAAGAAGTATCCACAGAGGCATGTACATCTGTAAAAGGAAGGTGTGGTACCACATCCAACAAACAAGACTCAATCTGATGACGTCGAACCAAAATGGCCCGAGAGGAGTCAAGTCTCTCATAGAATACCTGAGGCCCTGTAAGAGAAAGCCAACCCCTTGAGCCCCATGTCATAAACAATGGGGAGTGGGCAAAGTGACTCAAAATCCTGGCTACAAATCATCCTCGCCTGTCTGCAATCTCATAAACAATGCTGAATAGTCTCCGAAGCAAAGAGGTAACGAGGGCAAGTAGGGTCGGCTCCGAACCTGGATCTCCAAAGGTTCACTGCAATCCCACCATGGATAGAGAGCCAAAAGAAGAGAGCGATCTTTCTATTCCTGTGGGATTTCCAGAGTCTCCTCAAGAAGCACCTCTGTAGATTCGCAGTGATATCAAATGTCTCCCAATGAGGAACTCTAGAAGGTCTCCAACCTCTACTACTGAGCTGAAATCTCCTGGCATTACTGACCATGTAACGAAAGAAGGGGATGCTCTTCTCTCGATGCCCTGCGTCAATCCACTCCCACTCTCCAGGGTCCCACTGCAAATACCTAATGGGAACTCCCCCGTAGAGCCAAACTCTCCAAGACCCGGTGGAGAGTAGACGGGGGTCTGGGTCGAGGAACCACTCTGAATCTGATCCCTGCACCAAAAGACCTACAGCCCTGATAGGCTGAAAAGCAGACTCAAGCAAGATGTCCTCTGTGGATCTGAGCAATCTGCCACCATCCTGCACACTAAAAACTAAAGCATCCTCCTATGCATCTCGAAAGGCCAAAACCTGAAGCGGAACACTGCCTCTCGTAAAAGTACCTGCCCAAGTGGAGCAAGTGAGTGGCATATCATCTGTGTCTACCCAATCCTCTGGAAGAACTTCCACTGTTCCTGCCCTGGCATAAGTCCCCGCACCACCATCTTGCATAGTAAAGCTCTGCACTGTAAATTTGGATCAATAATATTGACACCCCCCTCTTGTGTAGGGAGGATGAGGGTCTCCCAAGCCACCTTGGCTACTAAGGTATCTACTGTGCCATCAAGCCCACTCCAAAGAAAATTTCTGATCGGTTTCCTGACCTGAGTGATGCAGTCCCTAGAATAGCACCAGCAAGAACAAACAAACCAGGCCATGGCCAAGAGGACCTGGTTGACCACCACAACTCTAGAGGCAAGATCCAGCTTGGTTGAGCTCCAAAAAAGGAGCTTTCTCCTGATGCTCTCGAACACGGGAGCAAACTGCTGCGTGGAAGAAATATCCAAGCCGACCTGGCAACCCAAATACCTGGTAGGCACACCCCTCTAAACCCAAGTGAATCCTATGTCAAGCCCCCAAACTGGAGTGTCCTCATCACTGATTCAAAAGCCATTGGATTTATGCCAATTTATTTGTGCCCCTGCTGCCAAGCAAAATAAATCCAATGCTGTCTTGAAAGAAGTGAGCATCTATGGAGTGGCATCCAAGTAAACTGCTGTGTCATCTGCCAACTCACTGTCAAGTAACTCCTCTTCCCTTCTAATGGGAAGTCTCAGCCCAAAGATGTCAGCTTCAGATCTAACATAGATACTCATAGCTTCGGCCACGAACAAAAAAAGGAAAGGAGCAAGGGGGCATCCCTGACGGACTGATCTGGAAATTTGAAATCTCTCACTCCTTACCCCACCAATCAGTACCTGGCTGTGGGCTGATCTGTACAAAGAGAAAACACCTCTGATCCAAGCATCAGTAAAGCCAAAGCATAGAAGGGTGCCCTCCAAAAAACCCCAATCTACTATGTCATAAGCTTTCTCAAAATCCAAAAGTAGAATGGCTAGATTCTGAGGCTTCCTAGAAAGAGAAAATGTTATAAAAAATGCTTCTGCCATGCACAAATCCTGTCTGAGTGTCATGAATAAGATCTGGGAGAAGGGGCTGCAATCGGAGGCTGATTGCCTTGGCCAGAATCTTGTAACAAGTCCCGAGAAGTGTGATAGGCCTCCACTCGGACACTAGATTTCTGCAACCTCCTTTCGGGATAAGGTGGATGAGACCTTCTGTAAGCAACCCGGGCATCTCATTAGAGTCCCAAATGCCCTGCAGGGCTGAAGTAATGTAGTCTCCAATCATATCCCAGAATGCAATGAAAAAAGAGGGGGTAAGGCCATCCAAACCTGGGCACTTGCCTTTGTGAAGGGCTGAAAGTGCAGTCCTGAACTCTGTGTTGGTGAAAGGTGCATCAAGCAAAACATGCATATCCGGTTTCACCAACAAAGGGATGCTCTGCCAAATAACCTGTCTAGCATCCTCTCTATCCCGTGTCTCAGGATCAGCAGTAAGAAGGGCGGCATAAAAATCTGAAGCTATGTGTAAGACATCATCAAGATCTGTCTGTAAAACCCCATGTGAGTCAATAAGTTGGGATACACTCTCTCTACTATGTCTAGGAGTCGCTAATACCAGAAAGGGCAGTGGCTACATGTGATAGATATGGCTGCCCACCCTGGACATGAGAAACCCATATCTACAGGGCTGCCTCTGTAAGGTCCTCCTCTGTGTAAAAGGCATCTGGAATCCTGATGCTGGCAGACTGGCCTCTCAAGTGAGGCTCTGAGATAGCCAGCACAACAGGAAAGTGGTCTGAAGTGGAAACCCAAGGATCGACCTCTGTCTAGTGCCCAATCATCTACATAGAATCTGTCAATGCATGCATGAATAGGCATCTGCTGCCTCCTGTTCGACCAAGAGAACAGGAGGGACTATGGCTGAATAAGAAAGGCATCATCCCACCAAGTATCTCTATCACAGAAGTGAAAAAGGAAGGCATCCCAAGTTGCTCTCTCCAAAGAGTGAAGTCCGCCTTCTCTACCCCCTTTTTTGTCTGATGGTAACTCGACCATGTTAAAGTCACCTCCAATCACCCATGAATCCACAATGGGGGCCCAGGAGAGCAAATTCTTCCACATAAGGACACGTTCCCCTCTAATGTTGGAGGCATATAGGTTAAGGAAACCAACCTTATGCCCTCCAATCAAAAGAATAATCCACTGAGCTCTAGAGGGAATAATGACTCCGTGTCCAACAACTAAGGGGAGAACCGACTGCGAAACTGAAATAGAAGTGCCCCCCCTGGTGCCCAAGGCAGGCGACCAAAAAGTATGGCCAGAAAGCAACTTGCCTGACTTGGCATAATCTCTAGAATCCAGTTTGTGCTCTTGAATAAATAAGATATCAATGGAACCCCCAATAACACCTGGATGAAGCTGATCCCCGCCGATCAGCTGTCTACGACGGCGATGTGGGATGCCACCTAGGCCCTATATGTTCCAACTAATAATCCTCATCGACGGGAGGATGTAGAGTGGAACACCTTACCCGACCTAGTGGCGGAAACAAACCCCTCAACAGGGGAAGACCTCCTGCTCGAGGAGGGAGGAATGGAACCAAGTGGCGGAAAATCAATAGGGGAAAGAACCCTGCCACCTGAAGAAGAAGCCCTGTCAACAGGAAACCCAATCACTGGCTCCCCAAAAGTAGCGGGCATAAACTCCTCCTCTGAAAAATCTGAACCATCTGCCAGGGCTGAAAACGAGTTCCTGTGAAGCAAGCCAGACACCGGAGTGCAAAGGAGAGGGAAGAGGATCAATAGTGTAAACCATCCCCTTCCCCCTATCCAAGGGAGGAAGTGAGGACTGCTCTCTATCCTGTGTCTACCCAGCCGCGGAGACCTCTACTGCCTCAAGAAGAGCGCCTGGCACCGCTGGATCTAGGGAAGAAGCTGCAACCGGGGAGGAGGTCGAAGCTTCAGTGTCTCGGACTGTGCGAGGTGAGATTAGAGGGACAGCTCGAGGTGAAGCAGAGTCCACTAATGTACCCTCGTGAACTGAAGGAGGGATCTGCACACGTTTGAGAACCCACTGGAGAGCGTCGCGTGCCCCTAAGGTAGGTGGGGGTCGAGGAGCAGGTGATAGACCTGTACCACCCCCCTGTCGAGGCCGAGGAGCAGGTGCTGGACCTGTACCACCACCATCTTGAGGAGGACCGCCATGCGAAGGTCGAGGAGCAGGTGCTGGACCTATACCACCCCTCTGTCGAGGCCGAGGAGCAAGTGCTGGACCTGTATCACCCCCCTGTCCCCCTTGTTGAGGCCATGGGGTGGTAGCTGTACTAGAGGGCTTCTTGGGCCTTTTCTTCTTCCTGGGGCAATCCCTGGCAAAGTGTCCAATGGTCCTACATATCTTGCACTGGTCCTGTCTGCCTGAAATCTCTACTCTCTGGCGAAAAAAGGAACCATCCAGGCGCTGGATCATAACATGATTCATCTTGAGGTTAGGATCCTTACAGAGGACCCTAACTCTAGGTACCCCATCAGCCTTGGTTGCCTCTGCTGCAGTCAATGGCAACCCAGGGAGGGGTGGGATCTCAGCAACTGCGCCAAAATGCTCCCCAATAACAGAAAGAAGTCGATGGTAAACCTGGGGAAGCTTCCTTGTCTACCTCCACTGGGTCGAAACCAATATGAAAGGCTTCAAAGAAGATCTTCCTGTTCCCAGGTGTAAAAACTCAGCTTTGAGCACAGTGCTCGCAGCCTCTGGAGTGTCAAAAACAACCTGGAAAAAACCTCGTCCCAGAAGACGAATACCTAACAATCGTGGAGTGAGGTCTTGGGGGAGAGCCGCAAGCATCCAGTCTCTGGCTTGGGATCTGGAGGGGTGAGACCCGAAGATGCGTGCTAGCAACGTGGTAGAGCATTCAATCTCTACATCCTTCTTGAGCTGCTGCAACTCGTCTTTAGAAAAGGTAATAGTTTTCGTGGCCGGTGGAGGTGGAGTAGGATTGGCTGACGGAGTATCCATCGCCAATCGAGGTGAGGAGGCCGACTCTAACAATTTGGAGGCTCCTTCTACTCCAAAAAATGCTAGGGGAGAAAGGGGGGTAGAAAAAAAGGAAAGGAGGTGAGAAGGGAGCGGGGGAAGGGGCGAGGAGGGGAGGGGTAAAAGGGAGAGGCTGAGAGGCTGAAGGGGAGGGGGCAGGCTGAGAGGGAGGGAGGGGGCAGGCTAGGGAGAAGAGAGGGAGAGGAAGGAGAGGCAGGAAGGGGGCGGGCTGAGGGGCAGGGAGGGGGCGGGCTGAGAGGAGAGGGAGAGGAGGGAGAGGAGAAGGAGGAAGGGGGCTGCGGCAGGCTGAGAGGGAGAGGAGAGGGAGAGGAAGGAGAGGGGGGGGTAGGGAGGGGCAGGGAGGGGGCGGTGCAGGCTGAGAGGGAGAGGAGAGAGAGAGGAAGGGGCGGGTTGAGAGGCAGGGAGGGGGCGGAGGAGCAGGCAGGGAGGGGGCGGAGGAGCAGGCTGAGAGGGGGAGGAGAGGGAGCGGGGGCTGAAGGGAAGGGGGAGGAGAGGGAGAGGAGGGGGCGGGCTGAGAGGCAGGGAGGGGGTGGAGAGACAGGGAGGGGGCGGAGGAGCAGGCAGGGAGGGGGCGGAGGAGCAGGCTGAGAGGGGGAGGAGAGGGAGCGGGCTGGAAGGGGGTGGGCTGAAGGGAAGGAGGAGAAGGGAGGGAGGGGCTGAGGGAGAGGGAGGGGCTGAGGGCAAGGGAGAGAGGGAGGGACGGGCTGAGGGAGAGGGTGCAGCAAGGGAACGGGGAGGAGTAGCAGCTCTGTGATACTCAAGTGATTGATTGCAACTTGCGAATTTTGTTCTGGAGCTCAATGATTTGACAACCCAAGCATGATGTAGCCAGCTCAACGTGGAGCTGTACATCCTCTTCATCGTTGACCTCTGCTCTAGCCTGCCATTTTCTCCTTCTGCCCGATATTCTCTTGGAGCTGTTGCCCGCAAGTTGGTGCCCGTATTTTGCCCATCATTCTCTTGGAGCTGCTGTCCTACTTCTGTCTACCATGAAGAAGTTCCAGACTTGCTCCAGCTCATGAAGAACTTATCAACGCGATCTTTTCATAGTTATACTTGCATTTCTACTGTTTTCCAGCCATGGAGTCTTCCAAATCAACTACCATTAGGTCTTGGAGGCTAAGCTCTACGGGGGAGTTTCCATTAGGTATTTGCAGTGGGACCCTGGAGAGTGGGAGTGGATTGACACAGGGCATCGAGAGAAGAGCATCCCCTTCTTTCGTTACACGGTCAGTAATGCCAGGAGATTTCAGCTTAGTAGTAGAGGTTGGAGACCTTCCAGAGTTCCGTATTGGGAGACATTTGATATCACTGTGGATCTGCAGAGGTGCTTCTGGAGGAGACTCTAGAAATCCAACAGGAATAGAAAGATCACTCTATTCTTTTGGCTTTCTATCCATGGTGGGATTGCAGTGAACCTTTGGAGATCTAGGTTCGGAGCCGACCCTACTTGCCCTCGTTGCCTCTCTGCTTCGGAGACTTTGCTTCGGAGACTACTCAGCATTGTTTATGGGATTGTAGACAGGCGAGGATGATTTGGATGGGGGTAGCCAGGATTTTCAGTCACTTTGCCCACTCCCCATTCTTTATGACATGGGGCTCTGTGGCTTGGCTTTCTCTTATAGGGCCTCAGCTATATTATGAGAGACTTGACTCCTCTCGGGCCATTTTGGTTTGATGTCATCAGATTGAGTCCTGTTCGTTGGATGTGGTACCACACCTTCCTTTTACAGATGTACATGCCTCTATGGATACTTCTTGGGAGATTTTAGCGAGCATAGCATCCTAGCATATCTGGAGAGCCAGATGCACAGAGGCTATGGAGGGTACTCTGGTTCATCCCTCGCACACTTTGGCTAGTATCTGGACAGACATCTGGACAGACACTGTACATACTTTGATGGCCGTTTGGATGAGTATGCAGGGAGACTCCCGTGCAGCCTCAGCTAGGAGGGCTTCTTTCTTCAGGGAATGGAAGGATTCTCCTTTTCTTCTCTGAGACTCCCACAGGGTTGAGGTGGCACTTTCAGCCTCAGCCTTGGTTCTTTTCCACCTCACTTTGAGGGGGTTTTATTTTTCCTCATGATTTCATGATGTTGTATTTCCGCTCAGAGCTTGCTCTAGCGAGTTTCTTTCTTACTTAATAGAAGTATTTTTTTTGCAAATCAACTACCATTTCGTTTGAGAAGTTTAATGGTAAGAATTTCCCTACATGGCAAACAAAGATGCATCTTGTACTTATGAAAGATGGAGTGTGGAATGTTGTGCGTGGCAAGGAGAAAAAGCCACAATTAGATGAAAAGAAAATTACACAGTGGGAGAATCTGAATGACAAAGCTCTTTCTCTCATTGGTTTGGGGTTGGGTGATGACGTTATTCATCATTTTGATTTTGATTCCACTGCTCACGACTTATGGGATAAGTTTGAAGAATTGCTCGGCAACAAAATCATCAATTCAAAGGTATTCCTCGAACAGGAATTCTTCAAGCTGCAAATGAAGCATGAAGACTCTCTTCTTGCTCACTTGAATCATATGGAATCCCTTGTCACTCATTTTGCTAGCCTGGCGGCCCCTGTAGAGGAAAAGATGATCAAGTTGTTGTGTTCCTCTCGAGCATTGAGGAAAATTCTAAGTACTGGGAGATCATACCCGGATTGCGTGTGACACAAATGGGTTATCATGATATGGTTGCTATGCTTATTGATCATGACAGACGGTATGCAGAAACTCCATACTCCACTGTACTGTACTCCAAGGGTAAAGGCAAAGGCAAATTTAAGCCTTTCAAATGCAATCACTATGGGAAGCTTGGTCACACCGAGAATCGCTGCTTCCAAAAGCTTACCAAGCAACAACACAAGGATCATGTCAGCTTAGTTGGGGCTGCAACAAGTGAAGACGAAGAAGAAGATGATGCTTCGACACCGACTCATGCTCTTACTGCCGACATCAGAGATCTCTCTCTCTATTCAGAGGTCTATTAATGATCGGGACTTTTGTTTTTGATCTATTATTCCTACATCTTGATGTATTTTGGGGTCCTCTACCTTGAGTAGTCGCCCTAAAATGATATGTATTGAGTGTTTGGTTTTCATTGAGTCTGAAGGTCCTCTGCCTTGGATAGTCCTCCTAAAAAGATGTATTGGTATTCCTATTTTGGTGTGTGGCTTCTTAACATATCCTGTTATGAAACCAAGGGGGGATGTACTGTGGGAGCCATATGTATTGGCTTTGATAGGTCTCGTTATCAGGCCTGTCTGAGTTCCAAGATGTTGGTGTATTCCTAGACCTATGAGTTGGTCATGTAGCCATGCTATAACGTGAGCCTCTGAGCATGTTGAGTCTCAAGCCATGAGAGTGCTTGGATCAACCTCTGAACACGCTCAGACTTTAGCCTTTGAGTTACATAGGGTGCACAGTTTGATGACTGTCATTGTCATGTTCTGTTCTTGGTTCCATTCTAGTAGTCTCTCACCTTGCCTTCATGGGGGGGCATTGGAATATGAAGCCAAAGTGATTCAAAAATGAGTGTTCTAGGTGTCTAGGGGGTGTTTTATAGTCTAGTGAGTCCTAACATGCCACGTGTCATATTAGGAGTTATCCCATATATGCTATGGCTTTCTAGAGTCTAGTGTCACACTTTATAGTGTTGTACTTGTCTTGAGTCTTTTCACATTAGTCAACATCAAGCTCTTTGGTATCATGTGAGTACTTGTCCATTGCTTTCATTTTCTTTCCATTTCATTTCCATTATGCTTGTTATCTTTCCTTTTGATTCCTAGTGTTAGCTTGCTTCTCTCCCTACCACTATGATCTTTCAGTACTCTCATTTTGTTCCTTGCTTCGTAGTCATTTCATTTCCAGCTCATTATGTCTCTCTTTTAGTATCACTCTCTCTCTCCCTAGCACTCATTAAAGAGTTTAAATCCAAGCCAAAAGACTCTCAGTCTTTAACTGATGTATGGCTGATTATGTTTCTTTCCAAGTCATAATGTAGGTACTCTAAATAAATGGAGCTGCTTTATGCACTCCCTAGGAGCTACCCTCCCTAAGCTGATGGACTAATTGGTTTTCATGTTATCCCATAGACTTCTTGGTCTTCCGTGGACGTTAATAGACTTTCTTTCTTTATTTATTTCTTTCTTTCTTTCTCCCTTCTCGACCATGTGCCTTCATGTGGTATCAAAGCCTCCCTTCCTACCTTTCCCTTCTTATTGCTCTACCTAGAGGATGAGAGAAGCCCACAAATGGAAGCTCCTCTCTCCTCCATGATTGATCACCCTTCCACTCCTTAGCCTCACCTTCGAAGATGACTTGGAGCCAATCTACCTCGGCATCAAGTACCCCTTCTTCAGCCAGAAATGCCTCACCAACGGCCGCTTCTTTTGCCTCGCCATTAGCTGCCTTAGTAGCCTCGCCTCCAACTGCTCCAACCCGCTGCAAACAGGCTGTACAGTCCGTACAAACTAGTCCGTACAAACTGTACAAACTGATCCGTACTGCACCAGGGACATACAACAGGCTGTACCAACCCCAAGGCTCTCACTAGTGTTATGAAATGGAGTCAAGATGAGTCAGTTTGGTGTGTTCTAGTGAGTTCTAGCTTAGTGTGTCCTATGGAGGCCACATGTCACATTGGGAGTTATCCAATATGCATTAGTGTTCATATGTGTATGTGTGCTCTATATGAGAGCTGTACTTGTTTAGTGTCAAATCAATCAAGTATCAATCTATAAGCTCTTTGGTCTACATGTGAGTACTCTCATTTGTTCATTGCTTAGTCATTTCATTTCCATTTCATTATGTCTTTCTTTGAGTATCATTATCTCTCTCCCTAGTCTACCCTCTCCCTCTCTCCCTCTCCACCATGTGCCTTTATGTGGTATCAGAGCCTCCCTTCCTACCTTCCCCTTCTTCTTACTCTACCTAGAGAATAAGGGAAGCCCGCAAATGGAAGCTACCCTCTCCTCCTTCAAGGTAGAGTTTGAAGGAACATGGTGGAGAGGGAGAGGGAGAGGGAGAGGGAGAGAGAGAGAGGGTAGGCTAGGGAGAGAGAAGATAATACTCAAATAGAAACATGAAAGTGAAAGGAAATGGAAATGAGCAATAGACCAAAATGGAAAGACTCATATTGATAACGCTTAATGTAGACTCCTTGATGTGTGTTGATGTGACACACAAGTACAATCATATATGGGATAGACACAGACTAGAATACCAACGTGTATATGCAATATTTTCCAATATGACACGTGGCACTCATACATAAGACTATACTAGAACACACTAAAACACACTCAACTTGACTTCGTGTTCTAACACCCCCCCATGAAGGAAAGGTGAGGGACTACATGAATGGAACCAAGAACAGAAATTGACAATGACGGACTACTAATCTGTGCACCCCAAGTAACTCAGAGGCTAAAGTCTGAGCATGTTCAGAGGTTGATCCAAGCACTCTCATGGCCTAAGACTCAACATGACTCAGATGCTCATGTCTTAGAATGGCTACATGACCAGCTCATAGATCTAGGAATACACCAACATCCTGGAACTCGGCCAGGCCTGATAAAGAGACCCTATCAAAGCCAATACATGGCTCCCAGAATACATCCCCCTCCTGGCTCCAAAACAGGGGGCATGGAGCCATACACCATAGATAGCATCATTTTAGGATGACTATCCAAGGCTGAGAGCCTTTATTGACTCAAAGAGATTATTACATTCAATTTTTAGGGGACTACCCAGGGCAGAGTACACATATACATCAAGCTCATGGACATATTTTTAGAAGACATATTCATCATCCTCATCTATCTCATGAGGGAAGGATATTTTGGAGATGAGCAATGAGAGAAAAAGTTGGTGTCAGAGTGTCATCTTCTTCTTCTTCACTAGTGGCAGCTGCAACCAACTTAGCATGCTCCTTGGATTGTTGTTTGGCAAGCTTCTGAATACAACGGTCCTTTGTATGGCCAAGCTTCTTGTAGCACATACCTTTGAAAGGTTTGAAAGGATTTTTACCCTTGGAATATAATGCCTACTCCTTATGGACATCTTTGTGCCTTCGTTCATGATCGAGAAGCATTGCAACCATTTCATTAAAGGACACATATACCGTGCTACTCGAAGCGCTGGTATGACATCACAAAACTGAGGAATATCCTCAATGCTAGAAAGGAGGACAACCACCTGATCATCTTCCCCAAACAGGGGCCTTCAAAACAACAAGTCGGGTGATGAGGGATTCCATATGATTTTAAATAAGCATTAAGACAATATTCATGCTTCATATGGAGCTTAAAGAATTCCTGTCTAAGAAACACTTTGAAATCAAATAAGTGCTATAGCTTGTCCCACAATTCATGTGCAGTGTCATCAAAATCCTAGTGATGAATAACATCATCAGACAAACCCAAACCAATGATAGAAAGACCTTTGTCATTGAGAGTTACCCACGCTACAATTTTCTTTTCATTAGATTCAGGTTTCTTGTCTTTGCCACTAACCACCTTCCACACACCTTTCTTCATAGACAGAAGCCTCAGCTTGGTTTGCCAAGTTGGAAAGTTCTTACCGGAAAACTTTTCACTGACAGTTCCCGCTTTGGAGTACTCCATGTCTGCTTCAAATGTTGCAGCAATACGGGCTGAAGTGCAAGCTCGGGAGCAAAGGCTAGAATAATCTGGGCTATAGCAACAGCTTAGCCTGCAGTTGGGCAAAAACAACCAAGAAAAGTCATCAGACCAGCGGGAATAGCATAGGCAGCAGGTCATGTAGAGGCTAAGGGTAAAGGAAGAAGGACTACCTTCCAAGAGGAAAGAGGGAGAGTAGCTCCTCTTTCTGGGCATCTCTCACCTCAATCCCTTGGAAGAGCAAGGAGCAAGAGGGAAAAGACTAGGAGAAGGAAGGATGGAGGAAGAAAGAAAGGGAGGAGGGAGAATGCCTCTGATACCACATGAAGGAGCATGGTGGAGAGGGAGAGGGAGAGGGAGAGAGAGAGGGTAGGCCAGGGAGAGAGAAGATAATACTCAAATGGAAACATAATGAAAGTGAAAGGAAATGGAAAGACCAAAATGGAGAGACTCACATTGTTAAAGCTTGATGTAGACTCCTTGATGTGTGTTGATGTGACACACAAGTACAATCATATATAGGATAGACACACACTAGAATACCAAAGTGTATGTGGGATATCTTCTAATTTGACACGTGGCACTCACACATAAGACTACTAGAACTCCTAGTAGAACACTCCAAAACACACTCAACTTGAATTCATGTTCAAAATAGAGTTCCCTTCCCTTAGGCTCACCATTGTTTGGATCTGTTGGAGGAGGTGATCAACATTGACCATCAGCCAGGAATGCCTCGCCATCAGCTACCCCTTCAGCCGGTATATATGCCTCGCTGTCAGCTACTATTTTAGCCTGTAAACAAGCTGTATAGCCTATCGTAAACAGGATGTACACTCTGTACGGGCTGTACGGACTGTTCCAGCGCCGTACAACCTGCCCACCAGGCCTCCATATTGCCCTCGAGACTGCTACCCTTGCATGCCGTGCCATACCAACTCGTACATTTGTAAAAAGCTTGGTCATACATGAGGGTACATGGTAGAGAGAGAGAGAGAGAGAGAGAGAGAGAGAGAGAGAGAGAGAGAAAGAAAGAAAGAAAGAAAGAAATTTTATTAAAGGTCCATGGAAGGCCATACATGGCCTATGGGACACAAAATCATCCGAAAGGAAAATACATCATCAACGATGCGCCAACTAGGTGGCCTCATCGTAGAGAGAGAGAGAGAGAGAGGGTAGGCTAGGGAGAGAGATAATGATACTCAAAGAAAGACATAATGAAATGGAAATGAAATGACTAGAGCAATGAACCAAAATGAAAGTACTCACAAGTAGACCAAAGAGCTTGTAGGCTTGATACTTGATTCATTTGACACTAGACAAGTATGGCTCTTATATAGAGCACACACACACATATGAACACCAATGCATATGGGATAACTCACGTGGCATCCATAGGACACACTAGACTAGAACTCACAATAGAACACACCAAACTGACTCATCTTGACTCTGTTTCCTAACACCCACCCATGGAGAAAAGGTGAGTGACTATTGGAATGAAACCAAGGACAGAACATGACAATGACGGTATCTACTACTTTAGGCAATGTCTGAACTAGACATGGCTCTCATGCTAACTCAGAGGCTGAAGTCTGAGCATGGTTCAGAGGTCAGGCTGAGCACTCACATGCCCAAACATGACTCAGAGGCTCATGTCTTAGCATGGATGCATGACCAACTCAGCGGTCTAGAAAACCTTGCATACTGTGCCGTACCAACTCGTACATTTGTAAAAAGCTTGGTCATACGTGAGGGTACATGGTAGAGAGAGAGAGAGAGAGAGAGAGAGAGGGTAGGCTAGGGAGAGAGATAATGACACTCAAAGAAAGACATAATGAAATGGAAATGAAATGACTAGAGCAATGAATCAAAATGAAAGTACTCACAAGTAGACCAAAGAGCTTGTAGGCTTGATACTTGATTGATTTGAGTACGGCTCTTATATAGAGCGCACACACACATATGAACACCAATGCATATGGGATAACTCACGTGGCATCCATAGGACACACTAGACTAGAACTCACAATAGAACACACCAAACTAACTCATCTTGACTTTGTTTCCTAACACCCACCCATGGAGGAAAGGTGAGTGACTACTGGAATGAAACCAAGGACAGAACATGACAATGACGGTATCTACTACTTTAGGCAATGTCTGAACTAGACATGGCTCTCATGCTAACTCAGAGCTGAAGTCTGAGCATGGTTCAGAGGTCAGGCTGAGCACTCACATGCCCAAACATGACTTAGAGGCTCATGTCTTAGCATGGATGCATGACCAACTCAGCGGTCTAGAAAACCAATGCACCAACATCCTAAAACTCATGTGCTAGGCCTGATAACTAGACCCTATCAATGCCAATACATGTCTCCCACAGTACATCCCCCTCTTGACTCCAGGTACTAACCGGGAACATGGAGCCACACACCATAAATATAAAAAAAATGCATTCTTAGGAGGACTATCCAAAACAGAGAACCTTTATTGACTCTTCAACCATTCATTTTATTTCATTGATTTTTGGGAAACAACCCACGGCAGTGCACCCAAATATTACTAACCATTATCTATCACTTCAGAGAGTGATAGATCATTCAATAGAACAAATAAATCTCGTCGGCGGTCAGCTCCTGTAGATGTGGCGTAAAGATTCTCGAGCTTGGCTTTGATTTCCATGGCTGAAGCAGTGAGATCAAAGTGATGAAGTAATTTGTTATCCAACCTCACACCGATAAGAGCCAATGCTTTCTCCCTAGATGATGTGACTTCTCCACGAGGACGAGGCTCCATGGTATCAACCTCAAAGTAGCTAATCCAGTAGGCTGAAAAGAATAACCAGCTTGCAATAGCTCACGCACAATTGGAAAGGCAATGAGCAGGAGCAATGGCGCGTATTTTGAGGCAGTAGACAGCTGCAAATGGTGCTTCAATCGAGGGCAAAAGGGCAGCTGCAAATGATGTGGTAGAGAGGACAAAGGTAGCAAAGAATGCAAGCTATGGCGGAGTCATGAGCAGGCAGATTTGGGTGCGCATTTCGAGGTTGCCTGGTACGGACAGTTGGGCAAGGGTGTATGGCTGGTACGAATAGTTGGGTAGGAGTGTACAGGCAGCTCGGTACGGCAATCAGGCAGCAACGTGAGCAGTACAAAGGGCTGGTATGGTTGTACAGACATCTCGTACGGAGGGCTGGTATGGCAGACCAGTAGGCCTGTTGTATGGCGCACCAGCCCATACAGTCCGTAAGGCTGTACGGCTGATTTGCAGCTGATGGTGAGGCATAGGTCCAGGCTGAAGGGGTAGCTGATGGCGAGGCATTTTGGGCTGATGTTCGATGTTGATCACCTCCTCCAAAATCTCCAAAGAATGGTGAGGCTTCCATTTGTGGGCTTCTCTCATCCTCTAGGTAGAGCAAGAAGAAGGGAAAGGTAGGATCTGATACCACATGAAGGTACATGGTGGAGAGGGAGAGAGAGACAGGGTAGGCTAGGGAGAGAGTTAGTGATACTCAAAGAGAGACATAATGAAATGGAAATGAAATGATGAGAGCAATGAACCAAAATGAAAGTACTCACATGTAGACCAAAGAGCTTGTAGGCTTGATACTTGATTCATTTGACACTAGACAAGTACGGCTCTCATATAGAGCACTCACACAGATATGAACACCAATGCATATGGGATAACTCCCAATGTGACACGCGGCATCCATAGGACACACTAGACTAGAACTCACACTAGAACACACCAAACTGACTCATCTTCTCAGGTTCACCCTTCTCAGATCTTGGCCAGTACTTGGACAGATACGGTACACACTCTAATGGCCATATAGGCGACCATGTAGGGATCCTCTCGAGCAGCCTCCTCCAGGAGAGTTACTTTTCTCAGGGATTGGAGAGACTCTCCCTTCCATGTTGAGACTTCTACAGGGCTGAGTTGGCATTTTCAGCCTCAGCCTTGGTTTCTTTCTACCTCATTTTTTTGAGGTGTTTTTATTACATGCTTAGTATGATGTATTTCCGCTCAGAGTTTGCTCTAGTTTCTTACTTAATAGAAGTCGATTTTTTGCCCAAAAAAAAAAAAAAGGGACTCATCTTGACTCCATTTCCTAACAATACGGAGGACAGATGCTACCAGAAGCTTGCAAAACAACAAACTAAGGACCATGCCAGTTGGGTTGCAACTGCCACTAGTGACAATGAAGATGACAAACCTCCGACACAAGTTCATGCTCTTACTGCTGAAACTTTCCCTCCAGAGGATGATGGAGATGATGATCCATATATTTTCTAAACATGTTCTATTTGGGTACTCTGCCCTGGGTTGTTTCCCAAAAATGAATGCAATAAATGATGTGTGTAGAGTCAATAAAGATTCTCTGCCTTGGATAGTCCTCCTAAAATGATGTATTCATTTGTTTATTTTATTGTGTGTGACTCCATGTCCCTCATTAGTCCCTGGAGCCAAGAGGGGAATGTACTGTGAGAGCCATGTATTGGCTTTGAAAGGTCTATTTATCAGGCCTGGCATGTGAGTTGCAGATGTTGGTGCATTAGTCTCCTGGACCTCTGAGTTGGCCATGCATCCATTTCAGTAGACCAAAACTCTGAGCGCACCTAACTGAACCTGAGTCACCCTCCTTCTCGGCTCTGATACCATGTTAGAAATCGACCAACAAAGGGTACGCACAGCGGAAGACTGATAGAATAGCCCAGGAGCTCACATAGTGTGGTATGGAATCACAAACTTCTTAAACTTATGTGCACAGGATAGATGTGCAAACTCATCAATAGACAATGAACCAGCCAGATATAGAAGACACCAAAATAATTTATTTCCATCCAAAGCTATGGACACAATATAAAAGAGAGATCCAAAGTCCCACTTCTAGTGAATTATAGTGTGAGTTCTAGTCTAGTGTGTCCTATCGATGCCACGTGTCACATTGGGAGTTATCCCATATGCATTGGTGTTCATATGTGTATGTGTGCTCTATATAAGAGCTGTACTTATCTAGTGTCAAATCAATCAAGTATCAAACTACAAACTCTTTGGTCTACATGTGAGTACTTTCATTTGTTCAACAGTGCTTAGTCATTTCATTTCCATTTCATTATGGCTTTCTTTGAGTATCATTATCTCTCTCCCTAGCCTACCCTCTCACTCTCTCTCTCCCTCTCCACCACGTGCCATCAACTAGTACCCAGTTCACCTAGCAAGTTCACCGATGTCCTTGTGTGTTGCTCCTGTCATCTCCACCTGCTCGTGGAGTTCAGAGCACTTTTGTGGGAGCACTTTCGTGGGCTCTTTGAGTTGCCATACATTTCTTGCTCCAGCCTGTACAACAGACATACAGCAGCCCATACAGTTGTCGTACATCTCGTACGGATTTCGTATAGCTGCCGTACAGTTCGTCGTATATTTCGTATGAATGTTTGTACCAGTTGCCTGTCCGTACATTTCCATACCAGCTGCCCGTTCGCACAGTTGCAGTCCGGTCTTTGGCCTGTGCACTTTTTTGGCGTACATGTTTCTTTGGCGTACATCTTTTCTTTGGCATACATCTTTTCTTTGATGTACAACTTTTTTGGCTTCTAGCGTACAGGTCTATTTGGGGATCTTTTGGTGAGCCCACATGTACACATTTACACTTGAGGTGCATTCTATTGGTTGATTGCAGAGCAGTGAGTTCCACTTTGCAGTGTTTGATGCCATACGTGCAGTGATTGCACAGAGAAATCAGAGGCACTTCCCGTTTAGTTGCATTCTTCTTTGCAGGTGTATTTGTATTCAGTGTTGTTTTTGCAGTCAGGATGTCTCAGAATGAGAGCTTCGGTATTATGATGACTGAGGGTGATAAGTTGGAAGGATCTAACTATGCCTTGTGGTCATTCATGCTCAAGAGCATTTTGGTTGGCAAGAACTTATGGGATATTGTGAGTGGTGATGAGACTAGGCCTATTGCATCTAGCACTAGCTCATCCTCTACCACCACTTCTACTGCTCCTGCCACTTGTTCTACTACTTATGCCACTACTTCTACTGCTGCTCCATCTCTAGCACTTTTGGAGGAGCAGGAGAAGTTTGATCGTAGAAATGCCCAGGCTTTGTTCTTGATTGCCTCATCAGTGAAGAGGCACATTATGACAATCATTAAGTCTTGCATAGATGCAAAGGATGCATGGGGAAAGTTGGCAAATATGTATCATGTCAAGAATGAGACAAGGGTCATTGCATTGACCAATAAGCTCAAGGAGTAGAAGATGCAAGAAGGTTAGACAATCACAGAGCATATTACAAAGATCACTGATCTCAGAGATCAGCTAGCTACTGCTGATGAGGAAATAGATGACAAGAAATTAGTCTCTATCACTCTTAACAGCTTGCTCCCTCTTATGGCACATTTGTAACCTCTTTGATGATTATGCTCAGGGCATCCCCTCTCTCGTTTGATGACCTAGTTGGGTGGTTGTATACCCTACACGTGTATTGTGTTCATAAGTACTCCCGACAGCTTCATTCAGCTCCAAGCAGCTTACTTCAACTCCTTTGTCATCTCTAGCTTGTCCACACAGTCAGTGAACTGTTTTGCATGTGGTTCCGGCCAAGGTGCACTTTCAGTAAGTGTTTTGAGCTGTGTATTTTGCTTCGGGACTGTTTTTGCAGCCCATACTCTTGCACTCTTAGGTGCATTTGCAGATACTCTGCATTGTTGGGTGCATTTGCAGTTACTTTATAGTCGTGGATGCCTTTAAGCTCCGTTGGATGCATTTGAGCACTCGTGGGTGCGCTATTTGAGATTTGGGTTGTGCATTTTCAGTTTGGGATTGCACTTCAGATTGCAGCAAAGTGCAGTGATTGGTTGATGCCATTTTTGCAGTGATTGCATTGTGCAGTCAGTGGCATTTCAGAGCAGCCAGTCGTACTTTGCATTTGCAGCCAGTATTATTTTGGGATTTGCAGGCACATTTGCAGCCCGTTGCACTTTTGGGACTTGCAATTCTTTTTGCAGGTACATTTGCAGCTTGTGGGTATCCCATTTTGCATCATGTCGACTCTTTCAGACAGTTTTGGCAATTTTTCCGAGAGTGACAAGCTGGATGGACCAAACTATGCCTTGTGGTCATTCAGCTTAAGAACATATTGGTCGGTAAGGGCTTGTGGGATATTATCAATGGGGATGAGGTGAGGCCAGCAGGCTCGTTTATATCTAGCACAGCTTCTTCGGGTCAGACTATAGGTAGACAGCAGTCTGCTACAACCCCTCCTGCTAGTCCCACAGCATCGACGGAGGAGCAGAAGAAGTTTGATTGCCGCAGTGCCCAAGCAATGTTTTTGATTGCCACAAATGTGAAGAGGCACATTATGACGACTATCAAGTCGTGCAAGGATGCAAAGGCAACATGGGAAAGATTGGCAAACATGTATCATGTTAAGAATGAGGCAAGGGCCATTGCCTTGACAAATCAACTCAAGGATCTCAACATGTAGGAAGGCCAGGCCATCACTGATCATATTGCCAGGATCACTGATCTACGTGATCAGCTCGCAAGTATTGATGAGGAAATAGAAGACAAGAAGCTCGCCTCTATTACTCTCAATAGCTTAGCACCCTCATATGGCACATTCGTCACTTCATTGACCATTGTTCTCAAGGCAGCCCCACTCTCGTTCGATGAGTTAGTTGGGCTTTTGTTGCAGAAAGAGGAGAGATGCTCAAATTTTGCCCAAGCCTCTTGTCAGGGTGAGCAAGCGCTTGCCATGGGTGGAAAGGGCAAATTTCAGAAAAAGTTTGAGCCAAAACACAGCCATAGAACTCAGCCCAAGGAGGGGAATGCAAGCAGCTCAAGCAAAAATCAGAAAAAGGGCAAATGCAACTATTGCAAGAAGCCAGGACATTACATCGCAGAGTGTCAGAAAAGGACTGCCAATGAAAAGAAAATGCAAAGGGACAGCTCTAGCAGTAATTTTGTTGCCCCCACTGAAACTCGTGCTTCAGATGCACATGCTCATCTTGCCCAAGGTGATAGAGATTTTGTGTTTGCTGCATTTAATGAGAAGAAGAATGCCAAGGGGATTTGAATGCTGAAAATCAATCAAGGGATGCTTCCCTTGTTGCAAGTGATGCATGGTATATTGACAGTGGTGCTACTAAGCACATGACTCCTCGCCAGGAGTGGTTTGAGAGCATCACACCTGTTCATGGCAGGCAGGTTACATGTGCCAATGATGCTTCTCAAGACATCATCGGAGTTGGGCACGTTCCTATTCAGCTTGATAATGGGTTAGTGTGATTTTAGTTTCAAACATTGCCCATGATCAACATATGTTCATCGAATTTCAAGATAACCAATGCAGGATCAAGGATCCAAAGAAAGGGTATGAAATTGTAGCAATAGGCACATATGACAGAGGCTTATACAAGCTTGATGCTCAGGGTATTGGCTGTAGCAAACACTTTCCAGGTTGATTTATGGCATGCCAGGTTTGGACATGTCCATCACAGGGCATTGTCCTACATGTATAACAATAATATGACTCAAGGAATGCCAAATTTTTTAGGCTCTGTATGGCTTTAAGCCAAAGGTTAGTCATTTCAGAGTTTTTGGCTCAGTGGCATATGCTTTGGTTCTAGATGCACATCGGACAAAGCTTGATGACAAGAGTGTCAAATGCATTTTTGTGGGGTATAGCATTAAAAGCAGGGGATTCAGGCTTTATAATCCCGCTACCAAGAATGTAATAATCAGCAAAGATGTTCTCTTTGCTGAGAATGAGTGCACGCAGCCCGCTAGTGCAGACTTGCCAATACGATGACACTCCTTTGGACATCATCCAGTTTGAGGATGATGAGATGGAATCTCTTGATGCTTCCCCTTCTTCTTCTCATTGTTCAGATAGCTTGCCACATGTTGAGGATGGCTCTCCCTCAAATGTTTCAGATTTGCACCTAATTAATGAGAATAGACAGCCTCATATTTGGAGGCATTATCAACGTCATGAGGCCACTAAAGATGTTGATGGAGCCTCAAAGGTGCAGCAGAAAAATCTATTCCACGTTGGGCAAGGTTGACCATTCAAAATGCTAAGGATCAACCTACTTTGGGGAAAACCAGCAGCACTCAGATAAATCAAAAAAAGGTCAATTTTGCTTTAATGACCTCAGTGATGGAAGCTGAAAATGAGCCTCGGAGCTTCAAGGATGCTCAGCATAATCTGGCATGGCAGAAAGCTATGGAAGCTGAGATTAAATTTATTGAGAAGAATGCCACATGGGACTTGGTTGATGCGCCCATTGGGAAAAATGTGGTTGGCACGAAATGGATTTATAAGGTGAACTACCATTCAGATGGCACAGTTAAGAAATACAAAGCTCGTTTGATTGCCAAGGGGTATGTACAAGAGGAGGGGATAGATTATGGGAAGACTTTTGCTCCAGTGAACGAGATGACCACTATTTGTTCTGTCATCTCTCTTGCTTCGTTTTATGGTTAGTCAGTGTACCAGATGGATGTCGAGATCACTTTCCTCAATGGAGATCTTAAAGAGGAGGTCTATATACATCAGCCCCAAGGTTTTGAGGTGAAGGGACAAGAGCACAAGGTATGCAAGCTTAGGAAGGCTCTATATGGGCTGAAGCAAGCACCTCGTACGTGGTATCAAAAGATACATCAGTTTTTGCTGTCCCAGGGCTTCGTAAACACTCATACAGAGCCAAATCTGTATGTTCTACAGCAAAAATCAGAATTAGTCATGTTGGTACTATATGTAGATGACATCATACTCACTGGCAGTGATTTGCAGCAAATTACAGCAGTGCAGTCCGCTTTATGTCACAACTTTGACATGACAGATTTGGGCCTATTGCATTATTGTCTTGGCATTGAGTTTTGGCAGACTCATGATGGGATTTCTATGTCACAGACAAAGTATTCGAAGGGGTTATTGCAGAAATTTAAAATGGAGAACTGTAAGCCTGTGGCTACTCCATTGGAAAAGGGACTCAAGCTGAGTAAGCATGATACTGTTGAAAAGTTTGATGGCACTTTGTACAGGCAGTTGGTTGGCAGATTGATATATCTATGCTCCACACGGCCTGATATTGCCTATGCATTTAGGGTTTTTGAGCCAGTTCATGCATTGTCCCACGATCACACATTGGAATGCAGCAAAGAGGGTTCTAAAATATGTCCATGGCACTCTCTCTCTTGGCTTGCATTATGCTTTAGATTGTGATCTAGAGTTGAGTGGTTTCACCGACTCAGATTGGTCAGGGGACACTGACGACAGACGGTCCACTACTGGCTATTGCTTCTCATTGGGTTCAGCCTGTATCTCCTGGCTCAGTAAGAAGCAAGAGCGAGTCTCTCTTATAAGTAGAAGTAATAATAGGTTCAAAGGTTTATTCACCATCTTTATATGCCAATTCTTGCGTTACAAATTATTAAGGCTTTTTTGAGTTACTTGTGATGAGTTTATAACACTTTTAAAATAATCATAAATAAGCAAATATGCAATACCATTACAAGTTGATGCTCGTCGATGTAAAGTTGATCTCCACTTAGGCAAATATAGTACCACAAGGGAATTCCTTCTTCAATGGCCTCTAGTATGATGTCGATGACCCCTTCAGTAACTTTAACCATTGCCTATGTACATATGGTTCTTGTTAGAATGGTAAAATATTAGAAATCTCATCGATCCTCCAAGTACTTCTATGAGAACAAAAATGGCACGGCTCTTGGCTCTCCAAAGGACGAAGGATCAATGCATGAATAATACATCAGGAAAAGATAAACGGGCATTTTTAATCATATTTTACAATAAAACACCTAGCCTCTCATCATATATATCACATTGCATGATTTGAATTTGGTTTATAAGATAGAACTAAACATTTTGGTATGAATAGTAGCTTCAAAAAGTAGTGAATCTGCCAAATTTAATCCTTTATCTACATGTGGAAAATACCTTATTTGATTTGAATAATTTGAATTTAGTGTATAAGATAGAACTACAAATTTTGGTATGAATAGTAGCTTTAAAAAGTAGTGAATCTGCCAAATTTGATCATTTATCTCATGTGGAAAATACCTTATTTGATTTCTCTGTCCATTCTTCCATGTGTTGTCTTGCTCCTTCCATTAAGGCCTCTAACTCATTAGCATAACTACAAGCCTTGGTTGCTGCATCCACACATCATGGTATAGGTTGTGAAAGATGTACATGCACATAAAGCTATGATTTTAACCCCTGTAGAAATCTTTTGTTTCAATGAGTTAGTCTCATTGGGATGAACATTGGCATGTACATTGTAAGTACTTTTCTCAACATGACATGTCAGTGCTCCTCTCTCTTTTTGAAATCTTGTATCACTAACAAGGAGTTCAACAATAAAAACAATGCCGCTTATCATCCAATAATATTTTGTAGGTGAACGGGGACGAGCATTTTCCGAGCGAAATCTTCCGAGCGTCCGAGTGAAGGAAAAAAAAACCTTCTAACTATACAAAAATATGGCAAAAATGGATCGGAAGAAAACATAGTTTCACTTAGAAATATGCAAAGTATTATAACATAATGGGATGGCTTTTGAAGAAACCCACATGTAGAGTAGACTTCTCTATGAAAATGCCCTTATGATCCTTCTTACAACTTTAACTTAATAGGGGGTGACATTGAAAAACTCTCTCAACCATGAAATGGTTTCTCCAAAGAAACTCATTGAAGCAAGCCATCAAGGTAGTTTTGCCAGCGAAACCCCTTTGAAGTAGGTCTTCCAAGGTAGTTTTGCCAGTAGTTTCGCTGGCGAAACTACCTTGGACAGCACTTTTAAAAGTGATATAACTTTCACATCCAATATCCAAATATAGTCATTCAACCACTCAAATTGATTGGAAAACCCCATTTGAGCACATCTAAGGGGTTATATTTTGAAAAATCTTGCATATATAGTATTAAATATTAAGTGCATTTTATGAGAGTGATATATAAGCCCAATTTAATGCTTATTTATAGTAATTTAAACTTCTTTAGAAACATGTCCATAAATATCTTGTTATTTATGCTAAAAAAACACTAGAAAGATATTGCCATATGATATAAATGTGTTTAACAAGTAATTACATATGTATAATATTATTACATTGAGAGTGATTATGAGGGATGTTTCTTAAAGAAATTATTTTTCAACACTTTTTTAAGGTAATAACAGGGGTACAAAGGGATCTCTATGAATAAGAAAATTTATGTTATGTAAAAATGAATGAGTGACTAGTCTGTATATTTTTATGATAAAGGAATCTAGTTTTAGTGAAAATAAACGTGTAAAACCATGTTTCCTAAAGAAATACAATTTTTTAAATCTCTTGAAAAACACGCTCGGATAAACCTGCTCATAGGTTTTTGCTCGTAAAATTGACGCATCCGTAGATGAACTTAGTTTAATGGATCCTTTTTAAATATATCAAAATGCAAATAATATGAGAGCTATCGAATGTCTTGGATTGTGACCATATGAGCCACTTGGAAGCCTTTTCATCATTTCTCATGCATACATAGAGCCTTACACTGCTCAATAAGGTGTTACTAGAAGCTTGCTCAACAACAATCGAAGGATCATGCCAGTTGGGTGACATCCGCCACTAGTGATGATGCAGACGAAGATGACCCACCGACACAGGATCATGCTCTTACAGTCTGTCTCCCGCATCTAGAGGATGATGGAGATCATGATTTTGCTTTCTAAAGCATAAGATATTTGGGTACTCTGCCCTAGGGGTGTTTTCCAAAAATGAATGCAATAAATCATGTGTGTTTAGTCAATAAAGGTCCTCTGCCTTGGATAGTCCTCCTAAAATGATGTATTTCTTTTATATTTTTGGTGTGTGGCTCCATGTTCCTCATTAGTCTTTGGAGCCAGGTAGGGATGTACTGTGAGAGCCATGTGTTTTTGGCTTTGATAGGTCTATTTGTTGGTGCATTGGTCTCTTAGACCTCTGAGTTGATCATGCATCCATGCATGATGAGCCTTTGAGCCATGCTAGATGAGATTTCTATGTTATGCTCACTAGCCTCTGAGCCATGCTCACTTGCCTCTGAGATTGTGTGGGAGCCATGTCTAGTTCAAGACCGGCATGCACAGTTTTGATGACCGTCATTGTCATGTTCTGTTCTTGGTTCCATTCCAGTAGTCCCTCACCTTTCCTCCATGGGGGGGTGTTAGAAAATGGAGTCAATTTGAGTGACTTTTAGTGTGTTCTAGAGTAGTATCATACTACTTTATATCCTAGAGTGCCATGTGTCACTTTTATTCTTGTGGTGGTCGACGGTCTTACCAAGATGGCTCGCTTCATTCGAGCTAGGGAGTCTATTGTGCCCCACAAGTGGCGGATATGTATATTAGTCAAATTTTTTGTTTGCATGAGTTACCCAATTCCATAGTGTCAGATAGAGATGCTAAATTTACCAGTCATTTTTGGACTGCAATGTTTGAGGCACTAAGGATTTGGTGGTGTTAGAAACATGGTGTGTGTGTGTGAGAGAGAGAGAGAGAGAGAAAAAGTGTGTACTTTCACTATTTTTTTTATTAAAAAAATGTGTGTGTATGTGTGTGTGTGCGCGCGCTTAGAAAAAAGCTAGAGTATGGGACTTATCCCATATACATTTGACACTTAGAGTGTGTGTGCCTATCCTATATAGACATTGTACTTTCATTGTCATTTTCATCAAGCCTCATGCCTTTCTTGATCATGTAAGTACTTTGCTTAGTTGTATATTTCTTTCTCGCATTATTTCATTTCCATTATGCTTTCCTAGTCTTGCTTTTCCTTTCCATTCCATTCCATGTCTTGCATCTTCATAGTTAACTTGGCATTCCATTCAAACTTAGTATCTTCAGTTGGAATTGCCAGGTCCTATTGTTGCTCCCCGCTCCTCCTGCTCCCCTCCTCTCCCTGCTCCTCCTACTGCTCCTCCTCTCCCCACTCCTCCTACTGCTCCTCCTGCTCCCCTCCTCGCTGCCCCCTCCCTTCCCTCCTGCTTCTCCTCCTCCTTCCGCAGATCCGAACTCACAGGCCAGAGAGGTGGCTAGAGATGAAGTTTGGCAGAGTTACCTGTGTTGGTCACTCCAGAGATGTTATGCTCACTTGATGCACGCTTTACCAACACAGAATTCAAGACTGCTCTCTCTGCCCTTCATAAGGGCAAATGCCTTGGTTCAGATGGTCTTACTCCTTTTTTAATAGCCTTTTGGGATATGATAGGTGATCGTATTACTTCAGCCTTGCAGGGCATTTGGGACTCGGGTGAGATGCCTGACTCACTGACCGAGGGACTCATTCACCTTATCCCGAAAGGTGGCAACAGGAATTTTGTATCCCATTAGAGACCCATCGCTCTTTTGGGCACTCTTTACAAAATCCTTGCCAAGGCGATCAGCATCCGATTACAGCCCCTTCTTCCAGACCTCATCCATGATACTCAGACAGGCTTTGTGCATGGCAAGAGCATTTTTTATAATATCTTTTCCTTTTGGGAAGCCACAGAGTGGGCTATGCAGAGTGGGTAGAGGCTGGCAGTTCTACTCCTGGACTTTGAGAAAGCCTATGACAGAGTAGATTGGGGTTTTCTTGAGGGCACTCTTCTACAGTTTGGATTTTCAGATGCTTGGATTAGAGGGGTGGCCTCCCTTTACAGATCAGCCCACAGCCAGGTTTTGATTGGAGGGGTAAGGGGTGACAAGTTTAAGATTTCCAGATCAATAATGTTCTCATGACCTTTTCATTAATCTCCTATCAGAACCTTTGCAAAAGCTTCTAACCTGGCATAAGAATGGGGGAAATACCTAATTGGAAACTAATTGAACCACCTTTGAGTGTTCTTTTTTTTGCAAAAAAGAGACATCTATTAAGTATTAAAGAAAACCGTTAGAGTAAGCTCCGTACGGGAATACGAGATACACCATGCAATGCATGAAAATCTCAAGAGCCAAAAAGAAAGGATTGGGGCTGATAGTGCCATCTCAATCCAGTAGCAACCTCCGAGAAAAAGGGAGAACCCCTCCAAACTCGAAGAAATACAGTCCTCCTAGAAGAGGCTGCCTGTGAAGGGCCCTGCATGCTAGCCCAAATGGCTATCAAAGTGTGAACCGTGTCACTCCAAATACCTGTGATGGGTGTATCTGGGTGTCATCCAAGGCCTCTGTGCATCTGACTCTCCAAATGTGCCAAGAGGATATGCTAGCTAAAATCTCCCAAGAGGTGTCCACTAAAACATGTGAAGCTCTGAAAGGAATATGTGGTACATCCTGAAGAGAGCAGGGCTCCACCTTTGAGCGTTCTTAATTAAGATACATGGAAAATAATCCATAGACGCTTCGCATGTAGTTGTGCCATTGATGTGGCAAACACGCGAGAAACTCTGCAAATGACTGGAAGTATCTTCATCATCTGTTCCTTTAAAATTTTGGACTTTATCTTGATATTGGAGTTAAACTAAAACTTTTCCGCCCCAAAACCCGAGTAGGCCTCAGAAGAACTGACTCACTCACTCTCCACCTTTCGTCGCCATCATTATGAGGTGGTTGTAGACTTCTAACTTGGCTTGTACTGTCTTTAGGCCTCATGGGTACAACTTGACGTATACATGTCGGGTGAACAGGTTCTCTATGTGTTATGAGAGGAACTCAGGCAAACTGCATTAGGTGTTCTTCATTCACCTCATATCTACAATGGTGTCTCTCTCCATCAGAAGCACGCCTGCCTTCATGATGATGGATTCTTTGTCCATCCACCATAGCCTGTCTTCTGGCTTCATACCTTCCTGTGTGTTCTTTCGGGTATGATAGCCGAGTATCGCCAAAGACGTTCTTGCTACCTCTAAGATGTTCTTTGCGTTCATTTTGTTCTTCCACCAAGGAGATGGCCATTCGATCAAAATCTAAACTCTCTGTAGACGAGTGCTCGGATTCCATTTGCCACGACGGGCCTTCACCTGCCAATCTTCTGGGATGCCTCGGCCCGACACCATTGTTCTGACCTCATGGCTTTGCATAGTAGTCAACTTCCACCCCTAGGGTAGCATAGCTGAGTCTCTCTTCTCATGCTCATTGCTCCTGTTGGACAGCTGCCCCTACCAATCTCCTTCGGGCATTGAACTTTGGTTTTGAGACCTGCTTTGCCTCGCATAGTTGGATGTAACCACTGCCTCTAGTTTAGATATTCTTCACGTCTAGCCACATACCTTCTTCCTCTCTCCGAACGTGTGTCATCCATTGCTTAAGTCAAAAAGCAATCAAAGAGCAATCCGCCATGTACTTTCTGTGTTCCACACCCCGGTCTTCAAGCACTCTACCAGTTGATGCCACTCTCCTGAAGTTACTTGAATAAATTTCTATAGTAACCCACGATTGCCAACAATTGTTTTGCTTCGTCACGAGCATAGTTGGGTCCGTGCGTGTATGGTTGGCTGAATCATACGCGTATGAAATAATTATTCCTTACGTGTATGGTACGACCAATCCTACTTGGCTTTTTTTTGGGGGGGGGGGGGACGGGGTTAAAATTTTAACTTCAAACTTGTATTAATTTTAAAGTCGAGTAACTGATAAAAAAGTTTTCATAAAGGTATGGGTGTAGCTCTTTGTCAATTAAATGTGTACAATGTATATTTTCCTGGTTTTTGTTTTTTAAAAATTAGGGTCACGTATGATTCAGCCCCAGGGGCTGATTCATACTCCAATCATACTTCCGTACCCATATGCAATATGCGTATGGTAACGTATGGAAAAACTGTGGTCACAGGTTATCATGAACTCTCTCCTTTTTTCACTAACACTAGCTTACCGACTCGGTCTCTAAATTTCCTACCCTGATAGCTTGTCAACTCGCAATTCACTTAACCTTCCCTAGCAAGATCGCCAAAATGTTGATGTCTTTGACCTCACCTGCCGAATAACTAAAAAATACTCGGTTTAATTCCCAATCCGGTGCTGCGCTTCGTGAAGATGCTCGCTCTTGCAATCCTAAGGTAGGTGTGCTCCGTGTGCCAATGATTAACACTCGGAGGCTAGGGCTAGCTAACAAAAAAGAACCATGTGATGAGGGAAGAATACCGAGTTACTATGCACACTTAACACTTAGTGAAGTATTGCAACCAAAATAGAACCAAGGAGATACAAATTGCTCAATCATTGAATCAAAGTCACTTGATACAACCAAGCCGTCTCGGCTTGCAATGAACACTCCCTAACCTATCAACTCAGGTAAGAGGAAGAGAACTCGGCACACTGCTCTCTCTTCTCTTCCTCACTTATTACAACATTTCTACCTAAAGGACCGCCTTCTAATTGAGTGTGCGCTCGGTGCGCCAACTCCTACTCGCCGATAGGTTGATTTGCTGGAATCAATTGCACCTCTCATTGCAAAACAGGTGCTCAACTGCCTCCACTGCTTCTTGCTCCGAGCCGAGATCGATGCTTGGTGACCACGTGCAAGTTAGCCTAACCCAAGGCTAACAACCTCCTGTCTCACAATGGATGGAAATAGCTTGGATCAAATACTCACAATGTATTCATAGCTTGATGTTGACTGTTGTGATAGACAATAGACAAGTACAACACTATATAGTATGACACTAGACTCTAGAGAGTCACAATGTCTATGGGATATCTCCCAATATGACATGTGGCACGTCTAGGACTCACTAGACTATACAACACCACCTAGACCACCTAGAACACACTTTTTTTTTTTTTTCCAAAAAAGAGACTTCTATTAAGTAAGAAAGAAACCCGCTAGAGCAAGCTCTGTGTGGAAATACACCATGCTAAGCATGTAATAAAAACACCTCAGAGGAATGAGGTAGAAATAAACCAAGGCTGAGGCTGAAAATGCCATCTCAAACCTGTAGAAGTCTTAGCAAAGAAGAGAGAGTCTCTCCAATCTCTGAGAAAAGTAGGAGGCTGCTCGAGATGATCCTTACATTATCGCCCAAATGGCCATCAGAGTGTGTATCGTATCTGTCCAAGTACTGGCCAAGATCTGAGAAGGGTGAACCTGAGAACCCTCCAAAGCCTCAGTGCACCTGGCTCTCCAAATGTGCCATGCTGCAATGCTAGCTAGGATCTCCCATGGAGAGTCGACCGAGGAGTGAGCAGCCCTGAAAAGAGTGGCCGGAACATCCTCTAGAGAGCACGACTCCACAAGGTGTCGTCGGATGTGAAGAGCCCAAGAGGAGTCAAGTCTCTCAAAAAATACTTGGGGCCCTGAAAGAGTAAGCCAAGCCACTGATCCCCAAGTCATATAGAAAGGTAGGCGAACAAAAGTACTGAAAAGTCTTGCAATCCCATAGGCAGTGCTGTATTCTCTGCGAGTCAGCAGAAATCTGAAAGTTCTCCCAATGAGGAGCTCTGGCAGGCTTCCAACCCCTAGAGCTGAGCTGGAATTTCCTGGCATTACTGAGCGTGTAACGAAAGAAGGGGATGCCCTTCTCTCGGTGCCCTTCATCTATCCATTCCCATTCCCTAGGGTCCCACTGCAAAAACTTAATTGGGACACCTCCATAGAGCCATAGCCTCCATGAGCCAAGGGCGAGGAGAAGCGGGTCAGGATCCAAGTACCACTGTGAAAGAGAGCCATGCTCCATGAAGCCCACTATCTTGACTGGCTAAAACGGTACCTCCAACAAGATATCGTCTGTGGATCTGGACAGCCTGCCCCCCGAAGAAACATCAAATACTAAGGCATCCTCATGTGGGTCAAGAAAAGCAATCACCTGTAAAGGAACTCCCAATTTGGAAAATGCCCCCATCTAGGTGGAGCAAGTAATAGGCATGTCATCTGTGTCCACCCAATCCAAGGGCAAGGCTGCTTCAATCTGTTGGACTCTCCCTGCACTCCCTCTGAGATTAAGAACCATCTGGGCCTGTTGGTCTACAGGAAGCTTCCTGAAGGCTTTCTATGCTCCCACTTTAGATGCAGGGCCCCTCTCCCATCTTGGCCACTGCATATAAGGAGAAGCTCCAAGTGGTCTGCCAAGCTCATCCAAAATCCTGTCATTCCACATGATAGGCTGCCTTTCAATCTCTTCACGGGTGGATGGGGGAATCCTGCGAAGAGTACTCCTGAAGCTGGCCCATGCTTTCAAGATAGCAACCATAAGAGGGGAAGAGGGAGACCTGAGGTGGGCTGTGGTGAAAACCCATCTAGTACTGTGTGTCCAATCCTCTCCTGAAGTGGGCGTGCGAGACTGTATGCATTTGATAAAAAAATCCTTCCAAGGCTCTTGTCCTGGCATAAGCCCTCTCACAACGAACTTGCAGAGTAAAGCTCTGCACTATAGATCTGGGTCGATGATATTCAAACCCCCTTCTCTTGTAGGAAGAATCAAGGTCTCCCAAGCCACCCTGGCTGTAACATCAGTTGTGCCATCTAGACCACTCCATAAAAAGTTTCGTACAGGCCTCTTAAGCTGAGTGATAAAATCCCTAGAGTGGCACCAACAAGAGCATACACACCATGCTGTGGCTAGAAGAACCTGGTTAACCACCACCACCCTGGAGGCCAAGTCAAGTTTGGCTGAGCTCCAGAAAAGGAGCTTTCTTCTGATGCTTTCCAACACCGGAGCAAACTGTTGTGAGGGAAAGATGCCCACCCCAACCTAGCAGCCCAAATATCTGACGGAGAAGCCCCTCTATACCCAAGTGAAGCCAATATCATTACCCCAATCCGGAGTGTCATCCTCGCAAATCCAAAAACCATTGGATTTATGCCAATTAATGTGTGCACCTGCAGCCGTGCAAAACAAATCCAAGGCTGTCCGGAAGGAAGCGAGTGTCCTGGGGGAGGCATCCAAAAAAACAGCCGTGTCATCTGCCAACTCACTATCCAGGAGCTCTTCTTCCCGGCGGATAGGAAGCCTCAGCCCATAAATATCAGCTTGAGATCTAATGTAGATACTCATAGCTTCCGCCACAAATAGAAAAAGAAACGGGGCAAGAGGACATCCCTAGCGGACGGATCTGGAAATCTGAAACCTGTCCCCTCTTACCTCCCCAATGAGCAACTGGCTATGGGCTGGTCTGTAGAGAGAGGATACTCCTCTAATCCATGCATCTGAAAAACCAAAGCGAGATAGAGTACCCTCTAAGAAATCTCAGTCTACTCTGTCGTAAGCTTTCTCAAAGTCCACCAAGAGTAGAATGGCCAATCTCTGGCCGCTTTGCATGGCCCATCTCGAGGCCTCCCAAAATGAGAAAATATTATCAAAAATACTTCTGCCATGCACAAACCCTGTCTGCGTGTCATGAATCAAATTTGGAAGAAAAACCTGTAGCCGTAGACTGATGGCTTTCGCCAAAATCTTGTAAAAAGTGCCCAAAAGAGTGATGGGTCTCCATTGAGACACAAGATTCCTTGTTGAGATATCGAGCTCCACTCGCGATATGCCAGGGTGACTGTTGTGCATTTATGTCACCGACTTGTTGGCTGGAGATGCGGTTGGTACACCGCCCACGAATAATAGCTGGATGACAGCTATCCTTATCTACACTAGTTCGTGGCTCAGTTAGTATGCCACCTTAGTTAGTTGAGTTTGGTTTGAGACCCACATATAGGGTTCTTCTATTTCTTTGTACTAGAGTTCTTTTGGCTTTCACAACTAAGAAGAGGAAAACTGTTTTCAGCCTCCACCTTTGTGTGTATTCCCCCATTGTGATTGTGAGAAAGCCTCAAGTGAGACTCCTTCCCTCTCTCCCACTATCTTCACATGGTATCAGAGCCTTATTCGTGGTAAGGAGCTCAAGAAAGCAAGCCAAGTTCGTGGTGTCCTGGTAAGAGGACCAGTGTTGCTTTCCTATTTCGAGTTTGGGAGCAAATCTCTGTAGGTAGCACAGCCAGAAGTGCAAGAGTGCACTGTCTCAGATTGAGACGCCCTTCGCGGTGTGGCAAGAGCGCAGTATATGCTGCGGGTAAGGGCAAAGCTCTTCGTGACGTTATTTTTCTGATTCGAGGTCATTTCGGGGCCCGTTTTGGAGACGGAAGTTCTCCGCAGGCACTCAGAAAAAGGCCCTGTTTTTGCTGTGCGACCACTGTTCTGCGGGTCGATGAAAAGTTGACGCAGAAATTGCATCGTATGCTTGTGTGCAGAGATATTGGGAGTTGCAGATTCATGCCTGTTGCCTGTTGATGCAAAATCGTCACTAGGAAGTGACTGTGTGGTGAAATACCACTTTCGTCAGTTTTGCAGATCTGCCCATGTGAGGCAAAAAGCTGTGTTTTTTGCAGTGACAAAATATTTTGCAGTGTTCTATAATGGCATATCTGATTCTCTTTCACAGATTGTCACTGAAAAGCTTGACAAGAACAACTTCCAGGCATGGAAGTTTAGAATGACGAATTTTCTTGATGGGAAAAGGCTATTGGGAATTCATTACAGGAAATGAAGAAGAACCTGTTCTTCCTAATGTTCCCAGTTAACAGGAAATGCAGGCATTCAAAGGATGGCATGAGAGAGCCAGGAAAGTTATGTACTGGCTGTCTATCAGTATTTCAGACTCCATGATTGTGCATATTCAGGATGCAAGTACGCCAAAGGAGGCATGGGATACTTTGGCAAAAATGTACAGCACAAATACGCAAGCCAGGAAAATGCAACTCAAACAGGAGTTGCACAATGTGCAGAGAGAAAATTTGAGCATAAATGACTACCACATGAAAGTGAAGAAAATTGCAGATGCACTTGCTTCCATTGGGTCGCCAGTGGATGATGATGATTTGGTTTCTGTGACCTTGAATGGTCTAGGAAAGGATTATGCACAGTTCCGGACATCCATTGCCGTCCGTGAAAAATTTCCTGATTTTGAGGAGCTGATTGCTCTTCTAATTTCTGAAGAGCAGAGAAATGGTGGTGCATCTTCTTCAGCAGGAACTTCAAAAGAAACTGTCTTCTACTCAAATGCTGGCAGAGGTAGAGGCAGAGGTAGAGGAGGCCGATCTGCAGGCCGTGGTAGAAATCAGAATATGCAGCAAACGCAAGAAAACCAGTCCTATGCAGGAGGACGTGGTAACTCTAGAGGCAGGGGGAGCCAAAGAGGCCGTGGTAGATGGCAGAGAGGCCAAAATGCAAACAGCAATATTGAATGCTACTATTGTGGCAAAATAGTTCATATGGCTAAGGACTGCTATAAAAAGCAGAATGACATTATGAATGGAAAATTGCAGCAAGGCAATTATGCATCTTCTAGCAGGCAGGGTGATGACAGAAATGAGCATCTATTTATGGTGCAGCATATGACCAATTCTGTGACAAGTGCAGAAGAACAAAATGATGTGTGGTATGTTGACTCAGGTGCGTCAAACCACATGACAGGTCATGCAGAATGGATGCAAGATGCAAGGAAAATGGAAAAGCCAGGATTTGTGGAGACTGGTGATGATACTGCACATCCTATTGTGCAGATTGGCAAAATTCCTTTGTCTATGCAGGATGGGAAAAAGAAATACTTGTCTGATGTATTTCATGTCCCGAACATCACCAAGAACCTGGTTTCTGTTGGTTAGATGGTTGAGCAGGGCTTGCAGGTCAGATTTAATCCTCATGGATGCTTTGTTGAGGATATGAAAAATAATGGTCGCTTGATAGCAAAAGGAAAGAAGAAGGACAGGATGTTTACGTTGGATGCGGACATGCCTGAATTGAGTGCAGCAATGTTTGCACATGGGACCGGTGTAGTTGCAGATATTGATATCTGGCACAAACGCATTGGTCATGTTAATATAGAGCGACTTAAATCAATGCAAGCCCAAAATATTGTTGCAGGTCTGCCTAAATTCAAGGTTGCAGAAATGCACAAGGTTTGTGAAGCCTGTCAATTTGGGAAACAGGCAAGGAAACCTTTTCCTAGGCATGTTCAAGAGAGTAAAAGCCATTGGAATTAATCCACTCTGATGTGTGGACTACAAAAGCTGCATCTATTGGAGGCTGTCACTATTTTGTCACATTTATTGATGACTTCAGCAGAAAACTGTGGGTGTATTTTATGAAAAAGAAAAGTGAAGTGTTTGGGCACTTCAAAGCTTTCAAAGCTATGGTGGAAAAAGAAACAGGCCTGCAAATAAAATGCCTAAGGTCAGATGGAGGGGGAGAGTACCTCTCAAATGAGTTTGCAAGGTTCTTGCAAGAGCATGGTATAAAGCAGCAATATTCATGCAGTCATACCCCACAGCAAAATGGAATTGCAGAAAGAAAAAACAGGCATATTGGAGAGGTATCTCGGGCTATGCTAAATGAAAAAGATCTACCAGATTATTATTGGGCTGAAGCAGTTGCTACAGCAGTCTATATAATGAACAGGACTCCCACTGCAGCAATACATGGCATGACGCCAGAGGAGATGTATACTGGTAGGAAACCAGATATTTCTCATTTGAAGATTTTTTGTTGCATTGCCTATGTCCATGTGCCAGATGAGTTGAGGTCCAAGTTGGATCCAAAAGCTGAGAAGTGCGTCTTTATTGGTTATTCTCTGCAGCAGAAAGGGTATAGATGCTATAACCCTTCTACACGTAAGTTCACAGTGAGCAGAGATGTTGTTTTTTATGAGATGAGCAGCTGGTATAAACCAGTAAATGTGATGATTGATGTAGATGCACAAAATGGTAATGCTGCACAGAATGCACAACAGCAATCACAAAATATCAGTGGACCTGGAGTGTCCTCTTCCAGTGGTTCACATACTTCGCCATGGACAGGCAGATTGAGATCAGGAGAATCCCCTCAAAGCAATGCAGAGAGTGGTACGCAGGTATCACGAAAAGGAAAAGAGAAGGTAGATCAGCCCATGTTTGATGTGAATGTAGGTCACTCTTGTGTGGATGGTGAATCCAGTGGCTCAGAACAGAGCATTGATGATGAGTTGGGTATTCCTTCTGTTGTTACACCTGGAGTAAGGAAGACCAGGGATGTTTTGAGAGCACCTGGAAGTGAGCCTATTTTGCGGAGGTCTACCAGGGTTAGGTATCCTGTGGATAGGCTGAAATATGATGGATTTACAGCCATTCACTATGCCTATATGGTCAAAGTGATACAGGAACCAGAACCCACTTCTTTTGAGCAAGCCATGGGAAATGAAAAATGGGAGAAAGCCATGGATGAAGAAATGGATGCCTTGGATGCTAATGCTACATGGGAATTGGTGCCTTTGCCTAAAGGCAAGAATGCAATTGGTTGTAAGTGGGTTTATAAGATCAAGCACAATGCAGATGGTTCTGTGAATAGATACAAGGCAAGATTAGTTGTCAAGGGGTATGCACAGACATATGGCATTGATTATGAAGAAACTTTCAGCCCGGTTGCAAGGATGGCAACCGTAAGAGCAGCCATTGCTATGGCTGCATCAAAGGGATGGTCTTTACATCAGATGGATGTAAAGAATGCCTTCTTGCATGGTGATTTGCAAGAAGAGGTCTTTATGGAGCAGCCAGCAGGTTATGTTCATGCTATTCATCCCGAGTTTGTTTGCAGGTTGAAGAAAGCCTTGTATGGCTTGAAGCAAGCACCTAGAGTATGGTCTGACAAGATAGGACAGTATCTTGTCACTATTGGCTTTCAGATTTCCAAGGCAGATTTCTCACTCTATGTGAGAAAAACAGAGAAAGGGATTATGCTGCTGGTCATTTATGTTGATGATTTGATCATCACAGGTGATAGTGATGAAGATATCCTTCATGTGAAAATGCTATTGAGGCAGAAGTTTGAGATGAAGGATTTGGGAGAGATGCGTTATTTCTTGGGCATTGAGATGATTAGATCACCAAGTGGGATACAGCTCTTGCAGAGGCAGTATGGATTGGACATGCTGTCCAAATATGGGATGACAGGCTGTAAGCCTATTTCAATTCCTTTGGAGCAGAATGTGAAGCTGAGCGCAGATGCAGGTGAGCTTCTGGAGGACCCTACTATGTACAGATGCATAGTAGGAAGTTTGATTTACATGACTATTACCAGGCCAGATTTGAGCTATGCTGTTGGGTTGGTAAGTCAGTTTATGCAGGCTCCAAGGAAACCGCATTTGGATGCGGTTAGACGCATACTCAGGTTTGTGAAGTCCACATTGCAGTATGGACTATTTTATGAGGCTGGGGTTCAGATACAGTTGCATGGATACACTGATGCTGATTGGGCTAGTAGCATTTCAGATAGACGATGTACCAGTGGATATGTGTTCTCTTTTGGGAGTGCTGCAGTCACTTGGAGCAGCAAGAAACAGCCTACAGTTGCCTTGTCGAGCACAGAGGCTGAGTACAGGGGTGCAGCAATGGCTGCATGTGAGGTAGCTTGGTTGCATAAGCTACTTTATGATATGCATCAGTCTATAGATGGGCCGGTTGTCATTTATTGTGACAACATGAGCAGTATACATTTGGCAAAGAACCCAGTCTTTCATGCTAGAACAAAGCACATTGAGGTGCATTATCACTATGTGTGGGAGAAGGTTTTACTAGGTCTTATTGATCTAGTTTATGTCAGCACAGAGGATCAGGTAGCTGACATATTCATGAAAGCATTGGGTGCAGAGAAGCTGCACAAGTTCAGAGACCTGCTTGGTGTGCAGGATTTGGGATTGAGCTTGAGGGGGAGTGTTGAGATATCGAGCTCCACTCGCGATATGCCAGGGTGACTGTTGTGCATTTATGTCGTTAGCTAGAGATGCGGTTGGTACACCGCCCACAAATAATAGCTGGATGACAGCTATCCTTATCTACACTAGTTCGTGGCTCAGTTAGTATGCCACCTTAGTTAGTTGAGTTTGATTTGAGACCCACGTATAGGGTTCTTCTATTTCTTTGTACTAGAGTTCTTTTGGCTTTCACAACTAAGAAGAGGAAAACTGTTTTCAGCCTCCACCTTTGTGTGTATTCCCCCATTGTGATTGTGAGAAAGCCTCAAGTGAGACTCCTTCCCTCTCTCCCACTATCTTCACATTCCTATTACCCCCCTTTGGAATGAGATGAATGAGACAATCTGTGAGTGAGTCCGGCATCTCACCAGAGTCCCACACGCCCTCCAGGGCTGATGTAATGTGATCACCAATCTGCTCCCAAAAAGTAATAAAAAAGGAGGGGGTAAGTCCATCTGAACCTGGGCACTTGCCCTTGTGAAGGGCAAGTAATGCAGTCTTGAATTCTGCATTGGTGAAAGGTGCATCCAGAGAAACATAGAACACACATTTTTGACTCACCTTGGCTTCATATTCCAACACCCCCGCATGAAGGCAAGGTGAGAGACTACTGGAATGGAACCAATAATAGAACATGACAATGACGGTCATCAAACCTGTGCATGCCGATCTAGAACTAGACATGGCTCCCACACAATCTCAGAGGCAAGTGAGCATGGCTCAGAGGCTAGTGAGCATAACATAGAAAGCTCATCTAGCATGGCTCAGAGGCTCATCATGCATGGATGCATGATCAACTCAGAGGTCTAGGAGACCAATGCACCAACATCCTGGAACTCTCAAGCGAGGCCTGATAAACAAATAGACCTATCAATGCCAATACATGGCTCCCACAGTACATCCCTCCTTGGCTTCATGACAGGACATGTTAGGAAGCCACACACCAAAATAGAAAAACCAATACATCTGTTTAGGAGGACTATCCAAGGCAGAGGACCTTTAGACTCAATGAAAACCAAACACTCAATACATATCATTTTAGGGGGACTACTACCCAGGGCAGAGGACCCCAAAATACATCAAGTTGTAGTAATTAAAAAATAGATTTCTTATGATAAGAGAGGTCCTCCAAGTAGCCACTGCACACGTGTGCACATCCCTGCGAGACAATGACGATGTTGAAGAAGCGCTAGGCAGGAATGCCCCAAAAGATGTGTCGGTAAAGTCCATGGGGTAGCTAGATGGAGCACTCACATAGTGACTCTCAAAATGGCTAAGGGAGAGTCACCGATGTCGAAGTATAGGCCAGAGGTGTCATGAGGACTTGGAGAGTCGGTCAAAAGTGGAGCTCGGACACCAAGGACAATCGGGCGGTAATCAGAGAAGTTGGAAAGTGTTTGGAGCTCACATCAAGCTTAGAGCACAACTCCAATAGAATGTCGAGCAGAAGGAGAAAATGGCGGGCTGGATTAGAGGTCAACGATGAAGAGAATTGACAGCTCCACATTGAGCTGGCTGCATCATGCTTGGGCTGTCAAATCATTGAGCTCCAGAACAAAATTCGCGCATAGAAACAAATTTCGTCACTTCTTGCAAGGGCTGTAACTTTTCACAGAAAATTCGGATTGCAATGATGTAAAAACAAAATTTGTAGTACTCAAGGTCCTCTACAACTTTGCTGAAGACACAAAAGCCATGATTCTGCTTCTATCTCCGGATAGAAGCAGAACATAGTCCGCAGGTCGTAGAAAGATGTAGCTGAAGGAAGGAGAAGAGAGATGGCAGATCATGGCGTGCAGAAGAGAGATCAAGGAAGGAGAGAAGAGGGCAGTCTTTCAAGGAGGAGGAGGTAGAGTAGCTTCATTGGCCTCCCTCACCTCAACCTCTTGGAAGGGAAAGAGAAAGAGAGAGCAGGGCTAGGAACATGGCTCTGATACCATATGAAAGGACATGGAAGCTAGCTAGGAACGGAATGGAAATATGGAAAGGATAATGAAAGGCAGAATGGAAAGGAAAGAAAGTACAAGTGCAAGGCAATAACCAAAATACTCACAATGTATTCATAGCTTGATGTTGACTGTTGTGATAGACAATAGACAAGTACAACACTATATAGTGTGACACTAGACTCTAGAGAGTATCTCCCAATATGACACGTGTCACGTCTAGGACTCACTAGACTATAAAACACCACCTAGACCACCTAGAACACATATTTTTGACTCACTTTGGCTTCATATTCCAACACTCCTTACTATCTCCTGGTGACATTTGCCTTCTCTCTCCTGGTGACACCTGGACTTGTATCTTTGCATTGGCATATTGTACTCATCCCCCCATTTTAGGGGCGGTTTCCTTGCATCTAGTTTACTTTGTATTTAGGCTCAGATTTGACATTATGTACTTTCACTTGCATTGTATTGCGTAGCACTTAGATGATATTCGACGATGCCTCTTCTTTGTGGCACGTTGATTTTGTGCTATCTTGTATGCAGAGTTCTTGATGTCCCATGGGCCCATTTTGGCCTTTAGTGGACAATAATACACTTTCTTTCTTTCTTTCTTTCTCCATGATGACATTTATCTTCTCCCTCCATGATGCACAACTCCATTCTCTCTCCTGGTCACACTCCCATCTCTCTCCACAAGGTCAAAAGGTCATTCCGCATCCTCTAGTTTTGGTGGAGTGAACAAGGAGGCTCGGTGTCCTCTAGCTTTGGTGGAGTGAACAAGGAGGCTCGGTGTCCTTTAGCACTAGTGGTGGATGAAGAAGGAGGTTCGGTATCCTCTAGGCTCGGTGGTGGATGTAAAAGGTAAATTCATGTCCTCTAGCTTTGAGCCATCCCCTCTCTCTTACAAGCACACTCTCTCTCCACCCCACCACCACTCTCTTAAAACCCCTTTCTCTTTCTACCCCTCATCTCTTTCTAACTTCATCCCTCTTTATTCCCTCTTTCCCACCTCTCTCTACATTCCTCCCCGCCCTGTGAGTGCCTCTCCTCATCGCGCTAATGTTAGCAACTTCACACTAATTTTAGCAAAGTTGCTTTTTTGGCAACTTTGGCTGCTCCTACCTTCAGCTCTACCTCAGCTTCCCCTCCCTCCATCCATCGCCCTCCTCCTTGCAATCCCCCTCATCTTGTGCCTCTCTACCTTTTTCCTTCTCCCATGTGACCCCCCTCCCTCATCACCCTCCCCCATGCCCTCCATTACCCTTCTTCCTCCTCCTTCCTACCCCTTCACTCAACCCTCCTCCCTGCAACCTCCTCTTGGATGCACCACCTCCTACCCCTCTCCCTTCATCACCCTCCTCCCTCCTCGTCAACAACCACACCCCCCTTCTCTCATCGCCTCCTGCCCCTCACCTTCATTCTCATGCCTCGGGCTTCTCTCGCCTATCCCCTCTCAGCTGGCTGCCCCCCCTCTAGGGCACAGCCCTCCCTCTGGTACAACCCCCTCCTCCATCTCCTCTCTCCTTCACCACCTCCATCGCCTCCTCCTTCATCCTCCCCTCCACTTCCTCTGCAATCGATCCTCCTCTCCACACCATCCAATCGCTCCTTCCCCTTGCCTCCTTCTTGTGGTGGAGGCGTACTCCTCTCCTTCCATCCCTCCTCAAGGCCCCCTTGCACAATATCGACTCCTACAATCCTTTTCCTGCACAACCCCCCTTGTGCCATCTCTACTCCTACAACTCCCACCCTTTTCTTACGAACCTCCCCTCCTTCTGGCCCTTTCCATCTTCTACCACCACTTCACCTCAGCCCCTCCAATAGCCACCCCTCTTCTTCTCCTGGACTAACCTTCCACAAGGTCCCCTTCTTCTTGCAGAATCTTTCCTCACTCTTTATGCCAAAGAAGTGCACCAAATACAAACCTCGCCTGCCCAAAGATAAGATGTTTACTCCGTTTATGCAAAGATGACTTCTTAGGGATCCCCTTCATGTGCCTCTCCAGTGACACATGCCACCCAGCCAAGCAACTCCATGAATTCCCCTACATCTGGATAGCGCCCCGAAAGGACCAAGACTTATGTGCATCTGCTACCCATGATCCTTCTACTGCCCTAGATCCTGCATAGGGTGCACATGGCACTTTTATTGCACAAGGTAATTCTGTTGCACAGAGTACTTCTCCTGCAAAAGGTACTTCTGCTGCATAGGGTACCTCTACTACACATGATCCTTCTGCTCCACAAGGTACCTCTACTCCACAATATACTTCTGCTACATAGGGTACCTCTACTCCACAATATACTTCTGCTACACCGGGTACTTTTGCTATACATGCTCCATCGGTCCCCAGCATCACAATGATTTTCGATGAGGACCGAGATCATCTTGCAGCTCATTCTCACACTTCCTCTAGCAATTCCAGTTCTTTTTTTTTTCCATGAAAAAGACTTCTATTAAGTAAGAACAAAAACCCGCGAGAGCAAGCTCAAAGCGGAATACATCATGAAATCATGAGGATAATAAAAAACCCCCTCAGAGTGAGGTGGAAAGAAACCAAGGCTGAGGCTGAAAGTGCCATCTCAACCCTGTAGTAGATTCAGAGAAGAAAGGAGAATCCTTCCATTCCCTGAAGAAAGAAGCCCTCCTAGCTGAGGCTGCACGGGAGTCCCCCTGCATACATGTCCATACGGCCATCAGAGTGTGTACGATGTCTGTCCAGATACTAGCCAATGTGTGCGAGGGATGAACCTGAGTACCCTCCATAGCCTCTGTGCATCTGGATCTCCAGATATGCCAGCAATTCCAGTTCTGGCCATGGGGGCTCAGAATATTCACCCTCCCCTACTCCACGATAAGTAGCGGCATCCAGTGACGATGAGCATCCCTCAAGGCTCCAGGTGGTCTTTAAGACAGTTCTACATCCATCTCTCCATCTTTCATTTGTCCTATCTACATGGGAGATTGAGGCACTAGCGCTCACGGAGTTTGATAGTATTGATTTTCCTCCATTGGGGACATTCCTTTGTGCACAACATTCATACGGAGTTATGACATGTCCTTGGATACCTTTGAGCTTATGGGTTCCTGCCACATTCTAACCCCAACTCTAGTGTCTACATATTTGCATCTTCCCACTCTAGCTACTCAGCCCTACCTATGGTGAGTCTCAGATCCTAACATCCTTTCTCACGGGCTGTAAGTGGCACGGAAGGGGAGAACATTGCTAAAAAGCTGTGGAAGGGTAGAGAAGAGAGGAGGTACAGGCCAGGTATTTCTTTGCATGTTTGTATTCCACGCCTAGCCATTTCTTTATCATACGGAGTATTTTCCTGGCATTGAATGCCCTCCTCACCGCGACTCCTTTTGGCTTTGCCTCTTTGTTTCATTCCACCTTTTATGCCACTGTGCGAAAACGTCACAGAAGGACACATTCTTACCCGGCTTCTCCATTAGTGGCAGGCACCCCCTCCTCCTATTGTGGCAGCAAGGCTCCCATCTAACCACCCGACCCCTTCTGTTTCTGGGGTGGCATCTTCATCCTCACCCTCTTTCACCTCCCCTGCCAATGCCATTGTTTCCTCTCCAGCATCTTAGCCTCTCTCCCTCAGTGCTACATCCAACACACCACCACCTCTCCTTCATGCCTCTTCTCAGGTGGACCTAGCTACTTCATGTGCTTCAGATGCCTAGTTGGTGGTCATTTTTGCACAGGTCGCGAGTCGACCTCTTTTGCTGGATGCTTCCTAAGAGGATTTGGCATCTTCTTGGGTTGCCTCATCCATTCATCTCACAGTGGTCTCCTCAGTGGTCAGCATGGTCACATATTCCATTATTGCTACTATTGGGAGGGAGAGGATACTCTAGAGCCACTTGATTTGCCATTCCATGAGGGATGATCTGATTGGTGCAGATTCATTCCATGGTTCACAAGTCCTTACATCATGCGCACCGTAGGGCTCTGCTACATCTCTAAAGCTTGGATCCACCAGTACACCACAGCCCACTCATTCATTTGATCTCACTCTTACATTGGGCATGAGCAATAATGGGACTATTCATAGGCAACGCGCACTCTTGATTCCCTCCTCACAGATACAGGCCCCCCAATTATCCCTCCCCGGCTGGCCTCCATTCCCATGCCTCCTTACTGTCGACCACATACTAGCTATGCTGCACCTAGTACTTTCGATGTCACATGTACCAGTGCTGCGACACAAGTCGACTCTATTCTAGGTTATATCTTTGAGGGTGGTTGTTTGCTGGAGTCTATGGAGTGTCCACTCATGCATGAGAATGATATTATGTCCATTTATCTAGCTTCATCATCTAGGCAATCATTCTCCACGGTGGCACAGACAAGTATGCAAGAGGAAGATTACAGGCGTCTTCTCAGTGGGATGAAACGAAAAAGGTCTCCTATGAACCTTGAAGAGGAGGACGTCGACTAGATATTCACTATCCTTCTGCATGAGACCTTGACAAGAAACAACCGCTCTACATCGAGCTAGATGATATGGGACATGTGGCCACCTTGGAACCAGTGGAGCAGAAAGGTATGTAGGCTAGCTTTGTGAAGCTAGGCAACATTATAAATATGGTTGATCACATGTCCTTCACTGACAGGTATGCCTGGGCTAAAAGGTCGTTGCACTTACATTAGCATATCTAAAAGATCATAGTGGTAGGGAGAGAAGTAAGCTAACACTAGGAATGGAAAGGAATGATAACAAGCATAATGGAAATGAAATGGAAAGGAAATGAAAGCAATAGACAAGTACTCACATGATACCAAAGAGCTTGATGTTGACTCATATCGGAAGACTCAAGACAAGTACAACATTGTATAGTGTGACACTAGACTCTAGAAAGCCATAGTGTATATGGGATAACTCCCAATATGACACGTGGCATGTCTAGGACTCACTAGACTATAAAACACCCCTAGACACCTAGTACACTCATTTTTGACTCACTTTGGCTTCATATTCCAACAATATCATGGATGACACATTTTCCCAGTTAGGGGCTGCTCTCTTTAATGCAACAAGCCATACACAAATGCGCCTATGTCAAAAGCAACATCTGAAGTTAGAGAAGGAAAAAGAAGCACGAGTTTAGGAGCAGCAATACATAGAACAACTCCACGACAAGGAGAGAACCTCTAACATGGAGATGGACAAGCTGAAAGCACAACACGCACTGGGACTGCATCAAAGGGAATCTCATCTCCAAGAAGTTCAATGCACACATACAACAGAGCGCGAGAAGCTGGCGCAGGACCTAAGTGTACTCCAAGCCATCCATGGCTCTCTAGCCACTTCACACGCTGCATCAGCGTAGAGGATCACTGAGTTGGAGTCTCAACTTGAGGCTCAAGAGCAAGATCGTAAGAATATCCACAAGTGGCACTCCGTATTAGAGGCATTGTTCATGCAGAGCTACTTTCCCTCCAGACTAAGCATACTACTTTGCAATCAGAGCGTGACCTGTACAGATTGAAATATCACCGCTACAAGGGGAAGTATGAGGACCTTCGAAATGTGATGGACACCACCATTGGAAGCTGAGAAATCATCCAAAAGTACCTCAAAAAACTTCCCAATATTGTCTTTAAAGAGTTTGGTGACCAGGCGTTGAAATATTGCCGATGCATTGCACAGGCCAAAGGGCATCATCTTGTAGGCATACGCCCCCCATTGGATGACAAAGGTATTCTTTAACTGATCTTGTTCCCTGACCCGAACCTGGTTGTACCCACTGTACCCATCCATGAATTAGTATAGAGCATGACCAGCTACTGTCTCCAACACCCTATCAGTGACGGGAAGGGGAAACCGATCTTGTCTTGTGGCAACATTTAAAATCTGATAGTCAACGCACGCTCGGAGCTTGCCCATCTCCGTCTCGAGCACGATTACAATTCCATTGACCCACTCAGAGTAGTCCACGGGATATATCAACCTATCTTGTTCCATTTTCTAAATGTCAGCTTGGACCGCCTTGCCATAGTGGGGGTTCATGCGGTATGGGCCTTTGATCACTGGGTCTACCTTATGGGTATAGGTTGATGTGGTGCTCCATAAACCAAGCTGGTACTCCCTTTGAACCTTTGTATGACTGAGCAACGACATTTACATATTTCTTGAAAAAATCAGTTAAAGCACCAAGAAGTATTCATGCTCCCAGACCCAACTTGCTACCTTCAAATGTTGAGGGTCATCCTCGATCCCGATGTTGAGGTACCGCCTAATCCACTTGGGGTATGCTTGTGGATGTGGGGTGGCTGGTTCTCCAAATCCTACATGTGCGGGAGTGTCTCTGAGGGGAAAGTCCCTGCTCACTTCCCTCGACCAAAATTGAGAAAAGGATACTGGTATGGTTTCCAGAATTGGTTAAGATGTAGAATAGGCTTTAGAGAAAGAATTCATCTTACCTTTCTGAGCTTGGTTGAGCATTCCATGGTATGATAATCCTTCCACCTCATATGTGGTTTCGGGTACATCTTTTGTCGTAGTGAGATATGCCTCAAATAGGTACAGGTCAAGGAAGGTGAGGTCCCTGACATCTTCCTCTTTCGGTACAAGGTAAGAATGCCCTTTTCTCAAGAGAGCTCTGACTCTAGTGTGTATGCAAACTACTCCTCCTGGGTTCTCTTGCTGCTCTTGGTTCCCAGTATGTCCAGCATCATGCCTAAAAGTGCTAGTCCTTGGAGGAGTCAGTTCCCACATCATCTACCTCTAGCCAGCAGTAGTCATGTTGCGGTCAGGCCCAACTTCGGTATCTGACTGATCAGAATAGTCATCCACCCATCTAGTACTCTCCATGTCCTTTGTGTCCCTATTAGTATCATCAGTGTTCTCATCCGAAATGGATGTGGAATGGCCCCCTTGAGGGTTAGTGCTACCCATGTCCCGTGTCAACATTAGACTATCCTCTGGAGGATTGATGCCACCCATGTCGTGTGTCAACATTGGACCTACCTCTCGAGGGTGGGTGATGCCCACGTCGTGTGTCAAGATTGGACCTGCCTCTTGAGGTTGGGTGCCACCCATGTCGTGTGTCATCCTGCTTGTTTGCTCTAGTCATGCTAGTGATCTCAGCACCACACTCCTAGATAGTTGTGGAGACCATCCACCTATACATGTGAGGATTGTTGCAGAGACCGAAGGGCATAGTGTGATAGGCAAGTTCACCTAAACCAAGGCATGGAGATGTATTAGGGCTTGCTGCTTCTTGTACCCTCCCACTTGGAGGCTGGTTGTCACAATCTGGCTAACTTATTTCCACCATATTAACGGACAAGGATCCCAAGCCTCCCATCCAATCTAAGATAACAGTTTCATCTTGATCTGGGATATAATGATCCAACAAGTAGGTCAATCTTTCAAAACCCTCAACAACTTGTGGTTCCTCTCCTCCATCTTGGTCATCTCCAATGGGCTAGTTTCCACGAACCCAACGATCCTCTTCCACTCCAGATTGCTCTTCAAAATCCTCTTTCCCTAATTAATGGGTTGCCGTACCTTTCCCGTAACCATATCTACTCCAGGGATGTGGATCCTAAGGGCAACCAAACTTCATCTGTTGACCAATCTTGAATGGCATTTTCTGACCGCAACCATGGTCCAACAAGAAGTAAAGGATAGGTTTGTTCATCCTAAAAGATCATAGTGGTAGGAAGAGAAGCAAGCTAACACTAGGAATGGAAAGGAAAGATAACAAGCATAATGGAAATGAAATGGAAAGAAAATGAAAGCAATGGACAAGTACTCACATGATACCAAAAGAGCTTGATGTTGACTGATGTGATAGACAATAGACAAGTACAACACTATATAGTGTGCCACTAGACTCTAGAAAGTCACAATCTCTATGGGATATCTCCCAATATGACAGTGGCATGTCTAGGACTCACTAGACTACAAAACCACACCTAGACCACCTAGAATACTCATTTTAGACTCACTTTGGCTTCATATTTCAACACCCCCCATGAAGGCAAGGTGAGAGACTACTGGAATGGAACCAAGAGCAGAACATGACAATGACGGTCATCAAACTGTGCACCCTATGTAACTCAGAGGCTAAAGTCTGAGCGTGTTTAGAGGTTGATCCAAGCAGTCTCATGGCTTGAGACTCAACATGCTCAGAGGCTCACGTTATACCATGGCTACATGACCTGATCATAGGTCTAGGAATACAAACATCCTGAAACTCGGCTAGGCCTGATACTGAGACTTATCAAAGCCAATACATATGGCTCCCACAGTACATCCCCCCTTGGCTTCATAACAGGACATGTTAGGAAGCCACATACCAAAATAGGAAAACCAATACATATTTTTAGGAGGACTATCCAAGAGAAAGGACCTTTAGACTCAATGAAAACCAACCACTCAATACATATCATTTTAGGGGGACTACCCAAGGCAGAGGACCCCAAAATACATCAAGCTGTAGGAATAATAGATTAGAAACAAAAGTCCCGATCATTAGGTACATAGACCTCTGAATAGAGAGAGAGAGATCTTTGATGTCCGCAGTAAGAGCATGAGTCGGTGTCGAAGCATCATCTTCTTCTTCGTCTTCACTTGTTGCAGCCCCAACCAAGTTGACATGATCCTTGTGTTGTTGCTTGGCAAGGTTTTGGAAGCAACGATCCTCAATGGACCAAGCTTCCCACAGTGATTGCATTTGAAAGGCTTGAATTTTCCGTTGCCTTTGCCCTTGGAGTACAGTACAATGGAGTCCGGAGTGTCTGCATACCGTGTGCCATGATCAATAAGCATAGCAACCATATCATGATAACCCATTTGTGTCACACGCAATGCTGGTATGATCTCTCAATACTTATAATTTTTCTCAATGCTCGAGAGGAGCACATCAACTTGATCATCTTCCCCTACAGGGGCCTTCAGACTAGCAAGCTGAGTGACAAGGGATTCCATATGATTCAAGTGGGCAAGAAGAGAGTCTTCATGCTTGATTTGCTGCTTGAAGAATTCCTGTCTGAGGAATACCTTTGAATTGATGATTTTGTTGCCGAACAATTCTTCAAACTTAGCCCATAAGTCGTGAGCAGTGGAATCAAAATCAAAATGATGAATAACGTCATCACCCAGCCCCAAACCAATGAGAGAAATAGCTTTGTCATTCAGATTCTCCCAGTGTGCAATTTTCTTTTCATCTGATTGTGGCTTTTTCTCCTTGCTATGCACAACATTCCACACTCCATCTTTCATAGGTACAAGACGCGTCTTTGTTTGCCATGTACAGAAATTCTTACCATTAAACTTATCGAACGAGATGATAGTTGATTTGGAAGACTCCATGGCTGAAAAAGAGTAGAAATGCAAGTGTAACTATGGAAAGATCACCTTGATAAGTTATTCATGAGCTGGAGCAAGTCTGGAACTTCTTCATGGCAGATAGAAGTAGAAGGACAGCAGCTTCAATAGAATGATGGGTAGAATACGGGTACTAACTTGCGGGAAACAGCTCCAAGAGAATGTCGGGCATAGGAGCAGCAGCTTGGCAACAATCCTGAGGCTGATGGCGAGGACATAAGCAACTACTGTTGGGCACGCATTTCGAGGCTGGAGCAACAAGTGTACGGGCAGGTGGGCAGGCTAGTACAGGCAGATGGGACTACACAAAAACAATCCATACGGACTGTATGGCCTGCTTACAGCGGGCTATATGGCCTGTTTGCAACGGGTTGGAGCAATTGGAGGCGAAGCTACCAAGACGGTTGATGGCGAGGCAAATGAAGAGACCGTTGGCAAGGCATTTTGGGTTGAAGAAGGGGTAAATCAGCTCCCATTGATGAGGCTTGAGTAGGAGGAGAAGAGAGCTCAAGGAAGAAGAGAAGAGGGCAGCCTTCCAAGGAGGATGAGATAGAGTAGCTTCATTGGCCTCCCTCACCTCAACCTCTTGGAAGGGAAAGGGAAAGAGAGAGCAGGGCTAGGAACATAGCTCTGATACCACATGAAAGATCATAGTGGGAGGGAGAGAAGCAAGCTAACACTACGAATGGAAAGGAAAGGTAACAAGCATAATGGAAATGAAATGGAAAGAAAATGAAAGCAATGGACAAGTACTCACATGATACCAAAAGAGCTTGATGTTGATTGATGTGATAGACAATAGACAAGTACAACACTATATAGTGTGCCACTAGACTCTAGAAAGTCACAATGTCTATGGGATATCTCCCAATATGACACGTGGCATGTCTAGGACTCACTAGACTATAAAACCACACCTAGACCACCTGGAACACTCGTTTTAGACTCACTTTGGCTTCATATTCCAACACATTCTTGGTCATATCCAAGACGACAAAGTTGGACATGAATGTCACACCACCAATATTCATCTTAATACCCTTGACTGTTCCCATAGATTTCATCAGCCATGACCATGGGGGGCTGGCTATGATGCGCCATTTGATTTCACAGTTGACTATTTTCGCTTTTGTGCACTAGCATCCAAATCAATGGGATTTTATTTTGGGCCACAATGATGGAAAAGATAAGGATTGCACTTTTGCCTCTACCATGCTTTTAAAATTGGTGGGTGATCTGATACATTTGGATGGTACATTGATCTCCTTTCCATTGGCAGTCAGACTGTATGGTTTTGGGGCTGCATTATAGACAGTTTTGGCATTCTCTTTCTTGAATGCTTCATTCTTTCCTACTAGAGCCACAATTAGAGCTCTCTTGTCGCCTTACAGATTGGGTGGTGCATTGCCAAGATTTGGGCACTCGCCCTTTGCCATTGGCTAATATCATAGTGGCCAGTTTGTAAAAGGTTTTGATGCCTCCACCTTGGATTTCAGATGAGCGAAATCAGATTTGGTCTATTGTTGTGCCAAGTGGTGGCACAAAAGATGGCGATTTCTTTGAAGCTGTAAATTGCCTCTTTGCCAACAGGTTTTTCTATGGAATGTAATGTTAGGGGTTATTCCATTTGGTCTCGGATGACATATTGCCCTTGTTGTCTGTCACAGATGTTTGGTTCCTAGGGAATCCTTGATCCATCTATTTTGGCAATGCCATGTCACTTGTGACTATCTGCTTCTGTTACAACAGCGTCTCCGAGCCAGATCCCCTACTGCTTCCTTTGGCAAGCTCTTCTGGATATTTGGCATCTATCCACCGAGGCCATACTTTCATCTTTTCTTTGCATGGGTTCGATATTGGGGCCTCTGGACTCTTTGGAGGGACAAGAATCATAGAGTCTTTAGAAACTCCAATTTCTCCTATTTCCAGATGTCACTCAGGCAATCCTTTTATGATTGTCTCATTGCGCATCAGATAGATTCCTGTATTTAATTGTCCTATATTGCATTTTTTTGATGTTTTGTAATGGCAAGTTCTCTCTTTGGGAATCGCTTCTTGTAATATAAAGAAATATGGATTTCATTTTATTTAAAAAAGTGTGTGTGTTCTTGCTTTTATGATTTCCTTGCTATTTCTCAAATAAAGTACTCTGTTTACTTGTCTTACAATGAAATCTTCTGATATTGTAATTGCATTTATCCTCTTTGGAGCTGATTTTTGTACTACTAATCACTCCACCCCCACCCCCACCCCTAACCCCACCTCCATTGTCCCCCCCTCCACATCCTCATCTGCTCCCCTACCTCCAGCCTCCGCCCTTCCCCTAGCCACCTACATTTTGCCCTCCACCTCTACCTCTTCCCCCTCCACCCTCCCCCGCCCCCCTCCCCCTCCCCCTCCCCCCCTTCCCCTTGGCGCCTCCCTTCCCCCCTCCACCCTACCATCTCCCATTGATCCCCTTGCCCCAGCTTCTTGCAGCAGCAGTATTGCTTCACGATGTGACTTGCCGAAGTCCACTATCCGTCATCGTACTAGCAAGATTGTGCAGTCTTTTTTTAGTGACCTCACACCAGCTTCGCAGTCTACTTTTCACACGTCCCTGATTGATCACGTAGTGTAGGAGGCTTGCTGGTCTTGGTGCACGTAGAGATAGGGTTGTATGTAGCAAGGTCCTTAGCAGTGTTCGACATTCCTATGCTTCTATTAAGCATAGGAACTCCGGTGATGCCTTGGTAGCACGTCGTGCTATTGTGGCTGCCATTAGTAGACCTCATATGACATGCCATGTGTGTACTGCTTCATGTCTTCTTTAGATTGCACCACGCACATTGCAAGCAGGCATGATTAGGAGGCAGAGTCTAGAGGATAGTGTGACATGGATTTCAACCATAAAAAATAAAAAATTTGTGTGTACATGCTCGAGACTTAGATTATCATGCCTTCTTGTCATATAATGGCATCTTCTGATACTTGTAACTGGCTGTCCCTTTTCTTGCTTGAAGTATATGACAATATCCCGAATCTCCACATGCGAACACTTCGACTCTTGCTGCATGGTTTGCTTTGCTAGAGGGTTGCTTGCATTACTTTGCTTCATTTCTTCAAGGAGGGTAGCCCCTCATAACATCTGTATGGCCGCAGAAACAGAGCATCAACCACTATGTTCTCTCTCCCGGGCTTGTAATTTATCTCAAAGTCAAAGTTGGCAAAATAGCCTTGCCACCTTGCTTGCTTTGGTGTTAGTTTGGGCTGTATAACAAAGTAGGATGTGGTCACATTATCTGTGTAAACAGTGAAATGCCAGTCCATAAGATAATGCTTCCATGTGCGCAAACAATGCAATAGCCATCATTTCTTTGTCATGCGTGGGGTAGCGGGTTTCTCTGTCGATGAGCTTGCAGGTAACATAATGACCACTGGATTTCACCCCAAAAAAGTGTGTGTGTTGGGGACGTCTTCCTCTACACCGGACTATGATTGCTTTTCCGCATGCTGTCTCTACTGGGCTTTATGGTCATTATATCATGCCTGAAACTCTCACCTATTTGGATTTTCCTTTGTGGATCTTTATTGTGTTCTGATCCTCCCTTCATCGATCGCTTTAGGATGCATATGCCCAGGGAGATCTTCCTCTGGCCCAGTTAGAAGCTTTCTTTCACTATTTTTGGTTTTGGGTAGAAGTTACTCCTTCCCCCAAAAAAAAAAAAAGGATTACTTCATTAAGTATGAATGAAAAACACAAGAGCAAGCTCTAATGCAAGAGTACATCATGCCATGCATGAGAAAAAAAACCAGCTCAAAAAGAGGTAACAAAAATCTAAGGTGGAGGCTGAAAATGCCACCTCAACCCCGAAGAAGACTTAGAGAAGAAAGGGGATCCTCTCCAAACTCTGAAAAAAGTATCTCTCTAGCTCTAGCTGCTCTGGAGGAACCCTGCATACTCGCCCAAATGGCCATCAGTGTTTTCGAGCAGCTTTGAATGTACATTTTCTTACAATAATATACTTCCTCTTACAAAAGATGTGTGTGTGTGTGTGTGTGTGTGTGTGTGTGTGGTCTCACAGCAAAATTTACATGAGGGTCTCAAAAAAGCAGAGAGCCTCAACAGGAAATCAAAAGCAAAGAAAAACTATTTCCAGGCATGACTGAGGAAGATCTCATGTAAATTTTGCTGATAATATAATCATGGATTTACCAAAAAAAAAAAAGTGTGTGGTCTCACAGTGAGAGACGGTATGCTCATGCTGTTGTCCAACTCTGTGTGTGTGTGTACATGTTTGTGATTAGATTTCCCCCGACGTGCCGTTGCCGCCTCCCAACACGGTCCTTGCGTCGGTGGTGTGTGTGTGTGTGAGAGAGAGGTAGCGGTGTGTGGTGTGAAGCGTACATGTTCGTCTGCGAATTACACAATCCATTTTGATAGCATACATACAATTTTATCTGCCTCTCACTATGTTTACTAAGGCAGATTTGGTTTCATTTATGTCAGCTATCATGGAAATTTTCTGGCGTTCAAAACATGGCAAGAAAAGTCTCAGATTACTCTCCATGCATCGTCTCTGTTCTCCAAAGATGCACGGGGGTCTGAACATTCTCAATATTCAAATGCATTTACTTGCTCACAGGGGGAAAATGATGATGCAATTTCTACAAGGAGATCAGCCTTGGGCTTTTATGATTCGCTCTCTCTTATTACATCTTCATACATCTGCTTTTGGAAATTGGCAGCCTACTCAGTGGGATTTTTTATTTGGCTCTATCCAAGGCAAGATCAGAGGATGCCCATTTGTTTCTTCTCTGCTTCTTGATTGGAAACACATTTTATCCCACTTGGAATGGAAAGGCAGGGACTCTCTCTTGGGCAACTCTTTGAGGGTAGAGAATCTCTTTTGGTCTAAAGTATTCCACCCACCTTTGGCCATACAAGTACCTCGACGTTCTTATTTTCTCTCCTTCAAAGGCATTTCATCTGTGGCGGATGTACTTCACGATGATGGCACAATTCTATCTTTTTCTTTGGCTGCTCGCAAATACGGCTTGGGAGCTCATTATCGTCCTTTATGGCATAAAATTTCAGCAATGCTCCAACCGTACTTGCCGATACCTCATTTAGAAATACAGCATCGGCTTGAGGATTGGATTTTACGCTCTCCTTCCTCATATGTCCGTCCTTTGAAGCTTTCACATATCACAGTGTCATCATTGTATAGAGTGTTATTACCTCCACCTTGGATTTCCAACAGAGCAAATATTGTTTGGCATATGGATCGTCCAATGAAGTGGTGGAGAAAAAGGCTGCGTCTCCTTTGGCATTACAAAGTCCCTCTTCGACAAGAGCTTTTTCTATGGCGAGTTCTCCTTGGCATTTTTCCATCTAGACAGTTACTCGCACACAGACATATTGCTTCAGCTGTTTGTCACAGATGCTCGCACTCTACTGAATCAGTGCTCCACATCTTTTGGTCCTGTCCAAATACTTCTGATTTCATTGCTCTCATCAGACAGAGGCTTCGACAGCGATTTCCTACTGTTACTTTTGGCAGATTTTTCTGGTTGTTTGGATTTCATCCCCAGAGACAGGGTTTTGATTTATTTTTTATATGGGTGCGATATTGGACCCTATGGACTTTATGGATGGATAGAAATCATAGAGTCTTTGGTGATCCACTATTTTCATCCTTTCTTTTTTTCAAACGATCTCTGCAACAATCATTCTACGATTGTTTTCAGACTCGTTTGATTGATCAGGATGTGTATACAGCCTATACTGAGATCTTTTCTTGAGTAGTAGCTACTTCGTTTTTTGAAGCAGCTATGAATGTAATTATTATATAGAAATAAAAGCTTTCTTCTCACAAAAAAAAGTGTGTGGTGTGGAGCGATGGAGGAGAGGAGATCGGTGGTGAGGTCGTGAAGGTTGCTGCGCAGCCTTTTTGAGTTCTCGTACAGGTCCGTGTCAGGAATTCGCTCAGTTCCGCTCCTTGTTTGTACAGCTGTACGGACACCGTACAGACAGCGTTCTTCTTCTCGGTGAAGCCTCGCCATATCTGCTCGTCTTTTCCCGCTTTTCCCGTACAGCTTACATCGACCTTTTCTTTGCCTTTCGTCCTGCTCCATACAATCTGCCCTGCTGTTCTGCGTCAGCAGCTCCTTCCCGTTCTATTTTCCGTACAGCTTCTGTGTACTTTCACGCCTTCCGTATGACCCAACCCCCATAGTCCTTCCGTACTTCCATACAATCTGTACCTTCCGTACAGTCCGTACAGCTTGCATCTCCAGCTCGTTCACTGTCCGTACAGTTCTGCTCTGCTTCCGCCTCTTCATCAATCCCACCCTGTTTTCCTTCATGGAAGATCAGTTCAAAAGCTATTCTCACAAGGAGTCTTCCCGGGACTCCAAAAGACAGCAAGTGGATTTCTCTTCTGCAGATTCTGTAGACGCTCACTATGTGTTTGACATGCTCAAAGATGAATTTCATCACAGCCGGAAGGAGTGGGCCAAACCTCCCCCGGCCATCAAGTTTAAGTTGAAGCTGCCTTCATTGGTTGCTCCTCTTCGAAAGTTCTCTCAGCAAGCAGTTATCATTTTTTTCCCAGGAAAGTTACCTTCAGCCAATGATGTGGCCCAGTGGCTTCAGGCAATATTGGGAGGCTGCTTTGTTGAAGGAGTATATTTTGCTTCCAGGGGTTTTTATGAAGTGCATTTTTCGGATGCCTCATATCGTCAGCAGATACTGGAGATGTCGCCCTTATTCTATGGCAGACAAATGGTGCATGTCATGCCATGGTCGCCAAATAAGGACTACCACAGCCTTATTCGACATCACTGCCCTGTATGGGTTGAGGTAGTGGATTTCCCGGACTATATGAGGGCTGACTTACCAAGTTTGGCAGCCACTTTGGGGCAAGTTGTATGCCCACCCCGCCCTTCGGGTAATCGCAATCGCTTTTACATTCTTTGGGATACAGATCACCCAACCCCTCCTTCCATTGCAGTTGAAGTAGAGGATGTTCCCCTCGGTGAAAAATACTTTGATTTGAAATGGGGAGTTTTTGCAGGTGCTTGTTTCACATGCCATAAGTTTGGCCACCTAGCTTCACAGTGTCCTGCAGTTTTGCATCAGCTCCCACCTACAGCTATTGCTCCAGAAAATACTCCTTCCCCTACTTATACTCTGGGGTCTAAGGCTATGCCTACCAAACTGGCTGATGTTGCATCCAAATCTGTCCCTTCCAAAGAAGATGTGGTTCAGGTTTCAGCTAAGCAAAAGGATAAAGGAAAGGGCAAAATTTCAGAATCTCATGCCTCTACCCAGGGTGCCTGGCAGCAACCCAAAAAGGTATTCGCTCTCAAACCACGTCCGTTACAATCTCGCCATTGGGATGCTTCAACTTCTACCCCTGGTCAGACCTCTACCCCTGCTGACAGCCTTGCTTCTCAACTGTGGGTTGAGGTGTTAAAAAGGGGCATCCCAATATGTGACAATGATGAGGATCATATCATTCTGAACAGGATTCTTGTGCCTATGCGGTCCATATCATTCACCAAAATGATCTTCGCAAATTAAAGAAATGGCAAATCCTGAAACCCCTTTTGGATAAGGGCTGTTCCTCCAAAGCCTTTTTTAAAAGTCTTCATGCGGATAGGCGAAAGGAGGATATTTGCAGGATCAAGAAAGATGATGGCACTTGGACCACTTCCAAATCCGAATTGGAATCGCTATGTTCTAGTCATTTCCAGCATCTCCTTTCTTTTCAGCCTGATCATCTGATGCAGGTGGATACAGCTAGGTCTCAATTTCTTATGAGAACAGGCTTATGCATTGGAGCAGCCTTTTATGCTTAGTGAACTGGATGATGCTTTGAGTCATCTACGCAAAAGCAGCTCTCCTGGTTGGGATGGATTGACTGTCGAATTTTTCCGCGCATTTTGGGGTGATCTCAAAAACACTCTTCTTCTAATGATCAATCATGCTTGGGCAGAACAATCTCTTTCCCCATCCTGGAAACATGGCCTAGTCAAATTGATTCCCAAAAAAAGCTTGTGTGAGACGATGGCTGATTGGAGGCCTATATCTCTCATGATTTTTATTTACAAACTCATTGCTAAAATGATTGTCCTCAGAGTTCGATTCTTTTTGCAAGCAGGACTTCATTTTAGACAGTATGGGTTTGTCCCCAGAAGGCAGATCACTGACAATATCTCTAATGCTTTGCTTGCAATTGAGTATGCCAAATATTCTAAACAAGACGTTCTCATTCTGCAAGTAGACATTGCGAAAGCATTTGATATTGTCCACTGGGATTTTATCTCTCAGACTATGCATAAATTGGGATTTGGCCCTCGACTCGTCCATATCATATATTGGCTCTATTCTTAGGCCACAGCGCAGTGCTTGCTTGGTGGTGGGTTATCAAGAACCTAGACTATGACCCGGTCAGTGAGACAGGGTTGCCCTCTTAGTTCTTTACTGTATGCCATTGCTACCCATCCGCTACTGTTGCATATGGACTATCTTCTTGCAGATACAGGACAGCTTCATGGCTTGCAAATTCCAGGGGCACAGTCTTTTCTTGCACAGGCATATGCTAATGATTCATACTTTATGCCCAGGAATTCTCAAAGTGACCTTTCTCACTTGATGCATACACTGAATGACTTTGGCATAGCTGCTGGACTGCAAATCAATTTTCAGAAATCGAAACTTCTAGCTTTGAAAGAAGTTGATTGGCATGCACTTCTCTGGCCAGGTCACATTATCTCTTCCCACACTATTGTAAGGCATTTAGGCTACCCCATTGGCTGGAATATTACTCCGCAACAACAGCTCAAACGGGTGCTTTAAAAGATCAACAAGAAGCTGGAATATTGGCATTTGTCCACTTGGCCTTTACATGTTCGACTTCGGACAGTACAGTCCATCATTATGGCATATGTGCAATTTTATTTGCCTCTTCATCCCTGGTCTTTCAAGCATTTGGCTTCCTATATGTCTTAGGCTATGGAGATATTTTGGAAAAGCAAATCTCATAAAAAGGCTTTGCGACTACTACCTATGCAGTCTATTTGTTCACCTAAGACTCATGGGGGGCTGAATATTCTCAATCTCCAAGTTCATATGTTGGCAAGAAAGAGCACTATGATTGCTGATTTTTTTCAGCAAAAACAGCCATGGGCTATTATGTTAGCAGCAATGTGTGGAAACATGGCGTCTCATGCATATGGGCATTGGATTACAGATCACTGGGAAGCAGTCATGACCACATTTCAGGGGAAAATTCCTGGTTGCCCTGTTTCTAATGCTTTTATTCATGATTGGAAGAGAATTCTCTCATATGCAAAATGGACAGGTGCTTCTTCTCATCATGGTAATTCTCTTCGTTTGGAAAGCATCCATTGGAGCAAGGTGTTTGAATCGCCTCTTGCTTTACAGGCACCTATTAAAGCATACAATCTCATGAAATTGGGCATCAGATTTGTTGCTGATGTTGTGGATCAACAAGGTTGTATGCTTTCATTTCCACAAGCTTGTAGGACATTCTCCTTGGGTCTACATCATAGGTCCATTTGGAGAACTCTTTCAACTATGTTGCAGCCAGTTGTTCCGGTCCCTCCACTGTTTGTACAGGACAGATTACTGGACTGGAAATTGACTTCCTTACCTCCTGCTACTCATACGCTCTTAATGCATAATTTGACCTCCTCGAAGGTCTACAGATTTCTTCTTCCACCGCCATGGATTGATAAGCATGCCAACACTCTTTGGAATTTGGATAGGCCTCTATCTTGGTGGCAATCACGAGTCATGAAAATCTGGAAAGCCAAATTGGCATTGAAACAGAGGTTTTTCTTTTGGAGATGTATAGTGGGAGCTTTTTCCATTGGGGCGAAATTGGCAACACGCCGCATTGCTTCCCCCTCCTGTCCCCGTTGCTCTCATCACTGTGAAACAGTTCCTCATCTATTATGGTCTTGCCCACACTCTCGCATAATGATCACTCGTATTTCTCATTTGCTGCGGCTTCGGTTTCCCTCCATCAAATTTGGGAAACTTTTCTGGATGTTTGGATGCCTCTCATCTCAGATGTCTCCATTCGTCCTCTTCTTTCACTGAACTCGCTTTTGGGTACTATGGACCATTTGGACTTAGAGACTGCATTCCAGGATGGGTCAACAGTTTCCTCAAGCATATATTTTCTTCAGAATGTCCCTCAAGCAATCCTTATATGACAGTTTTGCTGCAAGGGACTTGGATGCTACTAGCCTTGAAGTGTTCTCTATCTGTTTTTGAGTTTTTTACATTGGACTCTAGTTTGGAGTCTAATGTCAGTGTGTGGGAGACTTCCCATCTTGTAAATTTATGAGAATATAGATACACTGGATTTTACCAAAAAAGTGTGTGGTCTCACAGTGGAGTTTTTCTTACACTTTTGGGAGGATCTTAAAGGTGTCATCCTACAAATGATTAATAACTCTTGGCACACAGGAGTACTCCCCTCCTCATGGAAGCATGGCATAGTTAAACTCATTCCCAAGAGGAAATTGTGTGAGCATCTCATGGATTGGCGGCCCATCACATTGATGCCTGTTGTTTACAAACTCTTTGCTAAAATGCTAGTGCACCGTCTTCATCAAGTGCTTTATGAGGGTTTGCATCCTTTGCAATATGGTTTCGTCCCTCGGAGGCAGATTCATGATAATATTGGCAATGCTCTCATGGCTATTGAATATGCAAAATATTCTGAACAGGATGTTTTTATTATGCAAGTGGACTTTGTCAAAGCTTTTGACACGGTCAACTGGGATTTTATCTCACAAACAATGGCTAAGATGGGCTTTGGGCCAAAAATGGCTAATGTCATCTACTACTTATATGCTGGCTCTACAGCCCAATGCATCCTTGGAAATCATCTCTCGCAATCTTGGTCCTTGGGTCGTTCGGTTCGACAAGGATGTCCACTCAGTGCCCTGTTATATGCCACTGCTACTCACCCACTTCTCTCATACTTGGATCATCTTACCGCACAAGGTCTTCTCACTGGTCTTCAGATTCCTGGAGCCCCTTCCTTTATCGCTCAGGCTTATGCAGATGATTCTTTTTTTATGCAACATAATTCTCCACAGCAGTTGAAGACTATTATGGACACTCTTTCTTCATATGGTTTGGCTGCTGGCCTGAATGCTAATTTTGATAAATCTAGCCTCATACCTTTGCATTCATATGATTGGCATGCTCTTCTATGGCCTGGGCACATTATGCAGCCCTATGATGTGGTCCGCCATCTTGGTCACCCTATTGGCTGGCACATCACTAGGAAACAACAGCTAAAGTGGATTTTTGACAAGCTTCATGCCAAACTCCATTATTGGAAGCTCTCCACTTGGCCACTCCATGTTAGGCTCTGGATTGTCCAGTCGATTATCATGGCTTATGTTCAGTATTATTTGCCTTTGATGCATTGGACTTCTCAAGACATTTCTGCCTTTATGTCTCACGCTATGGAACTGTTATGGAAAACAAAGTCTTTTGCTAAAGCTCTAAGACTTATGAGGATGACAAAAGTCTGTTCCCCAAGGATGCACGGTGGATTGAATGTGCTGAATATTGCGCACCATGTCTTGGCCAGGAAAATTCCTCTTCTACTCACCTTTTTTCGTCAGAAGCAGCCATGGACTCATATGCTTGCAACCATGTGCACGTCCTTACGTACTACTGCACATGGTGCATGGAAAGAAAAGTACCCTCTGCCAAGCAATCGGAAAACCGTAACTGAGACACCCAAAGAGGCCATGCTGGTGTACACCCAATCACGTAACTATTAGCCTCTACCGGGTAGAAAGCCAATGATGTGTGTCGAACGAAAACCCTCCTCTGCTACCTCAATCATCTACACAATGTCAGGAGGAAAGGAAACTGTGACTTCAATCTCCTCAGGTTCGGCGATGGGAGTGGCATTAGTGTCCTCCATTGTCTTAGCTTGCGCTATCCTGAGGGGAAGAGCTACCTCTGCTGAAAATACCCACCAAGAACTCACAACCAACCACAAGTAAATCCCCTAAAAGAAACATGTATAATGAATGCTCCGATCTTCAGCCTACGTGGGATGCAAACAGGTCGCTCAATGCTGAAGCAGACAGCTCCGCCAATGCCTGGAAACAGCCTAGGATCTCAGCTCCCTGGAACACGAGTCGAACAGTCCCGGAGAGGGCCCTGAAACTACCCAACCTGAAGCAAGAGAGGGGCAGGCAATCAACAAGGGAGAGAGGCGGCCTGGCGAGGCCAAGACAGCATGCTGAAGGGGGGGGGCGCGAATTTCAGGCTGAAGCAGGGGGGGGACCTGAGCAGGATGCTGCCTAGGGTGCCTGTGTGGCCAAGGCAGCAGGGCGACCTGGGCTAGACACTGCCAAGAGGCCTGCGCGGCCGAGGCAGCAGGGCGCAGGGCCAAGGGGCCTGTGCGACCGAGGCAGCAGGACACAGGGCGACCTGATCTGGGCACTGCCAAGGGGCCTCCGCGGCCAAGGCAGCAAGGGAGCGAAGTGCTGCCAAGGGGCCTGCACAGCCAAGGTAGCTAGGGAGCGAAGTGCAAGGGGGCTGGGTGATGGCGACAGGCGGTGGCAGGCAGCTGCAGACGGGGAGCTCCTCCAACTGTGTACGTGCTTTTTCCATTGTATGCTTTACATTAAATGTTCAGGGGATGTTCGACAGTAGGAAATGGAAATCTGTGTGGCTGTATATTAATCGATTTCAGCCTGATATAGTGGCATTACAAGAATACAATCAACATGTCTATGTAGGAAAGACAGGTCATTACTGCGGCTATGATATCTTTTATGCTGGGGAGCACTCTTTCTCAGGTGTAGTCATTTTGCTTAAGCATGAGCTTCAGCCAGTTATTGCTTTAAATGACAATCAAGGCAGATGGATTATTCTTCAATGCATCATTCAAGGCGAGGTGTTTGAATTTGCTTCTCTATATGCACCTCAATCTTCTCGGGATAGAAGTGCAATTTGGGATGCCATGCAACGATATCCATGGAGACATCATGCCTTCATATGTGGGGATTTCAATAATGCTCCACAACAGCGTGACAATACATAAGGAAATACTCATATGTTAATCTCTGAAAGGCATGCATGGTCTCAATTAATGATTCATCTTGATTTGGTTGACCTTTGGAAGGAATTGCAGCCTTTTTCACCTGGATACATTTTTCAACATAATGCCCTTTCTTCTTATCAGGCACGTTTGGATCACTGGTATAGTGTAGCTCCGCAACAAAATGATGATTTTACATGCAAAATGTGGGTTGACTATGCCTTTTTGCATTCAGATCATGCACCGTTATGGTTAAGGCTATCTTTTCATGATATGCCAGATGATAGACTGCCTCAAAGGCGACATCTAATTGTGAACAATAGCTATTTGCAACATGTTGCTTTCAAGGCAATGGTTACTAAAGCATGTCAATCTCTGTCTTCTCAGAGCCACTTTGATATTGATAATGCATGGGATTCTTTTGTTTCCAAAATGCAAGTTGTAATTAGAGGTTATGGCAAGTCTTACATGAAGACTTTGAGGGAAACTGTTACTCAGGCTAAATTGACTTGTCAAGACCTCACTGAACTCAATCACTTTCGTCCTTTGTCTTTGCATGAGCAAACAACACTATGCCAACCTAAGCATTGTCGCCAAATCAATGATCATAGGACTTGCTAAATGGGAGACCAGAGCAAGACAAAGAGCTTTCAAAGATAAAGACTGCTCTTCCAAATAATTTTTTAAAAGCTTGCATCAGAAGAGATTAAAAACAAACATTTGCAGGGTGCTTATGCCTGATGGTTCATGGACTACATCACGGTCATAGTTTGCTTCTGTCTGTGTACATCATTTCTCTCAGCAATTTGGTTTTGTAGATCTTCCCTCACAGCAGGTTTTGTCTGCAAGAAATTTACTTTTACAGCATGTTTCTCCTATTATCTCCACTACTCAAGCTTTGGAATTGGAGGAACCTTTTACTGAAAGGGAATTGTTAGATGCAATCAAATCCTGTGGTAGATGGAAATCTCCAGGATGGGAGGGTGTTACAGTTGAGTTTTTTTTAGAATCTTGGCCTCTTTTGAAGCATACTTTGCTGCATATGGTGAATTCTGCTTGGCAAAATCAGAAAATGCCAGACACATGGAAAAGGTCTTGTTAAACTCCTTCCAAAAAAGCAAATATGTGAATCTTTGGCTGATTGGAGACCTATCACGCTTATGCTAGTCATTTACAAATTTACTACCAAAATGATTGTTGATCGGAAAAAAGGCTGTTTGCATGATGGGTTGCATCCCGCATAATATGGTTTTGTTCCTCGTAGGCATATCACAGACAACATTGCTAATGCCTATGTTGGAATAGAATATGCCAAATATATGCAGCAGGATGTTTTGCTATTGCAAGTTGATATTGCCAAAGCTTTTGATACTGTTCAGTGGGACTTTATTTCACAAACAATGCAGGCCTTGGGAAGCACAAAAATGCAACAAGTTATCAATTGACTATATCAAGATAGTAAAGCTGCCTACATACTTTCAGGGGATATTTCTACAACTTGGACTCTTGGTTGTTCTGTTCGGCAAGGCTGTCCCCTCAGTGCTTTACTATTTGCCATAGCCACTCATCCAATGCTTCAATATATGGACCACCTTTTGGACACTGGTATGTTGCACAGATTGGAAATTCCATGCAGCCATAGCATGATCGCTCAAGCATATGCTGATGATTCTTTCTTTACCCCAAAAAATACTCAAAGCGATCTCTCATTGATCATGCAGGCTCTTTCTACATATGGCTTAGGTGCTGGTCTTCATGTGAATTTTCAGAAATCCAAGCTATTGCCGTCGCATGTCAAGACTGGCATAGTCTTTTGTGGCCTGGGGAAATTGTTCCAACTTCTCAATTGATTTGACATCTTGGCTATCCTCTAGGTTGGGGGCTCACTCGTTCTCAACAAATTGACTAGGTGCTCACAAAGTTGAGGGCAAAACTTAAATATTGGAAGCTTGCAACTTGGCCATTACATGTGCGTTTGCGAATAATGCAATCCATTTTGATAGCATACATACAATTCTATCTACCCCTCATCATGTTTACTAAGGCAAATCTGGTTTCCTTTATGTCTGCTATCATGCAGATTTTCTGGTGTTCAAAAAATGGCAAGAAAAGTCTCAGATTACTCTCTATGCATTGTATCTGTTCTCCAAAGATGCACGGGGGTTTGAACATACTCAATATTCAAATGCATATACTTGATCACAGGGGGAAAATGATGTTGCAGTTTATGCAAGGGGATCAGCCTTGGGCTTTCATGATCCGCTCTCTTTTGTTGCATATTGATACTTCTGCTTTTGGGCATTGGCAGCCTACACAGTGGGAGTTTCTATTTGGCTCTATTCAAGGCAAGATCAGAGGCTGCCCTTTTGTCTCTTGTTTGCTTCTTGACTCGAAGCATATTTTATCCCACTTGGAATGGAATGGCATGGATTCTTTGTTGGGAAATTCCTTGAGGGCTGAGAATATTTATTGGTCCAAAGTATTCCACCCTCCTTTGGCTATACAAGAACCCAGGCGGATGTACTTCACGATGATGGCACTCTTTTATCTTTTTCTGGATGATGGCACTCTTTTATATTTTTCTGCGGGTGCTAGCAAGTATGGTTTGGGAGCTCATTATCGTCCTTTATGGCACAAAATTTCAGAAATGCTTCAACCTTTCTTGCCAGTACCTCGTTCGGAACTTGAGGATAGGCTTGAGGATTGGACTCTCCATTCTTCCTCTTCTTCAGCCCGTCCTTTGAAGCTCTCACATAGCACAGTGCCTTCTCTGTATAACGTGTTGTTACCTCCTCCTTGGGTTTCTGACAGAGCCAATTTTGTTTGGCATATGGATCGCCCATCAAAGTGGTGGAGAAAGCAGTTGCATCTCCTTTGGCATTATAAAGTCCCTCTTCGGCAACAGCTTTTCCTCTGGCGAGTCCTACTTGGCATTTTTCCATCTGGGCAGTTACTCGCACATAGACATATTGCCCTGGCTGTTTGCCACAAATGTCTACATTCTGCTGAATCTGTGCCTCACATTTTCTGGCACTGTCCACATACTTGTGATTTCCTCGCTCTCATTCGTCAGGGGCTTCGAGCGAGATTTCCCACTGTTACTTTTGGTAGGTTCTTCTGGTTATTTGGTTTTCATCCCACTAGACAAGGTTTTGATTTATTTTTTGTTTGGGTGCGCTACTGGGCACTTTGGACTCTATGGATGGATAGAAATCATAGAGTCTTTGGTGATCCTACTTTTCCATCTTTCGTTTTTTTCAAACGATCTCTGCGGCAATCGTTCTATGATTGCTTTCAGACTCATTTGATTGATCATGATGTATATATGGCTTATACTCTGAAATTTTCAGTTGAGTAGTAGTTACTTTGCTTTTGGAGTAACTATGAATGTAATTATTTCATAGCAATAAAATATTTCTTCTTACCAAAAAAAAAAGTGTGTGTTTTCAGAAGTCTAAGCTGCTCCCTTTGCATTCCAAAGACTAGCATAGTCTATTATGGCCCGGGGATATCATTCCACCCACTCAGTTTGTTCGTCATCTTGGTTACCCTTTGGGGTGGGAACTCACTTGCCGACAACAAACTGATTGGGTTTTGGCTAAGCTTCGGAAAAAGCTTGAGTATTGGAAACTGGTAACCTGGCCTTTGCACGTCTTCGAATAGTGCAGTCCATCCTTGTTGCATATATTCAATTTTACTTGCCATTGATCATGTTCACTAAGGCACATCTTACATCTTTCATGTCTGTCTTTATGGAAATCTTCTAGCGATCCAAACATGGCAGAAAAAGTCTTAGGCAGCTTTCGATGCATCACATTTGTTCTCCCAAGATGCATGGTGGATTACATCACGGATATTCATGTGCATATTCTTGCCCACAGGGGGAAAATGTTGCTGCGATTTCTGCAAGGTGATCAGCCTTGGGCTCTTATGATTAGGACTTTGGTCACTCATATCAGTATTTTTGCGTTTGGTCATTGGAAACTCGATCACTGGGATTTCTTTTTTGGCTGCACTAATGGCACTTTGCCTGGCTGCCCTTTTGTCTCCTGCTTGCTTCTTGACTGGAAACATGTTCTTTTTCATCTGGAATGGAATGGACGGCAATCTTGGCTTGGGAATTCTTTGAGAGCTGAAAGCATTCAATGGTCGAAAGTCTTTCAACCTCCCTTGGCTTTACAGGAACCTCGACGTTCCTACTTTGTCTCGTTTAAAGGCATCACCTCAGTTGTTGATGTTATAGATGATGCTGGTACTGTGCTCCCCTTTTCTCTAGCAGCCACTACATATGGATTGAGCTCTCATTATCGTCCTTTGTGGCAACAAATTACTTCTATGCTTTCGCCTTTTGTTCCGATTCCTCCTTTGGAACTCCAGGACCGGCTGGAAGATTGGACTTTGACTTCTCCAGGGTCCTTTTCTCGTCCTTTGAGGCTATCTCAGATTACTGTACCTGCATTGTATAAAATCCTTTTGCCTCAACCTTGGGTTTCAGAGAGAGGTGATTCTGTTTGGCGAATGCATCACCCAGCCAAGTGGTGGAGGAAAAGATTACAACAACTTTGGACCTATAAAGTACCACTTCGACAACAGGTTTTCTTTTGGCGAGTTCTTTTGGGAGTGTTTTCATCTGGACAGCTATTAGCTCATCGACACATTGCTCTTGCACTTTGCCACAGATGTTCTACTTCTTCGAAGACTGTGCCTCACTTGTTTTAGCATTGTCCGTGCTCTTGTGAGATTTTTTATCTGCTTCGACAGCGCCTGCGAGCGAGATTCCCATCTGTTCCATTTGGGAACTTCTTTTGGCTATTTGGGTTTCATCCATCCAGACCGGAGTTTCATCTTTTCTTCGTTTAGGTTCGCTACTGGACACTATGGACTTTATGGACATATAGGAATTGTAAAGTCTTTGGTGATCCTACTTTCTCTCTATTTGGCTTTTTTAGGCGTTCTCTGCAGCAATCTTTCTTTGATTGCTTGTAAACCCGCTGCATAGATCATGAGGTCTTTTTAGCATATACTGAAATTTTCATCGGATGTAATTGTAGCACCTTATTTTGAGGTTGCTACTCATATAATATAATCAATCAAAGATTTCACCAAAAAAAATGTGTGTGTGTGTGTGTGTGTGTGTGTGTGTGAGAGAGAGAGAGAGAGAAATACTGGATTTTACCAAAAAAAAAAAAAGTGTGTAAGAGAGAGAGAAGGGGTGTGTGTGTGTGAGAGAGAAGGGGTGTGTGTGTGTATTTCTTTTTGGGATGATTTGAAAGATGTTCTCTTACAAATGATCAATGTTGCCTGGCAACAAAATCAATTGCCGCACTTCTGGAAGCATGGCATCATCAAACTTGTGCCAAAAAAAAATCTTTGTGATCATATGTCAGATTGGAGGCCTATTACTTTGATGCCTGTAGTTTACAAACTCATTGCCAAAATGATTGTATATAGGCTTCAAGGCACTCTGAATGCGGGCCTTCATCCTCATCAGTATGGATTTGTGCCGCGAAGACAAATTCATGACAATATCTCCAATGCATTGACTGCAATTGAATATGCTAAGTACTCGAATCAAGATGTGCTCATATTGCAGGTAGATATCTCTAAGGCATTTGATACTGTACAATGGGATTTTATCTCTCAAACCATGACAAAGCTGGGATTTGGTCCCAAGATAGCAAATGCAATTTATTGGCTTTATTCTGGCTCTACTTCTCAGTGCATTCTCGGAAGCCATCTATCCCGGTCATGGACATTGGGTAGATCAGTCAGACAGGGCTGCCCCCTTAGTGCTCTTTTCTATGCCATTGCGACTCATCCCCTCCTGATGTATCTTGATCACCTTACAAGCACAGGACAGATGACTGGTCTTAAAATCCCTGGGGCTGCATCCTTCTTGGCGCAAGCATATGCTGATGATTCCTTTTTTATGCCACAGAACTCTCCTCGGGAAGTCCGCATGCTTATGGCCACATTATCATTGTATGGATTAGCAGCGGGATTGCATATCAATTTTGACAAATCCAAATTGCTTCCACTGAAACAATGTGACTGGCATTCTATTCTCTGGCCTGGTCAGATAGTGCATTCCAAAGAGATTGTCAGGCATTTGGGATATCCTATAGGATGGCATATCACCAGGAAGCAGCAGCTAAAATGGATCTTCCAACGACTTCAAAATAAATTGGACTATTGGAAAATTTATACTTGGCCACTTCATGTTAGGCTCAGAATAGTCCAGTCTATTGTAATGTCTTATGTTCAGTTCTTCTTGCCTTTATTACATTGGTCCTCTAGAGATATCTCAGCTTTTATGTCTCAAGCGATGGAGCTGTTATGGAAGACAAATACTGCTGTGAAAGCATTGAGACTACTGAAGATGGAAATGGTGTGCTCCCCTAAGATGCATGGAGGACTTAATGTTCTAAATATCAGATATCATGTACTTGCAAGGAAGGCGACTATGCTCAATACCTTTTTCTGTCAAAAACAGCCATGGACTTGTATGATAGCATCCATGTGTGTCAACATGAGGACAAATGCTTATGGCCATTGGACTACTGATCATTGGGAGGTTGTCATTGGGAGATTTGTAGGGAAGATTCCTAGATGCCCTTTCTCTACTGCTCTGATACTGGACTAGAAACAAGTGCTTTCTAAAGTCAAATGGACTCCTGATAATCTTTCGGGGACAAACTCAATGCGGAAAGAAAGTATTTATTGGAGTGCCATCTTTGACACTCCACTTGCTTTACAGGAACCGGTTAGGGCATATAATCTCATGAAATTGGGAATCAGATACATCAATGACGTGGTAGATGATAATGGCCATATTTTATCTTTTCCTCAGGCCTCTGCCATTTATTCATTGGGAATGCACCACAGGTTGATATGGAAGAGAATTGCTGATCTCTTGCATCCTTTCCTTCCTATTCTCCCTGTGGCTGACATAGACAGGCTTATGGATTGGAAATTGTACCCCACTGCTACATGCTCTCGTCCCATTCCTCTGTCTGTTTTGACCTCCATCAAAGTCTACAAGCTTCTTCAGCCTGCCCCTTGGATTCATCAATATGCTAATACTCTGTGGCATATCAGGCGGCCTCTTTCATGGTGGCGGAAGAATCTCCGACTAATATGGAGGTGTAAAATGCCTTTGAAACAAAGACTCTTTCTTTGGAGATGTTTGACTGGCACATTGTCAGTGGGAATCACACTTGCTAAACGTCACATTGCTTCACCCACTTGCCTACGGTGTCATGCTCCTTCAGAGACTGTCCTTCATCTACTTTGGCAATGTCAGTCTACTCGGAACCTCCTAGGGAAAATTTCAGATCATCTTCGCCTCCGTTTCCCGAGTCACATATTTGGGAAACTTTTTTGGTTATTTGGCAGATTTAAGACGTCTTTATCTCAATACTCACTCTTTTTCTCATGGGTGAGATATTGGGCTCTTTGGACAATTTGGGAAGAACATAATTTGGCATATTTGGGCCGTCAGTTTCAAAAGTCATATGAATCCTTTAGAGCCTCATTGCGGCAATCTTTATATGATGCCTGCCATGAGGGTGATATACATGCATCTTGCATTGAGCTTTTCTTTTTATGCTTCTGATCTGTGGAATACTCTCCATTTTGGAGACTTTCCCTCTTGTAAAGTTTTGATATTATAAATATATAGCACTGGATTTACTAAAAAAAAAAAGTGTATATACAGCCCATCAGTGTCCGGTGCCCTCCAGCCATCGTACGGCAGTTTTCGTACAGATCTTAGCGCCGTTTCAGCTGCTCCGTACAGGCGTGCTTCTGCTGCTGCTCTTCCGTAACCTTTCGTACAGCCCCTTGGAGTGTGTGTATAGTCCACGGTATTTCATCCAGGTGTTTGGTATTTCGTCCTTGCCAAGTACCCTTCGTAGTTTCGTCCGTACATTATACGATCTCGCCGTACGGCGTCAGTACGACCGTACGATTACGTACCTGCACTGTATTTCCGTACAGTTAGCCTCCCCCCGTGCAGCCTGTGCATATTTCAATACAGCTTGTCGTAGTTCGTACAGCCCAGCACCTCTTGTCGTATAAGCCTTCGGGGTTTCTTTGCTTCGTTGCCTTCCCGAACAGCCCTGTTTTTTTCACCAAAATCTTACCTTTCCCTCTACTTTTCCCCTCACTAGCTATACTCTCCTCCCCCTCCCTTGTGGGCTTCCTGTGGATACTCCTGTGGTTTTCACTACCCCTTTACAGATTTTTTTATTTCCAAGCTCCCCCTCATACAAAGTTATGGCAGAATACTCATATGAAAAAACGTTTCAAAAGGAACGCTCGGCTCCCTGCAAGAAGCAAAGCCAGGTTGAGGGTCAGCATGACCCGGTGCATGACACTCTTGAGGCTCAACTCGTATATGATGTCATGCATGAAGGATTTGCAGATACGAGAAAAGAATGGAAAGACTCAGTTCCCTCAGTTGGCATCATGGTTGAGGTTGATGAAATTGTGGATCCAGTCAGAGAATATGCCAAGAATGCAGTCATATTATTTTTTCCAGGCCGGATGCCACTTGCTGCAGAGATAGGTAACTGGCTGACACGCACATTGGCTGGCTCTTTTGTTCGTAAAGTACATTATGCAGCCAGGGGCTTTTTTGAGGTGATCATGGTGGATGAGATCCACAGACAAATGCTTCTGGAACACTCGCCTCTCTTTTTTGGGCAGCAAATGGTGCATGTTTTGCCATGGTCTCCCACACGGGACTTTCAAGCTTTAATCCGACACAGATGCCCGGTTTGGGTTGAAGTTGTTGACTTCCCACAATGTATGGCCTCACTTTTGCCTAAAATTGCAGCATCTTTAGGTAAAGTGGACTGCCCACCACGGCCCAATGGCAACTCCAACAGATTTTGCATTCTTTGGGATACTGATAATCCCACACCGGACTCTTATTCGGTCACGGTGAATAATGTGAACATGGGCAGTGCTTTTTATAAACTCAAATGGGGTTTATTTGCAGGGGCCTGTTTTGAATGCAAAAAGTTTGGACACATGGCTTCACAATGTCCACTGAACCTACATAAAATGCCTCATGTCACCTTGCCAGTCCACATGCCCACTAAAGATGCTCCTATTCCAGTTGCAAACAAAAACAAAAGCAGTAGACAGCATTCTGGGAGTCAGGATAAAGGCAAAGATTCAGTAGCTATCAATGCGAATCTCATTTCAAATTCACCTCCTGCTACTCAATCCTTGTCCAAAGGAAAGCAACCTTCAACTGATGGCTGGCAGAGCCCAAGAAAGGTTATTTCTGCTCGAAGAATCCCACCCCCTCGCACTTTGAATGGTGCCTCTTCTAGCGGAAACACCCCAGAGATCAATACAGGAATTGGGATTACATGGGCTGCAGTAACAGTCAGCAGAACACTCTTCCCTGAAGAAGAGGTTGCTGCTTTGCTGTCTTCTTCTCATGCGACTACTTCTTCTCAGGGGCGAGGCCTCGACCCTGAGATAGAAATGCAAGGCTGACCTCATGCATTTTGCTGTTGTACATAGTTGTTACATTACTATAAATATCTGTATATATGACTGCTCACATCACCTGTTTTACACTCAATGTCCAGGGCATGTGTGACAGTAGGAAATGGAAATCTGTGTGGTTGTACATCAACAGATTTCAACCTAACATAGTGGCATTACAAGAGCACAACCAACATATTTATGCAGGCAAGACAGGACACTACTGTGGGTATGACATTTTCTATGCTGGGGAGCACTCTTTCTCAGGGGTTGTCCTTCTGATCAAACATGAGCTTCAACCAGTCATTGCATTAAATGACAACAAAGGCAGATGGCTTGTTCTCCAATGCATTATTAGAGGAGAGGTGTTTGAATTTGCTTCAGTTTATGCACCTCAGTCATCTCGAGACAGAACTGTAATTTGGCATTCTATGCAACAATACCCGTGGAGATCTCATGCCTACATATGTGGGGATTTTAATAATGCTCCACAACAGGGAGACAACACTTCCAGCCACGATCATATGTTAGCTCCTGAAAGGCATGCCTGGTCTCAACTACTCTTGCATTTGGATCTAGTCGACCTTTGGAAGGAATTGCAGCCTTTGTCACCGGGCTATACTTTTCAACATAATGCTCTTTCCGCTTATAAGGCACGGTTGGATCGCTGGTATAGTGTTGCTCCCCAACAAAATGGGGATTTCGCATGCAAAATGTGGATTGACTACGCCTTTGTGCATTCAGACCATGCACCACTATGGCTGCGGTTATCTTTTCATAAGATGCCAGATGATAGATTGCCACAAAGGCGACATTTAATCATCAACAACAGTTATTTGCAACATGCTGAATTTAAGGCAATGGTCACTGAAGCAGCTCATTGTCTCTCATCAAGCAGCCATCTTCATGCTGATGATGCCTGGGCTTCTTTTATTTCTAAAATGCAAATGGTGATTAGAGTTTATGGCAAGTCTTACATGAAGACTCTGAGGGAAACCATTGCTCAGGCCAAGTCTACTTGTCAAGACCTCACTGAACTCAGTCATCATCGTTTGCTGTCCATGCATGAGCAAACCACATTATGTCAGGCAAGACATTATCTTAAACTAAATGATCACAGGAAACTGGCAAAATGGGAGACTAGAGCAAGACAAAGAGCCTTCACAGATGAAGGTTGCTCTTCCAAAGAATTTTTCAAGAGTTTGCATCAGAGGAGAATCAAAACAAAAATTTGCAGAGTGCTTATGCCTGATGGATCATGGACTACTTCACGGTCACAGCTTGCCTCTGTTTGTGTGCATCACTTCTCTCAGCAATTTGGCTCTGCAGCGCCTCCCTCGCAACAGGTTTTGCTTGCACGAAATTTACTGTTGAAAAATGTTTCTCCAATCATTTCCCCTACTCAAGCTTTGGAATTGGAAGAACCCTTTACTGAGAGGGAACTGTCAGATGCCATCAAATCATGTGGCAGATGGAAATCCCCTGGATGGGATGGTTTGACAGTCGAGTTTTTTCTAGCATACTGGCCCATTTTGAAGCATCCATTACTATCTATGGTGAATGCTGCATGGCAACATCAGAAAATGCCAAACACATGGAAGAGAGGTCTTGTTAAACTCCTTCCTAAAAAACAAATTTGTGAGTCTTTGGCAGACTGGAGACCTATCACTCTTATGCCTGTAATATACAAAGTCACTACCAAAATGATTGTTGCTCCGGCTAAAGGGGTTTTTACATGATGGGTTGCATCCTGTGCAATATGGCTTTGTCCCGCGTAGGCATATCACTGATAACATTGCTAATGCCTACATTGGAATTGAATATGCCAAATACACACAGCAGGATGTTCTGTTATTGCAAGTTGATATTGCCAAAGCTTTTGATACAGTTCAGTGGGATTTCATTTCATCGACTATGCAGGCTTTGGGTTTTGGCACAAAAATGCAGCAACTCATCAATTGGCTCTATCAAGATAGTGAAGCTGCCTGCATACTTTCAGGAGATATTTCTCCATCCTGGACTCTTGCTTGCTCTGTCAGACAAGGATGCCCACTGAGTGCTTTACTTTTTGCCATAGCCACTCATCCACTGCTTCAATATCTGGATCACCTCTTGGACACGGACCAGCTGCACGGTTTGGAGATCCATGGCAGTCGCAGCATGATTGCTCAAGCATATGCCGATGATTCTTTCTTTACTCCAAAAAATACTCCGGCTGATCTGTCCATGATTATGCATGCTCTTTCTACATATGGATTGGCTGCTGGCCTTCGGGTAAATTTTCAAAAATCAAAATTGTTGCCCTTACATTCACAGGACTGGCACAACCTTTTGTGGCCTGGGGAAATTGTTCCTGCTTCTCAATTCATTCGACATCTTGGTTATCCTTTAGGATGGGGACTCACCCGTTCACAACAAACTGATTGGGTGCTAGTAAAGTTGAGGGCAAAACTTGAATATTGGAAGCTTGCAACTTGGCCATTACATGTTCGTCTGCGAATTACACAATCCATTTTGATAGCATACATACAATTTTATCTGCCTCTCACTATGTTTACCAAGGCAGATTTGGTTTCATTTATGTCAGCTATCATGGAAATTTTTTGGCGTTCAAAACATGGCAAGAAAAGTCTCAGATTACTCTCCATGCATCGTCTCTGTTCTCCAAAGATGCACGGGGGTCTGAACATTCTCAATATTCAAATGCATTTACTTGCTCACAGGGGGAAAATGATGATGCAATTTCTACAAGGAGATCAGCCTTGGGCTTTTATGATTCGCTCTCTCTTATTACATCTTCATACATCTGCTTTTGGAAATTGGCAGCCTACTCAGTGGGATTTTTTATTTGGCTCTATCCAAGGCAAGATCAGAGGATGCCCATTTGTTTCTTCTCTGCTTCTTGATTGGAAACACATTTTATCCCACTTGGAATGGAAAGGCAGGGACTCTCTCTTGGGCAACTCTTTGAGGGTAGAGAATCTCTTTTGGTCCAAAGTATTCCACCCACCTTTGGCCATACAAGTACCTCGACGTTCTTATTTTCTCTCCTTCAAAGACATTTCATCTGTGGCGGATGTACTTCACGATGATGGCACAATTCTATCTTTTTCTTTGGCTGCTCGCAAATACGGCTTGGGAGCTCATTATCATCCTTTATGGCATAAAATTTCAGCAATGCTCCAACCGTACTTGCTGATACCTCAATTAGAAATACAGCATCGGCTTGAGGATTGGATTTTATGCTCTCCTTCCTCATATGTCCGTCCTTTGAAGCTTTCACATATCACAGTGTCATCATTGTATAGAGTGTTATCACCTCCACCTTGGATTTCCAACAGAGCAAATATTGTTTGGCATATGGATCGTCCAATGAAGTGGTGGAGAAAAAGGCTGCGTCTCCTTTGGCATTACAAAGTCCCTCTTCGACAACAGCTTTTTCTATGGCGAGTTCTCCTTGGCATTTTTCCATCTGGACAGTTACTCGCACACAGACATATTGCTTCAGCTGTTTGTCACAGATGCTCGCACTCTACTGAATCAGTGCTCCACATCTTTTGGTCCTGTCCAAATACTTCTGATTTCATTGCTCTCATCAGACAGAGGCTTCGACAGCGATTTCCTACTGTTACTTTTGGCAGATTTTTCTGGTTGTTTGGATTTCATCCCCAGAGACAGGGTTTTGATTTATTTTTTATATGGGTGCGATATTGGACCCTATGGACTTTATGGATGGATAGAAATCATAGAGTCTTTGGTGATCCACTATTTTCATCCTTTCTTTTTTTCAAACGATCTCTGCAACAATCATTCTACGATTGTTTTCAGACTCGTTTGATTGATCAGGATGTGTATACAGCCTATACTGAGATCTTTTCTTGAGTAGTAGCTACTTCGTTTTTTGAAGCAGCTATGAATGTAATTATTATATAGAAATACAAGCTTTCTTCTCACAAAAAAAAAAAAAAAAAAAATGTGTGTGTGTGTGAGAGAGAGAGAGAGAGAGAGAGAGAGAGACCTAGCATTTGAAAACGTGAAAATAGAATGTCAACGTCTTGTTGTATCGCCTTTGCAACAGAAAGATCCATTTTCTCTCCTTGTAATGTTTCCTTTTTTAAAATTGCCTCAACATTCTTTTGGGGGTTTTTTGATGTGAACTTCGACCCCACCGTACCATCATTCACATGTGCCGGTTGGCTAGTTGCCTTGAAAATATTGTTGGCTACCACAATTGCATTTTCTAGAACCTAATAGAAAAGAAGAGTTTCTAGATCACAAAATAGTTCTTTATAGGTAACATTTATAGGACAGTTTGTTATACTAGTAAACTGCAATATCAAGCAAACATATGTTTGCCAATTTAATTAGGAATCTTGTGAATGCATAATTTTACAAACCATCCATCGGTAGTTATCTGACTAATAAATGCAATTTAGTTAGATTAAGAGTGGCATAATATTCAGATAATAAAATTGAGTTGGATCTCTAGTATCGCATCAAAACAAAAAAAAACTTCTATTAAGTATGAAAGAAACTCTGAGAGCAAAGGTCGAGGGAAAAGTTCATCGTGCAAGGCATGAGAAAACAAATACCCTAATAGGGAAAAATCAAACTCCTGTAAGAGATCTAGATAAAAATCCAATGTTGAGTCTGAAAATGCCACCTCAACCTTGTGAGGGAGTCCGAGAACAATGAGGATCCGCTTTTGTGCAAGGCATGAGAAAACAAATACCCTAATAGGAAAAAATCAAACTCCTATAAGAGGTCTAGATAAAAATCCAAGGTTGAGGCTGAAAATGCCACCTCAGCCTGTGAGGGAGTCTAAGAACAATGGGGAGACGCTTTTGTATGTACAGAAATCATTCAAAGATTCATGTAATCAATTGCATCGGAGCTCCAAGAAGATCTATTCTATTTGTTTTATGTATTTTTCAAGAAAAGGACTTCTATTTAGTATGAACAAAACCCGCGAGAGCAAGCTCAAGGTAGAAATACATCATGCACGCATGAAAAAGAACACCCTACAAGAAGCCATGTTGTAGGATACAGCGATCATCCAGGACCAGGTACTATGCCATCTCTTATGCACAACCTCGGTTTTCTCCCTAATCTAGCCTCTCATGGCACCTCTTGGTTCTCTTTTTGCTCCGGTCATGTCCCTACTTTCCATGAGTGTTTCACCTCCTCCTTCCGCTGCAATATCCTTTCCTTCCTTGCTCACCCATCATTCATAGCTTCCACTCTGTCACACCCTCTATCAATTGCTCTTCCATTATCATTGACTCTCCCACCTTCTATATTTTCACCCCCTACATTTGTGTCCATGGTGTCTTCAGCACCACCTGGCGAACCACCCTCCTTTTCATCCCCTATGTTCTCCTAGTCTACTTTGGCATCCGTAACGCCTTCAGCACTCTCAAATTCTACTTTTCAGCAATAGAACCTTCAGCATCAGCACCATCCATGGTTATATCAGTAGTAACGTCGCCATTGTGGTCTTCATCAGGGCTCCTTGTCTCACCCATGCCCTTGCAGCCATATGGCCTTGTGGTGCCGAAACGGCTCAATTGGCAAGTCCTTTAATGGTTGTAATAACTACTTCAAGTATCGGTTTGTGTAAAGGTGTTGCCTCAGCCATGGCAGCTCTAAGCTCCACAAACAAAGGGAGAATTCTTGAGTTGCTGAACAAAGTCCACGTGAAAACCCAAAAGTTTAAGGGCCATCTCCATGAAGATATTGAAGCTCATCTCAAAAGATTTATCATAGCATGTAAGGCCAAAGGGGTGGAGAACCAGCATGCTTTTTCTTCACATCTTTCCTTCCTCTTTGGAGGATGCAGAGGATGTGTGGTATGGTCATTTTCCTCCCGATCACTTCTAGACTTGGGAAGACCTGAGGGAGAAATTTATGTGGACCTTCAAGTTGAAAAATTTCGAGCAAATGATTGTTCAAGAGTTGTTCACAGACACTATTGAGCCTGGAGAGAGCATTTCTGAAATGTACATGCAAATGAGGGTCATGGCGATGCCTAATGATGTTATCATGAAAGGGTCATTATTGAAGGCCTTACCCCTTGCCATTGCTATTAGACTCATGGACAAACTTCCTGAGCAATATTTGGAGAGCCAGGTGTACAGAGGCGATGGAGGGTATCCAGGTTCACCCTTCCCAGACTATGGCCAGTATTTGGACTGACACAGTACACACTTTGATGGCCATTTGGGCGAGCATGCAGGGATCCTCTAGAGCAGCCACTGCCAGGAGAGTTACTTTTTTCAGAGTTAGGAGGGGGTCTCCTTTCTTCTTTGAGTTTCCTTTAGGGTTGAGATGGCATTTTCAGCCTCCTCCTTGGTTCTTTATTAGCTCACTTTGAGTTGCTTTTTCCTCATGCATTGCATGATGTACTCCTGCATTTGAGCTTGCTCTAGTGGTTTTCATTCATACTTAATCAAGTAAATTTCTTGAAAAAAAAAAAAAACTTCTTGAGCATGCCTCCCTGCAATAATTCTTGAGGGAGGCCATGAAGATGGAACGGTCCTGTTGAGTCCACCTTGGAGGGAGAGTGTCCTCTCAGCCCACCAATCTCTAAAAGAGACTCTAGATCTTGGATTCAAGACTCTGCTTTGTGATTCGGAGCTACTGCTCCTCCCCGACCTATGCTGCTCCCCTCCCTCTCCTCAGCCGTACGGCCCTCCCTCTCCTCTCGACTCATCTCCTCCCCTCTGCCAGCCCTCTCCTCTCCCTCCCGTACCCCTTCAGCCTCTCCTCTCAGCCCCGCTTCCCTCTTCCTCAGCCGTACGGTCCTCCTCTCACCTCTTTGCCTACCCCCTCCTCTCCGTCTGCACTCCCTAGCCCCTACACCTACCCCTAGCCTCTCCGCCCTCTCTCCCTAGCCCCTCTGCCTATCCCCTAGCCTCTCTGACCTCTCTCCCTAGCCCTACCTCCCTCTCCGCCTACCCTCTACACCCTCTCTTCTCCTCGTCCTCACTCCCTAGCCCCTCCGCTAGCCCCTTCCCTCTTTGCCTATCCCCTAGCCTCTCTGCCTTCTCTCCCTAGCCCTCCCTCCTTCTCCTCCTACCATCTACTCCCCCTTCCCTCTCCGCCCTACCCTCCTAACTCCCCCTCTCTCTCCCTCTCAAGGCTGCCTCCTCCTCTCACCTCGCCCCCTGCTGCCCCCTCTCCTAGCCTCTCTCCCCCCCTCAGCCTCCCTTTTCCCCCTTTCTCCCCTTAGCCCTCACCCTCCCCTCCCTTAGGCCCCCCCCTACTCTTCTTTATTCCTATTTCTATCCTCGTTTCTCCTCTTCCTAGCCCTTCCTAGCATTGGTCGGACGGAGCCTTTTTGTTCGAGTCGGCCTTCACACCCCAATTGACGATGGCCCAGCCTTCAGCCAATCCTCACACACTTCCACCGGCCACGAAAACCATCACTTTCTCAAAAGACGAGTTGCAACAGCTCAAAAACAATACAGAGCAGGAGAGTTCGACATCGCTCTTTGCTCGCATCCATGGGTCCGACCCTTCCAGGTTACAGACCAGGGACTGGATGCTCCCGCTCTACCTGGAGACCTCGCAGGGGACCTCATTCGTCTACTTGGGCGAGGTTTCTTCCTGATTCTTTTTAACTCCTCGGAGGTAGCACATACAATGCTTTAGGCTAGCCCGCTAGCACTAAGCTCCAGGACCTGTTTTTCATTGGGGTTTGATCCTGTCGAGGGGGACAGCCGGACGATGTCACTCTTCATCAGATTTCCCTATCTTCCTCAGGTGTACCATCGACTTCTACATTCCATTGGAGCCACCTTTGGGGTGGTTACTGAGATCCCCCCTCTCCTTGAGATGCCTTCTTTAGCAAAAGAGGTAGTCAGGTCCGATGGGGTACCGCGTGTTAGGGTCACTGTCTTTGACCCTAACATCTCAGATAACCACATTATGTTTCAGCGTCCAGATGGCTCCTTCTAGAGAGTCGAGATTGCAGGGAGACAGGATCAGTGTAGGATTTGTAGGACCCTTGGGCACTTTGCCAGAGATTGCCTAAAGAAAAAGAAAAGACCTAAAAGATCCATGGGTGTGCCTCATAGCTTCACTCGACCTGGACCTTCCTCACGTCCAGCTCCTACTACTTCATGCGTTGCTAGACCTTTGACTTCACAGCCAGGACCGTCATCCTCTCGTCCTAGTACTTCTACAGAGCGGACATGACAGTCAGCATGTCCTGTTTCGATCGTCCCCCGTTGGGTTCCTGTCAGAGTTGGGGAGCCAGTTCCACCTCAGGCTACCACTGATGGGACTGCGGACCCGTCTCTTCAGGCAGGAGGCATTCCTGTCCTGGTTCCATGTGTAGATGAGATTGCTCCTACCCCTTCACGTGTTCATGTGCAGGAGTGCTCACCTAGGGAGAACCTTTTGCAAGAGACCCGTGCCTTGCTTGAGAACAATGCCAAAGTCGTGGCCGAGGTCATGCAGATTCATGTCGAGGTCATGCAGCACCATGCAAGGTTATTATAGCACCCCCCTTCTTCTCTTGCACGGCTGTCTACACCTGACAAAGGTAAGGGGGTTATTGGTTCCACTCCTCCTTCCACAGGGCTCCTTCGCACTCCTGTGCTAGAGGTACTTTACAGGACTTCATTTTTAGTTCTAGCAGACTAGGCTGAGTTTGAGGCAAAGGAGGAGTTTTTACCCTCTATGCTCGGGTAGCACATCTTTCAGACATCTGTGAACATAGTTTCCCCTCAACAGGCATGGGTGTGCTATCCCCAATTGACTTCCCTCCTCTTAATAGGAGGAAATTTTCGTAGGAGAGGGCTTTCTCTCTTACCAGGTCGAGTCGGATCTTCCATCCGGCCTCCTCCTCTCGCAGATGAGGATTGTCAGTTGGAACGTTCAGGGTCTAAGCCAAAGGCATTGTCTCATCAGTCTCTCTACCATATGTTCCTGTGGCACCCACTTTTTTTTTTTGGGAAGAAATCTTTTATTGCTGTAAAATAATTACATTCATAGTTACTTCAAAAAACGAAGTAACTACTACTCAACTAAAGATCTCAGTATAATTTGTATACACATCCTAATCAATCAAATGAGTCTGAACACAATCGTAGAATGATTGTTGCAGAGATCGTTTGAAAAAAAGAAAGGATGAAAATAGTGGATCACCAAAGACTCTATGATTTTTGTCCATCCATAAAGTCCATAGGGTCCAATAGCGCACCCATACAAAAAATAAATCAAAACCCTGTCTCGGTGGATGAAAACCAAACAACCAGAAAAATCTGCCAAAAGAAACAGTAGGAAATCTCGCTCAAAGCCTCTGTCGGATGAGAGCAATGAGATCACATGTATGTGGACAGAACCAAAAAATGTCACAGATTCAGTAGAGTGTTGGCATCTGTGACAAACGGCCAGAGCAATATGTCTGTGTGCGAGTAAGTGGCCGGATGGAAAAATGCCAAGGAGAACTCGCCAAAGGAAAAGCTGTTGCCGAAGAGGGACTTTGTAATGCCAAAGGAGATGCAGCCTTTTTCTCCACCATTTCATTGGGCGATCCATATGCCAAACAATATTTGCTCTGTGAGAAAGGAAGAAGAGCGTAAAATCCAATCCTCAAGCCGATTCTGAAGTTCCAAACGAGGTACCGGTAAGTACGGTCGAAGCATTGCTGAAATCCTATGCCATAAAGGACGATAATGAGCTCCCAAGCCGTATTTGCTAGCAGCCATAGAAAAGGATAAAATTGTGCCATCATCCTGAAGTACATCCGCCACAGATGAAATGCCTTTGAAGGAGAGAAAATAAGAACGTTTGGGTTCTCGTATGGCCAAAGGAGGGTGGAATACTTTAGACCAAAAAATATTCTCAGCCCTCAAAGAGTTTCCCGACAAAGAATCCCTGCCATGCCATTCCAAGTGGGATAAGATATGTTTCCAATCAAGAAGCAGACGAGAGACAAAAGGGCAACCTCTGATCTTGCCTTGGATAGAGCCAAATAAGAAATCCCACTGAGTAGGCTGCCAATGCCCAAAGGCAGAGGTGTGAATATGTAATAAGAGAGAGCGGATCATGAAAGCCCAAGGCTGATCTCCTTGCATAAACTGTATCATCATTTTCCCTCTGTGAGCAAGTAAATGCATTTGAATATTGAGAATGTTCAGACCCCCGTGCATCTTTGGAGAATAGAGACGATGCATAGAGAGTAATCTAAGACTTTTCTTGCCATTTTTTGAACACCAGAAAATTTCCATGATAGCTGACATAAAAGAAACCAGATCTGCCTTAGTGAACATAGTGAGAGGCAGATAAAATTGCATGTATGCTATCAAAATGGATTGTGTAATTCGAAAATGAACATGTAATGGCCAAGTTGCAAGCTTCCAATATTCAAGTTTTGCCCTTAACTTTGTTAGCACCCAATCAGTTTGTTGGGAACGCGTGAGTCCCCAACCTAGAGGATAACCGAGATGCCGAATGAATTGAGAAGCGAGGACAATTTTCCCAGGCCACAGAAGGTTGTGCCATTCCTGTGCATGCAATGGCAACAATCTTGATTTCTGAAAATTTACTCGAAGACCAGCAGCCAATCCATATGTAGAAAGAGCCTGCATAATCATGGACAGATCAGCCCGAGTATTTTTTGGAGTAAAGAATGAATCATCAGCATATGCCTGAGCAATCATGCTATGACTGCCAAGAATCTCCAAACCGTGCAACTGGTCAATGTCCAAGAGGTGGTCTAGATATTGAAGCAGTGGATGAGTGGCTATGGCAAAAAGTAAAGCACTTAGGGGACATCCTTGCCTGACAGAACAACCAAGAGTCCAGGATGGAGAAATATCCCCTGAAAGTATGCAGGCAGCTTTACTATCTTGATATAGCCAAGTGATGAGTTGCTGCATTTTTGTGCCAAATCCCAATGCCTGCATAGTCAATGAAATAAAATCCCACTGAACAGTATCAAAGGCTTTGGCAATATCAACTTGCAATAACAAAACGTCCTGCTACGTGTGTTCGGCATATTCAATTCCAACATAGGCATTAGCAATGTTATCTGTGATATGCCTACGCGGGACAAAGCCATATTGAGCAGGATGCAACCCATCATGTAAAAACCCCTTTAGCCGATCAACAATCATTTTGGTAGTGACTTTGTAAATGACGGGCATAAGAGTGATAGGTCTCCAGTCTGCCAAAGACTCACAAATTTGTTTTTTTGGAAGGAGTTTAACAAGACCTCTCTTCCATGTGTCCGGCATTTTTTGATTTTGCCATGCAACATTCACCATATATAGCAATGTATGCTTCAAAATAGGCCAATATTCTAGAAAAAACTCGACTGTTAAACCATCCCATCCTAGAGATTTCCATCTGCCACATGATTTGATTGCATCTGACAGTTCCCTCTCAGTAAAGGGTTCCTCCAATTCCAAAGCTTGAGTAGGGGAAATGATAGGAGAAACATGTTGCAATAGTAAATTTTGTGCAAGCAAAATCTGTTGTGAGGGAGGAACTGCAGAACCAAATTGCTGAGAGAAATGATGCACACAAACAGAAGCAAGCTGTGACCGTGAAGTGGTCCATGATCCATCAGGCATAAGCACTCTGCAAATTTATGTTTTGAGTCTCCTCTGATGTAAACTTTTGAAAATTTCTTTGGAAGAGCAACCTTTATCTGTAAAGGCTCTTTGTCTTGCTCTAGTCTCCCATTTGGCCAGTTTCCTGTGATCATTTAGTTTAAGACAATGTCTGGCCTGGCATAGTGTTGTTTGCTCATGCATGGACAACGAACAATGATGGCTGAGTTCAGTGAGGTATTGACAAGTGGATTTGGCCTGAGCAATGGTTTCCCTCAGAGTCTTCATGTAAGACTTGCCATAAGCTCTAATCACAACTTGCTTTTGGAAATAAAAGAATCCCAGGCATCATCAATATGAATATGGCTGCTAGAGGACAGACAATGAGATGCTTCAGTAACCATTGCCTTGAAATCAGCATGTTGCAAATAGCTATTGTTTATGATTAGATGTCTCCTTTGTGGCAATCTATCATCTGGCATATCATGAAAGGATAACCGCAACCATAGAGGTGCATGGTCTGAATGCACAAAGGCATAGTCAATCCACATTTTGCATGTAAAATCCCCATTTTGTTGTGGAGCTACACTATACCATCGATCCAAACGTGCCTAATAAGAGGACAAGGCATTATGTTGAAATGTGTAGCCCGGTGACAAAGGCTGCAATTCCTTCCAAAGGTCAACCAAATCCAAATGCAATAGTAATTGAGACCATGCATGCCTTTTAGGAGTTAACATATGGTCATGTCTGGAGGTGTTGTCACCCTGTTGTGGAGCATTATTGAAATCCCCACATATGTAGGCATGATATCTCCATGGATATTGTTGCATGGCATCCCAAATTGCAGTTCTTTCTCTAGAGGACTGAGGTGCATAAACAGAAGAAAATTTAAACACCTCTCCTCGAATAATGCATTGGAGAACAAGCCATCTGCCTTTTTTGTCATTTAAAGCAATAACTGGTTGAAGCTCATGTTTGATCAGAAGGACTACCCTTGAGAAAGAGTGCTCCCCAGCATAGAAAATATCATATCCACAGTAGTGTCCTGTCTTTCCTGCATAGATATGTTGGTTGTGTTCTTGTAATGCCACTATGTCAGGCTGAAATCTATTGATGTACAGCCACACAGATTTCCATTTCCTACTGTCACACATCCCCTGGACATTGAGTGTAAAACATTTGATATGAGCAATCATATTTACAGATATTTATAGTAATATAACAACTATGTACAGCAGCAAAATTTATGAGGTCAGCCTTGCATTTCTATCTCAGGGTCAAGGCCTCGCCCCTGAGAAGAAGTAGCCACCTGAGAAGTAGACAGCAAAGCAGCAACCTCTTCTTCAAGGAAGAGTGTTCTACTGGCTATTACTGCAGCCCATGTAATCCCAATTCCTGTATTTATCTCTGGGATACTTCCACTAGAAGATGCACCATTCCAAGTGCGGGGGGGGTGGAATTCTTCGAGCAGACATAACTTTTCTTGGACTTTGCCATCCATCAGTTGGAGGTTTCTGTCCTTTGGTCAAGGGTTGAATAGCAGGAGGTAAATGTGAAGAAATATTCCCATTGGAAACCACTGGAGCTTTGCCTTTATCCTGACTTCTAGAAAGTTGTCTACTACCTTTGTTTTTATTTGCAACTGGAGTAGGAGCATCCTTGATAAGCATTTGAACCGGCAAAGTGGTATGAGGCATTTTATGTTGATTCATTGGACACTGTGAAGCCATGTGTCCAAATTTTTTACACTCAAAACAAGCCCCTGCAAATAATCCCATTTGAGTTTATAAAAAGCACTTCCCATGTTCACATTATTCACCATGACTGAATAAGAGTCTGGTGTGGGATTATCAATATCCCAGAGAATGCAAAATCTGTTCGAGTTGCCATTTGGCCGTGGTGGGCAGACCACTTTACCTAAAGATGCTGCAATTTTAGGCAAGAGTGAGGCCATACATTGTGGGAAATCAACAACTTCAACCCAAACCGGGCATCTGTGTCGGATTAAAGCCTGAAAATCCCTTGTGGGAGACCATGGCAATACATGCACCATTTGCTGCCCAAAAAAGAGAGGCGAATGTTCCAAGAGCATTTGTCTGTGTATATCATCCACCATGATAACCTCAAAAAAACCCCTGGCTGCATAGTGTACTTTACGAACAAACGAGCCAGCCGGTGTGCGTGTCAACCAGTTGCCTATCTCTGCGGCAGGTGGCATCCGGTCTGGAAAAAATAATATGACTGCATTCTTAGCATATTCTCTGACTGGATCCACAATTTCATCTACCTCAACCATTAGGCCAACTGAAGGAACCGAGTCTTTCCACTCTTTCCTCGTGTCTGCAAATCCTTCATGCATGACATCATATACCAGTTGAGCCTCAAGAGTATCATGCATCGGCTCATGCTGACCCTCAACCTGCTTTTGCTTCTTGCAGGGAACTGAATGCTCCTTTTGAAACGTTTTTTCATATGAATATTCTGCCATAGCTTTGTAAGAAAGGGAACTCAGGAATGAAGTACCTGTAAAAAGGTAGTGGAAGCAAAAAAACCAGTATATTTTTTTTCAAGAAAGAGACTTCTATTAAGTAAGAGAAAAAACCCACGAGAGCAAGCTCAAAGCAGAATACATCATGAAATCATGAGGATAAATAAAAAACCCCCTCAGAGTGAGGTGGAAAACAACCAAGGCTGAGGCTGAAAGTGCCACCTCAACCCTATAGTAGTCTCAGAGAAGAAAGGAGAATCCTTCCATTCCCTGAAGAAAGAAGCCCTCCTAGCTGAGGCTGCACAGGAGTCTCCCTGCATACCCATCCATACGGCCATCAAAGTATGTACGGTGTCTGTACAGATACTAGCCAATATGTACGGTGTCTGTACATATGTGCGAGGGATGAACCTGAGTACCCTCCAAAGCCTCTGTGCATCTGGCTCTCCAGATATGCCAGGATGCTATGCTCGCTAGAATCTCCCAAGAAGTATCCACAGAGGCATGTACAGCTGTAAAAGGAAGGTGTGGTACCACATCCAACGAACAGGACTCAGTCCGATGACGTCGAACCGAAATGGCCTGAGAGGAGTCAAATCTCTCATAGAATACCTGAGGCCCTATAAGAGAAAGCCAAGCCACTGAGCCCCATGTCATAAAACATGGGGAGTGGGCAAAGTGACTGAAAATCCTGGCTACCCCCATCCAAATCATCCTCACCTGTCTATAATCCCATAAGCAATGCTGAATAGTCTCCGAAGCAGAGAGGCATCGAGGGCAAGTAGGGTCGGCTCCGAACGTGGACCTCCAAAGGTTCATTGCAATCCCACCATGGATAGAAAGCCAAAAGAAGATAGTGATCTTTCTATTCCTGTGGGATTTCCAGAGTCTCCTCTAGAAGCACCTCTGTAGATCCGCAGTGATATCAAATGTTTCCCAATGAGGAACTCTGGAAGGTCTCTAACCTCTACTACTGAGCTGATATCTCCTGGCATTATCGACCGTGTAACAAAAGAAGGGGATGCTCTTCTCTCGATGCCCTGCGTCAATCCACTCCCACTCTCCGGGGTCCCACTGCAAATACTTGATGGGAACTCCCCCATAGAGCCAGAGCCTCCAAGACCCGGTGGAGAGTAGCCTGGGGTCTGGGTCTAGGAACCACTATGAATCTAATCCCTGCACCAAAAGACCTACAACCCTGATAGGCTGAAAAGCAGACTCAAGCAAGATGTCCTCTGTGGACCTGAGCAATCTGCCATCATCCTAGACACTAAAAACTAAAGCATCCTCCTGTGCATCTCGAAAGGCCAAAACCTGAAGCGGAACACCGCCTCTCGTAAAAGTACTTGCCCAAGTGGAGGAAGTGAGTGGCATATCATCTGTGTCTATCCAAACCTCTGGAAGGGCTGCCTCAATCTACAAGATCCTCCCTACACTCCCTCTGAGATGTCCTCTCAACCTTGATTTGGTCTCCTCTAGAAGCCTGCAGAAAGCTTTCCAAGACCCCATAGATGATGCATGTCCCCTCTCCCACCTGGACCACTGCATGTAGAGTGAGGCACCTAGTGGTCTGCCATGATCATCTTAAATACTGTCATTCCACATGATGGGTTGCCTATCAATCTCTTCCCGAGAGAAAGGAGGAATCCTCCGAATAGTGCTTCTGAAACTGGCCCAAGCTTTCAGAATGGCAACCATGAGAGGGGACGAAGGTGATCTGAGGTGTGCTGTGGTGAAGATCCAGCTAACACTGCTCATCCAGTGTCCTCCTGAAGAAGGTGTGCACCTCTGTATGCTGCTAATAAGAAAGTCCTTCCACGGTTCCTGCCCTGGCATAAGTCCCCGCACCACCATCTTGCAAAGTAAAGCTCTGCACTGTAAATCTGGATCAATAATATTGAGACCCCCTTCCTGTGTAGGGAGGATGAGAGTCTCCCAAGCCACCCTAGCTAAGGCATCTACTGTGCCATCAAGCCCACTCCAAAGAAAGTTTCTGATCGATCTTTAGAGCTGAATGATGCAGTCTCTAGAACGGCACTAGCATGAACAAACAAACCAGGCCGTGGCCAAGAGGACCTGGTTGACCACCACAACTCTAGAGGCAAGATCCAGCTTGGCTGAGCTCCAAAAAAGAAGATTCCTCCTGATGCTCTCCAAAACGGGAGCAAACCGCTATGTGGTAGAAATATCCAAGCCGACCTGGCAGCCCAAATACTTGAAAGGCTGACCTCTCTGAACCCAAGTGAATCCTATGTCAAGCCCCCAAACTGGAGTGTCCTCATCACTGATCCAAAAGCAATTGGATTTATGCCAATTTATCTGCGCCCCTGCCGCCAAGCAAAATAAATCCAATGCTGTCCTGAAAGAAGTGAGCATCTGTGGAGTGGCATCCAAGTAAACTGCTGTGTCATCTGCCAACTCACTGTCAAGTAGCTCCTCTTCCCTTCTGATGGAAGTCTCAGCCCAAAGATGTCAGCTTGAGATCTAACATAAATACTCATAGCTTCGGCCACAAACAAAAAAAGGAAAGGAGCAAGGGGGCATCCCTAACGGACTGATCTCGAAATCTGAAATCTCTCACCCCCCCACCAATAAGTACCTAGCTGTGGGCTGATCTGTACAAAGAGGAAACACCTCTGATCCAAGCATCAGCAAAGCCAAAGCGCAGAAGGGTGCCCTCCAAAAAACCCCAATCTACTCTGTCATAAGCTTTCTAAAAATCCAAAAGTAGAATGGCTAGATTCTGGCCACTCTGCATGGCCCACTCTGAAGCTTCATAGAAAGAGAAAATGTTATCAAAAATGCTTCTGCCATGCACAAATCCCGTCTGAGTGTCATGAATAAGATCAGGGAGAAGGGGCTGCAATCGAGGCTGATAGCCTTGGCCAGAATCTTGTAACAAATCCCCAGAAGTGTGATAGGCCTCCACTGGGACACTAAATTTTTGCAACCTCCTTTTGGGATAAGGTGGATGAGACCCTCTGTAAGCGACCCGAGCATCTCGCCAGAGTCCCAAATGGCCTGCAGGGCTGAAGTAATATAGTCTCCAATCATATCCCAAAATGCAATGAAAAAAGACGGGGTGAGGCCATCCGAACCTGGGCACTTGCCCTTGTGAAGGGCTGAAAGTGCAGTCCTGAACTCTGTGTTGGTGAAAGGTGCATCGAGTAGAGAACATGCATACCCTGATTCACCAACACAGGGATACTTTGCCAAATAGCCTGTCTAGCATCCTCTCTATCATGTGTCTCAGGATCAGCAGTAAGAAGGGTGGCATAGAAATCTGAAGCTATGTGTAAGACATCATCAGGCTCTGTCTGTAAAACCCCATGTGAGTCAATAAGCTGGGATACACTCTCTCTACTATGTCTAGGGCCAAGAGTAGAGAAAAAGTGTTTATTGTCTCTACCACCCATCTGAATCCAGGAGGACTCCCGTGCATGAAAGGCATACTCTGCTCTCTGATCAAGCAATAACTGCTGATGAGCCCTTGCTGCAGCAAGGCACTCTTGAATCCAAGCATCTGAAGGCCGTTTCTGCTCTTCGCTCTGCAAAGCTGCCAACTGCTGGCGAACCCCAATCTCACATCTGAGAATATCTCGTCTCCTGGTACAAGCAACTGAGCGGTAGAAGGCGCTAATACCAAAAAGGGCAGCGGCTACATGTGATGGATATGGCTGCCCACCCTGGACATGAGAAACCCATATCTACAGGGCTGCCTCTATAAGGTCCTCCTCTGTGTAAAAGGCATCTTGAATCCTGATGCTGGCAGACCGGCCTCTCAAGTGAGGCTCTGAGATAGTCAGCACAACAGGAAAGTGGTCTGAAGTGGAAACCCCAGCAGCAATGCATACCGATCCACCTCTGTCTAGTGCCCAATCATCTACATAGAATCTGCCAATGCGTGCATGAATAGGCATCTGCTGCCTCCTAATCGACCAAGAGAACAGGAGGGACTGTGGCTGAATAAGAAAGGCATCATCCCACCAAGTATCTCTACCACAGAAGTGAAAAAGGAAGGCATCCCAAGCTGCTCTCTCCAAAGAGTGAAGTCCGCCTTCTCTACCCCCTTTTTTGTCTGATGGTAACTCGACCATGTTTCCTACAATCAAAAGAATAATCCACTGAGCTCTAGAGGGAATAATGACTACATGTCCAACAACTAAGGGGAGAACCGACTGCGAAACTGAAATAGAAGTGCCCCCCCAGGTGCCCAAAGCAGGCGACCAAAAAGTATGGCCAGAAAGCAACTTGCCTGACTTGGCACAATCTCTAGAATCCAGTTTGTGCTCTTGAATAAATAAGATATCAATGGAACCCCCATTAGCACCTGGATGAAGCTGATCCCGGATCAGCTGTCTACGGCGGCGATGTGGGATGCCACCTAGGCCCTGTATGTTCCAGCTAATAATCCTCATCGATGGGAGGATGTAGAGTGGAACACCTTACCCGACCTAGTGGCGGAAACAAAGCCCTCAACAGGGGAAGACCTCCTACTCGAGAAGGGAGGAATGGAACCAAGTGACGGAAAATCAACAGGGGAAAGAACCCTGCCACCTGAAGAAGAAGCCATGTCTATAGGAAACCCAATCACTGGCTCCCCAAAAGTAGCGGGCACAAACTCCTCCTTTGAAAAATCTGAACCATCTGCCAGGGCTGAAAACGAGTTCCTATGAAGCAAGCTAGACACCGGAGTGCGAAGGATCCCTTCTGAGGGAAGAGGATCAATAGTGTAAACCATCCCCTTTCCCCTATCCAAGGGAGGAAGTGAGGACTGCTCTCTATCCTGTGTCTGCCCAGCCGCGGAGACCTCTACTGCCTCAAGAAGAGCGTCTAGCACCGTTGGATCTAGGGAAGAAGCTGCAACCGGGGAGGAGGTCGAAGCTTCAGTGTCTCGGACTGTGCGAGGTGAGACTAGAGGGACAGCTCGAGGTGAAGCAGAGTCCACTAATGTACCCTCGTAAACTGAAGGAGGGATCTGCACACGTGTCAGAACCCACTAGAGAGCGTCGCGTGCCCCTGAGGTAGGTGGGGGTCGAGGAGCAGGTGATGGACCTGTACCACCCCCCTGTCGAGGCCGAGGAGCAGGTGCTGGACCTGTACCACCACCATCCTGACGAGGACCGCCATGCGAAGGTTGAGGAGTAGGTGCTAGACCTGTACCACCCCTCTGTCGAGGCCGAGGAGCAAGTGCTGGACCTGTACCACCCTCGTGTCCCCCCTGTCGAGGCCATGGGGCGGTAGCTGTACCAGAGGGCTTCTTGGGCCTTTTCGTCTTCCTGGGGCAATCCCTGGCAAAGTGTCCAATGGTCATGCATATCCTGCACTGGTCCTGTTTGCCTGAAATCTCTACTCTCTAGCGAACAAAGGAACCATCCGGGCGCTGGATCATAACATGATCCATCTTGAGGTTAGGATCCTTACAGAGGACCCTAACTCTAGGTACCCCATCAGCCTTGGTTGCCTCTACTGCAGTCAATGGCAACCCAGGGAGGGGTGGGATCTCAACAACTGCGCCAAAATGCTCCCCAATAACAGAAAGAAGTCGATGGTAAACCTGGGGAAGCTCGAGAAATCTAATGAAGAGCGAAAGATTTTCTTATCTGCCTCCACTAGGTCGAAACCAATATGAAAGGCTTCAAAGAAGATCTTCCTGTGTCCCAGGTGTAAAAACTCAGCTTTGAGCACAGTGCTCGCAGCCTCTGGAGTGTCAAAAACAACCTGGAAAAAAACCTCGTCCCAGAAGACGAACATCTAACAATCGTGGAGTGAGGTCTGGGGGGAGAGCCGCAAGCATCCAGTCCGTGGCTTGAGATCTGGAGGGGTGAGACCCGAAGATGCGTGCTAGCAACGTGGTAGAGCATTCAATCTCTACATCCTTCTTGAGCTGCTGCAACTTGTCTTTAGAAAAGGTAATAGTTTTCGCGGCCGGTGGAGGTGGAGTAGGATTGGCTGACGGAGTATCCATCGCCAATTGAGGTGAGGAGGCCGACTCTGACAATTTGGAGGCTCCTTCCGCTCCAAAAAATGCTGCGGGAGATAGGGGGGAAAGGAGGTGAGGAGGGAGCGGGGAGGGGAGGGGTAAAGGGGAGAGGCTGAGAGGTTGAAGGGGAGGGGTCAGTCTGAGAGGGAGGGAGGGGGCAGGCTAGGGAGAGGAGAGGGAGAGGAAGGAGAGGCAGGAAGGGGGTGGGCTGAGGGGCAGGGAGGGGGCGGGCTGAGAGGAGAGGGAGAGGAGGGAGAGGAGGAGGAGGAAGGGGGCTGCGGCAGGCTGAGAGGGAGAGGAGAGGGAGAGGAAGGAGAGGGAGGGGCAGGGAGGGGGCGGTGCAGGCTGAGAGGGAGAGGAAGGGGCGGGTTGAGAGGCAGGGAGGGGGCGGAGGAGCAGGCAGGGAGGGGGCAGAGGAGTAGGCTGAGAGGGGGAGGAGAGGGAGGGGGGGCTGAAGGGAAGGGGGAGGAGAGGGAGAGGAGGGGGCGGGCTGAGAGGCAAGGAGGGGGCGGAGAGGCAGGGAGGGGACGGAGAGGCAGACAGGGAGGGGGCGGAGGAGCAGGCTGAGAGGGGGAGGAGAGGGAGCGGGCTGTGGGCTGAAGGGGAGGAGGAGAAGGGAGGGTGGGGCTGAGGGTAAGGGATAGAGGGAGGGACGGGCTGAGGGAGAGGGTGCAGCAAGGGAGCGGGGAGGAGCAGCAGCTCGAGCTGGTTCTCAAAAAAGCCTTACCGGATCTCTCAGCTTTGGCCTGGATGGAGCTGGCAATCTGTCATGGCAAGGAGGTGCTGCTATTCAAAACCAGTATATTTGGTAAGGAGATAGACGGGAAAGAGGGATGTAGAGGTCGAGAGAAGATAGTAAACAATTTTGTAGAAGGAAAAGAGGGAAAAAAACAATAAAAAACCCAAGATGAACTATATTTCAGAAGAAAAGGTAAGATTTTGGCGGAAACACAGGACTGTACGGAAAATCACCAGAGCAAAAACTCGAGACTTGTACGGTAAAAAGTACAGGACTGTACGGACAACGCTGAATTGCACGGATGTACACACGGGCTGTACGGAAAGAAGTCTGACGGCACGGAAATACAGACAAGGCACGGGGAAACTTGTTTGTACGGAAAGATGGGCAGCTGTACGGACGTACGGAAAGACCTTCAGGAAAAAGTCGGACAACGCAAAAGGTACGGGGCTATGTACGGAGCTTTGCAGAGGAGAACCAGAGCCGACGCGAATTTCCGTACTGACGTACGGACACCGTACGGCGACCGTACGGACGGGGCTACGCAGGGTTCCTAACGAGGGTGAACAGCAGAGCTCAATAATACACACACACACACACTCACACGTTCCTGTGGCACCCACACTTATTGTTGCTCAATCAAGACACCCTCCAACTCTTGTTGCTGCTTCAAGCCCTTGGAGTGGGTAGGGGTGTCACCTCAGCCATGGCGGTTCTAATTCTTGCCGATAAAACTAGACTTCTTAAGTTACTCAACAAAGTGCATGTGAAAAGTCAGAAGTTCAAAGGCCAACTCCATAGGATGCGGAACCTCATGTAAGGAAATTCCTCACTAATTGTAAAGCTAAAGGTGTGCAGTACAAGCATGCCTTCTTACAAATATTTCCATCATCCTTGGAGGATGTGGCTGATGTATGCTATAGTCAAATATTTCCATCATCCTTGGAGGATGTGGCTGATGTATGCTACAGTCAAATCCCCGTGATCATTTTCAAACCTAGACGGAACTAAGGGAAGAATGCTTGCGAACTTTGAAGCTAGAGAAGTTGTCCACAGATATCATGAAGCATGAAGAGAGCATTAAAACGTACTCAGAGTAAGATGTTCGTCCCACCTAATGATTTTGTTATGAAGGGGTGGTTCTTGAAGGAATTACTTGGCCCATTGCCATAAGATTGATTGACAAACTTCTTGAGTATGCCTCACTACAAGACTTCTTGAGGGAAGCAGAGTGAAGATGGTTGGGTCTCAGTTAAGTTTTGCACCATAATAACCTTCGACCACCAAGCTTCCAAAAGAGGAAGGATCATCAGAATGGCAAGATCTTTTTTTGCAAGAAAAGTACTTCATTAAGTATGAATAAAAACCGCAGAGCAAGCTCAAGTGTAGGAGTACATCATGTCAAGCATGAGAAAAAAACAGCTCAGAATGAGCAAACAAAAATCCCAGGTGGCGGCTGAAAATGCCACCTCATCCCTGAAGGAGAGTCAAAGAAGAAAGGAGAACCCCTCCAGACTCTGAGAAAAGCAACCCTCCTAACAGTAGCAGTCCTGGAGGTTCCCTGTATGTTCGCCCAAATGGCCATCAAAGTGTGTATAGTATCTGCCCAGATACTGGCCATAGTCTGAGAAGGGTGAACCTGGGAGTCCTCCAAAGCCTCTGTACATCTGGCTCTCCAAATATGCCATGCTGTAATACTAGCCCAAGCACCCAAACTATTGCATTCTTCAACTGCATGCCAGGAGGTCGACAAAAGGGACCTGTTCAGGATGGTGGACCCACACCAAATGAGGGACTGATTCACAATGGACTGACACCAAATCACTGCTCAACGTATGCTTCCCTCATGTGTGAAGAAAGGCTCACTGTGGACATAAATGGGGTGCAACTAAAGAACGTCTTCCTGGATGGTAGTATAGCCATGAACATCATGCCTAAAGGTACTCTGCAACAACTTGGTTTGAAGTTGACACGTGACGTCCATTTCCAAGTATGAATGGCTAATCAACGTACATTTAAGCCTATGGGAATAGTCAAAAGTGTGGTAACATGAAGATTGATGGACTCACATTCCTATCCAACTTTTTCGGTCTTGGATATGACCAAAGATTGAACAAACCATCCCCTCTCATGGTTGCCATTCTGAAAGCATGGGCCAGTTTCAGGAGCACTCTTCGGAGGATTCCTCCTTCCTCTCGTGAAGAGATTGATAGGCAACCCATCATGTGGAATGACAGTATTTTAGATGATCATGGCAGACCACTTGGTGCCTCACTCTACATGCAATGGTCCAATTCCACAGGAGACCAAGTCTCAGTTGACAGGACATCTCAGAGGGAGTGCAGGGAGGATCTTGTAGATTGAGGCTGCCCTTCCAGAGGAGTGGGTAGACACAGATGATATGCCACTCACTTGCTCCACTTGGGCAAGTACTTTTACAAGAGGCGGTGTTCCGCTTCAGGTTTTGGCCTTTCGAGATGCACAGGAGGATGCTTTAGTTTTTACTGTGCAGGATGGTGGCAGATTGCTCAAATCCACAGAGGACATCTTGCTTGAGTCTGCTTTTCAGCCTATCAAGGTTGTAGGTCTTTTGGTGCAGGGATCAGATTCAGAGTGGTTCCTCGACCCACACTCCCGGCTACTCTCCACCCTCTTGGAGGCTTTGGCTCTACAGGGGAGTTCCCATTAGGTATTTGCAGTGGGACCCTGGAGAGTGGGAGTGGATTGACGCAGGGCATCTAGAGAAGAGCATCCCCTTCTTTCATTACACAGTCAGTAATGCCAGGAGATTTCAGCTGAGTAGTAGAGGTTGGAGACCTTCCAAAGTTCCTCATTGGGAGACATTTGATATCATTGCGGATCTGCAGAGATGCTTCTGAAGGAGACTCTGGAAATCCCACATGAATAGAAAGATCACTCTCTTCTTTTGGCTTTCTATCCATGGTGGGATTGCAGTGGACCTTTGGAGATCCAGCCGACCCTACTTGCCCTCGTCGCCTCTCTGCTTCGGAGACTATTCAGCATTGTTTATGGGATTGCAAACACGCGAGGATGATTTGGATGGGGGCAGCCAGGATTTTCAATCACTTTGCCCACTCCCCATTCTTTATGACATGGGGCTCAGTGGCTTGGCTTTCTCTTACAGGGCCTCAGGTATTCTATGAGAGACTTGACTCCTCTGGGCCATTTTTGTTTGACGTCATCAGATTGAGTCCTGTTCGTTGGATGTGGTACCACACCTTCCTTTTACAGATGTACATGCCTCTGTGAATACTTCTTGGGAGATTTTAGCGAGCATAGCATCCTGGCATATCTGGAGAGCCACATGCACAAAGGCTATGGAGGGTACTCAGGTTCATCCCTCGCACACTTTGGCTAGTATCTGGACAGACTATCTGGACAGACACTGTACATACTTTGATGGCCGTATGGATGAGTATACATGGAGGCTCCCATGCAGCCTCAGCTAGGAGGGCTTCTTTCTTCAGGGAATGGAAGGATTCTCCTTTCTTCTCTGAGACTCCTACAAGGTTGAGGTGGCACTTTTAGCCTCAGCCTTGGTTGTTTTCCACCTCACTTTGAGGGGGTTTTATTTATCCCCATGATTTCATGATGTTGTATTTCCGCTCAAAGCTTGCTCTAGCGAGTTTCTTTCTTACTTAATAGAAGTCTCTTTTTTGCGCAAAAAAAAAAAAAGAAAGATGAACAAACCTATCCACTAATTCTTGGTAGACCATGGCTATAGTTGGATAAGGCCATTCAAGATTGGTCCACAAATGAGGTTCGGTTGCCCATAGGATCCACATTCTTGGAAATAGATATGGTTACCGGATAGGCTCGCACCGATCGATAGAACTAGAGGAAGAGGATTTTGAAGAGGAAACAAGTGTAGAAGAGGAGCGTTGGGCACTTGGGGATTGACCCATTGGAGGTGACCAAGATGACAGTGATGAGGCATAGGCCGTGGAGGGAGTTGAGGGCTTCACCTACTTGTTGGATCAAGCCACCCTAGATGAAGATGAAGCTGTTAGCTTAGACTAAATGGTAGCCTTGGGTTCCTTATTCATCAATATGGTGGAACCCCATCTGATTTGATCGCCTCTACTACAGTAGAGGGCAAACTAGGGAGGGGGGTACCTCTGTGACCATCCAAATGAGGCTCCAATCATGGCAAGGAACCGAGGATAAATCTAAGGGATGCCAGGGAACCTGATCAAAAGCAATGTGACCTGATTGTCCTCCTCACAAGATCAAACCCCAAGGTAAAAGGTGTCAAAAAGATCTTCCTAGACCCCAATGCTAGGGGGCTACACTTGAGCACAGTGTTCACATCCTTTGGAGACAAAAAATCCACCTAAAAGAAACCACTTTCGAACAAACAAACATATGAAAGGCAGGGGTCGAGTTCTGAAGGTATAGCTGCAAGCATCCAATCCCTAGCCTATAACTTGGAATGATGGGATCCATGAAAGCATGCAAAAAGAGTTGTGGAGCTCTTCAAGTCCACGTCCTTTTATAGCTGCAGCAGCAATTCGTCTTTGGAAAAGATAATCGTTCCCATGACTGGTTGAAGTGGGTGAGGATTGCTTGAATGGGTAGATGCCATTCGTCAATCAAGGGCGGAAGGCCGACCCGAAACTGATAAAGATCCATTGGTCTCAAACTTAATAAGAGAAATAAGGAGGAAAAGAAGGGGATAAGCGAGAAAGAGGGAGAGGGAGAGGGAAAGGCTAGGAAAGAAGCTAAGGGAGTGGGGGAGGCTGAGAGGGGACATGAAAAGATGAAAGGAAGGTGGGGAAACTGTCTGAGGGGGGGGGGGGGGGTTCCTAACACTTCCGGAAGTATTACCGGAGGCCTAGGGCCACTGGTGCGAGAAGTGAGTAAGACATGCCATAAGTGTCACTGATGGTACGTAGGCGAGTGCTTGTCGATGGTGTCAACTATGTGCAAGCGGTACAATTGCTGAAGTGATGTGAGCAAGAAGAAGACCAAAGCAGAACAACATCATGAAAGCCAACCCTCGACATGAACGGCAACAACTTCAAGCACATGACACAGGTCCATTGTACCAGGTGAAGGGAGAGGAGGGGAGGAGAACACAACGGAAAGAGATTTTAGAGTAGCGAGCAGAGATGGAGAGTAGCATAACTCATTAGAAAGCAAGATGACTGATACACCCCCAGAAGATACACACGAGGCGAGCTCTTGACTCTAGCCTCTCACTCCTTCACTCATGCCTCTCGCCCCTGGCAGAATGTCCCTCTCCCTCTCCCCTTTCCCCCTCTTCACCTTCTCCTCCTCTGCTCCACCCCCTGCTGCCAATCTCCTCTCCTACTTCCTATTGGATGTCTTCTTGCACCCTTAGCCATCCTTAGCCATTCCACCGTTTGTGGGCTGCTCTGTCCTTGATGGCTTCCGCAACACTCCAGCCTCTTCTGGGTCAGTGAATCCCGTGCTCCATGTGTTCTCCTGTCTATTCCATGCACTCCTGACACTAGTTGGTTGCGAGGGTTGGTGCACCACCTATACCTCTTAACTGTTGGACTGCTTCCCATGTGCACCAACAAGTGTATCCCGTGTACCATTGCGCTAGTACTTCCCTCTGATCGACTTTGACCATGGTGAGTTGAGGTTGAGGTTTGGCACTCTTCAGTCATGTATTGCTTCCGTCATACCCAAGTCATGTCTAGGTCAAGTCATGTCCAAGTCTGTTCCAGAGTGACCAAGATGTGAACATATGTGAACACGCTGCGATTAGGTATGACCAAGGTCTAACAACTTGGCATGTTGCTCAGGTGACCATGACGTGACCTAGGTGTGACTCTTGGTGGGTCGCCATAAACTTTGAGTACAATAGATCCCCCGCCACTATCATTCACCGTCCCGATGAATGACTGAGGGTTTGTGTGAGAGAAAGTTAAGTATAAATTACAAATAAGAAAGTGACCTTGTGGTTGACATCCCAAAACTGAAAAGAAAGGGCTCATGGCCTTACAATTGTAAAACTGAAAAAAACTGGCTCATGGCCATACAACTCCAAAATTCCTTATTTACATGAGAACTGCAGAATCCAAATGTACAGAGCTCACAACAAGAAATGCCGAACTAAAAGATCTAGGAGCTACTGCTTGCTGGATGAAGGTCAGGGAGGGGGAGGGGGTGGGTGTGGTGGGTGTGCTGATGTTCCGGGGCTGGTCCTTGCCTCTTTCTCGACTGTGTCCATGAGGTTGCGGATGTCCTCGTATTTGGATTTATATCTGTGGTAGCCAGACCTATAATGATCACATCGAGATTTGAGAGCAGCATTTTCAGCTTGCAGCCCATGGAAGTCGTCCTGCAACTTGGAATGTGAAACTTGGAGATGGTCCTCCTCCTCGAGAATCTGCTTCATCTGACTCCGCACCACCTCCACCTGTTGATCCACAGTATGCTTATCCTCTGCCAGTGAGGTGTATCTGTCCTCTGTAGGGCTGCAAGCTCCCTCTGGATCTCAGCCTGTTGGGCTGAATGATTGTCCTCCAAAACTTTCTTGCTGGCTGTCCACTCTGCCTCCTTCGCTGCAAGACATTGCTGAAACTCGGTCCTGCTGAGTTTTCCACGTAGCCTCCCTTGCCTGTAGAGTTGCTCCCCACTCCGCTTCTTTCACCTGCAATGTTGTATCCCATTCTTTATGCATGCTGGCTACCTGCTTCTCATGTTCCAAGCGGAGGTGTTGCTTCTGTGACAGAAGCTTGCAAACCTGACCCGTAGTATTAAAGAGGGAGGCACCCATCTGAATGAAGCTGTCATCTATAATGCGCTGAGCCATATGAAGGGATATTTTAGCCCATGCATACCTGTCCCGATAGGTCATTCGGTCAGCCATGTCAATGAGTTCGCCATATTCCTTGAAGGCTGCTTTCATCCCTTCTTGCTCTGGGTCCTCGAGAGCTGCCACTGGAGCCAGTGTGTCGATGTCTAGGTAATAGCTCGGAGCTTGGGATACTTTCTTGTTGGAAGCAATTGTCTCTTGCAAGGGAAGTGTGAAAATTTGGTCCAAGTCCTCCTCCTCCATGCAAACAGGAGACCGCTTCCGCTTTAATGCATACAGCAGTCGTTTGTGTTCCTGGCTCTGTTCCTCTATCTGGGCCTCATGGGTGAATAGATCTCCTGAGGAGGATGCGAAGTAGGTATCCAACATATCATTTTGAGGAAGTGGAGGACAATCATCTTGAAAAGGTATCTCACTCCCAGCAAAAATAACCTCGCCAGGTCGAGTTTCCAGTAGGTCCTGTTTAGCAGCCTCCATACTCGGTTCAGGGGTCAGTCGTCAAGACACCCGGGGTGGTGTCTTCGCGTCACCAGTGGCTCCCAAAGTAAGATTCAAGTTCAATAACCTGTGTCGCTCTGATGCCTCTCCATCACGAGATCCCAAGGCAGAGGTCCCTGCTGCCATAACTTCTGTCGATGAATCCCCCTGAGTTGTGGGGCCAATGTGCGTATCTTTGCACCCTACTGCTGACCCTGATGAGATGATCAGAGGGGGAATGGTCATGACTGCGGGGAAGGTAAGTGGTAATATCATGCCATGGTGGGTGGTGTCTCAAAAGGGCTCCTGCAGCTGAGACCTAAGGAGGGCAGGGGAGTGACCGGAAGAACATCATCAGGGAAATCAAAATCTGCCTCGAAGGGGATGGATAGAGAGGCGACTCCTGCATGAGAAACAGATGACAAAGCTCCAGAGGCTAGCCCAAGAGGGGATGGCTCAGAAACCTGTGCTGCAGATGTGGGTGGAGCAAGAGTGGGTATGGAGATTGGAGAGGAAGAGAGGACAGAGACTGATGCAGCAGAGGCCGAGGATGCTGGGGCCGCACTAAGAGCCAGTGGAGCTGATCTCAAGTGGGGGATCATAGGGGCGGAAGGTGGACGGTGAGAAGAAGATGAAGTATGTGAAGGTGGAGGAAAAAGTGCAGGCGTTGCAGCCTGCCACTGGTGCAAGAAATAGGTGAGGTGAGGTCCACAAGTACAGGTGTGTGTGCCTCTACATGTGCGATTTCGAACAGTGGCCCGGAATGTTGAATAGAAGAGGGATGCAAAAGCATACTGAGTGATGGTGAAGAGATTGAGAGCAGGACGGATACCTTTCGTGATGTAGTAATGCCCGGGTGCTGAATAGAAGCGAGTGAAGAAGTAGCGTGTTATCACTGCTTCTCTGCTTCCACCTTCCAAAACCTTTTTGCAATCATATCCCCTCCTGTTGGGTTTGCACTGTGAAAGGAATGAAAGGAGATGTGGTGAATCGTCGGAAGGAGGCTGAATAGGGAGAGCAAGGAGCCCCATGTACTGTGAGACCAAATTGGGTGTGAGAAGCTGCCTGGAGCCCATGAACTCAAAAGTGTCTGTGACAGAGTCATAAGATCTGATGAATTATGTACACAGTTCCACATCCACAGGAGGGAAGATGACCTTGTCGAACTCAGTTAGACACAGGGTCTGGATCTCTGAAGATGTCAACACCGAGGATAGTTTAAGGTTTGGATCAAGAAGAGGTTTAAACATAACCCGAATGTGGGAGAGAGGAGGGGTGGTTATCGAAGGGCTCTGTATCTCTGTTGGCCCACCCGACCCTTCTGAATGTGGTCTCCATGCAGAGGGGGTGTAATCTGAGCCCCCATGGTCAGAAGAAGAGGCACTGGAGCTCTGAGAGTGGAAAAGAACCCCCCGCTACTGTCTTGATTGCAGTGGCTCTCCATCCGAGATGATAGTGATGTCCGGACCAAGATGGGGATGCATCACTAATGAAGTCGGCCCTACCGATGAAGTTGGCCTTGCTGATGAAGTTAGCTCTATTGATGAAGTCAGCCTAGCTGATGTAGTCGGCCCCGCTATAGAGGCTGTAGGCATGGGTGAGGTCATGTGCACTGCAGAGGCTGCTTGAGACGTCATGGCGGTATAGAAAGGGGTGAAGAGCTTATCTCTGGGCAACCGTGGCTTATACTTGGGCTTCTTCTCAAGCATGAAGAAGAAACAAGAGGTGAAGTAGAAGCTGATGACGAAGCAGGAAGGTGAGTGATGACAAGGCAAGAAAGGAAGCAGGAAGGGAAGGGGAGCTGATGACGAGGCAAGAAGGAAAGGAAAGGAAGGGGCGCTGATGACGAGGCAAGAAGGAAAGGAAAGGAAGGGGCATTGATGACGAGGCAAGAAGGGAAGGCACGAAAGGAAGGGGAGCTGATTTTGAATAAAGAGGTGAGCTGAAGACGAGGCTAGAAAGGAAGCAGGAAAGGAAGGGGAGCTGATGACGAAGTAGAAGGTGAGCTGATGACGAGGCTAGAAAGGAAGCAGGAAAGGAAGGGGGAGCTGATGATGAAGTAGAAGGTGAGCTGATGACGAGGCTAGAAAGGAAGCAGGAAAGGAAGGGGGAGCTGATGATGAAGTAGAAGGTGAGATGATGAGAGGAAGGGGAGCTGAAGCAGGAAGGTGAGCTGATGACGAGGAAGGTGAGCTGCTGTCGAGGTGTTGGCAAGGCCTGCTGAGAGATAACGAGAGAGTGGGGCGGGTGATAACAAGAGGGGGAGCTGATGGCGATTAGAAGGGGAGCTGATGGAGAAGCACGGAGTAGAGCAGAGAAGGGCAGATCAGAAGAAGGAGCTGAGTTCGAGAGGACAGCAAGGTGGCAATTTGCAGCAGGCTGTCCAAGAGGGAGAAGCGCTCCAAGGACCGTGCTTCCAAGGACCCTTCTAGGCTGCCCACAAGGAAGAGGCGATTTGCTGCAGGCTGCCAGGGAAAGTGAGGCGCAACTAGAAGAAGGGCTGCCGGAAGAGATGCGATCAAAGAGAGGGTGCTGCTAGGAGTGATGAGATCCAAGAAGAGGGTGCGAGATGGGCTGCAAGGAGATTGCGCTGCACCTGGTTGGTGCGATCCAAGGAGAGGCTCTTGCTAGGGAGCTGCCAAGAGATTTCGTTGATGGAGGGAGCTGCTGCAGGAAAATTCGTTGATGGAGGGAGGGCTGCTATCGTTGATGGAGGGGGGGCTGCAGGAGAATTTGCTGATGGAGGGGAGGGGGGGGGGGGCTGCTATCATTGATGGAAGGGGGCTGCAGGGAGGGGGGGGCTGCAGGAGAATTCGCTGATGGAGGGGAGGGGGGGGCTGCTATCGTTGATGGAAGGGGGCTGCAGGGAAATTCGCTGATGGAGGGGAGGGGGGGCTGCTATCGTTGATGGAAGGGGGCTGCAGGAGAATTCGCTGATGGAGGGAGGGGGGCTGCTATCGTTGATGGAAGGGGGCTGCAGGAGAATTTGCTGATGGAGGGGAGGGAGCTGCGTATGGTTTCGTTGGAGGGGGGGGCAGCTACAAATACACAACCAAAGAGAGCCAAATTTAGGAAGGTAAGCCAAAAATAGCATGAGTGGGCTGTAAGATGCGATGGATGAGCTGATCCCAAGGATCCACGCTGAGTTTAGCTAAATATAGCACTGGTCGGAATTGGGAGGTGAGATGAAGGACCTACGCTGAATTTGGCGGCTAAATATAGCCTTGATGGGAGGTGGTAGGTGAGAGAAAAAGCGGTGTGGGCAAGAGGCAATATTTGAATGAAAAAGGTGGGAAAATCTGAATTTGAAATTTATTTTCTCTTGTATAGGCCAGTGGACGAGTGTGTCATAGGGGTGAATGAGGCTGAAGGAAGGATGAACCAAGGGTGAAACCAAGGATGAACAACGGGTGACCTGGAGGTGAACATAGGTGACAGAGAGGTGAACATGGGGAGGTGACATAGAAGTGAACAGGGGTGACCTAGGAGTGAACAAGGGTGACTTGGAGGTGAACATGAGTGACAGAGAGGGGAACATAGGGAGGTGACATAGAAGTGAACAGGGGTGACCTAGGAGTGAACATGGGTGACAGAGAGGTGAACATGGGGAGGTGACATAGGAGTGAACAGGGGTGACCTAGGAGTGAACAGGGGTGACCTGGAGGTGAACATAGGTGACAGAGAGGTGAACATGGGGAGGTGACATAGAAGTGAACAGGGGTGACCTAGGAGTGAACAGGGGTGACTTGGAGGTGAACATGGGTGACAGAGAGGTGAACATGGGGAGGTGACCTAGGAGTGAACAGGGGTGACCTAGGAGTGAACAGGGGTGACTTGGTGGTGAACATAGGTGACCTAGAGGTGAACATGGGGAGGTGACCTAGAAGTGAACAGGGGTGATCTAGGAGTGAATAGGGGTGACTTGGAGGTGAACATGGGTGACAGAGAGGTGAACATGGGGAGGTGACATAGGGGTGAACAGGGGTGACCTAGGTGTGAACAGGGGTGACCTGGAGGTGAACATGGGTGACATAGAGGTGAACATGGGGAGGTGACATAGAAGTGAACTGGGGTGACCTAGGAGTGAACGGGGGTGACTTGGAGGTGAACATGGGTGACACAGAGGTGAACATGGGGAGGTGACATAGGGGTGAACACGGGTGACCTAGGAGTGAACAGGGGTGACCTGGAGGTGAACATGGGTGACAGAGGTGAACATGGGGAGGTGACATAGAAGTGAACAGGGGTGACCTAGGAGTGAACAGGGGTGACTTGGAGGTGAACATGCGTGACAGAGAGGGGAAAATAGGGAGGTGACATAGAAGTGAATAGGGGTGACCTAGAAGTGAACAGGGGTGGCCTAGGAGTGAACAGGGGTGACCTGGAGGTGAACATGAGTGATAGAGAGGTGAACATAGGGAGGTGACATAGAAGTGAACAGAGGTGACCTAGGAGTGAACAGGGGTGACCTAGGAGTGAACAGGGGTGACCTGGAGGTGAACATGAGTGACAGAGAGGTGAACATGGGGAGGTGACATAGAAGTGAACAGGGGTGACCTAGGAGTGAACAAGGGTGACTTGGAGGTGAACATGAGTGACAGAGAGGGGAACATAGGGAGGTGACATAGAAGTGAACAGGGGTGACCTAGGAGTGAACAAGGGTGACCTAGAGGTGAACATGAGTGACAGAGAGGTGAACATAGGGAGGTGACATAGAAGTGAACAGGGGTGACCTAGGAGTGAACAGGGGTGACAGAGAGGTGAACATGGGGAGGTGACATAGGAGTGAACAGGGGTGACCTGGAGGTGAACATAGGTGACAGAGAGGTGAACATGGGGAGGTGACATAGAAGTGAACTGGGGTGACCTAGGAGTGAACAGGGGTGACTTGGAGGTGAACATGGGTGACAGAGAGGTGAACATGGGGAGGTGACATAAGGGTGAACAGGGGTGACCTAGGAGTGAAGAGGGGTGACCTGGAGGTGAACATGGGTGACAGAGAGATGAACATGGGGAGGTGACATAGAAGTGAACTGGGGTGACCTAGGAGTGAATACGGGTGACCTGGAGGTGAACATGGGTGACAGAGAGGTGAACATGGGGAGGTGACATAGAAGTGAACTGGGGTGACCTAGGAGTGAACAGGGGTGACTTGGAGGTGAACATGGGTGACAGAGAGGTGAACATGGGGAGGTGACATAGGGGTGAATAGGGGTGACCTAGGAGTAAACAGGGGTGACCTGGAGGTGAACATGGGTGACAGAGAGGTGAACATGGGGAGGTGACATAGAAGTGAACAGGGGTGACCTAGGAGTGAACAGGGGTGACTTGGAGGTGAACATGAGTGACAGAGAGGGAAACATAGGGAGGTGACATAGAAGTGAATAGGGGTGACCTAGGAGTGAACAGGGGTGACCTGGAGGTGAACATGAGTGATAGAGAGGTGAACATAGAGAGGTGACATAGAAGTGAACAGGGGTGACCTAGGAGTGAACAGGGGTTACTTGAAGGTGAACATGGGTGACAGAGAGGTGAACATGGGGAGGTGACATAGAAGTGAACAGGGGTGACCTAGGAGTGAACAGGGTGACCTGGAGGTGAACATGGGTGAACAGAGGTTCAACGTGAGTGACAGGGGTGAAGAGGGATTAAGGAGAAGTGTGTGCCAGAGAAGGCAAGGGCTGTTTCCGTCTTGCCAGAGAAAGCAAGGTCTGTTTCCGTCTTGCCAGAGAAGGAGAAACTCAGTTTTTATTCATCTCCCACCAAAGAGTGCAACTGGGCAGAGAGTAGAAGCTTGACAGGGTTAGGAAAGGGAATACATTGTTGTTGTTGTTTTTTTTTTTGAATAAATAAAAATTCAACTAATAGGAATGGAAATCCTTATCCAAAGAGAGAGAATCAATGTGGATGATACTTCTTTACCCGTATGCCATTTACAGGTGCTGGTAACTTCTTGCCCTCCAAGGTGGCCAAATAAACCCCTCCATTGGGAATAATCCTTGTGATAAAGAAGGGCCCTGTCCAGCCACTGACAAATTTGGGTTTATGCTTCAGGAACTTACTGGAATATAACAAGACCAAGCTGCCAACTTGGAATTCCCTCTTCCTAAGATTTCTGTCATGCCATGCTTTCTGCCTTCTTTGCCAGACTTCCTGAGCAAGGATCGCTTCACGACAATGTTCATCCAAGGCTTCAAGATCCCATAATCTCTCAAGTGTGCATGCCTCCAAGTTATCATTCATCTCTGCCATGACCCTAGTGGTTCTTCATGTGGAACTCATAGGGCATAACCGCCTCCAAGCCGTAAACTAGCTGGAAGGGTGAATATCCAGTGCTAGCCTTGTATGCTGTTCTGTAAGCAAAAAGAGCAGCTGGTAGTAAAATATCCCAATCTGCCAAGGAATGAAGGCATAACCGAGCCACAATATGAGACATGGTCCGATTGGAGCTCTCGGCCAAACCATTGGCTCGAGGGTAGTATGAACTAGAGGTCTTGTGAACAATTTGCAGTTGGGTGATGAGGTCAGTGATGACATCATTGAGAAAGTGGGTACCTCTGTCACTCATCAATTCCACAGGACATCCAAACCTAGAAATGATTTGATCATACAAGAATGAGGCCACAACTTGAGCAGTGCAGGTCTTCGCTGCCTTAGCCTCCACCCATTTAGTGCCATAATCAGTAGCAATCAGAGCATACTTGTTCCCTCTTCGAGTTGCAGGAGAGATGGGTCCAACAAAATCCAATCCCCATCTATAGAAGGGTGGTACAGGGCTGGATGGCTGAAGGGGAAGGTACTCCCGTCGGGTAGGCTTCGGCCCCCCTCTTTGACATGAGTCACAGCGGCGCACATAAGCATAGCAGTCTTGGAATAGCTTTGGCCACCACAACCCAAAGCGCATTATCTTTCTAGCAGTGGCCTCTGGTGCCATATGACCTCCCCCCAACATTCCTGAGTGAGCCTCCTGAAGGATGGCTTGTGTTTCATGAGGGAGCACACACCTCCTTAAAATGTGGTCCTTCCCCAACTTGTATAGTTGACCCGTGATCAGTTTGAAAGGAGCAGCCTGAACAATCTGCCTCCGCTTTTGTGCTGGAGTTAACCCTTTTGGGAACTCCCCTGTAGACAATAAGTGTACAATGTTTGCATACCATGGGGGAAAGCAGTCCACAGCAAACAGGCAGTCATCTTTTGGTACTGTGGCACCGACACAGAAGAGGCCCGCATCTGGAAGGTCATCATCAACTCCTATGGCTGCTTCACCTGAAGAGATCCTTGACAAGTGGTCTGCTGGTTGATGCAATCGGCCTGCTCTCACTAGGATGTCAAAGTCAAACTCTTGAAATAGAAGAATCCACATGCTCACTCTCCCCCCAAGCGTTGGTTTGCTCAGGAAGTACTTGAGAGCTTGATGATCAGTAATGATGATAAACTTACTGCCCAAGAGATAGTCCCGATACTTTGTCATGGCATAGACCATGCCCAAGCCCTCGTGTTCAGTGGTGCTATAGTTTCTTTCTGCTCCATTGAGTTGTCTGCTTGCGAAGTACACAGGTAGGTCGAGTTTCTGCTCTTCATCTGGTTGGGCCAATATCGCCCCAATCGCCAGCCCACTTGCATCTACATGCACATGAAAAATGACATCCCATTGAGGTTGCCGCAAGATGGGTGCCTTTACTAGACGATCCTTGAGGTTGTCAAATGCCAGTTGTTGAGGTGCCGACCAGTTGAAGGACTGCTCCTGCCGAAGGAGTTCCATCAACGCCACCACTATGTCGGCATAGGACCTGATGAATCTTCTATAATAACCCACGTGTCCCAAAAAAGACTTGACTTCTCTAGGTGTGCGAGGAATAGGCAAGGTCAATATCACTTTCACCTTTGCTAGGTCCGTGGTCATTCCCTCAACCAAGACGATGTGGTCAAGGAGGACCCCTCGCAAGGCGAGGAAGAAACATTTGTCCGGATTCAAGCACAACCTAGCTTCTCTGCACTTATCAAAACCCACCTCAACTTACTCATGTGATCAGTCTGAATAGCAGGTTCGAGGTGAGAAGCATTCTTACCATTGAACACAGAGAAGTCATCCAAGAATACCTCAAGGAACTTTCTGATGTTCTCTTGGAAGAGTTTGGTGACAAGATGTTGAAACGTGGCCGGTGCATTGCATAGACCAAAAGGCATCATCCGGTAAGCATAAGTTCCCCATTGGGTGATGAAGGTAGTCTTTAACTGATCTTGCTCTCACACCCGAACCTGGTTATACCCACTGTATCCATCCATGAAGGAGTAGAGAGCATGACCAGCTACGGTTTCTAGCACCCTGTCAGTGAAGGGGAGAGGAAACCTATCTTGACGTGTGGCGGTATTCAAACTCCTATAGTCGACACAAACTTGGAGTTTTCCAGTCTCTCTTTTGGGCACCACTACGATGCCACTAAGCCATTCGGAGTAGTCAACAGGGTAGATCAACCCTGCTTGCTGCATCTTTTGAATATCAGCATGGACAGCCTTGCCATAGTTAGGATTCATGCGATATGGTCCCATGATCACCGGCTCTGCTTCCGCATATAGATCGATGCGATGTTCCATGAACTCAGTGGGTACTCCCTTTAAATCCTTATATGACCAGGCAAAGACATCAACATACTCTTGAAAAAAATCAGACAATGCAGCAAGGAGATAGTCATGTTCCCAGACCCAACTGGCTACCTTAAGATTTCGTGGTTGGTCTTCTGTCCCAATGTTAAGATACCTCCAATCCCTGGCATGGTCAACCTGAGGTATGCTTCCTGATGTGGAGTTGTTCGGTTCTTCTATTCCCACTGCTGGGTGCGCAGGAGAATCATCCAGAGAAAAATTCCCCACTACTTCTTCCATCCAAGAGCTTCGATAGGACGGTTGGGTGTCTTCTGGAAATGGTTGAGATGTAGAGGCAGCACTTGGGCCCATTCTCTTCTTTCCTTTTTGTGCTTGCTTGAGCATTCCTCTGTATGGTAGTTCAACCACCTCGTATGTAGTTTCGGGAACCTCCTGTGTCATTGGGGGGTCAGCTTCTGACATATATAAGTCGAGTAGAACAAGGTCCGCCACATCTTCTTCTCCCTGTATGCTGTGGGCTTGCCTTGAAGGTCTGAAGTTCCAGACTCTAGTGTGAATGTGGACGGCTCCTTCAAGTTGTCCGGTCTCTTGACCCCTCCTAGGTTGGTCAGGTTGCACAATGGATTCAATAACCCTTCCAAGAGTCATTTTCGGCACCGCCTGAATGACATCAGTAAGTAGGTGGTCATCCTTTTCTTCTGCAGATCCATGAGTGTCTTCTCCAATACCATCATTGTGCTCAGCCAGCCCATGATCTATGTGGTCATCTTCTTCTTCCATAGATTCATGAGTGTTCTCTTCAGTACCATCATTATGCTCCGACAGCTCATCATCTTCTTGCATAGCATCCTCTTCCTCCTCCGTTGTGACCCCATGGTCATTTTCTTGGTGTGAGGCATCCATGTCATGTGCCTCCATTGCTTCCATTGCTGCTTCATGGTCTTGTCTTTGAGTCACCCTGGTGGCCTCCCCACCACTTGGTCTAGTACTTGCGGCAGAGTTACGAGAAACGGGGAAACGAAAACGGAAACGGAAACGTTTCAGGATTTTTGAGAGGGGGTGAAACGGGGAAACGCCACGTCATCAAGGGGGTTTAGAGTAATGCATACACACATTTAGAGTGCTCTACCTTCAAAAAAAGTGCACAATAAGCTATAGCTCTACCTAGTACCATTAATATTGATTGTAACTTTGAACTTTGGAGATTCAAGTTTCATTGTTCAACCAATTACCAATCACACAATGCAAATTTCAATTATGCAAGGTGGGGTAATTTATAAATCCTATAACAAGTTACAAAATGGAAAAATGATTCATGATTCATGATATTTAAGAGACCAATCATGATTCATAAATTGTAATTCAGCTTTCAAAGCCCAAATGTCATAGTAACAAAAAGAAAGCTGAAAGCCTGAAACCCAAAAAAGGCTACATCAAGGATCATATCATATATGATCAAATAATAAGCTCATCCTCATCCTTATCCTGAGACTCAACCTCTGCCTCCTCCTCCTCCTCATCATCATTCTCCTCTACTAACAAATCATCATAATCAGGTGAGTGGGCATCATCTGGGCTATGAAATCCAATATATTTGTCATGCGTATACTCATGTCTCATCTTGTTAAGCAAACGCAAGTTTGCATTAACAAAGACAAGATCATTGGCCCGTTGCGTTCGCAGACGATTTCTCTTCTTTGTGTGGATATGGGCAAAGCTACTCCACAAACGCTCACAAGAAGAGGAGGTGCAAGCTTGTCTTAGAATGCGGATGGCAAGCTTTTGCAGCTCGGGGGAATCAGCTCCATAATCCTCCCACCATGTAACAGCCCCAACTCGAAATCTGAAATTCCAAAATTCATAAATTTCAGATTTCTAATTTTGTATTAAATAACAAATTACAAGTTCCTAAAATCTGAAAATTAAAATGAGTTAATATTACCTATCATGCTGTGCATCTGGCCATCCATACATGCCTTCCTTATTGCGATAATTGGCAAGCTGGTCTTTTATCCTCCGCCGTCCATCAGGAGTTGGCACCATCTTTTGAAGAGTGAGGTTCCAACCACGAACAACCTCTCATTCTGTTGTGCACTTGCCTTGTGTTGAAACTCCGGGTCCAACACAAAGGCAGCTGCATGCATGGGAGAGTAATATTGATTCCATCTGCTCACAGCCAACTCTTCCAATTCTCTCAACCTTTGGGGATCCTTTTCTATTTCTCTGATATTCTCAATCATCCGATCCATCCCCTCATACACCTTACCAAGAAAAGGCATATCTCCATCAACTCGGTTAAGCAACTTCACAATAGGCACACATAGATCAACAATGTGAGATGCATCAGCCCAAAATTCATCACTGCCTATGCACAAGTCATAACAATAAATTCCAAGAGCCTGCCTAGAAGTGGGCCATGCATCCCACTCTGGGCTTGCCACAACTTGTTTCAGTGCAGGTCTCATTTCAAGGAGCCTGCGAAGCATCAAAAAGTTGTATGCAAATCTTGTCTCTGCATACTTCAAAAGCTCCTTGTTGGCAAATTTACGGTACAAAGCAAGAGAAAAATTATGTCATGTGATGAAGTTAACCACCTCTTTTCCATTGTCAATAACATTCTTGACCCAATCCAATTTGCCAATGTCTTTCAATAAATTATTCAAGCAATGTGCTACACAAGCACTCCACTGGATATGAGGATACTTTTGCTCCAATAATGCACCTGCTGCCTTATTGGTATTTTCCCCATCTGAAACAAGTTGCAAAACATTAGACGGCCCCACATATTCCACTGCATCTGCCCACATTTGCATCAATACAGTTGCTGTTTTTTATTGCACTCCACACTCTATGGAGTGTATGTAGAGTGCAGATCCCCTACAATATGCAAGGATATCCTCTAGTGAGTGACTTCGCACATCACTCCATCCATCTGCAACCAAACTTACCCCATACTTTACCCATTTCTCTTTCACAGGTTCGATAGCTTGCTTAACTATCACCACCTCATCCTCTAGAAGCTTGCCCCTCAAAGCATCAAATGTGGGAGGGGTATATGTGGATCCAAATGTTTTGATTTCTGACACCATCTCTTTGAAGTAGGGTGATCTAGCAACATTGAAGCTAATCCCATTGGAGTAAAAAAATCAGGCCACAGCTGCATCTACTTGTGCCTTCCTTTGCAGATGCCATGATATGTAAAGACTGCCCTGCCTATGTGAAGTAGACCGAGATGTAGCAGGAATATTAGCAGGAGCTCCATGTGCACTCGCAGAAGAAGAAGCCGTAGTAGCAGAGGGAAGAGGACTCCGAAATGCAGTGGCCTGCTGAACACGTGCTGCATGAGCACCTGAAGAAGCTCCTACACCAGTAGAAGCCATTGTCTTTGCCCTTTTTGTAGTGGGCAATACTTCAACCTCTCTTTGCAACCTTTCTTTCTCTTGTGGTGAGATTACGGAGCATAGCCCAATCCCCCCATCCTTAATGCCAAGAAGATGACATTTGACCCTATCAGGGTTCCCTCCTCGCTCCAATCCACACCATCTGCATCTAAACTTGCGAGCTCCTCCTTTCTTGGAGTCATACTTGCCTACCAAATCAACTTTGCTCCACCAATAATCCGATTGGGTGAAATCCTTCTCTTGCTGAGGGACAACGCTTTGTGAAGCCATATCCATGAGCAAAAAGAGCACTTGTACAAGCTGCAATAGATCAAATTTCAAAGGGAAAAGCCAAGAATCAATGGTTGCAGCCAAAAAACAGCAAGCTGTTTGAGGCAAGAGAAGCATAGAGAAAGGAAATGTGCTCACCAGTGACTAAAGCCGGGTGTCCAAAAGAGCAGCCACTCGTAGGGCTGGGACTCGAGACTCGGGAGAGAACCAGGTGGGCAAGAAATCGAGGGAGAGAGCAGTAGGCAAAAGGGCGAAAACACGCGACGGCGGCGGCGTTTTTTCGTGTTTTTGCCCTCTTTTTCGTGTTTTTGCCCTCGCACACTTTGGCTAGTATCTGGACAGACATATCTGGACAGACATCGTACATACTTTGATGGCCATATGGACGGGTATGCAGGGAGACTCCCATGCAGCCTCAACTAGGAGGGTTTCTTTCTTCAGGGAATGGAAGGATTCTCCTTTCTTCTCTGAAACTACCACAGGGTTGAGGTGGCACTTTCAGCCTCAGCCTTGGTTGTTTTCCACCTCACTTTGAGGGGGTTTTTTATTTATCCTTATGATTTCATGATGTATTCCGCTTTGAGCTTGCTCTCGCGGGTTTTTTCTCTTACTTATAATAGAAGTCTTTTTCTTGGGGGGAAAAAAAAAAGACCCGAAACGGCGCGTTTCAGGTCTGAAACGGCGTTCAGATGCTGTTTCGGCGTTTCGGATCGCCGTTTCAGACGGTGTTTCGCGTTTCGGGGCCGTTTCACGTTTCGGGGGGTCTGGGATGGCCGAAACGGCGTTTTGGGACTTTGATGTGCCGTTTCGGCGTTTCAACGTAACTATGACTTGCGGACATTATTCGCTGATACATGTGGGGATTATTAAGAAAACCAAAAGGCATCCGTTTGTACATGAGATCAACCAAACCAGGTGGTGGAGGGGCTTCCTGGCTCACCTCTTGCGCATTCCGTGAAGTACCAAGATGGGCTTCAGGATCCTTTTCTGGACACAACAATCTATTTGTTCTGGACACCGCATAGCTCGACACACAGCATCTATGCACTACTTTGCGTAGCGCAGTCTCTAACCTAAGCTGCCTGACCACTTATCATCATGCAGCCTTTTGCCGCAGCTTTGCCACCTATTAGTGGGCACTGCACCCATGCAGATCATTAAAATTGAAGGTTGGCTTGGAGAGACCACCACGTTGGTTCTTGGTGTAATAATTAGAAACAATTTATCATTTTGAACACTTTTGCAGCACAGTCTCTGGCTTGACCATCTGTCATCATGCAACCTTTTGCTGCATCTTTACCTGCAGCCCATGCAAATCATAGGTTGGCTTGGAGAGACCACCGTGCTGGTTTTTTGTGTAATAATGAGATGCAGTCTATCATTCTGAGCATCACCTCAATGCAATCTCTGGCTTGATAACCTGTGATCACCCAGAATTCAAGGTTGTCTTCGAGAGACCACTGTGCTGGTTCTTGGAGTTACATCTTTGTAGCCCCCATAGGCTTCACCTTGCGTTGATCCGCCATGCGTACTTGAAAATGTACGTCAGTTGTCAATTTCAAACCCAATTGTTGAAGAGTACCTCTCGGCATGATGTTTACTGCTGCCCCACCATCCAAGAAAACATCTTTCAGCTCCACCCCATTGATCTCCACTGCAAGCTTGGGACTTTGTTCACATGTGAGGGCAGCATAGGCTGAGCAATTGTCTAGTGTTACTCCATCTTGAACTGTTACTGTCTCTGGTGTGGGCCCACCTTGAACAGATCCCCTTTGGTGCCCTCCTGGCATGCGATTCAAAAATGCAATAGTCTGATGCTTGATATGTGGAGACAATTGACAGAGTTGTCGTAAGGTGATATTGGGCCTAAAATCCATCAAGTCATCCATCAAAGAATAGGGCTGGACAGTAGCAGTAGTCTTTTGTGCCTTTATCCCTCGAGCTTCTGGCCGAGGGTCGAAGCTCATGCGAGGGAGAGGAGGTGCCTGTGGATTCTCAATCAATATTTCCTGTGGTGACTCTCCCATCACCCATTTCCCCTTTTCTTGGGCACTACTAGGCTTCACCTCTTTTTCCTTCTCTTGCTTCATTGTGCTTCCTGAGTGGAAAGTGGATGGACCTGCCTGCAACTCCTCACGTTTTTGCCCTAAAGTTGTCGCTTCCGTTGCAAACCTCACTATTCTGGACTTGTAGGAAGGGAACTGAGGTGTGACGCCTTCATCTTCAGAACTAGATTGAAGATCTTTGGTGACAGTCCTGACCACCTCCTGGTACCTTGAAGGCATAGATTGCTCACTTGGAGCTGAGGTAGTTTTAGAGCTATTGATAGGTCTTGATGGCTGTGGGGCCCTTCGGGTCCTTTCTAATCCAGTTACAAGAGAGGACAAGGGTGATGCAATCCTGTGCCCACTGTCCACCTTGGAAGAAGGAGGTGGGGATGCTCCTCTAGTGACTGAGCTGGTATTAGTTGGTGATGAGGCCTCCGATATTGATGTTGAGTCATCCTTACTACTGTCACCCTTCATTTGTGACCTAGTCACAGCTCCCAACACTGCACCAATCAAATGGGGTTTGTCACCCTCCCCCGCCACTACTACATCAACCATGTTGACTTGCGATGTTGATTTCCTTCTGCCATTGGGACAATCTCTGGTGTAGTGGTCATTTGTGTTGCACTGTGTACAAGAGGGTCCCCCGAATGGTTGTGTACAATCATCTTGGTAATGGCCGTACTCGCCACATCTATAGCACATGATGGGCCTGCCAAAGTTGGTACCTCTGCCTCCACGTCCACCTCGGAACCCGCCCCGTCGACTGCGGATATAAGGGGGTCCATATGCACCCCCTGACATAGGTGGTTGATACTGTGCATAGTAGGGCAGAGGATAGAAGTATGGAGCCCCAAATTCACTAGGAGTAGGAGCTTGGAGCAAAGGAGGATTAGGAAGTAGTGGAGGTGGAATGATAGGATGGGTGGGTGGTTCAGGTGCTTTCACAGGGGCTGAAGCTAGGGGTACTGGCCCTGAAAAGGTCGGTGCAGCTTTGTTGATTGTAGCCACCAGTGGTTCTCCAATTGGATACTGCGGTAGAAGCTTCCTCAACCCCTTAAGATACTTACACTCCAAGGCATCATGTCCATGAATTTCACAAAATGTGCAAAAAGAGGTCGGGGTGGGTACCTTACGCTTCGATGGACATTCCCAGTAGCCATGGCCAGAACCCTTGTAGTCGGTGCACCAGAGACCACTTCTTATCTGAGCTTCAAAGGGTGACGGTCCATCCACTTTTGTTCTGTCTTTCAGACCTTCTTTGATTTCTTCTAATTCCTTCTTGAGTTGTTGCCATGCCTGTGAGCCCTCTTCTCTCGGAAGTTGGGCGGTCTGGGCGGGTGTTGAGGCGAAACTTAACTGGGACCGTTCCATCTTCACCGCTTCCCTCAGAAATTCTTGTAGTGAGGCATGCTCAGGGAGTTTGTCAACCAGCCTTATAGCAATGGTGGAGGGTAAAGCCTTCAAAAACCACCCCTTCATGACGGCGTCATTGGGTGGCACCGACATCTTTGCCGCCAAGACCCTCATCCTTGTGTACATCTCAGAGATACTTTCTCCAGGCTTCATGGTGTCAGTGGATAACTCTTGGACAATCATGAGTTCGAATTTTTCCAACTTGAAAGTGCGTAAGAATTCCTCCCTTAGGTCTGTCCACGTCTGGAAGTGGTCTGGAGGAAATTGACTGTACCATACAAAAGATGTGAAGGAACGCATGCTCATTCTCCACACCTTTAGCTCTACATGCTGTGAGGAACTTCCTCACATGAGCTTCCACATCCTCATGGAGGTGGCCTTTGAACTTTTGAGTCTTCATGTGGACCTTGTTGAGTACCTCGAGAAGTCTACCTCTGTCTGGAGGACTGAGAACGGCCATCCCCACCCAAGAGGTTGGAGAGGATGCAAGAGTTGAAGGGAGTCCCGATGGGGCTGTAATGAGTGTTGGTGCTCCCAAGGAGGAGACCACCCCGACAACTCCTCCTGTGGACGACCACAATGGAGAAGTCACTACTGATGTAGTCATAGAGGAAGTGTACCCAGATGGTAGGGTGTAAGTGGGGGGTCTCGGTGTTGCAGAGGGAAAGGGTGAGAACATGGAAGATGTGGGGGTGAAAGAGGATGGGAGAGAATTTGGGAAAGAGAGGGACGGAGTTGAAGTCATGGATGAGTAGGCAGAAGGGAAGGAAGGAGGTGGTGGAAAAGGCAACACCGGTGTGGATGGAAAGGGAGATGAAACCATCATGGCAGGTAAAGGCATGGCCGGAGCAAAAGTACCCCCCAATGGGATAGATGTAGAAGAAGGATTAGCTAGGAGCCCGGAGCTATGCATAACAGATGAGGTAGCAGCTTGTCCACAAGAGGTTGAGGCGGAAGCAGATGGAGTCACCACTCCGGTTGGTTGATGAAGACATAGTTGTAGGAGGAGGAGAGGGGCTGCCTTGACCTTGATGAGTCCCTGAGGAGCCCTCGTCCTTAGTACCCTCTTCTTTCACATGTTCTCCGCTTTGCACTTCTTCTTCTCCGGAGTCCGGATCTGACCACCAAGGTTCCTGTTGATCCAAGTCAATGAGAGTGTCGATGAAGTTACTTGCTATGGCTACTGCTCCAATGGGCTCACTTTGTGCTCAAGTTGAGGACTTCGCAAACTTACGTCGCACGTAATGCTTCTTGTACCTAGTTTGGTCTACCGGAAGTCTTTTCTCCACTCTCCTCAAGTACCTCCTAGTTCTCTCACTAGCTCCTTCAAATGTTTCAGAACTACTCGGCATAAGACCTCTCTCTAGGACCCTAGATCACCACTTCACTCGTGCTACTCAACACCAGCAGTGTCCCACCGTGATCGCCATAAACTGTCTGAGGGGGGGGGGGGTTCCTAACACTTCCGGAAGTATTACCAGAGGCCTAGGGCCACTGGTGCGAGAAGCGAGTAAGACATGCCATAAGTGTCACTGATGGTATGTAGGCGAGTGCTTGTCGATGGTGTCAACTATGTGCAAGCGGTACAAGTGCTGAAGTGATGTGAGCAAGAAGAAGACCAAAGCAGAACAACATCATGAAAGCCAACCCTCGACATGAACGGCAAGAACTTCAAGCACATGACATAGGTCCGTTGTACCAGGTGAAGGGAGAGGAGGGGAGGAGAACACAACGGAAAGAGATTTTAGAGTAGCGAGCAGAGATGGAGAGTAGCATAACTCATTAGAAAGCAAGATGACTAATACACCCCCAGAAGATACACACGAGGCGAGCTCTTGACTCTAGCCTCTCACTCCTTCACTCACGCCTCTCACCCCTGCCAGAATGTCCCTCTCCCTCTCCCCTTTCCCCCTCTTCACCTTCTCCTCCTCTGCTCCACCCCCTGCTGCCAATCTCCTCTCCTTCTTCCTATTGGATGTCTTCTTGCACCCTTAGCCATCCTTAGCCATTCCACCGTTTGTGGGCCACTCTGTCCTTGATGGCTTCCGCAACACTCCAGCCTGTTCTGGGTCAGTGAATCCCGTGCTCCATGTGTTCTCCTATCTATTCCATGCGCTCCTGACACTAGTTGGTTGCAAGGGTTGGTGCACCACCTATACCTCTTAACTGTTGGACTGCTTCCCATGTGCACCAATAGGTGTATCCCATGTACCATTGCGCGAGTACTTCCCTCTGATCGACTTTGACCATGGTGAGTCGAGGTTGAGGTTTGGCACTCTTCAGTTATGTATTGCTTCCGTCATACCCAAGTCATGTCCAGGTCAAGTTCCAGAGTGACCAAGATGTGAACATATGTGAACACGCTGCGATTAGGTATGACCAAGGTCTAACAACTTGGCATGTTGCTGAGGTGACCATGACGTGACCTAGGTGTGACTCTTGGTGGGTCGCCATAAACTTTGAGTACAACAAGAAGGGCTAATATGGGGCAAGAGAGGCTGAGTGGAGGGAGGAAAGATGAGAGGGGGTGGGAGAGGTAGAAAGGCGACAAGGAGAGCTGAGAGGGGGGCGGGAGAGCCAGAGAAAGGGGGGAGGGCTGAGAGGGGGGCAGGGGGGCTGAGAGGGAAGCGAGGGGGCGAGGTGGGAGGGCTGAAAGTGGAAAAAGGGGCTGGGGAGGAGAGGCGGGGGGGTTGAGAGTGAGAGGGAAGAAAGGGGGCAGGGAGGGGAGTTGGGGGGATGAAAGGGAAGGGATGGGACAAGGAGGGGAGGCGGGGGGCTGAGGGGAGTCCGGGGAAGTAAGGGAGGAGGCAGGGGGGCTGAGTTGAGGTCGGGGAAGCAAGGGGGGGCTGAGGGAGGGACGGAGGAGAGGCTAAGAGAAGGGGCAGCAGGGAGGACACAGGGAGGAGCTGCAATGCTTCTCTTCATTTTGAGGATGAGGGAGAAGGAAATAAGGTTAAACGAAGATAAAGTTCTAAGCTAATGTTTGTAGGAGACCCAATAGAAAGCTGAACCCAATTCTACTGCCTAGCCATGCTGGGATCCCTCACTTCAGAACTCGGGGCAAGCCCATAAGCCATCCCCAGAGAGGTAGCAAGGAAAGTGAAACTTTAACCTCAAGTCTCTGAAATATGGAAAATGTTAAAAAGTCCATCCCCATCATCTTTAGCTAAGAATCTGATCCCCAGGAATCTAGGGGATCCGGCTCCTTATGAACAAAAAGATTACCGCTATGCAGTCAAGCTACAAGTGACGGCTGCCTGAGCAAGCATAAGTCAAGGGTTGTGAATAGTTGAAGGAAGAAGGAATTTGTGATAGAAAAAATCAAGGAGGTAATAGCGGCGGCCTATGGTCGCCTAAGAATTGAAACAGGATGAGCTTTCAAATGTGTTGATGGCTTATGAGGCTGCTTGCTTCCTAGGCATTATATGCCTTACATCCTAATCAACTCACTTCTATGTGAGATTAAGGCCCCTTTGAACTTGCCACTTGTCTTGTGCAAAGGCGAGATTAATTTTAGCTCAACACCCTCCTTCTCAGGAATAATTAGTAGCCCTCTAACCTTGGAGGTGTCAACATGTTTTTTGGTAGGGCATCTACTAATTCAAGAGTAGACTTGTCCGGCCAAATGTTGGATTTGTGACTACCTTCTACCATGCCATCATTGCCTAATCCATGTGTACTATAAAAGGCATTGCCAATCGTGGATATTGTATTGTCAGTCATCGTCTTTGCACGTGTGCCAAGTTTGCAGGCTGCCTGTTGTGCTTTGCACCTCTAACTAGATCTATCTACATGCTTGTGCCTTGGATATTTCTCCCGATGAGCCAATATATTGGCAGATCCCATGCCACTGATACCATACCAACACAGGGCACCATTAGGTGACATGTGTCACACCACAAGTGAGCCACGTGCCATAACAGCTGATGTGGATCCACCCCGATGGACTCGTTTATCAAGGGTCCCACACCCTAACCATCTAGCCATTCCAAGAGTGCTCACTCCTTAATAGTATCGAGCTCCTTTGCACCTTAGTCATTATTTCTTACATACTAATCAACCATTTCTACATGGCATTTCTACATGGGATCAAGTCCCCTTTGGACTTGTCACACAATCTTGAAAGAGGTTTAGAGGCATTTCAGATATAGGAGAAAAAGCTAATTGTGAAGCTAGGAACATACAACAGAGATGACAGATCAAGAAACAAAGCCAAATGTGAAGCTACTAGAAAAAGAGACTTCCTATGCAAATGGACAAAAGTGTCTTATCAAAACAAACATGCAAGGGGACATGCAGTGAGAGTTAACATGCATGAAGAGGCTTGTATGTGGATGTATATGCCAGGACTAAAGGTCAAAAAGGAACATTCAAGAGAATATAGGTGGGAAAAAGCATCCAGGTCATAAGAAAAATTATAGTATGTAAAAGACCAAGGATGCACACACTTTTTCCCTCCATTAAGAAAAAATTATATTCTAGAAAGTGAGACAACTACTAATCATATGCTAATAAAACTTAAACGAAAGCATATGGTGGCTGCTCTATTAAAAAACAGGGAGCACAAGAAAACTAAAAACAGTGAAAGAACACTTCTAGCTGGGTCATAGGAAGATCTCCCATGAAATGCGCATCTTCCAATGAGCAAGCTGATTTTCAAACTGCTCTTAATTGTTTGGCTCAAAATGATCAAAGGATACACACACATGCGTAGAGAGAGAGAGAGAGAGAGACACACACACACACCTGATGAAATTTTGGAAAAATATCTCCGATACTAGGAAGCCAACCAGGCATAGGTGGAATCTTTGCTTGCTTGCTTATAGGAGTGGAAAGGTTTGACACACATTTGAAATTATCTCTAATACTAGAGCTAGATTCTTTGAAGTAGTACTCATGTAATAGGCAGCTTGTGTGAAGGAACCTCTCAATCTGTACACAAACCAAGAAATGTAAGTTTCAAAAAAATTCAAATAAGACTTGATGTATAGGTTTTGTCAAACTGATCCAAAGGCATGTACTACCATAAATTGATTTTCCCATAATCAAGGCTAGGTCAAGTATTAAACATGTAGCTTTTTTTGCTAGGATTACATACATACATACATACATACATACATACATACATACATACATACATACATACATATATATATATATATATATAATCAAGGCTAGGTCAGATATAAAACATGTAGTTTTTTCCAATAGGATTCACTCCACTAGGTCCATTTTAAATTACACACACTAGTAACCGCCAGTAGTAGCCAGCAGCCGCCGCGAGCCATGATAGTCAACAGCAGCTTCCCCAACCCCTCTAGTTTCGTCAACAACACCCCCCCCTAGTTTCGTCAACATCAAACTAACCCTAACCCCGAGTTGGGCTAAACCCCCAACCCAACTCGGGGGTTAGGTTCATGTAGGGGGGTCTACAGACAGCCAATTATGGACTGGCCTACCCTCTTCTCCAAGTCCCCCTCAACTCCTTCAACCTCCATCAGGACTCGGTACTCTACAATTGACAAGTAGTGAGAGCTCCGATTGGAACTGGCAGAGGTAAAGGCTCGACTTCAGTTAACATGAAGTTAGATGTGATAATGCGCTGAAGATTAGAATAGGGGGACTCCCAAAAGATTGGTACAAAGAGGAGGACACATATAGTGAAATATTGACAAGATAAAAGCAGGCTTGCCCAACATTGAATGGACGGATGATGATGAGCAGGATGGTGACGACTCCAGGCCACCTTCTATTATGCACTATAAAATGCCATCCTTACATTAAAGTCAAAAGATATGCGTTTCAAGCTGAAGGGTACCAAAGTATGGATAGCTGAGGAGCTTATACAAGCTCAACTCAAGTATAGGGAAATGAATTCAGGGCTGCCAGAAAGGATGGAAAATGAGCAGTTTACCCTGAAGGCATAGCTCTACTCAAAGAGTCCAAAAGACTCTCAGTCTTAAACTGATGTATGGCTGATTACTCTTTCAGACTATTATGTAGGTACTCTAAATAAATTGGGAGTTCCGTTTACACTCCTTGGGAGCTGCCATGTGCTCTCCCTAAAGTAGATGTACTAGAGGGTTTCTTGCTGTCCCATAGACCTGTTTGTCTCCAGCGGACGTTAATAGACTCTCTCTCTCTCTCTCATTGAGACCAAGAAGAGTTACAAGCGTTTGGTGCGACGCAAAAAGTGCCAATTTCTAGCCCGGAATGAGGAGGAGCTGAGAAGTTTACTTTTCAGCTGTGATTCCAAGGAATTCTGGAAGAAATTCCTTCGCTTGAAATCTCAAACTCCTCTTACAGACCCGCAGGTTTGGCTTGCCTATACTTCCACTTTATATGATATTCCAGACCAGCCACAGATCGACTTATCCCATGTGCCTAGACCCACCTCCTCTGCCTTATTCTCATCCAATAGTGTCCGAGCAGCAGCTCATCGTTTGAAGACTGGGAGAGCTAAGGACCATGATGGATTGCAAGCGGAGTATGTAATCCATGGGATTGATGCCTTAGCTACAGTCCTCTCCCGTCTTTTTAACGAGTCCATTTGTACAGGTCTTCCACCTAGTTGGCTAGAAAATACCATAGTACCCATACACAAGTCGGGGGATCCTTTGGAGGCGTCGAACTACAGGACCATTATGATTGGCCATGTCATGGCCAAGATTTATGCGACCATTCTAGAAGGACATATAAATGACCATGCCGAGGCCAGGCATGAGAGCTAGAGGGCAGGCAGGATTTCGTGCAGAGCACTCGACTCTAGATCATATCTTCACACTCAGGGCTTTGATTGAGGAGGCGAAGTCACGTAAGCAACGGCTCTATTGTTGCTTCGTGGACTTCAGAAAGGCATTTGACACTGTGCCGCGTTTCAGACTCTTCCAGCGACTTCGTGACTTGGGATTCAATGGGGAGATTCAATGGGCGATCATGGCCTTGTATGAGAGAGTCACAGGTAGAGTCAGGACACGGGCGGGGCTGTCGGCGGAAGTACGCAGTACGATAGGGGTGAAGCAGGGGTGTCCTTTGTCTCCGACACTCTTTGGTCTCTATATCGATGAGTTAGAGATGTACATACAGACGATGGGTGGTACAGGTTCTTTACTGGCAGGATCCACGATACCGATTCTCCTCTATGCAGATGACGTGGTTCTTATTTCTTCCTCCTAGCAGGGTTTACAGGCACATCTCCATGCACTCCACAGCTTTTGTCAGGACAGAGGGTTGTCTGTAAACCTTGGGAAGACCAAAGTCATGGTCTTCAACACGTCATACCAGGTTTATAGGAGAGGCGAGTTCTCTTTCACATTTGATGGGCAGGAGGTGGAGCTAGTTAGGGAGTATACAAATTTGGGTGCCACATTTAGAGGTCCAGTCTTCACCATGACGCATGCAGCACGAGATAGGATCAGTAGAGGGTATGCCGCCTTGGCTCTTCTCGAGAGGCAGTGTGCACAGTCACATTTTCAGCATCCCGACACGAAGTCCTTACTTTTCGATACGCTAGTGAGACCTGCAGTCATGTATGCTAGCCCCTTTTAGGCAGGAGATCTCAGGGTTGCAGATTGGAGACGAGTAGAGAGGTTACAGATCATCATGTTCTCCAGATTGATCAGAGCGAAGCCCACGGTACCGCATCAGATTACGTTCGCAGAGTTCGGAGCTACACCCCTAGCGCTAGATGCAGCATTTCAGTCAGTTACGTACTTGCATAGGATCAGGGCGCTCGGAGACTCAGCAGCAGGCAGAGCACGATTACCGTGGCTAGCACTGACATCCTCGCAGATGTTAGCGGAGAGAGGTCATACTTTTTGTTGGTACCACACACTCTCCACATGGCTCACCTCGCTGGGCTTGGATATGGATAGGCTGCCACCATTTCGATACAGCATAGATGCCCCTCGCCTCCCTCTCACTCGACATGAGCTCAGCCAGGTTATCAGGGCAGATTTGTTGCAGCTACACACGTTTCGCACTTGGGTTCATCCCACGGAGCTTCCTACGAAGATGGCCACATATCGTGACCATTTTCTCAGGATTTCAGAGGATGGCTTCATCATATCCCCAGGATATATCGGCGTTCATATGTCGCACTCACTCAGGATTGCCTTGGGCCAGCTCAGGGTATCTTCCCACAGATTAGACGTTGAGGCCGGCAGGATGCGTCGTACAGCTACCGGACATAGACCCAGGCGAGAGACTAGGATATGCCCTTGTTGCACTATGGGGAAGGTGGAGACTGAGGAGCACTTTGTTTGCAGATGCCCTTTATATTATGACATCCGTGGCAGATTTCACTGTTTATTTGGGCACGGATTTGGACCTCTCTCTCGGATTATGGAGTATGAGGATCAGTATTGCTTAGCGTTGTTCATCAGGGAGATCACCAGATACAGAGAGAGATTCCTCAGAGAGCACCGTCGCATCCCTGCCAGAGACCTGGTTATTCATGAGGAGCAGGACGAGGCGCAGGACCATGAGCACAGAGATAGCCCATCTTGCCAGAGAGCACCGATGGTTCCACCCCGAGGATGTACATATGACATGATCCGGCAGCACCGCAGGATGATCTTACACAGAGGCCGTACCCGTCGCTTTATTTCTAGACGACGGAGGATGATGGCAGATTTTTGGAGGAGATTGCTCCATGGAGACTTGGCACCGCCAGTAGCCCATTTGACACTTGCCCAGATCTTCACACTCATGGCAGGAGGCATGGTCGATGGCCATGACTTCCATCATTTCTTTGGATCACAGACCCCTTAGGGAAGACGATGTTCCTCATATTTCATATTTTACATTTTGTATCTAGGCAATTTTGGTACTCTATTTCATTTCATTTTGTATCTAGGATTTTTGTAGCCATTTTTGGCATCTTAGCGGTATTACGATGAGGCCACCTAGTTGGCGCATCGTTGATGATGTATTTTCCTTTCGGATGATTTTGTGTCCCATAGGCCATGTATGGCCTTCCGTGGACCTTTAATAAAATTTCTTTCTTTCTTTCTTTCTCTCTCTCTCTCTCGCACCATTAAGACCTTAATAAGTAATTATATATGTATAATATTATTACATTGAGAGTGATTATGAGGGATGTTTCTTAAAGGAATTATTTTTCAACACTTTTTTTAATTAATAACATGGGTACAAAGAATGTCTATGAAGAAGAAAATGTATGTTATGTAAAATTGAATGAGTGACAATTCTATATATTTTTATGATAAAGGGATCTAGTTCTAGTGAAAATAAAAGTGTAAAAACTGTGCTTCCTAAAGAAATACAATTTTTTAAATCTCTTGAAAAACACTCTCAGATAAACTTGCTCATAGGTTTTTGCTCGTAAGATTTATGCACCCGGGGGGCTTTCAGAAGAAGTGGTGCTTAGCTAGAGTTGAATCACCAAATAATCCATGGTTTCTATCTTTCCATAGAAGAGTCCACCCCAACCCAAAAAATTTGTATCATCGGTCTGTGACATCGATGTAGTTTTACAGCCCAACCCTTCAAAAGTCCTCATATAGGAGTTGCGTGGGATATTACGAAGAGAAACCCTCAGTATCAACACAAGATACCCTTAGTGGAGAAATGGTGTGGGGATGTTTGAGGGGAGGGGTCCCTATCCTTCCGGAGCTGTTATCGGAGGCCAAAGGCCGCTCGCATGAGAAGCATGAGTGTTGCAATGCTCTAATGCAATGGATCGCGTAGAGTGCACCGTGTAGTGTGTGTGAGTGTCGTATGCTATACTGCAGTGCACAACGACGTACGAGTGCACTATGCTAAATGACAATCACTTGAGAACTCCACAACATAAGCAAAATAAGAAAATCTCGTCATACACTAGTGAACAATCCCCATATCAAGAAGAGACAAGAAAAATGAGAAAGTGACCAAGATGGCCAAAGTACATATCACTGGACTAATGTCTCCAGGTCACAAGTCGCAAGTCACAAGAATACACAGGTCTATCCCCATAGTAGACAGAGGGTACACACAAGTCTCTCCACACTCTCTCCTTAGCGAGCTCGTAGCACCAGCCTCTATCTCTCCTCCCACTCTCCTTTTTCCCGCTCCAGTGCCGAACGCCAAATGCTCAATGCTCCATGTCCCCTTCCCTTCTCCACCTTCGCCTTCATTCTCGTCCTCGCCTTGAAGGGTCCCTTCTTGGCTGAGAATCTCTCCCTCTCTTTCTTCCCATTAGTCATCCTCTTATCTCCTTAGCTGTTGAGGATAGCCGTTGCACCGATGGCTCTCTTGATGGCTATGGCGACCTCCTGACTCCCTGACTCACCAGCCTCTTCTGGTCAGAATGGTGTAAATTCTCCGTGTGTAGGTGAGCTGGATCACCGCACCACTGAACCACTGTGTAAGTGTAAATACTCCTGACTGCTCCATGTGCTAAGCTCACTCTCCATGTGCGCAACTCTCGATGAGATCGCCTTGGGCATGATGCTCCTGGTTGACATGTGTCGACGCATGGTTGCCTCAGATAGTACTCTAGATGAACCCGTGTGATCAACTCCTCGTGTCGTGTGATAGACCTGTGTTGACACATGGTCAACATGTGATCAACACCTGTCGTCATGCCTGTTGACAGGTGGTCGACGCCTGTCATCATGTGGTCAGGGGTGTTTCTATTGTAACAGTTTCCCCCGCCACTATCATTCACTGTCCTGGTGAATAGAAAATGGAGGAGAAACCCATCAAAGAAAAAGAACTGACAAACCATGGATATGGTAATGGAGGAGGAAAAGAAAATAGTACAGACCATGTGGTTGGCCGTGCAAGTAATTCCAAAATTTATATTAAAATGATATTGGAAAAATAAACTGCTACTTGATAAGGGACAGCATGAAAAATTGCCCAAAAAAAAAAAAAAAACTGAATACATCCTGAGATAAAACACCCTAATATTTACATTGAGAGCCAAACAGCTTGGCAAAAATCTAACAGTGCAAAAAACCAAAAACCCATGTATCAAATTACTGAGAGAGGTCATTATTAGCCTTCTCCTCTTCCGCCTTCGGATGTTCCTCTGTGGCCTTTTGCTCATAGCTGTGGATGGGGTATTTCCTCTTCAGCCTCAAGCGTGTTGTGAACATGAAGTTGGGGGTAATAAACTTCACGCATCTCTTCACTTCCTGCTACTTTCGAATTGACTGCCAAAGATATTTATCATTGAGAATAGGACATTAGAAAGAAACTTTTATGCCAAGATACCACACCATACTTTCCTCCCTCAGATGAGAATGAAGATGGTAACATCCCAAGTGATGTTGTAATCAAGCATAGGGAGAAGGAAAGGATCAGCAGAGGCCATAATCTCAGCGAGCCGGTCTGCCCCAAAGAGAAGAGCGATACGTTGTTGAAAGAAGATCTTGCGGCTCAACATGACATCAACTGATATATATCGAGGAGTTTGAAGGGAATGATTGGGTCGAATGGGTAGATTCCGAGGAAACATTGCACCTCCTTCATAGACACCTTTACACTTAGCTCAAAACACTCTACAAACTGTCATTAGACACAGAGGCCTATAACTTTCAGTAGAGATTAGAGATTCAAGCACACAAAGAGATGCGCCTTGATATGGGCTTCGCGCTGATATAAGTTTCATTGAAAACAGACAAACGGTTGAAGAGATATGGACAGTTTACTGGAAGGGGGTAAAAACTGTCATGAAAACAGACTGTCAAACACAGAGACTCATAACATTTTGCAGCAGTATCTGATTCAAGATCTAAGCACATAGAGACATGCGCCTTAGAGAGAGCTTCGCGCTGATATATGTTTTGTAAGAAACAGAGAAGCGGCCAAAAAGTTATGGACAGTTTACTAGACGGGGGTAAAAACTGTCATGAAAACAGACTGTCAGACACAGAGACTCATAACTTTTTACAGCAGTATCTGATTCAAGATCTGATCATATATAAACATGCGCCTTGAAGAGAGCTTCACGCTGATATAAATTTCATTACAATCGGACTACCAAGCAGAAAGTTATGAGCAAAACACTAACAGGGGGTCAAACTGTCATGAAAACTGTCCTCCACCCAGGCTAATTTCGCCTGAGCAGGATGCTCCCTCAAGACTCCACCTTCATCAACGATCCACCCCTCATGGATTTCGCCTAAAAGAGGGTAAGAAGCTTGCATGGTGGCTCCGGAAACAGATGCACCATGTGTGCACAGTGAGCAGCCGAATAGAAAGAACTTTTAAGGCTTTGAAAGAAAGAAAAGGGAAGAGACACTCAAGAGAGAGAGAACCTGAAGTGACCTTCGTTACAAATAGAGTGAGAATCCAATCCAACCCTACAAACACAAGGGAGAAGAAGAGGTTTCATACATACAAGAGGAAGCGGAAGCTCCACGACTACTCATAGAGAGAGAATAAACTAGAGAGAGATGGACTCAAGAGTCTACATAAGATAATATCTACAAGAGGGAGAGAAGGCTCATGGAAGAGGCTTGGAGAGACTAGAGCTACGGCAACATGAGGCCTAATGTTGGAAGAGATTGATGAACAAGGGAGAGGAGGGCTCCTTTTATAAAGATTTTGTTACCCTCCTTCACCCATTTACAATTGTTGCCTGTAGATTCCTTTCCCCATCAATACATAAGCACGTATGTCACCATCCATGTCCTTTTTGGCTACTCTTATCATGTGTCCCATCAAAAGATGCTCAAGACTCTTAAAATATTGAGAAAGTCAAGAGTCTCCCCACATGGAGCCCATAGGGACCCTCTCTTTTCCACATGTCCACATCCTCCTTATTCCACATAGGAGTTCTAGAAGGATTACTCTTGACTTCACACTCCTCCACATGCCTTCCACACGCTTGGCATGTGGCTTCTCTTATATTATTGAAACACATGGACATGAGCCCACCTCTTTATATGACTCACTCTTCCTATTTTCTAAAAAACTCATAATATCCCATACACAAATAACTCTCACCCCATACCAAGGTATTTATAATTCATACCTATGGTATTTACAATGAGCCATTCCACTCATCCTCTCAATCCCATACAATATCATAGAAAATAGAAATAAGTGAGAGCCATAGGCTATCACTTGATACTCAAACTCTTATCAAACATAGAGAAAAACAATACCAATGCCAAATTAAAAATATCAATTTTTGGCGTCACAGTGTCCATCACATTTCTCAGATTTTCATACTTGGCTTTATACCGGTGGTATTGCCGGTAGTAGTGATCCTTTTGCCCTTTCAAGGTGGACTAGGAAGTCTGGAGGGTGGCCAACTGTGTCCGAAGATCTATGAATTCTTCCTCCATGGATGAATGCTTCTTTTCCAATTCAGCCACTCTAGAATCTGATATTTCCTTGGCAATCTCGGAGGAAGACAACGACTCCTTTAACTGTGTAATCTCCTGGTGAAATCTGGTCACCTCTATGACATGCTGGCTTTGCAAAGTTGCCAGAGCTACTGTGTATGTTGGCTGCGTAGTATTGTCATTTCTGCTTCCCATTCCTGCTTGTGATTGTGGAGGCAATCCTCAAGGGCAGCCCGCTGAATGTTCCAAGCGATGTCATGCTCGTGTATTGCTAAGTCCTTCTCTTTCTTCCACCTTTCCTCCTATTGCCGAAGTGTCACCTCGGTGGGGCTGCCTGTGCTCTCTCGAATTCTAACTTCAAATGTTGCTGTTGAGAGAGGAGCTTATGAGCATAACCTATGGAATTGAAGACCGCTGTCCCTAGCTGCGTGAAGGCGTACCTATCGCTATAATTTATCCTGTCTGCCAAATTAATCACGTCTCCCAATTCCTCGAACATGTCAGGGAGAGCTCCCTCTTCCTCCGTTGATAGGTTTCCTGTAGGTGCCAATTTGTCTAAGTGCACAAAACATGTTGAGGCCCTGGAGATAATTCTGTTTTGTGCGAGGCATTCTTGCAAGGGAATGGTGAAGATTTGATTGAGATCCTCCTCTTCCCCACATACCGGTGAGCGTTTCTTGTGAAGGACAGATAGGAGTTGGCTGTAATCTTCATTCTATTTTTCCACCAAGGAAATATTTGAAAGAGGTGGGCCTGATGAAGCAGCTATGTAAGCTGTGAACATATCATTCTCATGAAGGGGTAGGCAATCCACAGATTGGGGCAAAATTCCTCCCTCAAATACCTCCTCTGATGCTGAAGTGGCTGATGGAGGATCTCCTCGGGAGGGGCTCCCACTCCGGTCTTTGCTCCTGTCTCTGCCCTGTCGTGGTCGTGGTGGGGAGGCCGAAATGTGAAGTACTCCTTGAGATGACATCCCCTGAGAAAGCCCGTGGGAGTCAGGGCCCAGGGTAAGATTCAGATCCAACACATGGTCAGAGGCCGCCTGAACTGAGGTGATGACTGCATCGGTGAAAGTGGTGGGGAGGGAAGATGAAACAGTTATAGTCCTTCGCAACAATACACGTTTCGAGGAAGTCACTGGTACAACAATCGTCGTCACTGGTACAACGAGGGGTGTACCTGGTGCAATCCCTTCTACTGAAAGTCTGGAGATCCCTGGAGAAGCCTGAACAAGTGTGACTAATGGAGATGCAAGTTCGGGCACGGGCCCTGGCGAAGTGACTGATGGAAATACAAGACATGTCACTGATGGGAAACCTGTAACACATGTAACAGAATATACTGAAGAAGCTCCGAGGCAGACTACATCAGGTTGCGCTCGTCGAGGTGCCCTCTTGGTCGAAAGAGGAGAGGAGGCAGTTCCGTGGGAAGGGACACTAGAAGTGACAGTGAAAGAGATGGAAGAGGGGGTGATAGGAGGGGAGAGAGATGATAAAGGGAGGTGACCTATGACAATGGAAGGAGGGTTGGCCTTCCACTGGTGAGGTGGGGCCCACAAGTACATGTATATGTTCCCCGACGCTTGCGGACTGTGTTACGGAAGGCAGAGTAGAAGAGTGAGGCGAAATCGTAGAAAGTGATGGAGAGAATGGAGTCTAGGGCATAATGGATCGCCTTGGTGATGAAGAAGTGGCCCGGGGCAAAGTAGAAGTGCGTGAACAAATACCTCGCTAAAAGCGCCTCTCGGATGTTTCCCTCAAGGACTTTCTTGCACTCATGGCCTCGGCGATGAGGTTTACACGTAGACAAGAAGGACAGAAATGTGGGTGAGTCGGTGTGAGGTGGCAAAAAGGGAAGTGTGGGAAGACGGAGATATGTGGATACGAGACTCAGAGTGAACATATGACGAGAATTCAAGAATCCAAATGTGTCTGTTGCAATGCCATAAGACTGAATAAAAGTACACATTTGGACGTCCACCTGGGGAAGTGTGACAGCATCAAACTCCATGAGAGACATGCGGGCTATCTCATCAGGTGACAAGATGCTGGACAGCTTGAGTGTGGGATCAAGGAAAGGTCTGAAAACCACCCGAATGATCAAGGAAAGGTGACAAGATGCTGGACAGCTTGAGGAAGATGAAGTAGGGGGTGGAAGATTGCAAGCTGTACTTTGTGGGGCCAAATCACCGCCACCAGTACTGTGACCACTGTGCCCACTAGATGCCTTGGATGGTGTTTTGATTGTACTTGTGGGGGGCAGATAGTCAGAGCCTTTATGATCTGAATCAGAGGAACTCGAAAAAGGGGATAGCTCCTCATCTGATATGATAGTGATCCTGTTGGAGGGAGGTGAATCTGCAGCTGCTCGAGGTCGTTTGGAAGTGCTCTGTGGTGTAGACCCGGCACCCAGGTCATCCGTGGTGCGTTTGCTAAGTGATGCCATGGAGGGTAGTCCAGATCCTATTCTGTGGCATGCCCGAGCCCTATAAAAGTCAACGAATAGAGTATCTCGTGGTAATCTGGGTTTGTACTTGTGGCGAGGGGCACGAGAAGGCATGAACAATGGCGTCATCTGGAGAGGAAAAGAGTGAGGAGGGGGTGTCGATGTCGAGGTCTGGAGAGGCAAAGAGGGAGGAGAAGGTGTTGATGTCGAGGTTAACAAGATAGGAGCCCGGAATCTACTACTAGAGAATTCCTTAGCAGAGCCACGAATGCAGGCCCATGCATCGTATGGAGAGGAAAAGAGTGAGGAGGGGGTGTCGCTGTCGAGGTAGAGAAAGAGGACGGATGTAGAGCGATAGGGAGGGAGGGGTGACGAGGGGGAAAGGGGGTGGATACAAGAAGGGGAGAGGGGGTGACGCAGAGGGTGTAGGGAGAGGGGGGACGTAGGTAGCCTGGAGGGAAGAGAGGGTGGATGATGAGGGGGAAAGGGAGAGGGTACAAGGAGGGGAGAGGAGGTGATGCAGAGGGTGTAGGGAGGAGAAGGGGGGGAGAGTTGCGCAGGAGAGGGGGACGTAGGCAGGTAGAGGGAGAGGGGGAAGGGGTTGCGTTGGAGAAGGGGGAGAGGGGGAGTTGCACAGGAGAGGAGGGAGAGGGGGGGGAGGAGTAGGCAGGTAGAGGGAGAGGGGGGAGAGGGGAGTTGCGCGGGAGAGGGGAGGGTGGCGGGTAGAGGGGAGGGGGGGGGGGGGGGCTGTTGCGCAATTGAGGGGGGAGGGGGAGGGTGGCGGGTAGAGGGGAGAGGGGGGTAAGGGGGAGGGTGGTGGGTAGAGGGAGAGGGAGGAGGGGGGGGGCTGTTGCGCAGGAGAGGAGGGAGGGAGAGGGTGGCAGGTAGAGGGGAGAGGGGGGGGGGGTGCTGTTGCCGGGGCAGGAGAGGGGGGAGGGCGAGGGGGAGGGGGAGGGTGGCAGGTAGAGGGGAGGGGGGGCTGTTGCGCAGGAGGGGGAGGGTGGCGGGTAGAGGGAGAGGGAGGATGGGGGGGGGGGCTGTCCTGAGGAGAGGGAGCTGCGTGGAGGGGGAGAGAGCTGGCCGCCAAGGAGGGGAGGGCTGATGAGGGAGGAAGGGAGCTTGGCCGCCAAGGAGGGGAGGGCTGATGAGGGAGGAAGGGAGCTTGGTTGCCAAGGAGGGGAGAGCTGGGAGGAGGATAGTTGGCCGCCAAAATAGTGCTTTTGAGTGTGGTGTGTAAGGGGGTGGAGAGAACCGATGGAGGGGAGAGAGAGCCAAAAAGCAAATCCACCAAACTTAACTTATCCACCAGAAATATCATATCCGCCAAATTTAGCTAAGTGCTAAAAATAGGTTGGACGTACATCGCCAGAATGATGGAAGATGGAAAGAGTAGGTTTTGGTAAGAGAAAGAGATGAGTGTTACCAAGAGTGGAGACAGACAATATTCTTAGGATAGAGGTGGGGGAGTGACATAGGGTGGAGAGAGAAGAGAGAAGGTGTTTCTAAGAGGGAGGTAGAGGTGGTCGAGGGTAGAAAGGGAATGAGTTTGTAAGAGGCAGGTAGGGGTGGACAGAGGGTGGAAAGAGAAGGTGTTTGTAAGAGAGGGGTGGGGTTGGGGGTGGGGTTGGATAGAGGGTGGAAAGAAAATGGTTTTGTAAGAGAGAGATAGGGGGTTGGACAGAGGGTGGAAAGAGAAGGGTTTTGTAAGAGAGAGGTAGGGAGTCGGACAGAGAGTGGAAAGAGAAGGGTTTTGTAAGAGAGAGGTAAGGGGGTTGGACAGAGGATGGAAAGAGAAGGGGTTTGTAAGAGAGAGGTGAGGATTGGACAGAGGGTGGAAAGATAAGGTGTTTGTAAGAGAGATATAGAAGTTGGACAGAGGGTGGAAAGAGAAGGGGTTTGTAAGAGAGAGGTAGGGGATGGACATAGGGTGGAAAGGGAAGGATTTTGTAAAGAGAGGTAGGGGGTTAGACAGAGGGTGAAAAGAGAAGGGGTTTGTAAGAGAGAGGTGAGAGTTGGACATAGGGTGGAAAGAGAAGGTGTTTATAAGAGAGAGGTGGGAGGTGGAACAAAGGGTGGAAAGAGAAGGTGTTTGTAAGAGAGAGGTGGGAGGTTGGACAGAGGGTGGAAAGAGAAGGGGTTTGTAAGAGAGAGGTGGGAGGTTGGACAGAGGGTGGAAAGAGAAGGGGTTTGTAAGAGAGAGATGGGAGTTGGATAGAGGGTGGAAGGAGAAGGTGTTTGTAAGAAAGAGGAGCCGGAAGGAGTGGGCCAAACCTCCCCCGGTCATCAAGTTTAAGTTGAAGCTGCCTTCATTGGTTGCTCCTCTTCGAAAGTTCTCTCAGCAAGCAGTTATCATTTTTTTCCCAGGAAAGTTACCTTCAGCCAATGATGTGGCCCAGTGGGTTCAGGCACTGTTGGGAGGCTGCTTTGTTGAAGGAGTATATTTTGCTTCCAGGGGTTTTTATGAAGTGCATTTTTCGGATGCCTCATATCGTCAGCAAATACTGGAGATGTCGCCCTTATTCTATGGCAGACAAATGATGCATGTCATGCCATGGTCGCCAAATAAGGACTACGACAGCCTTATTCGACATCACTGCCCTGTATGGGTTGAGGTAGTGGATTTCCCGGACTATATGAGGGCTGAGTTACCAAGTTTGGCAGCCACTTTGGGGCAAGTTGTATGCCCACCCCGCCCTTCGGGTAATCTTAATCGCTTTTGCATTCTTTGGGATACAGATCACCCAACCCCTCCTTCCATTGCGGTTGAAGTAGAGGATGTTCCCCTCGGTGAAAAATACTTTGATTTGAAATGGGGAGTTTTTGCAGGTGCTTGTTTAACATGCCATAAGTTTGGCCACCTAGCTTCACAGTGTCCTGCAGTTTTGCATTAGCTCCCACCTACAGCTATTGCTCCAGAAAATACTCCTTCCCCTACTTATACTCCGGGGTCTAAGGTTATGCCTACCAAACTGGCTGATGTTGCATCCAAATCTGTCCCTTCCAAAGAAAATGTGGTTCAGGTTTCAGCTAAGCAAAAGGATAAAGGAAAGGGCAAAATTTCAGAATCTCATGCCTCTACCCAGGGTGCTTGGCAGCAACCCAAAAAGGTATTCGCTCTCAAACCACGTCCGTTACAATCTCGCCATTGGGATGCTTCAACTTCTACCCCTGGTCAGACCTCTACCCCTGCTGACAGCCTTGCTTCTCAATTGTGGGTTGAGATGTTAAAAAGGGGCATCCCAGTATGTGACAATGATGAGGATCATCGAGCCAGGTGGCCAGGTGGATGTTGATGTCATGGCTGAGACCTGACAACTTATATTTTACTCTACTTTTTGGTTTGACTGTACATTTCTTCTATGTCTACTTCAATTACTTGCATTACATACAATGTTCAGGGTCTTTGTAATGTCAATAAGTGGAGACTTTTCTGGCATTATGTACATAGAATGCATCCCGATGTGATCTCTTTACAGGAACACAATCAACACTTCTTGGCTGGTCAGCAAGGCCACTATGCTGGTTATGATATTTTTTATGCTGGTACAATGCACTTTTCGGGGGTCTGCATGCTGGTCAAACATGATATGCAGCCCACGGTTCTTACAATAACCCTCAGGGTCGATGGATGGCGATCAGGTGCAGCTGGCAGGCTGATCTCTATGAAATAGCATATGTTTATGCTTCACAAACCTCTATGTCTAGAGCTCAAATGTGGGACTCCCTTAAATAATATCCATGGCTGTCCAATGCTTTTTTGTGTGGAGACTTCAACAACTCGCCTGCCACTCAAGATAATACAACTCATCGTTCTCACATGATCCCCACTGAGCTCCGACATTGGGAAGATATGCTCTCTTCCCTGCATGCAGAAGATTTATGGCTCTCAACAAGGGACAGAGATATGGGTTATACATATCATGACAATGCCTTTACTCATTACTGGGCTCGACTTGACAGATGGTATTTGTTGCATGCTCAGCAGTATGCTGATTTTACATGTACACTTTGGGTTGATCATTCCCTCTTGCTCTCTGATCATTTTCCAGTATCCTTGACATTATCAATAGCACGTTTGACAGATGATATGCCTTTCTTTGGTCGTCGCCTGTTCCATGTTAATAGTGCTTATTTGCTTCATAAACAATTTCAAAACATGGTGAGAGTGGCTGTCCGTCCCCTTCTCTTACATGTTCAGGAGGATATGGATTTTGCTTGGATCAGCCTTGCTCATCGCTTACAGGCTGTTATTCAAGATTATGGACAGAGTTACATGGGAAACCTCAGGCTCAAGCTGAAATGGGCTCAATCTCACAAGCAACAAATGGATGCAATCAGTTCTCATAGGCAGCTTACCTCTTCTGAACAGGATTCTTGTGCCTATGCGGTCCATATCATTCACCAAAATGATCTTCGCAAATTAAAGAAATGGCAAATGCGAGCTCGCATGAAACCCCTTTTGGATAAGGGCTGTTCCTCCAAAGCCTTTTTTAAAAGTCTTCATGCGGATAGGCGAAAGGAGGATATTTGCAGGATCAAGAAAGATGATGGCACTTGGACCACTTCCAAATCCGAATTGGAATCGCTATGTTCTAGTCATTTCCAGCATCTCCTTTCTCTTCAGCCTGATCATCTGATGCAGGTGGATACAACTAGGTCTCAATTTCTTATGCATGTTCAGCCCATTTTGTCTCGGGAACAGGCTTATGCATTGGAGCAGCCTTTTATGCTTAGTGAACTGGATGATGCTTTGAGTCATCTACGCAAAAGCAGCTCTCCTGGTTGGGATGGATTGACTGTCGAATTTTTCCGCGCATTTTGGGGTGATATCAAAAACACTCTTCTTCTAATGATCAATCATGCTTGGGTAGAACAATCTCTTCCCCCATCCTGGAAACATGGCCTAGTCAAATTGATTCCCAAAAAAAGCTTGTGTGAGACGATGGCTGATTGGAGGCCTATATCTCTCATGCCTGTTATTTACAAACTCATTGCTAAAATGATTGTCCTCAGAGTTCGATTCTTTTTGCAAGCAGGACTTCATCCTAGACAGTATGGGTTTGTCCCCAGAAGGCAGATCATTGACAATATCTCTAATGCTTTGCTTGCAATTGAGTATGCCAAATTCAGGGAATGGAAGGATTCTCCTTTCTTCTCTGAATCTACTACAGGGTTGAGATGGCACTTTCAGCCTCAGCCTTGGTTTCTTTCCACCTCACTCTGAGGGGGTTTTTTATTATCCTCATGATTTCATGATGTATTCCGCTTTGAGCTTGCTCTCGCGGGTTTTTGTTCTTACTTAATAGAAGTCTTTTTCATGAATTTTTTTTTTTTTGAGTATGCCAAATATTCTAAACAAGACGTTCTCATTCTGCAAGTAGACATTGCGAAAGCATTTGATACTGTCCACTGATTTTATCTCTCAGACTATGCATAAATTGGGATTGGCCCTCGACTCGTCCATATCATATATTGGCTCTATTCTCAGGCCATAGCGCAGTGCTTGCTTGGTGGTGGGTTATCAAGAACCTGGACTATGACCCAGTCAGTGAGACAGGGTTGCCCTCTTAGTTCTTTATTGTATGCCATTGCTACCCATCCGCTACTGTTGCATATGGACTATCTTGCAGATACAGGACAGCTTCATGGCTTGCAAATTCCAGGGGCACAGTCTTTTCTTGCACAGGCATATGCTGATGATTCATACTTTATGCCCAGGAATTCTCAAAGTGACCTTTCTCACTTGATGCATACACTGAATGACTTTGGCATAGCTGCTGGACTGCAAATCAATTTTCAGAAATCGAAACTTCTAGCTTTGAAAGAAGCTGATTGGCATGCACTTCTCTGGCCAGGTCACAATATCTCTTCCCACACTATTGTGAGGCATTTAGGCTACCCCATTGGCTGGAATATTACTCCACAACAACAGCTCAAATGGGTGCTTCAAAAGATCAACAAGAAGCTGGAATACTGGCATTTGTCCACTTGGCCTTTACATGTTCGACTTCGGATAGTACAGTCCATCATTATGGCATATGTGCAATTTTATTTGCCTCTTCTTCCCTGGTCTTTCAAGCATTTGGCTTCCTATATGTCTCAGGCTATGGAGATATTTTGGAAAAGCAAATCTCATAAAAAGGCTTTGCGACTACTACCTATGCAGTCTATTTGTTCACCTAAGACTCATGGGGGGCTGAATATTCTCAATCTCCAAGTTCATATGTTGGCAAGAAAGAGCACTATGATTGCTGATTTTTTTCAGCAAAAACAGCCATGGGCTATTATGTTAGCAGCAATGTGTGGAAACATGGCGTCTCATGCATATGGGCATTGGATTACAGATCACTGGGAAGCAGTCATGACCACATTTCAGGGAAAAATTCCTGGTTGCCCTGTTTCTAATGCTTTTATTCATGATTGGAAGAGAATTCTCTCATATGCAAAATGGACAGGTGCTTCTTCTCATCATGGTAATTCTCTTCGTTTGGAAAGCATCCATTGGAGCAAGGTGTTTGAATCGCCTCTTGCTTTACAGGCACCTATTAAAGCATACAATCTCATGAAATTGGGCATTAGATTTGTTGCTGATGTTGTGGATCAACAAGGTTGTATGCTTTCATTTCCACAAGCTTGCAGGACATTCTCCTTGGGTCTACATCATAGGTCCATTTGGAGAACTCTTTCAACTATGTTGCAGCCAGTTGTTCCGGTCCCTCCACTATTTGTACAGGACAGATTACTGGACTGGAAATTGACTTCCTTACCTCCTGCTACTCATACGCTCTTAATGCATAATTTGACCTTCTCAAAGGTCTACAGATTTCTTCTTCCACCGCCATGGATTGATAAGCATGCCAACACTCTTTGGAATTTGGATAGGCCTCTATCTTGGTGGCAATCACGACTCATGAAAATCTGGAACGCCAAATTGCCATACATTTTGCAAAATGAGCACTCCATGTACTATGCTCACATCGAAAGTGGTAGAAAATGTATACTCCTGTCCCCGTTGCTCTCATCACTGTGAAACAGTTCCTCATCTATTATGGTCTTGCCCACACTCTCGCATATTGATCACTCGTATTTCTCATTTGCTGCGGCTTCGGTTTCCCTCCATCAAATTTGGGAAACTTTTCTGGATGTTTGGATGCCTCTCATCTCAGATGTCTCCATTCCTCCTCTTCTTTCACTGGACTCGCTTTTGGGTACTATGGACCATTTGGACTCAGAGACTGCATTCCAGGATGGGTCAACAGTTTCCTCAAGCATATATTTTCTTCAGAATGTCCCTCAAGCAATCCTTATATGGCAGTTTTGCTGCAAGGGACTTGGATGCTACTAGCCTTGAAGTGTTCTCTATCTATTTTTGAGTTTTTTACATTGGGCTCTAGTTTGGAGTCTAATGTCAGTGTGTGGGAGACTTCCCATCTTGTAAATTTATGAGAATATAGATACACTGGATTTTACAAAAAAAAGTTTGTAAGAAAGAGGTAAAAGTTGGACAGAGGGTAGAAAGAGAAGGTGTTTGTAAGAGAGAGGTGGGAGGTTGGACAGAGGGTGGAAAGAGAAGGTGTTTGTAAGAGAGAGATGGGAGGTTGGACAAAGGGTGGAAAGAGAAGGAGTTTGTAAGAGAGAGGTGGGAGTTGGACATAGGGTAGAAAGAGAAGGTGTTTGTAAGAGAGAGGTGGGAGATTGGACAGAGGGTGGAAAGAGAAGGGGTTTGTAAGAGAGAGGTGGGAGTTGGATAGAGGGTGAAAGGAGAAGGTGTTTGTAAGAAAGAAAGAAAGAAAGAAAGTGTATTATTGTCCACTAGAGGCCAAAATGGGCCCATGGGACATCAAGAACTCTGCATACAAGATAGCACAAAATCAACGTGCCCCAAAGAAGAGGCATCGTCGAATATCATCTAAGTGCTACGCAATATAATGCTAGTGAAAGCACATAATGTCAAATCTGAGCCTAAATACAGAGTAAACTAGACCGCCCCCGGATGCAAAATGGGGGGGATGAGCACAATATGCCAATGCAAAGATACAAGTCTAGGTGTCAATGAGTCTGAGAACCAAAATAATACTGGAAATCCTGTCCATCGACTGTGCCTCCTGCTATGAGAGTACAAATCTGGGCAAAGGTGAGGTGAGCGGCTGGTGGGGCGAGATCTCCATGAGTAAGTCTCCTCCGAAATGCTGCCATCATCCTGGATCGTCTGGAGATGAAGCGGCGAGTACGTCCCCTATGTAACAAGATCCTGCGGCGTCTACAAACCATCTCATATGTACATCCACATGGTGGAGGCATGTGTCCTGTGTGGGCTCTGCCGTCCTCGTGCTCCTCCTGGTCTCTGTCCTCTGGTATGGCGTGTGTCTGAGCTCTATGAGACTGGGCTCTATCACGCTCCGGTCTGTGCTCTCTGAGGTAGTCTCGCCGAAGCATAGTGGCCTCCCTGACATAAAGGGCTAGGCAATGCTGATCCTCGTAGTCCATCACTCGTGAGAGAGGTCCAAAGCCATCCGTGAAGAGACTGTGGAATCTACCTCTGATCTCATAATATAGCGGGCATCTGCAAATGAAGTGCTCCTCTGACTCCACCTCTCCCATGGTGCAACAAGGGCAGATCCTGGTCTCTCGGCCTGGTCGCCGTCCATCCTCCATGCGTCGCATCCTACCAGCCTCTATCTCGAGCTGATGCGAAGAGACTCTAAGCTGGCCGAGGGCAATCCTCAGTGAGTGGGACATGTGGGTACCTGTATAGCCTGGTGGGATGACAAATCCATCCTCTGAGATCCGAAGGAAGTGGTCACGATATGTGGCCATCTTCACCGGAAGCTGCGTGGGATAAACCCAAGTGCGATACGTATGAAGCTGCAGCAAGTCTGCTCTCGTGACCTGGCTAAGCTCGTGGCGAGTCAACTCAAGATGAGGGGCATCTATGCTGTATCGGAACGGAGGCAGTCTATCCATGTCTAGTCCGAAGTTGGACAGAGGGTGAAAAGAGAAGGTGTTTGTAAGAGAGAGGTGGGAGGTTGGACAGAGGGTGGAAAGAGAAGGGGTTTGTAAGAGAGACGTCGGAGTTGGACATAGGGTGGAAAATGAAGGTGTTTGTAAGAGAGAGGTGGGAGGTTGGACAGAGGGTGGAAAGAGAAGGGGTTTGTAAGAGAGAGGTGGGAGTTGGACAGAGGGTGAAAAGAGAAGGTGTTTGTAAGAGAGAGGTGGGGATTGGATAGAGGGTGGAAAGAGAAGGGGTTTGTAAGAGAGAGGTAGAAGTTGGACAGAGAGTGGAAAGAGAAGGTGTTTGTAAGAGAGAGGTGGGGATTGGACAGAGGATGGAAAGAGAAGGGGTTTGTAAGAGAGAGGTGGGAGTTGGACATATGGTGGAAAGAGAAGATGTTTGTAAGAGAGAGGTGGGAGGTTGGACAGAGGGTGGAAAGAGAAGGGGTTTGTAAGAGAGAGGTGGGAGGTTGGACAGAGGGTGGAAAGAGAAGGGATTTATAAGAGAGAGGTGGGAGTTGGACATAGGGTGGAAAGAGAAGGTGTTTGTAAGAGAGAGGTGGAAGTTGGACATAGGTTGAAAAGAGAAGGTGTTTGTAAGAGAGAGGTGTGAGGTTGGACAGAGGATGGAAAGAGAAGGTGTTTGTAAGAGAGAGGTGGGGATTGGATAGAGGGTAGAAGGAGAAGGGGTTTCTGACAGGATGAAAAGGGGGACCGTAGTTAGAGAGAGAAAGTGACATGGAGTGAAAAAGGGAGGCCGCATTTAAAGGGTGGTCTCATTTAGAGAGAGAAAGTGGCACGAGATGAAAAGGGGAGGTCGCACTTAGAGAGAGAAAGTGGCACGGGGTGAAAAATCGAGGGCTCACTTAGAGAGAGAAAGTGACACTCGGGTGGAAAGAGGACCCATGTAGAGTGAGAAAGTGGCACCAGGGACAAAGAGGAGGACCCTTGTAGAAAGAGAAAGTGGCCCTCAGAGGGAGAAGATGTCACCAGGAAGGAGAAGGTAAGAGTGTATATAGAAGGACTAGGAGGGTGTTTCCTCATTGATCATGGTACCTCTTGATGCGTGACCCATTCATTGGTGCAGGTAGGAGTCTGCCTTCCAAAGTGGCCAAGTAGACTTTGCCACTTGGGATAAGTTTGGCAATGAAAAATGGGCCTGTCCAACCACTTACAAACTTAGGTTTGTGTTTGAGAAACTTATTGGAATACAAAAGTACTAAATCTCCAACTTTGAAATTTCTTTTTCTAAGGTTCCGGTCATGCCAAGCTTTCTGTAGTTTTTGCCACACTTCTTGAACAAAAACTGCTTCATGTCGATGCTCTACTAGTGCCTCCAAATCCCACAAGCGTTCCATTGTGCAGGCTTCAAAGTTGTCATTTTTGTCTAGAAGAATCTTGTGTGTCTCAAGATGAAATTCATAAGGCATGACGGCCTCCAATCCATAAACCAACTCGAAGGGTGAATACCCAGTACTCCCCTTGTAAGCAGTTCGATAGGTGAATAAAGCAGCTGGAAGTATGTCATCCCAGTCGGCTACAGAACTTAGGCAAAGACGATGCATGATCCCGCACATAGTGCGATTTGAGATCTCAACTAGACCATTGGCACGTAGGTAATAGGGAGATGAAATTTTGTGAACTATTTGTAGCAGGTGAACCAATGCAGCAATGGTGTCATTTAGGAAGTGAGACCCTCTATCACTCATCAGCTCAACATGACAGCCAAACCGAGAGATGATCTGGTCATATAGAAATGTGGCTACTACCTGGGCTGTACAGTTCTTGACTGCCTTGGCTTCGACCCATTTGGTTCCATAGTCGGTGGCAAGCAGAGCATACTTGTTCCCTCGGCATGTGGCAGGAGAGATGGGTCCAATGAAATCCAATCCCCAGCGATAAAAGGGGGGCACCGGAGTGAATGGTTTGAGAGGGAGGTACTCACACCTTGTAGGCTTGGGGCCTGCTCGTTGACATGAATCACATCTGGTCACATGAGCATGGCAGTCGCGGAAGAGCTTGGGCCACCAAAACCCCGCACGCATGATCTTTCGAGTAGTAGCATATGAGGCCATATGCCCTCCACCTATGCCAGCATGTGCCTCTTCAAGAATGGATTGTGTCTCGTGGGGAAGCACATACTGTCTCAAGATATGGTCCTTCCCGAGCTTGTACAATTGACCTACAATCAACTTAAAAGGAGCAGCTTGAAGGATCCGCTTGCGTTTCTCTGTTGGAGTCAGCAGACCGGGAGGAAAGCCATCTGTAGACAAGAGGTGTACTATGTTGGCATACCATGGTGGGAAGCAGTCCACCACAAACAGGCATTCATCATGTAGTGCCGTCACCCTGAACAAGCCCACATCGGGTAATTCATCCGTGATACCACTGGCTGGTTCTCCGGAATGTAACCTGGACAAGTGGTCTGCAAATTGATACAGTCTCCCAGCTCTCACCACAATGTCGAATTCAAATTCTTGAAAAAGAAGAATCCATTTGCTTAACCGGCCACCAAGAGTAGGCTTATTCAATAAATACTTAAGAGCTTGATGATCACAAACTTGTTGCCCAAGAGGTAGTGACGATACTTGGTCATGGCATAAACCATGCCAAGTCCCTCCCTTTCTGTGGTACTCTAATTGTATTCTGCTCCATTGAGTTGTCGACTGGCGAAGTAGATAGGCAAATCAATCTTGGTATCTTGGTTAGGTTGAGCCAGTATAGCACCTACTGCCCACCCACTAGCATCCACATGGACATGAAAAATTACATCCCAATCGGGCCGCCTGAGGATGGGGGCCTTCACGAGGCAATGCTTCAGATCATCAAAGGCTAGTTGTTGCGGGGTGGCCCAAACAAAAGATCGGTCTTGATATAGGAGTTCTGTCAGTGCAACAACAATGTTGGCATAGAAACGTATGAACCTTTGGTAATATCCTACATGCCCTAAGAAGGACTTCACCTCTTTGGGTGTATGAGGGATGGGCAATGAGATGATCACCTCTACCTTTGCGGAGTCCGTAGTCATGCCCTCAGCAGAAACAATATGACCAAGGAGAACACCTCGGAGTGCGAGAAAGAAACATTTGTCAGGGTTCAAACACAAGCGCACTTCTCTGCACTTATCAAAGACCCATCTCAACTTATGTAGATGATCATTTTATATGACCAGATCAAGATGGGAGGCCGATTTACCATTAAAAATAGAGAAGTCATCTAGAAATACCTCAAGAAACTTGCCGATATTCTCCTGAAAGAGTTTGATTACAAGTCGTTGAAATGTTGCCGGGGCATTACATAATCCAAAGGGCATCATTCGGTAGGCGTATGTTCCCCATTGAGTGACAAAGGTAGTCTTGGGTTGATCCTGTTCTTTCACTCGGACTTGGTTGTACCCGCTATATCCATCCATGAATGAGTATAAAGCATGTCCTGCCACTGTCTCCAGCACTCTATCTGTGAATGGAAGGGGGAACCTATCACGTCGTGTTGTAGCATTCAAACTCCGATAGTCAACACATATTCTTAAGTTTGTCGGTCTCTCTTTTGGGTACAATGACAATTCCGCTGACCCAATCAGAGTAATCCACTGGGTAGATTAATCTTGCTTGCTCCATATTTGCTTGGACTGCCTTGCCATAGTTGGGATTCATGCGGTATGGACCTTTAATCACAAGGTCTGCATCCGGATATAAGTCAATGCGATGCTCCATGAAATCAGCGGGCACCCCCTTTAGGTCCTTGTAGGACCAGGCAAAGACATCCACAAATTCTTTAAAAAGGTCGGTGACTGCAGCTATAAGATAGTCACGTTCCCAAACCCAAGTGGCTAACTTCAAATGCCAGGGTTGGTCCTCAGTCCCAATGTTGAGATACCACCAGTTCCGTGCCTCATCAACAAGGGCAATGCATTGGGATGTTGAGGTACTTGGTTCACCCATTCTCAGTCCTGTATGTTCTGGAGTATCTTCAAGGGGAAAGTCCCCCTCCACTTCTCTCAACCAAGATGGGGGGTAAGTAACTGGGGGGTTCTCGGGCACTGACTGAGATGTAGAACCAGTAGATGTTGCAGATGTTGTATGCCTTCGACGCCTTGGTGACTGTTTCAGCATGCCCCGGTAACGTAAGCCTTCCACATCATAAGTGGTTTTCGGAAGGTCTTGAACTGAGGGGTGATCGGCTTCTGACAAGAAAAGGTCAAGCAAAGTGAGATCCGCCATGTCCTCATCTCCGTATCCGGTATGCACCCTAGATCCCCCCAAGACCTCAAGCTATTGGTGGTGATTCTCCTTAAGTTCAACAATGTCAAGCACTATCACCATCAGTTTCTTCTTCATTAGTGTTACTGTCTTCTGTATGACCATCATTGCACTCAGCAGTACCATGGTTGTACATCGTAGTACCATCATTATACTCTGGTGTACCTTTGGTGGGTTGTGCAATACCGGCCTCGTATACAATAGATCCATCATTGTATCCTAGAGTACTATTAGCATCATTTTGACCAATGTTCTCCATGTCGGCCACTGGACGATCCTCAATGTTCACTACAGTACCATCATTGTCCTCAGTACGATCAGTGATGTCCATTGGAGTACCCCTAGTGGTCATTCTCTTATACATGTGTGGACTATTGCAAAGTCCAAAGGGCATCCTTTCGTACACTAGTTCAGCTAGATTTTGTGCATGTGGTTCTGGATGGATTTCTGATAATGCAAGTAGGTGTTCTTCTTGATCTTCTTGTTGGCATAGTTCCACTATGTTGACGGCTAAGGAGCCCAGGGCTCCCAATGAATCCAAAATGACAGCTTCCTCGTCTTCTTGATCAGCCCGATCCAACAAGTAGGTCAAACTTTCAAATCCTTCTAGGGTTGTCTCCTCATTGATATCTTGGTCACCACCCCTGGGCCAGTCCCCACAAGCCCAATGCTCCTCTTCGGCTCCGGCTTGTTCTTCAAAATCCTCCTCTCCCAGTTCTATTGGTATGTGCCATCTATTTCGAGGGATGTGGATCCAAGGGGCAATCAAGCTTCATCAGTTGACCAATCCTGAATGGCCTTTGAAGACCGCAACCATGGCCTACCAAGAAGTAGAGGGTAAGTTTGTTCATTTTTTGTCATATCAAGGACAACAAAATTGGAGAGAAAAGTTACTCCGCCAATCTTCATGTGAACACCTGACTGCACCCATTGGTTTTACTCTGTGTTGATCAACCATGCGTACTTGAAAGTGAACATCACTTGTCAACTTCAACCCCAGTTTTTGGAGTGTACCTTTCGGCATAATGTTCATAGCCGCCCCACCACCAAGGAAGACGTCCTTCAGCTCCACTCCATGAATCTCCATGGTGAGCTTGGGACTTTGTTCACAAGTGAGGGCAGCATAGGTAGAGAAGTGATCCGGTGTAGACCCATGCTGAGCTAGTAATGTCTCTGGTGTTGGCTCACTCGGAGTAGATCCCTTCTATCGACCTCCTGGGAGATGTGATGGTCTGATGCTTGATTTGGGGGGACAATAGACAAAGTTGTCGTAGAGTGAGGTTGGGCTTGAAACTCATAAGATCTTCAAATAGGGAGTAGTGGTGGACACTAGTATTAGCCTTCTGCAACCTCATCCTCCTAGCCTCTGGCTGAGGATCGAAGCTTAGACGAGGATGCGGATGTACGTTTGAACTCTGAGTCATTGTCTCCCGTGGTTTCTCTTCCATCACTCCTTTCCCTTTCGCCTGGGCAGTGGGTCTTGTCCCCATAGTCCCTTCTCTATCGATTGATGTTGGGAACAAAATGTCCACCTCGGAAACCACCCCTTTGACCACGTTGATAAGGGGTTCCATAGCCACCTATTGACATAGGTGGTTGGTACGGTGCATAGTAAGGCTGAGGATAGAAATAAGGGGAACCAATTGAATTAGGCACAGGAGCTTGGAGCAAAGGGGGAGTCAGAAGCAATGGAGGCGGCATGACAGGAGGAGGGGGTGGCTCAAATGCTCGTGCAAGAGGGGGAGCAGGAGGTACTCCTGCTGGGCCAGAAGTTATGGGTACCATTCTGTTGACCGCAGCAACTAGAGGTTCCCCCGAGGTATACTATGGAAGAAGCTTCCTTAATCCTTTGAGGTATCTACACTCAGAGGCATCATGTCCATGGATCTCAAAAAATGTACAGAATGAGGTAGAAGTAGGTACCTTACGCTTGGAGGGGCACTCCTAGTAACCATGGCTAGAATCCTTGCATTCTGTGCACCAAAGAACCACTCCGAATCTGGGCCTCAAAGGATGACTGGCCATCCACCTTTATTCTATCTTTCAGGCCTTCTTTAATTTCTTATAACTCCTTCTTGAGTTGCTGCCATGCAGATGATCCCTCCTCTCTTGGGAGTTGGGTGGTTGTAGTCATTGGTGAGGCAAAACTTAGTTGCGACCGTTCCATCTTAACAACTTCTTTTAGGAAGTCTTGAAGTGAGGCATGTTCAGGGAGTTTATCAACCAACCTTATAGCAATGGTAGGGGGTAATGCTTTCAAAAACCATCCTTCATGACAGCATCATTAGGTGGCACATACATCTTTGCCGCCAAGACCCTCATCCTTCTGTACATCTTAGAGATGCTCTCTCCAGGCTTCATGGTGTCAGTGGATAACTCTTGGACAATCATGTGTTCGAATTTTTTCAACTTGAAAGTGCTTAAGAATTCCTCCCTTAGGTCTGTCCACGTCTCGAAGTGGTCAGGGAGAAATTGACTGTACCATACATCCGCGGCATCCTCCAATGACAAGGGGAAAATGTGAAGGAACGCATGCTCATTCTCCACACCTTTAGCTCTACATGCTGTGAGGAATTTCCTCACATGAGCTTCTGCATCCTCATGGAGGTGGCCTTTGAACTTTTGAGTCTTCACGTGGACCTTGTTGAGTAGCTCGAGAAGTCTAGCTCTGTTTGCAGGACTGAGAATGGTGGCCATCCCCACCCAAGAGGCTGGAGAAGATGCAAGAGTTGGAGGGAGTCCCGATGGGGCTGTAATGAGTGTTGGTGCTCCAGAGGAGGAGACCACACCGACAACACCTCCTGTGGAGGACCACAATGGGGAAGTCACTACTGATGTTGCCATAGAGGAAGTGAACCCAGATGGTAGCACATATGCGGAGGGTCTTAGTGTTGTAGAGGAAAAGGGTGAGAGCATAGAAGATGTGGGCACTAAAGAGGATGGGAGAGCATTTGGGAAGGAGAGGGACGGAGTTGAAGTCATGGATGAGTAGGCAATAGGGAAGGAAGGAGGTGGTGGAAAAGGCAGCACCGGTGTGGATGGAAAGGGAGATGAAACCATCATGGCAAGTAAAGGCATGGCCGGAGCAAAAGTACCCCCAAGTGGGATAGATGTAGAAGAAAGATTAGCTAGCAGCCTGGAGCTATGTCTAGCAGAGGTCAAGGCGGAAGCAGATGGAGCAGAAGAGGTGGTTGATGAAGACATCGTTGCAAGAGGAGGAGAGGGGCTTGCCTTGACTTTGATGAGTCCCTGAGGAGCCCTCATCCTCATCCTCATCCTCGCCTTGGAGGGTCCCTTCTTCGCTGAGAATCTCCCCCTCTCTTCCCATTGGTCATCCTCTTATCTCCTTAGCTTTTGAGGATAGCCGTTGCGCCCTTGATTCTTGATGGCTACAGCGACCTCCTGACTCCCTGACTCGCCAGTCTCTTCTGGTTAGAATGGTGTAAATTCTCCATGTGCAGGTGATTTGGATCACCGCACCACTGAACCACTAAACCACTGTGTAAGTGTAAATACTCCTGACTGCTCCATGTGCTAAGCTCACTCTCCATGTGCGCAGCTCTCGATGAGATCACCTTGGGCATGATGCTCCTGGTTGACCTGTGGTTGACATGTGTCGACGCATGGTTGCCTCGGATAGTACTCTGGTTGAACCCATGTGATCAACTCCTCGTGTCGTGTGATAGACCTATGTTGACACATGGTCAACACGTGGTCAACACCTGTCGTCATGTGGTCAATGCTTGTTGACGGGTGGTCAACGCCTATTGACAGGTGGTCGACGCCTGTCGTCATGTGGTCAGGGGTGTTTCTATTGTAACAAGGGACATATTACTTCCAACTGATGGACAGAAGCACTAGTTTTTCACATCAACTAACGTCATTCATTTTCTTTGTTTCCTTTCTTGCAAGTGGATAAATAGTGTGGGCTATTACTTAAAGACACCTTGCATGTCAACACACAAGGCAGCCTTAGTGGAGAAATGTTGTGGGAATATATTCCGTCTAATCGATTGGCAGAAGCATTGGTTTTTCATATCAACTAGTGTCATTTATATCCTCTAAGGCATATGAGAAAGGGGATCAATGAACTCACCAAAGCTTTCTAATATGTCGAGTCTTCTTTTACAAATCTGCCATTGTTTTGGAGTGGGATTACACTTTATCCTTACACTCACTTATACACAAGCTCTTCACTATCAGATGGGTTCGCTCAAGGGAAGGTGTGGGGGTTAAAGGTCATTGTGCCTTTACCTCGGTTATGTACAATACTCAAACACATATACAAATGAATGAAAAAGAAGATTAGGGTGTTCTGCACCCACCAAAAACTTGTGTGGCTCTCTGTTTCTCTCTCTTCCTCTCCCGTTCCGCTTTCGTTGAGAGCACTCTCAATTGGTATCAGAGCCCGGGTGATCTAGCTAAGCGTGCGTGAATGCCTGGAAGCTCAGCAGCTCTGTGGGAGGAAGGAGAAGCTTTGTGGGTGATTTTACTTGTATTTAAGTGTGCAGAGACCTTGAAGGAACCTTTGGAAAAGTCACTTTGGTTTTGCGAAGTGGTTTTGAGAGCCTGTTAAGTGTTTTCAAAGAAAAAGTCGTTTTTTAAGCTTTTCCATGTTCCGTTCGACGACAGAGACTTCGTATTGACTTGTAGAGGCAACTATTGCTTGCTTTTGGTCTCAATTTCACTTCAGGAGCTTGGAAACACCTTCATTCTTGAATTTGGGATCATTTCATTGGATTTCTGACTCACTGTGTCAGTTTCTACGTTTTTCTGCCCGGGTGTTGGAACTCAAGTTTGGAGCAACCATTTGCAGATCTGTCAGTTCTGGTGGACTCAGGAGGACCTAAAACTTCTATGTTGCTCATCATTTGCACTCCGGTGGAGTTTACAAACAAATCTGTTTCCAAAAACGTTTTTCAGTCCATGTGTATCATGCTTGGATCCGTCACCACATCCAATCAGTAGATCATTCCTCAGCATGAGGATATTTATGCATCAGTGCAGTCCTGCCTCAGTGCAGTGGACATCATCAGGCTTAGCCTTAGTGCAACTTGGGGAAACTCAGTGTTTCAACATACACTTATGACTGCAGTATACAGTCCGTAATTGTTGTAGATTAGTGGTTGGATCTAAGAATTTAGATCTATCCCGACATCAACATTTGGCATCGCATATGCCTTAGGGGTATCTTTTGCATTCTTAGTTGTATTTTAGGATTCTAGGCTTTCTTGCTGTCAGCTCCTTCTTGATGAGCCTAATATGACAAATGCTACATCCCATGTTGATGGATGTTTAGCCATGCACACAACAAACAACCTTTAGCTCATGATAGTTGAGCATACAGGTTTGACACGCCACCATGCCTTGTCAGTTTTATGAGCCTCTTCATCAATAGAGCAGTGTATCATAGCATGAAATATAATCATGATAGCATATCTAAATGAGCCTCTACATTAAAATTTAAAAAGCATTATCTTTCTCATGGGGCTTATCATCTTACATGTTCTATGCCCTATATGCGAAAATGCATAAAAGGCATGTCACCCAACCATTTGAAACCTCTCAAAGAGAGGCTCAAGAAGGAGATGGCCCATGGGCAATGATGATGAGGATGAGGAGGAAGACAAAGACAAAGTCAAAGACATAATGAAGATGACCATGAATCCTCTATGGAGTATGCAAGTGTATGGAATGTAGATTTTTACAAAGGGGGCACAATTTAAGTTGTAGTACAATTCCAATCTTGAACATGAGACCAAAAACATATGGAATAAAGATTTAAAATAAGACAGTTATGTTGCAGGTGAAGCATGTGTCCTGAAGAGTATGGGATATAACAATTTATTCAAAAACATCACAATTTTGTTCTACACATACATACAACCGAGTAATCACCCAAAATTACACTATGTGATCTTCTTAACCAAAGGACACACCTAATTGAGACTTAGATGTGGTTTAAGGGGCCTCCAATGTTGTGCTAAAATTATGCACACCCATTCGAGGGAATGCTCCATACCTTTTCCTTGTTTTCCTAGAAACCAAAACCAATTGAAAAAATGGAAGCTAAACTAGCGGGACTACTACATGGTGGTCTTAAACCATTGATAGTTGGTGATATTGGTATCTAGATTTACCCTACAATGGATGAATTTGAAAATGTGTAGTTTGTACATGTACAAATATCTTTTAATAAATCCAATACTATTTACAATTTTGTATTGGTTCTTTTTCTTGGCAATTCCTTGCTATATGGCTCATAAGCATGTCAAAGGTAATTGCATTCCGTAATATATAGCATCAAACACAATAGCATTCCCTTTGGCCTATTTGTATTTTGAATCAACTTTGGCCACATTACACTTGCTTGAGGGAAATAGCTATCTCCACTTTCACTCTCCTTCTCGCTATGTGTATGGACACACACATTGATAGATGTGGATGTATACATGTAAGGGCACGTTTACATATGTGTTCTACCAAACTTCATTTTTGTTGTCATGGCTCCAACCTCCTTTGTTTACAAGAAGCACTCCTTTAACTTGGGGTTTTCTTGACTACCTTAAGTCAAGATTTTAACGGAGTGAGCCCTTTGCATGCCACCCACGTGGCCTAATGTCGTAGGTAATATAGGAGTGAAGCGAGCACGAGTGGAAGTGATAGATGAGATGAGTGAGAGTGTAGAACGTGCTCTGCATGGCGCATGCTCCGAGGAGGCTGCAAAAGACAAGAATGTGGGAACCCATGAAGACAACACGTCATATCTCGAGGTGGTGTCTAAGAAGCTCCAAGCGGGCTTCTCCCCCCTCGAGGAAGGTGAAGCCAAAAAGCTGCTCCAGGCATTGGTGGCGTGTCGTGCTAGAGAAGCGACCTCAAATACGTGGTTTGAGACTGGGAAGAAGCATGCAATAGCGTGCGAGTTGCATGTCAATGACGTTAAACCGGAGCTGGAACGCCTGGCAAGAGGAGGTGTCTAGTTGTTCTTCATAGGAAGGGCCCCCAGTGCAGAAGAGCTCGAATAGTTCCTGGCCTAGGCCCCCGAACGGGTATGTGGGGAAGTTCGTGTGGGGAGGGGCTTCTACTTGGTGCGCTATGTTTCGGAAGCCCTCGTAGTAGGGCGCCATCCACCAGCTCTCTACAGTCCACCAGCCCATGAGTAAGGCAGAGGTTTTCCCAGGCATCTTTTTCTTCACCTGATCTGATGGAGTTCGGGTGAGTTCTGTCGTCCGAGTTTTCAGCGAAGTTATAGTCTTTGGCCACGAGGAAGTGGTCCTTGGAAAGCTGCTCTTTGAGGGTCTTCTAGCAAGCAGCACGAAGGATTGAGTCATTTGGCACATACACACTTGCAACCGTGAAGGAAATCCCAGCATCTCTTACTTTGACAATCAGAACACTACCCTCATCATCGGACGCTAACAAGACTGAATTCAAATTGCCGGAGATTAGAATTGCTGTACCCCCTCTCCCATGGCGAGGGCAATTCACGAACACCTCAAACCTGAGCTGCTTGCATGCAAACCAAAACAGAGCTATGGATCTACACTTAACCTCTTGAAGGAGAATAATCTTCGCCTTAAGCTTCTTAATGACCATCATGTAGCCTTTCTGTTTGTTGAGGTCGTAGCAGCCTCACACATTCCAAGAGACCACTGAGATGCCTTTCAGCTCTTCTGTCGTTTGGACCCTCCCATCTTTTCTATTGGGCAATAGCTCTGTAAGCATCTTTAAGGAAATTCTCTTGGCAGGCCCCTGCAGACCTTGCCACTTCCTTGATTCGCTTAGAGAGACTGTGAGCAGCAGTGCGATCCTCTTCGACTCCTTATCTTGAGATCTATCCCATAGAATCCAGGCACGCTTGCGCTCAGTAGCATGCGGGACCATGAGGACTCAGCCTAGAATTGTGGCCAACTTCTCCACTGCATTTTTGAGCCACGGGGGTAGATTCGGAAAGTCGACCCAAACCAGGCACTCTCGAAAGAGGAACTCGTCGATGCTAAAAGATGCACTCCATGGGACGACCAAGACGGAGGCTCCCGTGAACACGAATGTGCGACCGAGGATGTCGATTGAGATACCTATGGGTGTTCATATGTTTGAGTTATGATCCCGTTTTAATTTGATACAGGATGCAGTGCCACACCCGCATATGTTGCCCTATGCTCGCCACGAGGAGGCGAAGCGTCTGCGATATGAGGTGGGATCTTCAAGAGGGACCGTTACGGATGCATGGAGTGATGGTGATAGTAGCCCTCCGCCATTACCTCATGAAGCCGTGGAGGAGGTGCATGATGTGAGGAGAGAAAGAAAGAAAGAAAGAAAGTGTATTATTGTCCACTAGAGGCCAAAATGGGCCCATGGGACATCAAGAACTCTGCATACAAGATAGCACAAAATCAACGTGCCCCAAAGAAGAGGCATCGTCGAATATCATCTAAGTGCTACGCAATATAATGCAAGTGAAAGTACATAATGTCAAATCTGAGCCTAAATACAGAGTAAACGAGATGCAAGGAAACCGCCCCTGGGTGCAAAATGGGGGGGATGAGCACAATATGCCAATGCAAAGATACAAGTCCAGGTGTCACGGAGTCTGAGAACCAAAATAATACTGGAAATCCTGTCCATCGACTCTGCCTCCTGCTATGAGAGTACAAATCTGGGCAAAGGTGAGGTGAGCGGCTGGTGGGGCGAGATCTCCATGAGTGAGTCTCCTCCGAAATGCTGCCATCATCCTGGATCGTCTGGAGATGAAGCGGCGAGTACGTCCCCTATGTAACAAGATCCTGCGGCGTCTACAAACCATCTCATATGTACATCCACATGGTGGAGGCATGTGTCCTGTGTGGGCTCTTCCGTCCTCGTGCTCCTCCTGGTCTCTGTCCTCTGGTATGGCGTGTGCCTGAGCTCTATGAGGCTGGGCTCTATCACGCTCCGGTCTGTGCTCTCTGAGGTAGTCTCGCCGAAGCATAGTGGCCTCCCTGACATAAAGGGCTAGGCAATGCTGATCCTCGTAGTCCATCACTCGTGAGAGAGGTCCAAAGCCATCCGTGAAGAGACAGTGGAATCTACCTCTGATCTCATAATATAGCGGGCATCTGCAAATGAAGTGCTCCTCTGACTCCACCTCTCCCATGGTGCAACAAGGGCAGATCCTGGTCTCTCGGCCTGGTCGCCGTCCATCCTCCATGCGTCGCATCCTACCAGCCTCTATCTCGAGCTGATGCGAAGAGACTCTAAGCTGGCCGAGGGCAATCCTCAGTGAGTGGGACATGTGGGTACCTGTATAGCCTGGTGGGATGACAAATCCATCCTCTGAGATCCGAAGGAAGTGGTCACGATATGTGGCCATCTTCACCGGAAGCTGCGTGGGATAAATCCAAGTGCGATACGTATGAAGCTGCAGCAAGTCTGCTCTCGTGACCTGGCTAAGCTCGTGGCGAGTCAACTCGAGATGAGGGGCATCTATGCTGTATCAGAACGGAGGCAGTCTATCCATGTCTAGTCCAAGGGATGTGAGCCATCTAGTGAGTCTGAAGTACCAGCAGTATCGGGTCCCTGATCGTGCCAACTCCATAGAAGATGCAAGTGCTAACCATGGCAACCGAGCTCTGCCTGCTGCTGAGTCTCCAAACTCCCTGACCCTGTGCAGATACATGACCGACTGAAACGCTGCATCCAATGCAAGGGGAGTAGCTCCAAACTCTGCTAGCATGATCTCGTGCGGAACTGTAGCCTTGGCCCTAATGAGCCGAGAGAACATGATGATCTGTAACCTCTCTACTCGTCTCCAATCTGCAGCGCCGAGGTCTCCTGCCCAGAAAGGAGCTGCATACATCGCAGCTGGTCTCACCAATGTATCAAAAAGCAAGGATTTCGTATCGGGATGCTGAAAGTGGGACTGAAAACACTGACGCTCAAGATGAGCCAACGAAGCATACCCTTTACTAATCCTATCTCGTGCTGCATATGTCATGGTGAAGACCGGTCCCCTGAAAACTGCCCCCAAATAAGTGTACTGTCTAACAAGCTCAATGGGCTGTCCGTCATAAGTGAAGTAAAACTCATCCGTGCTGTAAATACGATTAGAGGTGTTGAAAACCATAACCTTGGTCTTGCCAAGGTTTACGGTCAACCCCCTGTCCTGGCAAAACCTGTGGAGTGCCTCAATATGTGCCTGGAGGCCCTGAGCAGTAGAGGAAATGAGAACCACATCGTCCGCATACAGGAGGATAGGAATGGAGGATCCTGAGAGAGTAGAGCCCACACCACTTGTCATCTGTACAAACATCTCTAGCTCATCAATATATAATCCAAAGAGAGTGGGAGAGAGCGGGCAGCCCTGCTTCACCCCAATCGTGCTGCATACCTCCTCTGAGAGCCCCTCACGTGTCCGAGCCCGACCAGTGACCCTCTCATACAAAGCCATGATAGCCCACTGTATCTCTCCACTAAAGCCCATCTGGCGAATCCTCTGAAACAATCTGAATCGCGGAACTGTGTCAAATGCCTTCCTGAAGTCCATGAAGCAACAATAAAGCCGTTGCCTTCGTGACTTCGCCTCCTCCACCAGTGCCCTAAGTGTGAGGATGTGGTCAAGTGTCGAATGATCCCTACGAAATCCAGCCTGCCCTCTGGCTCTGAGTCCTGTCGTCTCGGCATGGTCATTTATACGGCTTTCCAAAACTGATGCAAAGATCTTGGCCATAACGTGGCCGATCATGATGGTCCTGTAATTCGACGGCTCCATAGGGTCCCCCGACTTGTGGATAGGTACTATGGTATTGCCTAACCAGGACTGTGGTAGGCCTGTACAAACAGACTCATTGAAGAGACGGGAAAGAACAAAATCTAAGGCATCAATCCCATGGATTACATACTCCGCTTGCAATCCATCATGATCCTTAGCTCTCCCGTTCTTCAATCGGTGGACTGCTGCACGGACACTCTCTGGTGTGAAAAGAATAGATGAAGCTGGCCTAGGGGAATGGGATAAATCGATGGCTGGTTGATCTGGAACATCGTATAAAGCTGAAGTATATGCAGACCAGACACGTGGATCTGTAAGGGGGCTCTGAGACTTCGAGCGGAGGAATTTTCTCCAGAATTCCTTGGAGTCACAGCTGAAAAGCAAGCTTCTGAGCTCCTCCTCATTCTGGGCTAGAAATTGGCGTTTCTTGCGCCTAACCAACCACTTGTAGTCTCTCTTGGTTTCGGTAAGGAGGGGAGACTTCTCCTTGGTCTCAAGGTGAAGTTTCCTGCGGAGTTCCTTACACTCCTCGTCATACCAACCGTTGCAAGGAACAAGACCAACCGGTGGGGGACTAGACGAATGGCACGTGGCAGGGAAGGACATGTGGGCGGCAGAAACGAGTGAAGAATGTAGAAGTTCCCACCTGTCCTGCGTGGATGGTAGAGCATCTAATAGATGGGGACGGAGTAGGCGGCTGAGGTTCTAGCTATATACATCATCGAACTGGTGGTCGAAATGAACCTCATAATAGGATTGGCGGTCGTGATGACGAGGGGGGGGTGGGTCATGGGAGACATGAGTCAAAGTAAAGTGGATGAGTGCATGGTCGGAAGAGGGCATGAAGGGGCTAACAGTAAGGCTATGGATGGAAGGGACTAGAGTCGGGGGACCTATGATGTAGTCGATCACGCTAGTGCCACGCCCAGAAGCAGAAGAGAATGTAGGCATGGAAGACTGTGGCCACCTAGACAAGCCGTTATAAATGACCATACTGTGCGAGGTGAGGAGCTCCAGTAACTGACGTCCCTGATCTGTGGGCTGTACTGTGCAGTCTGATGAAGTCCGACAGAGGCTATCATTGTGAGATGCCGGAAGTATGACCGGATCCTCCATGAAGTCATAAGTGAGGGCCTGTCTGTTTGAGGTCCTCGCGTTGAAGTCTCCTAAGAGGATGACTTCTCCGCGATGTGAAAAATCTGCAATGTCCGCTGAGAGATCCTCAAATATGGACTGGCCTGGTCCAGTGGAAGAGTAAAACGACTGCGCCGGGGGGAAGTAGCAAACTGCAATAAAGAGATCTCGCTGAGAGGCTCTGCGGTGGATGCGTACCCACAAGAATCGGGCATGTGAATCCGCTCTCTCCACTGTGATGATCCGATCGAGATGCTCTCTGTACAAAATGGCCACTCCTCCAGATCCTCTCACTCCAAATGTTCGAGTGTGCTGTCTGAAGGTAGATCTCCATGTATATCCTGTCACTCGTGGCAAAGGTCTCTCTGGACTCTCGTGTGTCTCTATGAAAAAGATGATATCTCTCCCAAAGAAAGCCCCCCGTAGATTGCCTGGCTGTGCTATAAAAGAACCATTGCAGTTCCATACAGCGATGCGTAGACTATCTGACAGGTGGTGTGTCCCATGAGCCCTGTCCCGTCAGGCGGTCGGAGCAGGAGGTGGAGGTGGGGCCATATCTGCTGGTCTGTCATCCCTAGGCACTATGGGAGCACGCCTCAAGGTGCCTGTGATGAGTCTGCCATCCCTGATCACTGCCCACTTGCCCTGAGCTCGGGCTGCGTCTCTCTGAGGCATGAGCGCCTTGCGCTCCTCAACCTGTATCTGAGTCAGATCCTCGTCCATGGAAATCTGTGGGTGGTCTCTGAGTGTCCCTCTCCTCCTGAGGGCAGCTAGACGTGCCTGGGCATCTCTGAATCTGATAATGAGGGGTTGCTCTCTAGTACGATCTCTCCCGACTCTATATGCTCCTACTATGCCATGATCCTGTACTCCCAATGTCTGAGAGACAAAGGTCACAGCCTGTGTCATCGTGGACTCTGTCTCCGAGGGCAAGATACCACGAATGCGAATGTGGAGGGCCTTTGTAGCCCTCTGCTGTGACTCGGCCAATGTAGCTGATACAGTCGATCTCTGAGGCTGTGATGGCTGACGGCGGACGACATCCACCCACTCTGTGGCTCTCTGGACCTCTGTCTGAAGGGAGGTCAAACGCTCCTCAACCGCTGCTACTGCTGTAGTGGGAGATGTGTCTATGTGCTGAACGCGAGTCTCGATCTGTTGCACTCGCTCTGTGTGTCCATGAATCTCTCCAGCAAGAGTCCTATGAGTCGCTTGTAAGACCTGAAGATCTGTTCTAATAGACAAGATCTCTCGGTCCTGCTGTGTCACTCGATCAGTAAGAGATGCAACCTGAGCTGTAAGTAGAGCAATGGTCTCGTCCTTCCTGTGAAGCATCTGAAGGGCATCTCGGAGGTGGGTCTGAAAGTGCTGAAGCTCTGGTAGGATGTGTTGGCAAGGACAAACAGTGCAAGGCATGGAAGGAGAAAGAGAGGGAGAAAGGGGGGAAAGGGGGAAAACCGGTAAGGTGCGTAGCGGGGATGAGGGAGAAGGCTGGAGAGGGGGAGAGAAAGCGGGTACCGAGGATGGAGAGGAGGGGAAGGCTAAAGTTGGAGAAGGGGTAGGAGAAGAAGGGACCTGAGAGGGGAGGGGTGAAAAAAACTGCGGGTACAAGGTGGCTATGGGTGGAAGATGAGATAATGGGGCTGAAACCGGTGTACCTGTGACTGGGAGTGTGGCAAGTGCGGGCACTGCGCTGGGCGGAAGATGAGATAGTGGAGCTGAAACCGGTGTACCTGCGACTGGGAGTGCGGCAAGTGCGGGTACTGCTCTGTCCTTTGAAGAGGATGCAAGTCCTCTTCTACTATAGTGCAGCATGTCGGTCGTGGAGGCCATTGATGTTGCTGCTGTTGCTCCTTCTGTAATATGCTCGACGATGTCGGCCATGTTTAATTACGGGAAACGGGAAACCGGCGGCATTGAGAAGCAGGAGATGGCGAGCGCTGCCAATGCGCGATGAGCGGGTGAGCGGGGTGGGGGGCCTGAGCGGCTGAGCTGCGAGGGGGAGGGTCTGAGCGGGGTGAGCCGCTGCGAGGGGGAGGAGCTGTGAGGGGGGGGGGAGGAGCTGTGAGGGGGGGGTGAGGAGCTGTGAGGGGGGGGAGCTGCGAGGGGGGGGAGGGGCTACGAAGGGGGGCTGCGAGGGTGCGAGGGGCTGCGAGGGGGGAGGGGTAAGCTGCGAGGGGGGGGTGAGGGGCTGCGAGGGGGGGAGGGGTGAGCTGCTAGGGGGGCTGCGGGGGGGGGAGGGGTGAGCTGCGAGGGGGAGAGGGGAGCTGCGAGGGGGAGAGGGGAGCTGCGAGGGGGGGGTGAGGGGCTGCGAGGGGGGGGAGGGGTGAGCTGCGAGGGGCTGCGAGGGGGAGAGGGGGGCTGCGAGGGGGAGAGGGGGCTGCGAGGGGGGGGAGGGGTGAGCTGCGAGGGGCTGCGAGGGGGAGAGGGGAGCTGCGAGGGGGGGGTGAGGGGCTGCGAGGGGGAGAGGGGAGCTGCGAGGGGGGGTGAGGGGCTGCGAGGGGGAGAGGGGAGCTGCGAGGGGGAGAGGGGAGCTGCGAGGGGGGGGAGGGGTGAGCTGCGAGGGGCTGCGAGGGGGAGAGGGGAGCTGCGAGGGGGGGGAGAGGGGAGCTGCGAGGGGGGGGTGAGGGGCTGCGAGGGGGAGAGGGGAGCTGCGAGGGGGGGGTGAGGGGCTGCTAGGGGGAGAGGGGAGCTGCGAGGGGAGAGCAGAGCGGCGATGGGAGAGAGAGAGAAAGAAAGAAAGAAAGAAATTTTATTAAAGGTCCACGGAAGGCCATACATGGCCTATGGGACACAAAATCATCCGAAAGGAAAATACATCATCAACGATGCGCCAACTAGGTGGCCTCATCGTAATCCGAGAGAGAGAGAGAGAGAGAGAAAGAAAGAAAGAAAGAAATTTTATTAAAGGTCCACGGAAGGCCATACATGGCCTATGGGACACAAAATCATCCGAAAGGAAAATACATCATCAACGATGCGCCAACTAGGTGGCCTCATCGTAATACCGCTAAGATGCCAAAAATGGCTACAAAAATCCTAGATACAAAATGAAATGAAATAGAGTACCAAAATTGCCTAGATACAAAATGTAAAATATGGAATATGAGGAACATCGTCTTCCCTAAGGGGTCTGTGATCCAAAGAAATGATGGAAGTCATGGCCATCGACCATGCCTCCTGCCATGAGTGTGAAGATCTGGGCAAGTGTCAAATGGGCTGCTGGCGGTGCCAAGTCTCCATGGAGCAATCTCCTCCGAAAATCTGCCATCATCCTCCGTCGTCTAGAAATAAAGCGACGGGTACGGCCTCTGTGTAAGATCATCCTGCGGTGCTGCAGGATCATGTCATATGTACATCCTCGGGGTGGAACCATCGGTGCTCTCTGGCAAGATGGGCTATCTCTGTACTCATGGTCCTGCGCCTCGTCCTGCTCCTCATGAATAACCAGGTCTCTGGCAGGGATGCGACGGTGCTCTCTGAGGAATCTCTCTCTGTATCTGGTGATCTCCCTGATGAACAACGCTAAGCAATACTGATCCTCATACTCCATAATCCGAGAGAGAGGTCCAAATCCGTGCCCAAATAAACAGTGAAATCTGCCACGGATGTCATAATATAAAGGGCATCTGCAAACAAAGTGCTCCTCAGTCTCCACCTCCCCCATAGTGCAACAAAGAGAGAGAGAGAGAGAGAGAGAGAGAGAGAGAGAGAGAGAGAGAGAGAGAGAGAGGAGAGAGAGAGAGAGAGAAAGAAAGAAAGAAAGTGTATTATTGTCCGCTGAAGGCCAAAATGGGCCCATGGGACATCAAGAACTCTGCATACAAGATAGCACAAAATCAACGTGCCACAAAGAAGAGGCATCGTCGAATATCATCTAAGTGCTACGCAATACAATGCAAGTGAAAGTACATAATGTCAAATCTGAGCCTAAATACAAAGTAAACTAGATGCAAGAAAACTGCCCCTGGGTGCAAAATGGGGGGATGAGTACAATATGCCAATGCAAAGATACAAGTCCAGGTGTCACGGAGTCTGAGAACCAAAATAATACTGGAAATCCTGTCCATCGACTCTGCCTCCTGCTATGAGAGTACAAATCTGAGCAAAGGTGAGGTGAGCGGCTGGTGGGGCGAGATCTCCATGAGTAAGTCTCCTCCGAAAAGCTGCCATCATCTTGGATCGTCTGGAGATGAAGCGGCGAGTACGTCCCCTATGTAACAAGATCCTGCGGCGTCTACGAACCATCTCATATGTACATCCACAGGGTGGAGGCATGTGTCTTGTGTGAGCTCTGACCTCCTCATGCTCCTCCTGGTCTCTGTCCTGTGAGAGAGAGAGAGAGAGAGAGAGAGAGAGAGAGAAGCCAGTGGCGCGAAGCTACCATGTGTAGGATTATGACTGAACGCCTCTAAGTCAGAATCCGTGCTAGACGCGGCGCTCTTTACCTCCCCGGTTGTTACTCGAATGATAGTAGGGACGCCTGTGCATCCCCGAGAGCATGTGTCGAGAGCCTCCCTCGAGGTGGCCGAAGGAGCCGCCTCGGGAGGTGATGTAGGAGGGAGGGAGGAATGACAGTGGGGGATCAGCATACTAGTCTTAAAGATATCAGAATGAAAAGTCTCCTTGGTAGCTGGACGACGTCACTTTTCATCACATTTCCCAGCCTTCCTCAGGTGTACCACTGACTTTTACATTCCATTGGAGCCGACAACAAGGTGCCAGTAGTCGGAGTATAGTCGAAAAGTAATCAGACTACAAAAGACTATCACGAGATATAAAAAGGGCAGAGAGGAAGTCTTGCTAAAGGTAGTATGCTTCTTGTATATTATGTTTTAGCAGAGAACACATCAACTCAACAACACAAACTCTCAACAGGAAATGATACAAGGTTTTATATAGCCATCCGAGATTAGAAGGCAACAGTAAGTTTCAAAATGTAACAGTCCTAGTCAAAAACATTATGTGGTGGATTAGGCCACTAAGGAGTGCTATTAGGGACAGTTACAACTATTCCTATAGTTACAAAACGATCCCACTACCTTGTTTAAATAACTCCCTCTTACCAAAGGTGTATTTAACCTATCCCATGGTTAGTGTCCATGTGGGTGGAGGCTATGCCTTCAACACTTGGCACTTCCGATGGAGAGGCTTTTTCTCAAAAAGTCAGGGACACGAACCCTTCTTTACTAAAAATACTCCTTCAAGTGCACCTTGAAGGTATGTGAAGCATTGAGGTCAATCAATGTTCCCTAAGTGACAACTGGATCCACAGTCTCGGTTTCTTCTTTCTTTTCCTGAGTCTTTGATGGTGCTTCTGTTGCTTCTAGCTGTTCATTAGTTCTGCTAGGGCTAGCACACCTGGAGTGGCTGGGGGTAGTTTTGGCTTCTTTGCTAGCATCTTCCTTAGGCTATTCTGCTGTAATCTTATTAATCTGTGTCATGAATTCTGCAAGTTCATCGAAATTTGCAAAAGTCCTACTTTCCCTGTGTCAAAGATTGGGAGAGGGTTCTCCAATGCTATCTACTTTTTTTGGGCATCCTTTGAGAGTTCATCTCGCAAACAATGAGATCCTTGGGCTTTGGAATAAAAATGCAGCAGGTTATTTATTGGCTCTACAGGGATAGCAATGCTGCTTGTATTCTTTCTGAAGACATTTTTGAAAAATGGATTCTTCGTAGTTTGGTTCATCAGGGCTGTCCCCTTAGTGCCTTACTGTATGCTATTGCTACTCATCCAATGCTACAATACATTGATCATCTAGTGGCTATAGATTCTCTCCATGGTTTGGAACTGGATGAAAATCACATCGTGGTTGCTCAGGCCTATGCTGATGATTCTTTCTTTACTCCAAGGAATACTCAACCTGATCTTTCTGCTTTGATGCAAGCCCTTTCAGTTTATGGTTTGGCAGTTGGCTTTCTTTTGGGATGGTTACCAAGATCCCTCCTCTCCCTGGGATGCCTTCCTCAACAGCAGAGGTAGTCATGTCGGATGGGGTACTGCGTGTTAGGGTCATTGTCTCTGACCCTATCTCGGATAACCACATTATGCTTCAGCGCCCACATGGCTTCTTCTTCAGACAGAGAGTCGAGATTGCAAGGACAAAGGACCAGTGTAGGATTTGCAGGACCCTTGGGCACTTTGCCAGAGATTGCCCAAGGAAAAGAAAGAAGAAAAGACCTAAAAGGTCCACAGGTGCGCCTCATAGATCCACCCGACTTGGATCTTCCTCATGGCCAGCTCCTACCTCTTCCTGCGCTGCTGTACCTTCAGTGCAACCAGGACCTTCAGCCTCTCGTCTTGGTTCTTCTTTAGTGCAGCCAGGACCTTCAGCCTCTCGTCCTGGTACTACTTCTCAGCACGGACACGACAGTCAGTAGGTCCTATTTCTGTCGTCTCCTGTTGGGTGCTTGTCAGAGTTGGGGAGCCACTTCCACCTCAAGCTACCACTCATGGTGCCATGGACCCGTCTCTTCAGGCAGGAGACATTCTAGTCCTGGTTCCATGTGTGCAGATGAGACTGCTTCTGTACCTTCAAGTGTTCATGTACAGGTGCACTTACCTGGGGAGATCCTTAGGGCAAAGCCCCGTGCCTGACTTGAGAATAATGCCAAAGTTGTGGACGAGGTCATGCAGCACCAGGCCAAGGTCATGCAACACCTCCCTCGTTCTCTTGCACTTCTGTCTACACCTGACAGAGGTAAGGGGGTTATTGGTTCCACTCCATCTGCAGGGCTCCTTTGCACTCCTGCGCCAAAGGTGCCTCGCAGGAATTCATTTTCAGTTCTGGCAGGCTTGGCTGAGTTTGAGGCAAAGGCGTTTGTACCCTCCACGCTCAAGGAGCACATTTTTCAGACATCTGTGGACAGAGTTTTCCCCTCAGCAGGTGTGGGTGTGCTATCCCCATGGGGTTGAGTTCCCTCCTCTTTATAGGAGGAACTTTTTGCAGGAGAGGGCTTTCTCCGCTACCAGGTCGGGTAGGATCTTCCATCCGGCCTCTTCCTCTCGCAGATGAGGATTGTCAATTGGAACGTTCAGGGCCTCAAGGGTGTACCTCACCGCCGCCGTAGGTAGCTGATTCATAACCAACTTCATCCAGGTGTCACTAGGGGACCCATTGATATTCTTATGATTCAAGAGCACAAATTGGATATTAGAGATTGTACCAAGTCGGGTAAGCTTCTCTCAGGCCATACTTTTTTCGTCACCTGCCTTGGGCACCAAGGGAGGTACTTGAAGGACAAATTGATGTATGTGTGTGTGTGTGCCGTGCCCAAGGGAGGTACTTGAAGGACAAATTGATGTTATGTGTGTGTGTGTGCCTATGGGCTAGGAGTCCTATGCTAGGAGTGTGTGAGTGTAGGTGTGCTAGAATGTTCTAGTTGAAGGAACATGGTGGAAAGAGGGAGAGAGAGAGGGTAGGCTGGGGAGAGAGAAAGTGATACTCAAAAGGAGACATAATGAAGTGGAAATGAAATGACTAGAGCAATGAACAAAAATGAGAGTACTCACATGTAGACCAAAGAGCTTGTAGCTTGATACTTGATTTATTTGACACTAGACAAGTACAGCTCTTATATAAGAGCACACACACACATATGAACACCTATGCATTTGGGATAGCTGCCAATATGACACGTGGCATCCATAGGACACACTAGACTAGAACTCACACTAGAACACACTAGAATGCACCAAACTGACTCAACTTGGCTTCATATTTTAACATCCCCCCATGAAGGTAAGGTGAGAGAATACTGGAATGGAACCAAGTATAGAACATGACAATGATGGTCTAAGGTGAGGGACTATTGGAATGGAACCAAGAACAGAACATGACAATGACGGTCATCAAACTATGCACCCTATGTAACTTAGAGGCTAAAGTCTGAGCGTGTTCAGAGGTTGATCCAAGCACTCTCATGGCTTGAGACTCAACATGCTCAGAGGCTCACGTTATAGCATGGCTACTGACCAGCTCATAGGTCTAACATCTCGGAACTCGGCCAGGCTTGATAACGAGACCTATCAAAGCCAATACATGGCTCCCACAATACATTCCCCTCTAAACCTATCAAAGCCAATACATGGCTCCCACAGTACATCCCCTCCTGGCTCCAGGAGCTAATGAGAGACATGGAGCCACACACCAAAACAAAATAGGAAAATACATCTTTTTAGGAGGACTATCCAAGGCAGAGAACCTTTGACTCAACACACATGATTTATTTGCATTCATTCTGAGGGACAACCTAGGGCAAAGTACCCTTGACTCAAACAAGAAAGTAGTAAAGATATATTTCATTCATTTTATGCATAGCAAGGGCAGAGAATTCATATGTCCGAAGTAGCTGCCACACAAGAGTGTGCATATCCTGATGCAAAGAGGTATGTTGGTCAAGAACCAAGCGAGAATGCCCTCGAATGATGTGTCGATGAAGGCCATAGGAGCAGCTACCAAGGGAGATCACGTCATGACTCTCAATGTGCCGATCGGAGAGTCACCGAAGTGTACCGAGATAAGAGAAATGATATTTGACTATTCGGGACAGTCAAACACTGCAATATCGCAATGTTGGAGATGACGAGGTATGAAAAGAGTATTCCTTGCTGTCGGAAGCCTCAAGTCAATGTATCGGAGTGTTGGTACACTCGAAATGACTTGTGGGTAAGCTCAAGAAGCTCAAATCACTGGTGGAGGTCACGGGAGTCCAAATCTGAGCAAAAAATGCCAAAAAGTAGCCTAAAATTGCTCGGAATCGCCTTCTGACAAGTTGTACAGACTCCTGGCACTATCGCGCATCTGCTTGCAGAGGCCTGTACGGACGTATGGACGTACGTGCGGACATCCATACAGATGTATGGACAAAAAATCCCCACAAAAAAAAAAAAAAAAAACCTCGAAATGGTGTGGGATAGGGTCGTTTATGTTTGGGCAGTGCCAAAATGTCAAAAAACGTCAAAATCGGACCTCAAAAGGTAAAAAACCAGCTGTTGGACTGCTCCAAAACAAGTTTTTGGCGACCAAACGAGGAATGTCCGCCAATGCCAAGGAAGAACCACTGACGCAGGAGTGAGTTGAACTCACAAATGAGGACTAAGAGCAATCACTAGGACACTGGAGTACTTGATGGTGAGAAACCATGGCGAGGCTAAGGAAAGGGAGGCTCTACCTTAGAGGAGAGGAGAGCTTCCATTTGCGGGCTTCGCTCATCCTCTAGATAGAGCAAGAAGAAGGGGAAGGTAGGAAGGGAGGCTCTGATACCACATGAAGGAATATGGTGGAAAGGGGGAGAGAGAGAGGGTAGGTTAGGGAGAGAGGAAATGATACTCAAAAGGAGACATAATGAAATGGAAATGAAATGACTAGAGCAATGAACAAAAACGAGAGTACTCAAATGTAGACCAAAGAGCTTGTAGCTTGATACTTGATTTATTTGACACTAGACAAGTATAGCTCTTATGCAAGAGCGCACACACACATATGAACACCTATGCATATGGGATAACTCCCAATATGACACATGGCATCCATAGGACACACTAGACTAGAACTCACACAAGAACACACCAAACTGACTCAACTTGGCTTCATATTCTAGCACTAGTGACTTGGCAGTTAGGTATGTCAGGTTGGTGTGATGTGTGGATTTGGAGTGATCATAGGAGGTAACTGATTGAGCTAATCATGGAGATGATTGTGGATCTGGGATCTACCAACATGGAGGCAATTGCCTATATATGTAACCACTCATGAATAAAGATGTGTTCATTGTGATTCACCTTTGCCTCATTGTTCAATCCATGAACCAACATGTGGTATCAGAGCTTGCTGATAATCCTAGTGCCTAGGAAGAGTATCCACGAGATTCCAAGAAGATTCCTTCTTCTTCCCCAAATGCTTCTCATCCTTCCTTCTTCCACCGTGACCTTGGAAAGCTGAGTTCTCTTCATCCAAGCAATGGATTAAGAAATCCTCTCAACTGGACTCCCCTCATGCCTGGGCGACCTCTTTGACCAGAGGGATTGTCACAATTCATCGCCATTCTCACGCGCCGCTTCTCTGTCTCCTTTGCGAAGTTCTTGCAATGCTGGTCACTGTAGTATCTCATTTTGCAATTCCTCTTAGCCATGGCTGGACAACTACTAGAGCTACCCACAATAGAAATATGAAGTGATTTGGTCTAGTATCAAGGGAGAAATTGACGAAAAAACAGTCAATTTAGGAGAAGACATGGCTTTCTCAGTTGATGAAGATGCTGCTGCCTCGGGTGATGTGACGCGCCATTTCGCCTAAGATTGGTATTGAGTTTACTCTTCCTGTGTATCTTTAGTTGTGCAGCAAAAGCCCCAAGTTTGAAGCTATGCGGAGTGAGGTATCAAGCCTCCAAGGTTCCTCTATTTCCTTGCAAGCATTTCAAGACATTTCTTGAAGTTTGATGCTACACTAAATGCTAAGGTTATACTTGAGGTATAAAGTGGGGTTAAAGTACAGTTCAGAGATTGCTTTTTCAGTTCAGAGAATGGTATTTGAAGTTCAGTTGGTATTGATTTCTTGACAACATGCCAAGTTCTCAATGCTCTTCCAATGCTAAGCACTTGAAGAAGACTACAAGAAGGACAAAGTACAAGGTAAAGAAGATCCTAGTTAAGAGGATTTAGGAGAAGCCAGCTGGTTATGCATATGCCAAACAACTAGGATTTTCTTAATTTTTATCCAGCAATTTGCATCTATATGGTGAAGGTGATTTCTTTGTTCAAAAAGACTGATCTTTTGTAAAGGGATTAGACACTGCCATTAAATTGGTAAGACCTTCCCAAATGGCCTCCAAAATCAAGATAGATAAGTTTGAGGGAGAGGGTTTTCATACTTGGTAGACCAAACTGAAATTTATTCTCATGAAATAGGGGATTTTGAAGGTGTCTAATGGAAAAGAAAATAAACCAACAACTAGGGAAGGAGAAGCTTTATGGCTCCCTAAGGATGAAAAATCACTAGCCATAATTGCTCTTGGATTGAGTGATTCTTTTATCCACCATATTGATGGCTGTGAGATTGCTCATGCTGCATGGATTCATCTTGAGCATGTTTTTGGAGCACAGGGGAGATGTTCCAAGTTTAGCTTGCTCATCAAATTCTTTGATCTAAAATTGGATAGAGGAGAATCCATCTCTTCACATTTCAATTCCACGAAGAGCATACTGACTCAGTTATCTGGAATCAAGTTTAATCTTGATGAAGACATTGTAATTGCTATCTTACTTAGAAGCCTAACTGAGGAATATGGCACTATTGTCACCACACTCACTAATATATCAGAGATTAGTTTGGTGGAAATTGAGGCATTCCTCTTGGAAGAGGAAAGGAAAATCAAACAGAGAAATGACTACAAAGAACATGGGGCATATTTGGCCAAAAGCAACTTCAAGGGCAAGAGCAAAATGAAGTGCAACTTTTGTGGAAAACGTGAACATTTTGAAAAAGAATGCTATGCAAAGAAGAATGTTCAGCAACCTTGTGGAAGAATTAGAGACAAAAGAAGAAGAAGAACCAGAGGATGTTAAAGCTCTCACTGCTTACACTACCCAAGTCAATTTTGACAAGGGTGATGACCCATATGTTTTCTAAGTTATTTGTGTGCGAGGTCAATAATGGTTCTCTGCCATGGATAGTCCATCTTAAATGATTGTTAGTCTTTTGTTTGAGATTTTTTCTTATTGGACTCATGGGGATTTCCATACATAGTCATTGTCTATCTCCCAGTTGTAAACCAAGAGTCCTAGGAGTGAGTCATAGGTTGGGGCCATGTGTATTGCCACATGATGGTGGGCAAGCCATGGAGCATCCCATGTACTACTACTGAGGGATGAGGTCATCAATTTGTGGGGGGGAATGAAGGACAAATTGGTGTATGTGTGTGTGTGTGCCTATGGGCTAGGAGTCCTATGCTAGGAGTGTGTGAGTGTAGGTGTGCTAGAAGGTTCTAGTAACTTGGCAGTTAGGTATGTCAGGTTGGTGTGATGTGTGGATTTGGAGTGATCATAGGAGGTAACTGATTGAGCTAATCATGGAGATGATTGTGGATATGGGATCTACCAACATGGAGGCAGTTGCCTATATATGTAACCACTCATGAATAAAGATGTGTTCATTGTGATTCACCTTTGCCTCATTGTTCAATCCATGAACCAACGGTACTCGCATCTCTGTTTCTTCTTCTATACTCCCCTTGGTGATTGGACACGGGATCATAGTCCCTTCTAGAACGCAGTGGATTGTACTTTTGATTGGTGGGCAAAAAGTTGGTCTTTTAAACCCTTATGCACCCAATTCTAGAGGGGATCATGTCCTTCTATGGAAGGAACTTCTCTCTTGGTCACATATTGCAGAGGCTTGGATTATAGGGGGAGATTTCACAACATGGTTGAAATGCCCTCAGACAAAAGGGGTGCTAGGGAAGGTGGTATCCACTCCCTAGAGAGAGTAGCTTGGAATGCCTTCCCTTTTCAGTACAGTGGTAGCAGGGATGCTTGGCACGATGATGTTTTTCACACTCAGCCACATTCTCTCATGTTTTCTTGGTCGAACAAGAGATTACAGATGCCTATCCATAAACGTATTGATAGATTTTATGTGGATGATTGGTCTCTTGATAGAGGTGGTAAAGTTAGCATTGCAGCTGGGTGTCCACTTCAGATTATTTTCCAGTGATTCTGATGGTTTTAGATCCTCATGTGAGGGGCTGTTCTGCCAGTGTTAGGATTCCAGATGTCTTTTATACTGAGGAGGGCCTTATAGAGATAGTGTTGAGGACTTGGGATGGGCAGCTTTCTCCGTCAGACTTAGCTACAGCCCTCTCTGGTATTGGCGAATTTTATCTTTCAGTTGCTCATATCAGGAGGGGTGATATCCTCAGGCATGAGATGGGTATCCGTCAGCAATTGGCTGCCCTACAGAGGGAGGAGCAGTAGAGGCCTATAGATGCTTGGGTTTAGGAGCGCCTTGCTGCAGCAAGAGCCCAGTAGCAGTCGCTTTTAGATCAGAGAGCAGAGTATGCCTTTCATGCCAGAGAGTCATTTTGGACTCAGACGGGATGTAGGGTCAACAAGCAGTTCTTCTATACTCTTGGCCCCATACATAGTAATGAGAGCGTCTCACAGCTTGTTGACTCATGCGGAGTTCTTCAGACACATCCGGATGCTGTCTTGCAGGTTGCCACCCATTTCTATGCCTCCCTTATTATAGCAAATCCTGACACTCAGGCCACAGATGATGCTAGAGTGGCTATTTGGCAGCACTTACTTGTGCATTACTTCAGCCTTGCTTGGTATTTGGGACTCGGGCGAGATGCCAGACTCACTTACAGAGGACCTCATGTTGGAAAGTGGGAAAGAATAGACGCATTGTAGCAAGAGGAGGGGAAACACAAAAGATATTGCAATGGGTGTTCTATTCATTGTGAGAGGGAAGTCCCTCTTTTATAGAAATGAAGAGAGGGTGGCCTAAATCAATGGCACCTCTCCTACATCAATGGAGGTAGCTCCTAAATCATAGGAACTCCACAATCATAGGCACCACCCCATGTGGGGGCCTTTGCATTACATCATCACCTGTGTCATGGCCTATGGCACTAAGTGTGCCTCACACGTGACTCCCCTAGATGCACACATGCACCTTAGAGCAAGCCCTTGATCACATTTATCTCAACATACCCCCTCCTTAAGGGTTTGCCTCTTGCTATGTCAATGATACATCTAGTCACATAGTTTCTCATGCCATCTCATGGTGGTCAAGGATAAATCTATAGTTAGGATCTCATGCTAGCAAAGGTGCCCAAGGGTCAAGGTTTACAAAAATGGGATAGACCCCCCCAAATGGTTCTCTCTCTTGCATGTACAAGGATTAATCATAGGCCTTTGTGTGGACCTAGTTTCTCATGTCTGCAAGAGGTACCATGGGAGCAAACACACATCACATGGCCTACATCATATGGTGACCAAAGGTGATTTTTTTTTTTCAAGAAAAGTACTTCATTAAGTATGAATAAAAACCGCAAGCAAGCTCAAGTGCGGGAGTACATCATGTCAAGCATGAGAAAAAAAAACAGCTCAGAATGAGCAAACAAAAATCTCAAGTGGCGGCTAAAAATGCCACCTCATCCCTGAAGGAGAGTCAAAGAAGGAAGGACAATCCTTCCAGACTCTGAGAAAAGCAACCCTCCTAGCAATAGCAGTCCTGGAGGTTCCCTGTATGTTCGCCCAAATGGCCATCAAAGTGTGTATAGTATCCGCCCAGATACCATAGGTGATTTACAAAATACAAAACACATAACATTCTTTTTGGAGTACTATTCCAGGCAGAGAACCTCAAAAATTGACCAAGTGATGATAAACAAAAAAATCAAAGACAAGTTGCTCAAAAGGCAAAGTCCTTGTCTTCTACCACAAAGTTTGATGCTTCATTTGTTGATGGAGTTTTCTCAATCAAATTTGCCTTGGCATTCTTTGTAAATGCTTGATCATCTTCAAGCGTTCCGGTGTCCAAATGTGATGCCTCGTGTTGAAAAGACTCACAAGAAATATGAGTATCATTCTTCATCTTGAAAGCTTTGAGGAAACCTTCTATGTTGATCTTGACATCCATATGCATTTTGTCATTTGCCAAAGAGGTTGACATGAAATTCAAATGTGAAGAGAGTAGATCTCCCTTTTTCAATGATAGCACCAAGAATATCTCATCATCAAGAATGTTGTACTTGAGAAGTACAAAGCATTTCCAAGAGGAAACATACTTTGAAACATAGTCATCAATATTTGCATCCATTTGTTCACCACTATGAGTGATCATAGATTTCATGATTGTAGAGGAGAATATTGATTCAATAAAGTTTGTCTCACCATATGCATACCATACATGCTCATCTCCATGTATGTTGGCATGTCTGTTCACACCTTGTCCTGAGCACTTCAATTTGTCTTTGTTGTTGATGAAAGTCTTCATGAGATTTTTGAAATATTCATGCTCCATATTGGACATTTGATCATATTGTGATTCATAAGAGAATGCCATTTGAGTAGTTCTTACCTTTAAATAAGAAGTGTCTATACTCTTACAAGTGGCTATGTATCATCACAAAACTCTCATAATCCTTTGAAAAATAATTCCCAAATGATGTTTATACTCAACCAAAGTTATGATCAACTGAAAAACTCAATAAATGAGCAGTAAGACTAAAACACCCCATCACACAGTTGACTGGTCAACCATTATCATCAGAAATCAGTCAAAAATCTTCAACTATCAAACTGAAAATTTGGAGCCCAAGATTTGCACAGCTTGTAGCAGATTTCAAGGGGCTTTCAGTGCATAATGAAAGCTTATATATCAACTTGAATCCACAGCAGAAGAATCGGGCAATTGTTTGTCATGTCGCCATAGCCAAGCTTAGCAAATTCGACTGGTTTTTTGTCTCTTTCTCCTTGAATACTTGATCAAATGAGCTCAAACTTCATCAGCAGCTCTGTAGTGTCGCCCGACTTGTGCTTGAAGGGCAGGTTGCCATTTGCTTTGTAGGTGCATAATTCAATGAACAATCGGCACACTCTGTCTGGATCACCACGGGCGACTGGGATCAAATCTTGGAGAATGCTCTAAGCCAAAGGTGTGCCCCAAGGGGTAAAAGATCCAATTCAAAGGGTTTTGCAAATGGCGGGCCTGTACTCAAAGAACAAGCTCTCACAAATTTGGGGGAGAAGAGGGGAAGAAATGGAGGTGATGAAGAAGCTTGAAAAAACTAGTAATTCAAGCTAGAGATAGCATCTAATGCTAGGCTAGGCTAGATCTAGAACCTAAGGCTCTGATACCAAATGTTGGAACGTGGGGAAGAATAGATGCATTGTGGCAAGAGGATTGAGAACACAAAATATATTGCAATGGGTGTTCTATTCATTATGAGAGGAAAGTCCCTCTTTTATAGAAATGGAGAGAGGGTGGCCTAAATCAATGGCACCTCCCCTACATCAATGGAGGTAGCTCCTAAATCATAGGAACTCCACAATCATAGGCACCACCCCATGTGGGGGCCTTTGCATTACATCATCACCTGTGTCATGGCCTATGGCACTAAGTGTGCCTCTTCTACACACTTTGGTGAAATCTTTGATTGATTATATTATATGAGTAGCAACCTCAAAATAAGGTGCTTGAGATAGGACAATACACTCAGCTCGAGCTGCTCCTCTCCCTGTGAGGACCTGCCCCCCCTCCTCCCCCTCTCTCAGCCAGCCCCCTCCCTCTCCCTCACCCTCGCTGCCCCCCCTCTCCCTCCCCTCCCCCCCCTCCCTCCTCCCTCTCTCCCCTTTCTCCTCCCCCGCCCCCTTCCCCGATCTCCCTCTCCCGCGCCCTCTCCCCTGCCCTCCCTCTCCCCCCCCGCTGCCCCTAACCCGCCCCCTCCCCCGCTCTCCCTCTCCCCCCCCGCTGCCCCTACCCCTTCCCCTGCCCCCTTCTACTCCCCCGCCCCCTTCCCCACCCTTCCTCTCCCCCCCCCCCGCTGCCCCTACCCCGCCCCCTCCCCCAGCCCCTTCTCCTACCCGCCCCCTCCCCCACCCCCTTCTCCTCCCGCGCCCCCTCCCCCGCCCTACATCTCCTCCCCCGCTGCTCCTTCCCCGCCCCCTCCCCCGCTCTCCCCCCCTCCCACACTCTCCCTCTCCGCCTGCAACCTCCCCCTCCCCCGCCCCCTTCCTATCTCCTTTCCTTACTCGCTCTCCTACCCTCTCCTTTCTCCTTCTTCCTGCGTCCGTGTTCGAAGGTGTCCTAGGCAGTAGTTTCACGAACAGAGCTTTTTCAGTGTTGGAATCAGCCTTTTCACTTCAATTGGCGAATGGATCCCCATTCAGCCAATCTCCATCCACTTCCATCGGCCGCGAGAACCGTCATTTTTTCAGAAGACGAGTTGCAGCAGATCAAGAAAGATGTGGAGTTAGAGGGCTCTACATCACTTTTTGCCCGCATCTTTGGGTCACACCCTTCCAGATCACAGGCTAGAGACTGGATGCTAGCGGCGTTACCAGGAGATCTCGCCCCACACCTCAAGGATATTCGACTGCTAGGACGTAGATTCTCCCAAGTGATTTTCGACTCCCACGAGTCCACAACCCTTGTTCTCAAAGCTAATCTCGTGGCTTTGGGTTCGAGAAGGATCTTTCTTTTACCCTACACCTTGGGCTTCGATCCAATGGAGAAGGACAGGCTGGTCACATCACTGTTCATTAGACTTTTTGGTCTTCCTCAGGTCTACTATCGATTGCTTGCCACTATCGGAGCCACATTCGGAGTGGTCATTCGGGGTGGTCACTAAGATCCCCACCCTTCCTGGCATGCCTTCTTCCTCGGCAGACGCAGTGAGTGCAGATGGGGTGCCTCGTATTAGGGTCATTGTCTCCGACCCTAACATCTCAGATGACCACATCATGCTTCAGAGTCTAGATAGCTCTCTCTTTCGACAGAGAGTCGAGATTTCAGGTAGACAGGACCGGTGCATGATTTGCAGGACCCTTGGGCACTTTGCTAGAGACTGCCCAAGGAAGAGAAAAAGACCCAAGAGGACTTCTGGTGCGGCTCCTTCACGTACTACCCCAACTGCACCTCCCCAGCACCCTGAGCAGCAGGGCGCCTTGCTTCGCGCACCCCAGGACCGCCAGGGGCAACAGAGTGCCCAATGCCCGTAGCACATCCAATACTACGGTGGAGAGCTATCAGAGCCGCTCGCTTACCTCAGGAGGAGACCTTTGATCCTGTTCAGACAGACGCCTTCCAGACTCTAGAGGTGGATGTTGCTTCAGCCCCAGACACTACAATTTCACATCAGGAGGGGCCTTTAGATGCACCAGCCCCAGTCATCTTGGTTGCTGACCACGAGGGGGCTACAGGCACTTCTTCCCCACAGATTGTTCTCGCCATAGTCAAGACGACCGAGAAAGTGTAGGCACAGATCAGGACTCCAGATTCCTCTTCAGCCCAGCCACAGGCCTCCTCAGCACCCAGCTCCAGTTCTGCTGATAGAGGCCTGGCAGGTCCTTCTCCTCCATCTTCCACGAGTGCAGGTCTTCTTTGCACTCCTCGGCCAGACTTGCTTATCAGGAACTCTTTTTCGACACTGGCAGATTCGGCAAATTTCATGGGTGAGGAGGAGTTTGTGCCCTCCACCTTAGGGGTCCCGGTCATGGGGATTCCTTTTGATAGGGCCTCCCCTTCAGCAGGTGTGGGGATCCTCTCACCTGTTGAGTTTCTTGCCCTCAGCAGGAGTGTTTCGGCCCAGGGGAAGATGGTCTCCTCTACTAGGTTTAGTAAGCCTTTCCATCCAGCATCCTCCTATCGATGAGGATAGTCAGCTAGAACATACAGGGCCTAGGCGGAGTTCCACACCGTCGCCGTAGGCAGCTAATCCGGAATCAGCTTCATTCAGGTGTCACTGGAGGTGCTATTGATATCCTTTTTATCCGGGAAGACAAGTTGGATGCAAGTGATTGCTCTAAATCAGGCAAACTACTTTCAGGACATACCTTTTGGTCACCTACTATGGGCACAAGGGAAGGTACTTGCATTTCAGTCTCTTTCTCTATTCTCCCCTTGGTTGTTGGTCATGGTATTATTTCCCCCTCTAGAGCTCAATGGATCATTATTTTGATTGGAGGGTGTAAGATGGGTCTTCTTAATCTTTATGCTCCCAACAATAGAGGGGAGCGGATCTTCTTTTGGAAGGAGTTACTCTCTTGGGCCCCCATTGCAGATTCTTGCATCATTGATGGCGATTTCAACATGGTTGAGTTGCCATCAGACAAAAAGGGAGGCAGACAGGGTGGAATTCATTCTTTGGAGAGGGCAGCCAGGGATGCCTTTCTTTTTCAATACAGTGGCAGAGACACTTGGTTGGATATTTCCTTTCATGTTATGCCACAGTCACTCCCACATTCTTGGTCGAACAGGAGAATCCACATGCCCATTCATGCACGTATTGATAGATTTTATGTAAACGATTGGGCACTTGACAAAGGAGGATCTGTATGCATTTCTACTGGGGTTTCCACCTCAGATCATTTTCCAGTGGTGTTGTAGATCCTTGAGCCTCATCGGAGAGGACGTTCTGCCAGTGTCAGGATTCCGGATGCTTTTTATGCAGAGGAGAGCCTCACGGAGGATATTTTAGAGATTTGGGTTTCTCACATACAGGGTGGAGCTGTCCGCCCTTCTCAGGTAGCTGCAGTCTTATCCGGAAATAGTGACAATTATCATACAGTCGCTGATTTCAGGAGATGCGAGATTCTCAGACGTGAAATTGGTATACGCCAGCAGTTAGCGTCCCTTCAGAGGGAAGAGCAGAAGAGGCCCACAGATGTTTGGATTCAGGAGCGCGTTAATGCCAGCAAGGGCTCATTTGCAGACATTGTTGGATCAGAGAGCAGAATATGGATTTAGATGGGTGGTAGGGTCAACAAACACTTTTTCTCTAGAGAGAGTGTCTCGCAACTTGTTGACTCAGACGGGGTGTTATAGTCAGATCCTGATGCTGTCATGCCTGTACCTTCAGATTATTTTGCATCCCTTCTTACTGCAGATCCAGGCACATAGGCTATAGATGATGCTAGAGAGGTCATTTGGTAGTGTATCCCTGTACTGGTGAAGGATGAGATGTATGTTTCTTTAGATGCACCTTTCACCAATGCAGAATTCAAGACTGCATTACTTGCCCTTCACAAGGGCAAGTGCCCAGGTTCGGATGGACTTACCCCTTCCTTTTTTATTACTTTTTGGGAGCAGATTGGTGATCACATCACATCAGCGCTGCAAGGCGTGTGGGACTCTAATGAGATGCCAAACTCACTTACAGATGGTCTCATTCATCTCATCCCAAAGGGGGGTAATAGGAATCTAGTGTCTCAACGGAGACCCATCACTCTATTGGGCACTTTTTACAAGATTCTGGCGAAAGCCATCAGTCTGTGGCTATAGGTTTTTCTTCCAGATTTGATTCATGACACGCAGACAGGGTTTGTGCATGGCAGAAGTATATTTGATAACATTTTCTCGTTTTGGGAGGCCTCAGAATGGGCCATGCAAAGCCGCCAGAGATTGGCCATTCTACTCTTGGATTTTGAGAAAGCTTATGACAAAGTAGACTGGGATTTTTTAGAGGGTACTCTATCTCGCTTTGGTTTTTCAGATGCATGGATTAGAGGAGTATCCTCTCTCTATAGATCAGCCCATAGCCAGGTGCTCATTGGAGGGGTAAGAGGGGATAGGTTTCAGATCTCTAGATCAGTCCACCAGGGATGTCCTCTTGCCCCTTTTCTTTTTTTGTTTGTGGCGGAAGCTATGAGTATCTACCTTAGATCTCAAGCTGATATTTATGGGCTGAGGCTTCCTATCCGCCGGGAAGAAGAGCTCCTAGATAGTGAGCTGGCAGATGATACGGCTGTTTTTTTGGATGCCACCCCCAGGTCACTCACTTCCTTGTAGACAGCCTTGGATTTATTTTGCACGGCTGCAGGTGCACACATTAATTGGCATAAATCCAATGGTTTATTTGTGATGGTGATACCCCGGATTGGGGTAATGATATTGGCTTCACTTGGGTACAGAGGGGCGTCACTGTCAGATATTTGGGCTGCCAGGTTGGGGTGGGCATCTCTCCCTCACAATAGTTTGCTCCGGTGTTGGAGAGCATAAGAAGAAAGCTCCTTTCTTGGAGCTCAGCCAAACTTGACTTGGCTTCCAGGGTGGTGGTGGTTAATCAGGTTCTTCTAGCCACATCATGGTTTGTTTGCTCTTGTTGGTGCCACTCTAGGGATTGTATCACTCAGCTCGAGAGGCCCGTACGAAACTTTTTATGGGAGTGGTCTAGATGGCACAACTGATGTTATAGTCACGGTAGCTTGGGAGACCTTGATTCTTCCTACAAGAGAAGGGTGTTTGAATATCATCAACCCGGGTCACCACGGCCACGATGGGAGAGGGGCCCTGCTTCTACCGTGGGAGCATGGAAAGAATTCAGGAAGCTTCTTGCAGACCAACAGGCACATATGGTTCTTAATCTTAGAGAAAGTGCAAGGAGAGTTCAGCAGATTGATGCAGCCTTGCCCTTGGATTGGGTGGACATAGATGACATGCCTATTTCTTGCTCCACCTGGATGGGGGCATTTTCCAGATTGGGAGTTCCTTTACAGGTGATTGCTTTTCATGACACACATGAGGATGCCTTAGTCTTTGATGTTTCTTTGGGGGGCAGGCTGTCCAAATCCACATAAGATATCTTGTTGGAGATACCATTTCATCCAGTAAGGATAGTGGGCTTCATGGAGCATGGCTCTCTTTCACAGTGGTACTTGGATCCTGACCCGCTTCTCATTGCCCTAGGCTCATGGAGGCTGTGGCTCTATGGAGGTGTCCCAATTAAGTTTTTGTAGTGGGACCCTGGGGAATGGGAATGGATAGATGAAGGGCACCGAGAGAAGGGCATCCCCTTCTTTCGTTACACGGTCAGTAATGCCCGGAAATTCCAGCTCAGCTCTAGGGGTTGGAGGCCTACTAGAGCTCCTCATTGGGAGAACTTTTAGATTTCTGCTGACTTGCAGAAAAATTTTTGGCAGAGGCTCTGGAAATTCCACTAGAATAGAAAAATCACTCTCTTCTTTTGGCTTTCTATTCATGGTGGGATAGCAGTGAACCATTGGAGATCCAGGTTCGGGGCTGATCCTACTTGCCCTCGTTGCCTTTCTGCTTCGGAGACAATACAGCACTGCCTTTGGGATTGCAGACATGCGAGAATCATATGGAAGGGGATTGCAAGACTTTTCAGCACTTTTGTTCGCCTCCCCTTCTATATGACCTGGGGATCAATGCCTTGGCTCACTCTTTCAGGGCCCCAGGTTTTCTTTGAGAGACATGACTCCTCTTGGGCTCTTCACATCCGATGACACCTTGTGGAGTCATGCTCTCTAGAGGATGTTCCGGCCACTCTCTTCAAGGCTGCTCATTCCTCGGTTGACTCACCATGGGAGATCTTAGCTAGCATTGCAGCATGCCACATTTGGAGAGCCAGATGCACTGAGGCTGTGGAGGGTTCTCAGGGTCACCCTTCTCAGATCTCGGCTAGTACTTGGACAGATATGGTACACACTCTGATGGCCATTTTGGCAACCATGCAGGGATCCTCTCAAGCAGCTTTCTCTAGGAGAGTTGCTTTTCTCAGAGATTGGAGAGACTCTCCCTTCTTTTCTCAGAGATTGGAGAGACTCTCCCTTCTTTGCTGAGACTTCTACAGGGTTGAGTTGGCATTTTCAGCCTGGTTTCTTTCTACCTCATTCTTCTGAGGTTTTTTTAATTACATGCTTAGCATGTTGTATTTCCGCACAGATCTTGCTCTAGCGAATTTCTTTCTTACTTAATAGAAGTCTCTTTTTTTACCAAAAAAAAAAAAAAGGTGCTACAATTACATCAACTTAAAATTTTAGTATATGCCAAAAGGACCTCATGATCTATGCAGCAGGTTTGCAAGCAATCAAAGAGAGATTGCTGCAGAGAACGCCTAAAAAAGCCAAACAGAGAGAAAGTAGGATCACCAAAGACTTTACAATTCCTATATGTCCATAAAGTCCATAGTGCCCAATAGCAAACCCAAACAAAGAAAAAATGAAACTTTGGTCTGGATGGATGAAACCCAAATAGCCAGAAGAACTTCCCAAACAGAATAGATGGGAATCTCACTCGCAGGCGCTGTTGAAGCAGATTAAAAAACTCACGAGAGCACGGACAATGCCAAAACAAGTGAGGCACAGTCTCCACACACACACACACACACATGTGACTCCCCTAGATGCACACATGCACCTTAGAGCAAGCCCTTGATCACATTTATCCCAACACCTCATTCATTTGATTCCGAAAGGGGGTTGGAGGAATTTAGTGTCTCAGTGGAGACCGATTACTTTGCTGAGTACTTTGTATAAAATATTTGCAAAAGCTATTAGCCTTCGTCTGCAGACCTTTCTGCCAAATCTTATCCATGATATGCAGATGGGCTTTGTGCATGGTAGGAGCATCTTTGATAACATCTTCTCATTTTGGGAGGCTTTGGACTGGGCCATTGTTAGCTCTTTTCTACGGCTTCCATAGGAAGAGCAAGGTTTTCTCAGTATGCAGGGTTCCGAGGCTTTTTGTCACCTACAGATATATAGGGATTGTCGTTTGTAGTATACGTGTAGCTTAGGACCTCAAGTCGTGTTCCGGTGAGAGACGTACGCTTAAGTGTGGTAAGCAAACATAGTACATGCATGTGTAAAAGGAACGTGTATCATCATGGTTGAAGTAATGAAGGCTTTCGCCTTCCTTGGGGATTGCAGGGTTTAGGAGGAGTTTAAGGATTAGAAGGAGGTTCTAGAGTTTAGAAGAGGTTCCAGGGTTAGAAGGAGGTTCCAAGGTTTAGACGAGGTTCTAGGGTTAGAAGGAGGTTCCAAGGTTTAGAAGAGGTTCCAGAGTTTAGAAGATGTTCCAAGGTTCAGGGTAGAGTACATGGTGGAGCTTGTCTCCCTCGTAGATCATGGAGATTAAGGGTTGAGGAACTAAGGGTTTAGGGGAAGCATAGGAGTGGGAGTGGAAGAAGGTGTAAGAGCATGGGGGAAAAAAGAGAGAGGAGGGAGGAGGAGGAGGAGGAAGGAGGAGAGAGGAGGAGGAGGAGGAAGAAAGGAGGAGAGAGGAGGAGGAGAAGGAGGAGAAAGGAGGAGGAGAAGGAAGAGGGAGGAGGAGGAGGAAGAGGAAGGAGGAGAGGGAGAGGATGGGTTGCAAGGTTGGAGGAGAGGGGAGGAGGAGTTGCAAGGTTAGGACATGCTTTTGGACGTGGAGTGTAAGGAAGCATGGACACTTGAGATTGGAATACCAAAGTAGAACTCAACACAATGTCCCAAAGAGTGTGGGCTTCATTCCATTATGGGGTATTTATACAAGTTGGAGAGCTTCTCTCTCTCCATGTAGGAATTGTAACACATTCTCTATCTACACGTAGAACTTGCATAAGAAGTTGTATGTAGAACTTGCATGTAGAACTCACATGTACAACTCGCATGTAGGAGTTGCATGTAGGAGTTGTATGTAGAAGTCGTATGTAGAACTCGCATGTACAAGTTGTATGTAGAACTTGCATGTACAACTCGCATGTAGGAGTTACATGTAGAACTTGCATGTAGAACATGCAAGTTCTAAGAGGGATTATTTCTAGCCTTATGTAAGTACAAGCAAAGCTTTGCCGCTACTCTACACACACATTCTGTTCTACCTAATTCCATGTTGGCACAGAGTCAACATACTCCCGGATCCATTTTATTACCCGCCCTCGGGTTATGGCTTATTGCGAGCATGTACCTGGGTTGCCATGCCTTTAATCCAGTGGCTGTGGAACTTGTGTCGTGCCAGTCGATCCTATTGTAAATCCTTGGTACCATACAATTTTTGCTCAATTGTCAGGTAGCCTATATCCACCATTTGCTCGAACAGAGATATGTGGCGTGCTTCTAAGAAGATCACTCTTTGATAGAGTCGGCTTGTAATTTGAGCATCGACCCGTTCATTGGGATTGAAACTGAGTGGAGGCAAATAGGAATCGAGGTAACATGGGACCTCCAGAATGAATTCCAATGTTTTATAGAATATAGCACTTAGGCGAAGAAAGCGATCAATGTTGGCGCGCATTATTTGCTCATGCTGTTGAAGTGCTTGGACCATTATTCCATTCTACATCAGAGTATGGTTCGATCATTGGCCAATTAATGGTTCGATCTTCAGCCAAAGTGTGTATGTCGGCTTCCCATTTTTTACGCCGTGGAACTGCATAGAACTTGGGATGGGTTCTGAGACATGGAGGTGCCTGTAAGTACTCCTTCAAGAAGATTACATCAAAGAGCTTGGGGCGGCGCCAATCAGGTTGTGGATCCAACTTGCTAATCCAACCTTCACTAATTTGACGCTGATGAAGGTTGGTAGGAAAGTTCTAGGGTCCATCCACCCCAAGTTTTCATATCAGGATATTTGCTCCAAAATTCCTTGATGGGGTTACTGGGAAGTGGTATCTCATCAAAATCATACCCATCATTGGAACTTGGCATGGGCGTACGAATTGGATTATCTGGATCTTGATATTCAAAATCAAAGACTGTGTCATTTTCTGCTGATGGAAGCACAAGTAGTGTCAGAGGTGATGACGGGGCAGGGAGAGAATCTGGGGACATGGGGGAGAAATATGGCAGAGTGTTAGTTGCAAAAGGGGGAGCAGAGGGGAGGGGGGGAAAGAACTGGGCAAATGGTTTGAGCAACTTGGTAATCCTCAAGGGTAGGATTAGCAAGGGAGGGAAAAAAGCTAGGTGTGAGAGGATCATAAGTTTGTGACTGTTGGGTTAGTTGAAAATGGTGAGAGGCATGAGCAAAGAGACGATGGAGGGAATAGATGTTAGGATGGAGCTCGGGGAAGGTTAAGAGGGTGGTAGCAGCAAGGGTAAGTGAGGTTATGATGTTGGGAGAAAGAGTGGTTAGATATGGGAAGTTAGATGTGAGATAGGCCGTGTCATCTTCCGACACTTCTTTTTGCTGGTGCGATGGGATGATCAGTTGCATGGGTGGGATGTCGGTTATGTCGTGCCTTGCAAATAATAGGGATGGCCTTTGTAGCATTGGCAACAAACTTGCAATAACCCTGAGGGGAGGACTACCCATGAGGCAGACATATGCAATGAAAGCATCCGTCCTGAGTGTCATAAACCCGGCATGTGTAGACAGACAGAAGATATTTTTCTCATCTTCGGGCAAGTCTTGGCAAATTATGCGCAGGGTTTTGGTCCCAATGGAACGTTCCCATTTGATTGTTGGATGAGCAGATATGATCCTGATTTGGAGTTGCTTCCATTGGATAAGCACGCGTGTGTTGAGGTGATCTTTCCCTTGTAGAGCAACCACAAGCTCTTGGTACACCACCGTTGTGCATTGAAGTGGGGTTTCATTGGTGTTGTCTTCCAATGCCTCATTGTTGTGCACTAGCAATTGGACTTCAAGCTTAGAGATGATTATCTTTTGGGAGTGCATCTCATTCATTTTTTCTTTGTATTGATGGTAGATGGTTGTATATGCCTCCTTACGCTTCTCATTTGCAAGGTGACCTTTTCCTGTTGAGGAATGTCTTCAGTGGTATTGGACCATTGGTCCAAGACTTGTACTTATGAAGTGCTGGCCTCTTGAGCAGTAGCAAGTTGATCCTTTAAGATTCTGCATTCCCTTGTAAGCTCGTCAATGCTGAAGGCACGCACTGCCAAAGATTGTTTTATTTCTTCAAGCTTGTCTTTGCAATCCTGGAGCTCTTCTTCTTTGTGAATTAGAGTGAGTCGAGCTTGTGCCACTACCTCCATCTGTTGAGCATGTGCGGATGTCAAGGAGTTATAGTAGGTATGTAGGATTGCCGTTACTTGTACTGCTGTTGTCAGCTTTGTTTGATTTTGGTGGAGGTTGGAGGTCACATCCCTCACTGCCTTCTCTTGAGCTTGGAGAGCTTGGTTCATGTGCACTTCTTCTACCTCCTTCTCATCTATCTGCGCCCAAAGTGCCTTGACCTCTATGGCGATTGCCTGGAACTGGTCTTCGATTTCTGTTACAGTCTGTCTTTCCAATTCTCTTGCATATTCCTCCTTGGCCAAGCTAGTGAATAGTTCTAACATTTGGATCATTTGGCTAGCTTGATGTTGGAGAATGACAGACACTGATGAGGTCTCGCGATACTGCTAATACAAGTAGTGCCTATGTAGCCAGCTCGATGATTCGGTAGTACTTGGGGGAGGTTGTTCCAATGGTATTTCAGTCCCTTGTGTACAATAGTCATACTATTGATCTGACACTAGCTCCCCTTGTGGCTCATCGACTGGCATGGCGTCGATGGGCAGTTCTAGTACTGATGTAGCCTCAGGCTCTGGTGTCGATCTTTTCTAAGGTCCTGGTGCCGATCTTTTCTCAGGCTCTAGTGGCGATACTGCTGATACAAGTAGTGCCCATGTAGCCAGCTCGATGATTCTGTAGTACTTGGGGGAGGTTGTTCCAATGGTATTTCAGTCCCTTGTATACAATAGTCATACTGCTGATATGACACTAGCTCCTCTTGTGGCTCATCGACTGGCATGGCGTCGATGGGCGGTTCTAGTACTGATGTAGCCTCAGGCTCTGGTACCGATCTTTTCTCAGGTTCTGGTGCCGATCTTGCCTCGGGCTCTGGTTGCTGTTGTTGTTAGAGATATATTGGTTGCAGTGTGCACCGAGCTGTAGCATCTCTTGGGGCGATTCCGCAATCCTAACCTCCAGAATAGATATTTCTTCTAAGGCAGCTGCACCTATCAATGTGATAGTAGGAGAAGTTGGTGACGGCTCCCATATTGGTGAGAAGGGTATGTCCAACTCCTCAATTGGATTTGGTGACTCGGGCAGTGTCATTTCTCTTTCTTGTAGTTCTTTTTTATGATTATAGCCAATAAGTGTGGAATTTTACATTTTTGGCCTAAAGAACCATCTAGTTTCTTTGTAAAGAAGATGACTAAGTGTTGGACCCAGTCTTGTTTTAGCTTCCTACTCAGCAAAACAAATCTGCAGAGTGGAAGGGATCGATTCTTGCCGCACTTAACCCCCAGGATTGTGGATAGGAATTGTGCTGCTTCCTTGAGGCGATGGTCAAGGATTCTGCGAAGTAATATGCCGTCTCTATGGATCACTGTGCCCTTGGTGAGGAGAGACTGTACTTCGATAAACTTTGCATCGGTAGGCCATTTAGGATATTTGGCACCTTGTGTTGACAGTGAGAAAGCCCTGTGAATGACTGTACTGTCGAGGATAATGTTTAGTGGGTTCTGATGTACAGTAATTGTACCGTACTTGCCAACCTTTGCATTGCTGGAGTGGTAAGAATGGAGAAAGTCCTTGATGTATGTGGTCATTGTAGGACTGTCCTCCAAGGATTTTAGGCTCTCGTGCAAACTGCCTAGACCCCTTTGCTCTAAGTAAGATGTTGCTTCCTAGAAAAGAGCATAAGTCGATGTGGGTGGCCAAACAAGTTCCAGTGAGACTGGGCCCCGTCAATGGTTGTATAGGCCGTTGGTGACTGGGGTGGCATTTGTTCTTCTTGGTCATGCACTGAATCCTCTTCGGAGCTATCGCTCTGGACCACGAATGACTGTGATCACCGTGATTAAGAGGATATAGATGGCTATGAACTCTGGAGTGGGTCTCATGGTTGAGGCGGTGGGCTCTTTCTGCGCATCCTCTTTAGTGGCGACATCTTTTCTAAACCTGCATCCATGTGCATGTGGTGTACCATTGATCATTATATTGGTTGGCATGTCGGTATGACCTTTCTGTGTGTGTGTGAGAGATCTTATTTTTATACATGCGTTGAGAGTGTGGAATGAAAGTGTGTTGTACAATTATTCATGTAATCATCTATGTGTCTAATCGAAAGCGTGTGAGTGCACGTGACCTAGTAGCTAGGTATGGACTAACTATATGCTTTTTTTATTGCTGGGATTTTCATAGGGCAGCTACAACTCAGGCATCACTTCTGAGCCCTATGTTAAAATCGATTGATGCTACCTATATGTGTGAAGACGTACATATGCAAGTGAGTTCTCGTGATACAATCTAATCCTAACCAAGGAAGACTTGGTTTCCCAAATCTTCGTTTTTGTCGGGGATGGCTTGCGTGTTGATGTAGTGGCGCTTCAATCGGATCGTATTTATTATTGTGTTGAATTGGACTCCATCCAATGTTTCTAGCAGCACAGCTCCGATGGGATTCATCTTTCGTACTCGGTAGGGTCCTTGACCTAGATACTTCAGTTTTCCTTGTGTACTTTGGCATTGTATAACAGGACTAAGTCGCCTTCCTTGATGTCTTTAGCTTTCAGTTTTCTGTCAAACCATGCCTTTCTTCTGTGTTTTTCTGTTGTCATGGCATGGTAGGCAACTAGTCTTGTCTCTGTATGCTTCTCCAACTGATAGAGCCTTTCTTGCAAGGATTCATGGTCTCCCATGCATTCCTGTACTGCTATGCGTAGACTTGGTATTACAAATTCGAGTGGGAGCACAGCTTCAAGGCCGTACACCAATTGAAAAGATGTGTTTCCTGTATTGACCTTAAATGTGGTTCTGTATGTCCATAAGGCTGCATTCAGTTTCTCTACCCAATCAGAACGTTGTGGTTCTACTACCTTGGTGAGGATAATGCATATTAATTTGTTGGTGGATTCAGCCTGTCCATTCCCTTGGGGGTAGTAGGGTGTGCTTTTTCTATGGATTACCATGAAGCCAGACAAGAGTTCTTGGATTACCTCATTGACAAAATGTGTGCCTCTATCTTATGTTCACCAGGTTGACAAAGTACACTCCCAACTGCATACTTGGATCCATCAATATGAACATGAAAATCAATATCCCAATTGGGAGATATAAGGATGGGAGATGTGACTAGGCACCACTTTAAAAGCTCAAAGGCTTGGTCGCACTCTTCAGTCCATAAGAAATCCACTAATAATTTGTAAAGTAGTCTCGCTATCATGGCATACCGCAATATAAATCTTCTATAATAGCCGGCAAGCAGGAGGTAATTCCATGATGATTTTGATTTTATCCATGTCAGTTGCAATCCCATGTTGAGAGATGATGTGTCCCAAAATAACTCCGTGGGTGACCATGAATTGGCATTTTGTTAGATTGAGGGAGATGCCATACTCCCTGCATTTGATTAGTGCTGCTTCAAGACATTTGAAGTGGTCTTGTTTGTTTGAATGGATGCACAAATCATCCAAGAACACCTGTAAAAACTTATTCAAAAATGACTTGAAGGCTGTGAACATGACTCGCTGGAATGTGGCCGGGGCATTACAAAGGCCGAATGGCATGACTCTATATGCAAAATTACCCATTTTGTAGCAAATGCTGTTTTTGATTGGTCTTTAGGAGCAATTTGCACTTGGTTATAGCCACTGAAGCCATCCAAGAAGCTATATATTTCTGAATCTGCCACCTTTTCCAACACTGTTTCTGTTAAGGGTAGGGGATAGTGATCCCTAATTGTGGCGGCATTCACATTTTTTAAGTTGATGCATATTCTGAGCTTCTTGTTGCATTTAGGCACAATGATGATGGATGAAACCCAATCAGTGTGCTCTATCTCGTAGATGAATCCGACATCTAGGAGTTTTTCCAGCTCGTCATAAACCATGGTGCCATATTTACGATTTGTGCGATAAGGTCCACATACCTTAGGGTGAGCATCTTCCCTTATAGGTATCGTGTGTACTGCCACTTCTGGTGAAATTCCTTTCATCTCTTTGTATGACCATGCTAGGCAGTCACGATATTCCATTAGGAGTACTTTGAGTTTGGTTTCATCTTCTTGTCGAAGCTGTTTCCCAATGAAAACCAATTTTTCTTCCTCCCCTTCAAGAGCGAGGTTTATTGTGCATGTTTTTGCCGGTCCCTCATAGATTGGAGTTTCTCCAATGCTATCGGTTTCTTGAACTTTAGATTCTCTTAGTGGTCTTAGCATTGCTATCGTCACACTGCCACTTGTGTAATTCTTGAAGTATTCCGGCACTTCTCGAAGATCAACCTCTGATGGTATTGAACGAGCCTGACATGTGTCATGTGTACTGGGTGGCATAGTTGCATTTACTAAGTTGTTAGGCTCTTCTTGACTGTCTTTTTCTGAAGTCTCTTGATCGAGCTTCATCCGTACATGTGGCTTATATTTTCGAAACTTCTTACGTTGGGAACTGTGGGGTAACTTTTTCACCGGTAAGGTGTTTCCAAGTAAGGGTTCATTTGCTGCGCATACTCCTTCCAGTCCCTCAGGGGATCATTCAAGAGGCGGTGGTTCTGATTTTGAGGGAGCTGACTTTGCAAGATACAATTCGACGATCCTTGTTTGGACTCGTTCGAATTCATTGAAGTGCTCGGCCTTGGCTTTTCTGTGATTTCCTCCTTCAGCTTTCTTGCGGGATCTTTTGCTGTTATTCAATTGTGGAGGTTCAACTTTTGGGACCTCGACTGCCATTAGGGCATGCAGAATGGCTAAGTCATTATCAAAGATTTGATCTTCAATTTCAGCATTCTCAACCTTTGTTTCAAGGTCCCAAGGAAAATCTGAGTCATCATTGGTATGGGTACCTTCTTCAGATTCATTATCCCACTCGAGGTCAGCCATAAAGAAGGGCATTTCTAGATCGATTGGTTCTTCATGTGGGAGTGGAGGATCTACCTGTAGCCCCTTAGCATCTATCTGTGAGAAGATGGGGTCTAATGAATGGCAGTTGTCGATGGTTGCCAATGTTTGAGATTGCTTTGTGAGTCACCCACTATGGCATGCTGTTGCAGGGGAGCTGATTTGCTTGAGATTGTCGTGGAAGATGTGTCATCCAACGCTCTAGGCACGATTGGTTTTAAAGCTCCCGTTCCCACATTCACCCTGACTGCGGTGTCTCGATTCTGGATTGTCAGTCTATCAGTTCCCTAGTCATGGAGGACTGATGCTTCCCGTAATCAAGGACATCCTAGTAAGATTTAATAGGATTTTTTGGGAAGATCCAAGATTGTGAATTGAAGGGAAAAGCGGACGAGTGTCCACTACCTAGCCTAATTGTTTATCAAGTGGCTTCTTTTTAAGGAATAAAGAAAATTTCTTAAAGTAGTAACCCAAGGTTGATGCTTGGGGTTCATATGTTTGGCTAGAAATGGAAAAAAATTTTACTCTCCTTGCCCTTGAGTGTTATGTTCATGAAATTTCGAAGTAGTTTGTTTTTTACACATACCTGTGTATGTTTACTCGTTACTTGAGACGTTGCCAAATGTTAACTCTTTCCTACGGCTTCCGTATGAAGAGCAAGGTTTTCTCAGTATGCAAGGTTCCGAGGCTTTTTGTCACCTACAGATATATCGGGGTTGTCGTTTGTAGTATACGTGTAGCTTAGGACCTCGAGTCGTGTTCCGGTGAGAGACGTAGGCTTAAGTGTGGTAAGCAAACATAGTGCATGCATGTGTAAAAGAAACGTGTATCATCATGGTTGAAGTAATGAAGGCGGTTCCAAAGTTTAGAAGGAGGTTCTAGGGTTAGAAGGAGGTTCCAAGGTTTAGAAGAGGTTCTTGGGTTAGAAGGAGGTTCCAAGGTTTAGAAGAGGTTCCAGGGTTAGAAGGAGGTTCCAGAGTTTAGAAGAGGTTCCAAGGTTCAGGGTAGAGTACATGGTGGAGAACTCGTCTCCCTCATAGATCATAGAGATTAAGGGTTGAGGAACTAAGGGTTTAGGGGGAGCATAGGATTGGGAGAGGAAGAAGGTGTAAGAGCATGGGGGAAAGAAGAGAGAGGAGGGAAGAGGAGGAGGAGAGGAGGGAGGAGGAGAAGGGAGGAGGAGAGAGGAGGAGGAGGAGGAGGAAGAGGGAGGAGGAGAAGCAAGGAGGAAGAGGGAAGAGGAGAGGGAGAGGATGGGTTGCAAGGTTGGAGGAGAGGGAGGAGGAGTTGCAAGATTAGGACATGCTTTTGGACGTGGAGTGCAAGGAAGCATGGACACTTGAGACAATTGCTTGGAATACCAAAGTAGAACTCAACACAATGTCCCAAAGAGCGTGGGCTTCATTCCATTATGGCATATTTATACAAGTTGGAGAGCTTCTCTCTCTGCATGTAGAAATTGTAACACATTCTCTCTCTACATGTAGAAGTCGTATGTAGAACTTGCATGTAGAAGTCGTATGTAGAACTTGCATGTAGAACTTGCATGTAGGAGTTACATGTAGGAGTTGTATGTAGAAGTCATATGTAGAACTTGCATGTAGAACTCGCATGTACAAGTCGTATGTAGAACTTGCATGTAGAACTCGCATGTAGGAGTTGCATGTAGAACTTGCAAGTTGGATTTCTAAGAGGGATTATTTCTAGCCTTATGCAAGTACAAGCAGAGCTTTGCCGCTACTCTACACACACATTCTGTTCTACCTAAGTCCATGTTGGCACAGAGTCAACAGCCATGCAGAATGGCCACAGGCTGGCTATCCTACTCTTGGACTTTGAGAAAGCTTATGACAGGGTAGATTGGGGCTTTTTGAAGGGCACACTTACTCGCTTTGGTTTCTCAGATGCATGGATCAGAGGGGTATCAGGCCTCTACAGATCAACCCATAGCCAGGTTCTTATTGGTGGAGTCACGGGGGACAGGTTTGAGATTATCAAATCAGTCCGCCAGGGATGCCCTCTAGCCCCCTTTCTGTTCTTATTTATGGTTGAAGCTATGAGCTATTACATTAGAGCTCAAGCTGATATTGTAGGGCTCAAGCTTTCATTGAGGCAGGAGGACGAGCTCTTAGAGAGTGAGTTGGCAGATGATATGGTTGTTTTTTTGGATGCCACTCCAAAGACACTGACCTCATTTAGGACGGCATTGGATTTGTTTTGCATTGCGGCATGTGCACACATTAATTGAAACAAATCCAATGGCTTTTGAAATCAATGATGAGGATACTCTAAACTGGGGGATTGACATAGGGTACTCTCCAGTCTTCGTCAAATATCTGGGATGCCTGGTTGGGGTGGGCATCTCTCCAGCATAACAGTTTGCTCCTGTGTTGGAGAGTATTAGGAGGAAACTCCTCTTTTTGAGTTCTGCCAGACTTGACCTTGCATCTAGAGTTGTAATTGTGAACCAGGTATTATTGGCCACTGCGTGGTTCGTTTTCTCTTGTTACTACAGATCTAGAGGTTGTATTGCTCAGATGGCACCTCAGATGTTGTAGCCAGATGTGGCTTGGGAGACCCTCATTGTCCCCACAGGAGGAGGTCTCAATATTCTTGACCCGAACTTGTAGTGTATGGCCTTGCTCTGCAAATTCGTAGTACGTGGATTGATGCTTGGAGAGGAGCCCTGGAAAGATTTCTTCTCACGCATCATTCAATCTTGTACTCCATCTCATGGGGGAGATTGGATGGACAGCATCACATGGATCTTTACTTCAGCCCATCTCAAATCTCCCCCTTCCCCTCTGATGGCTGCTATTTTGAAAGCTTTGGCTAGCTTCAGAAACACTCTTCGCAGAGTTCCACCCACCTCTTGTGAAGAAATTCATAGGCAGCTAGTCATGTGGAATGACTCGATATTGGATGACCATGGCAGGCCACTTGGAGTGTCACACTATATGCAGTGGTCTAGATGGGAGAGGGGACATGCTTCTACAGTGGGCGCCTGGCAGGCCTTTAGGAGACTTCTAGAGGATTAGAAACTCTAAGCAATTGGCCACCTCAGAGGGAGTGCAGTTAGGATACAGCAAATAGAGGCAGCCATTATGGTAGAGTGGATAGACACAGATGTTGTAGATGGCACCTCAGATGTTGTAGCCAGGGTGGCTTGGGAGACCCTCATTGTCCCCACAGGAGGAGATCTCAATATTCTTGACCCGAACTTGCAGTGTATGGCCTTGCTCTGCAAGTTCATAGTACGTGGATTGATGCCTGGAGAGGAGCCCTGGAAAGGTTTCTTCTCACGCATCATTCAATCTTGTACTCCATCTCATGGGGGAGATTGGATGGACAGCATCAGATGGATCTTCACTTCAACCCATCTCAAATCTCCCCCTTCCCCTCTCATGGCTGCTATTTTGAAAGCTTTGGGTAGCTTCAGAAACACTCTTCGCAGAGTTCCACCCGCCTCTCGTGATGAAATTCATAGGCAGTCAGTCATGTGGAATGACTCGATATTGGATGACCATGGCAGGCCACTTGGAGTGTCACACTATATGCAGTGGTCTAGATGGGAGAGGGGACATGCTTCTACAGTAGGCACCTGGCAGGCCTTTAGGAGACTTCTAGAGGATCAGAGACTCGTAGCAATTGGCCACCTCAGAGGGAGTGCAGTTAGGATATAGCAGATAGAGACAGCCATTACGGCAAAGTGGATAGGCACAGATGACTTGCCGATCACAGAGTCCACTTGGTGGGGAGCGTTCTCAGGGATGTGCATTCCTTTACAAGTTATTGCCTTGCAAGATGCACATGAGGATACCCTAGTCTTTGATGTTCAGTCGGGAGGCAGACTTACCAGATCTTTTGATGATATTCTTTTAGAGGTTGCATTTCAGCCCGTCAAGATTGCAGGTTTCATGAAGTGGAGCACAGACTCAAAGCGGTTTCTTCAACCCGATCCTCTTCTCCTTGTGCTTGGGTCTTGGAGACTCTGGTTATACGGTGGTTCCCCTATTAGGTTCCTACACTGGGACCTAGGGGAGTAGGAATGGATTGATGAGGGGCACAGAGAGAAGAGCATCCCCTTCTTTCGTTATACAGTTGGAAATGCCCGGAGATTTCAGCTCAGCAGTAGAGGTTGGAGGCCCTCCAGAGCCCTCATTGGGATAGTTTTCAGATTTTTGCAGTTGTGCAGAAAAACTTCTAGCGTAGGCTCTCGAAATCCCTTAGGAATAGAAAGATCACTCTTTTCTTTTGGCTTTCTATTCATGGAGGGATTGCAGTGAACTTGTGGAGATCCAGGTTCGGGGCTGACCCTACTTGTCCTCGTTGCCACATAACAGTTGAGTCAGTACGGCATTGCCTTTGGTTGTGCAGACAGGCAAGGACGATCTAGAAAGGTGTTGCTAGGATTTTCAGCACTTTCATACAGCACGTTTCTATATGACCTGGGGTTCAGTAGCATGGTTATCGCTTACTGGCCCCCAGGTGTTCTTCAAGGGACATGATTCAAATCCAGGTCTCATTGTACGGCGACACTCAGTGGAGTCTTGTTCCCTCCAGGATGTTCCCTGTACTCCTTTCAAAGCTGCTCATGCCTCAATAGACACATCATGGGAGATTCTAGCTAGCATTGCAGCTTGGCGTATTTGGAGAGCCAGGTGTACAGAGGCGATGGAGGGTACCTAGGTTGACCCCTCTCTGACTATGGCTAGTATTTGGACCGACACAATACACACTCTGATGGCCATCTGGGCGAGCGTGTAGGGATCCTCCAGAACAGCCCACTGCCAAGAGAGTTACTTTTTTCACAGTTTGGAGAGGATCTCCTTTCTTCTCTGAGTCTCCCTCAGGGTTGAGGTGACATTTTCAGCCTCTGCCTTGGATGTTTATTAGCTCCTTTTGAGCTGTTTTATTTTTCCTCGTGCATAGCATGATGTATTCCTGCATTTGAGCTTGCTCTTGCGGTTTTCAATCATACTTTATGAAGTAATTTTCTTGAAAAAAAAAAGTCTCCTTGATCCTAGAATTTTACCTCTGGCTCATGGACAATTTCCATATTTCTTGGACTTGAGGATGAAGCCTCTCTCTTGCCTTGTTTTGAAAAAGTCACTAACATAGTGGTACACAATGGGGATGTTTGTGGCCCATAGACATGAAATAGAAGAAAACTTTATTGCATCATTGAGAAGGACTCTAAGACCTACACGACCAAACTAATGCAACGTAGAATCATACGAGCTCATTCAATCAACCTAGACCAAAATGGAAAATGCGATGTCTAGATCATTGAATGGATCTATAATTTATAATGAAGCATGCAAACCCCACATTCTCTTGATCGATATCTTTCCAAAACGTCCCACCCTAGTGAGTGTTGCAATATTCCATTATGTGAAGTATTTAAGGAAATATTCATGTTTAAACAAGGGGGGAGAGAGAGTACCTCCATCTGTACAAAGATGGTGAAAACACAAGAAATTCCTTCTATCCTTTGCTGTAGCCAGGTATTTAAATTGCTTTTACAAGTTGCTTTTGCGTCCTGTCATAAACAATGTTGTAATACATGAGCAATACATTTAAAAATATATAAGAATAAGTAATACATTTTTATGATGCAAGACTTACATCTAATTTCACCTTAACTTGACAAAATAGGTCATAAGGTGCAATCACAAAGAAATGCAAAGGGTTGTAGAATATAAAGACATAATTTTTCTATTTTTTATTTTCTTGAAATAGACTCCTATTAAGTATAAAAGAGACAATCAACAGGATAAACTTAAGACATAGATACATAATGGGGAGCATGAAAAAACCGTGGTAATATACCACTCAGAAAGTATGACCAAAATATTTTTAATATTCTCGAAATAGACTCCTATTAAGTATGAAAGAAACAATCAAGACAAAAGAAACTAAAAGCATAGATACATCATGGGAAGCACAAAAAATCCATTGTAATATACCACTCAAAATGTATGAGAAAATGAAAAAACTAAGACTGTTGTGCTGGAAATGCCACCTCATGCTTGGCTTGTGATGGTCTTAGAAAGGAAAGGACAACCTCTTCACTCTCGGAGAAAATTCTCGAAAGATAGACTATTGGAAACTATCTACTCGGCCAGTACATGTTTATCTCAAATAGTGCAGTCCATTCTCATGGCATATGTGCAGTTTCATGTGCCACTCATGCCTTTTTGGTATTGAAAAATTTATGTCCAAGGTTATGGAATGTCTTTGGCGGACTAAAATGGACCATAAGGCGCTAGGCTGTAATGTAGTGAATTGCACCGTATGAGTGCACTATGCAAGATGACAGTCACATCGGGATGAGAAGTCCCAAAGAATGAGCGCGAGGAGAACAAACATCAATCATCATGTACGGGAGAGTCGTGAACAATCCCCATATGCTAGGGAAACCGAAAGGATGAGAGGATGATCAAGTTGGCCGAAGTACACAAATAATTGGAATGGACAACTGGTGTCACAAGCCACAAGTCACAAGTCACAAGAGGTAGCCATAGCTGCCAAAGTACACAGGTCTGTCCCCATAGTGGACACAAATCTACAACAAGCGAGCTCGTAGCTCAAGCCTCTATCTCCTCCATACACTCTCCTCTAGGCGAGCTCGTAGCTCCAGCCTCTATCTCTCCTCACACTCTCCTTGGGAGTGCTCTCCCTAAAGCAGATGTACTAGAGGGTTTCTTGCTGTCCCATAGACCTTTTGGTCTCTAATGGACGTTAATAGACTTTCTTTCTTTCTTCCTTTCTCTTTGCAATGCCCCATGCCGAATGCTGAGTCCTCCCCCAATCCTCCCCTTCTCCTCCATCCTCATCACAGTGCCTTGGAGGGTCCCTCCTTTTGCTAGGAATCTCCTCCCTCTCTCATGATTGGTGATCCTTCTATCTCCTTTTTCTTGTGTTTCTGCTAGGCTTTGTGGTCATTATATCATGCATGTAACATTCGAATGTACAAGCAGCTTTGGTGGATGTTTATCATTTCTTTCGTTCCACCCAGCATGAGTCTCTCCAAGATGCACATTCTCTTGGAAATATTTCTCTAGCCTAGCTTGGGTAAAATTTTTAGGCGAGCAGTCACAGTTTAGGCAAGTGGACCTAGGCGAGCGGGTACTGTTTAGGTGAGCGATCACACTCTACGCGAATGCAGGCAGTGAAAGGCTTCTCCCCACCATGGGGGCCTTACTCTCCATGCAATAAGCTATATAATCTCCACCTCCTGCCATGTATGTGTGCTCTTTTCTCTCCTAGGTGGGCTTGAATGAGCTATGGAGTTTGTGAACCCAACGCCACACAATCAACAAGCTTTTGGAACGTGTCTTTCGGACAGGACATAGTTGCGTAACTATGTTGCCTCCACCCAAGTGATGATCCTTGCCTCCAAATGGACTCTTGATCCACCAAACTACATGAAGTCCAGCAAGAAGGGAGCATAGAGGAAGGAAACTACCTGTGGGCGGAGAGGTCCCCGGTGGTGAGCTATTCCTTAAAAGAGTTGCATACCTGGCTTTAGCCAGTTTTTGCTCTCTTAGCATTGGTCGAGGGTGTGAGCCCATGGTTGACCCCCCTCCCATTTTTTTGGTACTCCCTTAGTCCCCTTTCTTTTTTGGCGGCCTAACCAGCCCCACAAATTTTTTTAAAGCAAAAAAAAAAAAAGGGCTCTGGGCTGAGCCATTTGTGCCCAACGCAAATGGCCTTGCCTTCAACCAGACCTTGCCTTCAGCACCTGATCTCCACCGCAGCAACAAACCCATGAATTATTCCCCTCGGAGATGATCCCTCGATCGATCGTCACTACCAGCACAGCAGCAGCTGCTACTCCTACTGCTGTTGCTTGCCATGGATGTCTACCCCTCCTCCAAGAGGACTCCACGGCGTGATGCAACGCTCCCCGCTCTGCAAATCCTAGCGCAACATGCAAACTCTTCGTCCGATTGTCGCCGACGCTATGCATAGATGCCGCGATCCATCCTCTCAGAAACGAGCTCCGTCATTGTAGCTGCTACGCCCTGGAGAATCCTGAGGACGGAATGACATGGAATCCATGGGGTGTCGTTGATTCGTGAGCTTGATTTTTTGCATCCGTAGGGTTATGGCTGGTGGTGGTATGCGTCCAGAAGGGGAGTGTTCTCGTCGTCACCTGCTGATGATGGAGTGATGACTCTAACGAGCTGCCGAATTTCTCGAGCAACTGCCACTTCCAACCATGGAATCGGCTGGAGGGTGGTGTATTAAGGCAGAGAAGGAGACAGATTTATGCGAGATAGGTGACACCACATGCCCGTTTGTTGCCGAAATTCCACAGTCGAGATGATTGCATCTACCAACGAGATTTCAAGGCCTTCTCAATTCCTCCTTAGTAGTGGGAGACGAGTTGGGTGGAGGTGATGGAGGGGAGGGGCTTGAGGGGGAGGCTTGAGGTGACGAAGGGGAGGGTCTTGAGCCGGCGAGCTTCAAGCTTTGTGTTTCGAGAAGAAGATGGTGATGAAGATGAAGATGAAGAAGATGGTCACTGTGGAGTTTTCATAAATTGTGTGTATAAATGATAACATTGAACCCTATACTTAGAGATCTAATACAAAAAAAGAACTCAGACTACTCTGTTCTGCTCACCTAAACTACAATCGCTCGCCTAGGTCCGCTCGCCTAAACTGTGACCGCTCGCCTAGGTCCACTCGCCTAAATTTCTTATTCGCCTAGCTTGAAGTATTTTATCATAATTTTTAGTTTTTGGTATTAGCTGCTTCATTCCAGGACAGCTATGAATGTACATTCTTTTTAATGAGATACTGCTTTTCACAAAAAAAGACTCTTTACTGGATGTTCATAATTTATTTCGTTCCTTCCTGCATGAGTCTCTCCAATATGCACATTCTCTTGGATATCTTTCTATGGCCCAACTGGACTATAGCTGCTCCATTCTAGGGAATCTATGAACGTACATTCTTTTGAATGTGATACTGCTTTTTCACAAAAAAAGTCGTTTTGAAGCTATGAATGTACATTCTTTTGAATGCAATACTACTTTTCACAAAAAAAATTGTGTGTGTGTGTGTGTTCCTTAGTCAGCACTTTATTTGTTTTGCTGCTTTAGTCTTGGGATTTCCTTCCTGATTTCCAACTACCATGTGCTGCCCTAGTTAGTTTTTCTGTGTATATTTCCTTTCTCTCTTTACATACTTTTCTTTATATAGTTTTGCCTCATTCTCCTTTACTATTTTTTACTGGGTTTTACCCTTCTTTGTTGGGCTTTTTGGCCTTGCTATTCATATACTCTGGTGTGAGTTATAAAGCTCAGTTTCGGAGGTCTTTCTTGCTGTGAAAAGATGGTTTCATATGAGTATTAAACAAATTATAACAAAGAGATATTAGCTCAGAAAAAGAAGACAGAGCATGCTATGGGTCAAGAAGACCCTCTTCCTGTCTCTCATGAGGCACGGTTTTTTAATGAAGTTATGCATGAGGGGAAGACACTCGCAAGGTTTGGAAGGAGTCAGCTCCTATCGTAGGCATAACGATAGAGGTGGATGATATTGTTGATCCGGTTAGGTTATATGCTAAGAATGTCGTGATTACCTTTTTCCCAGGATGCATGCCAAGTGCTACAGATGTGGGAAATTGTAAGACATGCACTTTGGGTGGAGGCTTTGTTCAAAAAGTGCATTCACTGACAAGGGGTGTTTTGAAGTTATTATGACATATAAACATCACCAACAAATGCTTCTGAAGTATTCCCCTCTCTATTATGGGCAAAAAATGGTGCATGTATTTCCTTGGTCTCCCATAGGAGACTATCCATCTTTGATTAGGCATCGCTATCCAGTTTAGGTTGAGGTTGTGGAATTTTTTTTCTCTCAAAAAGATTACTTCATTAAGTATGAATGAAAACCGCAAGAGCAAGCTCTAATGCGGGAGTACATCATGCCACACATGAGAAAAAAACTGGCTCAAAACGAGCTAACAACAATCCAAGGTGAGGCTGAAAGTGCCACCTCAACCCTGAAGGAGACTCAGAGAAGAAAGGACATCCTCTCCAAACTTTGAAAAAAGTACCTCTTTTGGCTGTAGCTGCTTTGGAGGATCCCTGCATGCTCTCCTAGATGGCCACCAATGTGTGTATAGTATCAATCCATATACTGGCCATAGACTGGGAAGGGTGTGTCCACCAAGGCATGAGCAGCCCTGAAAGGAGTGCAAAGAAAACAAGACTCCACAGAAGGTCGTCGTATAATGAAGGTTGATTCTGAGTCATGTCCCTCGATAAACACCTGAGGGCCAGTAAGAGATAACCATGTCACTGATCCCCAAGTAATGAAGAAGGGTGCTCTATGAAAAATGCTAAAAATCCTAGGCAACACCCTTTCAGATTGTCCTCACCTATCTGCACTCCCACAGGCAATGCTGAACTGACTCAACTACTGCGTGGCATCAAGAACAAGTAGGGTCAGCTCTGAACTTGTATCTCCACAGGTTCATTGCAATTCCTCCATGCATAGAAAGCCAAAAGAAGAGAGTGATCTTTCTATTCCTAAGGGATTTCCAAAGCCTCCTCCAAAAGTTTTTCTGCATCTCTGTAGAAATCCAAAAACTAACCCAATGAGGAGCTCTGGAGGGCCTCCAACCTCTACTGCTAAGTTGAAATATCATGGCATTTTTTACTGTGTAATGAAAGAAGGGGATGCTCTTCTCTCGGTGCCCTTCATCAATCCACTCCCACTCCCCTAGGTCCCATTGCAAGAACCTAATGGGGGAAACACCATATAACCAAAGTCTCCAATGCCCAAGTACCAGGAGAATAGGGTCAGGATACAGATACCACTGAGAGTCCTTGCCCCCACTCCATGTAACTTGCAATCCTAACAGGATGAAAGGCAACCTCCAGAAGAATATCATCTAAAGATCTAAAAAGTCTGCCTCCCGACACCTGAACATCAAAGACAAGGGTCTCCTCAAGTGCATCCCGTATGGCAATAACATGTAAAGGAATACCCATCCCCACAAAAGCTCCCAACCGAGTGGACTCTATGATAGGCATGTCATCTATACCTATCCACTCTGTTGGTATGGCTGTGTCTATCTGCTGCATCCTAACTGTACTCCCTCTGATGTGACCAATTGATAAGAGCCTCTGATCCTCTAGAAGCTTCCTGAAAGCCTTCCAGGCACCTACTGTGGAAGTAGGTCCCCTCTCCCATCTAGACCACTGCATATAATGTGACACTCCTAGTGATCTGCCATGCACATCCAAAATAGAGTCATTCCACATGACTAGCTGCCTGTCTATTTCTTCGCGAGAGGTGGGTGGAACTCTTCGAAGGATGCCTCTAAATCTTCCCCAAGCTTTCAGGATGGCAACCATGAGCGGGGAACATGGAGATCTAAGATTGTTGAAGTGGACCTGTGGAGATCTAGGTTCGGGGCTGACCTTACATGTCCTCGATGCCACTCAGCGGTTGAGTCAATTCAGCACTACCTTTGGGAATGCACACAGGCAAGGATGATTTGGAAGGGTGTTGCTAGGATAATTTGCATTTTTCATAGAGCATCCTTCTTGACCTGGGGATCAGTTGCTTGGTTGTCACTCACTGGTCCATAGGCTTTCTTCGAGGGACATGACACAGACACAACTTTCTTTGTTCGATGACACCTTGTGGAGTCATGCTCCGTCCGGGATGTTCCGTTTACTCCATTTAGAGCTCCCCACGCTTCTATAGACACATCTTGGGAGATTCTGGCTAGTATTACAGCATGGCATATTTGGAGAGCCAGATGTATAGTGGCTTTGGAGGACTCCCAGGTTCACCCTTCTTAGACTATGGCCAGTATCTGGGCAGATACTATACACACTTTGATGGCCATTTGGGCGAACATACAGGGAACCTCCAGGACTGCTATTGCTAGGAGGGTTGCTTTTCTCAGAGTCTGGAGGGGTTCTCCTTTCTTCTCTGACTCTCCTTCAGGGACGAGGTGGCATTTTCAACCGCCACCTGGGATTTTTGTTTGCTCATTCTGAGCTGTTTTTTTCTCATACTTGACATGATGTACTCCCGCACTTGAGCTTGCTTTGCGGTTTTTATTCATACTTAATGAAGTACTTTTCTTGCAAAAATAGAAAATAAAAAAATCCATCTCGAGCTGTCCATCCAATCTCCCTCGTGAGATGGTGTACAAGACTGAATGCTGAGTAATACAAAATCTTTCCAAGGCTTCTATCCAGTCATCAATCCTCTCACTGTAAACTTGCAGAGCAAGGCCATACACTATAAGTTTGGATCAATAATATTGAGACCTCCTTCCCTTGCGGGTAGAATGAGGGATAGGTCTGAGGTGCCATCTAACCCGCTCCATAGGAAGTTCCTGATAGGTCTGATGAGCTAAGAGAGACAACCTCTAGATTTGCACCAACATGAGCAAACGAACTAGGAAGTAGCTAATAATACCTCGTTCACAACCACTACTCTGGATACAAGGCCTAGTCTGGTAGAACTCCAAAAAATGAGTTTTCTCTTGATGCTCTCAAACACGGGAGCAAATTGTTGTGCGGGAGAGATGCCCACCTCAACCTGGCATCCTAGGTACCTGATGGAAACACCCCTCTATCCAAGTGAATCCTATGCCATTCCCCCAGTTTGGAGTGTCCTCATCACTAATCCAAAAGCCATTAATATGAGCCCCTGCTGCCGTGCAAAACAAATGCAAGGCTGCTCTGAACGAGATGAGTGTTTGTGGTGTGGCATTAAAAAAAAACAGTTGTGTCATCTGACAACTCACTATCCAAAAGCTCATCCTCTTGCCTCAACGGAAGCCTCGGACCTATAATATCAACTTGAGCTCTAAGATAATAGCTCGTAGCTTCACCACAAATTTTTTTAAAAAGGGGACTAAAGGGCATCCCTGGCTGATTGATCTGGTAATTTGAAACCTGTCTCCAATGACTCTGTTACCTTATCACACGACGACCACCTGTCGATAGGCGTTGACCACATGACGACATCTGTTGACCACATGTTGACCATATGTCAACACAAGTTAGCCACGCGATCACACGGGTTCATCCAGGAGTACTATCCGAGGCAATCATGTAACGACACATGTCAACCACAGGTCCAGACATGTCAACCACAGGTCAACCAGGAGTATCATGTCCAAAGTGATCTCATCAAGAGCTGCGCACATGGAGAGTGAGCTTAGCACATGGAGCAGTCAGGAGTATTTACATTTACACACTGGTTCAGTGATACAATGGTACAGTGGTGCAGTGATCCAGCTCACTTGCACATGGAGAATTTACACCATCAGGCTGGTGAGTCAGGGAGTCAGGAAGTCACCGTAGCCATCAAGAGAGCCAGCGGCGCAACGGCTATCCTCAACAGCTAAGAGGATGACCAATGGGAAGAAAGAGGGGGATTCTCAGCGAAGAAGGGACCCTCCAAGGCGGGGGATGAGGATGAAGGAGAAGGGGGGAGAGAGGAAAATTCATTCAACATTTGGCACTGGAGCGAAAGAGAGGAGAGTGAGGAGAGATAGAGGCTAGAGCTACGAGCTCGCCAAGAAGAGAGTGTGGAGAGACTTGTGTGTACCCTTTGTCCACTATGGGGATAGACCTATGTATTCTTGTGACTTGCGACTTGTGACCTGGGAACACTAGTCCAGTGATATGTACTTTGGCCAACTCGGTCACTTTCTCATCTCTCTTGTCTCTTCCCGATATGGGGATTGTTCACCAGTGTAGGATTTTCTTATTCTGCTTATGTTGTGGAGTTCGCCGGTGATTGTCATTTAGCATAGTGCACTCGTACGAGTGCACTCGTACGTCATCGTTCACTGCAGTATAGCATACGACACTCGCACACTACTGCACGGTGCGCTCTGCACGATCCATTGCATTAGAGCATTGCAAAACTCATGCTTCTCATGCCAGTGGCCTTTGGCCTCCGGTAACACCTCTAAAAGGATAGGAACCCCTCCCCTCAAACAGACTCCACCAATAAGAACCTAGCTATGGGCTGATCTATAGAGAGATGACATCCCTTTGATCCATGCATCTGTGAATCCAAAGTGAACGAGAGTACCCTCTAGAAAGCCCCAGTCTACTCTGTCATAAGCTTTCTCAAAGTCCAGGAGTAGAATGGCAAGCCTATGGCCACTATGCATGGCCCAGTAAGAAGCCTCCCAAAATGAGAAAATGTTATCGAAGATGCTCCTGCCATTCACAAAGCCCATCTATGTATCATGTATAAGATTTGGAAGAAAGGGCTGCAAACGAAGGCTGATTGCTTTTGCTAAAATTTTGTACAAAATACCCAGCAGAGTGATCGGTCTCCACTGAGACACTAAATTTCTGCAACATCCTTTAGGGATAAAATGAATGAGGCCCTCTATAAGTGAGTGTGGCATCTCACTCAAGTCCCAATCCCCCTGCAAGGCTGAGGTAATGTGGTCCCAACCAAAATGAAATAAAGAAAGAAGGGGTAAGCCCATCTGAGCCAGGGCACTTGCCCTTGTGAAGGACAGATAGAGCAGTCCTGAACTCTATGTTGGTGAAGGGTGCATCAAGTGAGACTGTCTTATCTCCTATCACCAACATAGGTAAGTGCTACCAAATAGCAACTTGAGCATCATCTCTAGCCTGTGTGTCCGGATCTGCTGTAAGAAGGGAGGCATAGAAATCTGTGGCTACCTACAAGACAACATCTGGAAGTATATGTAAAACTCCATCTGAGTCAACAAGCTATGAAACGCTCTCCTTACTATGTCTGGGGCCAAGAGTAGAGAAGAACTGTTTGTTGACTCTACCTAACATTTGAGTCCAAAATGACTCTCTGGCATGAAAGGCATACTCTACTCTCTGATCTAACAGTGATTGTAGTTGCTGAGCCCTTGCTGCCAGCAAGGCACTTCTAAACCCAAGCATCTGTAGGCCTCTTCTGCTCTGATGGGATATCTCAAGGTGTATGCCTCAGGCACACCTGTGTTTTTATGTGTGAGTGCTAGAGGCACAGTTAGGTGCCCACAAGCACAGTTAGGTGGTGGAGAGCCACATAGGATGATTGAGAGAATCTAGGAGCAGATTGAGGAGATGATTGTGGAGCTCTGAAGTCATCAGTGATGTCAGTGAGCATGTATGAGGTGCCTACTTAAGGACCTCACTCTTCTTCATTCTATAATGCAAGTATTCTGAGTTTGTGTCCACTCTACTCTTTCTTTTCAGTTCACCAACATGGTATCAGAGCCCTTTGATCCCCCTTGAACCCATTTCTGCCACATCATCTTCATCTTCTTCATCTTCTTCTTCACCATCTCTTCCTCTTCTTCCCAAAGTTTGCTTAAGCTTGTTCTTCTCAGATTCTCAACCATTTCCCACACCCTTCCTGCTGGAGATCCACCTCGAAGGGGCGAACCCCTGGCTGAGAGGAATTGAAGAAAGCCGCACTCGTTTCGTCGCCATTACACGAAGATCGTCGACTTTTGCTAGTAAGCGACAAGCCCTCCAAGTTCAGCCTTTTGGTTTTGACAGTTTTGACAAGCTTTTTGAAGATGATGCTACATAAGATGCTATTCTAGCATTTCTGGTTTTTTGAAACTTTCAATAACATCAGTACAAGTGTGGCTTCAGTTTTGCTTTGAGTTGCTATACTTGGTTTTGATTGAAAAGTATTAATTTTAGCCACCTCTATGAAGCATGTAAGAAAAAGCATCATTGATTGAATATTGGTCACAAGACTTTGCTACATTAAATGCTTATATTTTGAAACATTTCAGTTGTTATTCTAAGCCCTGTAAGAGAGAAGACACTGCCCAATACCTGGGTTAGACCCTCTCATGGCTTGCTTATGCAAAATATGTGAAAAGCCTAAACATAAAGCAATGTCTTGTTATGCTACAAAGGATGAAAATGCCAACCTGACTTCCTTGTTGAAGATTGCCAAAACAATGGTTGCCAAAAAGGAAGCAACTACTCTACCCTTTCATGGCACTTTTATTTGACTCCAAGTACAAGAAAAAGATGAAGGTCAGATACCTAAGATATGCTTCTCTACACAACTATGGAGATGACAAGATAATTGTTCTCTTGAAGGATATGATTTTCAGATCCACTTCTATCATAGTACAATCTTATAAGGCACTAGACACTGCCCATGTGGTAAGACCTTTCCTTGACATGGATATTTTGCCTCCACAAGATGAGGCATCCCATGAAGATTATGCATTTTAAATCATCTCTATGTATGCTCCAGATCTCTCTTTTTATGTCAAGGTACTCAGCCTGATAGTCCTCCAAAATGAATGAAATAAACTATTGTGTTTTGTGTGTTTTATAAACACCTCTGGTCACCTTATGATGTAGGCCATGTGTATGTTTTGCTCCATGGTACCTCCTGCAGACATTGTGTGCATGTACATGCAGGGGAGATAATCATTGGAAGGTCTTTTTGTATCCCTTTTGTTTACCTTACACCCATGGGAACCCTTGCTAGCATGAGAACCTAGCCATAGATTTATCCTTGACCACCATAAGATGGCATGAGAAACTATGAGACTAGATGTATCCTTGACATAGCCTGAGGCATTCCCTTGAGGGGGGGTTTGATGGGATATCTCAAGGTGTATGCCTCAGGCACACCTGTGTTTTTATGTGTGAGTGCTAGAGGCACAGTTAGGTGCCCACAAGCACAGTTAGGTGGTGGAGAGCCACATAGGATGATTGAGAGAATCTAGGAGCAGATTGAGGAGATGATTGTGGAGCTCTGAAGTCATCAGTGATGTCAGTGAGCATGTATGAGGTGCCTACTTAAGGACCTCACTCTTCTTCATTCTATAATGCAAGTATTCTGAGTTTGTGTCCACTCTACTCTTTCTTTTCAGTTCACCAACATGCTCTTCCCTCTGAAGAGCAGCCAACTGCTGAGATAGATACCTATCTCTCGCCTGAGGATCTCACCTATTCTGATACAAGCAACTGAATGATAAAGTCACTAATATCTATTAGGGTTGCAGCTATATCTGATAGGGAAAGCTGCCCATCGTGCATGTAAGAGTTATAGGCATGATACAAGGACCACAGTGCCTAATAACAACACCATCTAAAAAACTAAACATAGTCCGATGTAGAGGCATATCTCCCAAATAATCAACACTGCTGCCAAAAGCGATGCTAGGAAATCGAGTACGAAGATATTACAAAAAGCAGTCCCAAAGAAGGGGACATCCAACTACAAACATAAAAAAATATCATCATATGATAAGAAGGCAAGATAATCCAGATCCCGTGCATATAGACAATTGTAAAATGATTGCCTTAGAGATGCTAGGAAGAATGGATACTTAGCCAAGGAGGGATCACCAAAGACCCAATGGTTGCGGTCTTTCCATAGAGTCCACAGTGCTCAATAACAAACCAATAAGGTAAAGATCACTCTCCCTTGGAGGATGAAAACCAAACAACGAGAATTACTTGCCAAAGGAAGTACTGGGAAAATGAACTTGTAGCTGCTGTTGTAGTAAAATCAAGAGATCATGAAATTCAAGGCAATGCCATGACATAAGAGATGTGTGGGTAGAATGCCAACTTCCAGTATTCTAGTTTCTTTTTCTTTTTTTTTCAAAAAAGTATATATTTATATTATTATATCAAAAGATATAGTCGTTATAGAGTCTTGTTTCCATAAAACAGCCAAGCCCCCAAGGGGAGAAGGAAAGGAGGTACATCACATCTCTGTGATTCTTTTTTTTTTTTTTTTTTTTTTGCAAAAAAGAGACTTCTATTAAGAAAAAAACTCGCTAGAGCAAGCTCTGTGCGGAAATACAACATGCTAGGCATGTAATAAAAAACACCTCAGGAGAATGAGGTAGAAAGAAACCAAGGCTGAGGCTGAAAATGCCAACTCAACCCTGTAGAAGTCTTAGCAAAGAAGGGAGAGTCTCTCCAATCCTTGAGAAAAGTAACTCTCCTGGAGGAGGCTGCTCGAGATGATCCCTGCATGGTCGCCCATATGGCCATCAGAGTGTGTACCGTATCTATCCAAGTACTTGCCAAGGTCTGAGAAGGGTGAACCTGAGAACCCTCCATAGCCTCAGTGCAGCTGGCTCTCCAAATGTGCCATGCTGCAATGCTAGCTAAAACCTCCCATGGAGAGTCAACCGAGGAATGAGCAGCCCTGAAGAGAGTGGCCGGAACATCCTCTAGAGAGCACGACTCCACACAGTGTTGTCAGATGTGAAGAGCCCAAGAGGAGTCATGTCTCTCAAAGAAAACCTGGGGCTGAGCCAAGCCACTGATCCCCATGTCATATAGAAGGGACGGCAAACAAAAGTGCTGAAAAGTCTTGCAATCCCCTTCCATATGATTCTTGCCTGTCTGCAATCCCAAAGGCAGTGTTGTATTGTCTCCGAAGCAGAAGGGCAACGAGGGCAAGTAGGGTCAGCCCCGAACCTCCCGAACCTGGATCTCCATTGGTTCACTGCTATCCCACCATGAATAGAAAACCAAAAGAAGAGAGTGATTTTTCTAATCCGGTGGGATTTCCAGAGCCTCTACCAAAAAAATTTTTGCAAGTCTGCAGAAATCTGAAAATTCTCCCAATGAGGAGCTCTGGTGGGCCTCCAACCCCTACAGCTGAGCTGGAATTTATTGGCATTACTGACCATGTAACGAAAGAAGGGGATGCCCTTCTCTTGGTATCCTTCATCTATCCACTCCCATTCCCCAGGGTCCCACTGGAAAAACTTAATTGGGACACCTCCATAGAGCCACAGCCTCCATGAGCCTAGGGCAATGAGTAGCGGGTCAGGATCCAAGTACCACTGTGAAAGAGAGCCATGCTCCATAAAGCCCACTATCCTGACTGGCTGAAACGGTACCTCCAACAAAATACCGTCTGTGGATCTGGACAGCGTACCCCCCGAAGAAGCATCAAAGACTAGGGCATCCTCATGTGTGTGATGTAAAGCAATCACCTGCAAAGGAATTCCCAATCTGGAAAATGCACCCATCCAGGTGGAACAAGTAATAGGCATGTCATCTGTGTCCACCCAATCCAAGGGCAAGGCTGCATCAATCTGTTGGACTCTCCCTACACTCCCTCTAAGATTATGAACCACCTGGGCCTGTCGGTCTGTAGAAAGCATCCTGAAGGCTTTCCATGCTCCCACAGTAGATGCAGGGCCCCTCTCCCATCTGGGCCATTGCATGTAAAGAGAAGCTTCAAGTGGTCTGCCATGCTCATCCAAAATACTATCGTTCCACATGATAGGTTGCCTTTTAATCTCTTCACGGGTGAACGGGGGAATCCTACAAAGAGTACTCCTAAAGCTGGCCCATGCTTTCAGGATAGCAACCATAAGAGGGGAAGAAGGAGATCTGAGGTGGGCTGTGGTGAAAACCCATCTGGTACTGTGTGTCCAATCCTCTCCTAAAGTGGGCATGCGAGACTGTATGCATTTGATAAAGAAATCCTTCCAAGGCTCTTGCCCTGGCATAAATCCTCTCATAGCGACCTTGCAGAGTAAGGCTATGCATTGTAGATCCGGGTCGATGATATTCAAACCCCCTTCTCTTGCAGGAAGAATCAAGATCTCCCAAGCCACCCTAGCTGTAACATCAGTTGTGCCATCCAGACCACTCCATAAAAAGTTTCGTACGGGCCTCTTAAGCTGAGTGATACAATCCCTAGAGTGGCACCAACAAGAGCATACAAACCATGCTATGGCTAGCAGAACCTGGTTAACCACCACCACTCTGGATGCCAAGTCAAGTTTGGGTGAGCTCCAGAAAAAGCTCCAGAAAAGGAGCTTTCTTCTGATGCTCTCCAACACCGGAGCAAACTGTTGTGAAGGAGAGATGCCCACCCCAACCTGGCAGCCCAAATATCTCACGGAGACACCCTCAATACCCAAGTGAAACCAATATCATTACCCCAATCTGGGGTGTCATCATCGCAAATCCAAAAACCATTGGATTTATGCAAATTAATGTGCGCACCTGCAGCCGTGCAAAATAAATCCAAGGCTGTCCGGAAGGAAGTGAGTGTCCTAGGGGAGGCATCCAAAAAAGACAGCCGTGTCATCTGCCAACTCACTATCCAGAAGCTCTTCTTCCCGGCAGAGAGGAAGCCTCAGCCCATAAATATCATCTTGAGATCTAAGGTAGATACTCATAGCTTCCACCACAAACAGAAAAACAAAAGGGGCAAGAGGACAACCCTGGCGGACTGATCTAGAGATCTGAAATCTGTCCCCTCTTACCCCCCCAATAAGCACCTGGCTATGGGCTGATCTGTAGAGAGAGGATACTCCTCTAATCCATGTATCTGAAAAACCAAAGCGAGATAGAGTACCCTCTAAAAAATCCCAGTCTACTCTGTCGTAAGCTTTCTTAAAGTCCAAGAGTAGAATGGCAAACCTCTGGCGGCTCTGCATGGCCCATTCTGAGGCCTCCCAAAATGAGAAAATATTATCAAAAATACTTCTACCATGCACAAACCCTGTCTGCATGTCATGAATCAAATCTAGAAGAAAAACCTGTAGCCACAGACTGATCGCTTTCGCCAGAATCTTGTAAAAAGTGCCCAATAGAGTGATGGGTCTCCATTGTGACACTAGATTCCTATTACCCCCCTTTGGGATGAGATGAATGAGACCATCTGTAAGTGAGTTAGGCAACTGACCAGAGTCCCACATGCCCTGCAGAGCTGATGTAATGTGATCACCAATCTGCTCCCAAAAAGGAATAAAAAAAGAAGGGGTAAGTCCATCTGAACCTGGGCACTAGCCCTTGTGAAGGGCAAGTAATGCAGTCCTGAATTCTTCATTAGTGAAAGGTGCATCAAGAGAAACACTGCCAAATGACCTCTCTGGCATCATCTATGGCCTGTGTGCCCGGATCTACAGTAAGAAGGGATGTAAAAAGATTTGAAGCTAACGGCATCAGGATCTAACTGTAACACCCCGTCTGAGTCAACAAGCTGCGAGACACTATCTCTACTATGTCTGGGCCCATGAGTAGAGATTCCCGTGAACGAAAGGCATACTCTGCTCTCTGATCCAACAATGTCTGTATATGAGCCTTGTTGCTGCAGCAAGGCGCTCCTGAATCCAAGCATCTGTGGGCCTCTTCTGCTCTTCTCTCTGAAGGGACGCTAATTGCTGGCGTATACCAATCTCACGTCTGAGAATCTCACATCTCCTGGAATTAGCGACTGTATGATAATAGTCACTAATTCTGGATAAGGCTGCAGCTACCTAAGATGGGTGGGCAACTCCACCCTGTATGTGAGAAACCCAAATCTGTAAAATATCCTCCATGAGGCTCTCCTCTGCATAAAAGGCATCTGGAATCCTAACACTGACAGAACTTCCTCTCCGATGAAGCTCAAGAATCTACAACACCACTGAAAAATGATCTGAAGTAGAAACCCCAGTAGAAATGCATACAGATCCGCCTTTGTCAAGTGCTCAATCGTCTACATAAAATCTGTCAATACGTGCATGGATGGGCATGTGTACTCTCCTGTTCGACCAAGAGTACAGGAGTGACTGTGGCATAACAAGAAAGGCATCATCAAACCAAGTGTCCCTACCATTGTACTGAAAGAGAAAGGCATCCCAGGCTGCCCTCTCCAAAGAATGAATTCCACCCTATCTGCCTCCCTTTTTATCGGATGGCAAATCAACCATGTTGAAATCGCTACCAATGATCCAAGAATCTGCAATGGAGGCCCAAGAGAGTAGCTCCTTCCAAAAGGAGACCCGCTCCCCTATGTTGTTGGGGGCATAAATATTGAGAAGACCAATCTTACGCCCTCCAATCAAAATAATGATCCATTGAGCTCTAGCGGGGGAGATAATACCATGACCAGCAACCAATGGGAGAATGGAAGGAGAGACCGAAATGCAAGTACCTCCCCTTGTGCCCATAGCAAGCGACAAGAAGGTATGTCCTGAAAGCAGTTTGCCAGACTTAGAGCAATCACTGGCATCCAACTTGTGTTCCTAGATAAAAAGGATATCAATAGCACCTCCAGTGACACCTGGATGAAGCTGATTCCCAATCAGCTGCCTACGGCGACGATGTGGAACTCCACCTAGGCCTTGTATGTTCCAGCTGACTATCCTCATCGACAAGAGGATGCTGGATGGAAAGGCTTACCTGACCTAGTAGAGGAGACCAGCTTCCCCTGGGCCGAAACACTCCTGCTGAGGGCAGGAAACTCAACAGGTGGAAGGATCCCCACACCTGCTGAGGGGAGGCCCTATCAAAAGGAATGCCAATGACCGGGACCCCTAAGGTGGAGGGCACAAATTCCTCATCATCCATAAAAGTCGCCGAATCTGCCAGTGCCGAAAAAGAGTTCCTGAGAAGCAAGTCTGGCCGAGGAGTGCGAAGAAGACCTGCACTCGTGGAAGATGGAGGAGAGGGACCTGCTGGGCCTCTATCAGCATAACTGGAGCTGGGGGTTGAAGAGGCCTGTGGCTGGGCTGAAGAGGAACCTGGAGTCCTCATCTGTGCATACACTCCCTCAATCATCCTGACTGTGGCAGGAACAGTCTGTGGGAAAGAAGTATCGGTAGCCCCCTCATGATCAGCCCCTCGTGATCAGAAACCAAAGTGACAGGGGCTAGTGCATCTAAAGCCCCCTCCTGATGTGGAACTGTAGTGTCTGGGGCTACAACAACATCCACCTCTGGAGTCTGGATGGCGTTTGTCTGAACTGGATCAAAAGTATCCTCCTGAGGTAAGGGAGTCACTCTGATCGCTCTCCATCATGGTACTAGATGTGCTGTAGGCTTTAGGTACCCTGCTGCCCCTGGTGGTCCTGGGGTGCGCGGAGTAGGGCGCCCCGCTGCTCCTGCTGGTCTTGGAGTGCGTGGTAGAGGACACTGGGGAGGTGCAGTTGGGGTAGTACGTGAAGGAGCCACACCAGAAGACCTCTTGGGTCTTTTTCTCTTCCTTGGGCAGTCTCTAGCAAAGTGCCCAAGGGTCCTGCAAATCCTGCACTGGTCCTGTCTACCTGCAATGTCTACCTGCAATCTTGACTCTCTGTCGAAAGAGAGAGCCATCTGGACGCTGAAGCATGATGTGGTCATCTGAGGTGTTAGAGTCAGAGACAATGACCCTAACTCGAGGCACCTCGTCCGCTTCGATTGCCTTTGCAGAGGAAGAAGGCATGCCAGGAAGGGGGGGGATCTCAGTGACCACTCCGAATGTGGCTCCAATAGTGGCAAGAAGTCGATGGTAGAATTGAGGAAGACCAGGGAATCTAATGAAGAATGAAGTGACCTGACTGTCCTTCTCGACCGGATCGAAGCCCAAGGTGTAGGGTAAAAGAAAGATCCTCCTCGAACCCAAAGCCAGAGGATTAGCTTTGAGAACAAGGGCTGTGGACTCCTGGGAGTCGAAAATCACTTGGAAGAATCCATGTCCCAAAAGTCGAATATCCCTGAGGTGTGGGGCGAGATCACCTGGTAATGCCGCCAGCATCCAGTCTCTAGCCTGTGATTTGGAAGGGTTTGACCCAAAGATGCGGGCAAAAAGTGATGTGGAGCCTTCTAGTTCCACATCTTTCTTGAGCTACTGCAACTCGTCTTCTAAAACAATGACGGTTCTCGCGGCCAGTGGAAGTGGACGAAGATTGGCTAAGCGGGGATCCATTCGCCAATCGATGTGAAAGGGCCGATTCAAACACTGAAGCTTCGTCTGTGAAACTGCTGCCTAGGACGCCCTGGAACACGAGTGCAGGAAGAAGGAGAACAGGAGAGGAAAGGAGAGAGTGGAAGAGGTGGAAAGAAGTCGGGGGGGGAGAAGGAGGTAGGTTGTGGGGGGTAGAAGGAGGTAGGCTGCTGTGGGGGGGAGGCGGAGGTGAGCTGGCGGGTTAGGAAGGGAGGAGGCGGAGAGGAGCTGGCGGGTTAGGTAGGAGAGGGAGGGCGGGGGAGAGGAAAGGAGGGGGGGGGGGTTAGGAAGGGAGGGAGGGGGCTGGCGGGGAGGGGAAGGGAGGGGGCTGGTTAGGAAGGGTGGGGTGAAGGAGGGGGCCGGGGGGGAGGAGGGGGGTGGGGAGGGCAGGGGCAGCAGGCGGGGGGGGAGAGGGAAGCGGGCGGTGGAAAAGTAGGGGGCGGGGGGGGAGGAGAGGGGCAGGGAGGGCAGGGGCAGCAGGTGGGGGGGGAAGAGGGGAGCAGGCGGGGGTGAAGGAGGGGGTGGGGAAGAGGGAGGGAGGGGGCGGGCGGGGGGGGGGGAGGCAGGGGCAGCAGGCGGGGGGGGAGAGGGGAGTGGGTAGCAGGCAGGTGGGGGAGGGAGGAGCAAGGGGAGGCGGGTGGGAAGAGGGGCAGCAGGCGGGTGGAGGAGGGGCAGCAAGGGAGGGCAGCGAGGGGGGGGAGGGAGAGGGCAGCGAGGGGGGGGGGGGGGAGAGGGGGGGGCTAGCGAGGAGGAGGGTGAGGGAGGGGCTGATAGAGGGGTCAGCAGAGCATCACGGGGAGGAGCAGCAGCTCATCAAACCAGATTTGCAATGATCTCTGTGATTCCACAAACACCAGTAGAGAAAACTGGGCCTACTGAGATTTGTCAGCAGCAGCAGCAGGGAGAACTCCATGTAAACCAGTACCGTGACCAGCAGTCTGATAAGTGGAGCTATCGTAGAAACCATAAGAGAAATCAGAGGTAGAGAATCCTGTGGTGGCAGAGGGTCCAACATCGCATCTAATGGAAGGTCCACCAAAGATACCAGTAGCCAATCCACTAGAGGGTCCAACAGCAAGTCCAATAGAGGGCTTGAAGTAAGAGGTTCAGTAGAGGGTCCAATAGAGGCACGCTACCATGGGGTCCAGTACAGGGTCCAGCAGAAAATCTAGATGCAATAACAGTAGAGCATCCACCAAGAGGTCTAGCAAATCCAAAGAAGGTAACAAAGTGACTACTAGTAGAAGGTCCACCAGAAGAGGGCCCAACAGAAGGTCTAGTAGGGAAACCAGAGGAATGAGATAGCAGTTTTCAGTAGGGTGACCTTTGTTAAGAGGGGATCTTGTATCGGTGGTAAGTCCAGTAGAAGGAAACTGTCTAGCAGCAGCAGGGGGTTAACCAACAACATCAGTGTCCATCTCATTAGAATGCCTTAAGGCTCTGGCACCCAGGTGGCATCTACTTTTGTGTTCATCAAGGTCTTGGTTGAGAAGCCTATGAGCTTGGTTGAGACTTTCAATCATTCCTTCAAGTCGCTTTTTTTAATGTCCCACCAAGCAAGAAAGACAGTATCAGTAGCACTAACAACATTATTAAATTGAAAATTGTTCCTAGAGAGACAAATGAACCATAGGGCATGAGCCCTGATCTGTGACCATTTGTCTTGCTTGTTTCTGTAGGCATCCCCTAGAAGAATGGCATTCCAACATAAGGGTTCCCTTGTGTCCATCTAAACAATTTTCCAGACCTTTCTAGCATGGGGACAAGCAATAAAAAGGTAGAATCACAGTTACGCTGAAACGCGTTTCAGAGCCCAACCAGGCCTGAAATGCCGTTTCAGGGAAGCTTGGATCTTGAAACGCGTTTCAGAGTCTGAAACGTTTCAGGACCCTGAAACGGCTGGCTGAAACGTCTCAGCCAGTCTGAAACGCGTTTCAGGGCACAGAAATGGCCCGTTTCAGACAACAAAGCATCTAGGGTCTCGAAAATCCGCCGCCAACCCGATTTTGGTCATTTTGATTTCGATTTTGGCCTCCTGTGCAATGTTTCACTCCTTCAGCCTCATACTCTCTCCATACTCAAGGTTTTCCAGCCCTCCTTGAGCCCCATTCACTCCTTTGTACTCCTTTCTCTCATGGACGCTGCTTCAGCCCTCCATCATCATCTACTCCCCTTCAGCCCTCCTTCAAAGCTCAAACTCCACTCCTTCAGCTCTCTTTCAGGCTTCAGCCCTCCTTCAGCCCCCTCTTTCAGCCCTCTCTTTCAGCCTTCTAAGTTAACTTCCAAGTTCTAATTTGTAACTTGTTCTGAGTTCTAACTTCTAAGTGACGTTGTGGTAAGTATTATGCACTATATTTTAAGTTACAGGTAGGCTGTAGGCTGTAGCATTCTAAATGTGGGTGTTCTCATCTCAAAACCCCCTTTTCTAAATCCCCCCCTTGCTGACGTGGCGTTTCCTCGTTTCAGCCCTCCCAAAAATCTCAAAACGTTTCCGTTTCCATTCCCCATTTCCGGTTCCCCTAACTATGGGTAGAATACATCTTCATTTGACCCTGGACATTGCTTGCATTTTCCATTACCTTTTCCAATATTCAAACTTCTCACATTAGACTAGACACCTTTGTGTAGCACTCGCCATAGAAGAGCAGAAATCTTTTTTGGTATTTTCTTTAACCACACCTTGTAGAACCTTTCCTTCCACTTTTCTATGCTATCATATAGTCTTCATCTGGCATTTAGTATCTTGAATAGATCATCAATGTCAGAGGTAGGGGTGGGAATGGGGAAGAACAATGGACCATTCACCCAACAAAATTCTTTACTGTACACTACCCCCCTTCCACTGAACCTCCTTGTTCCACAAATCTAATTTGCTTAATACTAACTATTAATGCTGATTGGTGAGGGCAAACTCCCTTCTGATCTCATGCCAAGTTTTCCATATGAAGAGCTCTTTGTTCCACAATTGCCCCCAACCTTGCAGCCCTTTTTGGAACAAAGTACTAGCAGTCAAAAACTCCTCATCAGCAAGATGAGTGAAGGAACATGGTGGAGAGGGAGAGGGAGAGGGAGAGAGGGAGGGTAGGCTAGGGAGAGAGAAGATAATACTCAAATGGAAACATAATAAAAGTGAAAGGAAATGGAAATGAGCAATAGACCAAGATGGAAAGACCCACATTGATAAGATTGATGTAGACTCCTTGATGTATGTTGATGTGACACACAAGTACAATCATATATACGATTGACACACACTCGAATACCAAATTCTATATGGGATATCTCCCAATTTGACACGTGGCACTCACACATAAGACTCTACTAGAACTCCTACTAGAACACACTAAAACATATTCAACTTGACTTCATGTTCTAACACCCCCCCATGAAGGAAAGGTGAGAGACTACTAGAATGGAACCAAGAACATAACATGACAATGACGGATTGCTAATCTGTGCACCTCAAGTAACTCAGAGGCTAAAGTCTGAACATGTTTAGAGGTTGATCCAATAACTCTCATGGCTTGAGACTCAACAGGACTCAGAGGCTCATGTCTTAGCATGGCTACATGACCAGCTCATAGGTCTGGGAATACATCAACATCCTGGAACTCGGCCAGACCTGATAAAGCAACCCTATCAAAGCCAATACATGGCTCCCACAATACATCCCACTCCTGGCTCCAAAACAGGGTGACATGGAGCCACACACCATAGATAGCAAAACATCATTTTAGGAGGACTATCCAAAGGCTGAGAACCTTTATTGACTCAAAGAGATTACTACATTCAATTTTTTGGGAACTACCCGGGGCAGAGTACCCATATACATCAAGCTCATGGACATATTTTAGAAGACATATTCATCATTCTCATCTACCTCCTGAGGGAGGGATAGATTTCGGAGATGAGTAGTGAGAGCAAAAGTTGGTGTCGGAGTGTCATCTTCTTCTTCTTCACTAGTGGCAGTTGCAGCCAAGTTAGCATGCTCCTTGGATCGGTCTTCTGTATGGCCAAGCTTCTTACAATACAAACATTTCAAAGGTTTGAATGGCCTCTTCCCCTCTAATATAATGCATGCTCCTCATGGACATCCTCGTGCCTTTGTTCATGATCAAGAAGCATTGCAACCATTTCATCAAAGGACATATTCCATGCTACCCGAAGCGTTGGTATGATATCACGATACTGAGAAATATCCTCAATACTGGAAAGGAGGACAACCATTCGATCATCTTTCCCAACAAGGGCCTTCAAAGCAGCAAGTCGGGTGATGAGGGATTACATATGATTCAAATGAGCATTCATGTTTCATATGGAGCTTATAGAATTCATGTCTGAGAAATACTTTGGAATTGATACTTTTGTTTCCAAATAAGCACTCTAGCTTGTCCCACAATTCATGTGCAATGTCATCAAAATCCAAGTGATGAATAATGTCATCAGACAAACCCAAACCAATGATAGAAAGGATAGAAAGATCTTTGTCATTGAGAGTTTCCCACACTAGAATTTTATTTTCATTAGATTCAGGTTTCTTGTCTTTGCCACTAACCACCTTCCACACACCTTCCTTCATAAGCAAAAGCCTCAACTTGATTTACCAAGTTGGAAAGTTCTTACCAGAAAACTTTTCAATGACAATTCCCGCTTTTGAATACTCCATGTCTGCTGCTGCTGCCATTCATGCCTCAAGAATGCTGCCGTCTGCCTCGCCTGCAACATGAGCTGTTATCTATGCTATTCCAGCTGGTCCAATGCCTTTTCTTGGCCGTTTTCTGACCTCTGACTGCAAGTTGAGCTGTTGCTACAGCCCATATATTCTAGCCTTTGCTCCGAGCTCACACTTCAGCCCATTTGATACCACATGAAGGAACATGGCGGAGAGAGAGAGGAAGAGGGAAAGAGAGAGGGTAGGCTAGGGAGAGAGAGGATAATACTCAAATGGAAACATAATGAAAGTGAAAGGAAATGCAAATGAACAATAGACCAAAATGGAAAGACTCACATTGATAAGCTTGATGTAGACTCCTTGATGTGTGTTAATGTGACACACAAGTACAATCATATATAGGATAGACAAACACTCAAATACCAAAGTTTATATGGGATATCCCCCAATATGACACGTGGCACTCACACATAAGACTCTACTAGAACTCCTAGTAGAACACACTAAAACACACTCAACTTGACTTCATTTTCTAACAATGAGATGACTTGAAAATAACAGAAACCCATATTAAGTCTATCGCCATGAAAGATCCTTTATCAAGAAAAATAATTTGGCTTTAATCTCCTCAAAGGCTTTCCACATGGATTGCCAAAGGGGACTCCCCATAACCTTGCAGGGGTCAGGGTTGCATAAGGCAGACAGTACATGGTAGTTCTTCCACCTAGAAGCTCTAAAGGGTCTTAGCAAGCTCATATTTCTGAGAAGAAAATGAGTCCAGTCACTTTGAGGGTTAAGGATGGCTTTGATCACCCAAGAAGCAAAGAGTTTCCTAGCTTCCTGTTCAATATCAGTAACCCCAAATCACCTTCCTCTTTAGGTTTGATGCAAAAGGACCATTTGACCTTGGAGATTCAAGAGTCTCCTCCCCATAAAAAATATATGCACAGTCTGATGAATCTACCCAAATTTGTCTCTGAGGAGGCCCCGCAAGAAAGATAAAATTTTGAGATAGGATAAATGCTATGATTAAGCACTAATGTCCTTTCTGCAAGGTGAGCGTGGAAACCTCTCCATTTATAGTATCTTTTGGAATCTGTCCATGAACCAGTCCCATCTCAACTTCATAGTAATGTCAAAGCCCATTGGAATTCCCAACAGCTTGAAAATAGAATCTTTGGGTATCCTGTGACAACCCAGGTCTTTTAGAAAGACTAGTTCTTTCCCCTTGAGAGTGGAGTAGCCAATCTTCACATGATTAATTTTGAACCCAGAGGCTTTGCAAAAAACCTCAAGATAGTTTATTACTCCCTGTATGTCCTGCACACTGTTCCTTGGAGTGAGATTAGTGTCATATGCAAAATGTTGGCACACCAACAGATTGTTCCCTCTTTAACCTGACTTTGGATAAGCCATCCAAAAGAATTAGGAACAATGGCAAAGAGTAAAGGAGCCAATGGGCAACCTTGTCTTATTGACCTCTTGAGAGGGAACGGTTGACTCATTTCACCATTCTTGCAAAGTTTAGCTGAGGCATTTGTCAGTAAAAGACCCACATAAGAACAAAAGGAGGACCAAGCCCCATGTCTTGCAAAGATTGAATAAGGAAATCCCATTCCAACCTGTCATAGGCCTTGTCAAAGTCAACTTTCAGAAAGCATATGTTTTGTTTGGTTTTTTGTTTTTTCAAAATCATTCTCTCTCTATGAGTAGTCTTGGAAATTCCGCTCCCCTCTTGTACGTATGAAACCTCTTCTTCTCCCTTGTGTTTGTAGTATTTTGAGTTGCATTAAAATGGAGTCTCACTCTATTGGTAATAAAGGTCACTTCAGGTTCTCTTTCTTGAGTGTCTCTTCCCTTTTTTCCATTGCTTTCTCTTCCAAAGTACTCAGAAGTATTGTCTGTTTGGCTGCTCATTGCGCATACATGGCTTATCTATTTCCCAAGCCACAAAGGGGGCTCTTTCTTCCCTCCTAGACGACCTCTATGGGACTTGTATCGTTGATGAAGTCTAAGCATGGAGGTAGTATTCTCCCAAGTCGGCGCCAATAGAAAGAGTAGGTGTTTTTCATGACAGTTTGACCCCCTGTCAGTATTTTGCCCATAACTTTTTGCTCGATGGTCCAATTTGGACGAAACTTATATTAGTGCGAAGCTCTCTTCAAGGAGCATCATCTTATGTCTTATATCAAACCAAAAATCTATGACTCTCTGTGTGTGACTGTTTATTTTTCAGGCAGTTTTTACCCCCGTCCGATAAACTGCCCATATCTTTCCGACCGCTTCTCTGTTTCTTATGAAACGTATATCAGAGCGAAGCCCATTTTAAGGCGCATCTCAATATGTGTTTGAATATTTGATATCATGTCTCTGCTGAAAGTTATGGGTCTCTGTGTCTTATGATATTTTGGAGAGTGTTTTGAGGTAATTGTAAAGGTATCTATGAAGGAGGTGCAACGTTTCCTCGGAACCTACCCATCCGACCCAATCATCCCCTTCAAACTCCTCGATATATATCAGTTCATGTCATGTTGAGCCACAAGATCTTCTTTCAACAACGTATCGCTCTTCTCTTTGGCGCAGACCGCGGCTTGTTGAGATTATGGCCTCTGCTGATCCTTTCCTTCTCCCTATGCTTGAGTACAACATCACTTGGGATGTTACCATCTTTAGGTGATATCTTAGGTGAATGCCTCAGAGCCTCTTCTCTCATTCACAAACTTGGAGACAACGGGCTACTTGCTGTTGCACAGGTGCACATACTCTTTGGATCTGGTGTAACTGGTTGCATCTCCTGGTGCGTATTAGCTCACCATGTGTACTACATCTAGCTCTCAGAATTGGGTAGCTTCACAGCTTGTTATGTTGGAATTTTGTCTCTTGTTGTGCTTCTATCCTATGAGTATCTCGGCTACTTCTGGTTGTGGCCACTAAATCTTTATGGTAAAGGTTAGATCTCATGGCGAAAGAACGTTAAATGATTTAAGTGCTTTTTATACTCCGTCTTCATCAAGAACTGGATACATGTTCAGAGCCTTTTTTATACTTTGCAAAATAACGGTTATAGTGTATCCCAGTTTGATATGACTTGTTATTGTGCATGGTGGGATCATGGGCAGTTCAAAAGCAGTAGGAAGTGAAGAGGTGCGTGAAGTTTATTACCCCCAACTTCATGTCACAGTATTCAAACTCCATCCTCGTAACCAGTGCATCTACCATCTACCCGCATTTGCTCTAGCCAAGGGCCGATGGGCAAACCCCCATGCGCCAACAACTAGAAGAAATAAGAAATTCTCCCCGGGTGCAAACTTGTTCTCCAGAGGCGGGGCCAAAATCGGCCTATGACCTCTTCCGAGACATTCTTCTCTAGCCAGTGCGCTCCCTCGAAGGGGACCATGCTGCTGCCTCCAGCTATAAACGATGCCCGATGTGAGTGCTATACAACAATAAGGAGACCTCCTCTATCCGTTGGTCCGAGTGTCCTATGCGGGTGGGCCAAAACCACTCTCCTGGGTCCCATTGAATGTCACATAAGGGTCTACCCTCCCAAATCCAAAAGTGCCACACCACTCCCTCTGGGGTCGATAAGATAATGGAGGGATCGATGTCCCTGCCCAAGCAACCCACAATCTTGACCCTATGCCACTCCAGGTCCTCTAGGTCCACCTCTATCTCCTCCTCCGTCTCTGATTCATCTTGCGATGAGTCTCCCGGTCCCACCCGATAGAAACGAGACTAGGGGGTGCCAAGAGAATTATGAAAAAAGTGTATTCGGAGCAGTACCCCTGTCTGCGAGAACTGTCCTGACCAGCAATGGGAGGTCCAAGGGCTCCATAGTCCCTCCCATCAGGAGTCCGCGGGATTGCCTCCTCGATCTCTTGCATCCTGATACCTGCTCCTCGGAGGTAGAAGAGGGCCTATTTGCAGGCCTCTGTCTCTCTAGGAAGTCATGTCCATGTCCCAAAGGATCTGGCCAATCCCCTGTCCCACTGTGTACATCCAAAATGAGTCCGTTGCCTCAGCATGCATCCCTCCAGGTCTCTGACATCTAGGTGCCAGATGAGACCTGCCTCTCGACCTCCTCTCTACAAGATGGTCTAGCCCATATGAGTCCTCTTGCCAATCTTTTGTGAAGAAACCAACAGACTTGGTCCAATTTATGTGAGCTCCGGAAGCCTCAAAATAATTGGCTAAGGCCCCTTTTACCCTCTCCATGCTGGTCGCCACCGCAAGGCCATCCACACATAGAGCGTTGTGTCATCTGCGAACTAGGAGTCAAGGAGCTCCTCCTCCTGCCTAATTGGAAGCTGCATCCCTGTAATGCTGAGTGTCTAGGATGTAGAAGAATGTGGGATAGAATAGATGCATCATGGCACAAAGAGAGAGAGCTCAAGTGAGGCGAAATCCATTGTATTAGAATGAAGGAACATCCTCCATTATATAGAGTGAGAGGATGGTGTAGGCACCTCCCCTATATCAGTGGCAATCAGCCCCTACATCAGTGGGACTGGCCTAAATCAAAGGAACCTCCCATGTGAGGGCCTTTGTGCTTACATCATCACTTAGGTCACGCACTAGACACCTCATAGCACTAGGTGTGCTTCTAACTCACACACACACACACATTTTTTTTTTAATAAAGTGAAATCTTTATATTTCTCTGTGGGAAACCTCAAAAGAGGTAAAAACCCATCAATAAGTACAAGGGAAAAGTTTTAACAAGTAAAACCTCAGAGCAAAAGTCATGAGGTAGCCAAGTAAAATATTACATATCAAGCTGGAGGAGAATCAAACACAGCATCCTCCAACATCAAATTGTTGCTATGTAAAAATGATGCAGTGATAAAACCACACCATCAATAAACACAAGCTGTTTTTTGCCCTTATGATTCTTCTTGATATAGGCTTGATATAGGCTGGTACCCGAAATTTTTGAATCAAAGGGTCAAAAACCTGTTGTATATGGGATGGAAAGATTCCAATAAAAAAGGTACTTCTGCATCCCTGACAGAAGAAAGCTCTAGCACAGGCATCAAACGCATAGGAGCTAGCTCAACGTCTGTGTCTTCCGATAAAGAAGCTACATCTGATGAAATAGGGTTCTACATTTGAGCTTCATTCAGAGGATCAATCTGAATAAGAGCAGGGGTAGTATCATGAGAGAGAGCATGCATATCATCCTGTAATTTGCCCTCTGCAAGGGTTACATCCATATCCTAAATAGAAAGAAACTAATGGTGCTCAACAAGAGTGCAATCCTGAGCTTTTTCAGCAAGGGGAAGATTTGCCTGTGATTTATCAACCTTCCTCCAATAGTGCTTCGGAGCAGTAGAGGACTTCATCAAAGAAGCCATAGCAGAAACCGGAGGAGAAGGGAGAGTAACCTTGACAGCTGAAGAAGGAGCAGGTGGTATGGGCCTGGATATGGAAGGGCAAGCACGTGCAAAATGGCCGACCTGTCGGCACCGATAACATGCAGTGGGGAAAGATGCAAAATGGAGCCCGATGCACATCGGGGATGAGCAAATCCCAAATCAAGATCCAGAGTAGATGGCACGGGCTACATCATATCCCACAGAATGCAAAGACGAACATCACGGGAGGCTTGCAAGAACTCCTGTCTCGGAATATGGAGAGGCCTTCCCAAAAAAGCTGCAAGAGTTGTGAGATGCTGAAGAAGAGGCACAGGCAGCGCTTTGAGAGTAATCCAAACCGAACAGTGAGTCAGAAGTGTTGCAGAAGGATCGAAAAGTGGATCCCAAGGCATAATATAAGCAAAGAAACCCGCTCCAGGAACACCAACATCATTGACAAGGTGCTCTACCACCTCAGTCGAAGAGCACTGGGCATAGTAAAATCCTTTGCCTAGAAAGACAAAGGAAGAAATACAGTCCAGACCCACTGCAACATCAACCCAATGATGGAGCTGAGCTGAGGATAAAACCCTGCCCATAAAGTAGAGGCAGACTCCAAATTTTTGAGCATGTCGAAGACCAGAGACCAAAAGGGCAGAATCCAAGGAGCAAACAAGCGGGAAACTCGATGAGGGAACTTCTATGATAGAGGCAGAGCACAATTGGCGAAGAATATCCAGCTGGAGTGAAAAAGAAGGACCATCAGAACCATCCAGCTTTGCCAATTTGACGAGAGGAGAGGCAGGCAGACCACCATGTTTTCGACAAAGAAACACACGAGTAGGAGCAGAGGCAGAGGGAGGTGCCGAGGCGGAGAAAATAAAAGAGGGAGGAGGCTGCACAGGGGACTGTACGGGCTGTACGGTCTTCCATATATGCTGTACGGTCGACTGTACAGCCTATACGGAAGGCCGTACGTCAGGGACGAAGGACAGTATGGAAGGGTCTACAGCAAACGAAGGCTGTACGGGAGGTTTGTACTGGCGGCAGAGGCAGGGTGAGCAAAGGTGGTACGGAAATCCGTACAGCTGATGGCAGTTGTACAGAAGACGGAGCAGACAGCAGAGGCGTGGCAAGGTACTGGTACAGACGGGGACTGTATGGACGGAATCAGGGTGGAAGACTATACGGACAAGGCTGGCTGTGTGGAGGAGGAGATCTCCATCGCGCTCTCCCACTAGACTAGAACTCACTTTTTTTTTTTGGGTAAAATACAGTGCATTGTATTTATAATCTCATAAATTTACAAGATGGGAAGTCTCCAAAATGGAGAGTATCCCAAAGATCAAAAGCATTAAAAGAAAAGCTCTATGCAAGAAGCATGTATATCATCCTCATGGCAGGCATCATATAAAGATTGCCGCAATGAGGCTCTGAAAGATTCATGTGACTTGTGAATCCGGCGGCCCAAGTATGCCAAATTATGCTCATTCCATATTGTCCAAAGAGCCCAATATCTCACCCATGAGAGAAATAGTGAGTATTGAGATAAAGACCTCATAAATCTGCCAAATAACCAAAAATGTTTCCCAAATCTGTGACTTGGGAAACGGAGACGAAGATGATCTGAAATTCTCCCAAGGAGGTTCCGAGAAGACGGGCAGTGCCAAAGCAAATGAGGGACAGTCTCTGAAGGAGCCTGACAACGTAAACATGTGGATGGTGCAATGTGACATTTGGCAAGGGTGATTCTGACTGACAATGTGCCGGTCATGCATCTCCAAACAAAAAGTTTTTGTTTCAAAGGCATTTTACACCTCCATAATATTCGGAGATTCTTCCGCCACCATGAGAGGGGCTGCCTG